>NW_026555285.1:16106250-17412500 GCF_021234165.1 Pteronotus mesoamericanus | reverse complement strand
GTTCTAATTATGTAGTATTTTTTGTTCATCCTTTCTGTCCTTTCGAAAATTTCAGTATGAATCATATATTATTTTTATTATGAGAAAAAAATAAACTAAAAAATTTTGGAGCATGAACAGTATGAACATTATCCAATTTCACAGTATTACCTTTAAAGAATTCACATCACATTCAAAATCATTGAAAAATTTTTCCCAACAAAAAAATTCTTACAGCTGTACCCAGGTCACAACATCCACATTTGGCACGTGGCCTAACACTGGAACCCAAGACGGGTGTCTTCAAACTAATTTTTGAAGGGCCAGACAGTAAATATTTTAGGCTTTGCAGGCCATTTGGTCTCGGCCACAACTACTCAGCTCTGCTGTTGTGGTACCACAAGAGCCATAGACAGTGTGTAAACAAACGGGCAGGGCCATGTTCTAATAAAACTTACTCACAAAAATGGTTTGCCAACCTCTGCTCTAGAGCAGTGCAGCTCAGACTTTAATGTGTATGTGAATCACCTAGGGATTTTGCTGAAAAACAGATTGGGATTCAGTAGATACACATGGGGCCTGAGCATCTGCATTTCTTACAAGCTCTGGGGTGATGCCATTACTATTGGTCTGAATATTGGTCGGAGCATTTATTTTATTAGCCACATAATATGTAGATTAGAGCCTCATGGGAGAGACTTCCTCAGGAGACAAAAAACATATTATGTTTACACATGACACATTTAAATTATAGTAATAACATTTTGATAATTTTTTATCATATGCCGTGTTTTATTGGAACTAATTAAGGACATTAAGTGGAAGATACATGGCTTTAAATATTTAAAAAGTTTACTTAGGCAAAACAATTATTTGACTTTTATGTTGACAAAAATTCATTTAGTTATTCACTCAATAAGCATTTATTGCCTCTGGACACTAAGTTGCCAATTGCTGAGAATATTGGGGAAAAGAAAGCACAGTCCCTGTCTTCGGGGAGTTCGTAATCAATGGAAGAAGCAAGCACACAGAGATCATTTAATTCATTAAAAAAAGAACATGGATCCAAGAAAGTTTTCCCTGAAGCATTAACATCTTTTACAAAGTTTTTAGATCATAGAGAGAGATGTCATTGCTCAGTGCTGAAAAAATCAGCCACTCACCAGACTCTGTCATGAGTACGTCCAACTTTGAACAAGTCACAAGGCTACTTCTGCAAATATCCCATCAAAACTTGCTACTTTGAGGGCATGTTGTGAATGTAGCCCAGGCTGCCTCAGGATTCACCACTTGAGACCTCAGGGTTTCACATGAACTGAAATAATTTAAGTCTTGACATCTCCACCGACACACAAATGACCGACACACATCCCAAATTCAATGTGCGTAAACCAAAGTCCTGAACCCCTGAATCTGCATAGCGCCTCATTTGATGGCAACTCCATTCTTCCTGTTACTCAGGCCAGCCATCCTTGACACTTCCCTCTTTCCAACACAGCAAATCTTGTTATCTTTATTTACAACATGGATCCAAAATCTAACCACTTCTTACCACTTCCACTGCTACTGTCTGGTCCAAGCGTTGGTCTACATCACTGTAATGTTATCTCAGTTTGCCTTCCACATTCCACACTCTCTGCAACACAGCGGCCCAAAAGACCCTTTTAAACTGAAAAGTGATCACGTCATTTCCTACTCAAGACCTCACGGTATCTCCTCATTCGCTCAGAGCAGAGTGAGTCCTTACAAAGATCCCCAAGGTCTTTGAGAGCTGGCCCAGATCATTTTTTCTGACCTTTCGTTGATTTCTCCCCTGGCTTACTCCCTTGAGCCATACTGGCCTTCTTGGGGTTGCTAGAACTTGCCAGCCACTTATCATAGGACAATTGCTCTAGCTGTAACCTCTGCCTGGAACACATTTTCTTCAGGTACCTGCTTGGCTAATTCCCTCACCTCCTTCAATTCTTTGTTTACATATTACCTCCTTAGTGAGTCCTAATCTGGCCATCTTCTTTCCCTACACCTCCACTTCCAGTGCCATTTATTCTGCTTTAAAAAAAAAAAAAATTGTAACATATATCGCTAACATAGTAGGCAATTTACTTATGCATTATGTGTATTATTTATTGTATTAATCAATTCAAATGGCCATAACAAAATGTACTGTTGACTGGGTGACTTAAACAACAGATATTTACTTCACACACTTCTGGAGGCTGGGAATCCTAAGAGCAAGGTACCAACCAATTTGATTCCCTGGGGAGGGTCCTCTTCCTGGTTTGTAGACCGCTGTCTTCTCTCTGTGTCCTCACATGGTAGAGGGAGAAAGACAGCAATCTCTCCAGTGTCTCTTCTTAAAGGCACTAATACAATATTGAGGGCCCGACTTTCATGACCTCATCTAACCCTAATCCTCTCCCAAAGGCCCCATCTCCAAATGCCTTCATCATGTGGTTGGAGCTTCAATATATAAGTTTTCAGGGGACACAGTTCAGTCCATAACATTTATTCCCCCTCCCCCCATTTTGTGTAAGTCCACAAGAGCAGGAATCTGTGTTTTGTCTGATGTTATTTCTCCAGCCTCAAGAAGAGTACCTGGCATACATTTGTTAATGATTGAGTCCTAGCCCAATATATGAATGTAGGATCTCCTATGCCCCCTCAAATGTGTGCCTAGTAATTTGAGGTGGTCTCTAGGACAGTCTCCTCTGAGTTCAAGAATAGCCCACTCAGGTCTTTGTGCTGCTGGTGGCTACAGCTCATGATGATTTTTGAGGACATCCCCCACCTACCTCTGCTACCAGCCCCGCAACCCCTGTAACCTCCCCCTGCCTGTGCCAAGGACAAGGCCTCCTGAAGGCCCACGGCAGCAAAGCTGTACAGCATTCCCTGCACCCTCACTGAGTCGAACATTGTGTTCTTGAAACAGTGGAGAGATCTTTTGAGGCCATGTGGTCCCTGGGATGCCACGACAGGCCTACATATAAGAGCTTGTCTGGTACAGGCCCTATAGTTTCCTCCAAAGGCCCAGAAATGTCTGAATTTCACTAACAGGTACAATTTTGAGTTCACCATTCTTCATTTCTAATGTGGTGCTTCCAAGGCGTCCTGATAGATGGGTTAGATGATGTAAACTTACTACTTTGTCACGATGTTGTCTCTCAGGTTATTGAGTGCTATTCCCATAGGCTCAAAATATCACTCTGGTCTCCAGAATGTTATGTTTATGTGAAAAAGCACTTATTCAACAAGGCACACCTGACCTGAACAGTCCAACATACTGTAGTTCCTTTAAGAAAAGGTACTAAATAAATAAAGAAAACCTTTCTTGTTATACATTATTCAAAGGCAATTTGGATCTACATCCTGCTATACATTATTCAAGTGCAATTTTTCACAGTAACAAATAAATACTCTAAAATGCCCCAGTGTCAAAACCTATCTCAATATTGGATAAAGTTCATTCATAATATTTTATTTAGAAACAATTTAAGAGTCAGAGTCTTCTTATTACTTTTATAAATGTACATTTGGTGGCTTTTTTTCCTTTGTTGAATTACATTTAAATCCCTCCATTGGCAAACCAATCTAACTGCAGTGTTTCCGTTTTCATCGAGGGCGGTACAAGTGTATCGGACGGGAGGTCGAGAGCCCTGGTCCTGGTATTAAGTGTGGGACGGGGACACAGTGGCAGTTTCTCAGTTTCCTTGCCAATCAAATAAAATGGTTGACTCAGATAATCTCTAACACCTTTTCCAGGAATGCATTTTCATGATTCCATGTTTTAAAAAGAAACAACCTAATTATAGGGGTTGGAAATGACTTACTATTAGTGGAATGTTCAAACTCAACATCAAGTAAGCTGCAATTTCAATTCATCTTGAAGAGTTAAAAAATAATTTTATATATATATAATTCTAAATTTATATATATTATATTGGAGAATAGCTTCTTGAGGTATACTAAATTAACATAATTATTCCAAGGTTAAAGAGTCATTCATTTGATCATTTTTTTACTACCTACTATGTGCCAGGTATTATGTTAGGTTCAAAGTATACAAAGTTACTTTGCAACCTAACTACCTGTGCTCCTGTGTAGCAGGAGCAGACAAGAAAAACTAGGCTGGAATAGCTGTAAGTAGCCAACTAACAGTATCTGTCAATACTGTTATACTTGCTGGACTACACACTCCCTGCAAGCAGGGCTCATGCTGGTGCCTCTCACCAACATAAGCCATTGCCAGACCAATACCTGAGGGGGTGTGAGGTCTTCTGAAATCTCTGCTGGTCCATCATTTGTCCCTATTTTTGGCTCAGAACCTCGATTTTCCTTTCAGGAACGCCCTGTCCACAATTGTTGTAAGACTGGCAATCAAGTGGTCCTATCTTTCCAGCCAAGGTGTGAGAAGTAACTCAAGTCAGTAACTTTCTCTTCTCTCCTGGAAAGTTAAATCTTCACGGGGTGAAAAGGTCGGACATGTGGAAGCTGGGAAAGCCTCTCTTCTGCTCCAGCCATCAGACCCTTGAAGCTTCCATGATTCAGCTTTGCCTTCTGCTCTCTTAGCTATCTTTTACCCTGAACATAAATTTTCTTTGTCATTTTGTTTCTTTTCTTTTTTTTGACTGCATCAGAGAAGGCTAACTAATAAAAGTAAGCATTTAATTTTTTGTTGAATTACTTTTTTATTAAGTAGAAACATATATTTCTCCTCACCTGAGGATACTATTTCATTGCTTCTAGGGAGAGAGAAAGGAGTGGAGAGGAGGAAAGAGAGAAAAAGAGAGAGAGGGAGAGAAACATCGATCAGCATCCTCCTTGAATGCACTCTGACTGGGGATTGAAACTGCTCCCTGGGTGTGTGCCTGGAATGGGAATCCAACTCGTGACCTTTGAGTCCATGGGATGACGCTCCAGCCAAAGGAGCCGCACCAGCTAGGACTGAATGACTATTGTTTTAACTAAAGATAAATGATAAACCAGAGGATCCTGAAACCAAAATGAAATAAACTAAGACTCCAAATTTTCATTCTAAGCCAAACCTTTTCTTTTGCAGTAAGTTTTACTTTTGAGGCTGTCATGTTCCTCTTTGTCAATCTCTTCATGGTAAATGTCAGTGATTATGTTTTTTTTCTATCTGACTTACTCTCCCATGGTGTTTCTATCTTAATTTCCACTTTCTGCCAAGTGCTGCCCTCTTCATCCCCTCACCTCCTTCCCTTAAAAGGTGTCAGTTATGTCTAGACAAGCAGCCGTCAGAGGAATCTCTTCCTCACACATCTGCGAGTTGTCAGAATGACAGTCTCTCAGGGATATTAGATCGCCAGCTCCAATTTTAAATGGTACATTTTCTTTTCCTTCAGGTTTGTCTCCTGGATTGATAGGCTTTTTTAAAATTTACTTTTAGACAGAGGGGAAGGGAGAAAGAAAGGGAGAGAAACATGGATCGGCTGCCTCTCCCATTTCCCCAACTGGGACCTGGCCTGCAACCCAGGCCTGTGCCCTGACCAGGAACCAAACCAGCAACCTATCAGTCCACAGTCCTGCGCTCAATCTACTGAGCCACACCAGCAAGGACTAGATTTATAGTTTTGAGATCCCCTTCGGGAATTTTGGCTCACAGAGTCATGGTTGCCTGATAGAAGGACAGAGGAAAAGGAGCGTGGCCCGGCAGGGTGCTTTGCCTGTTCCACAGTCACACGCTCAGCTCTTAGCAGAGCCTTCACGGGCGCCAGCACGGGCAGCCCCCGGCCATCTTTCTTTCCATCCGTCTCCTGTGCTGTTTCCTTGGTGGTTATATGTGTTCATTCTCCTCTAGAACTCCACGGTATTTAAGATATTAAAATACTTCCTCCTAAATTCTTTACCTTTACTCCCTAATTCTTTTTTTGTCGTCAACTAAACAGTGTTACAGATAGGATTCTCCAAAAAGCAGACTTAAATGTAATTTAGTGTACAGAGCACTCATTCAGAGGCAAGTGGCTTTGGGACAAACACCGGAGGAAGCAAAAGGTGAAAACAGGAGTGGACGGAGACAAAAGTCAAGTGGCACTGCAGGCCCCGGAGAGCTAGGCCAAGCCCACAGCGCAGCCCTGGAGCTGGGGTGGCCCTTCTGAGTTGCCGCAGGCCAGATCCTGATGACCAGCCCCGGTCACTGGGGATGGCCCCCCCAAGAAGGGCATCACAACCTTGGTCAAGGCTGCGGCCATGCCCTGATGGGCGGAGAGCGGAGCCTGTTGACTGACAGCACTTGGGGAAGCAGGCATAGCATGGCCTTTCCTAAAGGGGGGCATGTCTGTCAGATGCCGTTACCCTCCCGACAACTGCCCCTTCCTGTCCTAGATACATATCATGACTCCTGGGGAGATTAGTCAGGTGGGAGAGACAGTCAATAAATCATGATCATGCGAGGCATAGATTCATCCACATAAAGATAACCAGACTCACAGGGAGCAGGGGGCTGACTCAGGAGAGAGAGGACCCAGGAAGACCAAGAGCACAGGGTTTGCTGAGCAGCCTCTGCCACCCTCGGCATGAGGGCTCTGCTCCTGCTGGCATTGTGAAGTCTTCATTTCCGTCCTTCCTTCTCATGTCTCTCTTTCCCCTTGTCTTTCCTGTGAATATAATCTTAATTTCATTTCATGCATTTTCCTTTTTTTCCAATGTCTAGGGAGCCATTATTCTCTACCTAAAAAGCTAGTCCCTCAGCCTGTTTTAAATTAAGCTTTAAAAACTAATTGTGGACATTTTTGCACATTTGCTGTGATTGCACACCTGGCAAACAGTGTTTTCAAGGGATCTATAGACTTAATGGGTTCAGGTTTCAAATATGTATATAATTAAATTTCTGATCTTAATAAAAGATATTAGAGACTGGATGCTAAGTAAAAATAGGCAGGGGAGTCGGTTATCAAGCATTTACTTGTCAGGGAATTTCCTAACAGGTTATGCTGCCAGATCTGAAAGTTTGTTGCAAATTTTACAAAGGGAAACCGATCAGAAAATACAAAATTAGAACTAAACAATTCTGTGGCCTAACAAAGAAAAAAAAAATGAGAAGAAAAACAACCTGCCACATTCAGACCTGAGAATAAAAAGAAGGCAACACACTGAAGTGCATTTGAAAATAATTGGCAAGTTAGGAGCTTCCTCGGAGAGAGAGCCTGGCTGCTTTCCATTTGCCGCTGGGGCTGGCTTCAGACACGGCGGAAGATCTTTGATAAGGCTGACGTGCCAAGCTGCCACCTCATTTCCCAGGGGAACTTCCCACACACGATGAGTGCGAGTGAGGGCAAACCTCAAACCCACAGAACACCGCGCTGGAACGCCTTCAAGCCACGCACTTGGACTGCACGTTGGCTGCAATGCAGCTCTTTGGCAAGTGACAAATGGAAAGCGCCCTGAAGCCTTTGCTGTCTGTGCCAAGACAAGCTTGTGCAGTCAGGGACCCACCTGGGTCCTGCACACATAGGGTGTGGGGGCAGGAGGAGGGTGTTACAGAGTGAAGCCCTCCCTCTCCGAAAGTGGAGTCACACCTGACGTGCACTTGTGGCCTGTAAGAATGTATTAATACTTTTCACTACCGTTCGGGAAAGTGGAGGTGAAATGGTATTTGTATTGCTCAGCGCCACCTGGAGGGTTGGTGGATGCCCTGGACACAATCACTCTGTCAGATGCCAAGGCCGCTTCTGAGTGGTTTGGCCTTTGCATTTGGAATCCCTTTGCTCCCAGGTGAGTTACTGCGGAAAGGTGTGGAAGTTTGCACTAAAGCCGTGAATTCTGAGCGCTCTTGAGAGGAGGAAGCAGACGATTATGCAGGAGTTAAGGCTTTGGCGTCTTCCCTGTTGTCTCTGAGCTCCGAGAGTCACACTGCAATCCAGAAGCTCCCTGTGTGACAACCAAAACCGAAGTCAGACCCCAACCAGGAGCACCAGGTGCTGTTAGAATAACAGAAAACAAGTGCGTGTGTTTTTGTGCCCATGTCTGGATTACTGGGAATATGAAATCAAAGCCCTTGAAATCAAAAACCCATCTGGAACCAAAGGCTGAAATGTTTGCACTTAAGTAATTCAATTTAATAAGTGATTAAAAATTTTTTTGAGTAAATTATTCCTGAACGTGACTTCAGTGCAGGTTGTGTTTGTTATATGTAATTTTGTTTTTAAATGTAACCATTATTTGGGGGCTTCTTTTCTGTATCAGGCCCAGTGCTATGAGAGGATAGAAACTAAACAAATTTAAACTCAAAAGGGCTTATATTGTAAGGGATCCTGGGAAATCATTGTGTTCAGAATGGTCATAATTAAACTTGAGTGAAAACACATTTCCTTCGAAGAGGCACTTTCACAGAGATTGCTTCTGTTTTTACGATGTTCCTGAGCATGACCAGTCTCCCCACGTCACCGAGAGGCCACTCTCTGCATGTGTGGAGAACTTAGATGAGAGAGACCAGGCGGGCTTTCCTGCTGCCACACGTGACACACCCTCCAAAGCGGCGACGTGGATACAAAAGGGCAACGAGGTGCCCGGGAAAGCTCCTGGACTAGAGGGTTGAATGGGCCTGTTTTATTTTTGCCATTATAATGGGACCTAATTTTTTAAAAGAAAAACACCTATTCCAACATTTGCAAAAATTCTTAGACAAGTAATAGTAACAGCTAATATTGAATAGTTAACATGTGTCAACTACAGAGGTCAGTGTTTTACATAAACATTTTTCATTTAAGAGTCAGTGAGGTAGGTGCATTTATTATCATAATAAACGTTCAGAGAGGCGGAATCACCTACCTAAGGGTTACACAGTTAATAAAGGATGTAACACAGCTATGGAGTGAGGCGTTTGGACTGTGCAATTCTACCTGCTCCTGTTGTCAAGCATTTCGACTTCCATACCACTTTTCATTAGATTTTTGAAGAACTGCTAGGGCTGAATGGTTGAAAAATGTCTCCACTTGGACACATCTGTGGAGTGCCAAGTGCCAAGGCAGCCACAACTCTGGGCCCTGCCTCCCTCTTTGGCACCCCACTGTCTAGGGCAGGTGCGGAGCTGTGTATAATAGAAGAGAGCCATTCTACTCTTCTCTTATCCTCAACTGTATTGATTTAGTCATTGGCCTTTCTCTTCTAATAAATGATTATGCCCAGCAGGGGATTTTGAATAACTCATTTTTGGATCTCCAGCGCCTACCACAGTACCAGGCTTATTGTATATATTCAGTGAATGTTTAAATTAATAAATGAATAAATCCAGAAATGTGGATATTTAAAAATATATCAGGACTAAAATCAGATAGATGGAGTGAAACTGGAATTTCTTGAGACCTACTATTTGCAAAGTACTGTGATTTATTTATTTTAATTCAATTAATCCTCAGAACAAACAAAACAAACAAACAAACTCCCATTTTATAGACAATGCAATTAAAGCTTGGAAGCTTTAAGCAGGTTGTCCTGGGTCACACAACTTGTAAAGAGTGGCACCAGAATTAACATAGGTCTTCTAATTTCAAAGCCCATGCTTTAAAACAACAACAACAACAACAACAACAAAAACCTGTCCTATCTCCTTTAAAGATGATCTCTACCTTTCCAAATGCTCCAAGTTATTAAAAAAAAAAAAAAAAATTCTTCTTCACTTGCATCATACCTCATCTTCTCTCTTAAACTTCATAAGGATAGTCCATCATGTTAATACTTTTGGAATCTAGCAGAGTCTCAAAAAAGGTGATGTCAAGTTTCAATTTGTGACTGAGTAAAATGATAAGTGGATGGACAGATTTATTAACAACTCTTATCCTTACTAAGTGTGAAAACTAAGGATTAAACACTCAGCTGTAGAGCAGAATTTTGGTCTCTATTTGCACAAGTGTAATACCTGCAAGATTTTCATTAACATTTTTTAGTTCTTTTTAATTAATTTTACAGTGAACATGGAAGTTAAAATTTATTGTGCCTCTGTACGCCTTGAAACTAATTAAAGAGTTTATATGAAATTTAAGTTGCACATTTAACCACTTTAAACAGCACATTTAATACATCATCACTTTAACTGAATTTAATAATAAAAATCAAATTTTTCATATATTGTATTAGAAAGTGCCATGTTAAAGAAATTCTCAAAAGACAATAAATTTTTATTTAGTACTCAAACAACCTGGCCACTTCTGCTCTGCTATTCGTTAAAGTGTACTTTAGAATACACAATACACTTTGCTTGTAACACAGTGTTAAGATTTTCCTCCTGAAATTTGTTTGGCAGGTTTTATTAGGCCTTCTTCCAACCCTTACTAGGGAGAAGATAAAGACCACCCAGTGGGTTAAGACACAAAGTGGGGATTGACATTGACAATAGAAAACAAGTTGCTCATTTAAACAGAAAAGTGCTGGGAGTAAGTGCAAACGTGATTTCTTGGGGCATAAAGTATGATCAATGATGGCTTTAAGGGGAAGAGTGAACCCTGTAGTCCTTGAGTATGGAATAGCTGTCACACCGCAGGGGGACCATTGATAATGGACATGTGAGAGGATCCACTTTAGAGCCAAGCATGCCAGGCACTGACCATATGATCTCACTTACATGTAGAATGTAAAAAAAAACAACAGCCCGCGCCCCCCATCCACCACCCACCACCGAGGTCCTAGATACAATGAAGAGATTGGTGGTTGCCAGAAGTGGAGATTGAAGCGTGGGCAGAATAGGTAAAGGAGGTCAAAAGGTACAACTTCTGATTATACGATAAATAAGTCCTGGGGCTATAAGCTACAGCATGGTAACTGTAGTTGATAATACTGTATTGTATATTTGTAAGTTGTTAAGAGAGTAGATCTTCAAAGTTTTCCTCACAAGAAAGAAAGTTTAACTATGTATGGTGATGGATGTTAATAGACTAATCTTGGTGATCATTTCACAATAAATACAAATATAAATCATTTTGTTTTACTCTTGAAACTACTATAATGTTAGATGTCATTTATACCTCAATTACAAAAAGAAAAGAGAGAGAATGCCAGGTACTGAATGATTAGTGTGGGTTCTTGCATGAGCCGCTACCATCTGAGATTTATCCATCTCATCTAATCCTCACAGCTACCCTCTCTGAGGGGTATGCTTATTATTATGCTCTGTGAAGTGAGTTGCACAGCAGTTAAGTACAATGATCAAACTCTCCTCGGGGAGTGGTAGATGTGAAATTCAAACCTCCCAATGACATCTTCAAAGTTGCATTTTACCACAAAGGTTAATTCCACAAAGTCCCATTATACCCAGTTCTTCTATACCGTAAAGTGTCTTCTACAAAGATACATTCAACTACTGAGACATACAAGCACATTGGTTTTCTTCTAGGTTATCTAGATAGTTCACTGGGAAAGGAATGGAGTTAAAGCAAAAGATCCTGGGATGAAATCCTATCCAAGAATACACACTGCATATTTGTGCTACCATTTTTATGCTTGTTCTTTAATACTTAAGTGCAGCAATTATGGTAGGGGAATCATAAATCCTGAAAAATTTGATGGACAATATATCTGAATCTCACATGCCAACAGAGCATGTAATAGAAATTGCTCCTAATGCTTTGCAAAATTATAGGAGAAATATTTATACCAATTTATAAAAGGATACACACACAAATGTTATCTTACAAATTATACTAAATCATTTTCTCATTTAAGAATAACTATGAAGTAAAATATGTCCACAGTGCTTTATCTAGACCACATGAGTCAGATGTGTTTCAAATTTTTAAAAATTTGGCTTTTAATAAAGTGATACAGTACTGTGTTGGATGATATCATCACGTGATATATGATACAGCACCCATAATCAAATATTAATATTTCTGCCATCAAATATGAATATTGACACTAAGTGGGATAAATAACTTCTATGTAAAGTTTCATGTCATTTCATAATGTGTTTGTCACAAACTTACCAAAAACTTTTCAGAGATTTTTAAATTTCACAATTGTAGATAAGGGTTGTAGACTGGTACTTTCTTGAAAAACTCTATTTCATATACATTATTAAACATTGGACTTTATCAATAAATGTCCATGTTGGGGGAGGAAAATTTTTTTCTTCTACCCTTCCAGGTTCTTTGGATGGTCCAGTCAAATTAACATAAGACATTAAACCAGAGGGGGGGAAACCATTTCATATGAATGAAGGCTCCATAAAAATATGAGGCCCAAAGACAATCGGGCGACTGAGGCTTACATGCCACCCAGAGCTAAGGAGAAGTGGGTAGAAGTCTGGGACATGAAAGGGGAAGAACGCAATTCACATGGATATAGAAAAGCAAATGCTGGGTAAACAAATGTTTGCCTCATCTTGCAGAGACAATGCGAGGTGAAGCAGACACCAGTCTCCTGGCCCTACTTATTCCCCCAGCCTACCACACCGGCTCACCGTCTGTGTAATTACCTCTGATACTAGCTCCCTTCCTAGAAGAGGCATTCTAGGTTAAGTTCTTTTTAGCAACTAAGGAAGAGGTAAAAAGGAAAACTTCCTGAGTACTTTGTTTCTTAAAAATAATCAACTAAAATAATCCTCATGCCAAAAGGACATATTTTGGGGAAGCAAAATCGTGCTTCCACCACATCTACATCTCAAATTGTATTTTATAGCAAGTAAACATACATTTATTCATCTATTTGTTTGTTCTTAATTCAACACATGTGACAACCTTCAGAAAGTAAGCCACTTAGTTCTCCTGAAGCAATATTTGTAACTTAGGGATGGTAAAATTACACAGCTAGAGAAGTGTTTCTTCCACAATTCTTTCTCTATATCTCTTCTCCATTTTAAGCCATATTTCCACTGGATGCTGTCCCAGGGTTTCCTGGTCCAATGCCCACTTCTCAAAGAGCTCCCTCAGAGTCCTGTTCCTTGCCTGTGGAGAAGAAAATTCACATTGTCTGGTCTGAGTCCTTGCAATATGCTAATTACTCACCAAGCACCAATTAAGGGCTTCTAAGAAGCAAGATGGGTAACTTTTCTCCATTTTAGAGATGACAGAAATAAGGTTAAAAGTTAAATAAAATGCCCTGGCTGGGTGACTCAGTTGGCTGAAGCATCATCCTGTACATCAAAAAGTTTGGGGATTCTATCCCAGTCAGGGCACACACCTAGGCTGCGAGTTCAATCCCTGGTCAATGCGCTACCAGAGGCAACCGACTGATGTTTCTACCTCACATCAATGTTCCTCTCTCTCCCCAACTTCCCCTTTCTCGAAAATCAATAAAAATATCCTCAGGTGAGGATTCAAAACAACTTAAACAAAACAACTTGCCACAGCGGGCAAAAGGCTTAGTTTAGATCTGAATGCTGCATTCCCTCTTTTCACACACGACCTCTAAATGGCTAAGTTTTCTGATGATCCTCTTTCTGTGCTAAAAGGCAAATGGCTTAATGTGCTATTGTTCCAGAAAACTGAGTTTAGAGCTTTGGTGGTGGGGGCGGAACTCCTCCAGCGCTCCTCAAATTATACTGCATGCATGCCCCCCACCCACCAACACCCAAGCTCCATCCTGTTTACGAGCAAGTCACTGAGCCAGGAAGGAAAAGTGGAGTCCACAGGTGCGGAGCAGGCAGATACACAAGAAGAATGAGTTTAAAACATGGTAAGGCTTTTTCCAGCTTTTAACGCACACTGAAAGATTTTAAAACATGTCAGCTAAGCAAGGCAAGACAACCTCTGAAGAAGGAAAAAACAGAAATATCAGAGAAAAGAGTTCTTTTCTGAGGAGTGGTCTCCCTAGCAGCATCTTTCTGATACGCCATTCCTTCACAGCCCATATTTCAGTGCCACCATCTCCCGCAGCAATGAGGAAGCTGCTCACTGAACTCCAGAACTGGGGAGGCTGAGCGGACTCTGGGAGGCAGCTGCAAAGAAAAGGCATCTATTGGGAAGCCAGTGCTAGCCAGGTGTTCGCTGACTGGTGCCCAGGCAGTGCAGCCAGGGTCAGTGGGTAGCTCAGAGGTTACGTCCTTGTGGACCAGGCAGAACCCTCTCACAGGCTGACCTCATGGGCCTGCAGGCAGTGGAACAAAGCGTCCTCAGAGTTGAGTTATACCCTACGGTTAGGCTCACTACTCACCCTGGGGAACCTCCAGTAAGAACCATCTGCACCTGTTGGGTGAGGGGAAGCAGAGTTTGCCATCCCAAAATATGCTTTTTGGAATATTAATTCTTTTAAGCTGGTGATTTTTAAGAAAAGACTCAGGAAGAACGTTTGACCTTCCTCCCTAACTTGTCTCAAAGAATTTAAATAGAAGAACCGCTCCAGGAAGGGAGCTATCATCACAGATAACTACAGTTAATATAAACTAGTGTGTGACAGACAGGGAAGAACTTAGCTAGGCTCCTTTGATCACGGTCTTTTTATAGTAGGCGGTTAGACAGACTTGAGGAGAGTAGTAAAGATAAACCAGGTAAGAAAGTTCCCCAGGGCAGAAAAGCCCTGGGTACCTAACAACAGACAATTGCGAGGCGCGACCTCCTCCCAGGGTAACCTTTCCTGCTTTAGCATATCGCTTGCTGGTCGTACGGTTTAGACCCTCTGACCTTTCATATCGCTGGGCATGCAGTTTGGGCCTTCCCTGATCTTTCCTCCCCTAGCGTGTTGCTAGTCATGTGGTAAACACCCTTAGAGGAGGAACAAGGGGGCCAGAGAATATAGCCTCATAGGACTCCCACGCAAGCCCGTGCACAAGCACTCTCTTCCGCATTAAGCCCTGGAGAAAACATCTAGGCCTCAGTTGTGTTTCAGCTCCAGGCCCAGAAAACCATCAAGGCCCGGAGGGCGACACCATGGCTGACATGAGGACCAGCTGCGATGACTAATGACGCCTGGAAAGACATACCTGGAAAGATGAGACATACCTGGAAAGATGATGACTATTCTATTGCGATCTTCCCCTGAGACCTCCAGATAAAACTCCTCAAGACAAAGGACTCAGAGCTCGCTCTCGCTCCCTTTCGCTCCCCTCAAGCACACCTGTGTCCTTCCCCACCCCCTGCCTTCCCCGGGCTTGCCCTCTCAGCCCCCTCTCCTTTCCCCAGGTGCCTACATCCTTGCTTGCTTTCTAAGTTCCAAGGGCCCTTCTTTACCTTCCTAACTTGTTTCCTGAGCCCCCACAGCCCCGCTGGTTTACTTTTTCTACTTCTGTGATTTTCTAAATAAACTTCCTCTTATAATTTGAGTTCTTGACTCTGAATTCTTTCCTAGCTGAATTCAAGAGCCAGGTTGCTGAACCAAGGTTCAATTCTGCCGGTTCACTTCTGGTGCCATTTCACTGCTAATGTTTTCTCTGTCCCATTGTTAACATGGCCCAACAAACCTTAATTTACTAAGCATTCACTTTTCCATCTCCATGTTAATTGCCTTCCTGCCTTTTGAAGTCCCAAACCACAATCCCCTTCTCCTTTGCTCAAGATGATATTGAGCAAATATCAAGCCTCCACAGCGCAACTGATTCTGGAGCTCTATGGCCTTGCGGAATCCCTGTATGTATATATGTAATAATTTGATCATTTTCTCCTCTTAATCTATCTCAGGTTAATTTGATTATTAGTCCAGCCAGAAGAATTAGGATAGGAGAAAAATTAATTTTTTCTCTCCTACATGGGGAGAGAGCATTAAATACAATATCTCCCTCCAATCAGAAAACTTCTCCGCTAAGCTATCAGAGACAAAAAATAGTTTTATTTTCTTTTTTGTTAGTGAATACACATTAAACCAAAATGCAATACATATCACAGTCTGCTGAAAGATTGCAGAAACAGAAAGAAATCTCACCATTTATACAGCCAAGCATATAGAACCCATGACACATATGTTCTCAAGATAAACAATAACTAACCCACAACCAAGAGAACTTGACAGCACCATTTGTGACTCACGTTGTGAGCGGAGTGACTATCTCTGTTAGCTTATCAGCTTTATCTGGCTGAGAAAGCAACTCATCTTGGAGTGACTATCTCTGTTAGCTTATCAGCTTTATCTGGCTGAGAAAGCAACTCATCTTTACGATAGGAGGTAATTTTGCAACTTGCATTTCAGGCAGCTACCATCCCACAAAAACTGGGTGTTGAGGTGCTATTTTCCTTGATATTTACATCAAGGTCCTTGAGAGAGGCATTCATGGTTCATCAAGCTTACAAAAGCCCTCTGTAGTTTTCAAAAGGATTTATATACATTTCAAAGAGAGAAGAAACTACTTACATGGTTTCTAAAGTGAAAGATCTAAGAAAAAGGAGAGGAATCTCAACAGGTAGAATTAGGCCTCTTCTTCTTCATTTTTCTTTGTCCTTACACGCCACACCGATGCATTCTGACTCTGCAGGTCTTCTGATTCTGATGCCTTGATCTGCAATTTGAAGGCCCTGCAGGAGATTCCGCTAGTCAGTTCAGAACAGTGTATGAGAGTGACAGCCAGCCGTGAGCAACACAGTCACCTGAGGAGACTGATTAAAATGCATATTCCAGAACCTGAGCAGAGAACCACTGAATCAGAATCGCGGAAGTGGGGCTGGCAGTGGCATCTAAAGAAGCGCTCTAGAGGACTCTGACGCGCTCTGTAGATGGGGAATCACTGCCTTAGACCGCAGCATCGATTTTCACAGGGGGTTACCTGGACACTTGGGAAGAAGGACCATTTTTCATAGGCCACACAGACTTAAGCAGTTGGAAGGATTTAATTTTTAGATCCTCAACTTCTAATTTTTCCTGTTAAAAATGCACATTTTTTAGAGTATCGCCTGTGGTCATCTCTGCTACCTCTTCCTCCCATCTGCTCATGGCCATGTTTTTCCCTCTTCTGACAAAGGAAAGACATAAAAAGAAAGGCTATATATTTATGGTTGTCCAATACCCCTACCCCAACGCAAGAAGCTTTCAATAAGTATATGTGCTGCTAAAACCAGAGTTCCATCAAATAAATTCAAAGATCCGATGGGCTCATTAAGCAACATGAATTGGGCAGCAAGGTGCTCCAAGGGGTTGTAGACTATGGAAGGTTTACCTAGGCAGGAGGGCGGGGCAAGAAGGTATTAGCAAAAGAACGTATTTTTCTCAGAAGTGGTCATCTTACTTGAGGGGATGGGGGAAACCAACACGGTTTTATCATGCAGATTACCCAACGAGTGCTAATCAGAAAATTTCAGATTGACTTCTTAAAGATTGAAACTGCAATTAACTCTTGCCTTGCTGTTGTAGGGGAAATGACTCCATTTTTGGCCTGTTGAAAAGTCAAACCTCTTAAAAACCAAGCATCTTAAAGTGCTGTCTTCTTCTTGGTTGGGTGGGGAGAAGGGGCTGCAGTAAAGACAATTTAAGAGGATTTAACTCCTGCAGGAGAGCCCTAGAGCAGCTAAGGTATTAGAATTTGGCCAAGAAGTACTGAAGGCATCTTCTTTCACTGTGAAACACAGATGGCAAAGCTCCATCTATTTCAAGAATTTAGATGAATATTTTTAAAAAGGTATTACCGGTAGAGATGGATCTGGCCAGAACTGGCCAGACCGCGGAGCCGAAGAGCAGCGGAAGGAGAGAACCACCTTGCGGCAAAGGCCCCGCAGCTTTCCAGCACTTTGGGCATGTGCTGCCCCAATGCGGTGGGTGGCGACAGGTTAAGTGGCACAGGAGGGCGTCATTGCGCTGGGCCTGCGTGAGGCTAGTGAAAATGATGACAAAGGGAAAACCCCTCCACCCCGCCTCCGGTCCCAGAGGACACAGTCGCAGGTGGACCACAGAGGTCAACAGGGTGGCAGGGGAGGCCTGTCAGCCTAGCCTGGAGGAAGGATGGGATTGGCTGGGGGAGCTGAACCCCTGCGGAGTGCATGGAAGTTTGGGCTGGGAGATTTAAACTTAGGGAAAGAAGAAATTCTCTCTCTTACTCTTTGGGACCCACGGCGTAGATGTGGGAGCTGGAGCTTTGTGAGGCTGGCGGGGGCGGGGGCGGGGGCGGGGGCGGGCCCATGTCTCGCACGGAGCCCCAGGACGGCCGGCTGCGGGGTTGCGCAGCGGCCTAGGGCCTTGGGCGGCTTGGTGGCGCTAGCCCGCACGCAGACCCAGAAAGGAGCTTGAGGCCCACAGTAGGGAAAAAAGTTGAGCAGCTTGGATGATCATGCAGCCGCCACCTGTGATTCCCAAAAGATAGTATTTTTAAATGGAAGACGGAACTCTGGGCACAGACTTAGACTGGTCTGGTAGAGGGTGGCAGGGTTTTTCATCTGGAAAGGATGGGCTCTCAGGCAGAAGCCTACCGTTCTTCCAAGTTGGGCAGTTTTTGACTAAAAGACCTTCCTTTTTCAGCAAACCTCTGCCTCTGGAATTTGCCTATGAGTGGTGGCGGGCAGCTGAACCCCACTTTCTGTTTAATAGCATTATCATGTTTGTTTGATTTGGGGGAAAAATAAAGTTAGATCTTTTCTGATAGAAAAAAGCCCCATGGTTTTCGTTGGCTGATTGGTCTAGCATGAGGACTGTTTCTGGCTAACCTATGGCCAATGGGCAATGTTGTCTGAAGACTTAATGAGTTAAATGTGAAGCTCCAAGATTTTGAAGAAAATACAGTCATGTTGCTTAACAACCCTAATCCTAATTTGACTCTTTTATTCACTACATTCTGTCTTTTTCATGTTGCAGATGGAAAGGCACTGAAGAAGGTCAGAGGCACATTCTGAGAAATGCATCATTAGGCAATTTTGTCATGGTGCAAACATCATAGGGTGCCCTACACAAACCTGGGTGGTATAGCCTACTACACACCACGGTTATATTCAATAACCTGTTACTCCTAGGCTACAAATCTGTTACAGCATGTTACTGTGATGAATACTGTAGGAAATGCTAACACAATGGTATTTATATATCTAAACATAGAAAAGGTAGAGTGTAAGTATGGTATAAAAATATTTAAAAATGGTACACCGGTCTAGGGAACTTACCACGAATGGAGCTTGCAGGACAGGAAGTTGCCCTGCGTGAGCCAGTGAGTGAGTGAGGAGATAATGTGAAGGCCTAGGGCATTACTGTACATGATGACTGTAGACTGCAAACACTGTAAATGTAGGCTACACTACATTTGTAAAAAAAAAAAATTTTTCTTTCTTCAATAATAAATTAACCTTAGCTGTCATTTTTTAACTTTATAAAGATTTAAAAAAAAACTTTTGACTATTTTGAAATAAATTTAGTTTAAAACATATTGTACAGCTGTACAAAAACATTTTCTTCCCTTACATCCTTACTCTGCAAGATTTTCTGTTTAAAATCATTTTAATTTTTTACTTTTTAAATTTTGGGGTTAAAAACTAGGATGCAAACACATTAACCTATGCCTCAGCTTAAGCTCTTCTGTGTCTTCCCTTATTGTCTTATTAACTGTCAAATTCATCAAAATTACATGGCTCTTCTCCTGGTTCTCAACCCAAAGTACACATTAGAACTACGTGATCTTAAAAAAAAAAAAAAATTCCTGTGATATACAGCAATGATAAAAACATAACAACAAAATCCAAAACTGCAAGCTGTGTATTTTTCACCTATATCTTTTTATTTTTAAGATACTGTAGAAATAATCAAATGCAGGCTAATGAAGCTTAGAGATAATAGGCCTTGAGAGAGAGCCTTAGGCCCTCTCCTTTAAAGCAAAAGTACTAAATTTTGTCACTTATTTTAGCAGGAGGATTCCATTTCCTCCCTTCTTCCTCTCTCTTTCCCTCGCTCCCTCCTTCTTTCTCATTCTTTCCCACCCCTCCCCCCGACTCTTCATTTGACTGAGACTATGGGGAAGACTATATCTGTCCTATTAAATGAAGAGTGTGCAGTTCAGACATACTGGTTCTCTGCAATGGACAGCCTGGTTTGCTTCTCCAACACCTCTGCCTTCTTCTTTTGGCAAATTTCCTGACTTTCAGATGCATACCCTCTGCCTCAGGTCAAACAGGTTTCCAGGAAGCAGACCATACCTGCTTGTAAGTTTGGGGCATTTGGATCAGGCCCAGACTAATTCACAGACCCCTGTGGAAGTTACAGGTTCATAAGCACAAAAGTAGCACAAAACAGGTGAATGAGATCTCAGGAGAGAAGCTTCTTTTCCCTTCTGAGTGCACTAGAAGTGACCCCAACCTCATCCTTGAACTTAATAGCCCTGGGAATTGTAGCCATCTTGTGACCACATGGGGAAGCCTGCTGTAGAATGAAGCTGATGACAGAGCAAGCAGAAATGAGAGACGTAAACAATCAGGGTCTTTCATGACAAGTCTGAGTCACTGAATTAAACCAGCCAGAACCTGATGAGCTTCCGGTAGCACAGAGAGCCAATAAATTCTCTTTCGTGTTTAAGCTAAACACAAAAGCAGTTTGAGGTGGCTTTCTGTTATTTGCAACTTAGGTGCATTCTGAAAGAACCGCTGCACACGTATTACAAGGAGGGAACGCCTGCTTTATAATTGAATTGCATTTGAAAAAGCTAATAGAGCGCTAAAAACAACACATTTGAGTTTTGAATACTTTTTGCTGTCATACTTAGCAGTTAAGTACTTTCTGTACTAAGAACTGCTATTTGGCTTCAGGTTGTTTTTGCAAGAAATGTGGCAAGCTGTGTAAGTCAGTTTATTCTGTAATTATTAGGGGAGGTTCCAGTAAGCTGCCATTGCTCTTCTATCTAGAGAAGACAACTAGTATGGCATTAACACCAGATGAAGTAGAAAGATAGTATTCATCAAATAAAACATACTGTAAAACAATATACGTAATAGCATCTTGGTTTTATTGATAGAAGAAGAAAAATTCATTTGTAAAAGGTATTTGCTTTACTAAGCTCAGTATTCTTCCCCATTCTTTGTGTGGGTCAAATTTCCCCCCCTTAAATCTGCTTTTTCATTCTTCAAATAATAAAATCCATCATGGCTACAAAGGAAGATTAGAAGGTCTATCAACACGTTTCACCAGGATGTTTCAGTCATTGGCTTCTTTCTTCACCATGACTCTATTTAAAAAAAGAGAGGAAGAGTGAAATTGGATCCACAAATTGACTTTTCCATACTCAAGATACACCTCTACTGAAACTTAGCTGTAAATGTGAAGTGCTTATATAAATATCAATAGATCTCAAGTAGAATAAAGTGAACACTGCTGTCTAATTTATAAACATAATTTACACAAAGCAATATGTAACCCAAAAGCAAAATCTTTCAAAATAACTTCTTCTTTTTTGGGGGGGAAGGGGAAGGGATAGAAGTCGAAGAGGGGATGGGGGGATAACTGGTAATGGAAAAAAATATAATAAAAAGTTAACTATTAAAAATAAATAAATAAAAGGAGTTAGTAGGAAAGAGAGTAATTTTTTCTTTTGAATTCTTGGAGTATATCTCTGTCGCTAATAGCCCCTTTATTGCCAGCAAGTTGATTTCAGGAATTTCTACTACCCAAACAGTTTTTTTTTAAAGATTTTATTTATTTATTTTTAGAGGGGAAGGAAACGGGAAAGGAGGAGAGAAACATCAGTGTGTGGTTGCCTCTCACACCCCCCACTGGAGACCTGGCCTGCAACCCAGGCATGTGTCCTAGACTGGGAATCGGACTGATGACCCTTTGGTTTGCAGGCCTGTGCTCAACCCATTGAGTCACACCAGCCAGCGCTAACCAAATAGTTTTTAGCAGAGAATGATTTAAAAAAGAAATAGCCTGCCACTTCTATCTCCATCCTACCTGCCTCCATTTCCCCTTTGAAAACCTCTGAACTACCGTATTTTGCCAAGCATAATGTGCACTTTTTTGCTAAGATTTTTGAGGGAAAAATAAGGATGTGCACTATACACGGCTATAGTGATTACACACCATGGGTATAGTAATGGGTATAATAATCCCATGTACAATGTGCACAAAATATGGGTGTGCATTATACACAGCAAAATATGGTAGCTTAGTCCACATAGGTCATTTATTTTAGTCTGTCACCTCCCCAGCCTGCTCTTTACCTTTATAGGTACCACTCTAGTTTAAACACTGAAACACTTTGAGTGGTGACAACAGAAAGGGCTGAGAAAAAGCAAAGAGAGAAGCCTTGTTTGCTCTGGTCCCATTTGAGCTTCCTGCATGAAAGAAGGCTTGGGCAGGGACAGGCAGAGTTCCCATGGCTGCACACAAACAGCTCCTAAGTCTTCCCAGGTAAAGAGTCTCTTGCCTAGAAAATGCAGAGCGTTGGGTACTATTACCCTCACACAATGCCTATCCTGCCAGCATCACAGGGCTCTGTAACAGCTCTCTTTATAGCGCTCATTTCCCTGACCTTGATTTGAAAAATTTCACCAGACCAGACTGTCAAAACAATTTTTCACATTTAAAAATATATCTTTTACCAGCCCTGGTCAGGTGGCTTTTACCAGCCCTGGTCAGGTGGCTCAGTTGGCTGGAGCACTGTCCTGTACGCCAAAAGGTTGCAGGTTCGATTGCCGGTCAGGGCATGTGCCTAGATTGCAGGTCCCGTCGCCAACTGGGGTGCATACAGGAGGCAAGTGATCGATGTTTCGCTCTCACATTGATCTCTCTCTCTCTCTCAAATCAATGAACAGATTCTCAGGTGAAGATTAAGTAAATAAATAAAATAAAAATAGATCTTTACCAGCTAAAAACATTGTTAAAATCTTAGAAGATAAACAAAGACATGGTATTTATATAGCAATTTATGCTCTGCAATAGGTTTCAAAGTTTGTGGTTAATGTGTGAAACTGAAAAGATGATTCTTCCATCAAACAAATAAGAAGCTAGAAATGAAGTTCAAAGTGAATCAACATTTATTAAACGGCTTCCCATGCTGAGCCTTAACCTGCATTGCAATAGGGAGCCCCCTGCCGACGTGTCTTACAAACCCTTCCCCACAGGCCTGCCATTTCTCTCTTTCACAGCAGCACATGAAACTCTGACCCTCTCGACTGGACCACTGCGTCAGCTCCTCAGAGGCTCTCCCTCCTGGTGCTGAAATCCATCCAATATCCAACAGCAGTATTTCTGAAGTGTAATCTTGATCATACCACTCTTATTCGGAAGTCCATGGTAGCACCAAACACTTCAAACTCTGAAAGCGTCTAAAGCCACACCCTTCAGCCACCACCAATAAATATTTTTAACACCCACTGTTTTGGTTTGTACACTCTGCTATAGCCACTGAAGGTTGCTTCCTGGGGACTACGCTTCTTCCCCTCTTTAATCTTTCCTTGGTCTTTCGAATCTCTTTAGAGGACTCTGCTCTGCCAAGAAAGTGAAGCTTAAAATTGATTTCTAAAGCCTACCCCTACCTACTGCAGTCTGGTTCCTAACCCTCCAATGTCAGAAACCTTGTCAAATGCACATAGTTTTGGTCAGTTTCATTGACGAATTTCTCTACCCATATCTGCTCATACTTCTAAGTTGTCTATAACAGTTATGAAAAGTCCATGAACTAAACGTTTGAAGCTTTGGGTCTTATCTCCTCTCAAGGCTTTGATCTGACTTGTCACCACCTTTTCTCAGATGTGGCCCATTTCCCCGCATGGCTCCCTGAGACCTGCTTCTCTCACCCAGCCCTGACCCCCATGTGCCTCCTGCTCGTGTTAATCACTGATGTCCTCAGTACCAGGCTCACGCAGAGCACGGTCCCTCCCCACGTTTGGCGCAGTATATGTGTTTTGGGGGGTTGGGGGGTGGTTGTGTAGGGACCTTTGGCCTTGTTTTAAAACTTGTTTTAAACAATTTAAAAGACCTCAGAAAGCTAAGAGGAAATTCTCAGTTTTCATTCACCTTGAAAGAGATTTAACTATAAGTACACTAAATTTATTTTAAGTGTTTTGTTAACTTTTTTACTTAGGTGTTTTATATCTGTTTACCTAATGTCCTTGAGTTAAACACAAAGAAAAGCCAATGATAAAAGGAAAAAGGTGTTACACTGGCTTGCTCAGGTAAATCAGAAGTCATGCTTCCTCTCCAGGCAGATTACTACATGAGCAGCTAAGAGCTAGGAAATAAAAGCTGTCTTCACTTAGAGATGACAATTCTAATTTTCAGCCAATGAAGGAGCTATGGGGAAGCTAAGGAAGACACAAGACCCTGCGCCAGCGCTGTCCAGCAGAAATAGAATGTGAGACATGTGTCATTTTTAATTTTCTAGTAGCCATGTTAAAAAAAATAAAGAGGTAAAATCAATTTTGAGTACACAGTTTATTTAACCCAACATATCTAAAATATTTCAATATGTTCAATACAAATTATTAAAATATTATTGAGTTACTTTATTTTTTAAAACTTAGTCTTTAAAATTTAGCATGCATTTTTTTTTCCATTGATAGCACGTCTTAATTCAGTTTGGCTGCATTTCCAGTTCTAAACAGCCACAGCTGGTCTGAAAAATTGAACATCGCTTTGCAGGGGGAAAGTACAATGTGGGTAACAGCCTTAGCAAAATAAATAGCTGAAAGGAGGAATTATGAACAATTTCTTTAAAATTCTCAGAGGTCTTGTGAAGAGACTGAGAAAAACAGATATAATTAAGTCTAAAATTCTCTTTATGGTGATAGATAACAAAAGCTGGAATGGGAAAACTATGATTATTAAAAAAATATTTCCTTCCAAAAACATATTAATAAATAAGGTCTTTGTGCATCAAAATAAGATGCCTTAGATCAGTCCTACAAGTTCCTAATTTTTTTGTCCTACTTCTCTTCCTTTCTATGGAAGACGATTTTCAAAGTTTCTGGATTGATAGTCAGGGGCCCCCAAATTCCATCGCAATAAGCAAGCATGTTGTCTTCACCCAATTCCTTAAGATATATATATAAAACATTTCCTCCTTCTTAAAAAGAATTGAAATTAATTGAAAAAATAAAAAGTATACTCCATTACTCAGGATAGCCCTTTGCTTTCTTCCTGCTCTCAAACTTACGGTCATTTCACTCACTGTCCATCTCCACCATATGAGAGTACATAGGGAGAAAAAAGGCACTTAAGGGTAGCATTCATGGAAAAAGGTTTGGTGGAAAAGTAGTTTATAACTATGGCTTAATATTAGATTTTTTATAACTGAAAAATTTTAAAACACCTGTTTTTTCTATTACATTATTATGAAATATTAATAATTGGACTTACTCATTTCACATAAATAGCATCTTGTTTATATGGAAACCACCTCACCATGTCAACTTTACCTTCTCATGTTAGTTCCGAGCCCGGGGAGGTTGGTAAAACTGCTGCGTTGGCCGAGTGGATCGCCTTGGCTGCCCATCACCTCCTCTACGGAACTCAAGGGTCTGGTCATAGGTTCCTTCTTCCTCCTATTTGCAAAAAGTAGCGATGAAACATGTTCAAAATAGCTCTGAGTTTCCTAAGTTAAATATATTTTATGGTCTCATATCGATACACTCTCTTAAGCTGACTATGATTCACATCTGTCAACTTTATAACAGAGGGAGGCAAGGGGAAGAAAAAAACCTCTTTTGGTCCTAGGTAACAGAAGAATAAAATTTATAGATGTAAGAGTAGAATTAAACTTAATTTTAGAAAAAGAAACCATTTCCACATAACAGCATGACTATCTCATCAAATAGCATGACACAATAGTGTGAAAACACAGAAATCCAAGCATTACGATAAAAGTTTTCTTGAATATTTAGGGCTTCTAAATATTTCTGGATATTTATCATGGAAAGGGGTTTCAGTAAGACATGGAAAAGGGGTGGAAGATTCTCAGAATGTTCACCAGTCTCTGTCCTCATCTGATGAAATCTCCAACATGGTTAAGAACCTTACATCTAGAGACAGGAAAAAATGGACCGGAATGAGGAGGGAAATACAATTTACATCTACAGAAAGCTTCATGCAAGACATAGCAATCACCGCAGTAAGAAACAAACTAATTTCTTCTCATTTTCTTTCTTACTGAGGGGGTAGATCAGCCAGCTTAAGGAACAGCATGGGAAAATTAGGATAAGCAGAAAGAATATAGTTAATCATAACATTTGAAAAGCACTTAGAAGCAACATAAATGTAGCCAAAAGCCACACTGGTTTCTTACTGAGTGCTGCCACCCTGTTATTTTAGTGTTCTTAAATTAATGTAGCTATGAAGTATGTTCCCTTTTCGAGACAGAAACAAACTGGCTCTCAGTTTTGTTTATGGAAAGAAGCAAGCCTATTGTAAAAGCTGTTTCAATTCAACTGCATTATCAGAGCACAATACTTTGCATGGTTTTGGAAATTCATCCTACTTCTTTCTCCTCCTCACTTTATCTCTGAATCTTTTTCCCAAAATATTGTTTTCCTTTGACTCTATTAAAAACATAGGAAGTTATATGAAAGACTGAGTTCTACTCTTTATATTTCACCCATGTAACTATTCCAGTTCTACCTGATGGGAGCAGAAAGATGCTAAGATGATGTGATCTAATCCTAGCATTTAGAAATAATATTCAATATTTGGGATGAACATAATACTCATTAGGCATCCTCCACAGTATTCTTAAGAAAGAAACATTATTTCCATTTTATATTAAAGACACTGAAGCCTAGGTGAGCTTTAGGGTTTTGCCCTCACACTTAAAGCAAACCTAAGTTTTTATTCAAAGACTGCTGCTAAATCTTTAAAATCTCAGTTTGCATATAAAAGAAATAAACCAATAGCCAAAAATTAATGGTCATCCTGAAAGGGATTTTCATCACCTAAACAAGAGACTGGAGAAAACTGACAATATATTTGACATAACTCAAAAACTGTATTTCATTTTATTTTTGAAATTCCATCATGCATCTTTGTTCTACTGTCCTTTCCTTAAAGAAAATTGCCAAAATTCATAGCAGATTTGGCAGAGCATATGATCAGACATTTTACCAATAAATAAATAAATAAATAAATAAAATAAACAAACAAACCCAAAAACCAGAAATAGCAAATACACACCTGAAAAAAAATCTTTCTATAAATCCTTAGGGAAATGCAATCAAACAAGAGTGAGGCAGCACAACAAAGTTACTTTTAATAGTTTAAATAAAGAAGGACTGACTAAACCAAATATTTTAAAAACAAACTTCACATTAGCTCTCCTTTTTCTGTGCCC
The DNA here is from genome assembly GCF_021234165.1 of Pteronotus mesoamericanus. Taxonomy (NCBI): domain Eukaryota; kingdom Metazoa; phylum Chordata; class Mammalia; order Chiroptera; family Mormoopidae; genus Pteronotus; species Pteronotus mesoamericanus. The sequence goes on along the minus strand of NW_026555285.1, from coordinate 17,385,430 downwards.
CTTTCATTAACAATCAATCTCAAAATGGTTGGAAGTGTCAAATATTATGTCTATAATTTAGTAAAGCAATTAAATTGCAGGAAAAAAAGAAGTGTACAGGAAAAAAGAGAATTAGTTTTATTATTCTGGTAACTGTTCTGATTGATGATTATCAAGTATTATAGCTAAATTTGAAAAGGAGCTATTTAACTTTGTAAACTATGACAGCATTTGAAGCTTTGCATGTTAACTGAGAACAAAAAGAATTATTTGGCAATGTAGAAGATGAAGTAATTATTTCAGGAATTAGAATGGAATGTTATTTTTCTTCACACCCATCTGCAGAACTGGCCTAAGAACATATAAAATCTATACTCATATCAATAAAATGCATTGTTAAGGGTAGGGCACTATATCTTCTGAGCAAGTGAGCTGCATTATATAATAAATATGACATTGCTATTTGAAAAGTTGTCTCTAGTGTGTTTAAAAGATTCATAGACTGTACCAGCCGGAGCTAATTCAATGGTTTTATACAGATGATGGACCATGAGATTTCTTTCATGTTATTTGATGTCTTCACTATCTTTTTATACAAAATGCAAGAAAAAACTAAAAATGATTACTGACAGCTGGTCTTCAGTTATTATCAAAGACACAACTTGCTTTTTAAACTTTTAAATATTCCTCCTGCCGAGCAGTTGAGAGCAAACCTAATTACCCACAGAAAACACTTCCCTGTAGTGGAGAGCTAGTCATTTTCAGCACTGAATGAGCACCTCTTTCTATTTCTGTGACACAGCTCAAACTAACCCAGTGCATTTGGACTCATCTTTGAATGATATTTATACCTTGTTCTTCTAGCCTATCTGCTTCCTTTAGGTTTCACTACTCTGTAAGAGATTTAAAACTCAAAAAAATAATTTCACAGTATATGAACATATTTTAAAAATTGAACTCTATGTTTGAGTTGGCACAGTCCTGGAACGCCATCCAGTCTGTCCCCCATATTTGACAGACAAGGAACCTCTAAACCAGAGAGGTGAAGTGATTTTCCCAAGTCACAGAGCTCATTACAGGAAAAGTCCAGACCTGTTTCTGATTTTCAGGCAGAGTTCTTTAAAAGACTTAAGATAAATTTTATAAAATGGAAGCAACAAATGTCAACTTCACCTAAGCTTTTGAGATTTAGAACTACTTTACTGAACTGATATTTTTTGCTCACTACATAACGAGTATTCAAAATAGGCCTTCTTTTCATGCCAACATTTACTAATTTTTGTTCCTTTTAGTAAAAAGATACAAAATGAAACAATCATTGTGACATGAAGCATAAATGAGGTGATATTTTGAAAAAAAAATTCACAACACCAATGCAAAAAGGACACACACAATTTCATGTACTGTATAAAACTTGTTTGGCAGGACACAACTACATCTTTCCTGAATATCATCTCCAGTCTCTCATTAGTGCATACTGTATCTGTAGTAAAAACATAGGCAAATACGTGTTCCCTCATTTATAAATGAGCTGTGTTAGAAAAGCTCATTGTAAATCGGTCACTTCACCTGTTGAACATACATACATATGTCAGCAGGTGTGAGACACATTTAGAGCTCAGGCTCTCTGTTCCACAAACAGTGAGGTGAGGTGCAGCAAAAGGTGCAAACCAGTACCCTAAGGAAGGTTTTGGACCAGGGGTTCTCAACAGCGAGTGATTTTGCACCCCAGAAGGCATTAGCCAACATCTAGGGATATTTTTGGTTGTCATACCTGAGGTGTGCTACTGACATCTACCAGTGGGTCAGGAGACATTTCTGGTTTTCACAAACTGGAGGGGTTGGGTTGGGGAAAGTTGTTACTCCATCTAATGGTTAGAGGTCAAGGATGCTGCTACACATCCTATGACGTACAGGACAGCCCACACGACAAAGAACTACCCAGTCCGAAAGCCAGCAGTGCCGAGGCAAATGGAGGAGGAGAAGAGTTCCTGCCCCTAAGTGCCCTCAAGTTTGGGTTTGCCACTTTCCCCTTTTTCATTTTGAACATTTCTTCTTTTGCCTCTGCCTCTAAGGCCTAACTGCCAATCCAATCATCTATGGGACTTTTGTGGGGGGCTCTATTAGCCAACAATACTGTTTTCCTCTGCTCCAGCAACACATTCATAGTTACCTAACCTACTGAACTGCCTTATCTTAAATTACCATTCCTTCAGCACTTTCCCACAGCCCTTACTTCATGAGGAGACAAGAAGAGATTATCTGGATGGTGGAAGTGGAGAGTGGGGATGGTAATTCTCTTCACAAAAAAACTTAGAAAACATTTTGTGCTGTCAACTGTCCTTGAATAGCTATGAGTATTTTGTGTGCAATGTAATAGTTTCTTCTAGTCAGTTCCTTCTCATAGAATTTATACAGTGATCACAAACACAAGCCACCTTATAAAAGGAATACCATGTACCCTCAACAATAATCCTTGAACTTTAGGATATTTTGAACAGTGAAGTACTAATGAGTACATATCTCCTTAGTGATTCATATATAAACAGATTAAATGGCTTACTCTATGAATTTCCAGGCCACCTTCTGCCTGCCTGGTTAGCTGAGTACTCAGTTCATAGAAAACATACACTAATTTTAATATAAAACCTAAGCAAACAATCATTTCAAAGACAAGCCTGCTTTTCCAAAATGTCAAGTAATAAAGGCAAAACTATGGGTATAAGAGAGATTAGTGGTCGCCAAGATTTGGGGGAACAAAGGGATCAACAGGCAGATTTTTAGTGCTGTGAAACTATTTTGTATGATACCATTATGCCTTTATATTTTCTCCAAACCCATTGAATGTGCAACACCAAGAGTGAACCCTAATGTAATCTGTAGACTCCGGGCAATTACCATTGTGTTAACATAGGGCCATTAGAGGTGAGTCTACATTGGTACATACTCTGAGGATGCTGATAATGGGGGAGGCGCTGCCTATGTGAGGGCCGTAAGCATGTGGAAAATCTCTGCATCTTCCTCTCAGCCTTGCTGTGAATCTAAAACTGCTTTTAAAAATAAAGGCTTTTTAAAAATAGGCTGTAAAATAGGCCATATCAGTGGGATACTTTGTGCTTCGTACAGTGTTGATGATAATGGCAGATCATTAATAAGTGATGAAATATTTGTTGATCTCTGTTAGTAAAATGGCACATCTCAATCCATTCAGATACTTCCTGTGTTTATCAGTGGTATAATAATATCATAATCATAGCATGAGAATTAAATTTCTCTCATCCTTGGGATGCCATTAATTAACTAATATGTGAAAACCACTTTGAAGACTATTGAGCTTTCCGAGCTGGCTCTAGGTTGTGTTTAATTTTGATTATACCCTGGATATTAATAACACTTTCTCTTGGTTTCCCACTGGAAAACTTTGACCTTTGATTTTATTTGCCGGCCCAAACAATGAAGTAAAGTATCTCTGTCTCATTCAAAAACAAACACCCAAAAAAAACATGTAATGGACTCCAGAAGAACTTGAAATATTTTTAAATGATCTACTCTAGATCAAATATTCTATTATATTAAAGCAACTGAAATTTGAAAGTAAAAGGTGAATCACCCTTTATTATTGGTGAATATTACGGATAACATTTGTGCTCACTGGAGTCATGTACCCACAGTGAACCTTCAGTTTACCAATTACCCTTGTTTAAGAAATAATGTTCTAATTCAACATTTATAGCTCTATCACAAAATAAACTGGGCTGTGGTAGCCTGGAACCACAGAGTATAAAAGAGGAAGTTTCTGTAGGTAACAGTCCAAATAACTACAGCGCTATCATTTGCTCAAATAATAAGCACCATCACTTGAGCTAGAACACAGTCTCGGTCAGGCCTTCACTATGCTCCTGAGTGACAGCAGTAAGAAACCATGGATTTCAGAATTGGGAGGGGACCTGGAGATAACCTAACTGAGCATAGATCAACTTTCTAAAAAATCATTATCCACTTTTGGGGATAAATGTGGCACTTTTCTCTCAAATGAAAATTGTATGTAGAATTCTAACATAAAATAGATGGGCTCTGGTTCAAGTGTGCATTTTTACATGTGTATGTTAGAAGTATCCCCTTGCCTTTCTCTTTCTTAGTCCCTCTAAACTCTGTAATCCCTAAAGTACAAAAATTAAAAACTCAACCTAGTTCAACCTCTGCTGCACACTGGGAACAAGCTGGGTTGAGTGACTTGATTAAAATCTAAGAAAGTGAACTAGTGGAAGGACAGGAGCTGCAAATACAGGTCTCTGACTCTGAGTTCAGAGGCCTTTTGCCTTTGCCTTCCATTGCAGAGAAAATCTAAACCCTACTTTTGACTTCTATAAATGAAATGTCTTACTTTATAATAAAATATTCATCTTCTACACCCAAATGGGGGAAAAAAACAAAGCTTTATTAACATAGGAGAAAGTTATTACATGTAACTAAAATAAGTAAATTTTATGATAATAGACTAACTTACCTGTTTTTAAAAGTCTGAGTAAAATATCATTTTAAAATAAAATACAATGTGGAGTTATATTTTCCCTTCCCCTCAAAGCAGCTCTAAGACCATCTCTATAATATGTACCATATGTAGTAATATTTTATTTAAACTAAATAGTTACGGCAGAAAAGAAATGAAAAACAACATTAATTCAAAACAAAAATCTGATTGAAAATCTAATCCCTAAACAACTGTTCCAAAATGCATGGCTGAGATAAAATGTGTTCATTCCTGTGTCACGAAGAATTTTAAGAGAACTGTGAGACTTTTCAATGTGGTGGTGATCTTCTCTTATTAGAAAGGAGTATGTTTTCTAAAGTTACATAAAAATGGAAATTGTTGATGATTCTGTATTAGGAAATCATCTCAATTCGTAGCTCAAGGGTTTTATTCTATGCCTTGCCAACTAGAGCATTGCCTAAATAAGACAACTAAACTTTAACATGAAAAAAAACCCTGTGTGATTAAAAGACACTAAAAGCAAATACAGTACTATTCATCATTGTCCTTCTTCTAACATATTTAGGTTCTATGCTTTGATTCAAAGGAAACAAGCTATTTTTGGCAGCTTAGGTACTCAAGAAAATTCAACTAAATATCAAAGGACTGCACATGTATTTTAACTAAGAGAATATAATATAAAAAAGAGACTAGCAAACATGTCATCCATATCAAATTTCAAACGATAAAAATGTACTCTTCCATTCAAAAATGCACCTAAGTTTATTTACAACTTGGAACAGAAAAAAAGGAAATGAATGTTTATTCCACTGTGTGCCTGGAATTTTGTATTTATCTCATTTACTCCTTGCAACAATACTTTGACTGGCTTAATCTCACCATTCTACACATGAAGCAACAAAGGCTCTGAGTAACTCCCCCAAAGTTATGAGAGTGACATGTTTCAGTAAGACCCCTGGGTTGTCTCCTCTAATGTACTGCGCACGCAGTGTGTACTTATATTTCTTGCTTCAGACAGCTATGATTAATTTTTTCTAATAGCTAGCTTCGGATCAATTTAAAATAAATGAATGGCTCTTGCCCTGAGGCTAGTATAAACATCATTTAATAGTAATCATCTTTGTTGAAATACCACACTGAAATACCACAGTGAAGTCCAAAGAATGAATACATAATCTGTAAAGCACGTAGTTCTCTCACTCCCTGTTTTAGCTAAAGGTTAAATAGATTTCAAAAGCTTGTCCAGAAGTAAGGTTAGGGAACACATTCCTGCTTGAAAAGTTCCTGATCTACTCAAAGATTTCCTTGAGAGATACTTTATCACAGCCTTGCTATGATAAACTTCAGTCTCTGAAGTCAGATCTGAGTCTGAGTTTTGACTCCACCATTTCCTCTGCATGTTACTCAACTTCATTCTGTCTGTTTTCTCACGTAGAAAACAGGCATGAACTCATAGGTTTACAAGGGAAGTTATATAAAATAACTATGAAGAGTTTATTAGCAAATAAGCCACCTATGTTGTCAATTATTCTGAATTAAGTAACTATTTAAAAATAAAATATACATGTCTACTTCAATGAAACTATCTAAACTCACAGATTTTGCTAAAAACCAGGACGTTTGTTGTGAGTATCTCTCAAATTGGTTTGGGCAGGTGAAGAAAGTGGAAAAGCCATCAAAGAAACTGAAAGAGCCAATTCAAGAAGAAAGATTCTTGCTACCTGCTCTCATTTCTTCAGAAGTTTTTTAAAAAATCCACAAAAACTAATCATTTCACCAAATAATTCTATTGTTACCATTGTTTTTTTTTTTCTTTTGAGAGGTCTTTCTTCTTCCATTTGATTATAGGGAAAAGAGGTAAATAGAACAAAAAGAGGGAAGAAATTAGCAAAGAAGCATTACTGAAAACAGGCCAAAGTTATAAACCTTATTTGCATAAAATCTGAATATTTTAAGGAAAAGGTAAAAATACGTTAACATGATTAACCTGTTTGAAAATCCTGCCTTCAGAGCATACCCTTAAAACTTTAGTAAATGCCATCAAGAGAAACCAGTTAGAAACACTATTTGAAAAGTAGAAGTACAGCAATGATGATTAATAATGGAAAATGCCTACCTATGCCTGTTGATATGTTTTCAGGTCAACGCCTACACTTTATTTGCAAAAGCAAATGCTTTCCCAAGTATGCTAATTGGGCAAATATGTTTTAGAATATTTTATGGTTAATACATATGAGCTGTAATCACAAGTTGTTTGCTAATCATTTCATTCTCATCAGTAATAACATTCTTACATCTTAAATTGGTAGGCAAGTATAATACAAGATGGTTTAACTTAATTCTTTTTTGGAAAGTAATCACTACTGTAGCATAATGCCAAACTGCTTTTCACTCTAAAGCAGCCAGCCCAATGTATTTCATATAACTGACCGCCTGAGACAAATAGTTATGGTATGCTGCAGTTACTTGAAATACAGACTTAAGAAACAGAATTAGAAAAAATATTCATGTCACACTGATAAAATACAGAACTGATCTTTGCCATTTTCAAATTTAAATCCCATTCATACCCAACAACTTATACTGGCAATATCTGTGTAATGAACTAAAATTATTTCTCTGTAGTTAAACATAAAGGTACCAGATGTTTAAAATCCCTTATCAACTCTCAGGCTAGCTAACAGAGCCATAGTTTTAGAAATGTGAGGTACTCCAGGAGCCAATGATCTGATCTCTGTGGCACGAAACCCACCCATGACATCGCGCACAGATGGTGCGATGGTTCTGCCACCTCCAAGTAACTCTCGTAGGTAGCTCTGCTGAAGGGAGCACAGGCCTCCTCAAGCGGCCAGCTCCGCTGCTCTGTAACCTTGAACATGAGTGCTGAGCTGCATTTCTGGGACTTCTACCGACATTTTCTAGTTGAGACTATTTGCTTTGCCATATAAAATACTTTAAATTATTTCAAAACAAGTATTATACTTTTCTTAGTCTTCCATTTTCTAGACTTAAGACTTAAAAGACTCAGTTCCTAGAATCATTTGTCAAACACCATTATTTCCTGAATCATCCATCATCTTGATCATCTTTTCCTTTATGTATTTTAATGTTTATTATTCTGTATAACCTACTATTCAGAGTATTTTAAGTGTGGTCTGCTTGGAATATCGTGCCATTATTTTTCATGAGAAACAAACTCTGCCAATCTGTTAGTGCCATCTCACCTTGCTTTAACGTTTTCAGCAGCTGCTCAGTTACTGCATGCTCATGTGGTGCTTGTCATCAAGCAAAATCCCTCCATTTCCCCAGTCTAGTATTTCATCCTATATTTAAAGAGAATTATTTTCCCAATATAAAGTTTTAAATTTAACCATAACTTAAAGATATTATTTAGCATTTTTGAAAGATATTTTGGAACAGTATTATCATTAGTGTATCCTGAATAACTATATGCCATTAAGTCAGTTTTCTGACAAGTTATGTTGGTGATCTCTCTCTTTCTTTCTCTCTTTTTTTTGGCATAGTGGAAATTAGAGGACTATGTTCTAAAAAGAAAATATCTAGATGAATGGCTAAAATGTAGCTTAATCTTGAAAGTAGATTCCAGTGAAATTAAAAGATGGAAAGAGAGTCTCAGTATAAAATTAAGCTCTTTTAGCAAATACAATAGTAGGTTAGAAATAGGTTTTTTTTTCCTACCCACTGTAAAACACTTTCTAGCTCCTTGAAAAATATTAGTTGATACCTCTACTCACATGCATCCTCACTTCTCTATATAAAATTCTCTCAATTCCTGGGAACTAAGATCGAATGAATTAATGGTTGGAAGACACTATATCAAAACAGTATGTAACATAATGAATGCAAGCTTACTGCTAGGTTGACCATTTTTATATACACTATTTCATTAACGCCCTCTCCCCCCCCCCCGCCCACACACAGTCCTCAAGTAGGTTGGTTTTATTTCCATTTACAGGAAAAGTTACATCATGCACTATGGTGTCAGCAAGTTCAAAATCAGCATATTGACTCTGCAACTTACTGGCTCAATGATTTTAAGCAAGTTATTTAATGGCTCTGAACCTGTATTTGTAGTTTTCCTTGTGTGTAAAGTGGGAATACTAATAATTATTTCATAAGGTTCTTGTAGATATTAAATAAGTCAATGTGGGCTAAGAGTTATAGATGCTACCTGGTATATGTGTGTCAATTATAACCAGCTCTTCAACAGAAGGAAGTCCAATCTTCACATTTTCAACCAGTTAGTCCACTTTATCTTAATGTCAGTAGACATGTAACTTATAATCTTGTTGTAATCTAAATAAAAATTGCTCTTAGTATGCTTAAATTTATGAAATTTCCCCCTCATATTGTGATTTAAAAATGGTCAGTATATGTAGTGTTAGCTTTTTTTTTTTTTTACATTACTTTCCTTCTAAGGTTAGGAGACCTTCTTAATGATTAAAGAAAGAAAAAAGTAGCACAAACCACAAAGATTTTCTTGAAGCATAATATGGGAGACAAACTTATTTCCATTAATTTAGCTAAAGGAAAATTAGACAATATATATCACTTGATTTAATTAAAGCTATTAAAGATAGTATATTTTGCTGTAATAATATTATTTCTAGGTTTACCAAAATTCAGGAACTATGTTTTAGTCACCTCTAATTCCACACTTGAAACATGTGAGATGTTCAATAGAGGCTAGCAGAACTGAAAGTACACTTTTTTGAAGAGTAATATACTCATCATTTTAGACAAAGGAAGAAAGAACATAACAAATGTTTGTTCCTATAAAATATGTGTTATGTTCTTCTTGTTCAAGAATGGCCTCCATTCAGCCGTGGCTGGAACAATTCAGCAAGAATGAATCAGGAAGGTATGAGTCCTCTCTACTACAGAGTCGAAAAGATTTTCTCTAGTTTTTCCAAATACTTAGTATATACCTTTCTGAAAAGTATAAAGGTAAAACAATTTTTTTTAATTCTAAATTTATCCATAAGATTATTTAAAGTGTATTCCTTTATGCAACTTAAAACTCCTCCTTTCTCCATTTCCGCCAATGTCAGCTACTTATTAAAATAAAAAGTATGATAAATAGAGCCACTGAACTAGAAGGGAGAGTAAACAGTGATGGTATCTGTACTGTATAAGAATTTGTAAACCTGAGGACTACTAATTAACTCAATGAGAATTAATAAGACCAGGCAAATTTATAGTACCCTCCAGAATATAAAATGTATGATACACAACCAAATTTCCCTTTCAGCATCTATGAATAAGGGCATGACAGTCTTTTAAAAGCTGAATTGCAATGAGGTGGCAAAGCCTGTCCAGGGTTAAATACTAATTTATGCAAAACCCTGGTTTTGACAAGAATCTTATCAATGTCAAGCAGCAGGTACATTGACAGCAGAACTGGCTGAAAAGCTCTGTGTCAGAGCTGGGACGGAAGTTGCCAATTTATGAAGGTTGTTACCAACCAAAGGAATTCAAAAGTGTGAAGGAAAATGATTTTTCATGAAGAAAATGATGAATATTTTTATAACTTTGCAGGCAATACCATTAGCCTAAAAGAGCATGGTGCTTTCATTTTGCTAGAAAAACTAGTTTGCTTTAAAAAGCTTTGTGAATTTTTATATTAGGGCTACATTTTAAGAGTCCTGAAATAGAAGTTCATTATACTGGTGGCATTCAAATAGAAAAATTTAACAGGAAATATAAGAGGAAGAGGAATTAGTTTAAAGAAAAAGATGGTACAAAGAAGCAGTTTGGGTTTCCTTCTAAAAGGGATAATTTGGGATGGGTACCCAAATCTCCTGATCTGGAAGTTTCATCTGGTAGTGACTCTACAATCCAGGGTCAACAAACATGACTTTGAGGAAGTGAACAGTATGGGAGGCTGCTGCTTCTGAAGTCTTAAAGAAAAACCAAAGAAATGAAACCAACAGTAATTAAGAACTTATATGCCAGGCATTTCAATTACTCAATGACTGAACAAAATGTTTATTGAGTAGCTACTATGTTCCTTACAGCAACCTTTTGAGTTGTATATTTTTATTGCTATTTTTAATGCAGTTTTTATTTTATTTTTTAGAGGTAACACAGCAAAGTACCATGTTTATTGCAGATTATACTGATGGGCAAGTTTTTTTTAAGAGAAAGAAATCATTATTACTCTTATTATCTAGAAACAACCAGTTCTTGCTATTTCTTAAGGAGAACACCACTGAGCTTTACAAAGATTGCATATCCTGTTCAGGTCATGCTGGCCTATGAAGTCCACGCTCCTTCCACACATCCCAATGGATGCAGAGGCTGAAGGAGAGAATTAGATTAATCATGTTCAAGTCTTACAAGGATTATATAAACAGATCAAAATCAAGTGTTTTTCATCTCATTTACATAATAAATACATCATGAAACTAATAATACAAAGTGGATATATCTTTTAGATGCCATAGTTCTTACTGTAAAACACAAATTATCCACAATGCTGTCTACCCTGAGGATCACATTCCTTGGTTGAGAGAATAAGCTACCCTGAAATAGTTACACTATCAACAAGCATCTACTGTACTTGAAATGAAGTAATGTTAAAAAAGATTAAAGTGTTCAGTGAAGTGAGGTCTTATTACTACTTCACAAATGTAAAGTTCTATTCTTTGTAATGCCACAAACAACGTATAACCGTTTTTCTTTTATTTGTTTGAGTCAAGCAGTTTGACTACTATGTTATCCCAGTGAGTGATAGAGGTTGAGAACCTAGCCCACAACACTAAACGGGCCTTTATGTGGCACTTTACCAAGGGATTTCACAATTATTGGTGTTAATAACCAATGCAATACAAAGCGAGGCTAAGAATCTTGTCAATTAGCAAGATGCTCATTTATCTTATGCTGAAGAAAGAAACACAGAGGCAGTCTTCTTTACTGAGACAAATCTTTATAAAATTCATTGGAGTTAATCTCCCCTTCCCTTCCTATCTATGGACATGGAGTGTTAACTCCCCTGAGAACATGTCTGCTGAGAAGCAAAGTATACAGTGGTAAAATTCACCGATACAAATATTTTCACAGCGGATTTTTCACATTAACTATTACATGTTCCAAGACATGTATCCTCAGAGGCTTAGATAAATACAAATAATTCTGTTTTGTAGAGTTAATTGGCAAGGTCCGAAATTTACCTAAGAACTTATATTTTAAATAAGGGATGTTTATTCATTTCATAATTTGATAAACCTCATAGTATTTGATTCTGTTTAATGAGCGTCATCACATTCAGTGGCATAAACTTTGAGACAGACTTTTTTCCTAAGCTCTTTTAATGAGAGACTATAAATTGTTTAGGCTCATTTTAGGACCCTTATCAATGTTCTGACATGGTAGCAATTAGAAAGGTAACAAGTGTCTGTGATGGGCCATCCCCTTCGATGACAGAAAAAGAATATCCCATGGTGGCTTACACACAAACTCTAGGGTTATAAAAGAACATGTGTTCTTAACAGGATTACTCGGTTTCTTATTTGGATTTTGTTGTTTTTTTAATTCCATTGCTAGTGAGCAGTGGGCAACTTTTTATAACTGTCACGCAACAATTATGATGAGCATTTAAATTTGTTTTCCTCATTTAGAGCTGTACCCATGTTAGGAAAATCTCTATGACTGGGTTAGTTAACAGATAAAGAAGTGAAAAGATAGGTTAAGTCTTATTAAACGGCAGTTTAATGTTATTATTTATTTATTGTATCACTACTGGCCATGAGGATTAGCTCAAGAAGGCTGAAATTTTGTTAACATTCCTAGGATTATATTAATGTTACTAACAAAAGCCTAAAACCATCTTCACAGGGCATTTTCTGATACTGAATTTGCTGAGGTTTTAGGGCAATACTGATAATAATGTTCATTATGACTATCTGGACTTTCAAATATCTAGTCCCTAATGAGAATCTCTGTTGAAAATTGGCTGAGTGATTAACTGCTAGTTTTTGAATAAACACAGTTCTTTTCACCTGTATATCCACTTACACTTTTCCTGCAGCTACCAAAAGACTAGAAACTGGAAAGAAAAAAAAGACTAGAAACTGAGAATGAACTACTACAGAGTGCTTTGTGCATTTTTACTCAGTGTTGAAAACTTTGCTCTGAAAACACATACATTCTTGGTCAGCTCCCCCTCCCACTCTGCTGAGCAGCTTCTAAATCTTTACATATCTCCAAAAATCCTCTCATACTCCTGACCTTATTACTTTCAACAGTGACCAGCCTTCCACAGAGAAGAGAGTTCATCAGTAAAGAATTATTGAACTTCCTTCCCTGAAACCCAAAAACTTACCCTCACCCACATCTGTATTTTCTTATTTCCTCTCCTCTCTCTACTGTCCCTCAACATACCCAAAGTCATAAGTGATTTTATCCCACTTTCTGTGGCCTGATTTTTTTTAAATCCTTACTCCTAACTTTAATAACCTCTCCTTCTCTCTCTGCTTTGCTATGCCTTTGGTGTAGACATGATTGGGCTTGTAACCTGAGCTCCTTTAGTCTTTACTTATATCCTCTTTATCTTCACAACTAAGACCTTAAAAGTAGCCTACATTTATTTTCTTATTTCCTGCTTACTCTCAAGAAACTACAAGTTTTCTTGCACATCCACCATTCCACTGAAAGTGCCTTCTACAGTTATCAGCCACCTGCTGATTGTCAAATCCAATGAACACTGTTCAATTCTCCTTTAACCTCTCCAACATTTATTTATCTTTTTTAATCCTCGCCCAAGGACATTTTTCATTGCTTTCAGAGCGAGAGAGAGAGAGAGAGAGAGAGAGAGAGAGAGGCATCAATGTGAGAAACATCAATTGGTTGCCTTCTTGTATACACCCCCACTGGGGACTGAACCCACAACATGGGTACATGTGCCCTGACTGGGAATCGAACCCATGACCCTTCAGCCTATGAGGCAACGTTTCAACCAAGTAAGCCAACAGGCCAGGGCTCCAACATTTTATATTGCGGATTCAGCACCCCTCCCCCACTGCCAAACCCCTTGTCCTCCTAGGCAATAACACCATAATGTCCCTTCCCACCCTTCAACCCTGAAATTCCCCATCAAGTCTAATCCCAGTCTTGTCTTATCTCTTTTTTCACACTTTTTCTTGGCAATCTCACCCATGCTCTTAGCCTGCATTCTGATGACTCTGCTCTCTACTTTCACTGAAGCCCATTTCCTACACTTAAGGCAATAATTTCGTAAAGCAAAGGTCACATAATGACACTCCCGCACCTAAAACCCTTCATTGTTCCTAGTCTGAGGGATAAAATAAGCAGTCTGACTCTTCATCCTTTGAACCTACCTGCCTTTTCAGCCTCATCTACTGACATTTGCTACACTTCAATTATACTGCTGCCAAAACGCCTTTCTCCACCATGCCCTCCTAGACTTTTCTTGCCTTCTCTGTTCTCTCACTTTCCTCCCTTTTTTCCCCGAGTCCTAACTGCTCTTCAAGAGTTTCAAGACTTTCAAGGCTCATGTTAAATCTCATTCATATTTAACAAATATTTACTGAAAGCACCTCCTGTTTCAGATGCTGATCTACAGGCTGAAGCATTAGCTGAGACAAAGTCCATGTTCTAACACTTATTTCACTGACAGGCTGGAGGCAGGAACAGGATATTCAAAAAATAAAGCAGGGCAAAGTGGAGAGAGTTTGTGTGATGGTGCACTGATGTTTGATAATGGAACAGTCAGGGAGGCCCTTGCTTCTGCTGAGTCTGTTACTAACTGAGTTAGGCCCTCTCCGTAAGTGCTCTGTTCATGATGAAAAGATGCCAGATTACCAGCTGGGCTCCTCTAATAGTCTGTGACTCCTTGGGAGTAGAGACTCTCATCTAGGCATCCCCATTTTCTAGCACATAATCATGCGAAGGAAAGATGCTATGCCAACACTGTGCTAGATGGAGACATAAAGCCATATAAGTGCTCAAAACTTTTTTGAAATAGATTAATACAAATCTGAAATTATAAGTTATAGAAGAACTTCAAATATAAAAATTTAACTTCATACTTAATAGTTTAATACTACATCAAATATTAAAACAGGGATGAAGAATCTAACAAAATAGCATACTGACACAGTAACATATTCTTGAAATGATGAATGGTAGGTAAGTACAGATTAAATAAACATTTCATATGAGATGTGTAATTTGCTTTGCATTTGAAAACACTTTTGAGAGAGTGGATTATGAAGGTATAGAAGTGTTTTGGGGACAGCGTCAACACGAGAGAATTGTGCCGGGAATTGGGAAGTGGATAGCATGGATAGAGTGAAAGTGCGTGGCACGACTTTGTAGCAGTAAGTCTATTGGTTTATTTGTACAGGTATTTCATTTACTCATAAAGACAGAAACAAGTTTAAGAGTCATGGTATTTTATCATGAAAAATCATAATCATGTTGCTGTTAAGCTCACTGGAGGCACAGAGACAAAATTAGAAATTAAGGAGTGATGTTTTTGTTTATCTTTTTAAATGCCCATATTTTCAGATCCTTTTTGCAACCTTTAGGGATTTAAATTAAAAATAAAACACTAAAAGTCCCTAATCATGATCAATTTTCTTCTTGCTAATTTTATTTTTCTTGTTTTTAGGTTTTCAAATAAAGTATATAAAATTACAGAAAGTTTATAAAATTGAAAAAATATATGTACATATACACATAGAGGTTATACATAACTTTACTACTCTAAAACAACCTTTACAATGAGTGTAATCTTGTTCAAATTGCTCTTATTCACTTATTATAAATATTTCTCAAGATATTACAGCCTTCATAATGATTTTTTTTAATCACAGCTATATAATATTTCACCCCACGGATGGATAATAATTTATTTTACCATTCTCTTATGTTGGGCATTTAGGTAGCTTCTAGTTTTTTACTATTTTAATAATGCTGCAGTAATCATCTCTCAGCAAATCACTTACTACCTCTGCTCTTTCTGTAGGAGAGATTAACAACTGTAGGATTACTGGTTTAAAGGTATGAATACTTTCAAAGCTTGGAAAAATATTGGAAGCATTATGCCAATTTACAATGCCATTAGCAATGTATAAGAATACTCATACCACTGCATCTTTGCCAGCATAAGCATTATCATTTAATTTTTCCCATTAACTCACAAATTAAACATTGTACTTAACTGTTTGAATTTGCATTTAATTGCTACCAGAGTTCAATATTTCTAATTTTTAGTTAGAAGATGACACTGCTACTTCAGCAAGAAACCATACTGAGCATAAGTCAATGGTTCAAGGCTGTAAAAATAAAATAAAGTTAAGTCTTTAAGAAAGTTAATCAATCATGACACGAGTAGCGTTACTGTGCTCCACAGTAATTAGGCATTAATGGCAAGCAGGTCACGTGAGTGGCCATTATTACTATTATTTACACATAGCCAGATAAAGCATTCTTAGATTACCGGGGAAGCTTGGACCAAGTAGAGCTATAAGCTCTTCTTATTTCCTCATAAAGGTCCCTTGATCTGAAACCAGATGTGACCCAGAAGGCAAGCTTTTTTCTTTCTTAGCTACATGCATCCTCTCTAAACTGAGCACCCAGTAAAGATAATAGGCATTGTACATTTAGTTTGGCTGAGGGTGGGCTAAAACTTACTTTACTGAGAATCAAAGATGAGACCAAGCCAGATATTACTCAAAGAACTGGCACCCAAATCCCTTGTCTCTTCTATGACTACTCCTGTAGTTAAGGAGCTAGATTTTCAGGGAGACTGCTGATGAGCTTTGAACTATTGCCATCTCTTTTCCCACAGAGAAGAAGAAAGGACCTGAGGCACAATCCTTTACCCATTTTCCCAGGCAACCTTATTAACTAACAGAGGAGTGATCTGGGTAACTGGATTTAAGATACTTCCCTCTGCCAAAAATCTTTCTCCCCAACATTGTCCAAATTTCCATGAATTAGAGATGCTTTGATGTTTCCAGTTATATAATTCTAAGACTAAAGAAGAAAGGTGAGAGTGTGAAGGATTAAAAAAACCCACACTCTACAGTGATGATTAATTTACTAGCCTGGTTTTATATTCTTAGAATACTTAACTTGAAAGCATCCAGAGAATAGAAATAAGAATCCCAATATGGAGAGGACATAGGGAGAAGCAAAAAGAGTTAAGTCATTTTGTGTTGCTTTAAAAATGCATAGCTGAGGACACTAAACTGCAGAAGAATAGGGAAGAAAGATGTCAATGTTATAATAAAAATTTGTTTTTATAGACCTTGGGAGTTTACAAAGCATGTTTTCACCAATCATATTACTTAATGCTCACAACAACCCTGTACTGAAACTGAGACCCAGAGATAAGTAACTTACCCAAAGTCACATAGGAAGTAAGAGGCAGAGCCAGGACTCGACTCGGGTCTTCTGATTCCTCCTGTGCATTTCCAGCTCCCCTGGAGCTGAAGCAGGGGCAAAAAGGGAGGTGGAAGTAATGTGCCCAAGACCAGCCTTTCCCTTTTCCTTCATTCAAAGGGCAATCAGAGCAGACATTTAACTCTCTCAGTGACCCCTTTCATCAAATTATTTCAGGATAAAGCAATCTGAAAACGTTTCTCAGCCTCTGGCCCAAGAATGGCAAGACGTAGCAAACAAGGTTGGAAATATTTTTGGCTATACTCTGTCATTTATGTGAAATTTATTGGAACCTGAAATCATAGCAATTCTCACTTTGAAAGTAAAACTTATTTTTATGATTGATATTATTTAAAGCAGTTTTTGCAGTTTCAGGCAAACCTTTTAAATTACATGATTTTAAAAATCATCCTGAAAAATGCCTAAGAACCAAAACACAAAATCTACCTTTAACCTAATCTATGGTCTTTTATTCCCCTATCTTAATCATCTTCACTCAGTGATTCTTTTCATTTTTATTCTTACCCAAGGACATTTTTTTCACTGCTTCTATGGGGGCGGGGGGAGTAGAGAGAGAGACAGAGAGACGGCGGGGAGAGAGAAACAACAATGTGAGAGGGAAACACCGACAGGCTGCCTTCTCATTCGCGCCCCAACCAGAATTGAACCTGCAACCTGGGTGTGTGCCCTGACCAGGAACCAAACCCATAACCTTATGGTCTATGGGATGATGCTCCAACGAACTAAGCCACACTGGTCAGGGTTCAGTGATTATTTTCATTAAAGCAATTATAATCATTAAAATGGATATAATAATCGGTCTTTTCATAGCCAATTTTAAGTATTTTCAGCAAATTAAAGGAAAACTGTGCATCTTCTTGAGATATCTTTTTTTGAGATGTAAATCATATATTCCTAAGTTATATCTGAAATGCTCTAATGTAGCCATTTATAATTACTTTTCTATAACAAAATTCAGAATTTCCAGTCCTAGTTTCCTGAATAGTTACCATAATTTTTCTTAGGGAATTATATATTTTAATTTCTGATTTTAACTAAGTTTTTAACAAATTTAATGAGAAATTCTTCTTTTCTTTGCCTATTTCCTAAGAATATGAGGACACAATTTAAGTGGACTAAGCATAAGACCAACTTTTTATCATTTCTAGATTTTTTTGTAATCAGCTTCAGTACTTCTCAGTCTCCAATAGCCTTTCCATTTATGAGAACTACTACCAGTAGGGCCAAGTGCTAAGTAAGCATTAACACTAATCAGGGCATATTAAAGATGAACCAGGCATATCAATTTATTTCATTTATTAAGATGAGACATATCCAACTTAACAGTTAAAAGCCACTTGTTACCTTTAAGATGAATAAAAAGGCAAACTGACATTAAAAAAAATAAAATGAAAGAGGAAAGGAAAAAGAGGAGGAGCCATTCTAAATAAGGAGAAAGAAGAAAGGAAAAAAAGGGGGAATACAAAAAGAAAAAAAAAGAAGAGGAAAAAAAGTTTTACCGAGAACAGAAAATTTTTTTTGAATAAGTACTAATATTCACAAGCTTTTGATATATGTCCCTTTTCCTTTTACTTTAAGTTGTCAGTTCTATATTTTAAAAATCTAATTAAGCCTAACATTCTTTGGGTACTGATGTTCAAATTCAGGAATTCTTACAAATAAGATTTATATTATCTGATCACCTTATGAAGAAAAAAATGTATTAGTGTACTTTTTTCCCTACATTATTTAAGCCTTATTTATTTAAGTCTTGTCAAGATAAAATGCTCTTTATATTCTCTTAAATCATTCATTATATGGTACCAAAAATGGTTACCAACATTAAAAAAAACACAAGTCCATAAATTTTAGAATTTGAACCATATAGAAACAGAATTAAAATGACTTTTAATGTCTTACTTTGTATAACAAGCTCTTTGTGAAGCATGACCAAGAAGATTGACCCTAATTTCCCAATCAGATGACATGGGAAAAAATGAGCATTCTTTACACAAGACAAAAATGCCAATAAAAGGTTGTTAATGTTAATACTAGTATTGAAAAGTCACTGTTGGCTTTCTCCACTTACTTCCCTCACACTATCCCATTCATTTAACATGTCAAGAACCATGCCAACAACAGTTCCCAGAATGGAACCACCGCAGTTTGATGGAGGCCTTATTAATATGTATTAGGTGGCTTCTGGAAGGAGGAAAATATACCTTCACTTCTTTTATAGCATTTTAATTTCTTGGGTATATAGGCCAATCTATTTTCCAAAGTAGCTTTGTTACAAAAAGCATTGAAAAGTATTTGTTAAAAAACTATCATATTAAACTGTTATACTAGTTTGATGCTTAAAGGACTTTTCAGTACTAAAGGTGACCATCAGGACTACATGAATCATTCAACAATCACTGACCTCCTTCTACTGTTTCTGCTACCAAACCAGTTCATGTGCTCGCTTAAAATTCTCATTTTCCCAAGCACTAAAAGAGACGGCACTTATAGTATTTATCTACTGCTTACTTAGAGAGTTTCTTTGCAGTTTCACTAGCTATAATCCAATCATAAACTCTGCCCTTGTTTATAATTACAAGTGCTTGGAGAGGGTGTTTCTTAAAATAAGAGTTTTTTCTCCTCCAGAACTCTCAAGTAGACTCTAATATTAGATTCAAGATTATCAAATCTGTTATTTCACCAGGAAAAATAAGACCAGGAGATCAAGAGCACTTAAGTATAGGAGTTTGTTTTCTAGAAGGACTTTAATAAATTAAAACAATACTACTGAAAGGCTTCAGAACACACCTGCCTAGTAGAAAAAGAGCTAATGATTAAATAAAGCAGAATTTTTAGTATTTTTTGGAGTCCTCTTCTTTATTTAAGAATGCCCACACACCCAGTGTAATTAACTTGCTTTGACACTTTCTTTTGATTTAGTAGCCAATGCCAGCTTAACAAAAAAACGGATTTCAGATTTTGCCTTAGACTTGATTACTAGAGAAAAATAAATACAGAACGAGAAATGATGAAAATGCCTTACTGCTGGAACATATGAATAACACCCTGTGGGTTATGTGGTGAGAATTACAGAAAAGGGCAGCAATATGATAAAAGCTATGATGGGAGCCTTCACAAAAGCCAATTTCTAAAAGTTAATACATAAAAAATTTCCAGAATTAAAGTTAAAAGACCAATGAGTTGTACATAATGACATGTAAAATAAAATTTTAATTTTATTTTTATGTAATAAAACATTATAACTAATGGCAAAAGTTCTCAAAAGGGACATAAAATTCCCGGAATATATTTTGTCCTCTACTCACAGTAAGGTAAAGGCTCTTGGGACATGTCTGAGGAGAAATTAACTTTTATATACTTTTTATAACAAAAATACATGATTATATTATTAGTAAGAAGTTCAGAACACCTAAAATTATACATTCTAAAGATAAATCTTTACCCTATTTTAAAGATGGGACATTTGAAAACTAGAAAGAAGTTGAGAGCTAAAATATTTTCCAAAGCACTTTATCAAGACTTTCTATATAACAGGTTCTATACAGAAAAAGAGAAAAAAGAGTTCCATGAACAAATAAGTATGTGAAACAATATACACTATATATTTCTCTCGGAGATTTAAAATACACATTAATCTATTTCTGGCTTAAAGAAGTCCTATAATCAAAAAGTGTACTTAATTTTTTTAATTCAGCATTTTTCAAATTTATTTAACCATGAAGCGTAACTAGTGTTCTCAGAACATTTTAGAAAACCCTGAGCTTGATGGACTAGGCATGAAAAATTATGTACAAAAAAAATAATGAATTTTTGTATTCTTATGATAGTCAAATCTGCTTAACTGGAATCGCCTCATTATGTTAACTCTTAATAAATTGTATTTTTTTAAGGCAAATAAAACGTACTCACTGTTGTAGTACTTCCTTTCCCTTCTGAATGGAGCTCTCAGCCATTGACAGGCCACTAAGGGAGTTATTTCAAGCCAAGGTCTTTAAACTCTTCCCAGTAATTTCCAAGTTTAATGGAACTGGAAGTTTTATAACATCAGAGTATTTCTCACAAGGGGACAGACCAACTTCATTCTTTTCCTAGAGGTGTGATAGTGAAGCCTACTGCACATGATTCTAGAATAAATAGCATAGGTCCAATTAAGTTCAGGAAATTAGAATTAGTAGGAAGGGTAGTCCACATAAATCAAAAGATGTCACCCACGCAGGGGTGTCCAACATTTTGGCATCTCTGGGCCACACTGGAAGAAGAAGAGTTGTCTTGGGCCACATGTTAAGTATATGAACACTAACAAAACTGATGAGCAAAAAAAGGTCTTAAGTAAATTTACGATTTTGTGTTGGGCCACATTCATAGCCATCCTGGACTGCAAGCAGCCCACAGGCTGGGGGTTGGACATCCCTGCAGCTAGAGGTAAACAGAAAATGAAGCAAAAAAAAAAGATCCTCAGGAAATAGAATGAAAACGGAGAGAGAAAGCTAATAAATCAGATGACAAAAGAATATAGAAAAATACTATAAAGCAGGGACACACGGAGACCACATCAGATTAAAAAAGAGAATAGACAACTGATGACTTACTATGGTATGCAATCAAATATATACCATAAATTCCCTTTCTGCCCTTCATCATCAAGGCTCACAATCACTGACTCTAGAAAAGGGAAGATGCACTGTGGGAGCTCCACCTAAAAGAGAATAAAGTCTGTGGTGCAATGAACAACATTATTTTTCTTCATTTTCAGGTGCACATGGAAGGGGTTCAGAGGCTCAGAAAATCACTAGAAACTAACTCAGAATTTTTTGGTTTGGTTTTGTTTTTTACATTTAAGAAGGCTACCTTTTCAGATTTACATAAATCTTTAAAATATACTGACTTGAGTGTCTAGTCAAGGCATATACTCAATATATAACATTAACTTCTTTGGGAACAAAGAAATAAAATAAAATGAAAATATTCCTCAGGTTCATTTGTTTTACTACTTTACTTCCTGAGCAATGAGTGTATTAGCAAGTCTATTGCATGTATATGCAAAGAAATGGTAAAATACAGTGCAGTTTGAAATTATAGTTTAACTAGCCCTGGTAAGTAAATAAAAAAACAAAATTTACGCTTAGAAAATAACACACCTTGGGTCTACTGAATCAAGGTGTCAAAGGAAGATATAAGTTCACCTGACAATTCCAGCGCCCTTTAGCTCTAGACCCCATCCATTCCTCCTTAACACTATTTTGAAAGAAAATATCAAAGTCATAGAACATTCGGCATAAATCTAAAGCATCATGAGTTTACTTCTTAATTAATCAACACCATAATTCAGGAGCCCATACTTTAGGCTGCCCTTAGTAAAGGGGTGGCTTAGATGATAAAAGGTTAACATAGTATCTACTGGCATTATTCATGAAACAAAAAAAAGAATGCTGTGATTTTTCAGTTATGCTAACTTGGAACTTAATATTGAAATAATTTAAGGCTTAAATTGTTTTTATAAACTGCAGTCAAAGTTAGAAACAAATGTGAGTCACCATTAAAATAACTTTAAAAGAAAGCACATCTTAGGTAATATCCTGCCATGTTATTTCACTTTGGGAGTTATTTCACCTTCAGTAAAGAAGGAAGATGAAATAATAATAATCTAATCTGTACTTTCACTGTTAAATAAAGGAAAACTCAGATTACCCAGGATTCTTTTAAAGATATTTTATATGTATTTCCTCTGAATAGATTACAATATATTGTTATCAGATACCAAAATTCAAACAACTCTTTTGTACAGGTCCTAAAATAGCATATTATTCTCTTAGTACTAACAGAAATGGCTAAATAAAATGTCTCTATCGAAAAACGTAGCCACTAAAAGTAGGTCTCAAGATTTTGATAATTGTCTGTTATATTTAATTATCACAAACTAAATTTGGACTTCAGGAGGTGGATGTGAACAATACTTAGGGTCATACATCCGTGTATATGGCATGCATTTATGAATGAGCCATTTCTCCCTCTGAGCCAGCAGCTGTCAACCCCCCAGTAAAGCCTTTTGTCCAGTCCACAACCTCCTGTGGGAACTGGGGAAGTCTGGGTAATAGAGGAAGCAATGAATAAACCACATCAAGTACAACCACACTTTATGAAAACAGAACTACAAGATATTGCATAAAAGCCCCCAAATTCCACTGCTCACGATCTGAAAATTATGTTTTAAATGGGGCTAAACTTGCTGCACAGTTTTATTCTGACTTAGTCTGTTTATACTGCAAAACAAAATCAGCAGTGTCCATACGGCCACCTTTGAAAGGAAAGTTTCCCAAAATATGTACGATAGAAGAAATGTATTTCAGTGACCTTAATCAAATTATGTTTTTAATGCAGAAATTGAAGTATGGTAAATTATACCTACTAATTAATTTATTAATAAGAATTTAACAGAAGGAATGAAAAACCTTCTGAAATAGATACCTGTACTTTTTACTGCATACTAATTGGCAGAACCTCCCTGTTACATAATTCTAATTTTCCTATGAAATTAATGATTTCTAAAATGATTATCTCTTTTTAATATCTATTATTTACTTTGGATATCAAATACAAATAAATACAACCCAACTTTTTCACTATGTCATTAAAATTACTAACATGAGATATACTTAGGATGCATTTTAACTCATTAATTTCTATCTCAAAACAATGTCCTTGCTCAGTAAATAGGTTAGCATTTATTTTGGTTATATGTTTCTATTTAAATATTTTATTAGTGGTAGAATAATTTATGGATTTTTATGAACCATATTTAAATTTGAAAAGATAACTTCCAAATGTGCTTACTAGGAAGGATATCCTTATAAAATAAATTCTGTACAAAGTTACTTCAAGAGTAAAATTTAAGATTGATAGTTCCTTTCTTAAAGTATGCCAAAATTGAAATACATATATTATAATAAAAAAATCCAAAATATCCTAAAAACAAATTCTATTTTTAAATAAATAAATAAGAACTTTTTAAGTAGATAAAATTCATTAAATCACACCTTCTTCTTCCATATTATCTTTAAACTAAGGTGGAATGACTAAAGACCTAAACATTATTTAAAACAAAACTTCAGTAAACAAGATTTTTAACACTTGTATTTTGTTTTAAAGCTTCAAAAAGTATCAGTAAAGACTCTAGTGTTATTTAAGTTTGTTTCACATAACTGGAACTGGAAATTTCTTCAAGCTTTGTGCAGTGGGAGGACATTTTGTGTTTCGCCTACAAACATGCCTCCCTGACCTGGAAAAGGGCTTGGCACCTAACAGATGTGAAATGAATATTTGTTGAATAAATGAATACTTTATAGAAAAGCAATTAAAACAGGATAATCATCTGAAAGACAATAACAATCATCTGTTGTTTTCCCGCGTTACTGTCCATAATGTGCATGTTAAGGTCTCAGAACACTATCTATCCAATATTTTTTTCTAGTTGAAACAACAGCAAACAGAGATCATTTCCTGATACCAAGAAGCAAATACCATGAACTTTTAGAAAGAAAGTTTAGAAACTAGCATGTTCTAACGCATTTCTTAGGACATAAAAGTCTCAGTGGAATTCAAGTCATAAATATATTTGGAGAATAATGACTTGACAGTGTTTTTTCAGGCTTAGAAAAGCAATTCAGAAGCAACAACACCCTAAAAACACAAAAGGTTTGTCTGAGCAGCAGCAGCAGGGTATTTTACAGTAATTCCGAATTGCCGGTGGCATCTTTTTACTGGATTTCTGGTATTAGTTTTAAGAGTTAAAAGGAACCAATTTGGAAGGGGACTGCAGGGAACATAAATAGCAGGTTTTCTTTGCCTCTAATGTTTTCTCACACAGTGGTCAGAAATATAAAATAATACACAGTATGGTTTTTTTTTCCCTACATAATTTTACAGATAAAATGAGACTCCTAATACTTCAGCTACTTTAATAAAACAAGGAAAATTCTACAATGTTTAAAGACTATTGAAAAATTTTAGAGCATTTATCCAGTTAATTGGCTGTGAAACTCACATTACATGTGATAATTAGAGAGTTCACTATAATAAAGACACTAAATTTGAGACAGAATATTTTATGATAGCTAAAAGAACCAGGTGAAATCTAGATAGAAAACAATAAAAACTAACTTACCATAAAGTTCAGTAAATCATTTTAGAGGAAATAAAGTATTTAATCAGAATCAGAACATAAATTTTTGCTACCTAAAATATCGTCACTGAGTGAGCATGTCTGGAAATAAAAAGGTGCATCCAGATGGAAAGAGAAAAGATATCTTTGGTATACAGACAGAATTAAGGCAAATAATTCCTAAACTTCATGGAAAAATATTAATACTCAGATTTTAACTGTAAACTAAATTTTTATTTTAATTTTCCATAGGAGAGACTATTACCTGAGTCACTGAGTCTCTTAATATTTCATGCTTTTTATTTAATGATTTATCCTTATACCTTTAAGACACAAAACAGGCAACTGATTTCTATAAAGGCTTTTGGCTTACATACAGGATTTTTGGGTTGTTTTCCCCGCAAACTATCTAAAAAAGAATCTTCAGTACATGATCATAGCTACATTTAGGAAAACAAGAGTTTTCCCAAAATTTTGTGCCAATAACAAACATAATCCTTAATATACATATCATTTCAAAATTAAAAATCATAATGCACATATATAGTGCAAGAGTTAAAACAAAAAAATTATGCAGTCTGTAGTGTGAGTGAATAACTGTTCTAAGGTTTCTAACAACTTCACTGCACCTTTACAGCCCTTTAATTTTTCTAGTATGACTTACCAATTAGGGTTACCTTAGTATTAGTGTAGTATATGTTTTACTTTTGAATAACTTCAAACTTGTTAGAATTCCCCAGTTACAAAAAGAAAAAGTGCTCATACACCCGAACATTAACACTCTCAGAGGCTAAGAGAACTTTACACTAACTCTACATTAAATATACCAACAGCTGCATAGACTTTTCCTTAGAGGATCTTTATGTATTTTTTAAAATAGAGATGGGTGAAGATATGTTAAGCTGGTACCTTGTATATATCAAGAGGAAGATGTTCCTACAACTAAGTCAGTTATTCATTCAGATAAAGAATAAAGGACAATCTTATCCTCAGTAATGATGTTCCTGATCCAAAAATCTTTGTTATATTAATTTATGCAAAATTACAATGTCAACAATCACTTGATTATTTGTAGGTAGGAGAAAAGAAATACCAAAATCTCCAAAAGACTTAGTGAGTCTGTCTTGCATCTTCCTGAAAAACATTTTAAGCATCTTATTAAAAAGATTTTAAGTTGACTGCAGAAAAAGTAAATACATGTAAAAAAATACCACAATGCACATATGAGTATTTGCAAAGGGATAGGAAGAATATGACCAAATTGCTGTGGTTCAGAACAAATCACTACATGGGCTGTGGCATCTGATAAAGTCATTGTCCAGCTATGTTTACACAGGTCTAAAATCAATGATAAAGCAATAAGGACTATGGGGCGGGGCAAAGAGGAAGAGTCACTGACTGTGGAAAGAAAATGATCGCTTCAGTATCAAACACCTTTTGAATGGAAGAGCTACAGTGAAGAATGACAAATGAGCTCCTCACTTATGGCCACCCTGGAACAGAAAAAGGAAGTAGAGAAGACATGCAGTAAGAAAACAAATTTCTCCTTAAGGAGAAAAGAATATAATTAATCTCTTATTAAATCTCTAAATAATAAAAAAAAAAAGCTAAATGTGAAAATCTAGTTTAACCTCTGACTGGAATGGCTAAAAACATTTGGGAGCACATGATGAAGAGCAAACCAGGACTTAACTCCTAGAAATACAGACTGAATAAATAATTACTTTTATTATAAAAACAGATTAAAGTATTAAGTATTAAAGAGAAAAAAGAATGCAAATTGCCATTGTATAAGAATTTAAAGGACAAAAATTTGGATACAACAATTTTCTCAAAAGAAAAGAAAGATATAAGTTAGATATTGATAGTATGTCAGGCTTTTAGGAAAAAAAAGTGGCTAAACTTTAGAGAACCATTAGAAATATTAGTGATATGATAAATTATCTAGAAAGTAATAGTTTTTCTGGAATAAAAATGTAAAGAATCGAGATCCATGGTCCAAAAT
The DNA here is from genome assembly GCF_021234165.1 of Pteronotus mesoamericanus. Classification (NCBI taxonomy): domain Eukaryota; kingdom Metazoa; phylum Chordata; class Mammalia; order Chiroptera; family Mormoopidae; genus Pteronotus; species Pteronotus mesoamericanus. The sequence goes on along the minus strand of NW_026555285.1, from coordinate 17,358,343 downwards.
GTGATTATAGCTACAAGGTTTTTTGTCGTTTTATTTATCTTTGGGGTGGGGTGTGGGGGCACTGGATAAAGGCATGACACTGAGGTCATGACAGGAAAATGTTAAAAAATCAAAACTAAAATAAACTAAAAGAAGTTCATGAGAAAACAATCCAGGTTTAAATGTTGAAACTACTGTCTAGATGATACAATTTTTGTAGTACATTTTGATAGTTTATTGAAATAGCTACAAATTAGGCTTCTAAATGATGTTTATTAACAGCTATACACATATTGGAGAAAAAACATTTTAAAAGTTATCAAACTAATTTTTTTTTTTTCAGAGAAAGGGGAAGGGAGGGAGAAAAGAGGGCGACAAACATTGATGTGAGGGAGAAACATCCACCTGAAGCCTCTCGTACGCGACCCATCTGAGGACCAAACCAGCAATGTAGGCATGTACCCTGACCAGGAATGGAACCAGAGACCTTTTGCTTTGAACAATGATGCCCAACCACCTGAGCCACACTGGTCAGGGCTTCATTCTCCTTCTTCTTTTTTTGTTTTTTTTAAGAGAGTTGGGGAGGGAGGGAGAATGGGAGAGAAACATCTATTGATCAAACTAATTTTAATATGCCTTGTCTTCCTGTTTTGGACTAAATGTAGTTGAGAATCTATCTATATCAAGTCACATAAATCCTGGATAAAATGGACTCCATGAAGCCAGTACATTATTAAATTACATCATTAAAATTATCACACAGCTTTGACATCAAACATTTGGCATCAAAAATAATCAAATAATTATTAAACAGATATTTACAGTTAACCTGTACATGTACATATATAAGTATATGTGTAGTACATGCAGTGTGAATTCATATATACTTTAAAGTGTTTTTCTTAATTGTACATGTAACTAAAATAATAAAGAATATACATGTATCCAACAGAGATTTAAATTTTACAACTGCTGGACATAATTTAGTCAAATTGAAAGTAACAAAATATGCATAAAAACTAATTTTACACATACAAATATATGGCAAACATATAAATACGGGCACCTATTTCCAAAACATAATATAACAAAGCATCATACAGGAAAAGTAATTCCAGTGCTTTCGTTTTTATTGTAGTCCAATGTAATTATTAAATTAAAACCTTACTTTAGGGATAGCCAGTTTTAACGAAATTTAAAATATTTTTCCACTGGAAAATTTTGTATTACTATGACTTATCTTTCAGAGGTATGTATTTTCTTCAAAATAGCTTATTCCTGTGTACAGAATTTGGATCACGTACCCATGCCTCTGTCTGAATGGGCTTGATGTTGCTTAGTAGCACCTCTTCATAGTTTCCATAGTCAATGAATTTAACAACTGCTGTCATACCTGAAGAATGGAGAGCTTCAACTTCTGCTCGGTAAAACTGAGGAGACAAAAAGGAGTTTTAAATAGGACAATCAACATTGCGTACAAAGGGCAATATTTGATGGAAACGTAAATAATCGAAGTGTTAGAATGTGTCATTTTTAAAAAACTCAGTTCTTTTTTAAAGTTAATTAACATTTTGAGATATAACTGACAGAATATTGTATTAGTTTTAGATGTACAACACAGTGATTTGATATATGTATATGTGTGAAATGGTCACCATAATAATTTTAATGTCCATCACCATAGTTAAAGATTTTTTCTCTTGTGATAAAAACTTTTAAGATTTATTCTCTTAGCAGCTTTCAAATATGCAATATTTTAAAGAAAAAAATTTAAGAGTATAATACATTTAAGAAAGAAAACTTACCTTTGAATAATCATAAATTAGCTAAAGAAAGATAAATTATCTTATCCATATGACTTCTGACACACACTGAACAGTAGTAATAATTCAGGACAGAGCTCAATGCTCAGTAGAAGAATATTCACATGCTACTCGATGTATAAAGAACTAGAGTCATGCTTTGTTGTTAGCCATTGAAGTCCTTTGACTAACATTGATGATTCTTATGTACTAATCAGAATATATAATTATGGACCAATTTATTTAAAAAACAGAAATATATGACAAAAATAAATACAAAGAAAAAGGCTCACTGCTGCTGGTTCCACAGGCAGCTGAGGTGAAGTAGGGGCGTCAGGTAAGGAGTGAGCACATTATTCCCATCCAGGAGTTAGTGCATTTGAGACACTGCAAGACTGGACATTTTTATTTTATCAGTTTATCTAGTTTTACTTGGTTCTGGGAACTAATGAACATTAGTTCATTAACAAACCCACAAGGACTGATTTACAAAAGAAATACAATTTTAAAATTTAACAAAATAACTAGGAGTAGGTCAACTAATTGGAGTACTCCTCCACTATAGGCCAACCCATTCAGGGCCTAAACTATAGGATGGAATGTTGCTTAGTGAACATAAAATAGAAATAAAGAACTACTTCCTCTTAAGGAATAATTTCTTTAAATTACGTTACTTGGAGACTCTACTATAACACTATCTGCTCTAACAGTATCTCTTAATAGGCTCATCAGAATCTGAAAATGCTAAAGGCAACAGAAAGTCTTATTCTCCATATCCTTCTAAAATATGAGTTATCCTGGATGTACCAGGAAAATATCTGTTTTTACTTATTCACTAGTATATTTCATACTACAAAAGTAATTTAGTTAAACCATGATGCTTCCTTCCCAGGTCTGGAAGTTAAGAAATTTAGAGACATGATACTGGAATTTTCTAAATTGTAGAGGTCTTGATATACATTCATGTCTCTTCACCCTCCTTTATTTCTTTAGCCGCACATTTCTGTGTTTGTGAATTGTTGTGTTTTTGGACCTATGATTTAATTGTAAGCTTCTCAGATAATTATGTCAGTTTAGGTAAATTCAACAAACAATGAGCCATAATATGTCCTACGAAAACAAAAAAAATTGACATCTTCATAAAGAAAACTCATGTAAAAAATGACTTCAATGTAATTGTGGAAAGCACTGTAATAAAGGTGTAGTGAGATAAGGCATATGATAAAGCTGAGGAGTTTGGGAAGAGCTTCCTGGGGCAGATGACAATAGGTACCTAGTCTTTAAAGGTGAAGGGGGTTTAGCCACAGAAAGAACTGAGAAGGGTGTTTGTTCCAGGGAATGTTACAGAGACATAAAACATGAAGATGAGCATAGGAAACTACGAAGAATTTAAAATTAATTATGGCATAACGTGAGGTCAACCAGTAGAAAATTAGGAAGGACAAGAAGGTAACAGCCAGCTAACTGAGACTCTACATGCATGTTAGCATCTGTATTCACTGTACAGGTACAAGATTTTACCTAGGAAGAATGACATGGTCTAAGTCCAGGAGCACCGTGGTGGCAGTTCCGAGGACAGATTTAAAAGGAATGAGGTTTAAGGCAAGGGGACCAGTTTGGAGGTTGTTGGAGCATTCCAGATGAGAGGGCAGAAAGAGCTGAACTAGCTATGGCAGTCTAGTGGAGGAAGAATTGTTCCAAATTATGAAATCATTCAATGAAAATAAAGCTTCAAGAAGGCAAGATATTGGAAAGAATCTTTTAAATGATAGATTGTACCAATTGATTACTCAGCTCCAAAACATCATTACAATGCAATTAAGATGATTTCTTAATGACAATTCTAGCCAATGCTTTTTCTTAAATCTTCACCTGGGTCTCTGACTGGAAAATTAGAAAGGTGCCTATTCTTGACAAGACATATAAAAGCTATTTCTTAAATTAGGTGGTTTCAGAAGATAACTAGTCTCATCTCTTTCAGAGGGTGAATACTGTTTATCTCATTTGTTTAATCATATAATCTATATAGTGCCCATAGTCCCTCACTCTAAACTAAAAGTATACATCCAATTAGAATCAAAGTAGTCAAGTTAGAAGATCATCCAATCATTCTAATAATATTCAAAAAACTCAAAATATTTTTATTTTATTCAGAAGGTATATGACATTATTTTGAATATATTCAGTAGTGGCATTACATAGATTCAGAATCATTGATTTTTTTAGACAATCACAATTAAAAGTTTCATTAACAATCTCATTAGTTATTTGAAGGTATATGGGCAATAACACAGCCAGAGCTATCTGACCTATCCCAAGCACCTGACATTTAGCTGCTTAGCAGCTACTCAATCATGGTATGTTGAATTCTCAATAATTGTTGAAGAACTTGTCTGCAAAGTCTAATATTTCAATATTTGTAGGTCTTTTATTTTTCCCTGTTGTTTTATTTGTTTCTGGTCATTCATATTCTCTCTTAAACTATGACTCATAATTTTTTATAGGATACCAGGCATTGCAGATAAAATATTGAAAACATTCTAGAAAATGTATTTTTTTCCCAAAAAGAGGATTGTATTTTCTTTAGGCAGGCAGACAGAGTACAAACAGATGTCCTTGATCTTGTAAAGGCTGGTTTTAGGGTTTGTAATGCCTTGTTTGTAGTTCTGTACTTACTACTATGGCATAATCTTTATGGGATTTTAAGGGACAATCTCAGTGGTCTACTAAGCCTTTCAAACATCATCTGACATGAACTCCAGTCACTTACCTCTTCTGCTCGTTGAAGTCACCAACAATCCCACACTGTCCAATATGGAAAAAATATTTTTCCATTTTCATCTTAATCAACGTTTCACAGAGGTATCTAACACAAGGTCTACTCTAAGGCAGACACTTAGCTCTACAAACCATGAGTGAGAAACAGGTAAACATAGGTAATCCCTTATTACCCAAATCAAACAGTTCCTGTTTTTTGGAAAGTGAGTAGTCTGAGTTGAAAGAGTAATAGTCTGAATAGTACTTGCTTTCCAAGCCTTCCTATTAGCCAGGAAGGAGCCATGTAAAAGTTCCAACTAATGAGATTGCCTGTTGATATTTCTGGGAAGGCTTTGCTTTTCTGGAAAAAAAGAAAAAACACAACTAGTGCTGTCTCTGCCCCTCCTTTTAGCCTTGAATAAAAACTTGGCAGTAGAGATGCAGATACTAGACGAGTATTATCCTACATGTATACAAACACCTTAAGATTATGCCACCTAGTTATACCATGTGTACCCTCCTTGCTTATATCATTGGGTAACAATTTATGCCTAGCACTCAGCTAATGCCTCATTATCCACTGAACAGTATGAGGTCTGGTTCCTGACCCCAAGGCCTACAGCATCTTTTTAGAAGATCCACCCACATTTCCTAGCCTGAATTTCAGTTCCTTGAAATTTTCAGTTAACTCTACTTCCACTACTTCTTTTAGTGTCTCTGTCTCGCTCTGTGACACATCCTTACCTTATCGGTTGACAATACCCTACTTACGAAATATTTTATCTCAAATATTTTTACTTTGACCTGATCCTCACATCTATCTAGGTGTCTGGCACTATAACTCCCTTAACTCTGTTTTCATTACCTTGCTGGTATCTCCAGTCCCCTAACCACCTCACTTTTTTCTTATACAAGTGCTCTCCTCAAAATTAATTAACAGGGTCCAAAAAATAATTATGAAATCCCTACACTGCAGGAAGAGCAGGGCTGCAGATGAAAACTAGACAGACATAATCCTGCCTTTAACAAACTTAAAATTATGGTAGGGGAGAGCTCTCAATCCAGGAATCAAAATAAAAAATACTTACAAATTCTGATAACTTTTAGAAAGTGAATAGGCACCAATGAGAAAGATAATTAAAGTAGGAAGGAGAAGGGGCAGGTAAAGGAAGGCTTCCTTTAGGAAGGGATGTTTGAGCCCAGCCCTCAGGGATGAGAAGAGTAGTTGGCAGAAAATGTTGGGCAGTAGGTAAACATGCGCGTGCAAAGGCCTTTCCCTCGGAGAATCCCTCTGTCCTGTTCTCACTGTGCTGGTCTTTTCTCCCTCTGCAAGCTCCTTTAACAAATCCACCGTATTCCTTCTTGATCTCACCTTCTATTTTTCCCTCCCTCTTTCTCCTCAATTTCCCTCTTTCTCTTTTAGCCAGCATATAATGCAGAACAAAAGAATGTTTAAATTATTGGTTTAATAATTATTACATTATTTATTATTAGCTAAATAATTAACATTTCTCTTAATTTTTTAAAAAAGTAGTCTGTGTAAATTTTCTTTAACTTAGATGGAATCTGAAGAATTTAACTCTGTGCCACTTAACGGAATTTCTCTCTTATGAATTAGTATAATTTCACTAGAAAGGAAAGCAAACATTAATAGTTCAGTGGATGGTAAGTGAAGTCACCAACTTTGCTTAATCACTTTTACAATACTATTCTGATGTACAACCTAAAATCAAACCTAAACCTAACCAAATTTTATCGGACTGATTCTCCCTCCCTAATTGTCCATAAAAAACAGTAAATATTTTGTTTTTCCTCTTTTATAAATTATAAATTACATATTTATAAATCTGTTTAAAGAATTTAAACAGTTACAAATGTAGAACACAATTCAGAGTCCCAAAGCAATGGCTTCATACAGTCTCACTAGAATGCTCCATTTAGTAATATTACCATACAATACCACTATAGCATGCGTACCTTATTATCTTCCCAATAAAGTGCAAAACATTCATCTCCAGGTTTCCACAGTTTTGCATACTCCATAGGAATAGACGATTCTAGTACTTTTTCTGGTTTGATTGGCCCAGATCTTCTTTTGGGCCCACTGTTGTAAAATATTTTATCATCATAGGCTGTAGCTGTGGTGGGTCCTGCTGGCTTAATGGGTCCTACTCGCCTTCCCTTCAGTGGCACTTCTGCCTCTCCATTTGGGACACCAATGAAACTATTAGTTCGGACAGGATTCTGGTAATCAGTATTTACATTAAAATGTTTTTCAATTTTTATACCACTGAAAGCTTCATTATTTATTGTTCGTTGTTTCCTGTCATAAAAATGATCAGAATTTGCTGTTTGGTTTTCTCTTTTCCCACGTTTTTGATTATTATAATCTATAGATTCTTGAGGAAGTAGACTTTCTTTTGCCTCGGTACAGGATGGACCTCTTCCTGATCTGCTTTGCATAGAGTTATCCCTTTTTTTAAAAGCACCATCATTGTGCTGAGTATTTAAATGGTATGAAGTGTCTTTAGTTCTATCATATCTTGAATATGGTCTATCACATCTGATTCTGTCTTCAGCCCATACTTCAGATCCTGAAGAAGTACTTGGTCTATCAGTACCTCTATTTCTAGGTAATCCACTGCCTTCTAAAAGTGACTTTGAATTTTGGGTTTCTCTTTGAAAACGAGGAGGTTTTTCATTTCTTGGCTGTCTGGTGTCACTTCGAGGAAGATATCTTGACTGATTATTATCTTTTATTCCATTTTGCTCAGTGTTCAACAATCGGTGTTGTCCCTGATGAAGCTGCTGTGGTTGTGACTTAGGTTCTGAAAAGTAAATTATATGCACATCAAAATGATGACTCTCAATACTTATTTTAAAATGCCTAACAATTAGTATATTAATACGAAATAATCAAACTTCTATTTTATCATCTTTCATTATCTTCCCTGCTCATTATCTTCATTCTCCTCTGCTTCCTTAGAATCCTATATTTCAAATGTAGTTTCCTGAGTCAGTCACATTAGTGGAGTAAAGCAATGATATGTATGAACCATGAAAAAATTGTGGGTAATTTAAATGCAATTTGTCTTTGTCATTGAATGTTTGCATTCTTATAGCTACCTATATATGCAATCTCAGTAATTCATTTCCCAAGACATTACTGAAATAGAACTGCAAAGTGCTAACGCCAAAGCTGCTATAAACCTGCCCAAGTACAACCACTGCTCAACTCCTTTCTGAATCCCACTCCAATTTAGAAAAGTATAGCTATTATTGTCAGTCAAACTCTAGCCTTGCAAAAATGTTACTTCTCAAAACTTTTTGGATCTGGAAAAAAAAGATCTGGATCTTTTTGGATTTGTTTGGCTTACAAATAGATATCCCACTATAGAAAAGAATTAATAGTTTTCTTGACCTATCAAAGTAATTAAAAGCAAGTACTACCTGGAAATACAGAAAATTGTCAAAAATATGATTAAGCACGATAGTGCAAATAATATCCAGCTAGATATCAAAACCAGTAACATGGTAAACATATACTCATAGATAACTTAATGACTGTATTTCACATAGTGATTTTTATTCTATTTCAATTTGTACCATGTCATTTACACTTTTCTTTCTCCGTTGTTTTATACAACATGTCTATAACATTATTACGAAAACATATTAATTGGTCTTTGGTACATGTGTCTTATCTCCCTTGTTATACCCCATAATCAACATGCAAGTCAGAATTATTCTTATATTTCCCAAGGATCAAAATACTTCTGAACAGAGGCATGACAGACATTTTGAGTGAAACTGTTTCTTGTATTACAAGAAAATTACCCTCTTTGACCTCCAGGCACTAAATGCCAAAGCACCCTCTCCCAGCATTCCTACTACTTCCATATATCTCCAAATACCCACTTAGAGGCAGAAAGCTACCATATAAAATGTTCAAATCGACTGGGAGAAAGAGAAGACCTTTAAAAGTTCCTGGGTGGCAAAACAAGTCACAGACTAAAGATCAAGACTCAAAATAGGAAAACAAACAAATAAACAAAACAAAAACTTTTCAACAGAACCGCTGGAAGCTGGAAGCCAATCTAACAAGTTTTAAATATCTTTGAAAATAAAGGAAAACTCTTTTCTAAGTACAATTCTTATCCAACCAAACCACCCATTAATTGTGACAAAGAATTAAGACTTTCAAATATGCAAGATCCGAATACTAGCCAAGACCATTTACAGAGACATTTTCTAAATACTACTTTTTCCCAAGATCTGCTTTATAAATATAATACAAATATCTTGTTTTTAACAACTGTAGTCAACATTAAGTTTTTCTTAGCAAGAAGAAAACTGATTACTTTTAGTTTCTGCTGGCATTAAAAAAAAAAAAAATTACCCAGGAGTCAACATTCAGGGGAGCAAGAACAATAGTGAATATAAGCAGTACAAGAATGAGCACTTTCAGCAGAAAGCACATATTGGTATTAGTCACTCACTATTATAGAGTAAAAATAGCAGTTGCCTTTTTCTATCTGCAGTGTATTAAGTACCCCAGTGTACTTTATTATCAAATATTCCCCACTGCAGTCTTGAGATATGGATGTTATGGGGTTTTATTTAATAAAGAGAGAGAGAGGTAAAGTCCCTTGTATAGTGAAGAAATTTTCCAGCTTCCAAAGTAAGTCAAATATTAAGATATTTACTTGCCATCTGGAATAGACATTTGAGATGTAAGCATTTTAGGGTGGCTGTGTTTAGGGATCAATTTGTCTTATTACTCCAGTTAGGGCCACTGATACCTATGATGGTCAGAAAGTACAAATATATTAGGTCATCACAAGAGTAAGTAAGTATCCTGGACTACAGGTTGGGTTCTAGATAACCATGTGTACAGCATGAAGGCCTCAACTAGGCTTGGTAGGTATGGGAGAATTTGATTTCAATTATTCTAAAACAAACAAAAAACAAAGTAAATATTTCCTAATATATTTCATTGATGACATACATTAGATTACAGAATGAAACAAATCATTTTACTAATTATGAACATACTTCATTTCCAATAATGTGCGAAATAATATGGTGAGAGAAGAATCTACAAAAATTAATTTTAAAATAAGAATTAAAATAATAAATTAAACTCAATGATGAAGAGGGTAAAATTGTTCTTTTAAAAGAACAGTTTTCATATATACCCACTTCATTTCAAAATAAAATAACAATAAGCCAAGAAAGGAAAGTCCTTAAATGTTCATCATTCTGATTTCCTTAAACCCAGTACCAGTTTTCTTAGATAGTTAGGTAATGAAGTCAGATATAAAGTAAATATTTTGAAACTGAGATAATCTATTAAAAAATAACAGAATATGCTCAATTACTAAACTGTGAAAAAGGTAATTTTAGGTAAATTAAGACACAGACCCCCAAATCAAATAGAAAGCTCTTCAGTGCTCCAAGCAAAATCTCATTGCTCTCTGCCACCATTCTTGAGGAGGTGTGATGATTCCAAATCACCCAAAAGACCAATCAGCTCCACAGGTCAGGTCTACAACCACTCTAATAAAAAATGTGTCAAGTTATTTTTCTACAAACAACAGAATACAATGCATCAACTTTTTTAAAAATGATCTTCGCAGGGATAATTCTAAGTAAAAATATAATCACCAGTAATTATTTATTTCAAAGAGAAAAAGGTTATACATACCAATATCCCAAAATTGATGTCCATTATAATAAATAAAAATAAAGACACCAAATCCCAGAAAAAAATGGACACAAGAATTTACATTACATTTTTTTCATTAGTTACTCAGAGATATACAAAAATATAAATAGAAATTGGTAACATTTAATAGTAAATAGGAGAAAAGAGAAAAGGGAAGATTAGCAAACATGATAAAAAATTCATCAGAGAAAAACTAAAACCAAAAATCTCTAAAAGATGAAAGGAAAAAAATTCATATAAAAAAAACTGATCAAAGAATGCTATATGAGTTTAGTTTGGCTTGTAATAAAATGTCCCTCTTATACCAGGTCAGGATTTTTAAAATGTGTACAAGATAAGAGATGACAATTATTTTATAACACCGTGATTTGAAATATAAGAATCAAGAATAAATTTATTGAGAATATTCATTTTCTAGTCACAGTTGTACCTGCATATCATAGTATAAAAAAGTACGTTGTTTCTTCATTTTATTTGGAGAGATCTACTTGAAGAAGTAACCTAAAATTTATTAAGATTTTACTATGTGCCTAACTCCATTGTACAGGTTTCTTGCCTACGTTATTTCATGTTATTCTCATAACCACCCAGGAGGGCCATAATATCATCCTTATTTTGCAAGTGAAAAAACAAAGCAAAGCTAGCAGCTAGAAAATGTTGAAGCAAGAATTTAAACTCCAATCTAGCTGAAGCTAAAGCCCACAATTTTTCCGCCCTGCCAAGCTGCCTGACTAGAGAAAAAAAAAACAGAATGCAACCAACAGCATTTTAGCTACAACTTTATCACCTACATCTGCTCATTTCTGGGAAGAGGCAAAAATCACAAAAGCCTTTAACAGTCCTTGATGGACTGAAAAAATTAAGTTGTATACCAGGATTGCCAGAATACTGACCTAAAATTAATAATCTTTATGTTAAAGCAGAAAAAACTAAAACCCCTGTTAACAGTTTGGCTGCTAGTTAGAAGGTCAAAAACTGGCACTGAAGAGACAGCATAATAACATGTAGGATATAGCTTTTGGAGAGAGACTGCAGAGTTACATCACAGCTCTGTCACTTAGTAATTCTGCAATCTTAGGCAAGTTACTTAAATCTTGTGAGCCTCATCTTTAAGATAGGGATAACAATTGCACCTACCTCCAAGGATTAACCTAAAACAATAACTAGCTTTAATAATCATTCAATAAATGTTAGCTGTCATTATTATTATTATAATTAGCATTTATAATTATGCAAGTAAACATAATTAATTGTATCAAAAAGAAAACAATACTTGGATAAGATGCTTCGCTATTTACATATCTTCATCACCACCAACCCTATCTTTAGTTAGAACCCTTACCTTGCTTTAATTTGTTTTTATTTTTTTTATTGAAAACAGGGCAGAAAGAACTCTTTAGTAAAAACTTATTTGTTGTCAAGTGATCAGTCATATTGTAGAGAAAATTTAGATACATTAGAAAATCAAAATTGTATCCTAATACGATTTATCATTTAAAATATATTATAAACATTCTCTAGACAAAATTTCTCCTATATACTCTTTAAATTTTTCTATGTTAAAAATGCTAAGAAATATTTAAAAAAGTAAAAATTACTTATAATCTTATATGGAGTGAAGACTGTCAAATGTGAATTCTGACTACCTTTTGACTGTCCAATCCCACCTCTAGGGAGGGCCACTGTTAACATTTTCAGAGGTAATTCTTTCTTCTTAATTTTTTTTTTTAAGAGAGAGAGAGGAAGGGGGAGAGAAGAGAGAAAAAGAGAGAGACAATGATTTGCTGTTCCACTTACTTAGGCATTCATTGGTTGCTTCTTGTATGTGTCCTGACCTGGGATCAAACTCACAACCTTGGAGTATTGGGACCAACTGAGCTACCTGGCCAAGGCCAGAACTTATTCTTTCTTTTTTTATAATTCATACAGACATCTCTGCTTGTTTGTTTGTTTGTTTGTAATGAACTCATGCACATCACACAGGCTGCAGGATATTTTTTAAGTTAACTGTATACTATGGATGTGTTGCCAAGTCAACACATAGAGGTATCTCATTCATTTCAATACTGCATTTTTTTAAAAGAGGATACTTTAAATATTATTACATAGTAACCAAATTGAGGGTAGGTCTGGTCTAAGTCTTACTCTGCATTGTTTTCTTCATTAGCATTTATAATTATGCAAATAAACATAATTATTTGCATAGTGCCTAGATAAAATAAAATCAGGCAGATAGATGGCATTCAGTAAACACCATCTAGTAGATAGATAGCAATTACTAAAAACAATGAGAATGAACCAAGCCTCCAAGTTGAAAATTGCCTGTTTAACACTGTCACGTGAGCTCAGCTAAGGGTGCAAAACTGAAATAGAAAATCTAGTCTTGTATTTTGCTTTTTGCAAGAAAGGTGGGCATGAAAGCACATTGGGATAGATTTAGACTGAGTTCAAATGATTATAGAAGAAAATTACACAATACAAACACTAAGCTTATGACCAAATAAATGCATTCTCCAACTTCCCAGTGATGCATCTCTGAGAAAGTCACAAAGAGCCCCAGTTTCTTCATCAGCAATGTGTGGATAATGATACTTATCAGAGGATTATGGTGAAGATTCAATTAAAAATATTTGTGAAATTGTTTTTCTCATGAATTGATATTACACCCCAGTCCTACCACTGAACAGCTGTAACCTGATTGTCTCATTTCTTCATTTAGTTACTCTATACTATAGTCACTGCACACCAACTGTAGTCAGGAGGCAACCTTGTTGTAGTCACTCTATAAGAAGCAGTAGGTAAGAACCATAACCTCTCTACCCCTGGTACTTTAGAACAATGGAAAGAGGCAGGGAAAAAAATACATAAACAAATGACACAGCTTAGAACTGTGAAAAAGCCCCAAAAAGGAAATATACAGACCATTGTGATAAAACTGGGAGTAGTGGGTGGTAAACTAATTTAGTTCTCTGAAGAAGTGGTCTCATTTGACTCTTAAAAATTAAGAAGTGCAGTAAAAGTGTGGAAAGATGGTCCAACAAAGAACAGCAGACATAAAAGTTCTGGGCTAGAAACTTTCTTCATGAGGTAATATGGCCCCCCCTCAAAACCTTTGCAGGGATAATTCTAAATAAAAATATAATCACCAGTAATTATTTATTTCAAAGAGAAAAAGGTTGTACATACCAATATCCCAAAATTGATGTCCATTATAAACAAATAATTAAAGATACAAAGTCCCAGAAAAAAAGATGGACACAAGAATTAAAATTAGTTATAATCGGATGTGGCATCTTTTCTTTCATGTGTTACTAAAAGATACAAAGTTGATTTCCTGTTCTTATTAAACTCTCATAACCATGACATATTAAATTTAAGGCTAAGCTCACACAGTATTTATCATAGTCAATGTTTATAGAATTAGTCTTTTAGTGCCCAAAATCTCCTTAATAAAACAGAGAGAGAGAGAAATTAGTGGCATAAAGTATAAGATCATCACTGCTATAAATGTACAAATCATGAGAACTCTGAGAAACTGCAACACGCATCAACACTACAACTATAAAGGAGTCCCTTTCCAGGCATATTCAAAGGGCATGAAAAGTCCAAGCTGGTCCTTACAAACACCAAAACAAACAAAAAAAAGTTTACTTCAGTCAGTATGTAAAATTCCCCATATCTTAAAAGACCAAATGAGCTTATCTCAGGGTGTAACTGTAACATTGCCATTTCACAGATAAGGAAGCCTAACAAGCTTGACCAGGTCACACAACTAGTCAGGCTTGGGCAGGCAGGCTGAAGGCCCCACTATAACTTTCCTGCTATACCTTCTGAATAAACCTTCCATTATGCCGCTAACATTAAATCATTAATAACTGTTACTTATTTTCAGTATTTCCTTATAATAATCCCAGGTTAGGATTAGCATTACAAATTTTGCCAGGGCTCAAAAAATATTACTTGTACAAATTGACCCATTAGGTGAGAATATATCTATACAACTTACCTGATTTTCCTTTTTTTCTTTATTAACAAATTTTGGGATTATTATTACATCCTATATTTCATACCTAAAATATGCCATTGGATTAATTTTGCTTTCTATTCCACCTCTAAAACTTCTGTAATGACCTCTTCAGATGGCTTTTCTAGCACGTTTCACCTTTTTTTCTATCACTTACTAACAGTCGCTCTAAAACAGAGCCTTGCTTCCTAGTGAAAGAGATGTGTCTTGTGCTGAGCACTTTCAGTGTGTTATGATCACATGTGCAACCATGCCAGCACATGTCCCAGGTGACCTCCTTGTAGTTTCTCTTCAAGCCTCAGCATAGACGGCTCTTCTTCCAGGACACTGTCCCTCTCCATCCCCACAGGGACTGAGCTCTGTGCCACGGAACATACACAACAATAGCACAGACAGAACTGTCCAAATCGCCTTCCCTTGCTAGACCTCAAGATGCTGAACCATTTTCTGTTTACCAATATACCCCTTTCTAACACAGTTCCTGGAACATGGTAAGCTCCACGTTAATATTGTGGGCTGAATAAATGACCATTCAGTATTTCCTAGAGTGAATATGCATGGCTTTTATGAAGAAAAATCTATTTTAGAAAATAAAGCTTATTTGTAATTACTGTCTACTCATATCATCTTGGTAGCACAATCACTTGTAATCCCATTCTCTGTGTTTTCCTAATAACTTCAAGAGGAAAAATGTAGCTGTGTCACCTCTCTATGATATAATGCTTTTTCCTCCCATTAAGGAAAATTAAAACAGGAGATAAGGATATGGAGTATGGCAACATTGTTTTGTAGTGCCTATAATGTATGTTAGTTGTTATGTTTTATCTAAGTCATCTGACTCCTAATCCTAATGCTCTAATCCTAAACTATAAAGGACCACACCTTTTCTTCCTTCCAATCAAACTCATATATAAATAAGTACTGCTGATCATACTTCTGTCTTAAAAAACCTCTGTAAAATTAGATTATTTTCATCTTGCTAGATATCCTGGACATAAAATAATACAAAAGAACTGTTTAATCAAATGTAACAATGCAGTCTTACTATTATTCCCACACTACTCACTGCCACAGATGCCTTAAATTCATCTGTACATTAGTGGTTGTGGGCAAGTCAAGTAAAGCTTCCTTGTTGATGAGCTGGGTATTTATACACAAGGCACAAAATTTGTGAGTCAAAAACCATTTAGACATAAGAACTTTATGTTATTTCTGCTTTAGCTCAAATATTGTTTATTGAAGAAAATATACTGGAAAAATCAACTAAACATACAGAACTGCCCCAAAGGATAACATCCCAGAACTAATGAAGCTGTCACACAGGAAGCATCAGTCAAATGCAAAAAGCTAAACTTAATTTGTGTGATCTTTTCTTCCACCCCAATTAATATTTTCCAGGCTCATAATTATGATCATTTTAAACACATTATCTTTGCAACATATGTTCTTGAACACAAAACTATAGCAAAATAAAAGTGAGAACTCTTACAATTTGAGGCCAAAACATGCTAGTGAAATTTAAAGCCAATTTATTTTAAGGGGCAGAAAAATGAAAATACAGAGGATTTTTAAAAAGAAAAGCCAAAGGAACACCCATTTCTGGACTGGAACACTATTTTTTAAAAGTCACAGGGTTACTGGTAGAGTATGTCTGAGGCCCCAAGGAGTTTCCCACTGACGAAGATGGCAGCAGAAGGGGCTTCTTAGACTGGTATGTGGCAAGCGAGGAATATCAATGGGTATGGCCTGAGCAAGCAAAAAGCTAATAAAATAATTGTATAGGAAAAGTGATCCCCCACTTGCCGTTCCATATTGGGGGTGGGACCAAGGGAAGGTAGGCATATGCACCATAAAAAGTCAAAATAGCACAGGGGGAGGTAACAACCAAAGAGGCCTGATAGTCCAGCCTGGAGAAAAAAGGGACTGGGTGGGAAATGGGCCCACCTGAAGCCTGTGAAAGTGCCTGGTCCATACCACACCCAAACTAATATAATCCCAGGGGACAAAGAGCACCCATTGCCCAACCTGGCTCCTGACTTGCTCTTGCTCTGGTTTGTTCTCTCCATGCACCACATGGCCCTTGGCCTCCAGAAGGGAGGCTGTTTTGCTTTCTCGCCCACCTGGCAATGCACTGACAGCCAGTGTGTTTGCACACTGTCCCCCTGGGAGCACATGACCTTGTAGCTCTAGCAACCACATGACGCCTGCCCTTGCGGAGGAGATGGACTTTGATACAGGAGTCCACCATTCTGCCAGACAGTGCTGCACTTGAATAAAACTTCTTTCCTTTCACACCAGCATCTGCCTCACAAGTTTGGCTGCTGTGGCGAGAAGCAGCCAAATGTTTTTGTTTGCTTGTTTTGTTTTGTTTAGTGACAATAGTACCACAATTCAACAGGTTACCTATTGATGCATAAACTGATCCCAATAGAATAGCTGAGATTAGTGCTGAGTAATCATTCAACAAGTAAAGCAAAACAAAAACAAATCATTAAAGATATTTGTTAAAAAAGATGATACTGACCCACTGATAGATGAATTCGCATTATGTAGAAGTATAACACTTTGTAATATCCCTATGTTTATAGTCAAGCCAGTTTATATAAGTTTTTTCACCTCAAAATTCTTAACTAATATTTTCGATTATACAAATCAGGATTTTTTGTGTAAAATACCTTTAGATATTTGATATTATGTATATCCTGTAATAATCACAAAGCTCTTTGGCTTTAAAATTTTGCCTATCAGCTCAAAATGTATATATTTTATTTCCTCTATATAAAGTATTACCTCTATAAATGCATTCTGTAGGAATTCTGACTTAAATTACAAAGTGTAAAACCAGAGGATATGTCTAATTCCTATCAGGTACATATAAACACACATGGTTAATAAATGATGATAATGTTTTTTATATATTATAAATATAAAATGCAACCTTTTAAAAATATGATGAATAGGCAGGAAGAGAAATCACCCATCACCCCAAGCCTACAGCACAACTTTTTCAAGCTATACTAATATGTTATTTCTTATCACTCTCTTCAAAATAATTATCCTAATGTTTGTATAACACCTACTGGATATCCTTCAGATTGTCTTCTAACCCCACCACTTCACTGTAACTATTTTTGTCAAGGTTTCCAACCAGTGGTATTCTGGAGCCTAGCTTGAACATTGTACGAGAGCTGATTATTCAATTTTCAGAAATTCTTCAAGCAGGATGTTAAAAGGTTGATAGCTGGAAATCAACCATAGTGGAGATATTTACATCACAGAAATCACCAAAAGCTAAAAAGCAGAGCATTCCTCGCTTGCCCCACCCCCTCATCTCTCAAAAGTGGTTGTTATCAATCACCAACAACACTGTTGATGTTATGTGAACTTAATGAGCATTTTTCATCCTTATCTCTCAACATTTCTCATACTCTTCCTACTTCTTTGACAGCTGCATTCTCCATGTCTTTTTGCCTGGTTTCTCTACTTCTACTTGATTATCAAATGCCTCCTTGATATCGCTCCTTGATTTTTAAAACTTAACATATCTTAATAAATTCTTGACTGCTCTTCCCCACCAAAAAGCAAACAGGTGCTTAGAAATGCATCATAGTAAAAAAAAAAAATATGTTCAGAGTTGGGAATCACACAGACAACGGTCCAAATCCTTCTAGTGCTTTATTTCTTATGGGTAAGATGTTTTATCTATTATCTATCAAATGGAAATAACAACATATATTTTTGCATGTATAGATGATTAGATGAATCAATAGTATGCAAAACATCCAGCATTGTTCCTAGCATATAGTATTCAATAAATGCCAATTATTATTTTATTTTGTGGTCAATAAATGTATAAATGAATGGACCATTCATTGAGGAGGAGGGAAACAAAAGAATGGCAAAAATGAAAAAGAGGCTCATGTGTTCTAGTATTCGGAGAAAAGCTATATCCATATTCTCTATACCTAAGAACCAAAGAAAAACAATTATATCATAACTGATAACGTGGTTAACAAATCTTAAAAATATGTATGGCAAGTAATTTAACTTCCATACATGAATCTAAAAAAATCATCTATGGGTATATAATTAAAAAACTATTTTGAAGTTTGTTATAGCAAAATACGGAAACAACTTTCATATCACTAAAATAAATAGAATTTCAATCTACTGTTATTTAATCTTAAAAATTATGCTAAAAGAAATATATAATTACATGGAAATATATTGTCAGGACAAAAAGCAGATTATGTAAATATGATCTCATAAATAGGAATGAAAACAATATGGTCATGAGATTATAGGCTGTTTCTTTTTCTTTTATTTGTTACCTGTATTTCTAATTTTTCCAAATTTATCAATTAACAACTTTGCAACAGGAAAATACTACACTTCTACGGTACTAGACCAAAAAATAAATCCCGTTCTCAGTTATTATCTTTAAAATGCCTTTTTTATTGTAAACATGCTTTAAAAATTATATTTCAAATTTATAAGCTACTTTTAACCAACTTTCTATAATTACCTTTAAAATTTTTCATTAAAGTTATTCCTAAATCTATATAAAATTTTCCCTATGTAATTAGTAAATTCAAATAACTATTAAATTTACTTTCATAATTAGGAAATTACATGTGCAGCATGTGGTGTATTTTCAGTTTCCACCTGGTGTTTTGTCTAGCACATTTTAACTACTTTGCCTCATTGCCCTGTAAAGTAAAATGTAAGGTGCTATGCTGTCAGAATGATTGCAAATCATGAGACTACCAATGCCATAACAAATTAAACCAGAGAATTTCAAACTAACTCTAATAAAGGACCAGGTTTTTTGTTGTAGTTGTTGGCTCTGATTTCAGCTTCCAATCAGCTGTTGACTATTACTTTATAAAATGCAGTAACAAAGGCTGAAGCACATCAAATTGCTGAAAGAGTTTCTGAAAGGTTACTCTAGGTTTCAGCACTAATTTGTACCTGTTTGTGACCAGACACAAAGTATCACTAGCATAGACTACTCACTGATAATGTAACAAATCTACAAAACAGAACTGGAAACAATTAATTCAAGTTAAGTTTAAAGCACTAGCTAGAAATTTGGGGGAAATCTGCACTTTAAAAAATGGAATGATAAAAAGAAATCAGTCCCACAAAAAAAAAAGTCAAGGACAGAGAAGGCCATAGAAACAGGAAGGTATAGAAAGTGACAGGTATGTGGATAGCTACATAGTCTCTCTGTTGTGCTTACAGGTTAGGACTACTCACACAACAACCATTAATCCCTGGCTTCCAAAAAGGCACTCCAAGATTGATTTCAAACAATCAGCTACACAATGAAATGAGGAATAATGCTGTTTGATGCAATTAGATATAAATATACACAATAGTCAATAATGGATGATCCTTTATTAAGGAGACCCTTCACAAAAATAGCTAGCTTAACACATACATATTCTCTCTCTCCTCTCGATCAGTTTCCTCCTGCCTTTCCATTAAGATATTAACATCATATTACATTTCCTTCCTGTAGTCCCTATTCTTCAGTCTTCAAAATTTGAGCTGTAAATCCATAAGCCAAACCATTTAAACTGACTTAAAACTTAATTAAAAGAGTGGAACCTAATCGACAAGACAAACAAGCAAGCAAAATAGAACCAGGGCCATTGAAATGAAGACCAAGCTTGACCGTAACAAGAGGAATGGGAGGATGGCCAGGAGAAGCAGAGGAAGGGTGGTCAAGGACCATGTATAAAGCACCCATGGACAAAGCCAAAGGGGGGAAGGATTGAGGGTGAGGTGGGGGAAAATGGTGGGAGAAAAATGGAGACAACTGTATTTGAACAACAATAAAAAACAACTTGATTAAAATAAAATAAAAATAAAAACCAAAACACCACCTGACATCTATCAAAAGCCTGCAACTTCATTACCCAGCAACCATTACTATTTTATCTGCTAACATCTAAATATATTATTTACCTGTGAATATTATGCAGAATTTGGAATTAGACAGTACTGTTAACCAAATGCTACTTGTCACAAAATTCACAGGAAATAGTGTAATGCCACTCCATAAAAACAGTATATATAGTAAACAGCCTGAATTTTAGTCTGCCAGGGAGAAGAGTCAGTGAATTATTTTGAGCAAGGGGGTAATGGGATCAAATTGGCATTTGAAACACCACTGACTGCAATATGGAGGGTGAAGGGATAAAGTTCTGCAGCGTCAGTGGAGGCTTGAGGACCTGAAGTGGGGGTGGAGATGATAAATGGAAGACGCTGCTGCTGCTTCAATCGCTAATCATGATGATGACGATGATAATGGTGATGGTGGTGGTGGCAGCAAGTACAATTATATGGAGGAGGCCTATGTGTCAAGCACTGTGCTTAGCACTTTATATGCGTTATCTAATTTGATCTTATCAACAATCCTATAACTTAGGTGTTATTACTACTTCTCCATTTCCCAATGAAGAAATTAAAATTTAAGAGATTACTAACTTACCCAAAGACTTACAACTAGTAAATACAAGAACTGTGAGTTAAGTTAGTAGTAGAATGCACTGTATTTGTCTGCCCCAGCACCCTGTTCAAATCTCCCCTTGTTTTGATAATGGAGCCCTATTTTCAGGGGGCAGGCAGTTGGGGGGAACCCCACCTTCCTCTTTATAAATAATCCTGATGGCGTCAATTAAGATGCCCTGTGCTTCCTGACTAAGAAGGTGGTAGACAGAGACATAAGGAGACGGAAAGTCTTTTTCTAATTGATCTCCTAGGTATAAGGACCATTTGCTTGCTGCTGAGAAACATTTTTTTATTACCTTTTACCCCATATTATGAATGGAGATTTGATACCAAGCGGTGGTGTGCTCTTTCCCCAAGTCTCTTTGGACTTCTTCTATTCCAGCCACTCCAAACACACGAAAGGAACATCCCCAGTGGGACTCAATCAAGCTAGGGGAATCAATTTTATGATGAAGGTATTTTACCTTTTCCCAGAAAAAAAAATGGGTTTGCAAAATCGAGATAAGTCTTTTTACTGCAGATCTTTATATGTCATTATGCCGTCTTATATGTTGGCCTGATGCTATGCCTAGAGCTACCTGGGCAATCTTTGTTTGCTACCACATGAAGACAGTCTGTCAACACAGAAAAAAGCAGAATTCAGAGCCAGAGAAAGACTTTCCAGCTAACTGAACCAATAAATTCCCTTTTTGCTTTCTTGAATTTCTGTGGCTTGCATCTTAAAGCAAACAAATTTAGAAATTGGTGCCAGGAAATAGGGTGATAAAGTGACAAAACCTAAAATGGAAAACCTGTCTAGTAAAGGAAGGGAGCAGGGCAGTGAAAGTCTGTTCTTCTCCTAACAGGACGCTGGCACTTGCTGTGCAGTGAAGCCTGCAGCCTTGGAACTGAGGCCGCCTGACCAGTGTGGTCGGCGCTTTGGAGAACTCGGTATACAAATGGCAGGATAATGGAAGGGGTGGATTACTTCTTACTGCCTTCAGGAGTCCGACAAGAGACAGACTGGCAAGGCTGAAAGTAGAAAGGTCACAGATACAACTAGCTAAGAGGGTCTCTTCTCAATTATTACCCACCAGCCAAAAAGTCTGAGAATCACATAATTATGCTTCTTGAGGGATTACAGAATTCTCTGAACTAAGGAATAAAAGAACTTAAAATGAGTTCCTGTATTTATTTCATTTAAAATACATAAAATGACAAAAAGCACTGAATTTACAAAATAAGCCACACTAACAAGGGGACAGCAGAGGAGTCTGTATTTAAGAGAGTTACTCCGTCCACCTTTCTCATAATACCCTTGTTCCTCATTCAGAACAAACTAAGGTTACCCTGGTTTTATTCAGATGTAGAAAGTTAAAGCAGTAAAGCTACTGCCTCAAGTCATCCCTTTCTCCGTCTGGTCAACCCAGATTTCTTCCATGATAATGGATATAATCAAACCTACTTCTTCTGTCCCAAGATGAAACTTAAAATACATATTCCCAGTGGCATTGTTTTAAATGGCAGCTATGTATTACTGAAGTGGCACATCGATAAACTTGGGGTACATAACATAAAATTGACCTTTTGGAGTTGGCCTGATAATTTAGCCAGCAACGATAATATCTAAATATACAACCAAATTTTTAAAAATCTATTTATAAGAGCCTTTTAGAACACAACCCCATCACAAAATGATCAATTGAATAGTCTCAAGTTGACATTGTCATTACATTATCACATCAAATGTAATCCAAACTTATTTTTCTCAGAAAATTTATAAAAGTGTCAATTAGATTTACATTAAGTTCTGATTTAAAGATACAATTTTTAAAAAGTTAATGCTAAGAGAAAATCTCTAAAAATTTAAGTACATGTGATGATCAATTATCTAGAATAAAAGATTAAAATTCAGGAAAAAAATGATAGCACCCTCTGTCTCACTACATTTACAGAATAAATGATTCCTCACGACACATGCAATTGTTGTCTCCCTTCAGTCCCAATCCCATTTTCTATCTTGCGGGCAGAGGACATTTTTTTTTTTTTTCCTGAAAGCACCACACAAACCTCATTGCTTTCATGCCCAAAATCTTTTCATGGCTTTGCACAGCCATCTGGACAAAATAAAATCTTAGGACAAAATTTTCTTGATCTGGCTCCAGCCTACCACTTCCGTATCTGGCCTTCTATCCCCACTCTCCACACCCTCACAGGCACAGGGAACTGGTGGTCTGATGCCTCCAGGCCTGGACAGCCACAGCCCCCTCTGCGTTGACTCCCCTTCCCCCAACACCCCTCATACTTGTCACCTCTTCTGTGAAGCCTTCTCCCCATCTCTCATGTTGGTTAGCTGGCCTTCCCACACAGTACTTTTAGGAAAGAATAAAAATTTGCTTTTCTGAGACCAATGGTCATCAAGCAGGTCAGTAAACTCTCATGTAAAGTGGAGGGGAAGGAGGGTAATTTCTGGGATAGGATGATCATAGGAACGTGTGAATTTGTATAAAATTTAAGAGCCTGTACAAATATCAGAAATATATTTAATTTCTTGAATTTGGGAATTTATGAAGATCACAGGCTATATTTCCTGCGAAAATCAAGGGTCTAGAATACTATTATAATGCCCCTATTTTTATCACATTCTTGCTGACTCTGTCATATTATTAACAGTAACATAAATACAACATAATCTACTCAAACAATATCCACTATTAACAGAGTATTCATAAATTTCTGTCCCCTGAGAAGTAAATTTCTCTGACACAAAGTTCAGTTTTGAGTGTATTTTTACCATGTATCTTACTTAACTTTGATACTTTTTTCAAGCAGGATGCTAATATTAGTTCATTTTATTGGTTTAAGATGCTTTCTGTGAAAACTGAATATTATAGGCCCACAGTTTACAGTAGAATCACTTTCCTCAATCTCAACCTCATTAAGATTTAGGAGATAGCACAGGAACAAAAAGCAGATGTAGGGAGACAGAAAGATAAAAGGAAATCAAAAGAGCTCTGAATAGGACAGTATAAATGAAGGTTGGGACAAAAATATCAGGAAGACAGAGGAATTGGAAGCAGCAGCTGAGACTCTCCAGATGATCTCGCAGAAGCAAGCATGTGAACTGCCTGTGGAGTGCGTCCTATGGCGAGGACCTGAGGGCCCTTAGCAGCTGAAAGAGCTCCTCAGTACTGCATCCAGAAAGACCTGAGTTTTGCTAACAGCCTGTGAATTTGTAAGAGGATCTCAAGCCTCAGGCAAGGTCACAGCCCAAATGCAATCTCATTCCAGCCTGTGAGACTGAGCAGAAGCCCCAGCAGAGGCCTAGACTCAGCCTGACTCACTGGTGATAAATTTGCATTGTTTTAAGTCACTGATTTTGTGATCATTTGTTAAACAACAATGGAAAACCAATACATTATAATTTACAATCAAGAAAATACTGCTCTTACATGTGTTTGCTTGTAATGCTATTCATATCAAATATTTGTTTTCTCAATTACATTGCCTTTCCTATATAATCTAGAAACAAATAAGCTATTTTCATGAAATCTGGACACTTCAAATTTGTTATAAAGCATTTAATCTCTGAGCTTTCATAGACTCAAAATATATCTAAAGAGAAAAAAGAATTTAATAGTATATTTTCCATTTTTGAAATCATATTTTGAAAACTTACTATTTTAGAAAATATTTACCATATTCCATGCTTTGAGAAAAAGATATACATTTAACATATTTCTCTTTTCAGTATTTATGTTAATTGCTAGAATATATCATATTACAAAGTATATAACATTGAAGGACCTTATATTTTGATATGATATATAGTATGTGGGGAAAAAAAGAGATAGACCAACTTCACAATCAAAATAAATTGTATAAGATTATATAATTAGAACTTTCCCAACATAATGATGTGTTTCCATAGCTAAAGCTGTCATCTAGTAAAGCTGGGGAAAAGAGTTTCACATTATTACCCATTATATAGTGAGAGGGCAAAATAAGCTGCCATCTAATATTCAAATTGTAACCACTAAAATTTTCCTCTGTGCTTTTATCAAATATGAAATTTGTAATTAAAGAAATTTATAAACACCCAGAACAGAGGTTCATATTGTTAGTTGCACCAGTAAACCTTTTTGTACAATTACAAATAAAGTTTGGTCTTTAAAAGAGAAATCTACATTGAGTTAGCCTACCTTCCACATTCAAAGTTCCCATTTTAGACTCCAAGAAATCAAATAACGTGCTTGGTGCTGATGGCCTTGTATTTCCCAGTTCTTCCTCATCTTCAGGTCTTATTCTTCCTCTGCCTTTTCCTTTCCCTTAAGAAGTAAGACATGTATATTGTACATGTAAAAACAAAAGGAGAAAACACTAAAATATAATTAGGAGACATCTTAAGTAGGATTTTGTATATATTTCTTTTCAAATTCTTCTGTATATTCTACACCATTTATAATAAAAAATTTTTAAATGACTGTATTAATTAGTATTTTTAATCACCTAAACGATCTATCTAGAAACTTGAATTTTTTCACAGAAATTATCTTTTAAAGAAAAAATCATTTTCATAAAATTTTTCTTTATTAATTTTTAAAAGAATATAGGATTAAGATTTAAAAAATCATATAATACATTTGATTCTGTAATTAAAAATTGCATAATACATTCAACTAAGCAATTAAAGAATAACACTAAATAGTCATGTTCTTGTTAATTTAAAAAGTTTGCAAGCTCTTTAGTCATTTATACAAGTGACATAGTACTAGAAATAATTAATAGAACTAGTCACTTTATATTTTCTGTATTACATCAACCCTGCTAAATAAGGTATTATTAGACCTATTCTACATAAAGATGAAGGCAATGAGATGCAGAAGAGCCTGCACAAATCTCTTCAGTTGCAAAACTGGAAACACTTACCACAATGGTAAATATCGTTATAGACCTCAGAGCAAAAAAAAAACCCAGCCTCTGTCAACAACATATATTCCTCTGAAAAGCAAACAGTACTATATGGTATATTGCTTAATGAGTTATACCTCTCAGAGGTGGACCAGTGACAGGTTTCTGTTTATTGCTGTTAAGAAGTACATTCAATGCTGCTTCTAAGTTGTTGCCATTATTCATGAGAGCTTGCCTCGATGCTTCCTTACTAAAGCCCATTTCTGTTATGTGCTTCAGAGCCTTCTCATCAACCTGTAAGGAATGAAGAGAAAAAGATATACCAATAATCAATGAATAAATCAAGGTGTAAATTTTTAATTATATATTGTTTTTCTAAACTAAAAATTGCATCATATGTTTGTGGAAAAATGTCATATTAATAAAACATTCACTTGTTGGGTTTTTTTTTCCATACAAATAGCCAAGGAAGAATCAGCATGATATGTAGGGTTGTGCCTTGTGTACCCTCTGATTTTACAAGTACCATTACAAATGCAAAACAAACAAAAAACAATTTATGATATGTAGAATAAGGCTTTTGAAAATAATATATACAGTGAAAACTACCTAATTAAAATTTTTCATGGTTAATACATCTCCATTCTAGAAAGGAAATATAATTTATATAGCACCTGTCCAAAAATGCAAAATAATAATATGAAGCTAACAAAATGATAGCATCATTTTTTCTACTTTGTTTTTCTACTCTCCATTGCTGTACCATTCTGCTGTTCATTTATTAGCAATATTTTCTCTATTATGCTTTGGCAATCTGTACACTGAATAGGAAAATCTACTTTACAAATGCCAGAACCCAAATCTCCTTGAAAAATCTAGACCTGAATAGAACTCTAGAACTGTTTAAGTAACATAAACATATCCCATGAAGAAATTCCTTCAGTGATAGCCAGCTGTAAAATACATAGCCAACTTTACCACATCTAGGAGTTCAGAGAGATAGGCTTTAAGGTATACATGACATGCATGTTGCAGACAGCTACTCCAATACCCATACAGACACTGATAAAAAAAAAGCACAGTAAATTTTTCCAAATTCTGACTGTATCCTTCTGAACAAAGAATCCTTTTTAAACACATTAGCTACTGTCAATAGATCAGAGTTGACACATAAGTGAAAATATTCATCCATGCTGTACATATGCTAAAGAAAATGTAAAAAGGGCTGGGCATCAAAATTATAATTCATCTTTCTTATTTGAAAACTTATCTGAATGTAAAAAATAATCAAACTTTCCTAACCTTTCTCTCTCCTAATTATCTTCCAAGTAAATGTTTAATTAAAAAACTGTCCCATACATAGAACTTAACAACAAAAACAAACTTTTAATAATCAATTAATCCACAACCTTGGCACACCTTATTCTAGCTTTCTTGTTGCTCAGATCTGCATTAACTGAATTTCATTCAAGGTGTTGACAGGACCACACTCTCTCTGACAGCTCTAGGGGAGAACTTCCTTGTCTTTTCTAGCATCTGTTGTTGCTAGCCATCCTTGGCATTCCTTGGCTTGTAGATGTATCATTCCAGTCACATGGCCATCCTTTCACTATGTGTCTTCAGGTCTTTTTCTCTCTACGTGTGGCTCTCTCTGTGTCTAAATTTTCCTTCTTCATAAAAAGATTGGTTTAGGGTTATATTGAATTAGAACCTGCTCTAATGCCCTCTTTTCAACTTGATACCACTGTTGTAAAGACCTTATGTCCAAATAAAGTCACATTTAAGATACTAGCGGTTAGGACTTCAGTATATCTTTAGGGAAGGGCGTAGTTCAACATATAATATCATCTATTATAAAAAAATTACTTAAAGGAGCTATCAGCTGACACCCCAATCAAGTCTTGATCAATTGTTGAAATACAGATTTGAAAACCATCCAGCTTGCAAAAGAATTTTGTACCTAGCTTTCAGAATAACTCACGCATGTTCAAATTGACACCAGTATTTTAAGTTATCCTTTTGATGATCCTCTTCATTTTTGAGTAACAGTTTTCCCGGTTATAGGATTCTTGGTTAACAATTTTTCCTTTCATTACTTTCAATATATCACCTCACTGCTTTCTTATTTCCATAGTTTCTAATGATAAATTAGCTGTTTATCTTATTTAGCCTCCCTGTTCTTGACAAGTTGTTTTTCTTTCACTGATTTTAAGACTTCTCTCTTCAGTTTTCAACAACATGATTATAATGTGTCTGGTTGTGGTGTCTCTCTTAGACTTTATCATCTTGGAGTTTGTTAAGTTTCTTGGATTTGTAGATTCATTGTATCATCACATTTGAGAATTTGGGGCTACTATTTCTTCAAGTATTATTTCTGTCCTTTTCTCTCTCCTCCTATTGGGACTACCACTGTGTGTATGTTGGTACATTTGATAGCACCCTACAAGCCCTTTAAGCTCAATTTTCTTCATTCTTTTTCTCTTTCTGCATGTTACCCTGGGTCATTTCAATGGCCATATATTAAAATACATTGACTCTTTCTTCTGCTTGCTCTAGTCTGATGCTGAACCTAATAACTTTTTTTAAAAATTTCAGCTAATGTATTTTTGAGCTCCATAAATGCTGTTTGGTTGCTTTTTTTATATAATTTCTACCTCTTCAAAAAATATTTTTCTCTTCACTGGTTTTCCCTCCTGGTTCAAATATTGTTCTCATGATTTCTTTTAGTTCATTGTTAATGGCCCACGTCAGTCCTCTGAACATATTTAATACAGCTAAAGTCTTCATTTAGTAAGTCAAATGCCTGGGCTTCTTTAGGAATAATTTCTGTCAGTTTCTTTTTCCTATGACTGAGTCACTTTTTCCTGGGTTGCGGAGGGGGGATTTTTTGTTTTATTTGTGTGTGTGTGTGTGTGTGTGTGTGTGTGTGTGCATGCTTTGTAATTTTTGTTGAGACCTGGACATTTTGAATACTACAATGGCAGTAATTTTGGAAATCAGATTCTCCTCCCTCCTCAGGGACTGCTATTGTTACTTGTTAAAGACTGCAGTATTAAGTTTGTTTAGGTACTTTGCAAATTTCCTTTGCAAAAATTATATTCCTTGTGTTATGTGTTCCCTGAAGTCTTTGTCCTATTATCTCTATGATTGGCATCTTCTCCATCAATCACTACTCTGGATACTGCAAGAGTCTGACTAGGCTCCATGGTGATAAAATAGTTACTTCAGCCAGTGCTTGTCAGCTCAATAATTATTTCAGTGGATAAGCCAATTCCTAGAAATTTCCATATTGCCATCTTTATGATATCACTCCTATCATATGCTTTTAATATTTGCAATTACCCCAAAGTGCAAGTCTCTGGTATTCTACGCAAAAACATTCCCACAGAAGTATTTTCAATTTACTAATGTTTAAGAGCTTCTTGAGTTAGGGACTATGTCTTTTTGAGCTTGCTGTATTGACATTATCCTTAAAACCCTGACTTTCTTCCCCCAAAGAGTTAAATGGGCATATATTCAAGGAAAAGAAAGCCTTGCCCATAGTTATAAACCCAACCTATTTTTAGTCCATGAGACACAAATAAAAGTTACAGGGAATTTCAAAAATATTTTCTTATCTGATAAAATAGACCCCAACACCAAGGGAAAAGGCCCCTTTCCTTCCTGACTCTGAACTTTTTGCATGGAGATTTAATGTATAGAAAATACTAAATACTGTAACAATAAATCATAGAGATGCTCACCAGAGTCCCAATATTGTTAAATTTATCAACTTTTGTAACCATCTATCTCTGAATTTCTTGTTATATGAGATAATAAACCCCCTTTATTTAAGCTAATCTTATTAATCTGTATCCTCCAGATAGTATCATCCAAAGTCATTCAACCTTTAAAGACAGAGGAAAATGAATTATTGTCAGTTCTGTTATATCTAAGAACACTGCAGCATATTAGAAATACATTGGCTCTTCTTATCTTAAAATGCCAGGTATTTTTACAATTGAGACTATAGCATACATGAACTTACTTCAAAATGTTTTTTTCCAGACAAAACAAAACAAAACAGAGACAAATTTGAGAAAAGATGCAGGAATGGTAGATAACTACGTTTTGATGCACCAACTTTTAGAATATAATTTCCATTGAAAGCCTTCAATATAATTTGATGGTTTTTATCAATCCATTCCAAAAAATGTTATTCAGACATTGTAAATTTAAATAAAATGGAAGTTTCAAGTAAATTATTTTTCAAACCAAATTTTCCACAAGTAAACTGCAAATCTTAATGAAAGCTTTTTTAGAACTGTAACATCTATCCATAATACACTGGAAGCCACAGATGGTTGCAAGAAAGAATAAAAAATCATCAAGGCTATTAAAGAAAGAACACGTTAACTTTGTGCTTGTTCTTCAGCCTTACCAGTTCTCTATAGACTCCCTCGTGTTTCCCCTCTGATTTGGTGGACTTCTCTTTCGGTAGAATTTCCCTATTACGGTTGCCAGCAACACTCATGCTGAGATTACTTCTAGCACCACCACCACCTCCTCCAAATGTCTTGGTCTTTAGATAAGAGAAAGAGAACAGAGATGTAAATAAATAGCATTTAAAAACAGTTCTAAAGGCTAAGATACAACTAAAAATATCTAGCAAAGCTGAAATAGTTAAAAGTTTCTTAATTATTGTACATGAAAAAATAGCTAATTTTTTAAACAAATATCTACTAGCCATAATCTTTTTTTCCCCCACAAATCTAGGCAAAGCAATAAAATAATTACATAATTATAATCTTTAAGCATCTAAGGCAAGTCATCAGAATTATTGATGTAGATATTATTGATGTAGAATATATTAAGTAGATAATGACAGAGAAGAAAATTAAATAATACTAGCACAATGGAGATTGGGTGTCAAAAATAATTCTTGGGTAAAATACTTGACCAATATCATGAGGCCTGGGTTACAAACCCAGCTATATGCTAAGGCTACCATCAGTAAGGCATTAAACCTGTTCAAGAATCAGTTATAATTATGTCCACAATCCAGTAATATAAATATATAACCTTCGACGTAAAAAAATAATATATATTTTAACAATAGATTAAAATTTTCATTACTAATTTATTATTCATATTAATTACATACGCTATGTCTTACCAACCATATATGAAAATTTTAAAGTCCATATTTCTTATTTTACCTAACTTATTTGAATAATTTTATGTGTAATCAAATTTGAAAATTTGATTTCAGTTATGTTTTATCAAAGCTATTCTGAAAAGACTACAGCAGAAGGAACATTGATTTGGAAAAATACAAATTCCTGATTTAACAGCATCTCTCACACCTGGCTGGTGTGGCTCAATGAACTGAGTGCCACCCTGTGAACCAAAAGGTCGCTGGTTCAGTTCCAGTCAGGGCATGAGTCTGGATTGTAGGCCAGGTCACCATTAGGGGCATGTAAGAGGAAATCAAGCAATGCTTTTCTCACTCTCTTTTTCTTTCCCTCCCCCTCTCTCTGAAAATCAGTACATAAAAGCTTTAAAAAAAAATAAAAGTAAGAGCATCTCACAGTTGTTACTTGTATTATATTAAATTAAGCATCAGTTACATAATATCTTTATAATCAATAGGTCTAATAAAAGAGGAAGAAGTCAAGACTTGATTTTTATTAAAGATGATCAATATTTTAAAATGTGTTTTTAAATGATTACAGTAAGAAAACATCCTAGATAAAAATTTATATAACATTGAGGAATTATTTTGAATCAGATGAAAATATAAAGAAATAGAACCTGAAAAACAGAAAAATGATGTTAGATAAGCATTAATAGACAACATAGTAAGTTTGATACACCACAATATCTGAATTTAATTCAAATCAAAAGTAAGACAACATCTTCAAAAACTAAAGATATATTACTGGATTCTTTTCATTTTTGGTTTATGCAATCCCAGCAAAAAACAGATATGGAATGTCCCGATAGTCATTACTTGTATAACCATGAAGAAAAATGTGAGTTTATATTAATGTGATATGAAGTTTATCAGGCTGGGAGACAACAGAGTAAAGAACATAGGCTTTGGAGCTAGACACAGGGGGGACTAATTCTTGGCTCAGCCACATTCTAAATAGAGCTCCTGCCCTCAGACAAGTCATTTAGCGCCCTCCTTCCACAAGCCTCAGATTTTTCATGCTTAAAACAAAGATGAGAAAATGTACCTGCCTGGAAAATTTTGAGGATTAAATGACATCATTGACATGCGTGATAAATTCAGTAACTGGTATGTAGTAAACACTCATAACAGATGGCAATAATACTGTTTTATACATTTGAACATAGTTACCTGAAAAGTCTGGAGCCTGACCTGTTCCAAATTAAATATATTCCCGGAATTTAAATTCTGTAACTTCAAAAGTATTTTTTCTTTTGGTGCCAGTGAAATAATCTCATCTTCTGGTTTATTATTTTCTTTCCTTATTATTTTATTCCTTATTATTTTTCTTTCCTTATTTCCTTATTATTATATTTCCTTATTTCCTTATTATTATTCTTTCCTTATTATTTTATTTGCATTCCTTATTCTTTTCTTTCCATTTTATGGGGAGAAATAGGATGAATAGTATTTTCAGTATTTTTCAGTACTTTAAAACAGTTGTTACTCACTAAACATATAAATATCTAGAAACACCACAACTTAGACATTATCCATAAGGCAACTGATGTCCTTTGTGAGCTACACCGTCTTGTCCATATTATGTGAATTAGGCATCTGTGAGATCATCATGACCATGAAACTCAAGTGGGCCTTTAATGCTGCCTAAAAATCTTCCTGTATTTCTCTAGCCCATTCACCCTCCCAGTCTTTCAGACCAGTATTTCACCCGTTCTCCTCACTGCTCAAGCTTTCAACATCTCAGCCTCTCCCCCGCTGACATGGTTGGCCTTGCTTCCTTATACCCTCACATAAATAACTAAAATAATCACTACCGAACTTGAACAGATTTTTACTACATCAACCCACCACTGAAATCTGTACGCTCACACTTTATCTTAACATTGCCTGTATGAATGTTAAGAATAGTGTGGAGGGAATGTATGACTTTCCCAATTCTACATTAGTTCTCAGGCCACACTTTACATGACTTTTTCAAGAGTCTTTGATAAGTTCAACACTCCTTCTTCCCTGACACAATTTCTGCATGTTGTTTTGATCCTATCTTACCAGGTATACCTAGGCTGGTTCAACTTCATCCAACCTGTAAGGTCGAAATGCCACAGCATTCATTCCTTACCCTTTTCTCTTCCTTATCAGTACTCATTCCTTTGGTGATCTTATTTAAGTCATGATTTTAAATATCAACCATATACCTACAACTTTCAAATGGATATATCCATTCCAAAGTTCACCCTTCAACTATACTCTTGTGTCTCACTGCCTATCAAATGTTACCACAGGGATGTCTGTTAGGTACTTCAATATTAATATGTTCAAAACAAAACACCAGATATTTCTCCTTCCAACTTTTTCCACACTGGTCTTCTCCAATTGAAGCTAATCAACTTTACCCTGTCAATTCCTTTTCTTTAAATACCAGGATTTCTTTTTCTCTAAAGATTTTATTTATTTTATTTTTAGAGGGGAAGGAAGAGAGAGAAGGAGAGAAACATCAATGTGTGGTTGCCTCTCGAGTGCCTCCTACTGGGGACCTGGCCCACAACCCAGGCATGTGTCCTGACTGGGAACCAAACCAGTGACCCTTTTTTTTGCAGGCTGGCACTCAAACCACTGAGCCACAGCAGCCAGGGCTACCCTGCCAATTTCTAAAGGCAAAACTCTTGGAGTTATTCATGACATTGCTTCTTCTCTCACATGGCACATTCAATCTGTCAGAAATTCTGATAACTCTATTTTCAAAATTCCAGAATTGGACCACTTAGTACCCCCTGCACAGCTGCCATTTTCATTCAAACCATCATCACTTTTCTCCACCTGGATTACATCAATAATTTCCTAACTTATCTGATTCCAATCCTCTTTCTCTACAATCTGTTCTGAACACAGCAGCCAGAATTAAGACTTTTAAAATGTAGGTTGCTCAGTTGGATAGAGTGTCATCCCAGTACGCCAAGGTTGCAGGTTCAATCCCTGGTCAGGCACGTACAAGAAACAACCAATGAATGCATAAATAAGTGTAACAATAAATCAGTTTCTTTCTCTTTCTCTCTCTTTCGCTCTTCTCTCTCTACCCGCCCCCCACTCCTTCTCCCTCTTTCTATTCCTCTCTCTCTAAAATATATATTAAAAAAATGAAGGTCAGCTGATGTTACTGTGGAAAATCCTCCAGAGCCTCTTCATTTCTCTCTGAATAAAGGCCAGTGTCTTTAAGGCAGCTTACAGGGCCCTATATAAGCAGAACCTCATTATCACTTGACTTTATATTCTACTACTTGTCCCTTTGCTCTTCCTGCTTCCACTGGTCATCTTGCTATTCCTTGAAAATATACTCCTACTTTTGATCCTTTGCAACAGCTGTTCCTTCTCCCTAGAATGATACTCTCAGATAACCACATAACTAATTCTCTCATCTCTTTGAAGTCAGCTCAAATCTCACTACAGTGAGACCTAATCAAACTACTACATTTAAAACTAAAATCTACAATTTACTTATTTAGTATGTTTACATTATTTACTGCCCTTACTAGTATGTAAACTACACAAGAATTACAAATTACAAAGAATTCTCTATTTTTGAGCACCCTCTTTTAAATTGTACCCTCCCCCGGAAAAGGGTGCTCCCAACTCTCTATCCAGTCTACTTTTCCTTTTTTCTCCATCACACTTACCAACTTCTAACCTGCATAAATTTATAGACTTATTATGTATAAGTCTGTCACCCTTACTATTATATAAGCTTGATAAGGGTAGGGATCTTTTGTCTCTTTGTTCATTAATTTAACCTAAGCATTTAAAATACTTCCTGCATACAGTAGATTCTCAAAAAAAAAAAAAAATACTTGCTGAATGAAGGAAAAATAAGAATGAAAATCATCACTTAGTCACTTGTAATAGATTTCGCCAAATCCATACAAGTGTTTTAATGAAAGATCATAAAACATCTTTTCAGAACAATTATTGTTATATGATTTTGATGATTAAATATATATTTAATAATTAAATATGATTAAATAGTATTAAATGATACATATAATGATTATATATTTGATGATTAAATATATATTTAATTGGAAAGATTAAATATAAATATGTATGTATGTATATTTATCCATATAGAGAGATATATAAATATAAATATAATCTGCTACTCTAATACACATAGGTTTAGTCCTAGAATTGTCACTGGGTAAACTCAGGCAAGTTCTCAGCCTCCATTAAGTCTGATTCAGAAAACTGACTCTTTACTTACCAAGTACTTAGGGGAAAATACAATGTGATCAATTATGACTTTAAAAAATGAAATATATTACAGTATGTTAACTATATTCCAGTAAGTAGATAGCAATAACCACATCAACCAAAATATTGAGGGAAAAGCTGAAGAAAAGTGTAAATCCAAAGAACAACTTTCCCATAGTCATAAAGAATTTGATATATACTCAATATCTTCTACTGAAACTCCAAAATTTTAATAGTTATTTTGGAAAGAGAAATATATTTCATGTAAACTGTGTGAAATGTAAATATCAGAAATATTAAAAATCATTTTTAAAATGTGCCTTAGAATAGGGAAAATATTAAAGAATAGCAATAGTCATGTTTATTAAAAGCTTTTTAGCAAAAGAATATCATGATCTGTGCCATATAATATTCTAAATGCTTTAAAGATTATCAATTTTATTTCTCACTGTAACCACATGAAGTAGATAACCATTATAATCCTTTTTTCATAGATAAGGAAAAAATCAGTTACGAAATTTAATAACCTATCTCAGCTTGTCAGCAGGATATGCTTCCAGGCTGCCTGATCCCAGAGTCTGTGCCCTTGGCGTCTACATTAGGCTGATGGCAGATAGAAATGCTGCAGAAGGAACAAAACATGCAAGAAGTCTCCTCCTTCAACTTCGAATTTCAACAGAAGAGCAGTTAGCTAAGATTCACTACTGGTTTTGAAATTTAAAAAAAACTATTTCAATCTTACTGATTGAGCAAAGCCTATCTCAACAACCAATTCATGAATTAGAACTTCTTATCAAAGTCTAAAAATCAATCAATAACAAGAGAAAAGGCCTATTTCAAGTAAATAAGAAATTAAAAATAATTAGAAAAACATTTGGATATTAAAAGATAAGAGAGTGTGCACATGCATAAATACACACTGAATCCCAAGAAAAAGTATTTTTTACTCTATATTACATTAATTTAAGCATAAAAACTGACAAAGACGTTAATCCTGAGCTACTGATTTATCCTCTGATTTTTACCTGAACTCTCAGAAGCTGCTGAAGGGAAAATTATCCTCAAAAAATGTTATCAAGCTCAATCAATGATAGGATGAAATGAAATAAAAAGCATTGGGTTCAGCTGTTACAATGTTAAAAGAAAAGGAAGAGGGAGAAAAGAAGGGTGGTGTGCTAGCAAGAGTAACTTAATGGAATTGTCAAGAGGATTTGGGAAATTAAAAACATTGGGAGCATAATTTGTAAGTTTTAAGTCTCCATATGTACCAGGGCACTTGCTACTGATACATGGAGAATGTTAAAAGTTTGCTGTATTAGTTACTATATGTGAAAAAACAATAATAATGTAAGTAATCTAAATAGAACATAAAGGTAAGAAATAAGAAAAATTTATCAAAATTTAGTTTCTTACTTCTTTGCTCTTTGCAACTTCTGCAATAGCAGCAGTCCTTTGCTTTTCAAATTCATCATTATCACTTGCAGGTTTGACAGGCATAGTAACTTGCAACGTCTTCCTTCGGTCAAGTTCTCTGCTATCCATTTGGACATGAGATACACACTTCTGGCAATAATAAATAAAAATCAGTCACTTCAATAGTTCCAAAACAGATTCAAGGTCGACATAATAAACTACAATTTCTTCTTCAAAAAAGTTTGTATCACAACAGCTGAGAGCCCATAAAAATACCATTCTGTCATATACATTTAAAACAAAAGTAGAAAACTGATTAAAGTAACTTTTAAATAAGTGTAACTGGTAAATACAAGGGAAAGCTTCACAAAAATGTGTCCCCCTAAAACAGGGCCCATATTTACAACATTCATCAAAACAGGAGATCTAAGTTCCATTTTAGGAAAATGACTTAAATAATTTAAATTTCAAACTATATAGACTATTGCACAAGAAAAAGTATATTGAGGTTTTTATTAAGAGCTTGATTTACACATTATGCTTCAATATTTTAATGAGGGTTAAGTAATACAGTTATTTTAACATATAAAAAGATGTATCTGAACTTATAATCCAAAATCTAAAAACAGACCTTGTCCCTCAATGAGGATGCAAAGTTTTGTCTCATAAAATATTTTTCATCTCATAAAATAATTGAGAATGTCATCAATTGCCTAAAAATAAGCCCTAAATTCTATTTCTCCCTTCTAATTGTAGCAGTAAAAATCCTATAAAATAAACCTTTTCTCAAATCATTGATAAAAGAAAACATGCTCTCAAACAAATGTGTTATACAAATACAGCTTTTGAGCAATAGAAATATATCCTGTAGACAGCAATACACAGCCAGCATTATTTGCCTTTAACCCACACACAGGCTAAGATCTATGAAAAGAATTTTTCAGAATGGACTTTATAAACAAATAATATTATTGAAACTATAACTTTTATTATACTTCCTAAGACAAAATAAATTGTAAAACATACCCCAAATTTTTGAAAATAATTAAATCATAACTTTGAGTCACTTGTGAAAGAAATATTACCACCAAAATATTTAAGGGAAAAGCAAATTCTTACAAACATATTTATCACTTTCAAATACAAATTACTAGAATATTTACACTCTGCTTTTATTCTGGGGGTTTTATTACACTAGTAGAAGCGAGGGTATCATCAACATAGATCACACCATAGGGCATCATGCCTCCTTTTATCTTCACTGTGTTATGTTGCAAAGCACAATAAAAACTGACATATTTTAAAAATTCTTTCAAAGTAGACATAATGCTAGAATTACTTTTATTTAATTTTGACTCTACAAAAAGGTCTTTGAAGAGGATACCATCTGACTCTGTTCATTTATCTTCTGATCAACTAGTCATCTTTTTAACACAAAATCTTTTTTAAGTTGTTACAGATATATAGGTCTCTGTTTCCTACCTGTTATGTCCCTAACTCATCTTCAGCATTCTCATCTGAGCCAGCAGTCTCAAAGAAAAATAAAGAGCAAACGCAAAGTAGAATACAAATAGCTAAACTTGGGGGCATCATGTAGCAAAGAGTAAGCTGTCTCAGGGATTATCCTCAGACTCTTCAGGGATAAGGCAGGGGTAGGCTAGAGGAGGTGGCTCTGAATGCAGCTTGATGGTGAGCACAATAAGTAGTCACAAGGTAACAGCCAGCTGAGGAGCTACCTCAAGGCAACACATTGGAGCAACCTTTAGCTTATGTCAGAGAAGGATCAATGTCGCTGTGACTGAAAAAAAATCCAACTGAAAATAAAATTATGTCCCTGACTAACATGGGTATTTAGATCAAGGAAGACAAACAGAATCTTTAAGTAGGTGCCTCGACAGCGGGCTCTCCTAAAGTGCAATGGGGCCCCTTCCCTGCCTCTTGTGTCCTCACATTTTGTCTCATTCTTCTGTTGACACTTTTATTTTCTCTTTCCCTTTTTTATTTTTAAGGAACAAAATGAGATATAGCATATTTTAATTTTCTTTTGCATTTCTATAAATTAAAAAATAGCCCCACCACCATCTTATTTTAATTAGTTATTAGTTCTCTTAAGGTATGCCTCTTAATTTCTTCAATCTTTGGGTTAACATCGCTTTAAGAAAAGCATCTGTGTCATTGATTTAATTACAGTAAAGAAAAAAAACATTTAAGTTCCTTTACTGAGTATATTTCCATATAACTCTCTGACCTCTGAAGGAATATTTGGCACAAAACTAAAAATAGCTTGAATACACACGAAAAATACCTTTTGCTGATTAAATTTCACCTGGCAATATGAAAGTCATTACCTGTCCAAAAGGCACAAAAGGAGGTGGTCCACCTTCAGTTCCAATATTGCTTCTATTATGTTTTGACAAGCTCTGTGAAGAAAGTGAGTCACAAAACAAAAAATATACATTAAAAAAATTTACATCATTTACAATGCACCAGGAATCTCCTTATTTTAGCACATCTTTATTTTAAAAATAGAAAAAAAGCTTTCCATAAATTATTTCAAACAATACAAAATATTTTATTCCTAACGTCATAATTAGGCAAAGGCTCTCTTCTAATCTTCTCGAACAAAATATACATTCACCACAGTTTTCTAAGCTGCTCCCATAAGAATAAAACACAGCCCTGGCTGGTGTGGCTTGGTAGGAACATTATCCCATAAACCAAAAGGCTGTGAGTTTGATCCCCAGTCAGGGCAGATGGCCAAGTAGTGGGTTCCATCCCTGGTCCAGGCGTGTGTGAGAGATGACCAATTGATGTTTCTCTCTCACTTCAATGTTTCCCCCACTTTCTCTCCCTCCTTTCACTTCTCTCTAAAATTAATAAGCATGTCTTAGGTGAGGACTAAAAAGAAAAGAACAAAATACAGTGGAAAAAATCTCCTCAACAAGTAGCAAATTCAAAGATAACAGACTTTGGTAACAAAAATTTTACTTTAAACCATATTAAAATATTTATCTGATACAAATATTGCCTGGAAATCATCTTTAAAATAAATTTTTGAGACATAAAGTCTCAAAACAACATACTTGTTATATTGCAGTATAATAAGAAATACATATTTGGTCTTCATTGCCCAGGTCTTGGAACAGAGTTCAAAAGTGTTCTGACTAGAAACAGTTTATGGGAATACTTATAATGGTGACTTTTAATTATTTAAAGAGATCAAATTGTTACAGTTTATAATATAGTGATTACTTTTAATTACAATAAAATTTCCTTAATGAAAACTTGTTTTAATCAGAACCCCTTCTTGTGCCAGATATATAGAATGAATTAAAGATTTGATGATTCAAAATAACAAGACATATAAAAACAAACAAAAAAGACTTTTGAAAATTAATTTATATTTTCAAGTATTCAGCCAACTGATTAATATTTAATAAAGATAAACTCCCATCTCCCTACTAACTTTGACTTTCCCCCAACTCTCATATTTAAAATTGGAGAGTTGACAATGTATTATGAATATGGAAAAAAATATTCTCCTTGCAAAAGCAATTTATCACATTATAAATTCCTTTGAAATGTCATTAGGAATCTTCAGAAAGATTCTTTTCAGTTGTCTATTTCTCCTATTTGTTTCATTTTTGAGATGTTAATATATATCTGTTAAGCACTAGTTGTCATTTTTTTTCTGATTGGTTGCTGTCTTGTACGCACCCTGACTAGGAACTGAATCCGTAACTTGGGTATGTGCCCTGACTGGGAATTGAACCTGTGACCTTTCAGTCTACGGAATGATGCTCCAACCAATTAAGCCACACTGGCCAGGGTGCTAATTGACATTTAATATAGCCTCTTTAAACTTTTCTGTATATTTTTTATTAATCATTACAAAAAAGTCTACCTGTGTTCTTACACCATATACAAAAATTATTTCAAAATGAATTAAAACCTAATTAAGAGCTAAACCCATAAAAATTTCTAGAAGAAAAGAGAGGGAGAAAGTTTCATGACACTGGATTTGGTAATGATTTTTTGGATAAGATACCAAAAACACATCTAACAAAAGAAAAAAAGATACAATTGAGCTTCATTAAAATTAAAAACTTTTGTGCATTAAAGGACAGTATCAACAGAGTACAAAGGAGATCCATGAAATATTTAAAAAATTGTAAATTATAAAACTGAGAAGGAATTTATATCCAGAATATATTAAGAAATCAAACAACAAAAAAGCAAACCAATTAAAAATTGGCAAAGGACTTAAATAGACCACATATCTCCAAAGAAGATATACAAATGGACAATAAGCATACGAAAAGAAATGCCAAATATCCCTAAGCATTAGGGAAATACAAATCAAAACTGAAATAAGGTTCCATTCCACACTTAAAAGGATAGTTAATATTAAAAAATAACAAGTTGGCAAGGATGTAGAAAAACTGGATCCCTTGTGTATTGTTGATTGGAATGTAAAATGGTGCGTCACTTTGGAAAACCATACAGCAGTTATTTAAAAATTAAACTATAACCACATGATCCCTCAATTCTGCTGCTGAGTGTATACCCAAAGGAACTGAAAGCCAAAACCTGAACAGATATTTATACACCCATGTTCATAACAGCATTATTCACAATAGCCAAAAGGTACAAACAATGCTAATGTCCATCAGTTGTGAATGAACAAAATGTGATACAAACAGATACACACATACAATAGAATATTATTTAGCCTTAAAGTTAGGGGGTTTTGACACATGCTGCAATATGAATGAAAGCCAGACACAAAAGAACAAATATTGTGTGATTCCACTTACATAAGGTACCTAAAGTAGTTGAAATCATAGACAGAAGGTATTATAGCATCGTGGTTGCCAGGGATTGGGAGGAGGTGGGGAATGAAAAGTTGATGTTTAATGGTACAGAGTTTCACTTTCGGAAGATAAAAAAACACATTTCTTCTTTTCTTCGCCTGTACGTAATCAACTTGCTACAGCTACAACACCTGCATATCATTTAAACACTATTCAATGTTCTCTTCCCCTACTTATTTTATAAGAATAGTTAGGGTCTCTTTAATTCCAAAATTAATTCCGTGGTTTATGATTTCTATGTGTACACTTGATTTCCACGTGTACTATCTGCTAGATGTTCAAGTAACTGAACTCTCCATGGTTTCTACATCACTATGGTTACCAAATCAAAAAATCATAAAACCAAAGAGAATTATAATTATTTTTAGGTGTTTTTAAAATCTTTTTAATGTAAATTTTTACTGTCCCTTACAAGAAATACTAATAGGCTTTCAGGAAACAAAGTGGAAACATATAATAAAACATTACAAGGACAACGATCAACAACTACTAATCTGTGTGTGTGTGTTCGCAGGCAGGTCTGTTGGGAACAAAGAGGTTCCTAGGATGATAGCTGACTTTTCAGTCAGTGAAGTGTTAATAGTTCTGGCTTGGTTGGGAAAATTATGTAAGATGTTGGTCTGACTTTAGAACATCTTATCTCATTTTTTAAAAACTAATTATAATAAAAACTATGACATATCAACTTGTTAAAGAAAGGATCACATAAAATGAGTAGGATTTTGCTGGGAAATTCAAAGTTTGTAAACTTGGCTCTTTATGTAAAACTATCAAACCATTTACTTGCTTGTAACATTTTCAACTAAACAACAAATTTATGAAGCATTATCTTATACTGCATCGTATAGCAGCCCAAAACGTAGCACATTATTATTTATCATAAAGAAAGTACTATGAAATTAAAAATGTGCTTAATTCTCATTATCTATTTACCTCCCCACAGAGACACTTTCAAACTAAGAAAATAGAAAAAAAGTGATATATTATAAAATGCCAAAACTTGACATATTGCTAGGCAATTTGGCTCACTTTAGGAAAGATCTGAGAGCAGCACAAGAACATAAATTTTAGCTTTAAGAGTAATTAGCTTTATGTGCTTTGTGATTCCTTCATTTGACAATTACTTGTTATGATATTGATTATATGTAAGACTCAGAGCTACCACTTGGAGATACAGGAATGCTCAGATCCACCACCTATTAGCAGTCTAATTGTTACTGTTGGTATTTAGCTAGAAAAAGGGAGCAAAGGGGCTTAGACATTAAGCTTAATGAAAAGGGATGTATGAGCCTGTCTGCTTTACCAGGAAGGTACAGCTTCACACTCCTGAGGACCAGAGCATGGCGCTCCGCCAAGGGTATTAACACTCCTCCTTCCGCCCTGTACTGGTTGTTGAGGTTAATAGGGGCAAGTGCTGGACCAGAGGCCGGTCAGTTAAACTAGGAGATGTAAACCTACCAAAGCCTATGAAAGCCTGAAAAGTTGATTGTTTCTTTTGAAATGGCACCTGATCCGTCCCAAACCCAAACTCCTGGTTATAATCCCAGGGGAACAAAGAAGCACTGTCTCCCTCATCCACCTGGCAACAATCTTGCCCCATGCGCTCTCACGTTCTCTCTCCAGAGCCATGTGGCCTTAGCAGCCTCATGACCAGCAGCCACATGGATTCTACCACCAGAGCAGCTGCAAA
This sequence comes from Pteronotus mesoamericanus, assembly GCF_021234165.1. Taxonomy (NCBI): domain Eukaryota; kingdom Metazoa; phylum Chordata; class Mammalia; order Chiroptera; family Mormoopidae; genus Pteronotus; species Pteronotus mesoamericanus. Next base: position 17,315,249 of record NW_026555285.1, on the reverse strand, counting down.
CACAAGCTAAGATACCTGGAGAGGGATTGAGACCACTTAGCAGCCACCTGCAGGCTCCAAAAAGCTAAGCTCTCTTTCTCTCTCCCCTTCTCACCCCACACTTGCATGGAACACTATCCTGTTCTCTTGATGGTCACATTGCCCTAGCAGCCGCATGACCCATGGCTGTGGGGACTCCACACGCAGGCATCAGGAGGGAGCCTGAATACTGCAGCACAACAACGAGCTGCAGCTGAAAACACACTAAGCCAGCTGGATGCTAGACTGGACTGGACTGGACTTTAAAATGAAGTAGAAACTCTGGACACTGGCTTTTGTCTTGGCCTTACTGAGGACAAGGTTGGACATTTCCCATGGCAAGACAGATGGAGATGGGACATTGGGAAGTCGGGGGTGGAACCCCTTAATTTTGTGTCATCAATAAATCATACCACAGAGCCATATGCTCTTGGGTGGTCTCAGGAAATTCTTTTCCTTGTGATACCACAAGAACTCATTTTCCACCCATAACATCATAAAACCAGTTAGTTAACAGTTTTTAAAGCCCATTTTCTGATTTGTATGGACATAAAACCCCCTCACAAGACTATTAGAAGGATTACACGAAGTACAGATACAAGAGCTCAGGACAATACCTACGTACTGTTCAGCAAATATTTGTAGAACTAAACAAAAATGATACAAACAAAAGTTCAGACCTTAAAAGGCCTATAATCTATTAAAAGAGATAAGAAAATAAACATAATTTTGGTGCTAAGTAAAAAGTCATACACTTCTTAACATAGCTAAAGTGTCCCAAGAATTCAATAAAAAAGCAACTATTTCATTTTGTGAAGAAACAAGCATTTGATCTGAGTCTAAAAGCACAAGGACACTTTGGCCATGCAAGGGATTAGGAAGGAGAACACAAGATGAGTGGTGTAAAGTGGTACACTCTTTTTTTATCCAAAAATATAATTGAGGAAAGCATAGAGAATCAAAGAAAGAGTAAGTAGTTCCATTTGGCTAAAACAAAATCTGTATGAAATAATTTAGAGTTGAAAAGGTAAAGCAGAACTAGGGCTAGATTATAAATGGACTTGCATCCCAAACTAAGGCATTTGAAATAAAAGCAGGGTGTGACCTGTTCTGAGTTATGATTAAGGAAGATAATCTGGCAGAAGTGCCTAAAACAGATTGGAAGATGGAGAAAGAATATGTGCAGAGGTCAGTTAAAAGGCTACTATAGCAGTCCAGGCAAGAGATACTAAATACTTAAAACTATAGTAACAGCAATGCATGTGGTAGGCAAGAGACTGATATGAGGTCTGACTGCAGTAGGTCAAGAGAATTGGTTGCTGGAAGAAAAGTAGAGGATCAATTACTAGATAACCAAATGACTACAAGGATGAAGATTCTGTTAACAGGAATTGGGGAAACATCAACTAAAGTGATTAGGAAGAACCTAGTCACAAGAACCTTTTCAATATAGTGAAATTCTAACTTGTACGCACTTTTATGTATGCATATATGTATGTATGTATGTATGTAGATGAGAGAAATATGTATTATGTTTATATATATGCACACTTGTTTTTGCAGAAACAATTATATGCATTACACACACATTATAACTGGTTTTGAAAACTAGTCAGTAAAACCTGAATTTTCAAAAGTAGATTAAAAAATAGAACAAATACTGAAAAATGACATTTGCATTAGAGTAACAATGTGCTTAAACAAAGGAAGATAGTTTCTGTTAAGATCCCTGTATTCCATTCTATTCCACTCTGACACAAGGGTTATTGTTACTATTCATTATAAGAAGGTATCCTTAAAACACAGAATGCAATAAAAAGAATGTAGTGTTTTAAAAGTTGAAGACATTCTTGTTAGTTTACACTTACTCTCTGTAACTCCCATTTCTCAATAAGGTGTTCCACTTCGCCACCAAGAACTGTGGTGTTAGAGTCATTCAAGAGCAGGAAGCCATTTTTTATGTCCACAATGCCTGAGAGCTTAACTTTAGTTCCAGGTGGTGTGTTCAGGCTAAAGCAAAGAAAATAGCAAAGTTAAAATAAGCTGAAGTTCCTCAAAACTTACTCAGTCTCATATTATGACCTTGTCAAGGTCTTCAAAATGAGCTAACATAAAAACTATTTTTAGAAGTAAAAAAAAAAAAAAAATGTGGACAATAAAAATCACACCTCACAACTGTGTGGTAAAGATAAGCAAAAGATATGAAAGTTATTTTCTCAATGCCATGCTGTACAAATATGATTTGCCATTTTTTTCTCTGAGCTTTGGCTATGCATTATAAAAGTATACCATATTACAAAATTAAATTTTATTACAGGAAAAGATATCTGACCAGTAATATTCCTAAAAATTTTACATCTATAAGAGCTACCAAAATCCAAAAAAAAATAACCTTTTTAAAAAAAAATTTTATTTAACTTTTAGAGAGAGGGGGAAAAGAGGGAAAAAGAGAAGGAGAGAAATATTAATGTGAAAGAAAAATATTGATCAGTTACCTGTACGCTCTCCAAATAGGGACCGAATCCACAACAACAGGCATGTGCCCTGATCAGGAATCAAACCAGGGATCTTTCATTTTGTGGGACAACGCCCAACGAACTGAGCCACATTGGTCAGGGCAAAATAACCCTCTTTTTTGTAAACCATGTAGTTAAAGATCAAATGAGAGTTAGTTACTCTAAAATAGTGACTTTTCAACCAGTGTGGCACGGGAATTTTTAAAACATGCAATATCTGACTATTTAGTCAAGGGCACTGCCCTCTTTTCCCTCAGATTGCCAAATTTAAAAAATGACAACAGCCAAACATCAACAGTCATCCAGTGTGCATGAATCAAAATTATACTCATATCTATTTTCTGTCAGATCAGCAAAATACTCAATGTTTTTTGGTGTGCCAAAGAATTTTAGTAATTAGTTTATTTGTGCCATGAGATGAAAAAGGTTGAAAATTGCTGCTCTAAAACATACTAACTTTTTTGCAACAAAATGGATGGACCTGGAGATTATTATGCTAAGTGAAATAAACCAGTCAGAGAAAAAAAACTAGCATAAAATCTCATTTACATGTAGAATCTAACAAACTGATGAATAAAACATATTAACATTAAAAGAATTTTTCTATAATAGACTAATACTTTCAGTTTGGGGGCAAACATTACACCATAACCCCTTTTACAGAAACTGGAGATGAGATGTTCATCCCCCTACCCACCTTTTGGTAAAAGAATTAATGGAAGAAATCCATGAATTCCATTTCATCATATAGGTTTATTCTAAAGTTAAAGCACATATACCATATAAAGCACATCCCACCCCATCCATCTCTTTGCACACTTAACAAAAGGTAAAGCACTCCAAATAGGAGTAAAACTGTTCTAAAATACTTAGAATGACTTAGAAAATCATGCTGGAATGGGTTTACGTTGTTCACCTTTTAAAAGTTCATGAAATTCACCATGAGCTGATATATGCAACAGTAAATCAGTGAAAGAACTGGTCTAGTCTTAGAAAAAAGAAAAGTTGATAAAATAGTTATTAACAACAAGAAACAGAATATACCTGTTTTTAAAGCTTCAAAGATTGCATGCAGAGCAAGACATTTTGTGTTACATGCCATTGAGTCAGCTCCAACACCTGGTGACCCTATGAATAAGTGACACCCACAGTGTCCTATCCTCAACTGCACTGCTCAGCTCCTACAGATTCAGGCCTATGGCTTCTTTTATGAAGTCAACCCATCTCATACTTGGCCTTCCTCTTTTGCTGCTGTCTTTTATTTTTCCCAGCATTACTGTCTTTTCCAAAGAACCCTTCGTTCTCATGATGTGCCCAAAGTAGGACAGCTTCAGTTTTGTCTTTTTTATCTCTAGTGATGTTTCAGACTTAATTTGCTCTAGAACTCACTTGCTCATTTTTCTGATGGTACAGGGTATTTGTAGAGCTCTCCTCCAAAACCATTTTTCAAAGACATTATGGGGTAAAAATTATTCTGAGGACCCCAAGCTTAATCATGCTTAGTCATCACATGCAACTTAGAGAATAAATGGTCATAAACAGCCTTGCCTAGCCCTTAGGTACAGAGCTCTGTTATATTATATGTAGTAAACTTAGGACAATATCTATCAGACTTCAAGGTCAGCAACAACTGAATACAATCATACTAAGTGAAGACACTCTTCCCAACTCCAGGCAATCAGCAGATCCAGATTTTCATAACTCTATAGTCATTGTTTAGGGATAAATAAGTACCAAGGATACCAGGCTGCTGTTCTCTCTATCTCTAAAGAAATTACTAATAAAATTATATGTTATTTACATAAAACCTATATGTGTTCTTCAAAACCACTTCCAGCCAGTAATTTCTTACAAATTGGTAAAATTGAAAAATACAGAAATACATAAAATGAACAATATAAGAAACTACACATCTTTAAAAATAGGATGTAAATTACTGGGGCATAAAAATTATGACACTGTAACTTCAAAACTTAAGAGAAAAAAATCAAATTATCTGAATATGGACTTACATACAGCTGTAACCCATCCCTCTGTTCTTTTAATATTGTTTCTGTTAAAGGTGCTTTTATAAAAGATGAATTGTTAACTAATATGCAACCCAGAGATAAACAGCATATTTGTGAAAGAGTCCCAGGAACCAAGTTCAAAGGTAGTAGACTCCAGTAACTGATGTTATGGCTCTAGGAGACTTGCTGACTCTCAGTCATTAAACAACAACAACAACTACAACCCACACCTTTTCTTGGCCAGATTCAAGATAATCATCAGAATATACTGCTGATTTACAGGAGGAAAAATTTCAACCCCCGCCCTCTGATTTCTTTGTTCTGCTTCTTTTCCTCTCCCTCCTAATAAAACCCTCTGCTTGCACTGAGATGTTAAGTTGGTCTTGGGGACAGGAATCTGCCACCTTCTCAGGCTGCTGCACTGGAATAAACCATCTTTCGTTACATCAGCACCTGTCTCTACAGTACGGGTTTCCAAAGCGCAGGTAGCTCAACCTGAGTATGGTAACACAATTTCATTATGATATCTGATAAAGACTTGCACTTAACAGATTAAATTATAGTTCTACTCCCAGGAAAGAAAAAACAGGTGCTAAAATTCTAAAATAATGTTTAGTGCATCACTTTTAGGGCCATAACTAACTCTTATTCAGAGAACATATTTTGGTTTAATTGTTAGTTTTACTGGCATCCTGAAGTACTTTTACTCTCTGTATATTGCTATTTTAAGCAAAACAAACAAACAAACAAACAGGGAGAACTGAGGCAAAAAGTAGGATGAAAGAGAGGAAAGAAGCACCCCAGAAAAATGCAATGCCCACTGCAGGTACCACCTTCTAAACCAGCTCCTTGTTCATCCTCTCTAGTGAGTTCTACCTTCCTTCTAAGAAACTAACCAAACTTATTTTGAAGATGGTCTCCCAAATTGTTCCCATGTAAGAACAGTTCTTAAAGCTGTTGCTTTTACAGCAACAAAGTAGACATGCTATTTCAATGAGTGAATGAGCAAGTAGCGATGATTTTTCAATTCTTAAACTAATAAATTCAAAGAAAGAAGGCAGTGGATAGCATAAGAGACCTTCTCCCTGAGCTGATCTTGCTTTCATTTACCTCAGAGAAATACACTGCTGTAAAATGGGAGAATGAGCCATTATGTGGCAAGTCTTCTTTCTGAGTCATCTGCGGACTCCTTTGCAGGGGTCTCACTGAGTATGTCAGAGGAGGAAAGGCTGTATTTCTCACAAAAGCAGGAATCCTTCACCTCTTCAAGAAGATGACAACATAATCACAAAGTCAATAATTCCCCTTTGTATATGAAAATCAACATTTTAGAGAAATATGTATCTTCTAAGGAGAGAGGATCCCTTACTAGAGGCAGACACTAGAAAGGTTGACGGAAGAGAAAAAAAAAAAGAGCAGTCGTTCAGCATGGTATTCAAGGTCTCAACCTTCCACCCTTCCTCCACATTCCACCCAAGCTCCTCCAGAGGAAACTGTTCATCACCTGTTGTCAGAACACTGTGTCTTTGTATGTGCTATTCCCCTCTCATCTCTGTCAAAGCGTCTATTCATATTTTAAGTCCCATTTCTGGCTCCTCCAGGAAAAGGTTAATTTTCTAGACTCCCAATCCTTTCAGTTATATATTTATTATAATTTATAAGCCTCTGTACCTGTCTCATTAGCATAGGAGCTATCTGGGAGCAAAATCTAACCCTTCTTTTTTACCTTTGTACCCCAGGCTCCAGACAAGGAGCTGGAACACAATAGATGCTAAATGTTTGCCAAATGCTTACTCAGGAGAAAAATATTGTCTCAAAATTTACATTAAATGGAAAGCACAGAGCAGCAAACATAAACATATAAAATGAGTAAGAGGACAAGAAATGGGGTTTACAAATGTCTAATGAAAATTTCCACTTCAGAAAATAGAACTCAAACTGATCTAATGGGTACATTGAAAATAAAAGAGACTCTCCCACCCCTACAATACTCCTCTACTGCTCTCCTCCATTCCTATAGGCATGACCCTAAAAGCCTCTCATGAAATAGCCAAAGAAGGACTTGAAAAATTCTTCTTTATGGAGTTCCAGTAGGGAGGCATACAAACCTCCCTAGCGTCAATCATTTCCTTAGAAAACGCATTAGCCTATATTAACTTTTCTAGAACACTAAATAGTGTGGGGATGGACATAGTTAATGTAGTTGAAGAAATTCTGTTCATACTGGGAAATTTTTGAATGACCTCCAGTTTACTGAAAAAGATTATTTTTCATGCAAGAACACCTTAAATTTCTGTTTTTATAATTAACATTGAAGCAAGGAGTAACTAACACCATTCTTAACTACTTTTCTATACAGATAAAATAGAAATACAAACTTTAATTTTTTCTAAAAAATTGTAACATACACTTAAGAGTTCATTCTTCTCCAAGTTCTTAAAATAAAATCCATTTTGAACAGCATGTTCAAACACTGTAATAAATATACAAATAAAGTGCCAATCACCTTATTTTTGACATATAACTATACTCCACTGCTGTGCAGCTTATGTGACCATCAGTCATCTGCAGACGCAGCATTCTTGGTGCAGCCTGAGATTCTTCGTTATCCTTTGGTGCAGCAACATTGCGAATTTTTTGAATTTGCAAAACACATGGACCTTCAAGCTGTCAAAACACAAATAAATAAATATCACTTTCTAGCCATAGATTTGTTTTCATTTATAGGGTATCTCTTTTCCTTAAGAGCTATGCTTTATGATTTATAATGATAATTTCAATTAAATAAGGCCAAAATCAAAATTATATTACATATATATATGTATATCAGGGGCTGTGTTTTGTATTTAAAGATAAAACTTCAAAGCAGTCTCCTAGAGAATATTAAAAAAATATTCTTAATTCATTTTCAGAAAGTAGCAGGAAAACTTTAGGAAAATAAAATTATATTTCTGGTTTAAAGGTGTATTAATAGACGTTTTTAGTCTTCTGTGCTCTAAATCATTCACATAGATCTCCCTTCTCCTCCAATGTACATTAAGGCACATTCTGAAATTAAAGAGTTTGTAATTTTTTAAGAAACATCAACTTTACAAGAGTAAACATTAGGGAGGTTTATTTACAGGAATAAACAGAAAGGGATGCTTTCTGTTCAAAAACTTCAAATTTAAAGTACACCCTCTTCTGGCAAAAATGAAGACTACAATGCTCCAAAATTAAACTATATATAAGTTTAAAAAGAATGAGTTATACTTATTTTCACATTTCCTTTTTAGATGAGTTTAAATCTACTGCTATATTATAGGCACTATCAGTGAGGGGAAAAAAAAGTTCTCTCTGACCACAATTCAATCAAAGACAAAAATATAATTTATGGACTAGGTATTAAGTTAAACATTTTATGAAATAAAACAATTATGGAATGATTCGGAAATGACAACAAAATCTGTTTATGTTTGAAAAATAAATTTAACATAAAGTGGTACTTTTCACATTATTAAATGTTATACCTTTAAGTAGTATACCTGCAATGAAAAAGTACTTTTTGTTATAGTCTTTTAAATAAAAACTTTCTGTGTATATTAGTTTTACCTTTTCAGCAAAGAGACATGTGAAATGATTGGCATTTACAGTTACTTTCTCAAGTAAGCATGTCCCCAAGTTGACAAATTTCTACTCCATACTTACCAGTATTAGGTCTGCAAAGGAATAATTTTGTTAAAGGCCTAGATTATATAGAGAAAAGAGACTAAAATGTCATCTAATTTTTGCCATCAACAAAAATGCCAAGTTTAAACGAAACCCATAATAAGTCTAGATAAGCTGCTAATTCAGGATGAACTTTATTTTGTTTTTGTTAATGTCATTAAAATAAAGGCATTATCTTTATTTTACTGCTCCCAATATTTTTAGCCTAGGGGAGCCAACCTGCAGCCCGTGGGCCACATGTAGCCGAGGCTGGCTGTGAATGTGGCCCAACACAAAATTGTAAATTTACTTAAAGCATTATGAGATATTTTGTGATTACGTGTCACAATGTATTTAATGTGTGGCCCGAGACAACTCTTCTTCTTCCAGTGTGGCACAGAGATGCCAAAAGACTGGACACCTCTAGTTAGACATTGACAAATATCTAGTCTGTGCTAATACAGTCCACTAAGCACAGGTCTATTAAAAAAATAAAATTAAAAATTCAATTCTTTAGTCTCTTTAACCACATCTCAAGTGTTCTATACCTAAACGAAACAGGTATAGACTGTCGAAATCACTGGAAGTTCAGTTAGACAATAATAATCTAGACCTATATGTTCCAAAGTGAAACTCATGCATCCTAGGAAATACATATCCATTGAAGTATGGAAGGGAAATACTCATTTTTATTTCATTATTAGTAAAAAAGATATTAAACTTTCCTAATATTTCATATCCAGAGCAACAAGGAAACCTTCATCCATCTGACATAGAGCTTACAAGGTGTCTTCATGGAATTTTGGAAGTTAGACATCTCAAGGGTATTGACATGGCACCTTCACTGGTCTGTTTGCTTTCAATGTGTTGTAATAAACTGCCTTTTACTTGTGTGCAGTTGTGTGGATATATTTTTTACCTAGTTTCAACCATTAATACTTACAAAATATACAAGTGGCTTTAAAAGATTCTATCGAAGAAATACAAATTGAAGATCATCCAATGACACAAATGCAGGGTAGGAATGGGCCCGTTTTTGCTGATCTTCTACCTCTGACCATGAGAACAAAAAACTGAGGCATGCTAGGGAGGAACACTTTCCCCCAACTCTTGATATTTCCTAGCAAGCCCCAAGTTTACTTATTACTACAACTCCTGGCCTCTCCATCCCTTTCAGTGGATTAAACAGTAGTCTCTTCAAAAGACACATTCACATGGAACTGTAAACATAACCCTACTTGGAAAAAGGGACTTTGCATACATAGTTGATATCAGTATCTAGAGAAGAAATGAACCTAGAGTAGGGTGGGTCTAAAATCCAAAGATGATTTGTCATTGTAAGAAAAGAAGAGGGAAAATAAACACGAAGACACAGGGAATAAAGGCCATGAGAAGATGGGTGTAGAAATTGGAGTTACACATCTACAGACCAAGGAACAAAGATTACCCATAGCTACCAGAAGCTAAGAGACAGGCACGAAACAGATTCTCCCTCAGAGACTCCAAAAGGAACCAACCCTGATGTCTTGATTTTAGATTTCTGGCCAAAAGAACCGTGAAAGAATAAATTTCTGTTATTTTATACCACCAAGTTTGTAGTAATTTGTTACAGCAGCCTCAGGAAACTAACATGTCCACTTATGGACTGACTTATCTGATTGGGAAGAATATACTAAATGTATTGGGCTCATCTTCCCTCTTCTTTTTTTGAGAGGATCTAGGTAGGGACTCAGGGAAGAACTATTTATTCACCCTTCTCACTGGATTGGCACTGCCATGAGTGTACAAGTCTGCCTGGTTTGTGGTTTGGTTAATGGATCCATTTGGCCCTCCCACTAATCTGCATCTTTCAAACTAATTTTTATCAATAGTAAAGTTGATATTTTTGGCCCACATCTGCCACTCCTTTACTTCAAAACCAAAGAAGGAAAAGAAGTACTCTTTATTAGGTTCACCTTAGAAATTTTGAAATTATATATAATCTTTTAATAGTCATGTCTAAATCTGAGTTATTAAGCCTTACAATTAGAGACTCCACAATTCAGAAATATTCTACAAGCAAACCAGCAGATAAAATAAATTCTTTCATTATTATGTTTATACTACTCAGTTTATTATAGTACGTAGTCAAAAATAGAGAAGAACTGAAGCTACATAAAACTCAGACAGTAGGGGAAAAAATGCTATGATTCTAAGATCCTAAATCCCAACTTTAACTCTAAACCTAAAATCATCTAAAAGCATTCAGAAAACTAGATGAGAGTTAACTTCAAAACCTTTGTTCAACTAGTATCGAAGGCAACCCCTAAGTAAATATATATATAAAAATTATAAATGAAAACAATGAAAGACAAAGATCAATCTTTGACTGCCCAAGATTTCTTTAATATCTGATTTTCTCTTTTGCGTGAGTAATAAGGAATAAGTAAAATAAATTACTGTAAAAAAATTTAAGTAGGTAAAGATAACTTATCATTGTGTCTCCAGGTAAAGATCTCTAATTCTAATAAATGATACCAAATATCTGCCAGAAATATTCTCTGAGGCAAAAATATTCATCCAGGCTTCACTTCTTCCTCTCCTTAGATAGATGGACACCTCTGTCATTTGAATTCCTAGCCAGTCGTACTGATACAGGCATGATGCCCTAAGTGAGGGAAGCACCACAGGAAATGCCTAAGGTAGCTCAGGTGAAACCACACTGCTAGTGTGACACCGGAGGAAGTCATTTGCTGTGTTTGCAAGAGACTAACAAAGGAGACTGACACGGGGAAAAGCCCTCTTACCCACTTCCGGTCCCAAACTGAAGGTAAAACCGGAGATGGCGTATCGTAAAAGTCAACATGGCAGCAAGGAGAGGTGCTGGCCTGTCAGTCTAACCAGGAGAAAGGACAGGGTTGGCTGGAGTTTGAGGAGGGGAACCCTTCTGTGCATGTGGAAATTTGACTGGGAGATTTACACAGAGGGAAGGGAGAGACACACTTCTCTTCCTCTGGGACCCACCACTGTGGAGGTGCAGGCCAGGGAGCATTTGTGGGATCAGCTTGGTCCTGAAAGCGGCATGTTGGTGGCAGTGCCAGCCCCACAAGCAGACCTCAAGAAGGAGCCTGAAGCCAGAGAACTGTCTGTTTAACAGCCTCAGGCCCCAAAGGGCAGATAAGGATGCAGTGGGATTTGGGGGCATTGTTTTTGGTTTCAGTCTTTTTGGAAACAGATGAGCTTTGTCCGGGTTTCCTAAAAGAGATGAGCCTGGAGCTGGGGAGCTGCCAATCCTCCCAAACTGTGCAGCGTTTTAATAAAGACCTCATCCCTTGCCCACCAACCTCTGTCTTCAGAATTTGCCTGTGGGTGACAACAGGCTGCTGAACCCCACTTTTGTTCAGTAATGATACCAACTTATATGAAATATCAGATTTAAATGACTATATTACTTTATTAACTATTAATCATATAAAATAACATTCTCATTTATAATGTTTTCCCAAAGTTTGGGTGACAAGAAATCAGTTATATAGTCTGATCATACATAGATAAATGGTTAAAATTGAGATTTTTTTTTTAGGATTCTAAAAACCATCAAAATTTAGACATTCTTTGATACTATGAAATATCTGCCAGTCATTTCTTTTTATAATCTTACCAGTTGACTTTAAAAAAAAATTATCAATGTATACCTAACAATGTAAGCATCACATTCTCCATTAAGACTAGAAACAGGGTCATATGCTCAGAAGGAATGTATGAGCATGATTAAGTTCTGATCAATTTTCCATCCTAATTAACTATAAAGTGGGTTAAAATTAAGAGAATTAAAAAAGTTTCAACCTCCACAGTCCTTTTAAGTACTTCAAACCACAATTCATTTCTTTATTCTATTACTACTTCCCAGTCACTTCAGTAGAGATTTCCTAGGGCTCATTTTTTCGTCCACTCATTTATATCAAGAGACATTTTGGCAGAACTATTCACATCTCTACTTTATTATCCAAGCAACTGGCAATGAATGATTCAGGTAAGCTGAAAGCAAATAGTGGTTCTACCTACAGCTGCTTTAAAAGCCTGAAGGGTAAGCTTTCTAACACCTTCTTTCTTATCTAACTTCTTTGCTCTGCCGAAACAACTCCGTATTATTTTAGGAAAATTTGATATTATTATAATAAGCATGGGGGTATGGCAAGGAGATCAGGAAAAAAAGGCAAGTATAAGATTTGTCACACCCTATTCCATCCTAAAGGATGGGATCAGACTCAAGAAAACTGGATTAAAAGAGAACTGTTTATATCACGTTAGAAATTATGGAACATTCTTCATGTAATTTATTTAAGTATCTATGGTAAATGTCAATTTGGAGGACATTTCCCTCCAGAGAGAAGATATGTTTGCTTCTGGCAGTAACAACACTGCAGTTGAGAACCTCTGCTTTGAACTAGTAGAGATGTAGCAAAGTTAACCTTAGCCAGAACCTAACTCATTGGAAGTTAGCAGCACCCACACTAGTTCCACCTATAGCTTCTAGAAGAAAGTATTCCTGATTCGGTTGTCCAGGATTCCCATGCAGGAAGATCAAGAAACAAGGTATCACAAGAAATATCATGAGACTCAAAAGAAAACAAGCCACAAAGCATGAGAACCATATAAAATAAGCATTTAAACAAATTTTAAAGTCTCTCAGTTGAGAATTTTGAACAACCAAAGACACACTAAAAAGTTGTAAGTCTAATCTGGAGAATTTATACAGAATTCTGAACCTCATCACGGTGTAATACATATTCTTCTCAAGCAAACATGCAACATATCAAGCTATAATGTAAGCCTGTATGAAATTTCAAATAGAGCTAACATTTGGTTCAAATTCTCTGATCACAATATAACTGAATGAGCAATTTATAATAAAAAGAAAAAATAATAATGTTCTATAAAACAAGCAAAAAAGATATTTTAATATAAATTGAAACTATTTAAGACTGAATGATAATGAAAATACTATGCATAAAAACCTTTGGTGCATAGTTAAAGGAGCAGTAGGGGAACAATTAATGGCCTCAAGATGCTAATATTGGAAAACAAAGAAGAAAATTAATGACATGAACCGACAAGTTGAAAAAAGAACAGCAAAGTGAGCTAGAATAAGGTAGAAGAAAAAATAACAAAGATAAATTAATGAAATAACAAATCAAAAACAGAATACAGAGGATTAACAAACTCTTTATCATTGGTTCTTTGGAAAGATCAATGAAACTGATACTGAACAAGTCTGGTCAAGAAGCAAAGAACAAAGATAGAAATCAACAGACTAAGGAGTAATTAAAAGATATTTTAGCAGTAATGAAAAAACAAAACAAAAACTAACCTATGCTTAACAACTTAAATGTCCATCATCTGGTGAATGGAAAGCAAAATGTGGTATATCCATACAATGGAACTCTACTACTCTCAGCAACAAGTAGGACCAAACTACTGACACAAACTCCATCATGGATTAACCTCAATAATACTACACTAAGTCAATGAAGCCAGATGCAAAGAGAACATATTATGTGATTCCATTCATGTGAAATGTCCACAACAGGCAAATTTACAGAGAAAACATAAAGGAATAAACAGACATGCTCTTAAGAATAATAAGTACAGGGTAGCAGAATTTAAGGTCATCCTGCAATTATCAGTTGCCTTTCTATGCACCTATAACAGAGGGAGAAATTAACAATTTTTTAAAAACACTATTTACAATAGAAATGTAAAAGTTCTAGGAATACAGCTTACAAAAGATAAAGAACTTATATACTTCCTGTAAATTATAAAATTTGATGGAAAAACTAAATAAATAAAGAGATACATCCAAGGGTGTGCTGGAGCCAGTTCATACAAGCTCATACCAGATCATACCAGATCATCAGAGCCTATTCTGCACATTTCGTCCCAGTTCTAGCTTCAGTGATTTCACACTGTAGCTTACAATCTAGTCATAGTAGGAATATTTATAGAGGAAGAAGTGTCAAATACTACATGTCGGGGTGGTTTTTTTTCTCAGAGAGGCAGTTTACCAGAATTTCACTGGTAACAGGATATAGATGTCAGTTGTTTTTAGGCTGATTTGCAGATTCAATGCAATTTCAATTAAAACGCCACAATATCTTACAGGTAAGAAACTACATCACTTGATACTAAAAAGAGAATAGATTGAGGAAAAATAACAAATGTTACAACTACAAAATCAAAACATTTTGATAAGTCCAAGTGCCACAAAACATATGTATCAATGGGATCTAGTAGTATACACTACTGAAGGTAATATAAATTGGTATTACCACTTTGAAAAGTAACCTGACATAATCTTGTAAAGTTGAACACTGGCTTCACTGTAGTATACGATAATTAAATTCCTGGTTGTGTTTCCTAGGGAAACTCTTATCCACATGCATTGGGAAAAACACACAAGTTTTTTCTAGAAGTAGTGCATCTATTACAACAAGAAAAGAAAAAGCATCTAAATACCAACAGGTGAATGAATAAGTAAACTGAGGTATATTTACATAATTTAATATTATACAAAAGAGGGAATTAATGACTAATAGGCATATGCAACACGGTCATATGTTAGAGCTAGAACACTGAATGATAAAAGCAAGCTACAACAGTCAATATGCTATAATTTTGTAAAGCTTAAAAAACACAAACATTAAAGAATACAAGTATTTTTAGAAATAATTATGTATGTAAATAAAATATTTTTAAAATTTAAAGAAAGCTAAACTCAAAATTCCTAACGGTCATCTCTTGGTGTGGCGGGAAGAAGCGTCAGGACACATGGTGGGCAGAACAGCACTGTATGTCCTCGTCCTCACAGCAGCTGAGGCTTCACAGGTACTCACTTCACTAGGCTTCAAAACCTATGTTTGTATATATCAGATATTACATTAAAATAGTTAAATAGTTTACATAATACTTTGAAATTAAGACATTGGGTAGTTCACAGAAATGTGATGAGAGTTAAAGAAGTAGGTCTACAGCCTACACAGTAAGAAAAAAGCTCAATATAAAACAGTGTGTTGGTATAACACTTCTGGGTTGGGGAGCTAAGAAGAAGCCCTAATTTGTAGTATTTACCATGTCCATGGCTGATTTTAAGGACCAACTGGATGTTACTAAATTCTAAATTGAGAGGAGATGCTGACAATCAGCATTCATAAGCTGCAAAGCTCGATCCAGCACAGTGCAAGCATCTAGCTCCACACCTTGTACTATGGATCTCACTGATCATGGATACCTACCCTAGAAATTCAATCTTGCTACAGCTTATACTACTCAGAGAGGATTCGCCATAGTTCTGGCTTTTTTGTGTGAGAAAAAGTCCAAGTCCAGGGCAACTAAACCTGACTAGCAGAACTGAGGTATATATATGCATGGCAAAGGAGACTGGGGAAAAAGTATCTGGCATTTTCTTCTTCAGCACCAAGACCCTGAATATGGAAAATTCCCTCCAAACACAGGAAAAGACTTAAGGTTCTAGGAATTCTAAGTACTATATTCATCTTCTGTGCATTGCTATCAGTCAAGAAGATTTTGCCAAGCTCTATTTCCTATAGTTTGTACAATAAATGACTGTTTTGGTTTTATTTTCCAAATAGAAATAATGATACCACATATGGGGTGGATGTGTGTGTGTGTGTGTGTGTGTGTGTGTGTGTGTGTGTACAGTTGACCCTTGAACAGCATGGATGCATGGGTCCACCTATACAGATTTTTCAATAAATACTATAAATATGTTTTCCTTATGATTTTCATAATAACATTTTCTTTCCTTTGGTTACTTTATTATAAGAATATAGTATGTGTATTAACATGTACTATACAAAACATGTTAACCAACTGTTTATAATACCAGTAAGGCTTCTGGTCAAAAGCAGGCTATTAGTAAGCGTCTGGGGAGTCAAAATTGTTATATGCAGATTTATGACTGTGCAGGCATGGGAGGTGACACCCCTAACGCCCGTCATTGTTCAAGGATCACCTGTATACCTATAACAGGGTACAGAGCACGGGACCCCTGAAAATAGGGGAACA
Organism: Pteronotus mesoamericanus; assembly: GCF_021234165.1. Classification (NCBI taxonomy): domain Eukaryota; kingdom Metazoa; phylum Chordata; class Mammalia; order Chiroptera; family Mormoopidae; genus Pteronotus; species Pteronotus mesoamericanus. The sequence goes on along the minus strand of NW_026555285.1, from coordinate 17,298,955 downwards.
CCTCCACAATCCTGCCTTCAGGCAGAATTGGGGGCAGGGAACAGTGGAGGGTACAGTATTTAAGACACACTGCATAACAAAGGCAAATTAATAGCCGTGCCTTCCTGAAGGGAAGAAGGCTGCTGCCCAGAGCGAACTGTGTAGTGACTGTGAGAACACAGGGACTTGTCCCATAACCGGGGGCCGAGGGGAGGAGCGCAGATGCTCTTCCTGATGCCTGTGTGTCACTTGGAACTCTTGTCCTGACTAAAGATGGCAGCCAAAAGAGGGTCAAAGACACTACAGAGCTAACAAAAATAGCAGACACTAACACACCATAGGAAGAGCCAGATACAAGATCACATAGGAAGTTCCAAGCTGACCATTTAAATTAGGGCAGGCCAAAGGTCAGTAAGAAAGCCATGAGGTCAGTCGACCTGGGAGGTTTGCCTGGAGAAGATGGTGACAGAGCTGATGGGGCTGTGGGGACCTGCCAGGCCAGGCTACTCAGATATGTGAGAGGTGCTTGGAGCTGAAATGTGACCGGAAATGCTGAGTTGCAGACATCTGCCTCTCTGAACAACATATGAAGAAGTCACTCTCTTGGTATGAGGACTTCTGGTACGGGACTTTAGAGCTTGGTGTAAAGCTTTGTCTCCCTCTGGGTTTTTGGCATTTGGATGTTCTGGGTTTCTGGCCCTGCTCCCCACACAGACAGTAGTGCTTGTGGTACCAGGAGATGCAGGGCCTACCAGGGGCTTAGACCCCACAGAGGATGGGAGCATCCTGGATGCAGGGTCCCACAGAGGGGCAGAGTAATACAGCACATGGTTTCCTGAACAGCGACATGGAGCTGAGGACAGTGCACCCCAGATCTTTAATGAGAGAGCTGCTAGGAGAGGATGGTGATTCTGAAACCCACCAGCGCACATTCCAGAGAGAGGATGGAGATCTGTTTGCCTGACCAGCTGATGGACAGATAAGGATATGGGGAACTTCTGGACATGGTTTTGGCTTGTAGTCTTTTGAGAAGCAAGGAAAGTCTGGGTCTCATGGGAGAGAAGGGCTCTGAGCAGGATTACTCTCAGCAACACTCCCCAAGGTTTTAACCCTGTTAATAAAAACCTGTTTCCTTCAACACTAATTGTTGCATCATGTAGATTGAAGGTACCAAGTGGCTGAGCCCTAGCTTGCATGGTTACATAGCTATACACAAATATATACCCTCCTACTCTAAGATTTTAAATGTGCCCCCAGACAGGGATCTGCTCACTGTTCCCTCTTTGGGAATTACATCTCCAAAAACTAACAGTCTAGCAAGAAAAGCAACCTCCCCCACCTCACCAAGCTGACACAGCTGCCCCTTCATTGTATGTAGTTTTGACATAGCATTTGTTTCACTATGTTGACAGCATTGGTTTCTTAATCTTTCATTAGGGAGAGCTGTCCTGCTACCTCTGCACCCTTTGAATTTAGCACAAATACACATTCAAAAACTGCTCAATAAAGAATTCCCTTGTATTTTTGTGATAATTTATTCAGCACTTAACAAATGGGCTAAACATGTGGCAGGATCTTTACATAAGTTATTTAGTTTATTTCCAGAACTACAATGTTAGGATCATTTGTGTATCTTAAATGAGAAAATAGAGGGCAGAGGATAAAATACTTTGCCAGAGGTCACTCACCTGGAGAGGCAAAATTAGAATTCAAATTCTGTCTTACAGTGAAGTCTGTCTTCTTTCTATTACACATTCTAAAATTATTCTAAATTTTTTACATACTAAAAGCAGATGTAGGTATAAAGGGCAATGGGAATATTAGCTGTTCAAAGTTAAACCTTCTCAAAAAAGGTCAAGAAAATTAGAAGAGAAGTGGCATTTGAGCTGGGGTTTGAAGAATAAATAGTAGTCTGCCTGGCAGCTGAGGGACAGGCATTCCATTCACATGGCAATTATCAAGGTGCTGCAGCAGTACAAGGCTGATTTTAAGGAAGCTGCTGTTCCCTTATCTCTAAAGTAAAAGGGGTGGCAGTGATAATTTCTGTTTCCAGTGCTGTTCTGAAGACTATATAGATAATTCATATAAATCACTTAACATGGGACCTGGCACAGAGTACGTTCTCAATGAAAATGAGAAGAGTTTCCCAAAAACCAGGGTTCTTCTAGATAAGTTAGGGACTTATACCAAAAATGATCAAGAGAAAGCGGGTCAATCGTATCAGGGATACTGAAAGAAAAGGCTTTGGGAAAGTAGTCTCAAATCCCGATCTCAAATTTTTCAAGTGATATTCATATACAGCAAGAGAGTTTAAATGTTTTAAAAAAAGTCAATACAATAATAAAAGAGAAATTTCTAAATCCATGGTTATGATAAATTTACCAAAATAGATCTGAAAGTCTCACTTTGAAAATTTTAAAACAAGAACATTTTAAATCATGGTTATGATGATAAATTTACCAAAGAAGATCTGAAAGTCTCACTTTGAAAATATATGCTTGGTAATTTAGAAATAGACAACACAGTCATGGCTAGCTTTTCCCAAACTTAAAATCCTCTGTAAAAAGCAACAATTTATACATCAAAGTACCAGCCCAGCACACAATTTCTTTTACTCAATCATTCAGAGTAATCACAGCAAAAGAAATACAAAGAAAACACTATGGGACTCCCTGTCAAAAACAACACTCCTCCTCATGTCATTTGCCTATTTCCACATCTCTATCCTTCACCTCTTTAGCCTTTTATTCTCTGGGAGAATTTTTTTTAAAAAGTAGAAAGTATGGTGAACAGTTTGTTTTCAATTATCAGAAGAATATCTATCCAATATATATTGTTTTGTTCAGTCATTTTTAAACTCCACAGAATTCTTATTAATAATGACCAATAAGCACTTAAAAATAAAGCATGGTACAATCAGGCTTTCAGCTAATCCACTGTTCTGAAAAGTGCATGTTTAATTTTAATAGCTCAGTAAAAGGCACAGTAGTAAAGTCTTTTATTTAGCACAGAATAAACTAATATTTATGAAACAATACCATTTCAGTGAAGTTAAAACTTAATTTTTTTCTATTATTTTTCTTTTTAAAAACATCTAATTTCCAGACTGTAAATTTTAAGGCAGTGAAGCCATCTTGTGGCTGATGTTGGGATTGCCGAAGCTTTGAGCGGGTCACTTCTATTTGGAAAAATTAAGTCTTTAATCAGTTTCACATTTAAAAAGGCATACACAACCTGTCAATCCTAGACCTTACATGAAAAAAGTAAATACAGAATTGAAAGCCCTTCCTGTTAGGGCTCCACATTAATGCATAATGTCATCATATAGCTGGACTGGGTAACAAATTTTTTACATAAACCTCTATTTTATAATTGATTCCTACATGTTGGTTGGAAGATTAAAACTCTGAAAAATAACAGAGCTAAATATTAAGCTTAGAGAAGAATATGAAAAATATTAAACAGTTTTAAAAGAATTATAGTTTCATTTCTTTTGTGTCATGGCTTTTCCCATGATTTTTAGCTTACAAGTTACCATGTTTCAGGACTTTGTGTCGTCTGAGAAATGCTAAGCCTGTCCTGAAAAACTCAGAAGGTAAGATGCAAAATGTGGCTTCCCTGCCACACAGCCCTCCACTCTTGAAATCTTTATGGCCTAAAAAGCAAGCATAAACTGCCTATGGGAAAATCTCTCAGGCTTGGAAGCCTAGAGAAAATGTCATCTTCCCACTTTTTCCACTTTTAAATTTGTCTGAAAGCTTTGCATCAAGGTTATGGAGAAAATACAAGAACTGCAAAATAATGTTGAGAAGTGAATGGAAGGAAAGGGAAAAGTACCTGAGCAAAACTATATTAATAATAAAGTTACATGATCTTTTTGCCATTTCTACTTTCTCCCAAATTAGTCAGTGATAATTAATAGCAATTATTAAGACCAGTTTCAAACTCTGAACCACCATGGCCTACTGAAGGTCCCCAATGTGCCTCCAAACAAGAACGATGCAATTCAATGGGTCCAGGATTAACTGTTTCCTCCTAACTACAGACCTACCACCTTTCTTACCTCATCACAGATCTACCACTTCTCCATTCCTACTTCCCACTGTCATATTCCCAAATGTTGAGAATGGTGTTATATAAGTTTCATTAATTATAATAAAAACAACACACACCATGTGAGCATTTGTTTTTGGACATGCAAGAGAGAACGCTGGAAGACTCCTCTCTGCACTTTAATCTTCCTCCAAAGAAAATTATATTCTGTTCCCGGAGACTCTCCACAACTTTGTATGGCCCTGAGGCCTAATGAATAAGCTTCCATAGGGCTTGGAAGACACATGGCTGAGGTCCTTTAGAAGGGACAACACAGACTAAGTAAGGCAGCTCCTAACACAGCCTCTGCCTGCTTCTTGCTTCTTAACTATTTGCTTCTTAAATATTGGGGCAAATGCTCTCCAATCCTCACATTTTCCTTTGGTTTTCTCTCTTAAAAATTGTAGTATCACCGGCGGGCTTGCAACTTAGTAGAAATAGTCAGAGTAGGGCTTTTGGCCTGCCTTCATTCTATTACAATCAGAAGAACTTAACAATAGTGCAAGCAATAGCGTTCTGTATTAGGGTGGGGGTCAAAATCCAGTTGATAATGAAGTATCCATTTGCCCTTGGATATCTCTCAGTAACAAGATACCCAAACAAGGTTATGAGGATTTATGCATTCTTAGATCTCCAAGACAAAAACGCCATCCTAAATTGCTCATAATTCTCAATCCTTGCCATGTGTACTGCATTACACTTACTATGTCACTCTTCAATGTTGTGAGGGAGAAAATGTTTGAATAATAAGGGGCTAAAACCTAGCAAGATTAAATAACTTACTAGAAGTGACAAAAAGTAATAAGCAGGAGAATCAGGATTTAAGTCTAGTCCAATGATATTAAAATATGTATCTTTCTAATATGTTGCCAGTCCCTGTCATTTTATCCGCTGTCTCCACACACTATCTGAAACACATCACAACCATGCCTCTGCTTCCTGAGACAGCTAGCCTATCTTATATTTTATCTTTTCTGTCTACATTAGTTTTTGGAAAGTTAATTTCCAGTATGATCTATTTGGAAGACACTAGTTAACCTGACTCATTCACTCATTCACTCGTTCATTCTTTATTTATTAATATAAAGAAGAAACTAGAAATTAATATTATTTTATACCAAAATTTGAAATGTTCAAGAGAATAGGCAGATTACTTATTAATATACAGCATTTAGTATATGTTGCCTTACATCTTACACATAGATTTAAACAAATTTATTTAACATTTTTTATTTAAAATTTATTTTAAACAAGAACTACAATATATATAATTTGGAGACTGGAGCCATGTCTTTGTAATGATTCATTCACCATTAACATAACAAAATACTGGTTAATAAGCATTCCAACCAAGGCACAAAAAAGTGGCTGTCTTATTTTACAAAGCACAAACAATTCAATTCACATAAAAAATATATTCCTTGAACATTCACTCTGGCCTAAAATAGCTATATTTTTATATATTATATGGAGTTTTCACTAAAAGCAAATAAAATGAGCAATCTCTGTGGATCAGCTTCTAAAATTTCTATTAAATTATTTTTCAAAACACCTTCACTAATACTGTGAAGAGAAGTATATTTGATGTTAGAAGTAGGTAGTGAAAGGAAAATATAATCAAAGAGGAAGAGCAGAAAGAGGTTATCAAACTCAATTTGTTCCATGTGAAAAGAGCTTTACTTTTCTTATCTTCTCATTTTATGTATACAGTCACTTAGCATTAAGAATATTTTAAAGGATAAAATTTGGCACAAAAACGTCTACATTCAAAGATTTTAAAGTTGATTTTTAGTGTTGTTAGCTAAATTCAAAGGAAATCCTAAAAAGACCATGGTATAAAAGTTTTTAAAGGAAAAACTGTTCTGAGAAAGTGGAGAGCAGAGTAAAGTCTTATCTTCACCAGCCCCCTAAGTTTAGAACAGAGGTGGGTTCTCAGAATCCCTAAAGACACACATAAAGAGAAAATGGAAAACAAAAAATCCAAAAACCTTCAGATTTGTCTTAAATAAACTAGTGCAACATGCGCAGACACTGCTTTGATATTAGTTACTTTTCCTGTAAGGAGTTTTTGCACTGATTAGACTTGTCTGAGATTGCTCCCTCATCTGGGGTTCTGTAACTCAGTAATTTTCTAAATATGCTTCCTGGACAAGCAGAATCAACATCCCACAGAAACTCGACCAAAAATAAAAATTCTCAGGCTCTATCCCAGTTTAATTAAATCGGAAGCCAAGGGGTGGGGTGAAGGTGGAGGTCGGAGTGTGGGGTCTCAGCCAAGCCTCAAGGTGATCCTGGCGGACAGTGAAGTCTGAGAGCTGCTCCACAACCGAAAAATAGAAATGTGAAGAAACTGGAGAGGACTCCGAGAACAATGAATTTGAAGAAAAAACTTGAGACTGAGAGTAAACAAGGGAACCAAGATAAATGGCTTCAGCAAAAAAGAAACCTGTGGCAGTGACATTGACAAGTCTTTCAGTATATGAAGCACATCCCCAAGGGCAGGTAACCAACTGCTCTCCATTTCCCATGAGGGAAGATAAAGACATTACAGGCTTTAAGTTGCAGCATAAGAAATTTAGGTAAAATTATAATCAAAGGTTGCTGGCACAGTGTTGTTAAACAATAAAATGAATTGCTGAGGAGTTTACAGAACCTCTTCTCTGAGTATCTGCCTCAAAAAAACTAGAGTGAATTAGAAACTCTTATGGTTCTAAACAAACACCATTTATAGCATAAATGAACTAATACTAGCAACATGAAAAATGTTGTTACATAATAGACCTTTAAATTATCTAAAATTTAAAATATCTGTGGTGCATTAACTATATTTTAAATATGAGTGTTAAAACAAGAATACTTATTCAAACACAAAACATACACATTGAAAGTATTTATTTAAATTAGGGTTAATGATGTTTCTTAATCATTCAAAAAGTAACCAACAGCACATAGACCAATAGCACGTGACCAAAAATAAATGAAAAATTCTTGGCTGCCTCAATGTGCAGGCATTTTCAAATCAAAAGAAGAAATTAAATAGGAATGAGTAAGAAATTAAAGGCTGATTAGTTGTTATCTGAACATTGTATCCTTGAATTTAAAAAACAAAATCACTGAAAAAAATTGTAACATAAATACATATATTTACACATATGTAAATCCAATATAGTAAAAATAACCAAATTCATGCATGGCTTTGCCAAATTACTCCTAATATTTTCTTACAATCTTATACTCTTATATTAATAAGTTCAGTAAATAAACCTGGTAAAAGGCAACTAAAATAAAAAGGTATGAAAAGGTCTTTCTTCTGAGCTCTGATAACATCTGGTAAGTCTCACATGTTAACATGCCATACTTATAATTCTTAAAACAAAAGTCTTTAAAAAAATGTTTATATCATCAAAAGTTTAAAAGTTTAAGTCCTAATAATTTTCCATGTGTATAGGATATCACTCTGTGACTTGTTTGTCTCCAAAATATTTTGCAGTTGCATTTTCTATTGACAAAAAAATAATTCCAGTAATTTAGTGTATATTAATATTTACTGCAGTTAGCATAACTTAAGAAGTTAACATTTTTCTTTACCTTTTCTATTTTTCCACCATTGATGTCACTGGGGAGGAATTTCTTGCCAATTGCTCTCAAGTCTGTCTAAAATAAAAATATTATTATTAAAATATAATTATAAAGAAAAGTTAATCTAAATTTAATCCCAATCACAAACAAAAGTTAAAGTGTGTGGAGCAAAATTTAAATAAACGTCTTTTAGCTGATTATGAGATCTACATATATAATCTATCTTTTCAAATAACATAGATCCACACATATGTTATTTAAAGTGTACCAGTAGGTTGAACATTAATACATAGATAGCCTTAATGCTGGTCATATCTCTTTAGGTAACCTTTTAACTCCCTAAATCTCAATTGAATTCTAAAACTTTATTTTATGTAAACTATAGCCTTACTATACAAATAATGACACAATCCAAAACCAAATGAATTCATACAAAGTATACTTTTTTGACAATTAAATCCTATATAAGCTTGATATGCAGAGACATGAAAACACATATTCTATTGGCTATAATACCCATAACATAACAAAGCTATATAATAACATGCAAATATCTCAGGGAAGAATTCTACTGCAACAGCAAGTAGTTATAGTCAGACTTACACTTAGTAAAAATGTATTTAATTTGCTTAAATGAATTATAAAAATTGAAGTTGGTAAGCAAATAACTGCATGAAAATGCAGAAATACATATTACTCAGCAAACCAAAAAGTAGAACATGAAAAGGGAAAAGTTAAGGAAGACCTAACATAGACTTATTGCATTTCTGACATAAAACCAGAACTTCAATTACATAGTCTTCATAAAAAGCAGAACTTTTCAGGATTTTCATTTTCTTTAGGAATTAAAAACTAAAGGAATGGTAAGAAATTTGTTCACAGGAAAACTGTCAATACTCATGAAAAAGGCCTAATTATTTAAGATATTATCTTGAAAACTGAGAGTGTAAGGTTAGATTAACAAATTGTATTATTTTGCTATTCCTTAAAATGTAGCAAACTTTAAAGCAAAATAAAATAGGGTGCCTTTAATCACATAAATTATAAGGGAGAAATTTATGTTAGATTTAAAAAGAAAACACTAGATGACTAAAATTATTATAATATCAAAGGAATACATATAAAGAAGTAGGATAGTCTTAGCTATTATTGAACACCTGTGATAATAGAATGTTATTTTATTTGAAATATCCATATGTGGTCAGCTTAAGAAAGAAGTTCATGTTATGCAATCCCCACAGATCTTTCCAGTCTTTTATTACCATGATTCATTATTTATTTCTCAATATAATATAGGAATCACTCCTCAACTAAAACTCACCAAATGAAACCGCCAGGCACACTAAGCCCCAAATCCAAACATTTGTATAACAGTGCTATGGGCCTATTCTTTTTGTAACCTCCTTCCAACAACAGTGAAAAAATTATAAACCATATCAAATCATAGCCTTTTTACTTTGAAAATACTGAGTGATATATGGAAGAAAAGTACTTTCTTATACTACCTTTCCCTATTTTAGGATTGTTTTGAAGAGTAAATAAATGTTAATGCATGAGAAGCACTTGACACAAAGACTTGCAAAGAGTAAGCATTTAATTCATGTTAACTATCATGTTTATTTTAGTGAATATAAAACATGTACATTTTATCATCTGGAAATGTATAACCATTAAGTAAATAATACAACTAACAGTTCATAAAAGCATAGGCATTATTTTGAAGTCACTCAAATGCTGAAATATTTAAATATAATATATGAGAAACAGAATATATACAAATTTTATGATATACCATGGTCTCTCATTTCTGGTTTTTGAAATTTCTGGTTTATGAACAAAACTAAATGAAAATGATGCATTGAAATAAAGTAGAAATGAGCATTAGACTAAAATTTGATTCACTGCAAACTATCATTAACTAATATGATCTTAAATACTGTCAAAATTTTCTAAATCCAGTTAATTTATTTCTCTATAAAATGGGAGGTTAGATGGGAGAATCACCAACCCTATCTCACAAAGTTGTTAGGCTCAAAGGAGAAAACATATTCAAAGTTTAAATAACTTTTAAAATGCCATACCTACACATAGTTAATGTTATTTCATTGCTCTTAGCAAATGAAAATGACTTACCAAATCTTTAAACATACTAAGTTCAAAGTCAATTTATAGCACTACAAGACTATGTTCAATTGCCTTGTACAAGACAAATGAATCAATTGCCATTATATCAGGATCACTAGTAAATAGAACCAAGAATACACTCATATAGAACATAAAAAATTATGCAAAAGAAATATTTAACTTTTAAATACACATGCATATTTGCACACACAAAAGATTTCTATTTATTTAAGTTCAGCAAAACGCTTATTTGGCAAGTCACTTTATATATGATATAGAATCTTCAAAAAATCTGTTTCTAAATTTTTACTAATACATAGTATTCAGAAATGTAAGACTGGGCTAGCATTTAACTTTTTTTCTGAATAATTCAGGTATTTGAAACCAAAACTACATGCTGGATCTCAATGTCATTTCTTAATATTCTTATTCCCTATTCTGCAATGGAAAAAATTAAGAACCCTCTTTTCAACATAAAAATCTGCACAGAAAATAGTCACTTAGCAGCTCAGAAGCTATTCTCTTTATAAGGGCCTGCTTTTGCAAGGTTGGCAATGGTCTGGTATCTAGGAACTTTGCACTTGAAACATTTCCTAACTAAAAATGTGGTTCACTGCCTAGACTATCTGTATAAACAATGTGATTTATGGTGAATACGTGCTTTTTCTGGAGGGCGGGGGGAGTCTAGAATTTTGTTTCAAGTAGGGAGAGAGTACCTTCATGAGCAGTCTACAGAAAGCCTTGGCTCTAATAGACTTTCCTGGGCAGAAACTCTGTGTACATCTTATTGCATTATTCATTGCTGGTTAAAGGAACGAGCTCAGTGTGTCCCCCACAAGAGAAAGGGAACATAAGAATGTTTGTGTATGGATTTTATTCCCATATGTAATAAGTGATATACATTAAGAATCAATAATGCAAGTCTTTCTTAACTAGTGATCAACAATCATTCAAAAATTGGAAAAAAATTCAAGACATACCTTAAACTAGGGGTCCTTAACCTCCCTGCTCCCCATTACTACGTGAGCTCGGCCTCCTGTCTTCCCCGGCCTCCTGTCTTCCCCAGCCCCCTGTCTTCCCCAGCCCCTCACTCTAGTCCTCTGAAAAACTATCTTCCATGAAACCGGTCCCTGGTGCGAAAAAGGTTGAGGACTGCTGCCTTAAGTGTTTAATTTTATTTAAAGATAATAAACTTGAAAAGTACATTATTTGCTATAGACTTCATCTTAATTAAAATTTTTTTCAATTGTTATATGGTATAACTTAGGTTGTTAAATGTTATAGCTTAGGAGTATTTGACTTTATATTTCAGAGAAAATTATAAAGACTATTTAATTCATTAAAATAATGGTCGTGATGTGCATAGGGCAAATACTTCATCTTGATCTGTTTTATTTAAATTTCACATCCAATTAAAAATAGTTCATTGTTATTAACCAAGTATATAAATAAGAAAAATAAAGAGAAGATTGTCACAAAAATCTCTTTGTTATCATCTTTAGGATTTTTTTAAATAAACAAAAATAGAGCTCTTTATAACATTTTTTCAAAGTAGAATTCACTAATTTGAGTGCAAATCGAAGAATATTAAGGTGACTAGGGAGTATTTCCCTTTGTAGTGAAAGGTAGCCTGCATACTTTCTAACTAATGCTTACTTAAAAGAAATTATAGTCTTGTATTAAAAACTTAGCTCAGAAATACACAAACAAAAAAGATCTTATTAGTCTTATTGATAAAATTCAAAGACACTGATAAAGGAGATTTCAAAACAAATTGTATCTGTTTAAATCTGTTTTATTATATATAAGTATACATTTAAGTAATTTAAAAAGTTATATGCAATTATATACATATTTGTTCATATTTTAAATGTTATCAGTTGCTGCCATTTCTGCTTTATGTTATATCTATTTTGCAGTAATATGATGATTATGTCAGACAGTAATTCTCTTATGTACTTAATTATGTGTCATAACATATATGTTTGGTTAATAGATTGTTATTGAGAGGCAACATGAAAATTCCCATTGGGGTAACTACAAGACTGAAAAAAGAATATTTGTGCCCTGGCCAGGTGGCTCAGTTGGTTGGGGCCTTGTCCTGGACACCAACAGTTTGCAGGTTTGATTCCCAGTCAGGGCATATACTTAGGCTGCTGATTTGATCCCTGGTCAGGGAGCAAAATGGGAGGCAACTGATTGATGTTTCTCTTTCACACTGATGTTCTTTCACTCTCTCTCTCTCTCCCTCCTTCTTCCTCTCCCCTCTTTCCTTTCTCTAAAACCAGTAAATTTTAAGAATTTTAAAAAAAAAGAACATTTGTTTCTTTATATATATATATTTTAAATAATTTTTACAACTCTTCAAAAAATATCCAAAAGACAATCCTAATTATGGAAAAGATAACAGCTATTCAGATGGGTAGCGGGAGAAAGATTGGAAAGAAATATATATCAAAACATTAACAGTATTTATAAGTAGCTTAAATTATAAGTAGCTTAGAAAAATAAGTAGCTTATTTTATGTTCTGTGTTTTATGAAGTCTTTTATAGTATGTATTACTCTTATCAACAGAAAATATTATTTTGAAATAATAAACAAGTGTCAAAAAGCTTTAACTTGAGTTTCTATGTTAATTAAATGGTAATTTGTTTTAATGAATATAATCAGCTTTTACTGCTATTATACAGATGATGTAAATGCTATGAAATTCTATAACTGAACACTGGGTTAAAAAAGTAAGTGTTAATTACATGCTTCCCCTTTTCATTGGATGCCATGTAATAGACATTAAAAGAAACATATATTTCTAATAATTTGCTGATATGAGATTAGCAATTGCAATAAATATCACTGTTAACTTAAAATGAACACTAAAGAAAAGACGTATTTAGTATTCCATATTACTCATAAAATCCAATTTATTCTATAAAACATTTTGCATGAATACAGCTTCCAGATTTAAAATGTTAATAAACAAAACCTACATTGAGAGCAATCAGGATGATGTCATTTATATTGACTTTGTCAGAAGAACTTGTGCAAGCTTCAATACCTTCATTTGAAAGATACCTGTTGGAATAAAATAAATGGCTTAATATTTTCTAAAGTCAAAATTAACCAAAATTATTTTTTTAAGTCAACATGCAATTTTGTTCTCTACTATGAAATGCTTCTACAAATACTAGGGAAAGAGTCCTGAATATTCCCTGATTATTTACTATGTCTGATAGAATAGAATGGACAGTGAATTATTTTACCTCTTTTGTATCATTAAAAGGATATTGTGTTAATGCAATTAAAACATCAATATACGTCTTAAGGAATGTGTAAGCTACTCTTTATACAAATAGAATTTGGTAATACAGTAAACTCTTGGAGACTGAGATGTGCTGTAAAAACAGAGTTAAAACAACACAGTTTTAAATTTAGTCCAACAGAAATTTCCTCTGTACTACTTTCTCACATTATCTTCTCAAGTCCCCTTTCTTAACCACAATGTTCCTCCTTCAACTGACTGCAAGTGGCACAAAGATAGGCAACTCTTTACCTTACATCTTTTACTCTTTCTGTACCTTTTCAGTTTACTCATCATTTTATTGTCCTCTGTTCTTTTAACCAGTCCAAAATAACCATACATCTGTCATAGGCAATAATTAATTCAAGATTACTGAATGTGAGGGAGTGGGGATCATCTCTAACCCATTCACTTATGCCCAGCACAGCCACTTTGAAATTCTTTGACAAATTCTACAATTCAGGCTTCATCCCCCAAAAAGTTCATATATTAAAATGCCCATTTGCATATGACATATTTTGTAATAAATATCAACTCCTTTAACCAAAGGGCTCGTTCCAGCTAGCACTGCCACTGCAGGCCTGCTCCCATGGGACAGAGGGAGGAGTGCCCGTCTGACAGCTAGCGCAAGCTCATTCCTAATGGTCAGCAATTCCATCATCAACCCCCTACATTAGACTGATTCTAAGACATCTGTCAACTAAACTCTACCTGAAGACAGCAACCAAAGGGCATGTGCCTTAGGAAACAGAATGAATGGGTTCTCTAAAGTAAAAAGAGCAAGAGAAAAGAAATGTAAATTGAAGAGTAAAAAAGAACACCAGAAGATTAAAGCTGATAAGCCTATGAACAAAATCAAGGACATAAAGTCAGGAGAGAATATATATAAATTAAAGAAATAATGTGTTTAACAAAATTAGATGTTATTAAAAGTTTAAGACCATGGAAGGCTAAACTATAATGATGAACCAAAACAAGTGGGTTACATAGAAAAAAAATACAGACGTGTTAAGTATGTTGATGAGTCTATAAGAATAAGTGAATGGGAGGCAGTTATAACAGAACATAAGGGACCGTAAAATACAAATGTTTGCAGTCAGCATAGATGGTTAAAACCGTACTTTAATTCAAAATTGCTAAATAAATTTCCTTATTATCCTGTTATTTTTTCCATGTTCACAGCCATTGACTGTATCTGTGGTTAATCATCTTATAAATTCAGTTCTACAAATATTAATAAATTAAGTCCTTATTTGTGTGAAAAATAATAAGATTAGTAAAATGATGAAAATGAAGCACCTGCCTTTAAGGAGTTCACAGTCTCATTCATATACGGCATAACACAATACATAAACAGCTATCATACAAAGTCAAAATAATTATGAACAAAATGTTTTAGTCCTGGCCAAGTGGCTTAGTTGGTTGGAGCACTGTCCCATACACCAAAAAGGTCTCAGGTTCAATCCCTGGTCAGGGTACATACCTAGGTTGTATGTTTGATCCCAGGTTGGCGTGTGTATGGGAGGCAACTGATCACTGTTTCTCCCCCACATCAATGTTTCTCTCCCCCCCAACCCCCTTTCTCTCTCAAATCAATAAATATATTCTCAGATGAGAATTTTTAAAAAATGTTATAGGGGCTCAAAGTGGCTGTGGGATGGGAAAGACTACATAAAAGGAAACAGTATAAGCAAAAACATGGAAGTAAAAAAGTGTGAAGCATATTCTAGAGGTAATAAGCTGGGACATTCTGGCTGGGAAATGGGGAAGAAATGAGAGATAAGTATAGGTTGAGGCCAATTTTAGAAATTGTCGGTACACAACAGAATAAGGATGATATATTAAATGCTAATTGAGTTATTACAAAAATGTAACTTTTAAAATTCCTGTACAATGGGGAAATAACATGGAATGACTAACAAAATACTCTGCTTTCTAGAAAGGCAGCTCTTTAGCATTAAAAGATTATAGGATGTCAGACGAAATGGAATAGATTGCTAAAATAATCAAATTCCGCCTCTTCAATTTTACAGCTGTATAAAAGGCCCAAAGTTGTTTATTAAACTTGCCCCAAAATACAAACTTAAGTGAAGCAGAGTAAAAAACAAGAATGCCTTCTGACTCTCAGTCAGTAGTTTTTTCACTACAACACACCGTTTTTAAATTTATTTTTATTATTATTATTTTTTACTTTGTTTCCACTGTTACAGATACCCATTTCCCCTACCCTCACCTCCCCTTTCCTCTGACCAATCATAACAGTTTCTATTTAAAACACACCATTTTTACTTATCAATAACTAATGCTAATATTAGGAATATGAGCTTCTCATAAACATAGGCCAGGGTCTACTCAAATCAGTCTCCTAATCAACTAGACATTTCACCAACACACACAAAAAAGCACAACAAGGTAACTTCATGGTAAGCTCCAAAATATATTTTAAAAGGATAGGTCTAGTTTCATAGTAAAACACCAGAGAACTAATACTAATAATTAGAAATTCAAAAATTGTTTTAACAATAAAAATACCATTCTCTACAAAATATAAAAAGGGAAAATCTATCTAAAAAAATTCTCAAGGCAGCAACCATAGAGGGGGCAGAAGAAAATCTGACTATCCATGTACCTCAGTCTCAATTTGCAAGTTTTACAAGTCTCCCTTACTCATCCTTCATATTTTGAAAACTCAAAGAACTTGAGCCTTACAGCTTTACTCCATAGTCATCAAGAAACAGAACTCACAGATTCTCCCAGTAACATTGGTGATCCTTCTGTATCTACTGTACCACTTTTCCAGAAGGACTGAATCTAAATTAAGCATAACTTGGATTTACCAAAAAATCATTTTGTTTTTGTAAACATTTAAAACTCCAATATTATCAATGAATAAAACAAGCGATAAGAGAAAGTCAAATGCCCAAACTGGCTTCAAAATGCACCACAGTAGCACAGTAACTGAAAGAACAAAAGAACACAAAATTCACCAGCCTTATGAGGTCATTGAGAAAGAAAGGAACTAAAAACTGGAGCAAGCATGAGATGTGATCCCATGTGCCGTCTCTGAATTTATAAAACTCAAGGACATGGACCCTAAAGAAGAAATGAACCCCAGAGGGCTCTTGCTTACTAAAACACCCAGCAAAAGCACCCTGTGTTTCCCCTCTCTAGTGGAGATTTTGAAAAATTAACATTATAAAACCACTCACTACTATTATGAATTAAAAATACATCAGAATACAATTTTTTGACAAGCAGGGCATTAAAGGGCTAAATTTCTTCATGATCCAGAATAGACTAACATTTCTCACTAATTTTACCTTCAAATAACGGCATTTAAAATCACAATTTAATAAGTACTCAAGTTTTTAAATAAGATTTTAGAAAGTGCTTCCTTTTCCACAGAGGTTAAAATTTCATCTTACTCAGAATTACTAGATTTGTACTAAGCAACTCTTTTTACTTCAGAAGTAAAAACTTTAAAATTAATTATTATCCACCAATTTGGGGGAGAGGAGTTTCTCTGTTACAAATAATGAATACGTATTCCATAAAAAGGATCACACAGCCTAATTGCCACTACCACAACCCCTGTTCAGAAGTCATGTGGGCATATAAAGTAGACATGTCCAAACTATAGCTCAAGAATCTCAATTGACAGAACGCTGTGAAGAAAACAAATATTACCATTTAAATCTCATTTGTTTGATCCAGATAGTGGATCATCATTACCCACTCTTACCACCAGTAAGGGAAAAGAGAGTCAATTTTGCTTTTATCCATCCTTGTGAGAGCAGATCAAATCCTGAGTCTTACATAATGAGGAGGACCGAGACAAACTGAAGAGTGCATGGCCCATCTAAAGGCAGCAGCCATAACGCAGCTCCAGCTGACCACAGGAGGGCAGGGAAAGTGGTGATCGTCAGATCTTTTCATTTTTAACTTTTAAGTTGGTTTTTGTTTTTTGGTTTTTGGTTTGTTTGGTGTTTTTTTGTTTGTTTGTTTTTTGTTTTTTGTTTTTGGCAAAGCAATGTACAAGCCTGGATGTGGCAAACATGCTTTGTACTTACTAATCACATTAGTTTATTAAATATATCTGCTTGCTTGCTCTGGTATATTTCCAAGTTGTTTTTGGCATGCAGGGTTGTGCCATTCAGTATCTCTCAATGATATACTATTCGTAGCTAACATGTTTGCAAGCAAAACAGGAAAAGAACTACATCTTCAGGTCACGCTGCACAATTCTTGGAGAAAAGTGAACATCATTATGCATGTAAAAAATGTTCTTACCAAAGTCGTCTACATCAGACTGAAAGGTGTCAAATCATTTAGTTTGGCCTAAATATTTTGAAAACTAGAAATATATAAATTTTACCCTTATCTCAGACTTCTAGATATTGATAGATGACAGATAAATAGATAGGTAGATGACAGGCAGATAGATATTATTCTAATTGGCTAGAAACACTAAAAAGCAAACACTAAAGTTTTATGCTCCACACACCTCCACCATCCAAGAAATGAAGCCCATTCAAGTCTGAACTGGGACCTGAATCCCTAAAATAATCAAAGACAGCATCTATTACTGCATATACAAATTAGGTTGATTACACCGGAGAATTCCTTCAAATGTCAATGGAAAGAAAAAAAAAGTGAAAACATTCTTCCCAAATGGATAGAGACTCAGTCAAAAAATGAAGTAGGTAGCTGGACAATGACTGGTACCTGGTAGACTTAACTGTCTTTGAATAAAACACAAACAAAACGGTCTCATGGTTTTGGGGGTCTCTAATCTATACATGATTATTTGCTACCACATTGAGATTACTGGCCCACATGTATTACCCAAATACCAACATGAGAATTTAATAAATGAATTCCTCCTTAAACACAAAGAAAATAAAGATAACTAACTCCCAATTACCCAAGCTGATATAGGGACAGGAAAGAACAAAATATATCCGATAATCAAAAAATTACTTATATCAAAAGTAATTTTTATATCAAAAGTACTTATATCTTTAATCTTAGCAAATACAAAAGTTGGCAACCTACTGCAAATTTCCAAGACATTAAAAAATAATTTTTAAAAATTACCTGAATAACTCACTCCCTATCCTGTTCCCATTCCCACAGTGTTAAGTGGATTGTAATAAACCCACCCCCAAATTCAGTTTTTGTTATTATTCCCATACCCAGCCAGGGATATTGAAATAACTTGATAATTTCCTCCTCTAAGAAAAGAGAAAGTGGCTTATAAACTCCTATTAATGAATACCATTTGGGAAAATACAGTATTAAGCCATTTTAACAAGCTCAGTAAGCATAGAATTGTGTCCAATTCTAAGATTTGGACACAAAATCTGCTTCTAATAACTTAGTACAGATGAAATCAAAATATTCATTACAGTTTATAGATCCATTAGAGGTCAAAAAAATCACCAAGAAGAATGTAAATTGGTATACCAGCAGTAAATTGAATGAATCTATGGAATTCCATGTCTAAATCTCAATTAAGCACAGCAAATAGGAGGATCAGAATTCTGCTAAAAGTAATTCAGAAGAGGGAAGATAATGTCACACAAATGGTGAAATATGAAAGAAAGAGGTCTTTTATTTCATTTCCCTTAACCACTAAGTACCTCTCCTATCAGTATCATTTTCTTTCCTTCTTTAGGCAAACTGACCACCTACAATGCCAGAATGAATACTGCAATCTTTATTCCCACAATTACAATAGAGACCTGAATCAACTCTAGCTTAAAATTTAATTTTCTCCATGACTTATATATGAATAAATAATATGAATAAAACTATGTATTATTTAAAGTACCTCTAAGTAAAATCACACTTAGTGTTGATCTTAAACCATTTTCAATAAGTGATTCACTCAAAAATAAATTCTTTAAAAATGCATTTTTCAGTTATTTTTATGATTTCTTTGCATGTACAAATGTATATTATTTCTGCCACTTAGCTAACCTATATTAAATTTTTCCCACACACATAAACATATACCATAAAATTTATTTAAATTTCTCCTACACTAAGTTTTCACAGTGTTATATTTTTAAAAAATTTAAAAACACCAAAAACAAAGAAATCATCATGAAATCTTAACATTTTAAAAGCACATTTTTCATAAAATTAACAAGCACAAAAACTAAAAGGATGAATATGCTAAAGGTAAAAATTGTACTTAGTACTATAGAAGCATTATTTTTTCTAAATAAGCAACTTCTAGAGATGTGAAGACTTATGAAATCCCTTGGTATACATCATGATTAACATTCATAGTACTCAAACTTCAACATTTCAGCGACCAAAATGTTTTTGGCTTAACATTAATGATTGAAAGATGGAAATTAGAAAAAGTACTAGGGGAAACCTTTTGTAAATTTATATCAAATTTAAAATATTTTAAAGTGTTTAAATTCTGAAAAACTGAAACCTGTATTTCTTTTGTTTAGCACTTCCTTTAAAATGCTGACTTATTAGCCAATTCTAAAGGATGTACTACTTGAAAATACCACTAGATGACAACCTTGCTTCACAAGTAAAATACCATCACACTACTATTGGAAGCTAAGACTTCAAAGATGCACTAAACTAGCTTTAAAATAAAGGTTTCTAACATTTATTGTTTGTTGTTGTTGTTGGGAAGTAGAGAGAGCAAAGAAAATTAAATAGGCTATTTTAATCTTAGAATTTGTTTTTGCTGTAAAGATCACTCAGGGTTTTAAGAAAAACTCATTTAGTAAACAAACATTCAAGACATATCTCCTCACAAGAAAAAAAAAATTTGAAGTATATCAAAAGACAATTTTCTTTCCTATTTTCTCCTATGTTCTTTCTTTAGAAATAAAGACTTAGAGAAGTACACATAATTAGAGACTAGTGCTTATTTGCAGTGAAATACCTACAAAGAGTATTTTCAACATTATTCATTAGTTGCTTTTCTCTGACATCAACATAAATAAACATAACAATTTTAAGATTATAACGATAAGATAGGTGACAATAAATTACTTCTATTTATGACTCATTTTCAGATATTAAAATATCAAAATATTTTTCCCATACATAAACCAACCCATGAAAACATCCCTAGAATATTTATTGGTAAAAAAATTATAACAGCAGAGTAAATATTTAGAAATTCCTTAGAAATTCCATAATTGAGATATTTATTACACAGTATCGTGGCAATGGGCACCTAACCTCATTTTTGCAAATCATACCTTCAGATACATTTAAAAGTATAAAATGAAGGCCTAGATATTTTTACTTTCACTGGAGGTTATAATTTATGTCCTAGTCTAATTCAACATTTTCATAGTTTATTTCAGAAGCAGAGCTGAGGATATTTTTTAATAACTCATTTTAAAATGTACAGTGACTTGACATTTCTGTCATCTCTCCCACAGCACAAAGGCGATGGCCATGGAACCGGACCTCAGGTGGAGAGGCCCGCTTCAGGCCTGACGCCAGCACACCGACCACTGCAACACAACACCGGGGACCACAGAGTCCGCACCAAAGGCCTCTCAGGGTTAACCCCAGGGGACTGCACACTCAGTGAAAACTTTACTTAAGAAATGCTATTTAAAAAATGTAAGATAACAAAAATTAGAAGGTATTTTTATAAATAGCTTGGAGAGACTGTCATCTAATCTGTACTCTTAAGAATAAATGAGGCAGCCTGAAGTACTTAGCACATGTCTGATAAAAAGTACCTGCTAAAAAATACTAGTTTTGTTCCTTCTTAACCACTGTACCCTTGGTGTTTATTCTGCAAAATATTTTCAAAACTTAATGATACTGAAAGATGGCTTCTAGGTTCTCAGAAGAAAGGAAAAGAAAGGGTATTTCCTTAAAGGCTACAACTAATGGTCAAAAGTGTGTATGCATCGTTATAGGAAAACTGAACTACTTATTTCTAACATACTAATAATAATCACCTGAAATTCACTGAGAACTGAAGGAAAAATTTCAACAACATTTAAAAAATGTTATTATTTAATTTGTTCAAATCCTCCAATTTTACAATATGGATGAATATACAGTTTTTAACAATTAAGAAAATAAATTATTCCATGAGAATACGCTACTGTTTCTGCCCCAAACAGAATTCCTAATGCAAAATACAATGCCATCATTTTTACCTAGTCTACCATTTATGTCAACATTTACAATAATGGTAAGAAACAGCTGGTAAGTAATCATTTTAAAACTGTACAGCACAGAGAATTATAATTGTATTATCTAATTTTTAAATTAGGCATTTTATATTTAATTCTCATCTAAACTAATGCCATTCATTCAAAACTTTAAAAATGAAAATCTACTTTAATTATCATAACCAATTATATCAAAAACTTATTTGTTTCTAGTGTAATGTAATCATATATTGTACCATCTAATAGCATAACAATTCTCCATATATTAAAATGAAATGAAAATGAGGTCTAAAAATCAACAGTCATTTAAATATGCTACTAAATTAAATAAGTAAATATTAACCACATAAATAAATGTATTGCTGAGTGAATTAGTCCCATATATAACTTAGACAAAAAATATGAATACTTCTAATTTTCATTTCTTTAAAATACAAAATGCTTGACATTAATTAAGTTTTTGAAGTTGAAGGGCTCTAAATTTTAAGGTTTTGATTTTGTATCTTATAACACATAATTTAAACATATACCCATACTGTTACCAGTGGATGGTCAGTCAGAGCCCAGAAAGTCTCTGCCCATTGGCCAGATGGTGGAAGGGGGAGGCTCCTACACTGACCTGCGAAAAGTTCCTCTCCCTAACCCCTCCAGTATAAGACTGGGGCGGGACTAGGGGAAGGCAGGTGCATGAGCCATAGAAGTCAAAATGGCACAGGGGGAGGTGCTGGACAAAAGAGGCCTGTCAGTCTAGCCAAGGAAAGAAGGGACTGGTTGGGAGGTAGACAAACCCAAAGTGTATGAAAGTTTGGGAGGTCGATTTACCATTTTGAGAAAGAGTCTCTCCCTCCCTCCCCTCCTCTTGCTGACCCGGTGAAGCACTCACTGTGCGTTTGAACTCTCTCTCCTGGTAGCACACGACCTTGTGGCCTTAGCTGCCAAACTGCGTTCCCATGGCCTTCAAGGAGGAGCCTAATACACGCAGCAGCTAGAAACAAGCTAGGCTACCAGGATGACCTCTTAACAGCCACCAGCACACTCCAAAGGATGGTACTTAAAAATGGAGCAGGAACTCTGGGCACTGGCTTTTGTTTTGGTCTTGCTGAGGACAGCTGGACTGTGTCTGGGTTTTGGAAAAGAGATGAGCTTTGAGACATGGAGTCTGCCATTCTCCCAGATCATGCAGCATCTGAATAAAACTTCTTTCTTTTTTCACCACCAACTGCTTTATGAGTTTGGCTTTTGTGGCAGCAGGCAGACAAATCCCCTTGGTTTGGTAACAACACCTCTCTGTAGTGGTACTCAAATGTCCCAATCTCTGGAACCTGTGAATGTCACTGTATTTGGAAAAATGGTCCTAACAGATGAAATTAAGTTAAGAATCCTGAGCTGATTATCCAGCTATGCCCTAAATCCAATGAGAGGCACACAGAAGAGGGTCCATGTAAAGATGAAGGCAGATACTGGAGTAATGAGATCTCAGACCGAGGAATGCCAGAAACCACCAGAAGCTGTAAGAGGCAGGTAACCGATTCTCCCCTGGACCTTCTGGAGAAAGAACAACTCTGCACAACCTCCACTTCAGACTTCTGGCCTCCAGAACTGTAAGACAGTACATATCTATTGTTTTAAGCTAACCAGTTTGTGGTAATTTGTGACAGCAGCCATGGAAAATAAATACACCTATTATGAATTTAAGTAATTATTTGAAAAGTACTGATTCATTTAAATAAAAAACAACTTTTGAAAGGTCACCTTTAGATTAGAATCTACAAAAGAGATCACTTTCTATTCAATTTTAATGCCTTGACTCATTAACTCTTCCTGAATGAATCCTCTCAGTGAATTTGTTTGGTGTGTTTAGGCTAGAAATAATAAAACACAACCTGTTCAGAAGTATAATTAAAATACCTCTGAACACTGGTCCTTCCACAATTTTTCTTCCAAAAAACAAACAGTATGAGCAATCTTAGGTGTATCCTTGTAATATATACATACACATAGGTAGGAGTGGAATTTGGAAGGAAATACTTGTTTATAAAAATTGACTCATTTTACACTTAAGTATTTAGGGGTAAAAGAGGCATGATATGAGCAACTTACTCTCAAATGGTTCAGAAAAAAAAATTATGAATATACAGAGAGAGAACAAAAAGGGAGGTGGAGAAAAAGAGGATAAGAATAAAAAAGCAAATCTGGTAAAATATTAACAATTTATGAATAAAGATGAAAGGTATATACAGAAGAACTTTTTACTATTCTTGCATTTTTTTAAGTTTGAAATTATTTCAGAGTAAGTTACTAAAAAAGTAAAAAAATAGACTAATTTTATACAAAGTATTCTGCGATAGATGTTTTCATTTGAGAATATAGTATAGCCGACTTTTATGTCAAATATATACTGGGTGGGGCAAAAGTAGGTTTACAGTTGTTTGTATGGAAAATATAATAATTAATACATAATAATATAAGGATAAACTGTGTTTATGTACTTACAATGTAACCTACTTTTGTGCCATCCTGTTTATGTTAAAATGGGGAAAAAGAACTTTAAACTCTAAAATTATAAATTACTTTGGATAATTTAAATGTTTTTGGATAATTTGTTTTGATGATTTAATGAAAAGATTATTTTTAAGTAATGTCTTATTTTAAGAAATTTTAATTGATAAACAAATATCCCCTAAAGAGCTTTACAATTAACAAAGCACTTCCAATGACTGATTAAGATTTCAGATAAATGACACCATCCCTTCCTACCTTCTCTCAGAGTCAGGTGTGTTGAAGTTTATGTATTTGACTCCTGTGATTCCCATACCTATGGTGGGGTGGGGTGGGGTGCATATGTGTGTGTGTGTGTGTATGTGTGTGTCTTTGTGTTATTATCCCCATTTAAAAAGAAAGGAATCAATATATGATTCTTAAGGTACCAGTCTGGGTATGATGAGGGCCCTAATGGATATATTACAACACCCTTAAACTATCTACCCCTCCCCCACTTCAAAAATAACTAAACATCAGGACAAAACACACAAAGCCACTAAAGCTACTGGAGAATGAACAGAAGACACTGGTGGTGAATGCACGCTCACTTGGATAAGAAAGACAGGAAGCTACAAGTAACTTCCGGTCCCTGGGGTGTTTTGCCTTGGAAAAAATTCTGTCCAAATGGTGGACATAGCAACAAGCTACAGAAGGACATACCTACAATCTTTCTGATTTGTGGAAGAGAAAAGGGAAGTGGAGAAACCAGGAGCACTGAAGCACGTGGGGGAACCCTGTAAAGGAAAGACTTTCAAAGGGGGTCCCTAAACTGTCTAGCCACATCTGATTGATCTCTGAATGACCCATGTAAAGAACAGACTCAAAGCAGCCCAACTAAAGACAAAAGATTTCAACAGAGAATAGAGCTGTTGAACATGATGATTTCAAGTCTGCATTTCATGCCCAGAAACAAAAAGTACCATCTATAACATAGGAAACAGTAATCATCGGTAAAAAGCAACAGGATCCAAATCTCCACGACTTAACAGCTCTTAATACCCAGGACATAATCCAAAATTACCTAACATACAAAGAACCAAAAAATGGAACACACTCTCTAGGGAAAAAAAAATTAATCAAATCTGATTATAACATGAACCAGATGTGAAACCTAACAGACAAGAATTTGAAAGTAAATATAACTATTCTCAGTTTAGAAAAAATATTCCCAATACATTAAATCTGAGCAGAGAAATAAGTCTGAGCAGAGAGAATCAATTTAAAAATCAAATAGAAATCCTAGAATGGAAAACTGTTCCAAAAATAAAATGGAATTGACAGCATGGAATAAACATAGAATACAAAGATTTATTTTACATGAAGTAATACATTTTACATGAAGAGGTACATTATATCTTTTTTAAGATTTTGTTTATTTTTAGCGAGGGGGAAGGGAGGGAGAAAGAGAGGGGGAAAAACATCAATGTGAGAGAGAGAGAGAGAGAAGCAACGCTTGGTTGCCTCCTGCACACAACCCCTACCAGAGACTGAACCTGCAACCGAAGCATATACCCTGAACCAGTGACCTTTCACTTTGAGGCACAATGCCCAGCCAAGTGAGCCACAGTGGTCAGGGCTGAAGTAGTGCATTATTAACAAGAAATGAACTGTGAATACTTAAGAATATGATATACTCTAATCCCTAGAAAACTACTATAAAAATTATGCGAAAGAAAAATGATTGCATATGTATATACACAAAAATGTATGAAAGAATGTTCAAAGCATCATTATTTATAATAAAAACTACAGCCAACCCAAAAGTCCATCACCAGGTAAACTGATTTTTTATTGTGAGGAACAAAATAACAATACATACAATGGCATGAAAGAATCTCAAAAACACGATCCCAAGTAAAAGAAAGCAACACACACAAGACTATATGGTGTGATTTCATTTTGATAAAATTTTAGAAAAAGTAAAACTATAATGACAAAAAGCAGATCAGAGGTTGCCTGGAGTCAGGGTAAGGAAGGGGATCAAATGCAAAGGGATAGGAAGGTGAGAAATTCCTTTACACAATTGCATACATTACCAAAGCCATTAAAATATACTCTTAAAACTGATACACTTAATTGCACGTAAATAGTACTTAACATAAAAGGAGAGAAAAGCAAGATATAAGAAGCCAAAAATTAAATACAACCAGAAGAAATAAAGATGTATATTTAAATGAATAATATAATCACATGGAAATAAAGAGAAACTAACCCAAGAAACATTAATATGAAATGTTTAATGTTAAATTAAACATTAAAAACTAAACAATTCTTGAACCCTATTATGTAGGTTTCTTATTCCACAGTGACATGGATGTAGCAGCTCCGTAAAAACTACTTTGAGCAAATGAGTAAATACGCTGATGATGTTGGGAACCAGCGTTCTGACTGTAGGAGAAGGGATACAAACAAGGATGGTTGAAAGCTAGAAATAAACCTCTGGTGTTGAACTAGAAATAGAACTTTCAGGATAAACTCATGTTTTTACATTTATATATCAATCTATTCATTCTCCTGTATGGATTGTCCAGAAGCAGCAAATGTCTCATGTAATAGTTAATTTCATTAATCTTTATGAAAGCTTTGATACGACTCAATTTTAGAAGTCCTATAAAGCATCGTTTTATAATACCTGGCATATAAAATTTAGGAACTGTTTCTGATTAATAAAATCTCAACATCTATAGCACCATTTTCCAATAAAAACACTTTCTATTTTAAAGATGTACATATGAACAAAGATAATACTTAATCAAATAATACAAATAAATATGTACAATTAAATACTGATGGTAGTTTGGGAAAGTCTTAATTTAAAAACATGCCTATACAAAAACTGAATGTTGACAAAGCTAAATTTAGTGAATCCATTTGTTTTAACTACCATAATTTAGACAAATATGAAGCCCACATTTTGGTGGTACATTCAGCTATGCAGGTAATTTTAAATAAGGACTGAAACCTTATTTTATCTGGCAAAAAATCTGACACTTCATTGCCAATGGATGAAGATATAGACATTAATTCCACTGTTTGTAATGGCAATCATATATCAATTAGGTTACAAAAATTTGGCCTTTCACAGGGAAAAAACATAACAAAAAAAAAATTTCTTTAAGTCCCCTTAAAGGTAATTAAGTCTCATGAAATTTTTTTCTCCTTCTCTCAGCAAAATTATATTTGGGAAATTATTTGACACCACAAGATAATGCAAAGTTAAAAGTTCAGACCCACCTTCAAGAAATCGATGGTCCAGTGAAGTGACGGACATGAATACAAGAAGCTAGAATGGAAAGATTAAAACTGTTCTAATGTACCCTGTATGAATAAGATGAAGTAGGCAGTTAAGTCTGCATAGAAAGAACAGAGTAGGCTGTTAGGAGGAAATGGTATCATGGGCTGAGGTTTGAAAGAACACAATCCTGCAACTAGGACACCAAAGTGTAATCCTTAGTTCTCCTCATTGACAACAAAACTAGCAGTCATTTCTGTGAATGACAAACCTTGCATGATTATAGAAGTTCAGAGCTGTGAAATAGGTATGCAAATTATAGTAGTGAAAGGTATATTCTATGTCCAAACTGTAGCGTCAGTAACATATTCTATAATTGCAATGCCTTCCTCAAGTTCCTGGCAGTTTCCCTATTTGACACATATGGAATTTCTTATACCTTACTAAAGGAATAACTCACTTATAATTGTATATTAATACAATTCTAAGTCACATGATTATTATTTTACAAAATCTAGAATTCCACTTGCCAAAACAACCAGTCTCAAGACCAAGTAAGTCTGACCACATATCATACTGCTCTTTAAGAAAGTTACGAGACAAGCTAATATCACATGTAAAATGCTCTGAGAAGTCCTACTATAAATAATCTGTTTTCTATTTTTTAAAATACAGAGTTGATTAGACAAGGGAACCTACTTTCCCACTTAATACCCACAGAATATATTTTATATTAGTTTATTAGTTTTTGAGGATTTAACACTATTTTTAAGTAACCCAAAAAGTCTCAAAAGAGTAATGTGTAATTTTACTAAATCACAAATTTGAAGAACATCTGCTGAATGGCTGCTTTGTGGGAGTGAATCACAGAGGAGCTTATCCAAACACCAGATACCCAAATCTCAGCGCAGCCTTTCAGTACCCTGCTGCAGTCTTCACAGAGAAATCCAGCCATAGCCTTCACCAATGGCAAATTTCTAATCCAGCGATTTTCAACCTTTTTCATCGCATGGCATTCAGAAACTAATTAGTAGAATTTTGTGGCACGCCAAAAAATATATTTTCTGCAGATCTGACAAAAATAGGTATAATTTTGATTTATTTACACTGGATGGTTATTGTTGTGTTGGCTGTTGTCATTTTTTTTAATTTAACAATCTAAGGGGAAAAGGTCACTGCCCTTGACTAAACAGGTATTGCGTGTTTTAAAAATTCTTGGAGCACAACAGTTGAAAATTGCTGGTATAACCTAACCTTATAATACATAAAGAACATGCTGTAAGCACTATGACTATTTCCCTGTATTGTAAAATGCCAGAACTAAGTAACATTATGTATAAACTAGAACTGAACTCAGGATATCTTAGAGTAATAATAATAGCAGCTAATGCTTCTTACTGTGTGCTAGACACTAGTCTAAGTACTTCTATATCGTCTTACAACTTTATGAGGTAGGTACTATTATTACACATTTTACAGATGTGGCACCTCAGGCACAATGTGCTTAATTAACTTGCTCATGGACACAGCTTGCAAATGACAGAGCTGACATGCTAACTTCAGGAGTCTACTTCCAGTTTATGCTCTCAGTAACCACATTTAAACCCAGAGTAAAAAGATGCTCAGAGTCTGGAACCTGGATTTTGTCCTAACAGTGTCACCTGAGGTTAAAAAAATAAAATAAAAACCCTCACACTTCTGTGTTTCAGGTTCAAATATAAAAGAAGAGAGCTGGAAGAGATGATCTTTAATGTCCCAGCTGAGTCTGAGTCATTAAAGACTTCTAAAATCATTAAATATGCAGTTTACCTTTCCAGGCTTACTGATTATTTTCCTCTGTTTCTTCAGCCATTTCCTTGAAAGCATCTCATCATGCTGCTGTAAAACTTGAATTTCAACACTTGGGATAATATTGAGAGAAACTTTACTTTTGCAAAATTATCCTTCTCTCATACCCCTTTCTTTACTTTAACCACCATGTGGATCAATCAACCAGGGAGATTTTGGGCTGCACACAACAGGAAACCAGACTGGAAGGAAGCAATATTGGAGACTGAGAAACTGATTAGGAAGCTACTACATCAATCCAAATCAGGGATGATGATGGCCTAGGCTAAGGCAATGAGAAGGAAGGTATAAATAAGCAGAAACAGGCAAGAGGCACTTAGAGATAAATATCTGTAGTACCTGGTGACTCAAGGGAAACAGGGGCGAGTGAGGATGGATCCTGAGACATTAGTGAGGCAGCTTGGGGAAAACGTGGTACGTTCAGATTCCGGCCAGCCTGGTGTGGTATGTCTGCCAAGTGAAGACATCTTGCAGGCAGCTGATGTTCACAAGAGTTGTATGTCACTACTGTGCCCTCACAAACAAGTAACCTTAAATCACACTTATCAACTACTCTAAAATCGTGCATTCACCTTTATACTTCCTTTTACTTTTCCCCTTCCTTCACCCCATCTCCAACAAATTCCTATTCATTCCTCAAGATGCAGCTCAAAAGTCTTCCTCTGTTGTCTTCCTCCATTCAAGATCAGGCTTAAGCTAAATGTTTTTCTGTCACTATTTTATCACTATATTTGGTTACTTGTATTAAAGACCTGCCTTGTCCGCTTCAGAGTTACTCTAGGTAAGGAAGGCATCCTTCAATTTCTGGAACAAATTGAATATATTTTGTGAAATGATACAAGTAACAAAATAGTTTTTAAAATTAACTAGTTGATTTCTCTGGGCCTCTCCTGTTTATTATTTGCAAAAGTAAGAGAAGGGTGCCTTCCTCAATGAGTTAAGGTTAAGGTATAAATATCATAACATATGTGAAGTGCTTATTCCAGCGCCTAGCACACAGAGGGAACCTGAGAAGAATTTAATAAACGAGCATTGAAATATAAGTAAAATTAAGCCTGCAAGAAAGTCTGGGAAAGTATCTTTCATTCAGCTTGTCTCTTTTTGTGGACAAATCCCAAAATGTTAGAGCCTGCCCTAGTACATATCCATCATTAATTTCTTTATTCTGAGTGAAACCCAGATGTCCTTGACACTTCACTCATTTGATAATCTCCCAGTCTTATGGCATTTCAGTTTGGGGATTTTGCTGTCACTGGAGTATAATTTTTTGAAACTTTATTTTTAGTTATTTATTTTTTAGAGAGAGGGAAAGGGAAGGAGAGAGAGGGGAAGAGAAACATCATGAGAGAGAGAAATACTGATCAGTTGCTTCTCTACATGCGCAGACCAGGGACTAAACCCATGACCCAGGCATGTGCCCTCAGTGAAAATTGAATCCACGACCTTTCAGTTTATGGAAAGACGCTCCAACCAACTAAGCCACACCTTCCAGGGGGAAACTTTTCAAATATCTATTTTTAGTATGGATAGAGGGTGGGATTATATATGAAACAAAAGAAGGGGGGAGAAGAGGAGTAAGAGGGGGGAAGGAAGCAGAAGAAAAAAACAGTCACATTCGCTCAACCTCCACTGATCAAGGGCATACGCTCAAACTTGGCAACCACATACTTGTCCACATTTGAAAAAAAAGAGAGAAGAAAAGGAAGGAAGAGGAGGACGATGGGGAAGAAGGGGACGATTTAAAGAAAAACAGAGTTTTGCTTTAGAGAAACCAGATTATTTCCTTGTGTAGAACCAAGAGAGCAAGTATGAATGCTGGATATCAGAGACAATAAGCCCATCTAATTCTAGCATTTACAGGCCATGAAGTGAGTTATGAAGTAATCACTTGGTCATGAAGTAATCACTTGGTCACTCCAGAGCAAAACCTTTCAGTTTAGAAGTCCCTTCCTGGGAGTTTTTCTCATGGTTAATTCTAAAATGTGAATTAATGACCAAATACCATTCATAACTGGGGAAAAAATTAAAACATGAAACACAGACCAAGGATAACAAACAAAAAAATTAAAATGGCACCAGAGGAAACAAATAATTTAGAAGGGGAGAGGTCTTGATTAATTCCCTGAGAGAGAAACAAGAGATCAAAGAAAAACAGAGTACCGTGAACAATATTAAAGCATCCATAAAAGAGGATCAGAATATTATAAAACATATTATTAATAAAGAAAAAAGAGGTTTCCTAGAAATTAAAAGTAGTTACCAAAATTAAAAATGCACTACTAAGTTTGGAAAATGTCAAGAAAATCTCTCTCAAGAAATAAAACAAGAAAATAAAAATACATATAGATGTGTATATATATATGTATTTATACATAAATATATATACTATATATACTTTATATTTTTTAAGATTTTATTATTTTCATTTTTATAGAGAGGGGAAGGGAGGTAGAAAGAGAGGGAGAGAAACGTCGATGTTCAAGAGAAACATCAATTGGTTGCCTCTCATATGCCCCCAACCAGGGACCTGGCCAGCAACCCAAGCATGCACCCTGACTGGGAATCAAACCTGTGACCTTTCAGTTTGCTGTATGATGCCCAACCCACTGAGCCGCAATAGTCAGGGCTCGAAGTTGGTCATTTTAAAATGATTAATTTTATGCTACGTAAATTTTAATTCAGTAAGTTATTTTTAAGGGGGGAATAATTGGCTAATATAACTTAAAGATCAAATGTTAACCTTTCAAGTATAAGGCATGAAAAGATTCTGTGGCTATAGATGATCTTTTTAAAAAGTTGATAATCTGAAAGAAAGAATAAGCTAAAACTATTGCCCTAGGAGGCAAGACACTCAAAAGAAGAAAAAAAGAAATGGAGAGAACTTATTTTAAAACCAGGAAACTTTGAAGAACTATTTGGTTGTATCAAGATAAATTTTAAAGTTTATTTCTTACAACCCCAATTCTAGAAAAGCATTTTTTATAAAACTCTCAAACACAAGTACAGGGAGATGAATAGATGCATGTTTTACAAGACTTTATTAAAAAGTATGGAAATTATAAACAACCTAAATATCAATCTGCAAAAGTTATTAAATAAAATGTGATGTAATATGTACACACAGTTGACTACATAACAGTTAAAAATAAATTATATTAACTCACTTGAAAAATATAACCCCAGTAGGGTAGCTCAGTTGATTAGAGTTTGATATGCAAGGTTGCAGGTTCAGTCCCCAATCACGGCACATACAAGAATGAATGTATAAATAAGTGGAACAACAAATTGATGTTTCTCACTTTCTTCTTTCCCCTCTATCTCTAAAAATCAGTAAGTAAAAAATAATTTTAAAAGATATACATTGAGTGCCTACGACATGCCAGACACTGTTCTAGGTGCTGGTGATTCCACAATAAGCAAGATAAAGCCCTGCCCTTGGGGAGCTTACAAATAGATCTACATATACCACCAGAAGGGAGAGAGGGCATAAAAAGTAAGCTATGAAATAGTAATTATATAAATTCTTAAATTACATACTAAGCAATCCTATATATTATTTATGTACACATACAGGTAAATGTATTCTTTAATAACCTTCAAGAATATGTTACCATAAAACAGTCCATTGGAGTGCTGGGGAGTCTCCCCCATTGGCCAAAATGGCAGCAGGGCTAGGTTCTTATACTAAATGTTCAAAAGTTAGAAAGATTAATGGATATGGCCCCAAGTATGCCAAAAGCTAGCAAGATAAATGGGTAGAAAAAAGCCCCCCTCTCCAGTACCAGATTGGAGGTGAGACCAGGAGAAGGCAGGCACATGCACCATAGAAGTTAAAATGGCACAGGAGGACGTGCTAGATGAAAGACGCCTGCGTAGCCTGGGAAAAGAAGGTATAGGTTGGGAGGTGGACCTACCTGAAGCACGCAAAAGCTTGGGAAGTGGATTGGTCATTTGCAGAATGCACCTGGTCCATCCCAAGCCCAAGGTGATAAATTCCAGGGGAACAAAGAAGCTCTCTCTTGTCTACCTGGTGATGCTCTTGCTTGTGCATTCACGTGCCCTCTCCTGAGAGCATGCAACCATGTGACGCTGGCAGCTGCATGGCCCATGGCTGTGCAGGATCCACACGCAGGCTCCAGGAGGAAGCCTGAAATGGACAGCGGCCAGCAATCCACAAGCTAATCTACCTGGGCAGGACTAAGACTGCTTATCAGCTGCCTGGGGCTCCAGAGGGCTGTACTTTAAAATGGAGCAGGAACTCAGCACACCAACTTTTGTTTTGATCTTGCTGAGGACCCAGCTGGACTTTTTCCATGGCAGAAAGATGACATGGTCTATAGAGACAGCAGTCTGCTGTTTTCCCAGCTCAGGAAGCAACTGAACTGGTCGTCCTAAAACTATCTAATAAACAAAATAGTAGAGGAAATTAGCAACAAAAAAAAAAAGGGAGGGATTTCCAAAGATGAAGTAAGATATACATGCATTGAAAGAACCCAGTAAAAAAAGTAAACTTCTCAATGCAATATATGAGGGGGAGGGGAATACCCTGACATATAATTGTGAATTCTCAAAGAACTTACAGACAGAAAATAAGAATAAGAAAGAAAAAAAAAGATGAATGAGGCTGTTACTTTTTATTATTAATGCCCTAAAAATTATGAAAGAAAATCATTTCCATTTATGATTCTACAGCTATCTAAAATACTACTCAGGTGTTAGGGCAAAATAAATACAGGTACAGTATGGAATACCTCAGAAAATTTACTTTTATCCACTCATTCATTGGAAATTAAATTACATATGGATGTGTTCTAACAGGAAATGGATTAAACTAAGAAAGTGAATGGAAGCAGAAAATGGATCCAACCCGAGAATGTGATAAATTGAAATCCAAAAAAAGAGATGCACAGCAGGACTAAAAAAAATCATATCAGATTAGAAAAAGAACAAAGGGAAAACTTCAGGAGGGAGGTACCCATACAGAAACAGTTAAAGGGAAGAGGGAATTCCACACATGTGACAATTTTTCTCTCAACCTTACCACATTAACATGTTGATGCTCAGCAGTATTCCTGTACTCTAGCACTCCCTAGTTATGACAACCATAAATGTCTCCAGATGTTAGCAAATGTCCTGGGTGGTGGTTGGGGAGGGGGTTATGAGTGAAATGGATAAACTGTCATTAACTGGGAATCTCTGCCTTAAAAGAACAGAAGGATATGATAAAAGAAGCAATACAGAAAAAATAATGGCAATTAGAAACTCCAGGAAATACACAAAGCTGTGTAAGAAAGAAAATAAAATCAGAGATTATTTAAATGACTTTTCACAGAGAAAATTTACAGGCACAATAATAGAAACACTATAAATTTAATTGCGGCTATAGTGTCAACCAGTAGAAAGTGTATGAAAGATTCAATTACAGTTACATGACAAAATGCATATCATCTACTGTTGGGAACCATCCCGCCTGGTTTCAGGGACTGTAGCCTTGGCAACGGGCGAGAGGGAACCAAGGTTGAAGCTGAGCAAGGAGGCCTTGGGAAAATAGGCCACTGAGGAGACAAAATCTGTCTCCCTGGCAAGGGCGCAGCCCCTGCCTCCCTCACATCACCCTGCTTGGCCCCAAAGAATGGCTAGTCAGTCAATGACGCGGAAGACCCCTCGATGGCAGGGGCAACC
The DNA here is from genome assembly GCF_021234165.1 of Pteronotus mesoamericanus. Taxonomy (NCBI): domain Eukaryota; kingdom Metazoa; phylum Chordata; class Mammalia; order Chiroptera; family Mormoopidae; genus Pteronotus; species Pteronotus mesoamericanus. The sequence continues at coordinate 17,264,399 of NW_026555285.1, read as the reverse complement.
TAAGACAGGCACAGCCACATAGGGGCCATCAGGGAAGGACTTGGGGAACATGGAGAAGGGGCAGGGGCAAAACATCCTCACCCCTTGACTTTGTCATGGCTAGAGTCCTCATTCTATCTGAAAGAAGTCTCCTTATCTCTTGGCTGCTCTGCCTGGCCACCTGACCGGGTCAGTGAAACAGTACTAAAGGCAGGTACAGCCCTAAACTGGATTGGGCAGTTCCCAGGGACAATTAGGCCTGGAAAAGTAATGCATTAAATCCTACGAAACTTACTTTGCTAAGAATGCTCTCAAGTTAATGAGTACAGATATTTGGGGTCAAGCATAGAATGTGATCAATTTCCCAGGTTTCAGGGCTGAATGGGTACCACCCTGTATACCAGACCCTGACCTGAGGCAAATCTCTGTGCCTTTAATCACAGCCTTCTGACATTGATTGATGAGCTTTGCATGCATGCTGTATACCCCTGCACCTATGGTTCTCAATAAAAGCCACTTCAAGAGAAGGGCTCAGGGCATTCTCCACTAGAGGGAATTGCCACCCCCTTTTCCTGGCAGACTGAGAAGTGTTCTGAAAAGACTTATTTTATTTTCCTCCACCCACCAGCGACCCAGGGGGACTCTGCGTGGGACATGGTACCCCCTCAATCTACACTGTAAAAATACAAATAAGTAAAAAGTGAAGCAAGTAATAAGCTCTTAAAAATAATAATATAAGTTATTAGGGAGGACAAGTAAGTAATAAAACAACACTACATATTCGTCTATTACATAAATCAACAGATTAAGAATAAAATAAAATTATAAAGTCAAAACTTGACAAAATATGTTATTTTGAAAGTCAAAGACAACCATCAGGAATATTTAAGTGTTAAAGTAGGAGGGGAGTGTGAGATATAGGTCGATAGAACAGGAACTAATGTTTTTCATTATAAGTCCATCAGTATCATTTAATTTTTTAATGATAACTGTATATTATTTTGAGAGAAAATTAAATATTTTAAAAAGCAACGACTATCTCTTACAATTTGGTACTTGCATAAGTGAAAACAGGATATTATCATCAACCATCGACATACTGAATTTCACTGTAATCTAACTTTTTATCCTCACCCAAGAACATTGTTTCATTTCTTTTAAAAGAGAGAGGAAGGGAGAGATAAAGAAATACTGATGCAAGAGAGAAGCATTGATTATCTGCCTCTCCCAAGCGCCCAGGCGGAGGATTGTGCGCACCCTAACTGGGGATCAGACTCACATCCTAGGTATGAATGTGCCCTGACTGGGAATCAAACCTGTAGCCTTTCTGTTATGGGGCAATACTCCAACCAACTGAGCCACACTAGCCAGGGCCCAAAATCTAATTTTATAAGTGCTATGATAGAGCCATTGATTCACCTTATTCAACAAGTATTTAATAAAAAAAAACCTACCACAAGTTTTGAACTAGTAAAATAGCAAGCAAGCATATGGTCAATGCAAGGTTTGACCCTATGAGCAATGGAGAGATATTCTTGAATGTGCAGTGCCCTGATTAAAAGTTCTATATTATGTAGAATAGCCTGAAAAGTGTAAATAAACTAGATGAATGGTACAGAAACTGAAGTTAGAAGTATCAATTAAGAGGCTCTTGCACAAGTTTAAATGCAAAGTAATAAGGAGATGTGTGTAGAAAATCATGGTAATTATCACAACAGTAAAAAGGTAATGATGATGGGGTAGTGAAGATGATGGTACCAATTATGATGGCAATGATAACAGCAAATATTTACTGCACTTTTAAATGCCAGATATCATCAATACACTTAATATATAGTCATTTAATTGTCATAACCCTGTGAAGAAAATATTATTTTATCCCCATTTTATATGTAAGAAAGTTCAGATTCATTAATGTGCCCAAAGGTACAGTTAGTAAACCATAGAGAGGTATCTGAAAAAAATGGCAAACTTGGTAAAGCAGTAGTTAGAGAAGTACTGAACACTATTCTATTAACCTGCTTTAAAAATAATATAGCTCTCAATTACTGACCCTAATCACACTCTACTTCATACCATAAATGATTCAAGGCAAAAAGAAATACAGCAGAGATTTACAGAAGACAGAAGGTAATTTAAAATTCCATAATCATAATGTAACAGGAGGCAGCTAGGCCCCCCAAAGGGGATTTGTAATGGGGTCCATAAATTGGGGCATCCAAGAAAAATATAGAATATTCTCACCCTTCCCGAAGGCAGGCTGCCATGGGGGATGGGCGACAGGGAGCAGGGCCATTCAGAGTTACTTTGCATGTCAGTAACAGGCCAACCTCATACCTCTTGTGCAAAAATGGTTATTTTGCATATCAACAAGGCTAACCTGGAAAGTTCTTATAACTTCAACCTAGGTATAACTGGGGGGCAGCTCCTCTGGTTGCAGCACATGCCAAAGGAGTTGGAGTTGGGTTGTGGGGGAGGATTCCCTTCTGGGTTGGGACCCTGGTGCAGCAGCCATGCCAGAGACTTTTGACCATGTGGTTTTGGGAGTGGAGTGGGGGACCCTTGACCATGTGGCTTAGGAAGCAGGAAAGCAAGATGTAGCAGCCATGCAGGTACCTTCCCCTGGTAACAGCGTGTGTGCATCAGAGCTCAGAGATGGTTTACTCCATGCCTCGAGGGAACAATGTGAAGACCATGCAGGAAGGAAAGGGGAGAAAGAGCTCTTGCTAGTGGGCCGTGAGAAGGTGCCATGTGGTTTTGGATTAAGAGCTGGAGATCACAGTGACACAGCGGATGGCGTTGGGAACCGCGTGAGGCCTGCATAGCCGAGCCCTGGACTCCTGTTCTTCTGAAGGATGGTACCCCTGACTGGCCTGACTGGCTTGACTGGGCAAAGCGGGGGAAGGCAGGACTGTGTGTGTTGGTGGGTGTTCTAAAGGGATTTTGAGATTTAGTGATGACATTTAGGCATTAATCAAAACCTGTATAACTTTTAAATAAATACTTCCTTTCCTTTTCACCAAAATCTGCCATTAAAAGCCATAATTTCTAAGGGCAGTGGGCAAAGGACCTAGAACAGAGGGACTCAAGGGAAGGGGGGGCATTGTTCCGGTAATAGCATCTGGGGCTCCCCCGACAATGGGTCCATGTTCAGTAACAATAATTGTGACAAATATAAGAAAAAAATCATGTAGTACTGCAGTGTTCTTTGTTAAAGGTATCAGAGACTCTAGTTATTTAAGGCCACTTGTAAATGGGTCCACATTTCTTAGAAAAGAGTGAAAGAAAAAGATTTACTGGGCCTGTATGTTATTAAAATAAAGAAATATTTTATTTATAGATAGCATTCAGTTTTAATTACAAATACATGTTTATTGAAAGATCTCCTCCATTTTAATCCCATGAAATTTAGAATCTTACCAGTTAGAAAAACTCGGTACCTCTGGCAACCTAAGAATCTTTCTGCTCTCTTCTACTCTTCAAACATTGATACAAATAGAAAACAAAATTTTGCTGGCAACTATTCCTGGAAAATAGCAATTTATATTTTTATTCTTCTCTGACTAAACATATGGCCATTCATTCCTTATTACTTACTATATGTCTTATTTTTTTAATTAAAAGAAATTAAAGTTATTTGCATTGAAATTCCATACCTCAAAAATTAATCAGAGCCCAATTTTTATGAAAAAGTATATTCTGCTGCATAAGCAATTTAAAGGGGGACATTATTCATGACTACTAATCTATACTTTAATTAAATAAGCCACATACACTCACAATATTATCAACAGTTGTAGTTAATGATAGTGTAACACTTACATTAAATACCTCTATATGTATAATCCCATTTAGGTAACATGAGAATCAAATGCAAATAATTAGAACCCCAAAGAAATAATGTCTTTCTAAACATTTAAAAATTTTAATTAAAGTCTGAAAAAGTAAGATAACCACTACAGACTAAAAATTACAAAGTAGAAATCTAAAGCATAAAAACGCTGTGCTAAAGGACAAAATGCAAGTGCACTGTCTACAGATATCCAGAAAGCACACTCAACCTCCTTATGACAAGCTGGAATGTAACGATATTTTCTCATGGGTAAAATACAGGGTTGGACTACATGACAATGTAGCTTCCCATTTAGGCACTCCATGTCATGATTATCAAGAGATATATTTTGATATAACAAAAGAAACTTTCTTGGCTCAGTGATATTCTACGACAGCAATTTTCAACGGGTGTGCTGCAAGAAATTTTAAAACATGCAATACTTGACTATCTAATCAGGGGCACTGACCTTTTTTCCCCTTAGTTTGTCATATAAAAAATGACAACAGCCCACAACAATAGCCATCTGGTGTGAATGAATAAAAATTATACCTATTTTTTTTGTCAGATGGAAAAAAAACGTATTTTTTGGTGTGCCACAGGATTTTAGCAATCAGTTTACATGTGCCATAACATGAAAAAAGGTTGAAAATTGTTGTTCTAGGGCAATGAGGTAGTTTTTGTTATTTCAAATTAGGATTAGACATAGTCAATAGTCTACCTTAACTGTATAATACTTGTACTATTTAAGCAAATAGGCTAATTTAAAAAATCAAGTTGTAATGGCAATTTTAAAAATCAAGAGAAGGATGATTCATTGATTATTAATTTCATGTTTTTCTCACTAAGAAAAAAAGTTCCATAAAATTAGAAATATCAAGAGAAACACGGAGTTCCACAAAGCAACAAGAGACCAACCCTCACAAGTGAACAGCTAAACAAACTGGATAAACTACAAATTCATAGGTTTTTAACCCTATCAGAAAGCTGAGGCAACAAATCAACCTCGATGAACTACACTGTAGCTATGGACAAGTCCTTCACAGAAGAGACCCACAGTTCCTCCATCCCTACTGAAAGAAGAGGGATTTACCACACTTAGAATAAAAAGAAATCAGCCAGACTTTTAACAAAATTTTTAGTCATCTATCTGGCTTCGCAGATTAAAATCCCAAGAATTTCCAACCACAACCAAGTTTGCAACTACCTGCCAACGCTCATACAGGTCTTCAACAAGTACTCAAGTGTTACATGCCAAAAGCTGGAACCAAGGGGAAAACAGAAAAGTTCAGCAGAAGCATTCTGAGCTTTTAGCTACAGAGTCCAGTGCAGGGGATCTGAGAGGTACTGTCCAAACACATCAGGTTTTCAGTTACCAGTGACTACAGGCATGGAAGAAGTGAAAAAAACACTTTCTAATCTCCCCCCACTTGCCCCACTCCTGTATCTCCAGACACTCAGAGCTTTCATCTACAGGGAGTGAGACATGAGAGCTGAAAGGAACCACTCCAAGACACTCCAGGCACCAGGGTTGAAAGAGGCATATAAAGCAGAACATGAATCAGGAATCTGACAGTTGTGCAGTAAAACAGAGAAAAATAGATCTGGCAGAGTTTCCTAGCTGGCAGCTCAGCTGTGAAGGAAGAGCAGCAGATCTCTGGAATATGCCAATGCTCGGATCCCAGGCCCTGTTAAAGAGAAACTTGAGATCGCACCCTCAAAGCACCTGACCCAGTGGTGGCCTGACTCAAACTAAAATAGAAAAAAAGTCACAAAAAACACAAATCTGATTAACTCAGACCTCCCCACCAAAGTCTACCACCCTGATCTAGAGGAAGGTCATGAAAACGAATTTCATTATTTGTTTCATTTTCTATAATTCTTTAAAGTCTAACATGCAAAAAAAAATTACATGGCATACCATAAAGAAAATATGTGTGTGTGTGTGTGTGTATAACAATTGAGAGATGAAATAGAAACAGAGCAGAGTCAATGTTGAAACTAGTAAGCACTTAAAACAAGCTACGATATAAATTAAAAACTTCATTTAAAAAACTGGACAGTAAGTAGGAAGAGATGAGGAATGTCAAAGCATATGTAAACTATAAAAAACATAAATGCTAAAAGTAAAAAATACAAGATCAGAAATAAAGAATTCAATAGATAAGCCTATCTTATCTATTGAGCAGACATGCTATCTTTATGCTGTCATGTCTGCTCTGCTATCTTTAGAGCAGACATGACACAAAAGAAGAAAGGAGTAGTGAACTTAAATGTAAATAAAATGGAAATAGCTAATTAAGAAAAGAAGAAAAAGTAGACAATTAACAAAATGAAAAATCCAAGATAACAGGATCTAGAAATATAAGTAAAAATGAGGCAGAAGAAACATGAAAAGATAATGCCTACATAATTTCCAAAATTGATGAGAGATAGCAAACTAAAGATGCAAAAGCTCAAGAAACCCCACAGTGAAAAAATACAAAGAAAACCACAGTAAGGCACATCACAGTCAAATTGCTAGGGATAAAATAATAAAGAACAAATTTTATAGCAATGAGAGAATAAAGACACATTATATACTAAGGAAAAATACAAGAATTTCCACTAACTTCTACTCAGAAACAATTTATTCCAAAAGAAAATAAAACCATATCTTAGAAGTACTGAAGGAGGAAACAACTTATAAATCTACTTAAAGGCTGAGAGAATTCACCAGCTAGACACACAATATAAAAAATGCCAATAGGAATTATTAGTCTTAAGCAAAATGATAAAAGGGAAATAAAGAAAACCTTTTAAAACTACTGTTACATTTATTTGCAAATTTCTTTTAAGACTATATATTGTTTAAAGTGAAATAAAAATATTGTGAAGGATGAATATATATATGAAAAAATCAATACAAGGGACAGTCAGAGATAAATGAAATTATACTGTTGTAAATTCTTACATGGTTCATTAAGTATTATTTGAAGGTAAACTGTGATAACTTAAGGATTCATGCTGTAATCTCCAGAAGAGTAGCTATTTAAAAAATGACACTAAGAAGTATAACTGAAAGTCAGTACAGGAGACAAAACAGTATACAACTGTCCGTCGGTATCCATGGGTGATTGGTTCTAGGACCCCACCTCCCACAGAAATATCAAAATCCAAGGAGGCTCAAGTCCTTAGTTGGCCTTCTGTATCTGTGGGTACCACATTCAAGGATTCAACCAACCTCAAAAATTTTGATCCATGTTGGTTGATCACGGAGGAACCTGTGAATATGAAGGGTCAGGGCTTACTGCACTAGAAAATACAAGCTATGCCAAAAAAGTAAGTAGAAAAGGAGGTACAAAAAAAACAACTGGGATAAACAGGAAACAAATAATGAAATGAGAGACTAAAATCAACCATATCAATAATTGTATTAAATAATGAATTAAATACTCTAGACTTCCAACTACTAAAAACAGGAAGTGGGGCAAGAGAATTGAGAGGAGTCCCCTGAAATGATCAAGCCATTCAGCTACCAAAGATCTTAAGACTCTCAAAAGAACTAGAAGTAGTATTCCAGGCCTTCAAAGCAGATTAAGGAGAGGGACAGGGCCACCTGTCACCCCTCTATCACACCACTGTAATTACAGAGGCTTTACAATTTGCCTGGTAGGGCGAGTCCTCCCACCCTTGCGTAGATTTTTTTTTATTTTTTTTTAAGGTATTCCTTGATATCCTTGCACAGTTTTCTTTTTCATAGGAATTTTAGTATCAACTTGACTAATTCCATAAAGTAACTTATTGGTATTTTTGTTAAATTTATAAATTAATTTAGAAAAAGCTGATATCCTTAAAATGTGCAGTTGTACATAATCCTACCCATCTGGATGAATGTGACTTCTTTAAACCTTGGTTGTTGGACTTCCATGTAGCTCGATTTTCTGATGATGCTGCCTGATATTTATTTTGTAGTCTAGTTGTAATTTTTGCTGTGGTTGTGCTGAGAGGCGAGCCATGTTTACCTACACCTCCATCCTGACTGGAAGTCTACCTCCCTATAGGTTTTCAATATATGCCTCACTTAAGTCAACGAAGCGTCAAGTAGGACAAGGTTGTGGTAGAGTGTGTGAAACCATGAGGCTGCTGTTTAGCCCTTTCTACCCTCAGCTATTTGATAGTCAGGATTCCTGTCTTTATATAATGTTGCGAGTGTGAATTTTACACAGAATTTTCATAAATGTGAACTTATCTGAATAGTCTGAGGAGAAGATTTTTGGGAGACTGTTTACTACACTACTACCATCTTCTAGCTACTCGAAGTCCCAGCAGACTTTGTTCAATAAATAGATAAGCTGATTCTAAAATTCATATGGAAATGCATAGGATCAAGAATAGGCAAATTATAATGAAAGAAAAATGGGGGCTTACAATTAATATTAGTATTAATTGATATTAGTACTATTATAAACGTTCGTTAATCAAAACAGTGTGAAACTGCCATGCAGATAGTCAAATAGAACAATAAAACAGCATAATGTCTAAATATAAACCCACATAATATGGTCAGCAGATCTTCAACCAATGCTAAGTCAATCCAATGGGGAAACAAAAATCTTTTAAACAAGTATTACTGAAGCAATTGAATATCTATATAAAAATAATAAAACTCAACCTCTTTCCTAATCCACACACCAAAATTAATTTAGTAATATATGAAACAGAACTCTAAAGTCTGGAAGCAATCAGTAAAAGAGTATTTTCACAAACTTTAGGTAGGCAACAATTTTGGACAGGACATAAATACTCCTCATAAAAGAAAGAAACATAAAATTGATCTTTGCTAAAATTAAACAACTCTAAAATAAAAAGATGCCATTAGAAATTGAAAACCAATATATAAAAAAATTACAGCATATCTCAAAAAACTTCTATCTAAAACATAACTCCTACAAATCTGTATTTAAAAGTTCAACAATCTATTTTTTTTTAAATGGGCAAAAGACTCATATAGATACTTCATGAAAGAATATATACACATGGCCAATAAGCACATGACAGGGTGCTCCACATCATTAGTCAACAAAAAAATGCATACTAAAACCAAAATGAAATACCTTTTCACATCATCGTAAATGGCTAAAATTAGAAAGACTGAAAGCACTGAGTGCTGAGGAGGAAGTGGAGACACCAGATCTCACACATATTGTTGATTAGAATATAAAATGTCACAGCCACTCTGGAAATAAAGGTTTGGCTATTTCTTACAAAGTGAAACATAACTCTGTCCTACAACCCATCAATGCCACTCCTAGATATTTATCCAAAATAAACGAAAACACATACCTACAAAATCACATGGACAAAAATGTTCGTGGTATTAATCCTAATTACCAGAAACTAGAAAAAAACAAAATGTCTATCAAAAGAAAATGACTAACAAATTATGGCATACTCAAACACGTAATACTATTCAAATAAAAAAAATGAACGAATTACTGATTCGTACAGGCAAGGACATAGATGAATCTGAAAACCATATTAAGCTTCTAAGAAGTCAGATAAAAATGATATCATTTTTATGGTGTCCATTTATAGGAAAAATTAATTCATGATGACAGATATTAGAAAAAGATGACCTGTGGGCAATGGGCCAGTGGAAGGGAGAGAGCCTGAGAAACTTTCTTGGGCGATGGAAACATTTTGTATTTTGTTCAAGATGGTGGTTACAAAGCATATAAAACTATCAAAACCAAGTGCACTAAACAAGAGCTACACATGTTAATGTATGTGAATTTTGCCACTTTTTATGAAAAAGGCCAATCACTTTATTCAGTAAACATTTGTTGAGTTCCTACTCTGAGACAGAGATTGTGCTAGTCTGGGGAATTCAAGATGAAAGAATGCAGTCATTGACCTCAAGCAAGTTCAGTACCAGCGCAGTTTTGTTAACTTGAGGAAGACATAAAAATAATTATAGCACAAGGAACAGAGAAAATGTTATACAGATCAGAGACAGGATACTCATTTCCCATCAAAGAAGAATTCCTATAACTGGTGATAGCTGTGTTTTAAAATGAAAAGCAAGCCCTGGCTGGTTGGCTCAGTTGGTTGGAGCATTGTCCCAACACAAGAAGGTTGCAGGTTCTATTCTCGGTCAGGGCACATACTCAAATTGTGGGTTTGATTCCCAGTCAGGTAAATAAGAGAGGTAACCAATTGATGTTTCTCTCTCCCTCTCCCTCCCACCTCTAAAATCAATAAACATATCCTCAAGTGAGGTTAAGCAAGAGGCTTCCAGTCAAGATGGTGGTATTGGTAAATGTCATACTTACATCCTCCCACAATCACATCAAAAATAAAACTTAACTACTGAACCACCATCATTCAGAACCACCTAAAATCTGGCTGATCAGAAATCCTACCACTCAGGATATAAATAAAAAGCCAAATCCAGACTGGTATGAGGGGCAGACATGCAGAACAGGCTGGTCCCACACCTATGTGTAGCAGATAAAAATCAAGAGGGCTTGGCTTGGCTCTGGAGGTGCCCCCTGAGGAGCAATAGGTCCCCACAGGTCAGGGATCCAGTGCCGGGAAGAGAAGTCCCTATAACTTCTGGTTGTAGAAACCAGTGGGGACTGTAGCTAAGGGAGACAGAGGGCTACTGGAGTTCCAGGCAGTTCCTCTTTAAAGGGCCCAAGAACACACTTACTCAGACAGCCCTCTGAGTTCCAGCCATGTGGCAATAGCTTGAAAGGCACCAGGGATATATGGAGAAGAGCTGAAGTATCTGGCACCAGGGCAAGAGCTGGAGGGGCAGCTTTCTCCCAGACAGTAGTGCTGGCAGATACGGCCTCCCTCAACAGAGCCAGCAAATAGGTACCATAACTGAGTCTCCATCAACCTGGTTAACACTATTCATCCTGCCTGGATGATTCCCTGAGGCTCCACCCCCACCAATTTTCAGGCCCACCCAAGCTATTTCCAGTGGCTTTTCCATATAAGCCACCTGTCTTGGCTCATGCTTCAGGCTTTCCTAAAATCTCTCAAAAAAAAGCAACATCTGGCCTCAGCATGCCCTGTACCTCTTATTAAGGGGCGCCAGCCCTGGCACTAGTGGCAACCAAGCTTGGCTCTGAGCTTGGCCTCTCTTGGGCACTTCCAAGCCAGCATAAAAAGCAGCCATCTGAAGAATGCTTTGTATCTCATGCCAGGTGGCCCTTGGGAAAAACACAGGTGATAGCTGACCTTGACCTATAAACCCTGGGAGATCTCAGAGCCAGTGTACCTGGTGGACAGCTTCAGACCATGCTGAAGCACCACCTAACCACCTCCAAAAGCAACACACCCAAGGGGAAGACTCAGTGGAAAAAAGAGCACTGCTGAAGTAAAGTCCTGCTCTGCGGGGTGGGACCCTGCACAGCTGATCCTCCATGGTGATAGCAGCCAGTCCCTGTAGATGATCAGCCTGGGGGTAAATCCCTCCCATTGACATGCCAAGATAATCAAGGCTCAACAAAACAAAAGGTGTAAACAGCCCACATTGGCAGATGGGGGGGGGGGGCGGGGGCAGGGGGCAGGAATGGTGGTGAGAAGCTGACAAAGTGCGGAGACAAAGAAACATGTCCCCAATGAAAGAAAAGAACAAAATTGCAGAAAAAGAACCAAGCAAAATGGAGACAAGCAATCTACTAGATGCAGAGTTTAAAACACTGGTTGTAAGGAGGCTCAGTGAACTTAGGGGAAGAGTAGATGCACTTAGAACTTCAACAGCACAAAAAAGGACATGGAAACCATAAAAAAGAATCAGTCAAAACTGAAGAAAAATTTGCAAGAATCAACAGTAGAGCAGATAAAGTCAAAATCAAAACAGCAATTTAGAATATAAAAAAAATAACAAAAAAAGTCAAAAAAGTGAGAGATAATGTAAGGAGTTTTGAGATAACTTTAAGCGTACCAACATTTGAATCACGGTGGTGCTAGTAGAAGAGAAAGAACAAGAAATTTAAAGCCTGTTTTAAAAAATGATGAAAAATTTCCCTAACCTGGTGAAGGAAATAGACATGCAAGTCCAGAAGGTACAGAGTCCCAAAAAAGATAAACCCAAGGAGCCCTACAATAAGACACATTAAATTAAATTAAATTAAATTAAATTAAATTAAATTAAATTAAATTAAAATGCAGAAAGTTAACAACAAGAGAGAATCTTAAGAGCAGCAAGAGAAAAGCAGTTAGTTACCTACAAGGGAGCTCTGTAAGACTATCAGCAGATTTCTCAAAAGAAATTTTGCAGGCCAGAAGGGATTGACAAGAATTTAAAGTGATGAAAAAGCAAGGGCCTATAACCAATATTACTCCACCCTGCAAAGCTGTCATTCAGAACGGAAAGACATGAACGGCTTCCCAGACAAGAAAAAGCTAAAGGAGTTTATCACCACCAAACCAGTGTTACATAAAATGTTATAGGGTTGAGGAGGAGGAGGAAAGTTCAATATAGGAACAATAAAACGGCTATAAATACATCTCTCTCAACAATTGAATCTAAAAAACAACATAAATAAACCTGCCTAATAAAAACAGACACATGAATATAGAGAACATTTTGATGGTTGCCAGATAGGAGGGGGGTTGGGGGATTGGATGAAAAAGGGAAAAGGATTAAAAAATACAAATTGGTAGTTGCAAAATAGTCATGAATATAAAGTACAGCATGGTCAATAATATTCTAATAACTATGTATGGTGTCAGATGGGTACGAGATTTATTGGGATGATCACGCAGTAAGTTACATAATGTCTAATCACTGGGGTGTATACCTGACACTAATATAATATTGTATGTCAATTATAATTGAAAAATAAAAATAATTTTTAAAACTAAATAAAGTAAAACAATAAGCAAGAATTAATTAACTTTAATGGCAAAAATCATTGCAGGCAGAAAGAACAAGAGAAGAAATGATTCAACGGCAAGGTGTAATATACTATGTACATAAGAAACCCACAAGCAGGTTGATGTTATGAGAGTATAAACTATACGGAGGTAGGAGCAAGAAAGGAGGCCAGAGAGAACAAAAAGAGGCCATACAAACCTTTATAAGGAAGACATACTTCATCCTTAAGCTGACAAGAGATGTAAAAGTTACACAACCTTTTTAGATAATTCATTCTCACAGCCATGTAAAGGACGGACTGGAGAGAGGTAGCAAGAAAACCTATCAGGAGGCTATGAATGAGCTCCCAAGAATGAAAGCCTGAAGAGGAAAAGTATTTACCAGGTAAAACTGGCAGGACTGATTGTTAATTTAAATATAAGAGAGTGGTAAGAGTCGAAAATGACTCTTATGTGACTGGTGAGAGGAGTGGACCACAAACCAAGACAGAGCATTAATGGGAAGAATTAGGGAGACTGGGGAAGAGAAGCATGTTAGAAGCATGGGAAGTCTGAGGTGCCTCTGTGGTCCTAATTCAAACTGTGCAGCAAGTGTTTCATATACAAGGTTGCATTTTGAAATACAAGCATAGGCCAATTTAAGCATCATCAGCACACAGAAACAAAATCAAATAAGACTGACCAGTTAAAGTAAGAAGAATGAGAAAGTGGAACAAAAACAGATCTTTGTAGCACCAATAGGGAAGGTAAGAAAAGGCAGGGAAGGGTAGGGTAAGAATACCATAAAAAGATATAAAACGGATCATCAGAAATGGATGAAGAGAACAAGAATCCTGCAGTGTCAGAGGAAACAAAGAATAGTAAATTTCAAGAAGTAGACTGACCAATATCATCCAATGTGGCAAAGAGGTCAGCAAGAAAAAGCCTGAAATGTGCTTCCCTGGGAAGACAGTGGTGTTAACTTCAGCAGAAGCATTTCAGTAGCGTGGAAGAAACACAGGCCAGACTGCCAAGAGAATGGTAGGTATAGATGAGGAGGCAGAAATTATAGGGTGGGGCACAATGAGGTTTACAGTTGTTCATATGGAAAATAATAGAATAAGTAATTAATAATAATGTAAGGGTAAATTCTGTTTTGTGCACTCATACTGTAAGCCTGTTTTTGCCCAGCCCAGTAACATAGAGACGGGTAAAAAGAATTCTACATATAATTTTACATGTGCTCAGCATTAAAACTACAACTTTCAAACCAAAGAAAAATACCAGCAAAGACACACAAAATATTTTCTTAAAAAGGAAACTCAGATCTTGGAGAAAATGTCTTGCTTAATAAATATCTAGTTATTTAACAAATGCTTCTTATATAGCTTCATTCATGTCCTGACTTGGAAACAGAACTAAAATAAGAATGAAATTCGTAGTTCTTCATATCAACTCAGTAGTGGGAAAAGTGAAAGCAAGTATTCCCATCTGACAGTAGTCACTGCCTTTTTGTAAATATGTTCTTAAATGTTCATTGGTTAAAAAAAAAAAATGATGTCCCTGCTACTCTTCAGACATCTGGATCTAAAACTATTTTATGAAGACTTCTCCATCTTACTTTAAAAATTCTTACACTTAAAGATACCTTATTTTTTTGAAGGTAGTCAGTGAAATAAAGTAGCTCCTTTTTGCTATAATTTCATACCACATCATGGTAAATTTTAAGTCACCATTTACTTTATTGACTTACAAAGCACAATCTTTAAGCCATCCAACAAATTTATGAACTCTTAAGCAAAGAACATCAAGAAACCACCAGCATTAATAGATTAAACAGTATTAGCTGATTTTATTTTTAAATGGGGTGGGAGGTAAGTAAAGGACACTGAGAGCAAACTGAAGTTCTCCATTTAGTTAATTCCCCTTTTTAAAAAATCCAACCCATTGATGTTTATCTCTAAAGAATGTTTGTTTGTTTTTTTAATCCTCGCTCAAGGACATGCTTATTGATTTTAGAGAGAGAGGAAGGGAGGGAGAGAGAGAAGGAGAGAAACATCAATGTGAAAGAGAAACACTTATCAGCAGCCCCTTATAATGTTCCCCAACCCTGGAACCTGCAACCTAGGCATGTGCCCTAACCAGGAATTGAGCCATGACCCTTTGGTATACAGATGATGCTCCAACCAACTGAGCCATTCTGGCCAGGGCTAAGAATGTTTTTCTTTAAATTTTCCCTGCCTGAGTATTGATCTCTTAACCCATCCTTGAAATAAAATCCAGAGTGATCTTTGTAAACTCAGCAGATTTAATCACTTTATGTTCTTGATTTAAAATTGTCAATGGTGGGGGGGGGGGGGCGGTCCATCAAGTCATCCATACGAAGTTTGGTCATTTGGGAAAAGAAAGCAGATTTATTCGCATATAGCTCACAATTTCATATGTAAAATAAATCATAACTTTTATAGAAAAGCTAATGCATTCTTCATAATTATTGTATTCTTTCAGTGTGTGGATGAGTTATAAATATTGCACTGATCTGTTTAATTTAGCTAAAATTCAGGGCCTGACTTTTGTCAATAATGCATTTGCCTACTATTGCTTACATTTGTTAAATAGATGTTTGCTTGTTGTCACTGTGTTAGTTATAACCCCAGTACACCAAAGTGGTTAAATGAAGTGCAGAAGTTCTGATGAAACAGTAATGCAAGTTCTATAATCAGGTTTTTCACCTTCACATCTACTTTGTTTTCTTCCCTTAAGCAGTACTGATTTGATTTAAAAAAGAAAAAACAAAAACAAAAAACTATCTATGATCTAGTTTTTCTGTAAAATTCAAAAGTTGTCCAGGTATAATAGAAGTTCTCAATTGAAAGTAATGAAGGATTTCTATCTGCTCTAGGACATAATGGAAAACTTCCATTAAAATCAGTAGACCATTTCAAAAACACCTGACAATCCTGTATTTGATAGAAAGCCCCATTGCAAGTACTGGCGCATTGCTATTAAATAGTTAGGATTTACTAGTCTGTGAAGCAGCTCCATTCATATTAATCATTATGAATAAGGATAAGAACAAGGATTATAGTGGCTTTGAAAGTTATTTTTGACAAATACTGGACAAGTGGTATGTAGTATTCATTTCAACCTCAGTGTTTTTTAAGTAATAATGAACTAATAAATGTATTTCACTAATTACTTCAGGCAGAAATCAGAAAACATTTTCTGGAAAGGGCCAGATAATAAAAACTGTAGCTTTTTCTATCTATAGCATCTTTGTCACAACTACTCAACCCTACCCACCTAACTTAAAAGCATGACCTGGCTGAGTTCCCATAAAACTTTATTCACAAAAAAAGGAGTGGGCCAAGATTTAGCCCATGGGACATAGTTTGCCGATACCTTTCTTAAGGTAAAGCTATATATTATCTCCTCCTTTCTTCAAAAACTAGACTCAAAATATATTTCTCTCAAAAATGTATTTCATCTTTAAAAAAATTTATACTGTCCCATAAATTTACATATTATATAATTGGCTCCAAATATTTAATTTTTGAGAATTATCCCATTACTCCTTAAGCAAAATTTATTTACCAAACCAAAAGTTAAATACTTAATAACAATGAAATATTTCAACAAAACCGTGAAATTACCTGTCTTCTGCTTCGAGGACTTACTAACTTCACTTTCATAATGACTGAATAGTGACAGTTTCCTCTCTCAAATTTTTTTTCTTCCAAGTGAAATAATTAATATTATATGAAATAAATATTCTATCCGTATCATTTACCTTTAACTTGAGACATTAATAAGACTACCAAATGGTAAGATATACTTTATTACAAGACTCTAAATTCATATGATATAAAGATTTTGTCTGTATCAAAGTAACCCTTTTATAAACAATATGCATGAGGTATTCTAAAGTAGAGTAAATGACAAGTTTTCCAAAAGTTACACATCAGAAATCTGTATATTTGCAAATCACATGAATTTATTGATCGGCAACAATAAATTATGAGTCTGGTCTTAACATATAACAAGAAGAACTGCTAGTATTTATTAGGCACTCAGAAGATGACAAGCAGGGTTCTAAGCACTTTGTATTAACTCATTAATCTTCACAATTATAACATGGGTTATGTGTCACAATCGGCACCATTTAACAAATAAGTAAACTGAGGCACTGAGCAGTTAATTAATGTGCTCAAGTGACCCTGGCTCAAGAGAATTGGACTTCAGAGTCCATTCTCTTAACCACCAACCATATTGCTTCTCAAGAAGCAAGTAAAAATGTAACTGAAAATCGAGGGTACATTAGTGGGGTTTTCATAACTATTTTCATTTTCTCAGTAATTCCTCATGATAATCCAATTTTGTGATGTAATCCTAATTAACTCATAATTCTAATATAAAATTTAAACTTCAAAATAACAATTTGTTAATCACAGTTTCAAATACAAATTGATTCAAGCTTGCAAGTCTGCTCTTTGGCAATACTTTCACAATGCTGACTTCTTGCTGACCTATTAGTTTATATATACTGGGAACTTAGGCAAAAAAGAAAAAAAGAAAAGAAAAAAAATGGTGCTGTAGGTTAATACCTGGCAGACCAAAACAACAACACACATGTTAAAGACAAGAACAGAAAATCAGTCAAACATTAGCCTCTTTTTCCACTTTAATAGTATGTCTTAGATACATAGAAATCTATGATCATATATTTTTTAAATATCTTTTCCTTAAAGCATTACCAAGAACTACAAACAATTCAATTTATAACATGAAAATTAATTGTGATAAGGCAAAACATTTTAAAAGAGCATCAACAGTCCAATTCAATTTTGTCTTCCATGAAAACATGTTGATAGGAATGTTGCGAACCATGTAAGACAATGTTTGCCAGTAGAGTAATGGCACAGATAAGCTTCTTAATACCAGTTGTAAACTAATATTAGTTCATAACTAAAAGTATGTGAAATATACATTAAAGAGATATTATCTTATAAAAAGTATGACCATTCTTTGATGTGCCGTACTGTATCACCAACATGATTAAACCAAGTTAGCAAACCCCTTTTATAAGCAAATATAATAAACTCATACATAGTACTTGTTATTATGGAATAACATATAATTAGGGAAAGAAGGCTTTGCAAGCTGAGAAGTCCTTTACAGGCATAAGATTATCACTAACTATAATTTTTAAAGTAGAAGAATATTAAAAGTAAATTATATCAAAAAGTATAAAAAGCAAAAAAAGGTGCCTCATATGTTCATACCAATTCATTGCAACTTTACCATAATTTGAACAGTAGCACTAAGTAGAAATTTCAAAATGTGGACAGGTGGAACAGAACTACCATAGGTGGTATCCATGGATCAGTCACTGCCAACCCTCAAACTCTTTGTTATCGCTCCATGACAGATAAGCACAGAAACTAAGGTAAGCATTTAGAAACTTTTAGAGCAATCTGACATCACTGCAAGATTTTACAGTTTACAAAAGTTTTCATCTGTGAAAATTAGAAATTTGAAGAACTGACACTTTAAGAATCACTGAGCTAGAACACATTTCTCAGTGTCCCTTTCAGGTAAATGCGAGGCTAAGTTCTTGGAAACCAGGGGCATGATGCCCGTACCTTTCCTGTCAGGGAACTGACTCTACGGCTCTCTGCTGTCCCTCCCTGGCCTTCCAGCTGAAACCCAAATGAGGTGGCCACCCTACTACAATCGGGAAGACAGCAGCAATGCCCCAGAGCAGTGCTTTCTTTATGTGCAGAGAAATCACTGGGAGGATCTTCTTAAAATGAAAATGCTGATTTTGTAGACCAATGGTGGAGTTTGAGATTCTGTACTAGTAACAAGCTAGCAGGCTGCTCATGCTGCTGGTCTGAGGGCCGCAGTTGGAGCAGCAGGGGTTAAGGGACAACAAAACAGTAAGAGGGAAAGAACCTGGGTCCCTAAATGACACAAAGTAGAATTCACCACCACTCTGGGTTGTGTGGTGACAGACAGAAAAGAAGGCTATGTTCTTTAGATCTCTGGGATGAAGGGTCTCTGTTACATCAGCCTAGCCCTCAACCTACCTAATACAGAGCAGTTTTTTTAAATATTAGGAGAATTTATGTTGGTCCAGTTTTTGCATTTTAGTTAAAATAATATCAGCATAAATGCTTATTCCCATAAGTATAAACTAGTAAAAGTTTTAAGGCCTACTGCCATTTAAAAATAATCAGACTTCAGTATTCACACCGTGATTTCTGTCATGTATCATTTAAATGTTAAGTCCTTTCTCATTACCCTGTACCCATTCAAGTCTATACCACAATACTGGACTATCTTTTTTTATGATGTTATATCAAAATCTCAATTTTTAAAGTTTCAATTTGTTAAGAAACTACATCTAATTATATGTAGATGTGTTTCAACCGTGAACTATTCCTGCAAAAGAAATCTTGTCTTTTAATTGGTGAAAAAAATATTGAGTACAATGGCAGGTGTCTTTGCGTAGCAAAGAGCAGTCAGATATGTTTACCAACAAATAAATGATATTGTGTGTGGTCATTTTGCACCAACAACGATGTAAACAGACACAAAAGAGGGCACTGGAATTTCATAGTACTAGTATATTAATCATGTTTTTATACATGCATAAAAATATTGTCATTTAGCAATTTTTTAAAAGATTTTATTTATTTATTTTTAGAGAAAGGAAGAGAGGGAGAGAAACATCAATGTGTGGTTGCATCTCGCACGCCGCCTCCTGGGGACCTGGCCTGCACCCCAGGCATGTGCCCTGACTAGGAATCCAACTGTGATCCTTTCATTCGCAGGCTGGTGGTTAGTGCACCGAGCAACACCAGCTAGGGCTCAATTTTTAATTATCAAAGAAACACCTAATTAATATATGCTTATAATGATTTGTCATGGATATGTAACTAATTAGATGAATGAGGAAAAAATAATAAAAACAAAGAAAATAAGCACAACCAGGCCAAGCAGTCAAAAATTTATCAGCAACAATAAAATAAGAAAAAAGTACAGCCTAATCCTGTAAAACTTTGAAATAGAGTAATCAAATAAGACTGCTGGAGTCTAGGTACTAACCTTACCCCATCCCTCCCAAGAAGCACAACTGAGGAAAGAAGTCAAATCAGCACAATTTCACCCTCACAAATTAGGGTGAAACGGAGAGAGAGAATCATCAGGCAGCCTGGACAAAAGAGTTCATGGCAAGTCCCTACGAGTAGAAGCCCCTGCACAGCAACTTACAGTCTTAGCTCAAGCAGAAAGGATCACTAATGCCTGCCATTCTGAGAAGGGTGAACTAGGAAGGACACTGAGGAGGAGCCTATTTCGCATGCTTGGTGTCCTAAGTACTAAGATGTACATTGTCTTTTTTAATGTTCATAACTGAAAGTTAACATAAAAGCCACCTGTGCTCTGTAGGGTTCTCAGGTAGCCCCAGTGGACTGAAACCCTATTTATGCGTACCAGACTGCAAAGCACTTAATTGCCTTTCTTTTGCCCTGTCAAAGGCCTTGGAATGAATTACAATCTCATCATCTTAACACCTTTCTAACCAGGGACTCTGAGCTAACCCGGGATTCCGAGGTAACAAGCAATTCTGAAATATAAAAAAGAAAAGTAAAGATTTTAGCATATTATAAAATATCAAATATGTAAAAAAACTATTAGGACATAGCATAAACATACTAATTTAACAAACTTTTGAAAATAGTTTCTAGCAACATTGTTTTGAGAGAGAAGATTTCAAAGCCCCTATAGAAACAGTTGTTCCAAGCAAAGGAGTTCTATCAAAATTTATATCTAACTAAACACAAATACATACTTATGAGTGCATGTGTTTGTATTCTGTTAGAAGTTAACATCAATAAATAGAGAAAGCTTTGTATAACAGGTTATTTCCTACATATCTGTACAGGTTACATTTTTTCATAAAAACTGTTTAACTTAACATTCATTTCAGAAATAAATTTCTTCTCTACAAAAAGCTTGAAAAAGTTCATGTTCCTTAAGAATATAAAAACAATAAAATGAAAGATACTGATCAAAATAACACTAATATTCATTCTACAAGCATTTGAGTGTCTGCTGCGTACCTCACATCCAGCTAAATGCAAGGAATACTATAAAAATATGAAAAGACTTGACCTTTGCTTTAGAGAACTTATCAAATAATAAGGCATCAAACTATTTTACCTAATTAGAGAAACCACATATTAATTTATTTTTCTGGATCCAAAATTAGAATATATTTGTGGCAAAAGGAAGAATTATTTTATTAACTTTATCATGATTACCTGCCAACTTTTTGGAAACTTACATACACCCCTAGTTCTCTCTCAAAACAAAAAAACTGAGTCAATTTCAATCCATTTTAAAATGTTGGCTTTACTTAGCAAGATCTTCCCATCAATACTTATGTTTAATGTTTCATATTAGGCATTTTATTGTACAATATCTATCTTTATTAATTTTCAAACTTTTCAAGGTCCTGTTTAGAATTTAGTAAAATAAAAATGTTTTCCTTAACATCTTCCCTTAATATCCATGACAGGGTGTCTTCTAAAAAGCTGCTACTGCATTTTATATTTAGTGCAGTTTGGGGGGAATTGGGAAGAATTAAAACAATGAATCTTGAGCTATCTAAATTTATAAAGAATGTTTTAAAATTGCTCTGAATCTCTAATATCAGCCAGTCAACAAATACTGACCTTATCAAAAAATCTTATCACGGAACTCTTAAAAGTAAGTCCATTTTAGAAAAATTCATGATTTTCATAAAACTTCTTTCCTCTCTCTGGCAGCTCCTTAAAAATGCTGAAATTCCTCAGAGCCTGAACCTAGTTTATTCTTACTCAAAGCCTGGTCACATAACAAGGTCATAGATCAATGCTGTCTAACAGAAATATAACACAAGCCACATATGTAAATTTTGTAGTAGCCAGATTTTTAAAAGTAAAGGAAAACAGGTAAAATTAATTTAATAATGTGTTACTACAATATATTGAAAACATTATTTCAATATGTAACATTATAAAAGATAATGAGAGATATTTACATTCCCTTTTTGTACTAAGTCTTCCAAATACACTCAGTGTGTATTTCACATTTAGGGCACTCTAAATTTGGACTAGACACACTTCAAGTGTTCACATATGCCTAATGTCCACCAAACTGGACTGTACAGCCTCAGCTGATCTCATCCACGCACTGCTTCAATCATCAGCTATACGCAAATGACTCCATATGTGTATCTCCAGTCTTCTCTCCTGAGCACAAAATTAGTATTACCTAATGTCTAACTGGTGTCTTATTTTAGGTGACCCAAAGGCACCTCATGCTCAAATAATGTCCAATTTGAATTCATGATCCATCCCTCAAAAATGTGGCCCTCTACTGATGGTCCCTATCTAACCAATTCAGTTATACTAGCCAAAAACCCAGAAACCAGACCCTTGACACTTCTTTTCTCTCATTCCCATATCCAATCCAGTGAAACGTTTCGTTCACTTTACCTCCTAAATATCTCAATTCAATCTACTGCTCTCCATCACAACCATCATCCACACCATCTGTCTACTCCTGCCCACTTCCAATCCATTTTCTTCAATGCGAAGATACCTCAAAAGTTAACTATTATGTCATCCCTACTTCGACCCTCCAATTCCCTGATAAAACTTTTCAACTGAATTCTATTGCCATCAGAATAAGAACAAAACTTACAATGGTCTTCAAGGCCCAAGCTACATGATCTAGCTCCAGAGTATCTCCCAACCCATCTCATTATACTGCCTTTTTGTCCTGCCCTCCTCCCATTCTGCCTCCTGAGATCTTTGTATGACCCTTGCATGACCCTTGCATGTGCTGCTTTTCCCTTGCTTAGGTTATTTAATTCCCACTCATCCTCCAGATCTCAGGGAAGCATTCTCTGACCATTATGAAGACATTAAATTTCCCCTCTTGTAAGTTCGTATAGAATAATGTCCCTTCCCCTCTCTAGTATATTTTACAGATGTAATATGTTTAAATATGTAATTAATGGCTTTTCCCCCATAAGACTACATCCAGTTGTACAAAAGAAAGTGCCTGCCACAAGATAGTCAATAATTATTTGTTGAGTGATTGCACCAATAAATCTGTGTTCGTTTTTTTTCCCCCAAAGACCAGATACATATTATGAGATGGCATATTTAACATACCCTGCTTATATATTATTACTTCTGGAAAGCCTTCCAGACTTCCCAAGTCTGAGTTAACTGCTTTCAACAACACTCCACATGTAAAATACCAGTGTATGACATGTTTAAATTCTTTCTTATATATCACCCCAACAACACAGTGCTTGTGCATAAAAGAAATATGTATTTATTACATGTACTTCAGTACAGGCAAATTATTGTATAGGGTTACACATTCCTCTGCATTATAATTGACTATTGTTACCAAGATTATTATACCTTCAGCAGCACTATGCTAAAGAAACTGCCTGCAGCAGCAAAGTGTCTTGTTAGGTGGCTATGTTATACCCAACAAGATGAGGGATGAGGGTAGCTATTTGTCTCTACTTTAAAAGCTGTGAAACTGTAGTATGTGTGAGAAGTGCTCCCATGTGCAGAGACTCAGACCCACTGAGTGGGTGTTATGTGGTTACAATACTAAGGTACATATAAAGCTCTGTCCAGCCCTGTAGTACGATGTAGTTCTTTCCTTGTTCTCTAAATTACCAAAGTGCTTCTTTTCTGCCATCATTATCTTTGATCTGACACCACTGTCAATACTTTAGGTTATCACAACACATTTTTGCCCCCCTTCTCTGCTTTTCTTTGTCATCCTATGACTTCACAAATGTTTCTCAGTTTTCCATTAAAATGCTTGTATTGCTGGGAATGCAGTCTGTTTCTTCTAAAAATTATCTGGAGGTAAAGTGTTCTTCAGCTGCTTCTAAATCCTACACCTTTCAAAAAGTCAGAATTTCTAGACAGATGGGACTTAACTATAACATGATAAGTCAAAATGCCCATATTCTTTTGTCAAAAGGAGAAAACATAAGCCAAAAAAGTAATATAGCTGTATTTTTATGATTCTTGAAATGTTACTATGCAATTTTTACTTGATTTAGCAAATGCTGCTGTGTGAGAGATTACTTTCAACTTGCTGAGGTAGCAAGTTTCTTTTTATACCCCCTTATGCTTCAGGCAGTCAAGTCTATAGGCAGTTGAACTAGATTTATAGGTTATTCACTGGAAAAAAAATTCACTGCAAACAGCATCTTAAAACCTGAAAACTTGCACAGTTTAACAGAATAGCCAGTTATTTGCAGAAGTTTTCAGTATCTATAGAAGAAGCCAGGCACTATATAACATATTTTGAGACATAAGGTCAAGAAGGCTTATTACCTTTGAACATTATAATTCCACAAACAATATAAACCAAAGAGATAGTTACAAATGCTCATTAGAGAAACAAGAAATATTTCAAAATAGAAGGATGTCTCCAATAATCTCTCCTGAAAAGCAAGAATAGAGAGATTGGTTTCTTTTAGTGTTCTTCAGCATGATCTATTATTCTGTTTTCATCCAAAAAGTGTTTTAATGGTTCTGATCTTTTCCAAAAATGTGTTCCAAGGGTACATTTATATTAACATAGTAATGATAAAATATTAACATTCTAGATAATAAAAAAATCCTGTACTTGATATATACAACCCTATAAAGAATTACAAATATTCTTTACAAATATATCTATGCTTCAGAGTTATGCTGAAATACCTTTTGCATAAACTGTTATTGTATAACTGTTACCAACAGTGTATTATCTGAAAGTATAGTAGTTATATTAATGATGCTGCAAAGGTTATGTCTTATTTGAAGATTGAGATCATTCACTAGCAGTCTCCTGGGTAATAGGTGTGTCTCTCAAAAAAACTTTAACTAAACAAACAAGAAAGGCACAGGGGTGGAATGCAAAACAGGAATCTGACTTTTTTGGTCTTGATCATTAATGTGTTTGGGAGGAAGCTTCTAGGTGATGAGATGTGAAAAGAAACTCACCATCTGTGTACCGGTCAAAAGCCAGGAATCAGAAATCCCAGCAAAGTTTCCTGAAGATGTTCTACTTCTTTGGAGTAGCTATCTCAAGGCAACATGAAGAATAACAGGGCAGACCCCTCAAAACGAGAGCAATAATCACTTTATAATCCATATTATCAATGTGCTTATTTTCTCTATGCCACAGTTGCTCTCTTCTAGCACTACATTTTGATAAAGACTCTATAAGTGGTAGCCTATCTTAGTGGTTCAAAGATGAAACAAAGGGAGTGAAGTTTGGTATACACCTGGGCCAGAGGACATCAGTACGGTGGTAGCACCAGTAACCCAAGAAGACCACCCAGAAGGGAAGGTGAAATTCAAAGGGGACAAGGTAAGGAGAAGACCTTTGTGCTCATCCTTTCTTTCCCCTTAGACTCCACCCTCTCCCCCAAAAAACAAAATCAAAAACGAACACCCCTGAGCACAATCTGGTTAAACCCTGGATGTTAGAAACCTGTAGTTTCTAAGGAAATATGCTCTTTGCGAATAAAATGGAAACACACTATTTCTAAAGCTACGTTGGGTGTCTTCAGCTCAAAGCTACTAGAAAAGGGAAAAATAGATAACAATACAGTGTGTTACATTTTCAAATATTCTTGGACTTCAAAAAATTAATCAGATTTTCAGAAAAACTTAATCAGCATGTAGGTGAGCCACTAAAAAGTAAAGGTTTCCCTGAACCCAATAACTTCACTCCACAGAATAAGATATTAGCTTTCCCAAATATGTAAACTTACATATCACAAAATGCTTTAAAATCCAGTTTTCAATTTTAAAATGTGCTGTTTTTTGATCAATGATTTAAATTAGAAGTGGTAACCACAACTTGGTGAAAATGAGTACTGAATGTTTACTCCAGACCTTTAGGCTCTAGGTTCTGCCACTTATAACTCTGAGCAAATTGTCAGTACACTCTATGCTTCAATTTCCTCATCTGCACACTAAGGGAGTTAGCTATACAATCACTAATTCTATGGGAAATATCTTTTCAAAAACACAAACACAGCTGATTATGTCACCTTACTATCTTTTGTTAAACTGAAACAGACCCTAAATGGAGTCCATGGTAAGCTCCACCAAGACTTAATACCTAAGCTAATTGCAGTTGCAGTCTCTTCCTCCTCAGAGCACTTTTCTGTTTATTCGATGGGATGTTGTCTGATTCATGAATCATTCAATAAAACCAATTAGATGTTTAAATTTACTTAGTTGAATTTTTGTTCTTCAATGGTCACTATTTTTTAAGTATCAAAGGTTGATATTTATAAAAAAAAATAAAATTCTAAAGAATCAAAAGGTTAGTATAAATATACAATTCCCCCTTAAGGGAAATCTCCAAAGAGAAAAAAAACAAAAACAAAAAAAGCAGAGAGTAAAGTAAACCTGTTATCTAGACAAACAAGTCAAATCAGTGAAGTTATTCCATGCATATAATTAAGCATTAGAAAAACCAATATACTATTTAGTGCATTATTTAACATAACCACCATACTGTAGAAGTACCTAGAACATTTAAGTTCAAATCAGCAAACTTAATGCTTTATATATATAATTTTTTTCTAAGTGGTCAGTAGCACAGAAAACATTAGGTTTTGCTGGTTAAATTTAAAAGGTTTGTATGCATGTGTGTGGGTATGTATGTCTGTCCAGAAAAAGTCCAGCCATTGTTAGTATAATGAGAATGGTTTGCATGACATTGATATAACCTGGTAGCTAAGGCAAGTGGACTGGAATGTGCATGCTTGAACAATGATGACTTCACTGTACTAGTCAGTGGGGGCAGTAGACGCCATTGAGTGAGCATGTATACTCTGCGGCAATCACATTCAAAATGACTGAGCCAGTAGAACAGTGAATCTGCATCAAATTTTGCATTAAGCTTGAACATTTCTCCATGGAAACTATTTGGATGGTTCAGACAGCTGCAGCTATGGGCAACAAGAGATTGGCAATTTCATCATGGGACAGTGAGCCTACTCATGCATCACCTCTCACTCATGCATCAACTCTCCTGCAGAGTTTTCTGGCAAAACAACCAGGTGACTCAGTCCCCCTATAGCCCAGATTTGGTGCCCTGTGACTTCTGGCTTTTCCCTAAACTAAAATCACCTTTGAAAGGGAAGAGATCAGACCATCTGTGAGATTCAGGAAAATACAACAGGGAAGCTGATGGCAACTGGGAGAACTGTGTGAGGTCCCATGGTGTCTACTTTGAAAGGGGACTGAGGTGTCTTTGTCCAAGGTACAATGTTCCTTGCATCTTCTTCAATAATTGTGTCTATTTTTCATAGTGCATGGATGGATACTTTCTGGACAGAGCTGGTATATACAATACCTGCCAAAGTGGCTACTATTGGAGTTGTATTTTTAAATATTGATTTTTATGGAGCTCTAATGAAGATTAATGACTTAAAGGAGGAAATATACTCAAAAATAACAAACTGGAATAATAGATTGGTCTATATAGATCTGTACTCCCTGAAGATCACATTTTCAGAAATAAACTTTTCATCACCAAGAACTTCCCTAACCTACTATTTTAGGTGAAACTGATAGAACAGACTTAATAATAGTTTAGGTGTTTTAGCATCTATTTCTTTACAGGTCCTACAAGTCCTTAAGTGAGTAGACAGAGTACAAAGAAAAATGGTTTTGTCAGTGACAATAACAGAGAATTCCAAAGTTAGAGGAAGCTCAGAATGTCAGTACTGGGATGAGTTGGTCAAAGCTGTTCTACGGTTAGAAATTCTCCTTCCAGTGCTCTTCTCTGCCTAAATCTTTGAGATTTTTTTTATTTAATGTAGTAAGTCTATTTAAATATAAGATCTACTACAGTACAGGCCACCCAAATGCCTAGGGGTTCCTCCTCTTCTTTGGCACAAGTCTAGTCTATTCAAGACCCATCAGAAGGTACATGGCACTTCTCAACTCCTAGATAGTTCTATCAGACCCACAGATTACTCCTCTCTTTATGAGTCAAAATCATATAAAAGCAACAGTTCAGTGAAAGTAAAATATATAAACAGATAATTTGTAATACATAGTGGCACGTGTTACAATATAACAGTGCTGGGGATTTATAACAAAATAACAAAGGGAGGAACTCTACCTAGTCTTAGTTAAGAGACCTTGGCTAAGGAAGGCCTGATTGACAGGGATATTTCAAGGTCAACTGTATCACACTTTACTGAAAACCTACAATATACCGTGCTCTCTGGCACTACAGATACACAGAAAAATAAGAGGTATTTCCCCACTTTTAAGGAGTCCAAAGAAAAACAACTTACCCATATTTTGCCACATATAATGTGCACATTTTTGTCCAAATTTTTGAGGGAAATATAACGGTGTGCATTATACATGGGTAGCACTAATTCTATAGCTATATAAATGTTTTTAGTTATTTTATTTGTGCGTATGTGTTTAAAGTGTAACTCTAGAAAGCAATGATATCCTTATGCAAAGCAATACCCTGGAATACAACAATCAGTTTTGTTTCTAAATATAGCTAAATAAATAATTGAATTAAAAAATTAAAAGATTTTTTTTCCTGAAAATTTGGGCCAAAAATGTGGGTGTGCAATATACTCGGCAAAATACGGTACTATGTGTTTGGTACCAAACTAATGAGATTGGCCTTTCTAAAGGAGGTGAGATCATTCTAGGAAGCAGAAAAAGACTAAATTGTAACTGAAATTATAAAATTAGTTTGAAGAACTAAGGCTCAATTTAATGAAAAATGAGGAACAATTCAAATAGAAGAGTGGTCCAAGATTCTCCAAGACAACGTTCTGAGGGAAAGAAACTGATGGAAGAGATTCAAATTAAAGGAACAAAAATAAAACTGAACAAGGTGAGTTTTAAACTTTACAGTTTGTCATACTAATGGTGTTCTACACAAAAGCTGTAGGAACAATAACACATAATAGAAAAGCACCAGATTTGGAACTGGCCCTCCTGCAATCACCATTCAGCTCCACCACTTTCTAGCAATGTCATTTACGGAAAATTACTTAACAGTTCTGTATCTCAGTATTCACCTGGAAAATCGGGTGCCTGTAAAGCCAGGACCAGCTTCTTCCAACACAGGTGTTACTATATCACTCTAATCAAAAACTGTATTCACAATATCAAATTCACATCTTTTAAGTACTTGTAGACTCCATAATCTGGCCCCAAACTTTCGGTCTTAGTCTTCATTGGACACCCTCCCACTTCCACCGAAGCATTTGGATCTAGCGTCAGTTCAGCAAACCCATAAGCATTTTCCTACTTCTGTGCCTTATCCCACTTCTCGAGGAAATTAACTCTCCTTCCCTCCAATTCCACTGCACATCTGTCTGCTCCTCGGTACAATTTCCCTGTTTTTGTGCTTGACTTTTTTAATGCCTCACTCCCTCCTCTTTTCGCGAAGATTGTGAACTTCCATACAGCAGGCAAATCATCCGCCTTCCTACCCTTCATCTCAGACTGTGCCTGTGCAGGCCTGGAAAAAGCGTTACTGAATGAAACTGGATATTTACAACTGTAATGAACGCAGTACCAGAAACTGCTTAATTTCGCTTAATGTTTTATTGCTTTCAGATCCTAAAAATCTTGGCATGAAATGTTTTTAAATAGCAGAACACCTCCATCCCTTCAAGAAAAGTTCTACGGAGCACCCACACGCGTT
Source organism: Pteronotus mesoamericanus (assembly GCF_021234165.1). Taxonomy (NCBI): domain Eukaryota; kingdom Metazoa; phylum Chordata; class Mammalia; order Chiroptera; family Mormoopidae; genus Pteronotus; species Pteronotus mesoamericanus. The sequence goes on along the minus strand of NW_026555285.1, from coordinate 17,234,944 downwards.
GACAGGGCGATCATTCTTAGCTTCAGAAGTTGTGTGTGCGCCACGGAGCTCAGCTTCATGCCCGTCAATACTGTACTTAGAAATAAAAAGCGCCACCCGGGCAGCAGCAAGGGCTGTGCTCTCGTCCGCCCTCAACTTCCTGCAGGCCCGCGGGCTCCGGCGGAGGTCCTCCTTCGCCGCCGCACTAGGTTGTCCACCCCTCGCCGCCCGTCGTCCCGCCGCAGCAACTCCCCCACCCGGTAGAGGCGCGAACGGCGCTGCAGGTTCTCCCGGGAGGGCCGGCTCAGGCCTGGGCCTGGGCGGCCCTGCCCGTGGCCCCTCGGCCTCACCCGACCCGCCGCAAGCCACCTGGGGCCCAAGCCACCCGGGGCCCAGGCCGCGCCGCCGCCCGGAGGCGAGCTGGGGTACTCGGCCGGCTCCGCGTGGCGCCGGGGGCGGAGCCGGGCCGGAGGGCCTGGGGAGAGGCCGGGGACGGGCGGCGGCCTCCGCCCACCCCGACGCGTACCCCACCGCCCCCAACCCCAACCCTCTTTGGGACCCCGGTCCGCGCCCGCGGCCAACGGGACTCACCACTTACCAACCCGCCTGGGACAACGCTGCGCCGTACGCCACGGCCATGGCAGCTGCTTAGGCCGGGGATGGTGTGGGGGGTGGGGGGGGCTGGGGTGAGGGTTGGGGGGGGGCGGCTTCCTACTTGAGACCAAAAAAGAAAAAAAGAAAAAGAAAGAAAGAAAGAGAAATAAGGAAGGAAGGAAGGAAGGAAGGAAGAAAAATAAAGAAAAGAAAAGAAAGAAAAAGAAAGAAAAAAACTCCTCTGTTCGGCACTACAACTGGGCATGCTCAGTGTGGCCGGCGCTTCCGCGTGCGGGTTCCGCTCACCGAGTTTTCCGAGCGGCCAGAGGGGCTGGCCTGGTGTGGGACTGGGTGACTGCGGCGCGCTGAGGCGGTAATCAGCTAGGGACAGGATGGGGCCTGAAGGTAGGTCAGTTTGTTATCAAGGACCACGAGATTTTGCCTCTCCAAAGGCAAAGACCGGTTGTTTGTTGTTCTGGGTCACTTTTCTGAGTTGCACATCTTGGAAACTAGTTGGGGAGGTTCTGTGTAAAGCCGAAAGTAACGCCCCGTTTCCAGCGCTAACAGGTCAGCTCAGAGAAAGCAGGGTAACGCTAGCAGTGAGACGGACAGGTCGGTTACGAGAGAGCGCTTTCAGTACCGCGCTTATACGGCCCTGTTTCATGCAGTAAGACTCAAAGAAAAGCTGTTCCCAAGCCCATTCTGCGTAGGGAAAAGTTTACTTTCTTATAAAGACTCGTTCCATTCATCCCGCTGTTCTCTCCGCCTAGACACAAAGAATGCAATCAATTTTTTTTCCCCCCAGCTCCCACAAGCAAATCAGTCCAGGTCGGACACCACAATGAAAGTGAGTGGTCAACCCAAGAAAACCTGCACTTAAGGAGTGTGGAAAAATTGGGCAGTTGAAACAGTGCTCGTTTTTCTGCCCCTCTCCTACTGGGCCTGACCCTGTCCCACTGCGGCCGTGTGACGTAGACACGGGCTCACCAGACCTGCCTCCCACCGACCACTTGCGGGTGCCCTTAGTCTCTCGGGAGAGCTGAAGCGCAAGGGCGGGTCCCTGAATGAGCATGCGCTGTGGCGGCGCGGAACGGCACACTTTAGTGTGATTGGGCAGCTGAAACCCACGTCAGCCAATCAGGAAGCACGCGACTCCGGGAGCCTCTCCCTAGAACCTTGCTCCGCCCTCCACGGTCCTTCTGCGGGGCCCAGGAAAAAGACTCGAGTGTCACTGGCCTCAGCTGTCAGGTCCCAGGGTGAGACTGTTAAGAACTTAAATCCTAATACCACGATCGATTTATCTGAAGCCGTTGTCATAAACAGATTTAGAGCAGGCTGCGAAATTGGGCACAGCCGCTCCTGGGACCGCGGAGCATACTATTCACTGCTTACAGAAGGAAGGGGATAATTGGGATGGAGCTAAAATTACTTAATAGAGATTTTTGTCATTTTAACTGGGGTGTGCCTTTCGGACTTCCCAGAAGTCATAGTTCTAAAGTCGCGATGCTTTCCAGAGTTCTAACGCTATTGTAATATGTCCCCAAGCACTTTTTTAAACAGAAGCAACCCCGTAGTAGTCCCTACAATTTGCAGTATACAATGTACATAAAAGGCCATATATATGCTACAAGTATATTTCAATTTACAGGCACCACTCATAATATCCAGAAGTCAAGAAAAGATTTACCATTCTGAAGTAAATAGATAACTCAATTAAATTGCTAATAATTTTTATTGGATATGGAATAGAATCTTCTCATCAATTATTTACATTTTGAAATTAATGTGACATGTTAACTATGAAAATGATAATGTGTTCTAATCATCAGAAATATTCACTGTTTAAATGTGAAGGTTTCACTCATTTATTCACACATGCAGTGTAATACAATAAGAAATTACCATTGCATTGTGGTACTTGAAATGCTCCACAAAACACTAAATTCGTTTGCTTTAAGATATACTTTAAAGAATGAGTTGAGGGTTTCCACTGGAGAAATTTGGGACAATGTGAGCATCAAAAAGAACAAGTACAATAATTAATTGAATAAAAAATCGGGTAAAGAAAGTGTATGAGTTCAGAGTGCCACTAAAATAGGAGGGAGAATGAAATTTTTTTCTTTCAGAGGAATACTAGAGATTCAGTGTAGAACAAATAATAGAATTAGAAAATTACTATTTTCCAAATTAATCACAAACAATTCAGGTGAAGTTCATCAGAGAATGCTGAAAGCCACTGGGTGGACGACTGTAGGAATACAGGATCTTCACTTGTGCTCAAAGTGTCAAACCATAACATAAAATAGAAAATGTACCATTACTGGAAAAAAAATCACTGCTTATGAAGTGACCAAAGTTAGAATTGCTAATAATGGGACAATCTGGTTCTATGTTCTTACTGATGTTTTGCAATTAGAAATATGTATCATCTCAGAACTACTGTTGCCAAAATTGTTTAACTTAATTTTAATCAAGATTTTAGCCTGTGGTTCCCAACCAAGGGGTAGATCCCCCACCTTGCTCCTATATGGTCCTGGGCATGACAATGTCTGGAGACATTTTTGTTTGTCTAATGGGAGAGGGGAGCAGACAGGGAAACAGGATGGAGAAGGTAGTTACGGCATCTAATGGGAAGGGGCTGGGGACACTGCTAAACATCTGAAAATGTACGGGACAACCTCTCCACAACAGAGAATTATTTGGCCCAAAATGTCAATAGTACCAAGATTAAGAAGTCCTGGTCTAGATATAAGCACAAATTTAAAAGTTATATAGGGGTTATTAGAACAAGTTAAACACAAGGAAAAGGGCAGATAAATCCAGAGTGTGGTATATTCTATACGAAACCTGACCTGGACTGTTCAAATGCACCATTGTAATTTTTTTGAAGAAAAGTGGAATTCTTCCAGATTGAAGAGACCCAAGAGACATGACAACAAAGTACAATCCTTGATCTTAAAGAGATGTGGTATTGTCCTTAATCTTGAAAATTTTATGCCAAAACATTTACGGCTGAAGAGTTGTGGTATCTGCAACTTATTTTAAAATGATTCAGAATGTATCTGTGTGGATATGTCTACCCACATAAGTAGACATATTTACATAACAAATAAATATACATGTATATACAGGGTGGGACAAAAGTAGGTTTAAAGTTCATATGAAAAATAATATAATAATAAATAATAATATAAGTATATACTGTTTCACATACAACTGTAAACCAACTTTTGCCTCACCCTGTATTTATATGTATGAAAGAGGAAGAGAAGGTAAATGTAGCAGAATGTTAAAAATGGGTGAATTTAATTGGACAGTTCAAGTGGTCATTATATATATATAAATATACACACACACACACACATATATATATACATATATATATGTATATATATATAACTTTTCCCTAAGTTTGAAATTTTTCAAAATAAAAAGTTAAGGAAAACTGTATGAATTATACTAATGTCTTTCACATCAAAAAATTTTTATTAGAATTACAAGGTCTGTCCAGAAAATGTACAGCCATGTAATATGAAAAATAGAACATTTATTGAAGAAGATACAAGATACAAGAAACATTATACATAGGACAATGACACCTCAGTACCCTTCAAAGTAGGTACCTTGGAACCTCACACAGTTCTCCCAATCACCATCAACTGCCCCATTTTCTGAATCTCATCAATGGTCTGAAATCTCTTCCCTTTCCAAGGTGAGTTTAGTTTTGGGAAAAGCCAGAAGTCGCAGGGCACCAAATCTGGGCGGTAGAGGAGCTGAGTTGCCTGGGTGTTTTGCCAAAAAAACTGTGCACAAGAGATGATACATGAGTGGGCTCATTGTCATGAAGAAGCTGCCCATCACCGGTTGCCCATAGCTGGGGCCTTCTGAATCATCCAAAAAGTTTCCATGGAGGAATGTTCAAGCTTAATGCAAAATTTGATGGAGATTCATTACTTTACTTGTTCAGTCATTTTGAATGTGGTGGCCACATGGTATACAGGCTCACTGAATGGCACCTACTACCCCCACTGATTAGTACAGTGAAATCACCATTGTTCATGCATGTGCATTCCATTCCACTCTCCTTGGCCACCAGGTTACATCAGTGTTGCACAAACCATTCTCATTATGTTAACAGTGGTTGAAATTTTTCCTGACAGAGCTCCTTTGTTTTGTATAGATAAGTTAGTGCCGTGGAAAAATGGTAACGGCGAACTAGATGAAAAAGTGGATTTCCATTTTTAATAAGATAAATGATTGATTTACAGAAAATGTAAAGTCTTGCAATGAGCTGAAAGTTGGGGGAACTACTAAGGTGACAAAAGGGCTCTAGGTACAAGAGGGCAAAAAGGCAGAGTTAAATTAATTTGGAGTCAGTGGTATAAATTAACAGAGAGACTAAAAATCTGTTCACCCCTTTTTTGCCCCTATCACTTCAGTGAAGGAAAAGGCTCTCAAACTAAAGAAGAATAGAAGAGTAGGGGTAAGTAGGAATAGAAAACACAACAAAATATGAGATTATAAGAGTACTTAGCCCCTCTGAGACACAATAAATTGTTTGTCCTTAGACCATTTACATCCCAGAGAATCCAAAATAACTCATGAATGACTTAGGTAAGCCAATTCTAGGGAGCCCTAAAGAACTGCTGAGCTCATCAGGAAATGTTCTAGAAACCTGAAATAGGCAAAAATATTTTCTGTTTTAAGAAAGGGAAAGGAGCTCTGGCTGGTGTGGCTCAGTAGATTGAGCACCAGCCTGTGAACCAAAAGGTTGCCAGTTCAATTCCCAGTCAGGGCACACATCTGGGTTGTAGGTCAGGTTCCCAGTTAGGGGTGTGTGAGAGGCAGCAGATCAATATTTCACATATCGATGTTTCTCTCCCTCTCTTTCTGCCTTCCTGCTCCTCCCTCTAAAAATAAAGATAAATAAAATCTTTTAATAAAAAGGGAAAAGAGTTTTTTCAACAAATGTACCAATACAACTGGATATCCACATACATAAGAATAAAGTTGGAGTACTTCATCACATCATATACAAAATACTCAAAATTGATTATAGATTTAAAGGTAAGAGCTAAAAATATAATATGCCTAGAAGAAAGTGTAGAAGTAAATTATGATACTGGGTTAGGCAATAGATATAACATTCAAGTACAACAAAAAATTTAAAAAATAGATATACTGGACTATCAAAATTAAAAACTTTTGTGCTTCAAAGGACACCATCAAGACAGTGAAAAGACAGTTTACTGAATGGGTGAAAATAGATGTTGTATTGAGAATACCTATGAAAAACTCTTACAACTCAATAATAAAAAAACAACTCAGTTAATAAATGAGTAAAGCATTTGAACAGCTATTTCTTCCAAAAAAAGATATACAGAGAGCCAATAAGTGAATGAAAAGGTGCTCAACATCCTTAGTCATTAGGGAAATGTAAATCAAAAGCACATGAGATATTTCATACACACTAGAATTGCTATAGTTAAAAAGATGGACAATAACGTTGGTGAGGATGTGAAGAAATTAGAACATTCATGATAGCCAAAGGGAATATAAAATCATGCAACTACTTTGGAAAATAGTTTGGTAGTTCTTCAAAAAGTTAAAAATAAAGTTACCATATGACCTAATTCTACTCCTAGCTATATGCCCAAGACAAATGGAAACCTCTTCACCCAAAAACATACATGGATGTTCATAGCAGTATTATTCATATTAATCAAATAGTAAAAACAATCCAAATGTCCATCAACTGATAAATAGATAAGTGGGGTTCCAGAAACTAAAGGCCAGGGAATTTACTCTTAACCCATTAGTTATGATTCTAGAATTTATGATTTAGGAGATAAATATTTAATAAGAAGTAGGTTTGAAATAGCTGACCTCTAAATGTTGTTTGACTCCTATAATTCTATGATTCTAAATTGTATCACATTAGCCTCATTTCCTTAAAAAAAATCTTTCTTAGTAAGTATAAGAAATAGGGTGTGGCCATTAGGATAGAGTAGGTTATGTTATAACAATAAACGACCACAATATATTAGTGGCTTTTAATCAAAAATATTTTTCTTTCATGTTATATGTGCAATGAGAATGTTGGGAGAGTGTGGAAGAAAGCCTCTGATCATAGTGGTCACCTTTACACTCCATACCAGGACAGAGCACTAACCATCTCAAACATTGTTAATAGAGCAGTAGATAGAAAGGAATATCTACTGACTAAAGTATACTAGATATATATGTGGAGTAATGGAATAAAAGCAAGTGTTAATATGATGAATTACTAAAAATAACTAAGAAAAAGCCAAAAACCCCAGTAGAAAAATGGGAGAGTATATGAATAGACAATAATGCAAAAATAAAATCTAAGTAGTCAATGAACATGTGACAATGTTTAACCACATCAATAATCAAAACAGCAATGAGGTATCAGTAAAGTTCCATCTTTTACCTAAACCAATGGCAAAACTAGTAAGCAATACCAAATGTTAGCAAAAATATTTATTTTTTAACACACTATTCATAGGAGTAAAGTCAATACAGACACTTTGAAGAGTATTTTGGCAATATCTAGAAATATTGAAGATGTGCACACTTTATGATAGAGCATTTTCATTTTTAGATACTTATTCTAAAGAAAGATGTTCACTGAAGCATTATTTATAATAAAAGTGAAAAACAACTCCAATGTCCAGTTAGGAAGAAATAGGAAAAAAGAAAAATGTGGTATATTTTTCCAAAATAGAATGTCCTATGCCAGTTTAACAGAATACACTGAGTCTATACATCAGTTGAGTGCAAGCCAACAATAGATGCCAAGTTAAAATGCACACATGCACACACACACACAAAATCATTGAAACATCCAAAAGAGCTCTCTGCAATGATGGAAATATTGTTAGTGGCAGCACAGTGCACTGCACTAGCCACTAACCATATTTGGCTACTGAGCACTTGGAATATGGCTAGTGCAATGGAGGAACTGAGTTTTAAATTTTTATTTTAATTAATTTAAATTTAAATAACCACATTGATTAGTGGCTACATACTGAACAGCACAGGTATATTTATGTCTGGATTATAGAGGCATACATATGTATGTAGAAGTATGAAAATAGATTTGAGAGGTGCACAAGAAACTCAGTACTGGTTGAAGTGGGAAAGAAAGGTAAAGGATCATAGGGTAATTGCCAAAAAGGATTATTTGCTTTATCAGTAAAGTTTATTCCTTTTTTAAAAATAGAAGCAATGATGACAATGTATTAGTTATTGTTCACTGAGTAGTAAGAATATGGGTGTTTTTCTATTATTATTTTTCCTTTTGGTACATTTAAAATACCTCAAAACAAGTTAATGCTGTGAACATTTTAGAAAGGAATCCAAGCAGTTAGAATGGTTCAGTGGTTTTCAACAGATTTCCTAAGGATTCCTCATGGCTTCACTTTGTGCCTCAAGAGCCATAGTGGTGGGCAAAGAGAAGGGTCAGCAAAGTGGAGCCTAGGCTGTCCAGCCCACTCAAAGCAGAACAGCACTTCTTTTATCTGCTTTATTCACTGCATTTTGATGTAAGATTTCATTTGAATAAAGGATTCAACAATTAAAAAGAGGTTTTAAAAACCATGCGGCTGGATGAGTAAACCAGTCTTTAATTCAACAAGGATTTATGGAGTCCACACTATGAGCCAATCATTGTGCCAGGCACTGCAGGTGAGATCAGCAGTCATGAGCTCTGCCTTTGAAGTTTATAGTCTGTCTGAGGATAAAAATATTAAATTTTATACATAGTTGATTGTAACTGCTATGAAGGTATCCAACCAAACTTCCGGGCTCTTACAAGTGATACTGTGAATCTCTATTTTCATTTTTTTTTGAAAGATAAGAGTATTTTAACAAACTCTGTTTGTACAGCATTCTCTCAGCCTGAAGTCCCCATCTCTGGCAATATGAATGTTTCTTTCCTCGTGGTTTGGGATGCCATCTTTCACATGGAAGTTTTCTCTCCTGCTTTTAGGACAAAAATGGAGAGGCTGAGTCCTCTTATACCTGCTGTTTTTTAGGTGCTCAAAATAATTTTTTATGCCAGTTGACATATTTTGGCTTGGCAGACACTGCCACCCTTCAGAATCATGAGGAAAGAAGGAGAAAGAGAATTGGGAAAAATTCAATGCATGGGTCCGAATGCCAGACCTAGGACAGTTACTTAATATATTTTCATTATTAAAATGACTTTTTTTTTAACCCAGTGGTGTGATGGAACCAGATCCCACCAATTTACAAAAGCAAAACACATCTCTAAAACAGCACTCGCATCATGTTAGCTTGAAATTAGCCATAGTGTATTCATACTACAGTAACTGGCAAGTGCTACAAGTCAGGTTTGTTTATTTTGTTTTGTTTTTTTTCTGGAGAGCCAGTTATTAAACACTTAGTAGTACACCACTAGTTATACCTCCAAGAATGAGAGAATTTCAAGATTAGAAGGCATGGTTTAGATAACATGAGCGGATATACAAATTATCTGAGTTCTATAGAGATAAGATGCTTTTAAAGTGAGGAGTCATGCCACCTTCACTTTGTATATTGTAAGAAAATGACTTATATCTGAACCAGTACTACTTCATACGAGATGAAAATCACCCTCCCAGCTCTAAAACAATTGTTTGCTTCTGTAAAATGACAAATTTTTAACTAATTTGAGTTTGTGCTATATATTGTGTTCTTAAATGATACTGTTGTCTATTTATTTGATTACCATATTAACAAAAATTTATTTACTAAGTCCTAGGCATGGGGAAATAGCAGTGAATAACACCATTGGGGTTCTCTGCCCTTGTAGAGATTTTACTCTCATAATTTAGGGAAGAAATCATATGTTTTGTTTAGTAAATTAAATATTAGGTGATCACTGTTAATAGGAAAAAGGTCTTTTTTTCAGGTCCTCCTTGACAAAGCTAGCGGGACCCCGTAAAGCATGACTGACTTGTTTTATGAGCCTCTATCCTCAGGACTAGGAAATTACTTGAAGCACCCTTTCTTGGAACTTAGGAAATAGGACATGTCAGACTGCAAGGATCAGACCCTGCACCCAAAGATAACATTGAAACAAGCTGCAGCCTATGCAAGACTATCTGAAACATCCAGCTCTACAACTGCCCCACACACCTAATTAAAGCTCAAAATCCCCACCTCTCAGGGCTGGTGTATCTCCCTTTACCAAGGCCCTCTCCCCTCTTGGAGAGTGAATAAAAAACTTTACTCTCTGCACCTTCTTCTCTTTTTGAATTCATTCACAGCTCACATCACTGACTACCCTAATATTTTGGTGGCCCATACAGGGACAATATTTCTCCCTCTCTTCCGCCTCCTGAGACTTACGACTAGGGGAGCAGTGGGCAGCAGAAGCTTGACCCAGGCTAAGTCCTGAACCTTGTCTCTGTGAGATTTAGAGAGAGAGGATTCGAATCCTTTTCTGTCTCTCTGGTCTCTGCAAACAGCCCTCTCCTCACCCCCTACATGGCCAGCTCTCTGTAAGTCTCTCTGAATCCCAGGAGGAAAACATTAGAGTGGTCAAGAGTGATAACTTCCCCTCACCCACCATCTTGTTGTCCTAAACCCCAGTACTGGGCCTTTCACCTTCCCAGGGTTTCGGCTGTGAGGTCCACCTCCGACTTTCTCCCAGCTGGGTTCAGTCTGCCGTCATACTCAGGGACACCTAGCTCTGGACAGATCTTTGGAGTTCAGTCTGCTCTCAGGCTCAGGGATACCTGGCTCTGAGGCAGATTTTCTTGGCTGGTCTGCCCTCAGGTTAGAGGACACTTGACTCTGGTGGCAGATTTCCAGGTCTTTTGAGTTGGGGATGCTCTTCTTGAACCTTCCCCTCCGTCCATCTGTTCTCATTCCTGAGGTATTCTTCCTTTTTACCATGGGCAATACTCAATCAACCCCACCCAAGGACTCTGTGATGTCTACTTAAGAACTTGAAGGCTCTGGGACTTACCTCAAGCCCAAGTGCTTGATTTTCTATTACAACATGGCCTGGCCCCAGTACAAACTGGATAACCAAGAGGTTTGGCCCCTGGACAGGTCTCTTAACTATAATACCAACCTATAACACTACCCTCAAACTTAACCTTTACTATCATGGTCTCAATCCCCTACTTAGGTTTAGTTCTCGAGAGGAGTCAAGAGTTTAACCTTCAGCAGGGATTCCAGGAATTCCAGGCTTCTTTCTCCTAAATATGCCTTTTTATTCAACTTTGCCTCACAAGTTTTTTCCCTCCTTTCTCTGACCATTCTATTTACATCTCTACCACCTCCATCCTCCCAAACTGTAAAACACTCTGAATTCTCCTCCTGGAGGTCTGGAAACTGATAAATCCTGGGAAAAATAAGACAATTAATGCCAGGCAAACTCATTGTTGTTTGCAAAAGCAGCAGGGTGCCTGCCTCTCAAAGCAGAGAAAAAAGTGACATTTTTACTCTCAATCCACTTCTCTACCCCTTTGCCTATCTCTTTTAACTCCCCCTCCATCTCATCTCCCCACTTCTCCTCCTCAGACCTCTCCTCCTCCCCCTACCTTCAGAATGGGCTTCTCCCAGCCATTCCTGTTCCAGCCTAGCAGGCCATCCCTTTCAGGAACCCTCTAAACCTGTGACCCAACTCCCTCTCCATCAGGTTGCTGGATCAGCGGGCATTATTCAGGTCCCGGCTCCCTTTTCAATGTTAGACTGTAGCAGGCTACTTAGCATGGGTCCCCTAAAGGTGGGAGACCCCCAAACCCTCATACCCTGCAAAAATGCAGAGGGGGCAAGAAATGCCCACACAGTGAAGAGTCTAGCATTTAAGATACATTTGCACAGCCAAGACAGATTAACAGCCTGTGCTTTCCTGAAGGGAGGAGCTGTGGAAGCTGCCCCAGGAAACTGCATGCATGACTGTGAGAATGTGCATGTCAGAATGACTTGGCAGAGTGACACGTGACAAAGCCAAGGGGGGAGCTCATACAGTTCCTGTTTGAACTGTGGGAGTGAATGACCGCCCTGGATGCCAGTGTGTGACTGAGAACTCTTGCCCTGACTAAAGGTGGCAGCCAAAAGAGGGTCAAAGACACTGGGGAGCGGAGGGAGCTGACAGAAATGGATGACACCAATGCACCATGGGAAGAACTGGATAGTCAGCTGCTCAGGAAGTTCTGAGCTGAGTATTTAAAATTGGAGTGGGCCAAGTAACATGAGGTCTGCCACAAGGTTGGGAGGTCTGCATGTTGGTTGGTCTGGAGGTCTGTAGGCGCACAGGAAACATCCTTAGCTCCTCTTCCTGCACAGAAGATGGGGGCAGAGCTGGCAGAGCTGTGGTGATCTGCCTGGCCAAGCACACAGACCCATGAGAGATGCTTGGAATGAACTGTGACCAGGAATGATGAGCTGCAGACTTCTGCATTTCTGAAGAATGGTCCTTTGAGTGGCATATTCTGAAACTGATCTGGCTTGGCTTGGCAGAGGAAGGCAAGGCTATTTGTTTTTCAGTGATTTGAAGGAAGTGGGACTTAATGGCAGAAATCAGCCATTATTCTAAATCTGTGTAACCTTTAAATAAACAACCCCTTTTCTTTTTCACCAAACTCTTGCCTTGGAAGTCATGCTTCTTGGCGATGGGCAAACAAACCTCATAGCTGTTCTAGAGTGCCACTGGCTGGGTTCTGTAACAAGACCTGTCCCATACTGAGGTTAGGTTCAGCAGTTTTTTCAGCAAATCTGGCTATACTTACAAAGGAGTTTGAATATCTCACCCTCTCATGTGATATCCTTGTGACTATTTTGTGACTGCTAATTTGTACCTCTTAATCCCTTCATCTTACTCACTTAATTCTTCTGGCAACTGTCACCCTCCCTCAGAGTCAGCTTCTATAAAAATGGTAGAAATAATTATCCAATGTCTGTTTTTAAATCAGAGCCTGTTTTCTTTCAGCTAGGAAATGTTATGGGTAACATATATTTTTACCAATTAAATCTGCTCTGATTCACCTGGTAAGGTAAGACTTTCTTGAAACTAATGATGCCAAAATATCTTTTTCCAGAATGTATTTGTAACTAAGTAAACCAGATATTGGACCAAATAGGAAAATAATTACTTTAAGGACCCTCCCAAGAGGAAACTAATCTTGAGACTGATGAATCTTTGCTAACCACCTTTTCTTCTTTATTAACTTCCAGGAGAGCCTCGGAGACAGCTTAACAGGGTACCTGCTCTACTCAGAATGGCCCAAAACAGCCCAGAGACTTACAGGGAGGCTTTTAACTCTCAGCTTGCTACATACCTGTCACTCGTAGACAGGGAACCAGTCCACAGTGCCTCAAGAGTCCCCTTTTCGGGTGCATACTCACAAATTGGGAAAATTTGACCTTGAGTCTCTCAAGAAAAAGGCTAATCTTCTTTTTTAACATGGCCTGGTCCCAATATCAAGTAGGCAATGGAAAGGTTTAGCCAATCAGTGACACCACTAACTTCAATGCTATCCTGCACTGGGACCTGTTTTACTATTCCCATGGGAAAATGGACAGAGGTTCCATATATCTAGGCCTTTATGGCTTTCAGAGATGACACTAAGCTATATGCTGTCCATAAACTGGAAAAATATACCCAGATGGAAAAAGCATTTTAAGTCTGGGTAAACGGGTTTGTCAATCCTTTGCAAACATTCGAGTGGCTCCCCAAGGGTTGAGGTATTAATAATAACTGTCTTTGTTTTATGAATAAAGTCTTTACAGGGCTGGAGGTATGGTCCACTAAATCCCTTTACCTTTCCAAAATGTCCTCTATTCATCTCTAATAAGTAACTCATGGGTAATTGGCTTTATGAAACCAAAGTCCTTCTAGGAGGAGTTTGCTTTCCTTTTCCCTACATTTTTGAAATGCCAATACTTGCATTTCAAGAACTCTTGTCTAGACTGTCTCTTAAAATACAAATTTTGAGGAGATAATTCTTATCAAATGGAGGAAAACCTTAGTTATATTTGAGCAAATCAATTTGATTTATTTCAGCTATTCTTTTCTAAATTAGTAAATTTTGGTAAGTTATTGAATGTCTAGGTATTTTGAAATAACATGAAATACTAAAACATTGATTGTTGGGCAAGACTTAAGTTCACCTGCTTTTGGCTTTTTATTACAAAAAGGCTGTAAAATGGATTTGGAGCTGTAGATAAATGTCTTGTGCTTTGCTAGAGGTATATATCTTGAAAGTAAGAGTGTGTTTGCCAGTAGAGGAACCTATGTTTCTAAAGGTCATGAAATGTGTTCATAAAAGTCAATCTAGGGAATGCAAGTTGCTTACTTTTTATCATTGTAAATTGAAGTTTCTAAAACTTAAAATTTCAGATTAAGTTGGAAAGAAATTGTACGGCTTTAGTAATAGAAAGCTTAAAGCTTGAAGACGCAGTTTTGAAGGACAAAGATTGAAAGTGAATTATTCTAAAGCTAGTTATTTCTGAATGTATAAAAATGTTTGTGAAAATTGCAAAAAGTCTTGTGAAAGTATGTAAAAGTTTTAAATTTGTAAAGAAAAAAAACTCGGTCAGGCTCCAGTATCCCTCCTTCCACCTAATTCCTCTCTGGTGACATTTTTTGACCCTGGTGGGACCTGGAGTTGTTTTCAATACTGTAACTCCTGGTTCTCTATCTGGAATGTTTATCTTCTGTTATCAGGTTTCTGAGCTTTCAGGGGGCCAAAGCAGCTCCACCCAGGCTCTCCCCTGCTGTTTGATTCCTTGGATTGAAGCCAAGACTTTCTTTATTTCGACCATTCATTCACAGTTCTTGAAGCTTTCATCCAGAGTCTCAACAGGTCTTCTTGCTTCTTCCATCCCCTTTCCCAGTCTTCTTAAAAGTTGTCAAAAACAAATGAGAAAAACCTTGTGTTTTCCCTACAAAAATTAGAAATTCAGATTATGTGTATGGTCTTGATGTGGTCAGTCTTCAGGTGTGTGCACTTTATGTAATAAGTGTTTGTCTGTGTATTATATGTGGTATATTTTCTGCCTCCAGATGGCATAACTAGGGTATATTATGTTAGCCTAAAGAAATTAAATACTGGCAATACAAGAGCCTGAGGATTGGGTAAGTGATATACCAGTTCTCGTGGGAACCCAGTGAGGGAAGCTTCTCAGTCAGACCCTGTTGCTTGTTGGGACTCTGAGGAAAACATACCACCAGGTAGATGCTGTCTGTCACCATGGCTAAAGGAGACGCCAACAAGCCAAGGAGCAAGACGTCTTCATATGCATTCTTCATGCAAACCTGCTGGGAAGAGCACAAGAAGAAACACCCAGAGTCTTCTGTCAACTTTCCCGCATTCTCCAAGAAATGTTCAGAGAGGTGGAAGACAATGTCTGCAAAGGAAAAGTCTAAGTTCGAAGATATGGCAAGGAGTGACAAAGCTCACTATGACAGAGAGATGAGAAACTATGTTCCTCCCAAAAGTGTTATGAAAGGAAAGAAAAAAGATTCCAATGCTCCCAAAATGCCTCCATCTGCCTTCTTCCTGTTTTGCTTTGAATATCGCCCAAAGATCAAAAGTGAACACCCTGGTTTAGCCATTGGAGATTCTGCAAAAAAAATTGGGTGAAATGTTGTCTGAACAGTCAGCCAAAGATAAGCAACCATATGAACAAAAACAGTTAAGCTAAGAGAGACGTATGAAAAGGATACTGCCACATACCATGCCAAAGGCAAAAGTGCAGTAGGAAGGAAGGGCTCTGGCAGGCAAACAGGCTCGAAGAAGAAGAATGAATCGGAAGATGATGAGAAAGAATAGGAAGAGGATGAGGAGGAAGAAGAGGATGAAGATGAAGAATAAAAAGCTATCCTGTAATGATGTATGTGGAGTATGTGTGTGTGCTGAGGCAATTATATTGCTAAGAACGTGAATTCAAGTGCAGCTCAATATTAACTTCAGTATAAAAACTATACATATTTTTGTATAGCTGGTAAGAGTCTTTATAGAGAAAAAATACTTTTTTCAAAATGCAAGTTGTAGCTTTTTGAGGGGCTACTACATACAGTTAGATTTTAAGGCTTTGGATGTTAAATGTTTCTAAATATTTAGTGATTAATTTCTTGACGTTTATGGTAGCACAGCAAACTCATAGGAATTAGTATCAATAGTAAATTTTGGGGTTTTTAGGATGTTGCTTTTTTTATAAAAAAAAGTTTGTAGTAAAATTGTGTATATTAAAAACAAAACAAAAGAAATGAAATACTGATATAAATTAAGCAGGATCCTGTGGTTTAGACAAATTATTTGATATCAAAACCAACTTTGAATTTGATTAATGTTTTTTAAATTTATTACAATATATGTATATATAGTTATATATTTGTTTTAAAGTTATTACAATATATAATTATATATATTTCATATATATATTTGTTTTACAACAAGGTTATGTTATAATCTTTTTATTAAACCTGTTTGACAACCTTCCCAAAGTTTAAATTTTAAAAGACCAAGAAATGACTTTGGGTTGTTCCAATGAGCCCTCAAATACCTCAAGTATTTATTCTCTCTCTTTATAAAAGTTTTTGAACTAATTAGGTCTATTTAATATGCTTGAAATTACATGGTAAGGTTTGCCAAACAGAATAATAATAACTATGTTTTATTTGTGTGTGTGTGTGTGTGTATGTGTCAATGAGCACTTCAAATATCCTTTATATTTCACTGAACATTTCCAAATATTAAATAGTTTTGATATATCATTGAAATGGAATCGATGTTGTCTTAGAGCTCTTTGCTTTCAATAGTATCTAACTTAAGCAAAAAGAAATAGAATGTATAAAGATATAGAGGATCATATAGAACCCAAGAACAGAAAAGTAGTGAACCTTAAGAAGGAGGGGAAGCAATAGCTGCAAGCCACTGGACTCCCACACAAAATTCACTCTTGACATCTCTGCTGCTCCTTGCACTTCTTTCTACTCTTTACTTCACGATTTGCATGACAGTATCTAAGGTAAGGAAGTGTTGCCTTCCCTCCTGAGTTTATATATTATAGTTCCAGCCCTTGGAGAGGCTAACTCTCACTCTTGACTCCTAAGGGAAATATTGGGAGAAGTGCCCTGGCATGGAATGGGTAAGGGGCCCATGACGGTTCAGCCAACATGGTCAGAGGGTGGGGTCACATTTCCAGAGGCAATTAAGGGGGTGTTTACTTGAGCAGACATGCTAAAAGATATTTGTCACCGCTGTATTCTTTCTAAATATATATAAATCAAAATTTTGTTATGTTATATTTTAAATTACCCAAAATCCCTATAACTTAAAAGAATGATAGTGGCATCCACTTAAAAGGCGAATCATCACAATTTAATGTATCTTTTTGATACATTTCAGTTTTTACATATTCACTTTTATTTAAATAAGAATCACTGACAGTCACTTTCCAACAATTTAACATGTACAAGTTTCATAAGTATGTACAAGAGGAAATGTCCTGTTTTGCTTTCACATCACAAAATTAGGCTGCATATATTTTATTCATTTCCTTTAATTCACTTCAAATACTAAATCTTACCATATTCCTTAGAGCCACTAAGTTAACTGTTGAGATATTTAGGACAGAGGACATATGCATTTTGTGTCCACAACGTTATCTGATACAATGTGCAGGATGATGTGTTTTTAAGGGAAGTAAAGAATGGTCCCCCCCAAAATCTTTGTAGACCATTGGTGTGACTTTCATACTTAATGAAATTTACTGAGATTACTTCTGGTATTTTCTCACTTTCCTCACAATTACCATAGTCTCAATATTTTACAAATCATTTATTCTCTTCAACGCTTGCTGCTAACACCCAGCCTAACATGCAGCCCCACTTCAGACCTTCCTCAGAGCTCAATCACTGCTATTTGTTCCTGCTCTTTGGTACTTAATTAACCACTTTTCAGCCCACTGATAACACTTAACTAAACTAATTTGAATTAATTTTAGGACTAATGTTTCACAGGGCAGTACATGAAAGAAAACAAAAACATACTTTATTCTTCACCTTTTAAATACTGACGTTAATTCCTTTCTTAGAGTGGACAGATAAGTAAAGAGAAATTCAATATAGAAAGTATGTTAGCTACATTTCTTTCAGTATGTTAGCTACAATTCATTATAAAATATCTCTTCCTTTATCTGCTTCTCCTGAAATATTAGAAACTGTGTGTGTGTGTGTGTGTGTGTGTGTGTGTGTGTGTGTGTGTGTGGAGAGAGAGAGAGAGTCTCTCTGGGAAAAAAGTCCAGCCATTGTTAGTGCAACAAGAATTGTTTCACAACATCAGTGTGACCTAGCGCCAAGAAGGGTGGACTGGAATGAGCATGAGCCAACAATGATGACTTTACAATACTAGTCAGTGGGGGCAGTAGACCCGTTGAGGGAGAATGTATACTATATGGCCATCACATTCAAAATGACTGAATAAGTAGAGCAACATATCTGCATCAAAGTTTGCCTTAAGCTTCGACATCCCTCCATGGAAACTATTTGGATGATTTAGGAGACCACAGCTATAGGCGATGGGAGATTGGCAGCTTCATCAGCACAACACCCCTGCTCATGCTTCAGATCTCTTGCAGAGTTTTTTTGTGAAACATCAAATCACCCAGATGACTCAGCCCCCCTACAGGACAGATTTGGTGGCCTGCAACTTTTGGTTTTTCACAAAACTAAAATTAACTTTGAAAGAAAAGAGATCTCAGTCTGTTGATGAAATTCAGGAAAATATGACAGGACAGCTGATGGTGATTGAGAGAACTATGTGATATCCCAAGATGCCTACTTTGAAGCGGACTGAGACATCTTTGTCCTATGTGCAACATTTCTTGTATCTTCTTCAATAAATGCCTCTATTTTTTTTTTACTAGGTGGATGGATACTTTCTGGACAGACTTCATATTCCCATTATCATAATCATCACAACAAAGTTTGTTAAATGTGCTAAAGATTTTCTTAAATACAAATGAGGACACAGGATTATGGTGGTAAAAATACTTTTTCAAGATAGTTGTGCCATTAAATAACAGCCAATAAAGCTGTGATTTAAATCCTGGTATGTCCAACACTCAGACCACCCTCATAACCAATATGCCAATCCCAGCATATGGGACAAGTGGTGATGGAGATCACTTCTAGATTTATATTACTAAATTTATATTATTTCTATCATAAACATTTATATTATGTTTGTGGACAAGGTATTAAATAACATTAACTTAATAAATATTTATTGAATCAATCACATAATGAGAAAGTTGTTCCCTTTTCCAAATCTCCTTTTGTTTTTCCAAAGACCTCAAAAAGATGTCAATTTGGAGCAAGTATTTCTAACATCTCTCTAACACCTGCTAACCTCCATTTTTATCAAAAAATATAGCAGGCCTGCCTTAAGGTCAAAATCTTATGTAGACAGCAATATCTAAAGTATACTATTATGATAACATTACTTTGTTTTCATTTTAATTTTTTTAATTTTTTACTTTTAAAACATGTTTATTCTATTACAGTTATCTCAATTTTTCCCCCTTTGCCCTCCTCTACCCACCCCACCCCGCTGCCCTCTCCCCGAGTCAATTCCCACACTGTTGTCCATGTCCATGGGTCATTCATACATGTCCTCTGTCTAGTCCCTTCTCCTTCTTTCCATCATTGTCCTCTTTCCCCATACCCTCTGGTCACTTTCAGCCTGCTCCATGTTTCCATGCCTGTGATTTATTCTGTTTGTTAGTTTATTTTGCTGAATAGATTCCACTTATAATTGAGATCATATGGTATTTGTCTTTCACCAGTGGGCTTATTTCACTTAGCATAATGTTCTCCAGTTCCATCCATGTTGTTGCAAAGGTAGGAGTTCTTTCTTTTTAAAAAAAAATGCAGATTGATTTTATTTATTTTTTTAAATGTCAAGATCCATTATAAAATATTAAAAAATTTAAATCTGTTATAAAGTCTCAGCAATTAAAACAACATGACACCAGCACAGAAATAATCAAGTAGGTCAATGATATAAAATGAGCATTCTAGAAACACATATATATCTAACAATGTAATAGATGATTAAATTGATATTTCAAATCAATGGGGAAAATAAGGCTGATTCAACAAATAAGGTGCATGGACCACTATTACTTGAAATAAAACAAATATAGAGCCCTATTTCACACATTGTACAAAACATATTCAGTTGAGTAAAAAATCAATATGTAAATTCTAAGGAGTTTTAGGAGAAAATACAAAATAATATTTTTCTTCTTATTATTTTTCTTATTATTCTTACCCAAGAGTAAAATATTCAAACCCGGGAGCTATAAAGTAAAATATTGACAATATGACTATATTAAACATTTAAGACTATTCAGTAATAACATATAAAATAAGTTAAAGAGTAAGTGATAGAATAGGAAAGTATTTGCAACACATCTAAAAAAGGGTTAATAGTTTGTTTTTAGAGAAAAAGTTCTACAAACATTTAATCAAAAAATGGATAAAGAATACAAAAAATTCATTTAAAGCTTTTTAAAAATAAAAGAAATGGGCAAGAAATATACAAAAGTAGGTTTAGTTTCAAAAATAATAAAGGAATAATTAAAATACCATCATTGTTACAATCAGATTAATAAGTATTAAAAATTTTGGTAATATCAAGTATTGGTAACTGTGAAAGGAAATAGGTAGGTATTCATTGACTTTTTCTTCATCTTCTTAAAGCAGTCCCTGTAGCATATTTTGCAATGCTGGCTTGGTGGAGGTGTATTCTTTTAGGCTTCTATTGTCTGGGGAACTCCTCATTTCACCTTCCATTTTCATTGAGAGCCTTGCTGGATAGAGCAGTCTTGGTTGCAGGCCTTTGCTTTTCATGACTTGGAATAGTTCTTGCCATTTCCTTCTGGCTTGTAGTGTTTCTGTTGAGAAGTCAGCTGTTAGCTGTACTGGGGCTCCCTTACATGTTACTACCTCTTTCTCCCTTGCTTCCTTTAGGATTCTCTGTTTGTCTTTGATATTTGCCATTTTAATGATGATGTGTCTGGGAGTGGGCCTCATTGGGATCCTCTTGAATGGGTCCTTTGTGCTTCCTGGACTTGTGTGACTTTTTCTCTCTTCCAATTAGAGAAGTTTTCCATCATTACTTTTCCAAACAGGTTCTCTCTCCCTTCCTCTTCTTCCCCTTCTGGTATCCCCATTATAAGGATATTATTATGTTTCAGGTTGTCCTGCTTTTCCCTAAATACCTCTTCATTCTTTTTGAGTCTTTTTTCCTTTTCTTGCCCTTTCCAGGAACTTTTTTCTACCTTATCCTCCAGCTTGCTGATTTGTTCCTCTGCTTCATCTAGCCTGCTTTTGATTCCTTCTACTGTGTTCTTCAATTCAGAAATTATATTCTTCATTTCCTCCTGTTTCTTGTTGATAGTTTCTATGTCCTTTTTCATGCTGATAGAGTTTGCAGTAAGTTCCTCCTAGTTTCCCTGTAGATTTTGGTAATTTTCTTTGAGCTTACTGAGGTCATTGAGCTTCCTTAGAACTGTTGTTTTGAACTCAATATCTGATAGCTTACTTACTCTATTTCATTTTGGTGTCTTTCTGGAGATTCTGCCTTTCTCCTCGACTAGGGGGGTGTTTCTTTGTCTTCCCATTATTTATGGGACTCTTCTTTTTTGCTTCTGCTTCTTAAGTTGGTCGGTCTTGACTTCTTGACTTTCTGGTGTGAACTTCTGTGGTAGGAGACCGCTGTGTTTTCTTTCTGGTTCTGCTTCTGATGATGTCAGATGTTGACCCTGTCTGACCTTAGGCAGTCTTTTCAAGACTTCCAGGAATCAGCTCTCTGTGGCTCTCTCCTTCAGCTGTTAGTCTAGTCACTCTGCACTGAGCTGGCTGGCTTACACACTACAGGGTGGAGCAGAGTTCCTCCTGGGGGTGGGGTTTTTGGGTCCATTCATGCTGCTGCCACTCAAGGTAGTCGTCTACCTGAGCCAGATGGCTGCTGCCATATGGGGGAGGAGTCAACACTGGGATCCCCCCAGCTACTCTCTTCATTCTCTCCCCAAAGTCTCCATCTTCTGTCTCTCCTCGAGTGTCTTTAGACCACTCTGCCCCCAACTTTGCCAGAGACCAAGGTATGTGGCTGCAAATAAAAATTTATGCATTGGCCCCTTAAACAGCTCTTCATGTCTCCAGCCACCTGTCTCTGGCAGAGAGCAGCTCTGCCGGTTTTCCCAGCTGGCTGTTATCTGTGTACTTTTGGGGCTCTGGCGCTATAGGTTGGAGATCCCTGCTTATGGTTTAGACTCCCCTCTTCTCAGGGGAACCCAACTGGCCTTTTCAACATCCTTCTGGTGCTGCCAACCATGGACACCCCGACCACCTTCTCCAGTCTTTACCACACTCCTTACCAGTTAGGTTGTGCTAAAGCCGATTCTTCTGTCTGTCCGAGGTTATCAGGCTCCTCTCTTGCTATTGTTCAGTTGTTTGTTTCAGGTTATTTCTCCACAATTAGTTGTAATTCCAGGTTAGTCCTGGGAGGAGGTCAGCGTGACTTCCACTCATTCCTCCACCATCTTGATTCTCCTGTTTTCATTTTATTTTTATAGTTATTTCCTATTTAATAAAATTATTTTGCTATCTCATTTATAGTAGTGAATAAAGTTTCCTGTCTAAATATCTATAAGATTTTTTAAAAGTGTCTGTTAAAAAGTAACATCTGAAGCTAACAATAATATAGGACATATGTGAATGTGGTAAAATTATGAGGGTGTCTTGTGAATGACTAAATTTAGGAAAAACTACATTATGTTAAACATCTTCCCTGTTCTGTGAACTCCTTAACCATAACTTGGTGGCAGGGTCAATTATTTATTTTTCCTCCATCCATTTCTGTCACTCTTGCTGTAGCACTGATCCAAGCAGTGTCTTCCATATTATTATCCCATTCATATGGTAGACTTTCTTTGTTTTAATCACTACTCACCAGCTGTAGGAGCACTATATGACATATTGCATATCAATGGGGTGTTAGTGATCCAAAGAAGATGAGCTGGGCTTTGAGGGTTTGTGCTCACAGTCCAAATCTCCCCTGGCTTTCCAGGGTTAAAAGTAGTAAGAGCACTAAATTACTAGCCAGGAGTTACCTCTAATAATTTTTGCTATAAAAGACAGAAGTGGAATTTTCTGAGCCCATGGGATATAAAGCTGGTTTGCACTCACTTTTATTCCTAAAATGTCTCAATAATCAATAAAAGGTTGGTTATTACTTGTCAAAGCTTTGGTTTCTCTTTTTTTCTTTTTTATTTTTTACCATTCTGCTTATTCAAAACTATTCAGTTAACATCTGTGCTCTACTTCTGGAGAAAGGCCTTGAGACACTGGTCAGCTCACACAGAAGATGCTGGGTGGATGGGCTCTATCTGGTTAGTGCTATTTTTTTGAAAATCTTGGCTCAAACTCTTCTGTGACCTAGGTTATGGTAGTTCTTACAGTATGCCTCATGCTTTCTTTGTATTAGCTCATTTAATCTCAACAACAAACCTATTAGGGATAATGTGCGTCTTTGTGTATATGTGTAATCCCTATTTTGCAGATGAGGACACTCAGGCCCAAATTTGCATAGTTGGTCAATGGCAGATCCAGGGGTTGAGCTTATACTTCTGATAAGAAGTTACCTATCTTCCACTACCTACTCAGTCTCACTCCACTTGCATATACCATGGCAACTGCATTTTTGTGATTTTTGTATATTAAACCTGCCCTGGATTATGGGTGGAAAAGAACCCTTAGAAATGAGAAAAGAGAGGTTAGGATTCTGGAAACAGCAAAGAATAAAATATAAACAGGACAGCAGATTGAAGAGACTATGGATTTCTAAATTTCAACAACAAAAAAACCCTGTAATGATGTTTTCAAGTAGTTAGATGCTTCAGTAATCTTTTTTAAAATGGTGATGAATAGAGTAATTTTATAATGCTTCTGCATGACTCAGAATAAAGGGAAGAAAGGATAATAGCTCAGTTTTAGACACAGGTCATCCAAATCATCCAAATACCCTTCAAAATTTTAATTCAAATAAAATCATTGCTAATTAAATGTTAATTACAGATAGTTTATTAGTGTGATGCAAATTTTTACAGACCTTATCTGTCTGTGGGTTCAAATGAAGCTACATTAGTATTTATATGCCAATTTTACTGTCACTCTTCACAGCATAAGTATAGGACTTAAGCATTATTTGAACATCCCCCATCCCATCTCACCCCATCCTGCATAACTAATCCTAGTTTGGCGAGGATTTCTCAGGAGCTGTGTGACACATGAGCAGCAATAGTCCTCCCCTGTTTCTGTTCTGGTCTCTTATTTCTGTCCACTGACTCTCAACCCACTGGAGGAAATTACTTGGATATTATAATTGCCCCATGACCTCTCTAAAAATGCTTTTCCTCTGTCAAGGTGATTGTTTATTACTGCCCCCAAACTTGCAAAACCTCAGTGTATCAAACACCAATGTGTTCCCTCCTTTGTGTCCTCTGCATAAAATAAGGATTGCTCCTCTCCCAATCGTTGTTGTACCTGGAGTCACCTGGAACCCAAAGTATCTCTGCTTACTCTGTGCATCTCAGATTCCTTCTGAAACAGCCTTTGCTTCAACTCTCAGATTCCCTAAATCTCAAACAAGAAAGTAGATGAAACAGGATTGAAGAACAGACAGTCTGTCCTCTCCACTCTTCTGTCTTGCTAAAAACTGCCCCATACATCTAAGTAATATCACAGAGGTGACAAACCAGCCTGTGTATCAGAAACATCTACATGTTTTTAACTATAACTGGGAAATATCCTTTCCCAATATTAGTTTCAGTAATTCAGATTTCTCATATATAAAATGTTTTGAACATCGATGGGTAGTTTTAAATATTTTAAGCCATTGTTCTAATCAGTGAACCATCTCAGACACATTTTATGGAATATTTGTATGGCAAATTACTATCGAATTGAGATTCAGCAAACCTGCATTTTACTCCCAACACTAGAATAACAAGTTGAATGGCCCCATTCAGACCATTTACTTTTCTGGGACTCTGTTTTTCTTCAGAGGGTTGGATCTCCAAATAATTACATTATAAAGTCACCTGGACCCTACCAATTTCTATGATTTCAAGTGTAATTTTATTATTTCAAATTATTGGTGGGTTGGCAAATTGTATATTCAAAGATGGCTGCACCAATTTATATCACATTCCACATGCTCTTCTTACAGTATGACATTACATGCTTCCACTGAGGTGAGGTTGATATTCCTTCTTTTGGATCTCTGTAGCTACCTTGACCATTTAAATGTGGCAGAAGTAAGGCTGCTTGACTTTTCAGGCTAGAGATCACAAAAGGCAAAACAGCTTCAGTGTAGTATGTATCTCTCCTCTCATTTCCCCTCTACTCCCCTCCCTCTCCCCTGCCTGTCCCTTCCCTCTCCTCTTCCTCCCTTCTCCTATTCTCTTCTCTTTTTCTCTCTCTCCCTGTCTATCTATGCTTGTTCCTAGACCCTAACCACCATATTTTAAGGAAATTCAGACCATACAGAGAAGCCATGTTCCAGCCAACAGCCTTAGCTAGGCTCCCAGCTGATAATCGCCAGCAGCTGCCAGACCGCAGAGTGAATGAGTCTTCACATGATTCAGCCTTCAGTCTCTCGCTTTTCCAGCGCAGGCCTCAGACATCATGGAGCAGAGAGCAGTTGAGACTGCAGTGCCCTGTCTGGTTTCTGACCCACAGAAACCACGAGAGAACATAAGTGATTATCCTTATTTGAAGCCATTAGGTTTTGGAGGTAATATTTTAGACAAACAAAGGAATGAGATCCTGGGCTTTGAGAAACTAACATGTACAGATTGCCTACATGCATGTGCCAGGCACTGCGCTAGGCCCCTGATTTGCATCATTTCCTTTGGTCTGTACTGTAACTCAGTATTTACCTTTGCACGGCATTTGTGGACATATCTGTGATTTGTTTTATGTTGAAATTTTGGTCAATAATGCAACTCCCAGATGTAACATTGTTTCTTGGGAAAAATAATTAATACTGTAAGATGTTCCATTTCCTAGCATTATTCCCCAGAAATGCCCTGTGCTGCATTACCATAAGGTAATGAAAACCCATTTTAGGGTTGACATTTTTGATGCTTACGGTTTTGAAAAAAATATTTTTAAATGATTAAAAATGAACTCTAAACTGCTTTCTGTCTCCAAGGTTTAATTCTGTAAAATTATCAATATATTTATTTTTCAAATGCCTTCTAAAAAGAAGAATTTAAAATTATTTCTTCTACCTCTTCTCTCATAGTAACTAATATTCATTTTTCTTAAACTTTATTGATGGTATGTATAAGGAAAAAAGTGGTCAAATGAAACAGGTCAATAATTCACTCATAATATTTGAAAAATTTACTACATCCTGATTTTTTACAGAAATTCAGGTAGAGCTTATAACTAGTATATGAAGAAGATACCTATTTCTCCAAATTAGTCTTTATGCTAAATAAAATCAGTAAGTGTAGTAATATAGTATATTGATGTATATGCTAATTTAATGCATCCAGTATGATTGGTACTAATTAGTATCAAGACAAATATTATTACTTGTTATAAATATTTTAAATATTTATTACAAAAAATTATTAATATTACTATCATTATTGAAATACTTGGGGCAGAAATTTAACTTATCTTGAGTTCAAAGCAGCAATTCAAACTGTTTTATCAGTCATCAACAAATGGAAAAGATGCAGTGTTTTGTTGACAGATAATATTCAGTGGTATATTGGATCTTGAGCTAGAAACACTGGTGAATATTAAAGTCATAAATAATTCAGTCCTTTGTAGTGTCACTGTATAACCTCAAAATAACCCTGTTCAATCTGAAGCCACTGGTAATGGCCCAAAGTTCGGCAAGGCCAAATCATACCCTGCCATATATAGTAACACACTGTAATACAGATTTTCAACAAAGAAAATACAGTTAGCATAATAATGAGGCATTAGCTGAAATGCACACAGAGTTGTTGACCTGAAACAAAATATCTACAGAAAGAATGTGTTCTGAAGGATGCTGACAAAGTAATTAAAATAACTAGGGAAATAGACCTAGCTTAAAACTTAGAAGTCATAAGTCCTGTCTTAGTCACTTAACCTCTAACTTATGCTCCCTGATGCTTACAGACTATTTTAATATTCAGTTATTCAATAGGGTATATCCAGAGCCCTGCCATATTGAATTCTTGTGCTCCTGCCACAAGCCCATCTACTCTAATACCATACTCAGCAGGATTTCCATTATGGCCTAATGTCTTTTCCTCTTTGGTGGCTCTTTACTTACTGTGCTCTTAGCTTCCAATATCCCTCTTTTATTTTGTGCCTGAGATTTCACTTCTGTGAACCTTCATCTGATTTACTCAGGCACAACTGCTGCCTCTCGCCTCTATATTCACATGTCATTAGGTATATCCATTTTCTACAGTTCTCACTATACCACATTGATATCATTTCTGTATTCATCCATCCATTCCTCCTTTCACATTGTGGATGCTTAAAGGAAGGAACCATTATTTCATCCTTTTACTACCCAGCATCGTCACAGAGCTTGGTGGTCAACAGTATGGACTTGGAAGATAGACACACAGGTTCAAGACCTGGTTCTACCTCTTATTATCAGTGTAATGCTGGATTAGTTACTTAGCTTCTGACCTTCATTATCTTCTAATGGGCCTCCCTAACAGGATTGCTTGGAAGAGTAAATGAGATAACATACACATACGGTACCTGTTATACAACAAATACTCAATAAACATTGGTTACTGAATGTAGTGTTTGCTGTCATCTGATTAACTTGAAATGTTTATTCTAGGTTAGATCAGACTGAAATTAATAGTGCTATTTGTTCTTTCTGAATTAAAAGAACGTCATGTGTTTATGAATGCGTTTTTGAAATCTTCATTGCATCATGGGCAGTAATAAAAAGAATCCATAGAGATACTACTTGAATCAATACTGCCACCTGTTCTAGGACATCCTCAAAACCGCAAAATGATCAGCATTACTGTAATAGTTTTCTACTTACACCAAATTCACTTTCCATAATTTTTTTCTATTAATATTGGAGTGAATTTAAATTAATTTGTTAAAATTTAAATATTAAAATGAATACATTATTACCATTGAAGACAATATTAGCCCTTATTATTATATATAAAATATACAAAATATATCAACTATTTAACATGTTTAGAAATAATGACCATTGGCAAAGAAATAAAAATCGTGGGGGAAGACTTTTCTATTGTTTTTATACACACACACACACACACACACACGTAATAGCCTTGGGGTTATGCTTAGCCTTATACTAAATAACGTGAAAGTCAATATTCCAAAATATGCACCTACAGGCTCACATGAAACATAACCACACAGGAAAGGCCACAGTCAGGAATGTGACCTGCTCAGTGTGCATGAGGCAAAGTGAACTTGGTGTAGAATCTGATTATGCTCCTGTTACACGGCCAGGAGCCTGAAGCATTTTGTATTTTTCTGTATCAAACTCATGCTGAGGATAAATTTAATCTGGAAAATTGACTGGATATAAATTTACCTTATTCATGACCCTGGACAGAAGTAATAATGAGCTGCCACCTGCTTGAAGCTGCAGTCCTGAACACCGGATGGCGGCTGAGTGGGGCGGAAGTGTATGTGCAGGGCAGAGAAGTCAGAAGACTTTCTCAGGGGAACTGGAGAGGGACTCTGAAATAGAGCAAAATGAACCCTGCCTCTCCTGTGAGGCCAACCTCTTTGTCCTATAAGGAATAAAGAGAATTTCCTCCCCTCCACATGAAAATGCAAAGCAACACTAAAGACAGTTCATACTACTAGAAACAGCATACAGAAGTAGGAGGTAAGAACTGAGCTGAATAACAATACTGTTCAGCATTTCCCTCCATTATCACTGCTCTTCATTTCTTCTTGTACTTAAGCTCTTTTCAGAAATGTCAAGCAAATAGCCAGTATGGTAATACTTTGAAATGCACACTCTATCTACAAATAGAGGGGGGTTTTGATCCTTATTATATATAAACTGTAAGGCTTTTAAAATTCAAGTCTCTTAGTAAAGCCTAAGTAAATCCATTCATTCTCAAATTTAGACCTTCCAGCAGATGATAGCTTAAAAATCAGTTATTCTCACTTTAACAAAGTAAAATGAGATTTTCCAGTATTAATAAGTAGAATTAAATATAACAGATAAAAATGTAAATAGATTAGTAATGCCTTGAATTTATATTTGTTCATTAGACCTCAAACTATTTATTAAGTATATTTTTTGTTCTTGCTGCTGCATTGTATAGGTATTCTTTGAATCCTCATTTTAATCATGAAAAAACTTTATATATAATATATATTTATATATACATATTTTATATATAATATACACATGCACCCATATGTACATATACAGGTATATAGGAAACTAAGTAACTGTCTTCCAGTAATTTTCATTGTTAATTAGTTAAAAGGAGAATTCAGGGATTTTGAGCAATTGAAGTCAATAAATATATTGGTTTTCAGAAATCCTCAGCCAATAGCTATAATTAAGACTCTTGTTTTACTATTGAGTAACTGAAAAGAGTGGACTTCTTTTTTAAAAACTGATTCTGTTATACCTGTAGGTGCCATCAGGCTGAGAGGTTAGGGCTTACTAGAGTAATTACAGGAATATGACTAACCCAGAAGAGAATTACCTGTCTTACTGAAGGAAATATATTCAGGGACATGCTGTCAAAAACTTCACAGGGGTAAAAATAATTTTCACAGCTCTTGTTTTGCAGGAAAACACTTTCTACAATTCCTCTGATCCCATTGTCACTTAAATCTACTCCATTTTGCCCCCATTACTCTATTAAAACTGCTCTCATCAAAGTGCTCACAGACCTTCATGCTGCCAGATCCAGTTCTCAATCTTTCCTTCTCATTCTTTTCAACCTATAAGCATTGACATTTAGCACACTGATTTGTCAGCCTTGACGCTGAGTATAGTTGAGCACTTCGTCCTCCCTGATACACATTCTTAAGTTGATTTTTCTCCTACAAGAAAGGCAAAAACTTCATGGAAATTGACCCATTGGAAAGATTTATTTAAATGTATCCATGCTCAGAGAGATACTCTTTTGCCAATGTGCTATAATCCAAAATGCCTGGGGGCCCAGTGATCTGAAGATCTGCAATTTTATTAAAAACAAAATTCCTCTTCACCAAACTAGAGAAATGCAAACAAAGCACTAGGTAGGAAACCTAGTGTACAATGAAATTAGCACATTAAAAGTCTGATGCTCAGCCTCCTGCCCAGTATCTCTTGCTATATATTCTCTACCTGCAAAAGGGATAAATATTCTAATTGCAAATATTCAGTGGGCTTGCAGCTTGGGAGCTAAAAGCTACTTAGTTATTGCCTCTTCACTTGCAAACCATATGTTCACTGCACTGTGAGACAAAGGACAAGATAAAGGCCTTGGCACAGAGGTCTGGGCAAATAAAGAAGAAACTGAAGGTAGTTGCTAAGAAGTACTAATCCCCTGCCCAGAGCGTAAATTGAAACTCTCTAATTTAACAAGATAAACAGATTGGTGATTAACCCATAGAATTTCAGACTCTTAAATTCTCAAATGACTTTGCTACCAATATCTCAAATTTAGTAAAGAACAATTTAGTAAACAAAAGTTGGTGATTGCTTAGCCGCTAAGTCCTAAGTAATTTCTAAATCTCCTTTCAAGGGTGTCCTGATAAATAGTAAAACTGGCTGCAGGGAGGAGGGCCTTGATTCATGGCATTTATTGATTTTTGTAGTATAGCTACTCCCACCATGGCCATTGTATGCCACTGAATTCAGACTTGGGAAGAGGTATACGCAGTTGGCTCTCACACCCCTGCCTTCTCTGCACCAACAGGAAATGTGCTGCTAAAAACGCACGTCTGTCAGAGGGAGACTCCTTGGATTCATCATCTGTGGCGGATACTGCACTACGGAGGTCCTTTCAGAGAGAGGGTCACAGGCCGCCATATTATCAGCCTAAAGAGTTTCTTGTATTGTTTCTTACCTGCAGGATATAATACATACTATTGAATCAGTGACCACTCTCAGTTGTTTCAAAGACAGAAAAACATTTTATCCTATTTTTTCCATTCTATCCTTTTCTCTGCATAAGTTCTAAATTTAAATTAGCCTATTTTTAAAGATGTTATTTATTTTTAGAGAGAGGGGAAGGGAAGGAGAAAAATAAGGAGAGAAACACCAATGTGAGAGAGAAGCATTGATTGGTTTGCCTCTTGTACATTCACAACCAGGGATTGGGCCAGTAACCCAGGCATGTGCGATGACCAGGAACAGAACTGGTGACTTTTTGGTCTGCAGGATGATGTCCAACCCACAGAGCCATACCAGCCCGTGCTTACATTAGTCTATTTTAATCTACAATTGCATTTTGAGTATTTTAGTAGTGATTAGGTTTTGCATTTATCCAGAGGTTCTCAGATCATGAGCGTTATATCCAGACCTATTTAAAAACATTCATCATCCAGGCATATTAAATGTAGAGTTAGATGCATTAACTGGACTAAACACTGAGTTGTCCACCTTTGGGAAGGGCAGGAGTGCACATGGAAGTCTGTGTCCTTATGTGCCCAGCTAAGGCATGTTTGGAAGATGATATATATGTAGAAGGATGTGTATTGATGTTGAGTTACCAAAGAGTAGACTCCACTGATTTTCTCTAGCAGCCACTCTCCCTCCTTTGCTAACAGTATCTATTTGGATTTCTTTTGAGTTCCCTTTCTCTCCCACTGTCATCCATGCTGGGAGGTACACTTTGACCTTTTGTTCCAGGGAAAACATCTGCTAATCAGGCCTGACCAGTCACACTACCACTTTCCTCTAGAGAATAATTTAATCTAGACTGGGCATGTGACCCCACTTAGTCCAGGAAGAATAAAGACTAGGACTTTTGCTGGAGTTACTGGCAAGAGATATTTTCCCTTTCCTACTGGGCTTAAATCTTCAAACACATAAGCCTGGAGACCCAGAAGCCACCCTGTGGGGCCTTAAACTGAAGCCCCACAGTGGACAGCATGGCTGAAAGAAGTAAATTAATTTACTTTTGCCTCTGGATCAAGCCAAATGTGAAGAAATTAGGTTACATGAGCCAATAAATTCTTTAGCCAGTTTGGATTGGATTTTCTACCTCTTAAAACCATTTCAAGTACTACTCTTAGTTTATTTCAAACTAAAGAGAAAAATTACACTGAATTATAGAAGTTTTATCTTATAATACTTAGGCTTCCTCAGATTTAATTAGCCACAATCTACTACTTTAATTAAATGAAATGCTACCATCAAAAAAAAAAAAACCAACCCAAACCACATTTAGAAAAGATATAATAGTGATTACTTTATTCCCTATCTGCTAATTTTTCAAAAACTCTAGAAAATTAATGTGTAACACAAACATTTGCACCTTTTGTGTTTACTAAATGAAACTGAAAAATTGAGATTTCCATAGTAGCTGGTTCCTGTGACATTGCCCAGCCCTGTGATCTATGATCAACAATGTGCTGCCCTCAAGATTTTGTCGCTGCTGTGTTCCATTCAATTTTATTGACCCTCAACCTGTCAGATTTCTTGTCTCTACAGAAATCAAGATGATAAATAGCTCATATAATTAAATAATTTACATTATCATAATAGGAGAAGGACATGCTCTAGTAAAAATATCCCTTTTGCCATGGCATACAGAAATATTTTGGAACAAGCTGACCTGTTGATGTCCTTCAAACAAAATTTTACTAGAAACTCCCACTTTGCCAAATTACTGCAACAATCCTAATGACTTATCTTTAAGGCAGAAATTAAACTGTATCTTGAGAAAGCATGGAATATTGATCATGACAAAACTTTACTTTTATAAGGCAATTAAGTATCATCTGATATAAAGTGTAGTCCATGTGTAAACTAATATGTTTTTTTACAATTAATTATAATATATAATAATAAATTTGATCTTTTATTGAACAAAGGTGTTCCACTTTCTTTTTCTCAAACAAGGTATTTCTTTAACATTTCACATCTTCCCATTCTTACATTCTTAAGGAATGCTTTGTTCCCCCTACGACATGAGGGTCAGATAAATTCCCAGGTTGTTTCTTAATCAGAATTCAATTGGTAGTCTCAGAAAGGCTATAGTCTGAACAGAGATTAGTCACCAAATTTATATCTTAAGAAATATATGTAGGCACTGAATGGGATACAGAAATCCCGGGAACATTTGTCCTAAATTTGCTGTGCTGAGAATAGACCAGTACTCAGAGCTCAGGAGGCACTCCTCAGAGGATAGAAATAATTAAGTAAGATGCTACATCCAGTTCTCCTCCTTAAGATGTAACTGGATTTATTGGGCCTATTTTGTAAAATTAGCAAAAGAGAGATATTTTAATCACAATCAGTTAAAACCACTGTCTTTTTCCACTCTGCTATAGCATTCTACTCTGCAGGCATCTTGGGGATTTAAGGGAGGAAACTGAGTTGGGGGTACAATTATATTTATGTAGTTGGGGCATTTCCCTGCGTAGCTGTTATTTCTAGCTGTCCCATGGACAAATGACTTCCAGGAATCTTTTTTCACTCCATGGTGCAGACCCAGCCAGCATCATGATACAAGGACATCAGAGGCAAATTGGTTAGTGTGTGCTATCAGATCAGTCACTGCCTAAGAGATTTTCAGTTGTCGTGAAATCCAATAGCTCATGTACAAAAGAAACTTGATAGAGGTTTTCCCAAACTTAGCAATAATAATATTAAAATTGTACATGGACTTCATCAACAAGGATTGTGAAGCTAAAATTTTTCTAAAATTTCAGTAAGAATAAAAGTGTTTTAATTAAGTTTTTATTAACAGAGAAAAATCTGACTTTCTAGTCTTTGGATAAAATTTATATTCTGAAATTATTATCATGTGAAGAGACAATTATTGAGTATGCAGCCAAAAGCTATTAGGAAAAGAGTGCTACAGAGAGGTGTCAAGAAATGCATCAATTAAAAGAATTTAGTTAATTTTCTGGATTTTGTGACCTTTGTGTTATTATAGGCTTTTTTGATTTGTAATTTGTTGTGATTTCTGCTTTCTAAACACTCATTTTCTTACTAAATTTTATATTCATAATTTTATATTCTTTTCTTTAAAAAAAGCCCTTCTCCCCAAATTGTATAAGCTCTAGGACACAAAAATCTGGATCCACACATGTCTTCAAAATAACTGTCAATACAATTCTACTTTAATGCAAAGTAAAAAAATCTGTCAGGAGTTTCCATATATCTAGATGATCTGCTAAATTTTTAAAAATCTCTCCTCAAAACGACTCTCTCATCAGATAGTCATAATCAATGAATGATATTAGAGCAAACACCTGAGAATCTGATTTACAGCCTCTGCGGATTATCCAGGCAATGAAATTTCATTTGTTTGACAGTTCAATCCCACCAAAAATTTAAAAAGCTTTAATGTACTCTAATTGTCATGGAAAATCCCGTTCTGGCTCTTGGCCTCCTCACTGTATGGTTCTTGTTATCTAAGCATGCAAGTTCTTCGTTTACATTTTTTCAATATCTTTTGGCCAAGCATAAAAGTCACTATCAATTGCTCACCAGTTCCTGAACATTCCTAAATTGAAATTATTTTAGAGTAGTTACTCATTGGGGCTTGTAAGTTGAAATGAAAAAGCACTGAACATCAATTTTATTATAAGCTTTGAAGTAAAGGGATGTTGCATGAAAAAAAAAAAACAAAACTTGACTAGTTGGCAGGTGTTATTTACTTACTTTATTTTGAAAAGCTGCAGCACAGCAGCTTTTAAACCACTGAGAAACCCAGCCAGTGATTTTCTGAAATACATTCCCTGTCCACAGTCAGGCAAGTTTGCACAGAATTCACTGAAAAGAACATGTCTGCATTATTTCATGGCATGGCAGTGACTTCACTTATAACATTATTGCACTTTCCTTCTTGTAGTGGATGCTTCAGTTAACGATCCCGTTCCACAGCAGGCTGGATATTTTCCCTTGTGGGTATCAAAACAGTGAGACTAACAAATGGTTCTCAAAACCCTGAGGACAGTTCAAAAAAATCAAAGTTTGCAGATTTAATGGGCCAAAAGCCTAAGGTTTTAAAGTCATGCATATACAAGCAATGTGATGTAAAGGACAGCCAGCAATTGACACTCGGCAACTTTAATAGCCTGAAGTGCTTCTAACTTCCCTGGAAAACCAGAGCTCTGCCCTAACCCCATTTGTTCCAACTAATGAAGAGTCAAGGGCAAAATGGAGATCTTAATACCAAGAGCAGAACATTTAGTGGAAATTGCAAATATATAGTTTGGAGAATTCAAATGAGATTTATCATTCTCCCTTCTTATGTCACTAGGCTGGCTCCTTCATTTCCTTTCCCTCACTGTGACTACTATGTCAAGGTAGAGCCTGAGAATATTTTCTCTATGGGAACCTCACCCCACCCCAATTTAAACATTGTATTCCTTGGGGGTACTGAGATATCCAAGAGCAAACAGGGGACTGTTTGCCAGCAGAATCCTCACTGAGGAAGCCTTAACTTTGGAAGGTATAGTGTATGGCAGGGTGAGGTCAGGAAGAGAAGGCATGCAAGCTCATCTCCAGGCATTTAAGGCAGGGCTCTCTTTTTCTCCACCACGCTTCATAGGTGAAGTCTTGGGGGGCTGTGGTTAATGGTTTAAGCCAATCAAAGAAGAGCAAGGAGCAGACCCCAGCCTGCTTTTGGTATAGTATGAAGGAGTTCTCATGGATCTCATGTCCAACTACTGGACCAAGCAGGTAGATAGATAAGGGCTTACATACTACAGTGCCTGTGGGCATCAGGCAGGCAACATGACCTAAGGAAAACAACAGTATGAGTCCCATGATAAATGAACAATGCTGCTCATGTTCAAGGTCAGGCTGACAGGAGTAGGCGGTGCAGCTGTGGCAAACTGGAGTGCCAACCCTGCCTGAAGTGAGCAGCTGCCCCTGTACTCCAGCTGATTGCTACCAGGCACCCTAATTTTTCAGGAAAATTGGAAATCTGGATTTTTATGTGAACCTCCTGATTTTTAAAGTTTGTCTATTAATTGAAACTTAAAAAAAACAAAAAAACAAAAAACACGTTGACTCCATGCAAATCAAGCAAAAATTAAATGGAAACTGGATGTGGTTTATGGGCCACTCATTTGTAGTCTCTGCCAAGCGAATGCCATATGTTATGTGATCTTGATGTCCTAGTGACTCTGCGCCACAGTAAGTTGTTATTTGCAGAATCAAGAGATCTGAGGTTCCTGCCTTTTTGTATCGGATGATGAAACTCATATTACCTACTTAATAAATCATAAGTTCTAAAAACAAAATGGAGAGATTAGAATTCAAACTCATATAATTATTATAATGCACTGAATTGCAATTGAACGTAATACCTTTGCTTTCATTTTTATCTCAAAAGCTCTGTAGAAAGAGGAAAACCAAAGGGATATATATGTAACAAGGGGGATCTGGTCAAATTGTTGGGCAGAGTCAGGAGGAACCCAAGGTGGCATCACAGACAGAATTCCCCAAATTGAGGGAGGGTTTGCTGGAAACTCCAAGGCAGAGGACTGAGGCTGCAGCAGGGGAGGACATACCTTCAGGTAAGGGTAAACAAACCAGCGCGTGACTCCCTGCCCTGGGCAGGGATGCTATGACCCAGTGCGCAGCTAGAAACACTCCTACCCACTTCCAGATCATGGTGACAAGACGAGGGGCAGAAACGCTGTGCAGGATGACACGTCCCAGTCTAGCCCACGGGATTCCCTAGAAAAGTTGGATGCCTCCACAGTGGGCAGGGTTTGGGGGTCGAAGATTTAAACAGAGGGCGTGTGGAAAGTCATCCCTCTTTTCTTCTCCTTGATCACCTTGTAAGAGGTCAGGTCGGCGCCCCAAGCATTCCTGGATGGCAGGCCAGGTGACAAGCCCTGTACCCCTCCCCATGAAAGGAGAGGTGGCGGCTCTGGCAACTGACGCTGTGCTGCACAGTCCCACCCAGCTAGGCACACAGATGAGGCAGAAAGCCGACACCTGGAGAGAAGTAGGGCATAGGTGCTGGCCAGCGTGCGGTGGCCAGAGGAAAGGACAGTATGCAATGAATAGGACACCAGCATGCACAGGCTCCAAAAGGTGTCTGGAGCTGGACTGTGACACAGAACCAGCCTAGCTACCTGGATGATCATGCTACAGCTACCTACAAATCCCAAAGGATGGTATTTTTCAATGGGAGAAGGAATTCCAGTTGCAGCCTTAAACTGATCTGGCAAAGAGTAGAGGGGTTTTTGGCCTTTGGGTGTTTTAAAGGGAATGGGCTTTGAGGCAGAAGCCCATTATTCTTCCAAAATTATACAACTATTAAATAAAATACTCCTTTTCTTTTTCATGAAACCTCTGCCTCTGGAATTTATGGGTGATTATCAGCAGAACCCCAAATGGATGTTCGGTAACATACAGGCTAAGCTGCAAACCATAGCGAACTCAGAAAAGTAAAAGTATTATAAAACACTTAGGTTGACAATACCTAATGTGGATATTTTGAGGATAAGTTTTTATGTAGCATAAATTATTCAGTACTCTGATGTTCAGAATAGGCAAGGTTAGCACCCAGAAAAAAAATAATATTAGATATGGAGGTAAGAATAGGGATTTCTATCTATAGAAAATCTGAAAGTGTACTGTTATCATATGAGCTATGACAATATGACTTGAGAGAAAAACCTAAAAACTAGAGCATGTGTTTCATTTTAGAAATTAGTAAGTGCATTTATTAGGAGAAAAATCATGGATTAATTAAAAAAAATAAGCCTCGGGCTCTCTCCAGATAATTTAAAAATAACTTACCAGAAGCTCAAAAAAAATGTATGGCATGAATTAAAAAGACCAGATTTCTCAAAGAAAAGTATACTTTATGGCTGACTGCAATGACTAAAATAATCCAATGTCAAAGGCTGTATCACAGAAAAAAAGAGCATTTCTTTTAAAAATGTAAGGATTACTCAAGGGGGAAATAAGCTGAAAATAAAATTATGTGAAGGAAAAATATATACAGCTAAGCTTGATTTACTACCTGAGTAATGTATAGAAACACACACGCATGCACCAGTACCAATAAAACAGATCTGAGTAAGTTAACAGATTGGTCAATGTTAATATGTTAATGTCCTTGTTGTGATATTGTACTATTGTTTTGCAAGATGGTAGCATAGGGGAAAAGAGGTAAAGAGTGTATGGGTTCCCTATATATTACCTCTTACAACTGTATGTGAATCTACATCTAACTCAAAATGAAATTTAAAATTTTAAAACCAATTTTACATAAAATACAAAATATCAATTAGTTTTTAAATATTGAAAGATATGAATCTTGCTAGATAGGCATTTATTAATAGCAGTATAAAACATGCACAAAAAAGAATAGAGACTAAATGAGTAGTTTGCTTCAGTCCATAACGTCCTTTGAAAGCTGGCACTACATCAAATATTGACAACTACATGTACTAGTTAGTAATAGTTAAGTTATGGTAGTTCAGAATCTGTAACTTGTTGCTCTTAGTCACTATGAACCTGAGGGTAGTCATATTGCCTTATTACCTGTCACATAATAGACATTCAGGAAATGCTTATTTTCCTGTATGTAAAAAAAAGAAAGAATGAGGAACTAGTGAAATGCCAGGGTAAGCACTGTCTTCAGGAGTGAGTACACTAGGTAATTAAGTGAATGGGCACTGGACTTAGATTGCCTGGGTTCAAATCCTGACTCTATCTCTAACTGGCTGGGCATTTTACTCAAGCTCTCTAACCCTTAAATACCCACCGTTGACATGAGGATGGTGACAAATATCACAGCCTACTTCACAGGTTTTTAGAAGCTTAAAAAAGTTAATTAAAAAAGAGCACATTAACATAGCCTAATATAGAATAAATGCTAGTGAACATTTCTTGTTACTGTCCATAAGGAAGATCATAGTGCTAACTTTGAGAATTATAGGCCAGTAGGTGTTCTTCCATATTGGGTAAATTAGTTAAAAGTTAAATAGCAGTAATTACTAGCAACTAAGATAAATAGAGCAATTACAAGAAGAGAATCCTTGGACATCTACTGGAGTTCTCTATAAACACAGTTGTTTATTAACTACTTAGTAAATGGCAAATGCCTTATGAAATATTTAACTTATCTCTAATAATAACCTTATGAGATAAGTACTATTATTACATCCAGTTTACACATGAAGAAAACAAAACAAAAAAGGTCAATTAGTTCATCAATCAACAAAATTAATGACATCAACAAATTTGTAAACACTAAATCATTATCTTAGAATGAAAACTATTAAAATTAAATTTGATTAAAGAAATATTTATTAACCTAAGCCAGGGGCCAATCAAAGTCTGAGGCCCAAGTAGGTTGATCGAGGTCTATAGCGCAGAGCAGAGAGCAAGAACAGAATGTAAATTAATGGACCTGTCGTGAAGCCCTGAAGGATGAAGGAATATTTGTGGAGGCAGAGTATGGAGAGTGGCCACAGTGCAATTGAGTGTACAGTGGTGGGGACCTATGAGGAAGTAGAATCCTGCACTCGCATCTGTGGCTAAGGACAGAGTTGTGAGGATTTTCCCAAAGAACTAGGATGTCCATGGTCATTTGCCTAATTTGTGATTTTTATCTTTTAGCTGTGACTCAACCATCTACAGAAGGTAAGTAGACTTTCCCCATTTACTTGTACAGTATAAGAATAATTGTTCCCCACAATAGCCATGTGTCAGGACAGCACTCAGTATATGGGAAATCACAACTCCTGTTCCATCACATGGTTTTATGTCTCTTCATTCCTATCTTCACTCCCACTGTCACTTGGTTCTTGAACCCAGTAAATGGATGGTAAAAAATTTTAAGAACCTATGTGACACATCTGTATTTTAACTTTCTTTACTGTGAGTTTTTATGAATATAAGTAATAAATGTTTCATACATTGTATTCAGCTAAAACTATTTACTAGTAATCATTTAAATGTGTCTTCTCTTAGAAGTTACTAATGGAAAGAGGGGAGTTGCTAAGTAGAATTACAATTCATTGGTAAAACAGAATTAATATTTGTAAGGTACAGACACAGAGTTAAATTTTGTATACATTGGCTAATACAATCATTTTTATTTCACTGCGTTAACTTCTCTAACAAATCTTTCTAACTTTAAAAACAAAATTAAAAAGTTAGTGATCTTAACTATTTAAAGCAGGTTAAATGTGTTATGATTAAATCAGTTAAGTCTCTGTGATTTAGGATATAATTCAGAGAAATGCTTGTGTTCCCCACAGGACTGTTAAAACTTGTACTTATTTTGTTCAAATTAGTCATCCTATTATCCTGATTTTATAATTCACTACACGTAAACACATGATTTATGATATATTAAGGAGTGATACCCCAAAATAAGAATTAGATATGTTTGTGATATGATTAGTAAATCAAATTAAGTTGACTCTCAATTAAAGATAATGGGAGAAAAACATTCCAACAAAGAGATGATGAATAAAAAGTGTTAAGTATTTAGTACTTTCTGTGTTTTCATTTACAAAGTATTTGTACCCTACAAATAAGACTGAG
Organism: Pteronotus mesoamericanus; assembly: GCF_021234165.1. Classification (NCBI taxonomy): domain Eukaryota; kingdom Metazoa; phylum Chordata; class Mammalia; order Chiroptera; family Mormoopidae; genus Pteronotus; species Pteronotus mesoamericanus. Next base: position 17,194,574 of record NW_026555285.1, on the reverse strand, counting down.
ATTGAGCCTTAGCCTAGGCTGTAGCTACGTAATACCCAAACATTTGCTTCTCCTAACTTGTTTTATAAATAGGGAAATGTTTGTACACTTTTGTGTGTTGGGATGCGGGGAGGGATTTTGCTATGGACTCCTGCTCAGTGGAATTGACTTCCCCGGATATAGTATTGTATTCAGGCATGAGCCTAATCCAACTCAATAAATACTCAGCCTAAGCCAGGTATTTATGCCACCTCACCTCCCTGCTACAGTGATTACAGAAGATGGGCAATTTCCTCCAGATAGGCCCATTAAAACCTTCCCGAGGACCTGAGGTTTCCTTCCTTCAAGATGAAACTGAGAGGAAGTGAACTCCAGGTTTTCTTCTGCTCCCTTCACTGCCCTGAAACTGCCCTTGTCAAGAACATCAATAACTTCTGGCTGCCAAAGCTAATTGTCACTTTCCTGTTCTTCTCTTACATGACCTCTTGGCAACATTCAAAGCAGGCAAGCACTTTCTTTACCAGCTAACAACTTTATCTTTGGAACTTTTCTTTTGGCTTCTATGACACCATGCTTTCCTGATTTTCCCACACTTCACCAGCCATTTCTTCTAAGGCTTCATGGCTGGCTCTTCTCAACTTCTCTAAATGTTGAGTCCTCTAGGGTTTTTTCCTGGGCACCCTTCTTTTTTCTGTCTACACTCTTGCCCTAGAGGTTCTTACCTAGACCCTCAGGCTAAATACCACCTATATGATAATGGAACCCAAATCTCTGTATCTCTGAGTCCATCCTTTCATTTTTGCCCATTTGACATCCCTCTTTTTGGAATCAGAACTACCATGCTGGAGCATAATTTATGATTTTTACATTTTACTTATCGCCTTAATTGAGATATCTGCTTCCCTCACAGTTTTTTCCACCTGAGTAAATTATAACATATGATTAATGCAGACCTAGTTTGCAGCATGAAAAATATGGGCCTTATCCCTAATTCCTCTCAATATCTCAGTTTCCAAATCCACAAGAATTATCAATGTACCTCCAAAACATACTCTGTGTCCACTCACTATCTCCATTACCACCCTAGTCCAAGACGCCATCATCTCTTAGCTAGATCACTTCAATACCTTCCCAGGTGGTTAATCCACTCCGCTCTCTGTGTCCAATCACTTCTTGCCACTGCATCATCTGGCTTCTTCTCATTCAGATTTAGTTTAAATTTCCCCTCCTCAGAGGAATTTTCCATGACCAGTCATCATCAGCTTATCTAGTTTTAATTTTTCACATTCTCTGTCTGTCTCTCTGTCTGTCTGTCTGTCTCTCTCTCTCTCCTTGTCCCACTTTCCTTCCCTCTCTCCTTAATTTAGTTTCCCATAATTGGAAGTTATATTCTATGTCTTGTTTACCATGTGTTCCTAGCACCTTTTAAAGACTACAGACTATTTAGTGATTAATAGAGTAATTATACTCCCTGAAGCTTCTCTGAATAATTTTAAATCCCTGCCAACTCATGAATCTCTGTGTATTTTACCATAGCTCTCCATTCTTCCACATCAAGTCATCAACCTTGCCCCCCACAAATGGATTGAGCTGTTTCTAACAAGCACCTAAGTTTACAAAACTGAGGTCTTTCATCTTTTATGTGTTGATTTGAAAACGGCTTTTTATGTTAAGATATTACCCCTTGTCTATCCTATTTTGTTATTTATACTTTAAATTTGTTAATGAGTTCTAATGTTATTTATTTATGTAGTATGGTATAAAATTTAAAATTTTATGTTACTGACTTTAGTTGTGCTTAGAAATATTTTCCCTTCCAAAGAGTATATGTATATCGATTATCCTATGGTATTTTTTTGTTTGCATATTGTTTTTGTTGGACAGAGTAGGTGAGGCAGCGGCTGGCAGACCAGGCGGTCCCACATTCTGTGGATAAGCTGGGAGGAACAACTGGGGAGCAAAACAGACAGCACAACCCAGGTTCCAGCCAGGAAATTGGGGCAAGAGCTCAACAAGTGGCATTGTTCCCCCTCTGACCCCTCCCCCACATACAGCACCACAAGGCAGTGAATTGGGTTGGCCTGCCATGGTGAATACCTAAGGTTCCACCCCTTACAAACGTAACAGGTGCACTGAGACAAAGAAATATGGCCCAAATGAAAGAATAGATCAAAACTCCAGAAAAAGAACTAAGCAACAAGGAGATTGCCAACCTATCAGAAGCAGAGTTCAAAACACTGGTAATCAGAATGCTCACAGATGACAGAGTATGGACACAAAATAGGAGGAAGAAGTGGAGGCTATGCAAAATGAAGTAAAGAAAAATATACAGGGAACCAACAGTGAAGGGATGGAAACCGGACTCAAATCAACAATTTGGAACAAAGGGAAGAAATAAATATTCAACTGGAACAGAATGAAGAAATAAGAATTCAGAAAAAATGGGGAGAGGCTTAGGAACCTCTGAGACAATGTTAAACATTCTAACATCCAAATCATAGGGCTGCCAGAAGGAGAAGAAGAAGAGCAAGAAATTGAAAACTTATTTGAAAAAACAATGAAGGAAAACTTCTACACCATGGTGAAGGAAATAGTCTTGCAGGAAGCTCAGAGAGTCCCAAAGAAATTGGACCCAACGAGGAACACACCAAGACACAGCATAATTAAATTAGCCAAGATTAAAGATAAAGAGAGGATCTTAAAAGCAGCAAGAGAAAAGGAGACAAGTTACCTACAAAGGAGTTCCCGTAAGACTATTAGCTGATTTCTCAAAAGAAATTTTACAGGCAAGAAGGGGCTGGAAAAGGAGTATTTAAAGCATAAAAAGCAAGGACCTACAACCTAGATTATTCTTTCCAGCAAAGCTATCATTTAGAATGGCAGGGCAGATAAAGTGCTTCCCAGATAAAGTAAAGCTAAAGGAGTTCATCATCATCAAGTCCTTATTAGATGAAATGTTAAAGGGACTTATCTAAGAAAAGGAAGATCAAAACTATGAACAGTAAAATGACAACAAACTCACAACTATCACCTGAACCTAAAACAAAAACAAAAACAAAAACAAAAACAAACTAAGCAAACAACTAGAACAGGAACAGAATCATAGAAATGGAGATCCCATGGAGGGTTATTAGCAGGGAGGGGGGAAATGGGTGAAAAGGTTCAGGGAATAAGAAACATAAATGGTAGGTACAAAATAGACAGGGGGAGATTAAGAATAGTATAGGAAATGGAGAAGCCGAAGAACTTATATGGACATGACCCATGGACATGAACTAAGTTGGGGAGGATGCTGGTGGGAGGGGGGTGCAGGGTGGAGGGGGATAAAGGGGAGAAAAAAATGGGACAACTGTAATAACATAATCAATAAAATATACTTAAAATTAAAATTAAAATTCCTTTTATCAGCATAAAAAAAAACTTTACTCTCTTTCAAATGATAAGCCAATTGTCCCAATTCATAAGTCCATTCTTTCTCCAGCAATGTGAACTTGAAATAGTATATGTGGAGGTTAAAAGGATGGTTTTGAGTACAGGCAGCATGGGTTAAAACCAGGCTGATCTCATTTACATACCGTCTAATGTGTCTAAAGCTTAAGCTCTTTCTCCACAACAATGGGATAATAGTAGTATCTACCTCAAAGAGTTGTGGCAAGAATAAGATGAGATAATGGTAAAATACTCAATATGACTCTTGGCATGTGGTAAACTTCATTACCATTTTTAGTAATGTTAGTATTACCGTTTTTATCTTTTTAATATCTCATTGGGTAACTTCTCATGACCATTTTTTTCAATTTTTTTTTAAATTCTTAATCTTGCTTAAGTGGAATTTTGCAAAAAAATTGTATTAAGTATATAAATTTAATTATAGGATTGCCACATTTATAATATGTAGCCTTCCCATTCATGAGCACTATATGTCTCTCATTTTTCAGGCCTTTTTAAAAAAGCTGTGCTTGCTTTCTTTCCATTCTTACTAAACTTATTCCTAGGTCATATATATATTAATTATTAATGCTTTTTGATATATAATAAATGCTTTTTGAATGGGCCTCTTTTCTCGTTTTGTTTTCTAATTGGATAGTTGTACTTAGATTTCTATCATTTATTTATTTATATTGCATTTTTTCCCCTTCCCATTTAGTCCCCTCATGCCTCGCTCACCTCCTCAATCAGCACACTGTTTTCCATGCCCACGAGTCCTTTTTCTTTTTGCTCAATCCCTCCACCCTCTATCCTCCACCCTCCACCTTAGCTGCCATCCTGTTCTCTATCTATGAATCTGTCTCTATCTTGCTTGTTAGTTCAGTTTGTTCATTAGATTCCACACATGAGTGAAATCATATGGAATTTGTCTCTTTCTGACTGGCTTATTTCACTTGGCATAACGTTCTCCAAGTCCATCCATACTATTGAAAGCAGTATTCTATCATTCTTTAAATATCTTTTTTCTGAATATGTAGTCATAGCCCTTCTTTATAAATAACATGTAGTCCACTTTTCTCTCTTTCTTCATTGGTTAGACTTGTATAATATTTGCCTATCTCACTGGACTTTTAAAGATTTTACATATCAATTTTATTTTTGTTTTATCTATTTTATTGTTTATACTTTATTTTCCTTATAGAGTTAATAATTCTTTCTGCTTTCTTTTAGTATATATTTTAGTTTTGAACCAGTGACCCTTTGGTTCACAGGCCAGCACTCAAGCCACTGAGCCACACCAGCCAGGGCTATTTTAGTTTTTTTTTTAACTTTTTAGTTGGTTACATTATTCATTTAAAATATTGCTCTGGTGATATTCCACAGAATTTTTTTCCCTTGGAGTTTTCTCATTGTTAATTTCCAAATTGTTAGGACTTTCATTTTTGGTAATTCTAGGGTAGAAAATTCAAGAACAAGAACTTTTTAAAAATGTTATTGATTAAATTATTGGTAACCTCATATATTCACATCCTTCCCTCCTTAACAGTTTCAGTTTTAATTCTCTCATCCTCCTAGAATTTAGGTTTTGAGGTGTGTATTTGTTGTTTCTTGCTGTGTAACAAACTATCACAAGTCAGTGACTTGATACAACATACACTTATCTCACAATTTCCATGGACCAGGAGGCCATGCATGCCTTAACTGGACGGACCCTCCCCTCAGGGTCTCACAAGGCTAAATTAGGTATCAGTCAGGCTGTGGTTCCCTCCTAGAATTTGGGTTCTTCTCCAAGAACTCAGGGTTGCTCATAGAATTCACTTTCTTACTATGCATGGGTCACTCTCAGCTCTGAGAGGTACCTTAAGTTCCTTGCCATGTAGCCCCCTTAGAGGACCGCTCACAACAGGGAGGTTTGCTTCTTCTAGGCCAGCAGAAGACATGTTGACGTCAAAACATCAATGAAAGCACTCACCTATATCAGGTGGACTATATCAGGTCCACCCAGGACAATGTTCTTTTGGATTAATTTAAAGTTAACTGAGTAGAAATTTAATTATATCTGCAAAATCTATTTATTTTTCCATTTAGTCTAATCTAATTACAGCAGTGGCACCCATCATGCTCACGGGTTTTGTCCATAGTCAAGTGGTGAGGATTATGCAGGGTGTGTACATAACAGTGGGAAATTATAACACACTCTATCACTCTTTTGGCATTGTTTCTGTACGTGCTCACTCTGACTAATATGTAGGTTGTAGATGAACAGCATGCTTATATAAGAATCCTAGGGACTAACTTCAAAAGATAGAGGCTTCGACCTTCAAGCTTCTAAGCTCCTGGAGATTTGCTGACTCTCAGCCATGGGACCAGGTTGAAGTGAAGCCAGGATGACGTGAATCCAGGATGACTAAACCACGATGATGCTCACTGGAACATCACCTGTCTTATTAGAATGAACTGTGCTCATCTGCACAGAGAATTTTTCAATCCCCTTCCTTGATCTCTTTGTTCTGTTCCCCCTCTCCCTCCTTATAAAAACCTCTATCTTCACTGAGAGGTGTAGATGGGTTTTGAGACATGAGTCCCCCATCTTCCAGATGGCCAACATCTGCAAATAAACCACTCTCCTTTACATCAGCACCTGCCTCTCAGGTATTGGCTTTTGTAATAGCAGGCAGGCAGGCCTGTTTCAGTTACGTGCACAATGTGGGAGTCAGGAATCTTTAATATTTGGTAGGGCTACTTCTACCTCTCTATTCTTCTTTTAAGAATTGTTGTTTTATTCTTGCTTTAAATTTTTTTCTATCTAAAAGTTAGGAACGGCTTGTCTGGATAAAAATAAATCTGTTATATTTTATTGGGGCCACAATAAGTTAGCAAATTAACTTAGTGGAAACTGATTTGAATCCTAATTAAACATAGAATATGTCTTTCTATTTATTCAAGTGTTATATATGTGACCTTCTTTGTGCTTGAATGTTTTCTTCATATAGGCATTGCACATTTACTTAAAAAATAGTTTGGAGCTTTAATTTTTTGAAATATTTCCAATAGCATTAGAGTTACATTTTTAAAAAGGTTTTACAAAATTCTTGTGAGATTACTTGGGCCTGGTAATTCTTTTAGAAACTCATACTTTGACAACTACTATATATTCTTGAAAATTGGTCTGTTTACATATTTTATCTTTTTATAGTAATTTATTCATTTCATCTAAGTTTTTCCATTTTTGGCATAGGGTTGAGCCAAGTAATCTCGGAATTGTTTGAATGTCCTACTTTCTTGGGTTACTTTTATATTGTCATTTGTTAATCTATGTAGGTACATTTTCCCTATATTTTTCTTCAATTAATTTAACTAGTTTATTCCTCAATTTTATTCCTCAAAGATTCAGGTTTTCAATTTATCAGTTCCATATTTTGATTATTAAAATTGATTAATTCTGCTTTTGTATTTATTAATAGTTCCTTCTAAAACCTTTCATTTATTTTGGTTTTTAAAACCTTTTAAGTTGATTGCTCATATTTTTTTAATGCCTTTTTTAAAAATAATATAAGTATTTATGGCTTCAACAATTTTTGTGCACTGTTATATAGTGCTTTCATTATCATTATTTTAGTTTACTTAAAAAAAATTTTTTTTTTGTTGTTCTATTACAGTTATCCCAATTTTTCCCCCTTAGCTCCCCTTAAACCAGCACCCCCCCCCTCCCTCCAGTGATCCCACCTCCTTTGTTTATGTCCTTGGGTAGTTCATATAAGTTCTTTGGAAACTCCATTTTCTATACTTGCTCTTAACATGCCCCTGCCTATTCTGTACCCGTAAATGTGTGCTTTTTAATCCCTACACTTTTCACCCCATTCCCCCACAACCCCCATCCCATTGGCCACCATTCCAACATTCTCTATATCTATGATTCTGTTTCTGTTCTGCTTGTTTGCTTAGTTTGTTTTTTAAATTCAACTGTTGATAGTTATATATTTATTGCCCTTTTAATGTTCATAGTTTTTATCTTCTTTTTCTTAAATAACCCCCTTTAACATTTCATATAATAATGGTTTGGTGATGATAAACTCCTTTAGCTTTACCTTTTCTGGGAAGGAGTTTATTTTCCCTTCAATTCTAAATAATAGCTTTGCCGGAATGGAATAATCTAGGCTGTAGGTCCTAGCCATTCATCACTTTGAATACTTCTTGCCAATCCCTTCTAGCTTGCAAAGTTTCATTTGAGAAAGCAGCTGACAATCTTATGGGAAATCCTTTGTCGGTAATTATCTGCTTTTCTCTCACTGTTTTTAAGATTCTCTCTTTGTCTTTAAGCTTTTGCATTTTAATTATGATATGTCCTGGTATGGGCTTCTTTGGGTTCATCTTCTTGGGACTCTGTGTTTCTGGACTTGTATATCTATTTTCTTCCCCAAGTTAAGGAAGTTTTCTATCATTATTTTTTCAAATAGGTTTCCAATTTCTTGCTCTTTCTCTTCTCATTCTGGCACCCTTATGATACAAATGTTGGAGTGTTTGAAGTTTCCCCAGAGGCTCCTTACACTAGCTTCAATTTTTTGGATTCTTTTTTCTTCTTGCTGTATTGATTGAAAGTCTTTTTCCTTTTTATGTTCCAAGCATTGATTTGATTCTTGGCTTTACCCACTCTGTTGTTGGTTCCCTGTAAATTATTCTTTATTTCAGTTAGTATATTCTTGATTTCTGCCTGGGTCTTTTTTATGCTGTTGAAGTACCCACTGAGTTCCTTAAGCATCCTTCTAAACAGTGTTTTGAACTCTGCATCTGATAGATAGCTTATCTCCATTTTGCTTAGTTCTTTTTCAGGAGTTTTAATCTGTCCTTTCATGTGGGCCAGATTTATTTGTCTCCTATTTTTGCAGCCTCCCTGTGTTTGTTTCTATGTATTAGGCAGAGCTGCTTTGACTCCATGTCTTAGTAATGTGGGATAATGCAACAGGTGTCCTATAGGGTCCAGTGGCACAGCCCTCTCTGTCCCAAGCTGTGTACTCAAGGTGCTCCCTCTGTGTGGGCTGAGTAGTCCCTTCTCTTGCAGATGAGTGGTGATTGCTGTCAGCAGGTCAATGGGAGCGATCTACCCAGTCCAGACACCTGGTAGGACTCGCTGTGAGCCCTAGCCAGTAACCACCTTCCTCCAAGGCTTGTAGAGGTGATTGGGTGGTTTTCCAGTGTGGTCTGTAACTGTCTGCTGGGTGCGCAGCCTCTGGGGTTTCCCAGGAGGTATAAGCCAAGGTCACCTTCCACCTGTATTCTGTCTGGGGCCCATTGGCATAAGCTACAAAGTGATCTGCAGATGGCTGATGCTAGTGCCAGGGCTGGGACAACTCAGTGAGAGGAACAGGGGCTGAGCTCCGCTATCACTTGTTTGAACAGGTTTAGGAAGGTCTGAAGCCTGCGTGTAGCCCAGCCCTTCATGTGGAAAAGCCACTGTTACCTGGGTGAAAGTATTGCTTGGCTCGTCCCACAAGTTGGATGGGGCAGACCCTCCGGTAATCATCAGCTTGAGGCTTACTGTATACATCGGGCTGATGGAGATTTAGATGTGGTGCTGCCCTACTGTGGCTCTGTGTGGAGGAAGGTTCGTAAACGGTATAACGGCCACTGTCTACAGTTCTGTCTGGGAGGAAGCTGTCCCCCAGCTCTCTTCCTGATGCCAGACACTTCATTTCCTCCCCCTATGCTACTGCTGCCCTTCAAGCTGCTGCCCCAGTGCTGGAGCCTAGAGGGAGTGAGTGTGAGTAAGTGTGTATGCAGTGTAAGGACCTTTAAGAGGAGAGGCCTGGAAATCTCACCGTGTCTTCTGCCGGCCCAACCACTGATTTTTACAGCCAGAAGTTATGGGGACTTACCTTCCTGGCAGAAACTGGAAGTTATGGGTTCTGGAACCCTGGGCTGGTTGGTCTGAGTTGGGGTAGGATGGAATCCCTCCCTCCCAAGATATCCCTCCGTTTTATATCCACATGTGGTTTTGGGACCACCTGACTCTGAGTCTCCACATCTCTGTTGCTCTTCCCTCCTACCCGTCTTGGGTGAGTGTTGTTTCTTTAATTCTTTAGTTGTCAGACTTCCATAAAGCTCAATTTTCTAATGATTCTGAGTGATGGCTCTTCAATATTTTAGTCATAATTTTGCTGTGGTTGTGAGAGGAGGCAAGCCACATTTACCTATGTCTCCATCTTAACTGTAAGTCACATCATTATATTTTTAAAACATTACAATTGATTGAGGACTACTCTGTGGTCTAATTATAATTGATTTTCATGACTGTTTCATGGGCATTTGAAAACAAGGTATATTCAATATTTTCAAGAACAGAGTTCAACATGCATCAATTGAATTTTTTACAATAATGTCATTTAGGTTTTTTGAGACCTTAATCTCCTAAATTTGTGTATTTTTGTTCATTTCTCCATGTAATTTATATCATTTGTGCTTTATGAATGTTACTGATATTTTGATTGGTACATAAACTTTCATAACTTTTATACTTTTACTGTCAAGTGTTCCCTTTGACATTATAAAAGACATTTGTTATATAAGGCATTTTGCCCTGAATTGCACTTTATCTGACATGAACCTCTCAAAACCTACTTTAATTTTAACTCTTCCAAGTTTTGTCTTCTGCACAGATAACAAAATTAAGTTTTGCTTTGGTCTCTAATCTAAAAATATTTTTTATTTTAATGAGTAAGTTAACCTCATTTACACTTATCAGTATGATACATTTGGTCTTAGTTCTGTCACATTGTTCTGTGTTAGTTATCTGATGGCAGTTATTTTGAGAAGTTTTTTCAATGTAATTTGTTTGCTTTTATGTGTATGTAGTTTTTTGATATTTAAGAAGGCCTATATTTTTATTTATTTATCTTTATTTCTTGAGACACTATTAGCTTCTTATGAGGATTAATGATAATATTAGAATATTTTCTCCTCTCCTTGCTTCTTTTTCTAACTTTATTTTTATTGTTGACTATTTTAAATGTCCCCATTTCCCCCCAACACACACACACAAAACTTCTTGCCCACTTCCACAAAGCTCCCACCACCTTTCCCTCTGGCCATCACTACACTGTTGGGTGTCTCTATAGGTTATGCACATATGTTCTTTGTCTAATCCCTTCGCCTTCTTTCATCCAGTCCCACCTCCCATTCTCCTCTGTCAGCTGTCAGTCTGTTCCATGTGTCCATTCCTCTGAATATTTTGTTAGTCACTTCATTTTGTTCATTAGATTCCACACATAAATGAAAGCACATGGTATTTATCTTTCTTTTACTGGTTTATTTCATATCGCATAATAATCTCTAGGTCCATTCATGCTGTAGTAAGAGTTATTTATTTTTCATGGCTGCATAGTACTCCTTTGTTTTCTTTTGTCGTTCTGTGCCCCATTATGAGTCAATAAAATTATATTTCTTAGTGTTTGTTAAATTTTCTTTTACTTCCAGTATTTTATTATCAACTTTAAATAATATCATTGACTTCCAAGTATTATTGAAGGGACAATTTTCCTTTTTCTCCCATGTCTTTCCCAATTTAATTAACTACTTTATTTCTAAACTGTGAGGACATACAATTTAGGACATATCATAGTCCTCTTACTCATTTCAGAATTAGTTCTATAGTTAAAATATTTAAATCTCACTGCAAGTTCTTTTGTTATTCCTTCCCTAGTCATTCTTGGTTGATGAAGTTTATCTTCCAATAATTTCCTTCATAGGGGCTCATGACCTTTTCTATTCCTTGAGTTCTTACATGTTTCCAAAGCCTTCAAGGACAATTTTGATGGATATAAAATTGTTAGCTTAGTAACTTTTACTGGGGTATGTGATGGTATTGACCATTTTAGGTCAATTTTCATGAAACAGAATATATCTTTTAAATAGACTAATTCAAAAACTTTTTTCAACCTAAGGAATTTTTTAAAATATATCACTGATCTGTTCTTTGTTAAGGACTCCAATTATGCATACACTGAATCTTCCTTGCCTGATTTTTTATTGTTTTTTTCCCTCTAATTATTTTTAACTCTTGAAAAAAATTTTTTTAACTTTTCCAATTTCTATTCCATCTGTCTCTTATATCTCCATGAATTTTCCAGTGTCTATTATCCTTTGTTCTCTTACAGTTCATTTTTATTTCTGTAATGGCTTTATCTTTTACTTTTTTTAATCACTGCTACCTCATATTTTATTAATTTCTATTACTTCAAAATTCTCATATACAGTGCTTCTTTATGGTTTCTTATCACACAAATAATTGCTTCTTCTACCATTTTAAAAACATTAACTAGAAAGTATTTAATACCAAATATCAACTATTTCATGGCATCATTTTTTGGAGAGTGTTCAGTTCTTGATTTATATTGCTACTCACTTTTATATTTTTACCATAGTGTCTAATCAATGCTGTGTCAGTTTCTTTTTCTGATAAATGGTTTTTAATGAGGAAGATTTTCATGTACTTGTTATTTGCAGTTGTTTCCTATGGAAGGATTCATAACATTGTTATTAAAATCAGTGCAAGTACACTGTCCAAGATACTTTACTATGCAATTAACAAAGCACCTTGGGCACATTCTCTTATTTTTTATTTTCATTCTATCAATATTCTGTGAAATACATAGGATCATTATTATACCCATTTTTCAGATGAGGAGATTTGGGATCAAACACATTATAAAACTTTCTAAGTAGTAGGTGATTAGAACCAGGTTTCCAAGTCTAGACTTTACTACAAGTATATTGATACTAATACCTTTCTTTGCATAGGTGTCTTTCCTTTTAGTGCTCCTAGCCCATCTTAAAATTGGCAATGAGGCAATAAATTTTGTTATTGTTATGAAATGACTAGATTAAAGGGTATACTTATCGTCCCTTTCCTTATTGAATTTGAGGTAGAAGTCCAGATAATCTTAAGGAAATGTTGTATCTATTTCTTATTCAATAGGTAATCAGTTGGTTATTTTGCTTCAAGGGTCTCAGTTTCTTTTACCTTTAAAGTGCCTAGGCTTAAACCCAAATATCTAAAACTAATATTTAAAGATACTAACTCTCAATATGTACTAATCTGAGACAAAACTGTGACATCTTGAATCAAACACAAGACTGAATAACAAGATGATGCTTTCACAACCTTACCTTTTTTGCAGAAAGTGTAAATAACGGTTTCCTTATAGGAGGAGACAGCATGGGAAAGACAGGACATCCTACCAACCCCCTAATATGTTATTGTCACCCTTAGTTCTCCCTGCACAACAGTTCCGTTTTACGCAGCACCTCACAGAAAGGCAAACTAAAACTAATATTGAAAGTAATTCCGTGGTACAGAGAATTGAAATGGCTCTTCTTCCTCCCTTTGTTCCTACATTATGGTCCCATCTCTATGTCTCTTCTCTTGTTGCCTTTCTTTGATGTAACATTGACTATTGTTCTATTTCTTTAACTCAAAACATAGTTTGTGCCTACCAGATGTCAACATGGTGTTAAGTCCTGAAATTAGTGCTTGAGGAATAACTCTTATTGAAAGTTATAAAATTTTGATCTATTCTGATGGAGAAAAGCTATGGAAATTTAATCAATAAACTAGGGAGGTTGTCATACTATAGCTTATTGTTATCTCCAATCTGGAAATGTAACAACAAACATACTTTGTGCTTTGCACAGTTTTTATTTATTACGTATCATTTTCTCCTTCAGCCAGATTTGTGGCTTATAAAAATAACCAAATATTTGCTTACAAATTGTTATAATGAAAATCTGTAGCCTGCTGCAGTAAGATTCATGGTCGTGATAACCTTGAAAGCATTTGTTTGCATTTGGAGTGTAGGGGAATAATTTAAATTTTAAATTTTTGCATAAATTATTTATATGTTGTGTCCAAGATGCAGTATAATTATGACAGCATTTTTTAGAAGTACGGCAGAAGTTTAAATTTATAAATACCTCTTTACATTTTGGTGGCACTAGATATAGTTTTCTAGAAAGCTGTATTTTTTGTTGTTTGAATAGCAGTTAGCTGTTTTCACGCTCTCTAACAGATGGAACCAAAGCATTGTGAACATTTTTATTAAAACAGCAAATGAAGCTATGAAAGAAATGTCACATTGCCAAGTATTCATCTTGCAAATTAAATTCTACAACTTAGCAGGTGGTTTAAGTTCCCTTTAGAAATTTAAAATCAGCTTATTTCATTTCTCTGTGGTTTAACAGAGACACAGGTTCACCGCTGCATTCACTTACACAGAATCTGTTTGCATGTTTCTTAGAATTGACAGTTGGGAAAATATTTGCCAACTCTCACTCTAAACGGCTCATGATTGCCACATTCAGATGGTTGAGTCTTCAATTTCCTTCCCTATTAAAGACACTGTTTTCCCCTGGAATCTGTTTGCAAGGTCCTAATAGATCCAAAATTTTAAGTCCAAATATAGTATGTGTTTTGACCATTTTGATATATATCATCACTTAGTGTACTGGAACTACACTATCCAATACAGAAAATGCCAATATTCGATGTTAATTGCTATAGACCAAAAGTTTGTGTTCCCTCCAGATCCTTAGGTTGAATTCTAATCCCCAATGTGATGGTATTTGAAGGTGGGGTTTATGGGAGGCGATTCTGTCATGAATGGGATTAGTGCCCTTATAAAAGAGACTCCAGAGCACGTTTTTCTCCACTCCTGCCATGTGAGGACACATTGAGAATGTGTCATCTATGAACCAAGAAGCAGGTCCTTACCAGATACTTAATCTTCTGGCACCTTTGTATTAGACTTCCCATCCTTTAGAACTATGAGAAATAAAATTCTGTTGTTTATAAGCCCCCAGTTTATGGTATTCTCTTACAGTAGCCTGAACTGCTACTAGTTTCAGACAGGGAAGTAATTGGCACTTCCACATCTCTGCAGGACTGTACTGATAAACTGTTGTAAATCAGATACATTAAAAAGTCACCTTTACAGGTCATTTCAGAGGTGATGAAGAACTACAGTTATTGCTTCTACTGTCACTGCCATAAGATTAATTTCACAAAAACATCATTATTCCTCCAAAAAGTTTTCAATGGTTTTCTACTACCTACAGAGTAAAACTTAGACTCATCATTCATATATGTCTTCAATTTTGCCCCAAACTATTTCTGCAACTACTTCTCAACATATCTTCCTTTTCCAGGTAAACTGGCTATTTATTTATTTATTGTCTCCCAAGCAAGTTAGTACTATTTGGCCTCCTTCTTTGTATATCTTTACCATTGTACCTTTCTTCTACTCTTTGTTTAAATTCTTCTTTTCCTTGCAGTTACAACTTAAATCAGGACATAGTGAAACCCTCCTTAACTACCTTAAATCTCCCTTATTTCTTCACTTTTGAGCCTCTCCAGCACCACTATTACATGGTAGCTTGTATTGTTCTTTATTTTCTGTGTATGCATTTTATCTCTCCAATTAGAATGTAAGGTCCTAAGGGTAGAGATGCCATTTTACACACTGAATTCCTAGCACCCCAGTACCCAGGACATAGTGATCAGCAATATGATACTGGTAAACAACACAATTAGGACTAGCTATAGCCTTGGGGGTTTTAATTACAGCTAAAGTTTTGTTTGCCCAGCATGCTTTCTCATTTCCCTTTCTCTGGCTTTTTGGGAGACCCCACCTTCATTCTATGTGAAGTTGTGAATTTTAGTGTTCAATGTGTCATACTAGCCTAGTAAACAACCTCAGGATATTAGTAAGCTCAAACAAAAATTGAACTCTCACTCATACCCTGTCCAGTGTGCGTTGGTCCAGAGCTCTTCTTCACGTTATCCTTATTCTGGAACCCAGGCTGTGATCCCAGGCCCCATCTTCGTGTCAATGAAGAAGCAGAGGAATAAAGTGCGGCCAACTGTGCATTAGCTCTTAAAACTTTTACACAGAAGGGACACACATGTACTGGCAGAAGGGTAAACATATATAGACCAATGAAATAGAATTGAGATCCCAGAATTAAATCTTTACAATTTATGATCAATTAATATTTTGCAAAGATGCTGACAAAATACAATTAGAAAAAGAATAGCCTTTCCAACAAGTGGTGTTTGGACAATTAGACATTCACATAAAAAATAATTAAGGGGGACCACTACCTCACACCATGTAGAAAAATTAATTCAAAATGGGTCAGGGACCTATATGTAAATAGTAATTGTAAAGCATAAGTATAAGATGTAAATATAAAATATACATGTTAATGTAAAAGCTAAAATCATTTTTTGCCTTTGTATTGAATTTATTGGGGTGACACTGTTTAACAAAATTATGCAGGTTTGAGGTGCACAATCCTACAACACATCATCTGTGCACTGAATTTTTTGCTCATCACCCCAAACCAAGTCTCTGCCCATCACCATTTATTCCTCTATAGCCTCCTCCACCTCCTCCTACCTCCCTTTACCCAGCAAATATTAACTGTTGTCCACGTCCATGAGTTTTTTTCTCTTTTTGAAATTCTTAATACAGAACTAAATCTTTATGACTTTATGTTTCTTATATATGACACAAACGACACAAGAAAAACATGTAAATTGAACTTCCTTAAAATGAAAAACTTTAAGCATCAAAGGATGTTGTCAAGAAAGTGGAAAGGCAGCTCTGGCTATGGAGCTCAGTTGGTTAGAGCGTCATCCCAATACACCAAGTTTGGGAGTTTGATTCCCAGCCAGGACACATATAAGAAGCAACCAATGAATGCATAAATAAGTGAAACAACAAATTGATGCTTCTTTCTCTCTATCTCTGTCTCTCCCCACTTCCTTTCTCTCTCTAAAATCAATAAATAAAAGATAAAAAATTAGAATTAAAGAAAGTGAAAAGACAAAACAAGGAATGGTAAAACATTTGTATATCATATATCTGAAAATAGATGTATCCAGAATACCTAAAGAACTGTTACAACTCAACAATAAAAAGACAATCCAACGAAAAAATGGGTAAAGGATTTGAGTAGACATTTCTCTGAAGAAGATGTACAAATGACAGATAAACACTTGAAAAGATGCTCAACATCATTGTCATTAGGGAATTGGAAATCAAAGTCACAATGAGGTACCCACAAAGAGTGAAATTTAAAGAACAGAAAATAAGAAGTGTTGGTGGAGAAACAAACCATTATACTTGCTGGTAGGAATGTAAAATGGTTCAGCTACTTTGGAAAATAGTTCAGCAATTTCTCAAAAAGAAAAACAGAGTTACCATGTGATCTAGCAATCCTACTCCTAGGTATATACACAAAATAAATGAAAACATATGCCCACAAAAACACCTGTAAGCAAATGTTCATGGCAGCATTGTTCACAATAGCCAAAAGTGGAGACAACCAAAATGTCCATCCACAGATGAATGGATAGAAAAAGTGTGGTAAATCTATACAATGAAGTATTATTCAGCTATAAAGAGGAGTGAAGTACTGATTCATGCTACAACTTGTATAAACCTTGAAAGCATTATGCTAAGTGAAAGAAGCCGGTCACAAAGGCTGAATATATGTAAAACATCCTAAATGAGCGAGTCCATAGAGACAGAAGACAGATTTCCAAATGGGCAGGGTGTGAGGGAAGGGGAAAACAAGGAGTGAATGCTAATGGACATGTGTTTCTTTTTGGAGTGATGAATATGGTCTAGAATTAGTGGTGATAGTTGTACAACTCTGTGAGTACACTAAAAACCACTGAATTATATACTTTAAGAAGATTGATTTTATGTTATGCATTACATTTCAATAAAACTATTTTTTTTAAAGTGACATCCATCACTTTGCTCACTCATTGGTCAAAGAAAGTCGCATGCCCATAACTTACTCCAGTGGGACAAGGAAGTGCAATTGTACCATGTGCCCAGAAGAAAAGTGGAAATATCTTGCAAACAGTATTAACGAGGAAAGGTGTCCTCAGTCTCTAGATACACAGGTAGGCATGAGGCTCAGGGTATGACACCCTCCTAGATATGATTGGTCCAGTTGGGCCTGTAACACAAGCAGGACCAGTCCCTTTATGGGATGGAAGTATGTTACAGGCAGAAAAATTGGGATAACTAAATAGCAGGACGGAGGGTTTAGGACTATCAGACCACACGGTAAGTTACCAGCCTTATGGAGAGCCTGCCTCCAGCTGTGACTTTCAACCCCTCAATTTTCAAGATGCAGAAAAATTCTGATAAGTCATTAACAGCAAAATGGAACTTTGATCTCATAATTCATTGCTTGGCAGACCTCTCACATATTTCCTGATAGATTCTGACAGTGTTTCTTCTTTGCTACCTTCTGAAATTGGCTGCCCTCCCCTCACTGCTTCCAATGCCTGCATGGAAGGATTCTCCTTCCGCCCTGGCCCTCAGGCCCCCTTACCTACCGCCTCAGGTGGTCATAGAGCACAGAATAGGTGTAAATATTCTTTTCATGTGAGCAAGTAATGGTTCTACAATAAGCCTCTCACTAAGTCACTGCTTCTTTCAATCATCTGGTGGCCCACCAGCCTCTACTGAATGATGCCCTGCTGTTTAGGATGCCACCTCTCCGGCTATTCCCCCATCATCCTTCCTCACACCCATGCTACATTCCTTAGACTTGCCAGGACTTCTCAGCTGCGTGAATTTGGCTCATGGTTTTCTCTGCTAGGAATGCTCATTTCTATGTTCCTCATGCTTCAAAATGTAGGTCGTGCAGCACTCTCAGAATCTCCCGGGAGGTCAGGGCTCCTCCCCATCCTGTCCTCCTTCCACAAACGCTCCCCCAAGGTAGAGGATGATTGTTAAGATTGGCCAACTTTATCGGTCACTGTAAGAGGAAAAGAGCTTTTTCCGGGTCTGAGCAAAGGGGCAAAAGTTAAGTCCACATAAGGCAGCCTTTGTGGATCCCCAAGGTGCTGCTGAAGAGAGGTGTGATGCCGCAGAGACTACTCCTGCCTCCTCAGCCTGACGTGGCCTGGGGTAGGTGGGAGACAGGTGAAGGACAGGACGGGAACGGGCACAGAAGGACTTTGGGGTTATTTCTGTTATAGGCAACCGAGCTTGCATTATCTCCATGGTCTGTCTGAAAGCACTCACTTCAACTGATTTAGGGCCAAGCTGACCATTAGTTCCTGTGCATACATTTCTCTGTGAACACTGAAAGAAGAGACTGCTGGTTTAAAAAAGATTTGGTAATAAATTCAGGACACCCTGTCCCAGGTATCTTTCTTTCTATATAAATGTATATTGACATTGCATTTGATATGTCTTTATTCCTCTGGGAGGCTGTCGGCGACTCCCAGGCTGAATTGGGTATTCTCCTCTGGGCTCCCATTAAGCTTTGCTCTTACATCTGATAGAGCACACTAGGCTTTGACTATTCTTTCACTCACGTGTTTCTGCACCAGACAGGGATCTTCTTGACAGAGGGGTTCATGTCATCCATCTTTGTGTCCGCCATACCTAGTGTCATTTTTGTCCTATGGAATTTTTTCAATATGTATTTAATATATGAATCAATGTTCTCTGATGCCTTAGTTCTCACCCAATCTTTGTCACAGGATAGCAATTGATTATTCATTATCTTGACTTGTTCTGTAATAAGTTAGCATTTACAAGTCTTATCCCCCCATTTGGAAATTGAACTCTGTCCATTTTGATGTCAATTCCTGTCCCTGTCTTAACCCCTTTTCAGATGGTTTCAACAGCTGCTCACATCTGCTCAACCTCAAAATTAAATTCGAACATAATTGAATCTGTACATCAACTTTCTCACCCCAGAAATTAGGAGGATGTAAAATACGCAAGCCTGAGAAAGAGTTGTCGAGTCCATGAACACAACCAGGAGAACCCCATAAATAATTGGGGGCGAGGCTACCTAACTGGCTTCTTCTGCTTGGGTTTCCAGGATTCCTGTGTCCTGGTCCACCCCTCTCCCACGTGGATACCCACCCATACCTGCAACCTGAACCACACTGCTCAGAGCCCTGGCTCCGCATGGGGGCTCAGGCAGCGTGTCCTGCCAGCAGCTGGGACCTGTCCAGTATCTTTTTCCTGCCAGCCTTGCTCCTGGAGGATTAGGCCCAGCCTCCTCTTCTGCGCTTGGATGACTCAAGTGATATAAAAGACCCAGCCAGTGCCTAAAGCATAGCAGACAGTTATTACTTCACTCCTCTTGTGGAACCTAGAAGTCACTTGGGGCTCCCATTGCCCTCTGCTCTAGTAGAAATTTCTGTCTGCAGGCCAGTGCTCACCTGGACCCCCATGTGATTCCCACAGCTCGCTTCCCTGAACTCCTCTGGGAAGGCTTTCGCTGTTGCTTCATTATGTCCTGACCACTCATCCCTAACTTTCCACCAGTTCCAACAAGAAATCCAAACAAAAAAAAACATTTTGTCATTTTCTATGGATTTCTATTCAAGCTGAGAGGCACTGGGAGAATGGGGGTCTCCAACACAGCCTCTGCTATCTGGCTCTATCCGCCTTCTGGCCGCAGCTGACCTAACCCCCTGAGTCCAGCCGGGAGGCACACGTCTGGTCCTCATGGAGCAGTGCCTCCGTCAGGAGCTTCGGTTAGAAAAGTGTCCTCCTTCTCATTACGCTTGTTCTGGATGCAATTGCTAGTATGACTTGGCATTCTGTCTGCAAATAGTTTCTTCTCTATAAATCGCTTCACTTCCTACCCATTCCACCACACTCCCCCTAACAGCAGAGCCCCCTCCTGCTTCCGACAATTGTTTTAGAACTGGGCTGCATCTGCTGTGCCTTGGGTGTGTTGGTCTGCTCCCTGAGAGCTGGTCTCCATCCCCCAGCTGGTCCTGCGTTATTTACCACTAAAGCCCTGCTTTGGGAAAACCTTAACAATTGACTGGGACGCCAAAGCTTTTTTGTTTCATAGATGTGTGTGCTGAGCCTGAGGCGGTGTTTTCTTCTGAATTTGCACACAGGGAAGCAAATTAATCAAAGAGATCTTAAATAGGCACTGTTTGTTTTGCATGAACAAACAACAATTGCTCTTTGTTTAAATTTAATAGTTAAAAATGAATAGTTCTAGTGATAATTACCACATATTTATATTGGCATTTTACTTTTTAAATTCCAGAAGAACAGCAGTTTAGCTCAATTGGATCATATTTGTCAAGCCAAAGGTTAAGTGTTACTGCCTCTTTAAATTAGAGAAGACAGTGAACTTACAAGAAAATGCCCCAAATTAATAACCATGCATAATATGCACATCTTTTGTTGAGGAGGGGGTAAAGAGAGAAATAAAAGAAACTAACTGTAGGTCAAAGGAAATAACTATAATATTTGTCTACTAATATAAGAAAGAACACATAGAAAATCATCATTGTTGCTCACATTTACATATGGCTGACTTTGGTCATTGGACCAATGAAATATGTTTGTCACAGAAGAGATACTGCAGTTCAAACCAAACATTAAAACACCACACCACACAACTAATCCTACTGATGAAGCACTTACCACACTGTAAGTGAGAATGTTGCCAGTGTCATTTTTGGTGTACAGGGATGACGCTCTAATCTAACTGAGCTACCCAGTTGGGGCACAGGGTCATTTTTAATAAGAATATTATGCATTATAATCTTATGATTTATGAAATGCATTGTTGGCTTAAGAATCATGCTTAATTTTAATCCTGTTTCTAACCATCACCAAGAGGAAATTTTACTTCTTCATTGTGACAATTTATTTACACCTCTCTTTAAGATGTGTCTTTCTCGTACATTGTAGACAGGTATTTTAATTAAAACTCATCTACATGGGAGCTTTCTACCTGCTTCTAGTAAATTACTTCAATAGAAATGTTTTAAAAGAGACTAAGTAATGAATGGAAAACAATTACCAATTTGGAATTAGAAATAGAGTACATTTTATATAACATGTTTATAAAAATGTGTCTTCAGTTATTTTTTGCTTTCAAAATTTAAGACACAATTTAAATGATAGAACCACAGAACTGGAAGAATTTACAGGTTACCAAGATCAACATCTCCTCACTTTCCTTCTGTAAGGTAACAAGAGGTTAATTATGTATCTGAAACTATGCAACTTGTGGGAGGGGTGGAACCAACAAGTAAAGCTCCTGATTTCTAGATTAACATTCTTTCTACAACCTCAGTATTCCAGTAGTAAATAAAATTAATTTGAAGTATAGCTCCATTGTATTTTAATGAATCAATTTTCTAAATGAAATTAATATATCAATATTTTGACTAGTCAAACCATTGACTTTGTGTGGATATAGTTTCCTGTTTATAGTACTTTGCATATTTAATATTCAAGATGTTCTTTCCATAGACCTAATTTCCAATCCTTACAATTACTCAAGGTTGAAGGAAGGATAAGACATAGACTTTCTTTTACACAAAATGAGAGTTCAAAAAATTAGCTTCAGTGAGATTTTAATATTAAAATATGACATGAATTGTAGAAGAATACATTAATAGGAAATATATATTCATTCTCAGAGAAGTAAAATGCTTAATCCATTATTCCTAAACTGGTTTTTTTGTTGTCTTATAAGATTAGGTTGCTGATTCCATTTTATTAGAAAAGTGCTTTACAACACTCATTGAATAATATTCCATATAAACAATCTTTCTTGAGAATTTATAATAAATCAGTGACTTTTTGACAATTAAAAATAAAAATAGTCTTCATTTGTTACTGTACCAGAAAAGCTGCTTTCAGCTACAAGTAACAGAAATCCTAAATTAAACAGACTAAACAACAAGGAACTGTATTAGCTCACAAAACAGAAAGTTTGCTTTAGTTGATTCTGCAACCTCCATTGTGTTATCAAGGACTTTGATTCCTTTAATCTCTGTGTATGTCCAAAATGCCAGCTTCATCCTCTGTGAGGTAAGTATTAGCATTACCCCAGTTTTACAAATGAGGTAATTTGTGGCCTTAAAATGATGTCCTCATGGTCCCTTCATAGTTATAAAATGACTGCAAGTAACAATCAAGGTTATATTATTTACATCCAATGGGAGAGACAGACATTAGCTTCCTGTTGCTCTCTATTAAGAGGAAGGAAGAATTGCCGCTGAAGTCTCTAGCACACTTCTCCTTGCATCTTCTTGGGCAGAACTGGGCCTCACATTCATTCTATTACCAAGCATAGGCAAGGGGGTGGAATTACTTTCAATTTAGTATGACTTACCATTGAGTCAGGAACCCGCTCTCCAACAATGCATTGCTGCTGCTCTGCAAGGGGGGAAGAAATTCGGCACCGAGCAGAGGAGGCCCCAACTCCCCCTGTGAAACACCCTACCTCCTTACTACCATGGGATCACACTCTTGTTTGCTTTTTAGCTCTCTGGTTCCCTCTTCTCAGCCTGCTTTTCAGACTCCTCTTTTACCCTTTCCTTCTAAATGTTGTAGTTCTCCAGGCCTCGATCTTTTTTCTTTCTTTAGGTCTTTCCCTAGGTTTTCTTACTCATTTCTATGGCTTTGAATATCACCTTAAGTTGATAACCTCCCACCCAAATTTTTCTCCTGAGCTCCAGAGTCACATATCCAACTTTATTCCATGTGGGCCTTCAGGCGCTCATGTTTCTTCCGTTTCCTACCTCCTCTCTGTCCTATAACAGTGGTCCTTAAAGCTGGCCATGAGGAGAATGGGTGTTGGTGGACAGCTAGGAGTCCTCACTCCCTTCCAATCCTATACCAACACACCAGCAGCCATGCTCGCTATCTTTTTTTTCCTCTGGTGTCCACCAAGGGTCTTCACACTTGCTTCCACACTGTTCAGCGCCCAGGTCCTAATTGATGAAAGGGACGGAGCGGCAACATGGAGAACCTAATGCCACTTGGAAAAGATTTTTTTATTACTCATATTTTCCAAGAGAAAGGTCCCATGCCACAGAGAGCCAAAGGGGAAGTGCCAGTTTTGGTCAAGTGGCAAATGCCGGAATGAGGAGAAAGCCTAGACCCCAGGAAAGGAAAGGCAGGGTGGGGTAAACAGTGCAGGACTGGCTGGTTTTGTTACTGGGGCAGCCTGGGCTAGGGGTAGTCTCCAGTTGCCTGGTACATGATGTGAGATAATTTAGGGCAGAGAAATATTGGCTTGGTGTGTGAGGACTAGAAAAAGTGGGTATTTCAGAGTATAGATTTAGGTTGCGTGGTTTCCATATGAAAGGAATGCTCCCCGCTGGATACTTCGCTATGTCTAAGAACTGGGTGGCCCTGGTAGTCTTTTCATGGGTCTGTAAGGCCTCCTGAATTTCAAACCATCATAAGATGTATAAAATTTTAAAAAAACACTATTAACACAAGTGTATTCTTTTTGGCTCTGCATAGGACTGATGCACTCTCATTCTTTGGTCTCCGTTTAAATGTCACCTCTGTAGAGGGATGTTTCCAGAAACACCTTGCTTTAAGCACACATCATTCTTCTCCACAGATTCATATTTATTGCCTTCTTATCACCTATCACAATGTATAATCTTATTTTTTATTTAATATATATCTCCCTTGCTAGGAGCCAGTTTCAATAAAAAGATCAGAACCATGACCCTTTTATTCATCTCTGTATTACTCATCTGGGGAGACAATCATCTGTTGGAGACTCAAAATCATTTCTCTTACCTTCTTTCTAACTAGCAGAATCCCAGTTTAGTTCAGGTATCATGAAATTGTAGAGCTCAGGAAATAAGGGACAAGCGTGAAATCCAACGCTAATCATTGAGATATAGTGAGAAATCTGGATAATCTTTTGCAAGTTGCATAGTATGCAGCCTGGAGTTGCAGCCGCCAGACCGCAACCACGAGGTCAAGAGAATTGCAGAGACACCAACCCTGAGACCTGACATCTTTAAGTTACTATATGCACCTAACAACCACCTACCAATTGTTAAGAAGACAATAAAAACTACTTAATGTTTAAGCCACTTTCTGTCGAAGTGGGTAGATGGGGCCAAACATACTGTGGCTTATCGTACTACTTGACACATACAAGCAGTATGTGCTCAATTAACACAGGTATTGGTTATTGTTGAATGAATAAAAGGCTACACAGCTAAGGCAAAATGAAGGTTGAGGAAGATACCAGACATTTTAACCTACACAGAATATACAATTGTGTTTCTTGGGTTTAAATTTAGGGAGAGAGAAGTGGGTGTAGGGTGCATGTTACGTGGACCAGCTACCTTTATTAGCCAATTTATACAAATATGCTTTCATTCATTTAAACAAAAATTTAATGAGGACTTATTACTTGAAAAGTACTATGGTAAGGAATGAGATAGCATATTGTTTGAAAATACAAGCATGTGTGTTGTGGTGGCTGCAAGAGGGAGAAATGATAAACATATAGGCAATAAAACAGGAAGGAAGCACAGAAAAATACAAGAGGATGGCTTGGCACCGGTTCAGATGTGCAGAGCAGGCCCGTAGAGAAGAGGCCATGGAAGGGCTACATCATGGCAGAGTCTCAACATCTAACTAATAAAGCCAGAGCTTTTTTGACAGGCAATCAGGTGCCACAAAAGAGTTTTTTTTTGAAGGCAGGCAAGATGAAAGTGGCAGACTATGTTAATGTCCTTCCTACTGTCACCCTCTCCTTGGTTGTGCCTAGCTCTTAGGGGTCAAAACTCTTGCAGTGTAACCCAAGTCCAAGCAATGATCTGTGAGGGAAATCTGCTGGGTGCTTCTGGGAAATAAAACATTTTTAAAGAGAAAGATGCACAAGGAGAAAATCATTTTGCTTTATATCTTTTTACATCTGGTTTCCCTTGCTGAACTCATCCTGTGAATTCTGTTGTGTTCTTAAAGCTTCAGCAGCAATGTTGGGTCCATGAGGAACGATGTCTCTCACATGCTAAGGATGGCTAAGTGGGAAGATTCAAGAACCCTGGGTCTTTGATGACATTTTTGAGCTGTTGAATCAGTTCTGGGCCTGCCCACTCCCAGATGACCAGTTAAGTAAGCTGTAGATATATTATAGCTTAAGCCAGTATTGGGTCAGGTCTCCTGTCATTTGTGGCTACACCATTCTAACTAATACTCAAAAGAATGTTTTAGGAAGATTTGTAAGGGATTTTGATGGAGATGAGTTGATGCAGTGATGAAAATAAAGGCAGGCAGCAGAAAAACAATTATTGAGCAAATCTTGTGAAAAAAATTTAAATGAAGGAACATGTGTATACACTGACAAACTATCAGACACTATGAAGCACTTTGCTCATTTAATTTTTATAAAACCTCTGTGAGGTAAGTACTACCATTATCTCCATTTTACAAATAAAGAAATTAAAAGAGGTTAGTAATTTCAGGTCACATGCGTAATAAGGGATGAAGCAGAAAGTCAAAGCAAGTTTCACCTGACTCCAAATTTCCAACCCTGATGCCAAATTCCCAGTGAGAAGACTGTTTCCAACACTGAATCAAAGCAGTAGTTTTGGAAATGTAAAGGGAGAAACTTATGCAAGACAGATTAGAAAAAACTTAGGGGCAAGTTATATGGAGGGGAAAGATGAAAAGTGATTCCGTTTTTTCAAAGCTAACTTAAAAGAGGGATGATACTTTAGAACTACTTTAGAAAAGGAAGTCTCAGAAGTGAGTATTTTAAATTTGAGTGAACTCTTCAAAAGCGTTGTCAGCATATCCAAGGAGTTACGGTCAATTCCAAAAGCAGATATAAAGATGAATTACTATGTGTTTAAGTGGCAATTTCTATGTGCCTCTAAATACATGGTCCAGGGAAAACGAGTGGAGTGGGGGCCTCTTCTACTTAATACTTTTGAAACTTAAGATCCTGAGGCAATCTTTTAAACAAAGTTCCCTGATACCTCCCCTTCGCTCAAAGTAGGATTGGAATGCCTGTCCCCAACTCAGGCCACTGCCACTGCTACACAGTGGAGGACCCAAAACATCATGTGTTTTAAGAACACAACATACCGGGAGTAAGTCGGTGACACAGGTGAACAGGGCTCGCCTCCTCGCACAACCATATCAAAATTACAACTAAACTCCAGAATAACCATTATTCAGAACCACCAGAAATAGAGCTGAATGGTGTCCTACAACTATGAAATTAATGAAGAAACCACATTGAGACTGGTAGGAGGGGCAGAGGTGTTGAACAGGCTGGTTCCACACCCACATGGGGTGGATAAAAATTCGGGAAGGATATCTCGGGAGCATGGAGTCCAGCCCCACACCAGGTTCCCCCAGCCCAGGGTTCCATTTCCAGGAAACTAAGTCCCCATAACTTCTGGCTCTAAAAACCAGGAGGGATTGAGTCTGTGGAAGACAGAAACTTCTGGAGTCCCAGGCAGTTCCTCTTAAAAGGCCTGCACATAGACTTACTTGGACTCACTCCCTCTGAGCTCCAGCACTAGGGCAGCAACTTGAAGGGCGCCGGCGGCGTACGGGGAGGAACTGAAGTGTCTGGCATCAAGGCTACAGCAGGGGGGCAGCTGTCTGCCATACAGAAGTGCGAGCAGAGGCCATTTATTTTTTCTGAGCCTTCCCTTCACGGAACCTGCCAGCCGGTGACAGAGCTGAAACTCTGTCAACCTGGCTTACACTGTTCGCTCCACCCTCGTGATTCCCTGAGGCTCCACCCCACCAAATTTTGGGCCCACCCAAGCTGTTTCTAGTGGCTTTTTCATATGAATGGCTTGTCTTGGCTCATGCTTCAGATTTTCCTAATTTCTCTCAAACAAAAGCATCATCTGACCTCAACAAGCCCCATTCCTCTCACTAAGTAGCCCCAGGCCTAGTACCAGCAGCAGCTGCCCTTGGGTCACAGTCTGGCCTTGCTTGGGCAACTCCAAGACCAGAACAAGCAGCAAGCATCAGCATATCACTTAGTAGCATATGCTGGGTGGCCCCAGACAGAACACAGGTGGTTGCTGACCTTGGCCTGCACTTCCTGAGAGCCCCAGAGCCTGCCCAGCCAAAGGACAGCTAGAGACCATGTCAGAGCACCACCACCGAACCACTTCCACAAGTGACACACTCAAGCAATAGGAGAAAAGCGGTTAGTTACCTACAAGGGAACTCCCATAAGATTTCCAGCTGACTTCTCAAAAGAAGCTTTGCAGGCTAGAAGGAGTTGGCAAGAAATATTCAAAATGATCAAAAGCAAGGACCTACACCCATAATTATTTTACCCAGCCGTGCTATTCTTTAGAATTGATGGACAGAAAAAGAGCTTCCCAGACAAGAAAAAGCTAAAGGAGTACATCACCCTCGAGCCAGTATTATATGAAATGTTAAAGGGTCTTCTTTAATAAGATGATCAAAAATATGAACAATAAATTCATATCTGTCAATAATTGAATCTAAAAAGCAAAATAAACAAGTACAATGGAAACAGAATCGTAGGTACAGAGAGTGTTTTGATGGTTGCCAGATGGGATGGGTGTGGGGGCGGTGGGCAAAAAAGATGAAGAAATTAAGAAGTACAAATTGGTTGTTACAAAATAGTCATGGGGATGTAAAGTGCAGCATAGGAAATACAGTAGCCAAAGAACATATATGCATGACCCGTGGACATGGACAAGAGTGTGGAGATTACCCGAGGGAGTGGGGGACCTGAGCGGCGTGGGGAAAAAGGTGGGGGAAATTGGGAGAACTGTAAAAGCATGAATAAAATATAATTTAAATTTTAAAAAGAACACAACATATCATACTGCTATAGACGACTTCTCTGATTCAAACTGTACTCACAGGGTCTCTGTGGGCTATTTCCTGGGCTTCCTTCCCAGGGCTCATCTGCACACTAGCTCCAATCTTTAATCACTCTGTCTTTTCTTTTACAGAACCTTACTTCTTCTATGTGTCAGGGAAGGCAGGTAATTTTTCTTAGTTTCTGTAGTCAACATAGAAGTTTAGCCCTGGGTCAAGGCATTAGTTTGGGGTTAAAATTACTTTTTTCATCTCCACCTGAAGTGTGATTTGGTGGCCTCCAAGAATTCAACTTAATTCATTTAATAAACTTCCATTGAGCATTAACTAATTGCCAGGCACCACGCTGGAAGCTCAAGGTCTATGAAAGTGGTGCTTCTCAAACCTTAACATGCACAGGAAATACCTGGACATCTTGTTAAGAATGGAGATACAAATGCAGTGCAGCCTGAGAACCTGCATTTCTAAAAGGCTCCCAGGTGAGACCCATGCTGCTCCCAGTGAGATGCACTTTGAATTGCAATAAAGGAGGATGGGAATATAAGCAAGTAAGTTCAAGCAATAAAGATTTATAGATGCTATGATAAACATGGGAGAAACTGAGAATGGAATTAGGGGTTCCCAAATTTCCCTGGACTATGCTGCTTCCTCAGTAACCTCCCAACTCATTTCAGTATTTCTGATCCTACTTTTAACCTCTACCATCAACTCTTACTACAAACGTTTGCTGAACACCTATTCACAACAAATACTCTTCTCCCTCTGTCTAAAAAGCATCTCTCTGCACCTCTATTTCCTTAACATACCTCCTTTGCTCCACTTAAACCTTTACAGGATTCCCTCATCCTGGCTTCTAACTTCTTGTTCTTGGTCATCAATCACCATTCAGGAAATTCAATTTTCCAGGCATCCAATGCCAAATTTTATAAGCTCATACAATGCCAAATTCTATGATCTCATATGGTGCCGAATTCTATTATCTCATCTTTTTGAACACCACTAGTAGATAAATATATGCATATCAGAACTTTACATTTATGTTTTGATTTTTTGTATATTATAGTAATAATAACTAACACTTATGGAGAGCTTAAAATATGTCCATCACTGTTATCTCATGAAAGCCTATGAGACGGGTACTAATATTACCTCATTCCATAGGTTGAATGTAATTGAGACAAAGATGTTAAGGTCACATTGCCATTAACTAGTAAAGCCATAATTTGAATGTTGTGTTAGCAGTTAGGTATTGAGAGAATAATGTTGTTAAAAATAAAACTAGCTACAGTACAATCGAGTCACCATTGGGGCAGGGTTGGGAATGTGTATTTCCCCATGAACGCAAGGAATTGGACATTTTCTCCTCTGCCTATGAGTGAAAGCACACTGGGGGAAATCTGGTATCTAATAAACATGCTTTCCAACCAAGTTAAATGGCTGTGCCATGGCAACTTATGAGTCACTAAACTCTTAGATGAGTCACTTAAACTCTTAATTCAGCTCTGCCTTATATAGATGATTCACTTTTATTTGATGCTTTAGGTTCTGATCAAGCCTTTCAGTTGAGTGGCTCGAAATGCAAATACAAATTTTGGTTTTATAAACTCATCCAGGTTTAGCAATAAATCTGATCTCACTAGAGAATTGTATCATGTTGGGCTCCTTTTATGCTGTCACTATAATTGAATTGCCTTTTCACCAAAAGGATCATTTTGAACTCATGAAAAACTTCTTTAAAAAAATAAATGACAATGGAAGCCCAAAGGACATTCAATATGAAACCAAATTATTATAGCATTAAAGGATCTAAGTTAAATCCATGAAGGCAAGAAAATTCAAAGTGAGGTGTTAGGAATAAAATTCCTTCAGCTTCATGCCTCACTGCATGTGCATGGCCACTTCCTTAAACATATAGGAGGGAGGAGAGACAATGAAATTATGTAGCTGACAATTCCTAGAGAATTTCCTTTAAATCAGTGAAGGAACTAAAAATATTGGTAATAGGAGCAGGACCATAAGGGAATGGTCCAATTTGTTTTTTCAAATAAAGCCTTTCGGTATTTCGTTATTTCTTTGTCCTTGGTATTTCCTTCAGCATACTTCTTAGAAGCTGTATTTTGACCATCAAAGCGATACCACAAAAAAATGAGTCTCCATTTTACGTGCTGTTAGCATGCTTTCACCGGACCGGGTCACCTCCCACCCCTAGCTGACACGGCTTCCCCGTTCCGTTTTTTCGTCATTTTCTTTCTCTCTGCTGGCGCATCCTAACGAGAACTCTCTCTTTATGTTCTTTCCATTTGGCCCCTATTAAACCTCAAATACAAATCCATTTCTTGTGTCGGTGCCTTCACCAGATCTCAGTGCTACGCTGATGACCACGTCCAGCCTTTTCCACATGCACGCAGGTGGGGTGTTCTAACACAGACAGGCAAGGGCAGTGTTTCTGAATCAGTGTGCAAGTAGCAGCTTTTGTCTATGGCATTACATCATTCAGAAAACTTTGAACTTGCCTATAATGTGCTTCATATTGAACCAAAAAACAAATGTTCCCCGGCCTTTCCTTTAACAAAAATATTCTAGAGTCACTTTTATACATTCGGGATAACTCTTTTCTATAAGGCACAAAAACCTCTGTCAGCTCCCCAAATTCTTTCTCTGTGAAAACTAGAGGGTGTCCCTGTCTTGTATAGGCTCTGGTGAGTACAGTGCAGGTGTTTATTCAGTGTTGTGAATAGTTCCCTCTCCTCTTAGTTGTGTTTAGCAACATCTTTGGTTCAAGCATGTACACAGCTTTGCAGTTCAGAGCATCAGGCATGATTTTTTTCTCTTCTTTCCCCCTTTGTAGTCAAAATGGTCTGAAATTTTGTATTTCCTCTTGCATGGCTTCAATTCAACATGGTAATCTTTCCTTTCTGGTTATTATCCATGTCACAGAAAAATCTGGGAGAGTGGAAAACCTATCTATATTCTATATTTTTATCATTAAATCTAGCTATGTTAACAGAAACATTCTGATTAATTTTTATTATACAAAACTCTTTGGCTCTATTTCTTTTCCATCTATTTCAATTTATTCAAATATTAAGACAATGCAGTTTTTCATCTTTTTCACAAGATGGCAGTATAACTTTCTGTATTTATTATCAAGCAGGGAAGTACAATAGAATTTTTAAATGTGTAGTTTAAATTACATAAATTGTAGCTGAATATTAAAGAAAATATAATAGCACCAAACTATATGATGAAATAATTTTCTTTAAGACATTTAACTCTCATGAAAAGGTTTTTTCTGAAAATCAAAATGAATTCACGAAAATTTGTATTTTTTACTTCTCCTTTGTTTTTAGCATCTATTAAATCAAAAAAGCCTTTTTTTCTTTAGAATAATACAATATGTTGTTTCCATTCATGCAGAGATGCTAGACCTATAGTTTCTACTTTCTTGATTACATTTTTCTAATAATGTAATAAATACTTACTTGATAGTCAACCATTCCATTGTTATTAATATGTAAAAAGTCAGAATTGTTTCCCCAGAAATTTAGGCTGGGAGCAAATTATAGATTATGAATTCAAATTAGAAACTTATTACCATCTATCAATACAACACTATAAAAAATAGACATTTTGTAAAAGAAGATTTTGATAATGGAAGTGATAGGGGAAATGAAAGAAAAAGAATGCACAATTATTTAAATTCTTCTATGTCTGTGTCCTGAGATATGCATGTCATGTAATGCCATGGAATAAAATTAGTGAACATGTATTGAGCTCTTACTCCATGCTAAACACTATGCTGGATTCTTTACATAGATGAGCTCACTTAATTCTCAAAGTCATATAAGGTGGTTACTATTATTATCCATACTTAGGAGGAACTGATACTCAGTAAAATTATCTGTTCTTTCATTTTTTCTTTCAACAAGTAGTTACTGAGTGCCTACTATGGGACTTGAACACTTGGACATGGTTCAGTTAGAATTAAATCCAGAATCTGCTGAGACCAAAGCCCAAGACTCCTTCACTTAATTACAGAGCTATAAAGAATCAGTTTCTCAGATAAGCCTAACAGGCAGTTAAGTAGTGAAAAAAAGAAAAAAATCCACTATAAGATGTGGACATAACACCAAAAACAATATTCGCTTCTTGTTCTACATGTTTTCCATAATGTTAGTTTAAATCTCCCTTATACAAGATTCAACTTGGCTAGAATATGATATATATTTTAATTATACAACACTACAACAAAAATTTCTTAAGCACCTACTCTATACTAGAGTAAAAAATTCCTTGGGGCTAAAAATAGGCCAGAAATGACTTCTAGTTAAGACAGTAGACTCAGAAGGAAAAAACCCTTTACCCCCCTCCCAACAAAAACAACAAAATAGAAATCTCAGTAAAACATTTTGAATTATTTTAATTGCATGTAGCCAAGCTCAACACTAAAACAAGTATTTAGATAACATAGGTAAAGAAAAAATTGAAGGCTGAGAGTAAAAAAAGAAATTAAATTTGCACTGTCCATGAGGTGCCAGGGTTTTATAATCAGGGTCTTAATATTTTGTGGAGATAAGATCCTATACAAAGCACACATTCTATTCCCTGCCTAATGGGAGAAGGCAAGACAGAATTGTCTGCCATGAGGCCAACAGACCTTCAATATAACCCAGAGGCAGCCTGGGGTAAGGACAAAATAGTCCACATGGAGGAATCAAATCTATGCTCAAGTGGGTCTAAATTTATACCAGCCACATCATGCAGAATTCTCAAACTAAAAATACATGATAGTTCAAAACCTCAGTAGAGGTAATGTGAAAACATCCCTGAGAGCGGCCTTCCAGGCCCATGTGAAACTGCTAGTAAAGTTAACTCTTATGGAAAATTAATTCATAGGCAGAAATTATATAACAAAATTTAGTGGCCAACAAGAGAAACCTTAGTCCCAACCAAGTGGACATTTCACAACTATAATAGTAAAGCCATCTGAAGGGCACTTTAATATAAACATATTTAAGATATTCAAAGAAACTGAATATATATTTTTTAAAAGAGCAGATCATTAAACCTGAAAAAAAGTTGGATGATTACAAAAACACAAAAACAAAATAAGAGTCACTTACAAAACTCAATAGATTTGTTAAATAATGGTTTAGTACTGCAGAAGAGAAATGTGGGGATTGAAAGACAAATTTATGGAGATAACCCAGAACTCAGAACAGACAAATAAAAAAGATGTAAAGTATGAAAGAAGAGTTAAGAAAAATAGAAGATAGAATGAAAATATGTGAGTATGAAGAGAAAATGGGTAGAAATTTCCAAAAGTGAATAAAGGCATGAGACCCCAGGCTAAAGCAGCACATTATTCTGAGAAAGATAATAAAAATATTATAAATTTGTTCTTAAACACATAAAAATTGCAGGGTAATGTAACCAAAGAAGATTGCACCCTTGCCACCTCTGCAGTTTTTTGTTCCCATCCATTGACAAATCCTTCCGCTTGTTTTTTTAATTGAATTTATCGGGGTGACACTGGTTAATAGGATTATAGAAGTTTCAGTTGTACAGTTCCACAACACATCATCTGGATACTGTACTGCGTGTTCACCACCCCAAGTCAGGCCTCCTTCCACCACCATTTATACCCCATTTACCCTCTAATGCCTTTCCCCATCCCCCTTTCCCTCTGGTAATCACCATACTGTTGTCTGTGTCTATGAGTTTTAGAGGGGTTTTGCTTAATTCCTGCGACTTTTCACCCAGTCCCACAATTTCCCTCCCCTCTGACAGCTGTCACTCGGTGCTTGGTATCTAGGAGTCTATTTCTATTTTGTTTGATAGTTTATTTTATTCATTAGATTTCACATAGAAGTGAAGTCATATGGTACTTGTCTTTCTCTGGCTTATTTCACTTAGCATAATATTCTCGAGATGCATCCATGCTGTCACAAAGGGTAATATTTTCTTATTTTTTTATGGCTTGAGTAGTATTCCATTGTGTAAATGTACCACAGCTTTTTTATCCACATATCTACTGGTGGGCACTTGGGCTGCTTCTATAGCTTGGCTATTGTAAATAACACTGCAGTGAACATAGAGATTTGTTCAGGTAGTCCCAGAAGTAGAATTGCTAGGTCATAAGCCAGTTCCATTTTTAATGTTTTGAGGTAACCCCATACTGCTCTACACAGTGGCTACACCAGTCTGCATTCCCATCAACAATGAATGAGGGTTCCCTTTTCTCCACATCCTCATCAACACTTACTGTTTGTTGATTTATCGATGTTAGCTATTCTGACATGTGTGAGGTGATATCTCATTGTAGTTTTGATTTGCATTTTTCTGATGCTTGTTGCTTGTTCTTAATTCTGAGCCGAGTATGAACCCCCTCAACCTCTTACCCATATACTCTATTGCATGTAGAATTTTAACCTCAGATTTATATTGCGTGGAATATATTATGTCAAAAGTCTGGGAAATCAGTATTAAAGCCCATTTGAATGTCAATGAAAAAATTAGTAGCATGACTTCCCTCCAAGGGACAGAGCATTTTCAAAACCATAAATAAATAATAGGCAGAAAGGAATAACATGTTTCCTGCTAACCCTCCATTCTGCCCTGCCCCCCAGTTCCAGGCATAACTGAGCCAGGCATGCAAAGATGTGGTAAAGATTTTCAAGCAGGAACCAAACTATCCTTTTTTAATGAAATATTTCTTTATGGAGATAAACATTCACTTCTTTTAGAGAATAGAATGAAAAAATATGATCAGTAATATCAAGTAGCAATGGGATGACACAAGAGGTTGGTTTACTTTAGCACACGGGGTCTTTCTGTGGCCTGCTGAGAATGCGCAGCCTTGGTGCTGGAGGCAGACAACACGGACAGAGCCTCTGTAAATGCAGGGAGAGGAAGTGCAGCAAGGTGTCAGACTGAGCCTGAGGCTCGGAAAGAAGTGTTGCAAGGGAATAACAAGGACAGAGCAGCTGCTGGGAGAAGCAGCAGCCCCTTGGTTCTGTGTTACACAGGTAAGAAGTGTATCCAGGAAAAAATGTTCAGAAGGGCAAAACTGCTAAAGAAAAAAGAGAGAGGAGAGACAATTTTGCCTACATCCAGGACATTTATACCAAGGATATCAAAGATTGGGTAATATCCAGTGATTCATTCATTTATTCAGCAAGCTTTATGGAGCTATTGTTAACTCCAACACTGTGCAAAGTGCTGCACAAAGATGACATAATACAATCTCTGTCTTTCAGGGTTTGATAAGGAAGACTGACAAATAAGCAAGTAAACACAGAACAATGTCATCATGTATTATGGCAGCATACAGGCTGCTGTGGGAACTTAAAGGGGAGAATGGCTCTGTCCTAGGGTCATAGAGACAGCTGGAAAATCCTTGGCAGACAGTGCCTTAAGGGGTGAATAGCAAAGCTAATGTTAGTGTAGGTAGCTAAATATTAATAAAGAAAGGAAATAAAGGGACTCAGGCAGTGTTGAGCATAATCAACCAGGGTGCATAAGTCTGCTTGCCTAGCCAGGAACCTACAGCTTCACATACTCCAGGGAATCACAGTTGCCTCCCTCCCCTGCAGAGGGAGAAGGACTGGCTTTTCACTCTCCCTGGTCCATTCCCCCAGGTTACTGGGGGGAGGTAAGCGCACAAGCAATCAAGAGGAGCCAAGATGGTGACCATAGGGCCTTGCCAGTCTAGCCTGGGGATGGATTGGTTAGGGTGTAGACCCATCAGAGGCCCATGAATGCTTGGGAAGCTGAATGGCTATTTTGAGAAAGCTCCTACTCCTCCCAAACCAGAGATAATATAGTCCCAGGGAGCAAAGCCCTCTCTCTCTCCTAAGAGAACACACGCTTGTCCCATTGGTTCATGAATTCTCTCCATAGTAACCATGCATGTTAGCAGCCAAAGGGACTTCAAATGCAGGCTCCAGGTAGGGAGCCTGGGTGCAGCAGGGCAGCCAGGAATAGTTCTAAGCTACCTGGATGGGAACTGATAACGTTTAGTAGCTGCCTGAGGCCCTGGTGGACCACACAGGCTCCAAAGGCCTAAGCTTTAATATGGCACAGACACCCTGGACATTGGCCCCATTTTTTGGCCCTGATTTTTCATGGTAGGATGGACGGAGTTGGGACATTGGAAACCCAGGGGCAGCCTTCTATTTCCACCCAAATAAATCTTACCACCAGACCTCATCCTGCCCTGCGAGTTCCTGAAAATGCTTTTTTTCCCCCATGACACCGCAAGGTGTTTGCCACTGGCATCACTAAGATGTGGAAGTATAGGGCAGAATACTGAGGTGTAGGGACTGCAGCTGGTCCATGATGGTCAGAACCCAGGTCTCCTGTGGGATAGGGCAGGGGATGAGGCTGGAGAGGTGGGCAGAGTTTATGAAAGACCTGTGTCAGGGTAAAGAGTCTTGACTTTATGTTGTAAGAAATCCAAAGAAAGTAAAGGGTTTCAAAGATGGAAAATATGGCCAATACCTGTCAATGAACTACCCAACAGCCATACCCAACTTCCTTCTTTCTTGCCTATCTCTCTCTCGGGAAGATTTAAAAAAAACTATATATTCATTTTCCCGGTCGCCCTTGCAGTTTACCTGCCATAGGACCTGCTTCTGGTCACTGTGACAGAAGAGGCGGTCTCACGGGTAGGCGTCCAGCAAAGACTTTTCCTTTCTCCCTGACAAAAGCAGACAGGCGTGTGAGAGGACTTCTCTCTTCGCCCTGGTCACACCCCTGCTTCTTGTCTTTTGTTTTTTAATTTTGAAGCCTGAGGGCATGATGCCTGGTGCTTCAGGGAATATCAAGAGAATCACAGAAACTTCAACCAATGCTCTAAAATTTGGAGCTGCTTATCTAATCCCCATATTATAGGCATACAGGCTTTTTTTACCTAAACAATATTCCTGTGGTTTAAGAAACTGTCAACAGGACTTTTCTGTAATATGCAGCCCAAAGCATTCCAACTGTGATAGAAAGTGAGTTATTAAGAACGACTGAAAGGCGGTCTTCATAAACTAAATTAAACTTATTCTAGAATTTACTGAGGACTCTCAATCAGAATTCTGCTGGTTAAACAATTTCACAAAGTGTTTACTACTTACATGTTACTGATGCTTGAAATTTCTCCTACTTGGTGAAAGTATCTCTACTATCAATATATTAACAGTGTTATGTTGGGTTGGTCACAGTTCTTATTCACTACTATTCTTACTCTTTAATTATATAGGACTGTTAGCTTCATTATTACCACTTTAATTTGTTTTGCATTTTTTCATTAAGCTTGTGGTATAGACTTATTTTCACTTGATCTATAATTTTCCAAATACTTGACTTTAGTACACATGTACATTGTGGTTCGGATATAATTCAACCATATTGCCTCTGATTAAGCAGTAAATTTCACCAGAAACTTGTTTGTGCAAGAACACGGCATTGGGGTTGGGCTACTGCTGGGTTTGTGATTTTTTTTTTCTAACTTACGAATGCTATCAGGGTACCATAAAATTATAAATAATTACATAGGCTTAAATACCAAATCATGCTGTATTCTTCCCCTAAAGTATAAGCAATTCATGTGTGTTAGGAAATCCAATTATTTCCTAGCTCCCCCCCTTTCCCCATTCAGAGAAACATTCTCCACTCTATACAGGTAACCAGGTTTGGTCTTACATGTCTCTCCAATGCTTCTCTAAGGTTGTTCCCACGGGGACCGCCCAACAGTATTGCTAATCACCACTTGAAACCCTGACTCACAGTCCACTCAGTAGGCTGATGCCATCTTCCCTGAGTGCGCCATTTTTTTTCTCTTCCGGTAAGTACATCAGCACTGTTCTGATGCCGGCAAATTTCTCTACTGGAACACTAGCCCACAAAGAACAAATCTCTAGCTAACAAAAAATTTTTATTTTGATGTCAAAAGAAAGGGCATAAGAGAATTCTACCTTCCCCAAGAAGTCAGTCCCCCCTTCACGGCCTGGTGAAGCCAGGCCCCCTTCTTCAGTTCTGTCCGTTTGGAGTTCTACTCTCTCCTCCTAGGAACATGCCACTACATTGCATAGTGAGAGGCCCCATTTCACAACTTTGCACAGTAAGAGAAACAATTTCCGTATTTTTCCCCTTCTTAGCATGTGATACCCCAAATATATACTGCAGTCAGTGACTGGGGTTACATTCCATTTCCATGTACGAAAGTGGATATGAATTTTCTGTTTTGAGTACCTGTTCTACTTTCTTGGTGGTTTCTTTACCTGTAACATGTAGTAATAGTGTCTGTCTCATGGAGTGTCTAGGAAGATTAAGTGCTGGCTCACAGTTTATAATCCTAGTGACTGGCACATAGAAATTGCTACAAAGAAATTTGTTTAAAAAAATAATGTGGGAGTTCCTTTGACTATTAAAACTAATTAAGGTCAGTATATCTCCTAATGACAAATACTAATTGTTTTCTGAAATAGAATGATCAAGTCCTGTGCTGGTGCTATTAGATTGCTTAAATAAATGAGTAGATAAGTACTAAGAGGTTGAAAGAGTACTATTTCAAAAATAGAAATGCAGGGAAAAAACTGAGATTAGAAAAAAATGTTGAAATATTTAAAAAAACAACATAAAAAGAGAATAGTGAAATTAAAAGTGAAACAACAGAATGGGAAATATAACAAAAAAATATATTATGGAAGTACAAAGAGAAAAGAGGAAGAAAATAAAGTTGTTTGTTTCATTAAACAAGCCTCAAAGTTAATGAATCTAGTTTTCTGTGGATTATGGCCAGGAGAAAATGAACAGTTTAGGTAAGAGCCAATCCTCTTTGGATGCAGAGGTCCAGAAAATTGCCAAAGCAATAGCAGCTGTTTATGATGTTCTGAGAAGAAAGGATATTGGAAATTTCTTTTTATTAAGCAGCTGAGACAATGGCAGGATACCATCAAATGGTGGAGGTGAGGAACAGAGCATGTCCAAAATTCAGCAGAAATGTAGTCAACAGCGATACAAGCGTCAGGGATGCTCTAAATGTTTCTTGAATTTAATTGAGTTTTATAATAAAAGAGATGTAAGAACTATGCAGAGAAATGTGAAGAATAAAGGAGAAACAGAAAGAGCGGTTCTGTGCTTTACATTTCTGTAAAGATGGAACATGGCTTTTAGTGCCAAAAGAAAGCTTGGATTCCAATCCTAACCATATGTCATTGGGCAAGTTATTTAAGTGCTCCAAACCTTTGTTTCCTCACCTGTGAAAAGAAGATACTATTAAAGGATTGCTACAAATTTCAGTAAATAATCTGCAATTGTCCCAGAATGTTCTATAGTAAGTGCTTTATAAATTATAGACATCTCTCCTTTCTGTAACTAAATAAGAAAAGGTTTAAACAACTTTTTAATCCTCACCTGAGGATGTGTTTATTGATTAGAGAGAGAGAGAGAAACATCAGTGTAAGAGAGAAACATCGATCGGTTGCCCCTGGTACAGGCTACCACCAGGGATTAAATTTGCAACCTAGGAATGTGCCCTGACTGGGAACTGAACCTGCAGTCTTTTGGTGTATGGGATGATGTTCCAGCCAACTGAGCCACGTGGCCAGGGCAAAGCTTTTTATAATGGAAACTGAGAATATTAAAAAATTAGAAAACATGAAATAGAAAGAGTATTTAATGGTATTGGTCTGTGTTTGGACTACAATTAAAAGTAGAAAACAGCCCAGACTAGTGTGGCTCAGTGGATTGAGTACCAGACTGTGAAGCAAAGTGTCCCTGGTTCGATTCCCAGTCAGGGCACATGCCTGGGTTGCAGGCCAGGTCCTCAGTAGGAGGCATGCAAGAGGCAACCACACATTGATGTTTCTCTCCCTCTCACATTCAAGTCCCTTTATCCTACCTCCAAAACCTGTCCAATATTTTTCATCTCTATTGCTACCTACCCTCTGCTCCAAGCCACCTTCCTCTCTACCCTGGAATACTGTAATACACTTCCAACTTGGCTTCTGACACTCATCCTTGTTCACTTACAGTCTATTCCTCACCCAGCCACAGGAGAGATGTTTTGAAAACATAGATCATGCAATCTGGATCCGAAAATCCTTTAGTGGATTCCCTTTGAATTTAGAGTAAAATCCCACTCTTTTCCAGGGTCTACGAAGCCCTAAACGATATGGTCCAGGACTAATATCCCCCCATCTAACCTCATTCTCCACTAGGGTCACGCCCTTTTGGCAGCTTCCAGAATATTCCACAATGTTTCTATTTCTGGGCTTTTATGCTTGCTACTCTCTTTGTCTAGAAAGCTCTCCCCTAGCTCCTGACCTAGTTGACCCCACCCTTCCATTAGTTCCTAGGCAAGTCTTTTTTGAACATCCAATGTAAGCAATTTCTCCTTTTTACTTTCAATCACTATCACAACCTATAATTATTTATTGATTTATTGCTTTAGCTTTTACTTACCTGTCTCTCCCACTACAACTTAGGCTTTATCAACATAGAGATTGCGTTTGTCTTATTCTGCAATGTATCACTTAAATTCAGAACTTGCCTGGCACATATTAGATGCTCAATAACTATTTGTGAAGTGAATGAATTTTTAGTATATTTCCTATATTTCTCTTGCTGTTAATGATAATGTATAGGTATATATATTTACACATATATTTATTGCTTTAAAATTTTTTTAAAAAAGAGTCCCCATAAGAGTGTAATCGAAAGGTTTCTTTCCTTTTATTTTTCCATAATTTAAAAAATATTTGCATGTTGTTGTTTCTGTGGTTATTCAAGCCAAACATGAAGATTACTTTCTCCCACAGTAATTAGTTCCTTCTGGGAAAACTTTTCAGAAAAATTCTTTGTGGTCTTGCCCAATTTGAGCACTGGTCTTACATTAATTGAAAAAAACACTTTCCCTTTATGTTTTATCTTAACTGGCAAAAATATCGATCGACAGCTTAAAATCCATGTCCCTCTCTAGGAGCAGGAACTGATATAGGGATTAGGAAACCCAGCACACGGTAAGAAATCCATCTGGCTGCTACAAATTTGAAATCCAAAGAACACCCAGGCCAATGGTTGAATCGTGGCTCTTTACTAATAACTTAGACAAAGAAAAAAAAATTACTGTCTTGCTAGATAGTATGTTTCAAATGGTCTTGGAGATGGGAATTAAGATAATAAAAAACAGGTGAATAAGCCATTTTTTTTCTTGTTGAAAATGCAGGTTGTACTTCTAAGTGTGTATGTTTTAGAGGAACATAATGGTAATATTTTTCTAATTTGACTATTTTGAAACGACTTTTTCTTTGGAAAAGTTTGAAACATTACACAAATGCAAGATGTTATAATAGCTATTAATGTTATTAACGCTGATACTATCGTTTGTGGTTGTTATCAATTGCTGAGTAATAAATTACTCCCAAAACTCAGTAGCTTAAAACAACAATATTTATTATCTCACAGTTTCTGTAGATCAGGAATCTGGGCATGGCTTAATAAGGTCTCTTGCTCTGGTTTCAGGGTGCAATTAAGACTTAAGTCACAATTTTATATAATCTAATGTCAGATGGCATCCCATTACTTTTGCAATATCCTATTTGTTAGAAGCAAGTCACTAGGTCCATTCTACACACTAGGTGGAGGGGGTTAAATAAGGGAGAGAACGCCAAAAGAGAGAAATCATTGCTGCAATTCTAGAAGCAGTCTACCATATCATTATTGCACTTGGTGTGCTGAAGCAATGTCATATTACATTTCAGAGCATAAGCTTTGAAGCTAGAGGAAAGAGCTTGAGTCTCAGATCTATTTATTAGCCATGTGACTGGACAAGTCACTTAACCCCTGTACATTTCCATTTCCTAATCTCTAAAAGTCTCTCCCTAGGATCAGAAGGCAGATTAAATGAGACATCAAAGTGGACACTTAGCACAGTACTTGGCAACTAATAATTGCTCAATTAATATTATCCACTATTATCAGTATAACATGAGATCACATAATTGAAAAGAACATCAAAAGGACAAAGGATTTGTATGTGAAAAACTCAGAACCTGGGATGGTAATGATCTTGGTATAAGCTATATTGGCAGTCAGATCAATAATCCATCATTAGAACCTGTGGATTCTACCTCCAAAATATACTTCCAATCTATAGGTTTCTCTCTCCTTGGACCCATTCTCTTGCCTAGTAATAGCAATATCCTCCTAATCGGTCTCCCAATTTCTCTCTTTAAGGTCTTCCACTGAGATTTCCATACAGAAACCAAGGTGATCCTCAAAATATAAAAATAAATAAATAGATGACTCTCCAGCTTTAATATCTTTCAGTGGCTTTGCATTTTACATGAAATGAAAGTATTGGACTACGATCTGCAAAGCCCTGCTTATTTTTCTGCTTCATCTTCTACTTTACTTTGTCCCTTATATTCATCCACACTGGCTTTCTGCTAAGTCTCTGAACTCTCCGGGGTCTTGCATGCCTCGGGGCCTTTGCACATGCTGTTTTCTCTGCCTGAAACCCTCTGCCTCAAACACGCCATCTAGTTGATTCCAGGCATCATCAGGTCACTTTCACTATGGGCCTTGGTCATCTTTCTCCTCCAATCCAAATAGGCCTTTCCCATTATTATTTCTAATAATAATAATAATAATAATAATATCTAGCTTTTTTTCCTTCACAGTTTTGAACTTTATACTTTGGTAGAGATTATGTGTTTAATATCTCTCTTGTGAGAGGGCTGAGACTGCATCTGTTTTATTCACCATTTTATATTCAATTCTAACACTATACCTGACTCATAGTAGGGTTTTTTTTAAAAAACAAAACAAAACATTAGTACTATCTATTTTGAGAAACACTTAAGTACACAAAGGAGGTATGCAGTGTTAAAGAGATGGTGTGAACAATATTGGGGGGCTTATCTAATGGAGAATCCAGCGTCCTTTCAGGAAAATGAAGATACTCATATTTGGTCTCCTATTTTTATTAACTTTCTAAAAATGAACATTGTTATTTGGTACAAATATAGAAATTTAAAATAGTGCATAGTTCAGAATAGTCTACCATTTTCAGATTGCTTACATGTCAGAAAATATACAGTCAATTAAAAAAATACCAGAGAGATGGGAACAAAATCTATACAGCAAAAATCTGCACAGCTCTGGATCTGTACAGCAAAAATGAATATCACTTCAGTAGGTATCAATTCATGGAGAAAGTGGCATCCTTGGAAGTCAGTAGCACCAAGAGATGACAGGTCTGGTGATAGGTAAGAGGTATAGTAAGGCCCGTTTTCCCTGGCTGCATTTTCAAGGACAGAAAAAAACCACAAAATCTTAGTACTGGAACTGCAGCATATGTCCTAATGCTAAACTTCTCTTTTTACTTGCAACACCTAGCCCTTCAATCAACACTCGAGCCTCCATCAATAGCGGGACCAGACTTTCTACATTTCAGGAGTACCTATGTGCCTTAGAGAGCAGCTTTCTCCCCGTTTCATTCCACTCTAAGGGATAATATTTTATTTTTAAAAAGTACTTAAAAACTCAAAATTGTCACATTATTTTTATTTTATTTTTGATGAAATAATAATATTGAGGGTTTTAAAAAAATAGAATCAGTATATTTTAATACTTAGAAATGAAATGATATATTGCATAAGAATTGCTTCAAATGATTTAGGGTATTGGTAGGGGCTTCAGATTTAGATAAAATAGATAATTTTTAAAATGTGTGATGATAACTTGGATACTCATTATACTATTCTCCTTATTTTTGTTTGAAATTTTTAGTAATGAAAATATTTTTTTAAAGATTGTATTTATTTATTTTTAGAGAGAGAGAGGAAGGGAGGGAGAAAGAGAGGGAGAGAAACATCAATGTACAAGAGATACATCGATCAGTTGCCTCTTGCATGCCCCCAACAGGGGAGCTGGTCTGCAACCTGGGCATGTACGCTGACCAGGGATTGAACTGACAACCTTCTGGTTTGCGGAACAACTCCCAACTCACTGAGCGACATGAGTCAGGGCTAGTGATTAAAAGTTTAAAAGAATTCTTACAAAATATCTTTAAAGCCTCCTAAATTCTCTATGCCTGTTTTCCTTCTCCCATCCCCACTGAGGTTTACACCCACATTGCACTTAAAATCCTAGGCATT
The DNA here is from genome assembly GCF_021234165.1 of Pteronotus mesoamericanus. Taxonomy (NCBI): domain Eukaryota; kingdom Metazoa; phylum Chordata; class Mammalia; order Chiroptera; family Mormoopidae; genus Pteronotus; species Pteronotus mesoamericanus. Next base: position 17,150,341 of record NW_026555285.1, on the reverse strand, counting down.
AAGAATATGGTCTCATCCAGGCCACGAGAGTTTGAATCCTGGCTCCACCACTTAGTAGCATGTGTTATTGGTACACATTGAAAGAGATGGTATAAGCTTTCTCTGACTCAGTTTCCTTTTATGTAAGTGGAGATGAAAATACTAGTCTCAAACTGCTTGAAGATAGAATAAAACAATGAATGCTTGATGCAGAGTCTGACACTTAATGTGTTTATTCTGCTAATAATGGCAATCATCTGTAAATTAATTCAATTGATTATTTATTAAGTAATTACTTCATGTGGGGTACCATTCAAAAGATAGCTATTAATCTCAGATTTAGCTATCAGCTATAAATACACAGAAACACTGAACAAGAGGAGAAATGTGCAGATCCTGAGGAGCTGGACCTTGAAGAATCAGAATGAGGACAAAGAAAATAAAGTCAGGGGTGCAGGTTTCTGAAAGACTTAAGACTCCATGAGGATTTGATATGCAGTTCTTTTGCAGGCTACACGTAAGGGAAAAGCCCCTCACTTCAGGCACGGACCTGTGTTGCTTCTTTACCCGACAGCCACCAAGGCTTGAGAAAAATCCAGCTACGAGGGCAGGCAGGACATCTTTTCCCAGAATAAAGTTTCATTCACATGGTGAGAGTCATTCTTCATCTGAATCTGCCCGGTCCTGTCTCTGCCCACTGATTCTGCCCAACCTCCACTTCTGGTCAGGGTCCCCGGACCCCCTGGTCTCTGAGCCCTGGTGTGGATCCCCCCGAGCTGCTCGCCTCCTGCTGTCTGCCTGTCCGCTGGCCTGCCCGCTCAGGCCGTGCAGCCCTCTCAGCTTCACGCTGTCCAGTCCGCCTCTCCGCTCTCTGGGTCGGCGCTCCGTGCCCCTGCTGCCACCTCGTGCCTCAGTGCTGTCAAGAGAAAAAAGAGCATGAATCGTGACCTTGGACACTAAGACACTTACCAGGAGAAGAATCGTTGGCAGTTGTAAGACAGCCTAGAAATGGAGACATGGACAGAAGAAAAACATTTTTTATAAACAGCATGTTAGTTTTTTTAAATGTGAAAATTTGGTTTAGGAAAAAAATTCTAAGAAATTCTTTTAGAATTATTTTAGAGTGTGTTTGAAAGAATTCACTCTATTAGAAAATAAAAACATTTACATAAATCTCATTTACATTATCGAATTTAGGGAGAATGCAGGCAACTTTGCTTTTCTTGGGGAGTCAGGCTTCCTCTTACCTCGCCATGTAGTATCTGTCAAAAGAAATTGACCGCCATATTCTTTTACTCATTTCCTCTTTTTAGGTATGTGTCAAGATCTGAATTAAAGGCTATTTATTTCTTTTTTATTTCTTCTTTTGTTTCTTTCATTTCTTAAGTCAACAGCGACGGAGGGACAGAGAATCATTTCATACTGTCTACCAATGACATTTGTAGCAATTACCGGGGAGAATTTGAAAAGCAATTTAGCTGATGTGATCTTTTAAAAATTGCTATGAATTTTCTAGGATAAATGATGCAGCGCAATGACTTTTTCCCTCATTTTGGTGTAGGGGGGCAGTGGGAATGGGTGAAATGCCCACTTTTACAATCGTGGGGGAAATCAACAGAATTTCATTATATACGTGTTCGGTGTTGCTCAGTAAGTATTTATCCATCCCATGTTGGTTTCCTGCCGATAGGCCACCATCGCAGCCGTTGTGGATATTTATCAGTTTCCTTAGCACTCCCAGCCCCTCTCTTCCTTTTACTCTCTGCTGCTAACATCACCTCTTTTTGGTGTAATCGGGGCTACACAAAGTGAACTCTTTCAGCTTTCCCCTCTCCACTGTGATTCTCAATGTCTGTATCATCTTAATGAGGGTTGAAATGTGTTTGTCTTCCGGGAAGCAGGCAAGAATTTTGAAAAATACTAATAGTGGTATTCTCTAGTGGGAAAATAATAAGGGATTGCTACTTGCTTCTTAAAATTTCTGTCTTCTGCAGATTGACAGGAAAGACAGTTAATAATATTTTGATCAGGAAAAAAAACCTCTCTTTTAAAATGACCTAAAGCAATCTTCTTCTCTTCAATTCAGCATCTCTCCTCTTTCACCTATTCTGGCACCTCCTTCATGCCCTAGAAAAGAGCCAGTATTAATTTCAGGGCAAAGTGGGGAAAACATCATTTATCTTGGAGATCTCAGAAGACGGAGTCCTTTCCCCTCGGCCCAGTATTCACACGTCCCAGGGGCCCAGCTTCCATCTTTAGTCACAAAACTATCTCCCCTCCATTTTTAGCTGTCACTCTGTGGTCTTGTTCCTGGTCCCTTTTCCAGACTCTTCCCGGCACACTGTGTCGGATCTTCCCCAGTCTCATACACTTTCTTGTCCTCTCTTAACCCTTCACATGCCCTGTAGTATTCTAGAGCCATGATTAGCAAGCTTGCCCGTGTCTCTGATTCCTTGAATGTACCTAGCACCTCTGGTCTAACTGCAGCTTGGCTGTTTCCTGGGAATACTGCTCCCTGGCAACACACACACACACACACACACACACACACACACACACCCCTCTACCCCCCCACCCCCCGCACATGGGCACAAGAACCTTTTATCTCAGGACTAAAGTGCAACTTGCTCCTCCTTACCATATCCAAGCCATTTCTCTTTCTTAAAAGTCCAGATCCTTTGATTCTTCTCCCTTCTCATTTGCCATGTATTTCTCTGGCTGACCCTCTTCCTAGACCCCTCTCTTTGAAGATTTTTGCCCACTAGCTTCTCTACCTCTACAATTGTCACCATTCTCAGTAAATTTGACATCCACAAGGATGACACACCCAGCCTCTCTGGCTTTGGCAGCCTCAGCTCCAGTAAGCTTTTCATTCACCCACCTCAGCCACCCACAGCCATGGCGACAGCCTCGTCCCGGTCGTCACCAGGAACAGCACCCGTCTGAAATCGCAGTCACTGTGCTGCTTCTTAAATACCCCTCCCTACCCTGCCAGTTCACTTCCCCACTACACACACTATTCTAGCTCTTTAACCCCGTGTCCTATGTAAGTGATCCCTTTCTACTATTCATCATTCCTCTTCTGTTTTCATATCCCTGTTTTCCAGGTTACATTTCATGGTCTCGATTTCACTCGCAGGCAACCAGCCTCAACAAACTTCCCCCTCTCTTCTTCATCACATTTGCCTGTCAAAACTCCAACCTGCTTGGACACCTATCTGCACCGACATCGCCTATTATTGCTAGGAAAGCAACACAGAGGACTTGCGTGGTGACTGACTGCAGCTGAATCATGGTTACAAACCCCAGAAGAGCAAGTAACAGCACCCAAATATCCTAGGACATCTCTCTATTAAATTTGCTTCCCACTACCTGAAACCACTCTGGCACACTTTTTGTCTCTTCCCACACTGCTTTACTCCCCCACTCCCGCTTTCTTCACTCTTCATTGATAAAATAGAATTAGGAACTCTCTCTCTCTTTTTCCTAGTACCAAATAGAAAAACCTACCTACCACTCATTCTCTGCTTTTGTGTATTACTTCCTGCTCTTACTGCCTTCTTCTTCTCGTGCCTTAGCTACTATCTCCTTTCTCCTCAAAGATGTCATACTTTTGACTATTTCCTCTCCCCCCAGCATGATAAGCCTCTCCTTTGTGCTGGATCATTCCCACCAGCACAACAGACATGCTCTCGTACGTAGTATTTAAAATAACTGCTCTGCCTTTCCCAACAATTCCTCCCAGATTTCTCCTTACTTCTCTATTGCTATTCACTTCAAAATACCCTTAAATGGGTTCTACGCTTACTGTCTCTGTTACCATCAGTATCCAGCTAGAAAAGGAGAGCAAAGGGAACTAGACATTGAGCTTTAAAAACTGGAAAGCAGGAGCCTGTCTGCTTCACCAGGAAGCTACAGCTTTTCACACTCCAGGGGACTACAGCATTGTGCTCCGCCAAGGACATTAATACTTCTCCCTTCCCCTGAGTACCAGGCTATTGGGGGGGCTAGCGGGAGGTGCTGAGCCATGGAGACCTGTCAGTCTAACAGGGAGATAGACCCTATCGAAGCCAGAGAAAGTTTGGGAAGTTGATTGGTTATTTTGAGAAAGACCTGGGTCCATCCTAAGCCCACACTGTTATAATCCTAGGGGAGCAAAGAATTTCTCTCTCTCTCCCCCATCCCCCTGCACTCGCTCAGTATATCCACCTGTTCTCTCCATGGCCATGCGGTGCTAGCAGCCATGTGGCCCGTGGCCCTGCAATTCTACCTGCAGGCTCCAGGAGGGAGCCTGAAATGGACTGCAGCTGGAAACGCATGCTAAGCCAGCAGGACTCTGACTGGACTGGACTTTAATATGAAGCAAAAACTCTGCACACTGACTTTTGTCTTGGCCTTGCAAAGGACACAGTTGGACTTTTTCCATGGCAGGACAGTGAGAGATGGGACATCAGAAACCCTGGGGGGCAGCTTCTATTTCCCCATGAATAAACCACCTTGTCACCCCACAAGCTCCCGTACATGAGTCCTTAGAAAGCTTTCCCTGTGATCCTGCGGAAGAACCTAATTTCTACCCACAACATTTCTACTTCTATATTCTCTCTTCAAGTAATTCCAGTCTGGCTTCTGCTTCCACAATTCTACTTCAATGTTTAGTGTGCATCTAAAAATTTCCTTGTCTAAAGCAACACCCACCCTTTGAATTCATTCATTCATTTCCAGTCTTCCACAGTTCAGATAGTGGAAACACCATCTGCCCAGAAGTTCAAGCCAAAAATCTAAGAGATGTTTTGCTTCATCTTGTTTCCTCTTCATCCCCACTCCAACCATTTGCAAATCCTGTCATTGATTCCTCAAAATATAATGGTCATCAACTTATGATGGTTCAACTTAAGATTTTTGGACTTTAAGATGGAGTGAAAGCAATAAGCATAATAAATTACTAAATTTTGCTGTGTGTAATGCACACTTTTCTTGCCCAAATGTTTGAGGGAAAATAAGGATGCACATTATACATGAGTAGTACCTGAAATACCTTGTATCTATTGTTATGTTTTGTAATTATTTGTTATGTAAAATTTCTTGTACCATAATACGTTCAAAATAAATGCTAAAATTCCTTTGTAATACAAAAAAAAATCCCCAAGTATCTAAATATAAATAAATAATAATTGAATTAGAAATTAAAACAAAAGATTTTTTTCCTGAAAGTTTGGGCCAAAAACGTTGGTGCATATTGTACACAGCAAAATATGGTACATGAGATACTCAATACTTTGTTATAAAACAGTCTTTGTGTTAGATGATTCGGCCCAACCATAAACTAATTGAAGTGTTCTGAGCACATCAAGGTAGCCTAAGCTATGATTAAGCCAGCCTGGGTGTACTGCATGCATTTTTGATTTAGGATGATTTTAATTTATGGGAGGTAAACCCATGGTAAGCCTAGGAGCATCTGTATTTCTAGAATCTGTCCATTTTCTTTTCCTATTTACTATTGCCACTCTTTTCCAGAACAATGTTTTCTTAAATGGGTTCATGCTTCCATTCCTGCCACTCTTCAATCCATTTTGCACAAAGCAGCCAGGAGGAATAATCTGTTTAAATGCAAATTGGATCTTTTAGCACACTCTTTAATGACATCTTGTTATACATGCAATACACTCCAAATCACCTAACCGCCTACTCTTCCTTTAGGGCACAACCCAGATGTCACATTTTCCAGATATGTGTTCTTTCCCTCCACCCCTAAGTGTGAAAGAGTTGCCCTTTCCAGAGCCACTGAGCAGCCTGCTCTGCCCACAAAGTTCTTCTCCTATAAGTCTATCCCACTATTTTTCCATATTGTCTGTTCCTCTCATTACACTGCACATTCTTTTAGAGTTGGGAATATGTTTGTGTTCATATACCTCAAGCTTCTAGAACAGTGTCTGGCTGATAAGATTCCCTTGATAACTAATTATAATTTTTTTAAAGAAACAGTAGGCCCCAAATGGAGTCACTGGTGCTAAGCCCATGCCACCAAACCAAGACTGAATACTTAACCTAATTAGATTTCAGCCTTGCCCAGAAACACTACCTTTAACCAGTCAATCTGGAATTACCTGGTTAGCAGGAGTGAGGAAATCCCCCTATTGACCATTCTCTCCCCCACAGAACAGTGACTTTGTATAAAACAATCCACTCTTCCCCAGAAACTTCCTTTCCCTGCCCCATTCTGCCTATAAAAAGCCTTTCATTTGTACAGCTCTTCAGAGCTCTTTTCTGTCTGCTAGATGGGATACTGTCTGATTCATGAGTCATTAAATAAAGCCAGTAAGATCTTTAAAATTTACTCCGTTGAATTTTGTTTTTTAACATTATGAAGAGATGAATGACTCTCCCTACTATGTATTTCTCTCTGTGGTAATCACCACATTCACACTTAACAAACATTAATCTGGTAGGTCCCTCATCCCACATGTAATTGATAAGAAAACTTGTTGCTGATTAAGTGTATTTTTTGGTCAAAACAAATTGTTTGACCCTTATTTGATGAAAATAAGATAAATAAAATAAGCAAGTCATTTTTTTTCAAGTCTGTAGAAGACTCAAGACATGAAAGGGCTGTGTGAGGGAATTTTTTCTTATAGTTCCAGCACTGTAATTACGTGTGACAGATACCCAGGACCTTCAGCCTTATGTTGCTAATCACACAAAGATCTATTCCAAGGGCCTACATCCAGGAAAGACAATCAGTAAAATAATGAAATAAAATTATAGGCACAACTATGAGGAAAAACTTTTAGCCTGACAGTTTTTCTTCTAAGTATAGCTTAAAATTAATCCAAAACTCCATGTAAAGTGTTTCTTATTTTAGAGCTTTTAAATTTTCTCAAAACACCTAAAATAAATATTAAAGATAATTTTTATTCTGTTTATCTCAGTTAATTTATTTGTTCACTTAATAAATACTTATTGAGAGCTTTTATGTGCAGGGATTGAGTGAAGTATTAGAAATCCAGCAGAGAAAAAATTCCAGAGGGATCTGCTCCCATGGAGCATACATTGTACTAAGAAGATAGATGCAATCCGTTGTACTAAGTAGGCAGTCCATGTTTTAGCTATAATTGGGGTGAGAGCTATGAATAAGAAACACAAGAAACTATGAGAACACATGGGGTGCGTAAGCTCCGTTTGCCCCTCCATGTGCATTCTGTCCCTTCTCTGCTCTGCTCTGTGGCCTGCAAGGCAGACCTTTTTGAGCTACATCCATGAATTTCCTTGCTCTCTGACTTCCCTTTGGGTTCCGTAGGAGATAGAAGGACAGAAGGGGATCCAAGTCAAGGACCCCCCTCTCTGCTCCCCCCCAGCCAGCCGTGGTGTGACAGCATGGCTCTCTTTGCGTCCTAACGTTACTAAGAAAACCGGGGCACAGCCACCTATTGTCTTCACTTATGACCCAGCAATTACTGTTGAAGGAAAAAGTTTTTTGTCAACAGTGTCCAACCTGGGGGGACTAAGAGCACCCCCACTCAGAACCTTCCTCTCCCACAAGACCTGAAACTTCCCTTGCTTTCCAAAAGGCTACAAGCCAAAACCATGCCCAGAAGTTCCCCATCTCCTTATCTGTCCATCAGCTGGTCACGCAAACAGACCTCCATTCTCTCTGGACTGTGCTCTTGTGGATTTCAGAGTCCCCATCCTCTCGCAGCAGCTCTCTCCTTCAGGATCTGGGGTGCACTGTTCTCAGCCTCCATGTAGTGGCTCGGGGAAACATGTGCCGTGTTACACTGGCTCATGGTGGAGTCCAGGGAGGCACACGTCCCAGTAGAGCGACTTCTCCATACGTCCTCCGGACTCCTCCGAAGCAGGAGTCTGCAAGTTAGCATTCCCGGTCACAGCTCAGCTCCAAGCATCTTTCATGAGTTTGGGTGGATAGACAGGTCCCCCACAACACCTCCAGCTCTGCCACCATCTTCTCCAGGCTGATTTCCCAACCTCATGGCAGACTCACTGACTTTCATACCTCCCAGAGGCCCTCCTCTCTCACTGCAGACCTCATGGCTCTCTCTTGTCCTAACCTTCAGCCTGCCTTAATTTAAATGCTCAGCTCAGAACTTCCTATGTGACCTCATATCTGGCCCTTCCTATGGTGCATTAGTGTCTACTATTTTTGTCAGTCGCCCAGTGTCTTTTACCCTCTTTTGGCTGCCATCTTTAGTCAGGGCAAGAGTTCCCAGTGACCCAGCAGCATCCACCCTCGGCCTCTTGCACAGGCGCCGTATGAGCTCCTCCTGGCTATGTCATGGGTCCCTGAAAGTTCTCACAGTCTTGTACACAATCCGCCCTGGGCAGCAGCCTTCTTCCCTTCAGGAAGACACAGCTTTTAACTTCCCTTTTATTATGCAATATATCTTTAACACTATACACTCACCCTGCCTCCAATCCTGCCTCCCATCAGCCTGAAGGCAGGATGTGGCGGGGGGCGGCGTTCTGAACCCAGAGGACCCATGCTCTGCACCCCATTACATGGGAACCCCTCTTCCTTCCGTCTCACTCAGGTCTAGGGGTGGTCGCAGCTCCCATGTGCCAGCTTGGCATTCCTCACCATCCTGTTGGTTTCCCTTAGCCTCTGTGAGTCAATCCTTTGTTAAACTCATCAGTCCTCTAGGTTGAGTATGCTGTCTATTCCTTGTTGGGATCCTGACTAACTCAGAGCTGGTAGTTGGGGGATCTGACTTAAGATAGACAGAAGAGGTAAGGACAAAGAGATTTTCTTGAAGAAGTCATAGTTAAACAGCATGAGCTTTCCTCATTGGCCCTTCCTACACCTCTCTTTTCCTTCCACATCAATCTAAAAACATTTACATGTCAAGTGGAGAGAAAGGCATACTCTACCATTGTTTGCTATGCCTATTTTCCACTGACCACCGCCCCCCCAACTCTAACAGTGAACCAGAAACCATCTTTCTGGTTTCTCTGGAATGGCTCTTCCTCAGCTAAGTCCTTATATGCCCTCATATATGTTACTCAGATATGTCCTCTGAGATCTCTACTTCCTCCTTACTTTTCCTCCCCAATTCTTCACGTCCTGTCAATACCCCAAAACTATGTGCACCCTCCTCGGTGACACCACAATGTAACCAGTATATGTATATATGCCTTCTCTCTCACTGCTGCCATATATTAAGCCACCCTAGAGCACTTGCTGTTTCCATGCCTTTCTTCACAGTTTTTTTTTTCTGAATCATTCTAACCTCATCTGTCCCTTCTGTTGAAATTCTATCCAGTTTAAATGCCACCTGTCTGCAAAGCCTTCCTAAAGGTCTCAGCAGAAAGTATTCAGTTGTATTATTTTTTGTTCTCATAAATACTTTTTTAATTTTTACCTTTCTTGCACTTCCCACATGATTTATAGTGTTGATATTTGTGAAATGTCTTATGTCTCTTCCATTATTATCGGCTCTGAGAAAGCAAAGACTAGTTTGTTATTGGAACATCTATAATAATACATTTAAAACAATGCCCAGCATCTACTATCAATACAATGTCCAATGCATAGTAGGAGCACTGTAGATTTTAGTATTGATTTGCACATATTTTATCTTCTATGTTGTAGGAAATAATTCTAAAATTATTCCCTTATACAAAAAAAAAGTAAAAACATTAGTCTGCACTCTTTGTATGTGGTTCTTGGCATGACTATTATCATAATGTACTTTTTCATTGCAGCATAATGAAATTGTATGATTCAACCAAGAATTACTAGAGAAATAGAACTAAGAGTATTTCTTCCAGTTACAACTTAAAATACCTGACTATATTCCCCCATTTTCAGATTTTTAACATTTGCGGATAAAATATTTATCATCTCAGGAAGAATAAAATGAAGATTTTTTAAGGGTCTTTAGATACCATATCGCTGCATAAGTTAGAGAAGTAATAATGGGAAATAGATTAATTGAGAGGGAGATGAAAATACGTTTCTTCTCCTAGCTTCATACTCCACACTTCAAATTGAGATTTCTAAAAATTCTCCTTCAGGAGGCTTTTGTTATATCTATTGTCTGGCTTGATAATGTTGGAAGATGAGGAATTTGGGAATTTTAACTTCAAAGAAACTTTTCAATTCTATGCATTCTGCGAAACTGAATTTGGTCCTAAATCACGTTTCTTTATTTTTACACTATATTTAAAATAAAGTAATAATATCATTTATTAATTACCCAACAGCTCTTTTAATCTTATAACCAGCTCCAGTGCAGATATTATTGCTCCCCTTCCATAGAGGAGGAAACGGAGACTCAAGATGTTAATTGCTGTGTTCCAGGGGGCAGATTCCAGGCGACAGCTCTTCTTTGGTCCTATGCTCATTTTCTTAGACACTAGGCACACCTCCTTCTGGCAATATCACTGGGGTGAGTGCACATTTGTTTGGCTGTCCTCTGTGCATAGTGCAAATGTTCTACAACCCTCTGAAATCTGCATTGCCCCAGAAAGCTGTTTTTAGGGAGGAGAGCTGCACAGAGAACTAGGGAACAGATGGTCTGGCCAGAAACATGGCAGGGAAATGGCATGGTGCATGGCTGCACCCAGAGTGGACCGGCCCTGTTCAGTGTCCTGATAGGCCTGCCTTTGCCTTCTACACCAACAACAGCTGGAAAATGAGTGTGTTCATCTGCTGGGAAGGAAAGCCTTTGGAAGGGCAATGGAAGGACTGACTGCCCTGCACACACAAGTAAGCATGCTCTGAGAGCAGGTGTCATCTTCTATTTTTAAAAAATTCACTCCTGTGAAAGTAGATTTTAAAGTGGTTAGATGGTAGATTTTTTACATTACTTTTTATGCATATTTAAATATATCTCCCTGCAGTTGTTACATAAGTTGTTTAAACATCAAAAGCCTCAAAGACACAGAGACACAAGAAAAACATCTTTTATTGACGCTATATTTTTTAATCAAGAAAGCAGTCATCTAAGTGGCTTTTCCTATTTTCTATCTCACATATAACAAACCACCTCAAGAGTAACATGAGAGACAGTACTCAGAAAGCAATTCCAAACACATTAAAAGAGCTGCTTTGGAAAAATGAGTCAAGTGAGTTTTTCCTTCTAAAGACCACAAAAAAGAAATGTACTTTTTACAGGGTGATAGGTTGAAAAGGGGATAAGAGGGGGAACACAATATCTCATCTAAAATCTTTCAGGCAAGAATGTTTATTACTGCAAGAAGCAGAAGGTGAGCCCAGCTTATAAATGAGATCCTGCAGACAAGGGAGATGTATCTTGCTGAAGCATTACTGTACAGAATGAACCTTTAAAGCCTGGACTCTGTAGGCATAAACCATTGTCAAATAAATCTAAGTTGATGTATTCATTTTTAATAAAAGAAAATGCAACATAGCATGGCCACAATAATATGTAATTTCATCTATGCATTTCAATTCTCAAAGGTTATTTAATTTTCCTTAAAACATCAGTAAAAATGGCAAGGGGTTAGATGAAAATAAATATTCTCTCCTAGAATGGTATTAATTTCATCAGCGCTTTCCCTGCCATTGAGAAACAATAGTAGAACACTTAAATATAAAGGTCCATCTATAGTTTATCTGTATAATAATTTTAAATACCCAGGTTGACACATAAATAGGATAAGAGATGGCTATTTTTTTTCTTTAAAATTACTAAGGGCTCTTTATTTGGATATTTAAACTTCCTACAAGAAGAGTAATTCCCACAGGGAAGATATAAATATTAATTGTGAAAAATAAAAAGAATTGAACAGACACAGGAGTATTTTATTAGAAATGATTTCCAATATGAATAATCTGTGGGGTTCAGTGCAGGCCTAAAGCAAATAACTACCAAAGCTGTTAAAAAAAAAATGTTTTTCTTATTATGTCATTAGGTTTTTGACCTCAGCTCTTTTTCCTCTTCCTTGTTTTTCTTCTTGCATTCCTTCCCTGCAATTTTCAACATAGAATTTAACTTAGTAATATTAAAAAGACACGAGCAAGGAGGTAAATTGAATACAAATAAAAGTAACTAGAAACTAAGAACTTAACTACAATTCTCTATGTAGGATCATCCCGTGTCACTGACAAAGCTGCTTAGTGAGCTTTACGGTGATTCAGGTAGACCTCAGGCATATTTTTTCAATGACTGGGGTCATCAAGTAATAGAGGTCCATGTACCATATCTGTTGAATAAGCCTTCTTTTCCCCATTGATTTGAAATATCAATTTAATCATATATTACATTGTTAGATATATATGTTTGTTTCTAGAATGCCCATTTTATTTCATTGATCTACTTGATTATTTCTATATTAGCATCATGTTGTTTTAATTGCTATAACTTTATAATGGATTTAAATTTTTTAATATTTTATAATGGATCTTGACATTAAAAAAATTAATAAAATCAATCTGCATTTAAAAAAAAAGAAAGAAGGATCCTCTGCCTTTTGTGACAACATGGATGGAACTGGAGAATATTATGCTAAGTGAAATAAGCGAGCTGGTAAAAAACAAATACCATATGATCTCACCTATAAGTGGAATCTAATCAACAAAGTAAAACTAACAAACAAAATAAACCACAGGCATGGAAACATGGAGCAGACTGAAAGTGACCAGAGGGGATGGAGAAGGAGGACAATGGTGGAAAGAAGGAGAAGGGACTAGACAAAGAACATATATGAATGACCCATGGACAGGGACAGCAGAGTGGGAATTGACTGTGGGAGAGGGGGGTGGAGGAGGGCAAAGGGGGGAAAATTGAGACAACCGTAATAGAATAAACATGATTTTAAAATTTTAAAAAAATTTGAAAAAGAAAGAAAGAAGCTGGAGATGAAAGGTCACATATTTTATGATTTCATGTGCATAAAATATTCAGAAGAAGTAAATCCATAAAGACAGATGCAGACTGGTATTTGACAGGAACTAGGGGTGGGGAGCAGCTGCTTAATGTGGGCAAGGTCATAAAAATGGGTTACAGTTAGATAGACGAGGTGGTTTCAAACAATGCGAACCTTCTAAATGCCATTGAACTATTTATTTCAAAAAGGTTACTGTTATGTTGTGTGAATTTCACCTCAAAAAGAAGAAAGTATAAGGAAGGAAGGAGGGAAGGAAGGAAGGAAGGAGGATGTAGAGAGAAAGGGAGGAAGGGAAGGAAAGAAGTCAAGAGAAAGGAAATCTTCCGAAAAAAAAGTTAATGAATGAAAACTCAAAACCACTGGAACTTCAGTTATAGCCAGAAAAATATGAGCAGGAAACACTGGACAGGCAGGATTTGATGTAAATGAACATATGATGAATCAGGAAACAGAGGAGAAAAGACAGCTCAATAGCAAGTATATCATGGACAAAAACTTCCATAGAAAGACATATTCAACAAAAGCAAACCCTGTCTATACTGAACATAGAAGTTTTTAAATGAGTGAAATGTAAATACTAGATATGGTTTATTTTTAATTTATATTATTCAACCTATTACCTAGTAAAGGTCCTAATTCAATTGTGTTGGTTGATAATAGATAACTTATAGCTTATTATTATATAATTATTATCAAATGTATGGTATAATTCAGAGAGTTTAAATATGATCACTCAATATTATTTAGAGTTTTTGCCTCAGTAGCCCATTTTCAGAAATTAATGTAAAAAAATTTCAGTCTGCCTTTTTTAAATTTAAATTATATTTTATTGTTTTGCTATTAGGCTGTCCCATTTTTCCCCTTTGTCCCTTTTCATCCAGCTCCCCCACTGCCTCAGACAATCACTGACTGTTGTGCATGTCCATGGGTCATGCATAAATGAATGTTCTTTGGCTACTATATTCACTGTGCTGTACTTTACATCCCCGTGACTATTCTGTAACAACCAATTTGTACTTCCTAATCCTTTCAGCATTTTTGTCCATCTTCCTGAGTCCCCTACCATCTGTCAACCATCAACACATTCTACGTTTCTATGATTCTGTTTCTATTCTGCTTGTTTGCTTCGTTTTGTTTTAGATTCAATTGTTGATAGATATGTATATATTACCATTTTATTGTTCATAGCTTTGATTCTCTGCTTCAAGAAGATCCTTTAACTTTCCATATAATACTGGATTGGTGGTGATGAACTCCTTTAATTTTTTTTCCTGTCTGGAAAATTCTTTATTTATCTATTGATTCTAAATTATAGCTTTCCTGGATAGAGCAATCTTGGTTGTAGGTCCTTGCTTTTCATCACTTTGAATATTTCTTACCAATCCTGTCTAGCCTACAAAATTTCTTTTGAGAAATTAACTGACAGTCTTATGGGAGCTCCATTTTAAGTAACTAACTGCTTTTCTCTTGCTACTTTTAACATTTTCTCTTTGTATTTAACCTTTTGCATTTTAATTATGATGTATCTTGTTATAGATTCTTTGGGTTCATTTTGTTTTGGACTCTCTGTGCTTCCAGGACTTGTATGTTTATTTCTTTTACCAACTTAAGGAAGTTTTCTGTCATTATTTTTTTAAATAGGCTTTCAATTTCTTGCTCTCTCTCTCTTCCCCTACTGGCACCCCCATGGTGCAAGTATTGGTATGCTTAAAATTGTCACAGAGGCTCTTACACTATCCTCATTTTTTGGATTCTTTTTCTTCCTGCTGTGCTGATTGGGTGTTTTTTGCATCCTTATGTTCCAAATCACTGATCTGACTTTAGGCTTCATCCACACTACTGTTGATTCCCTGCAAATTGTTATTTAATTCAATTAGTATAGCCTTCATTTCTGACTGGATCATTTTTATGCTGTTGAAGTTCTCATTAAGTTCATTGAGCATCCTTATGACCAGTGTTTTGAACTATGTACCTAATAGATTGCTTGTCTCCTTTTTGTTTAGCTCTTTTTCTGGAGTTTTGTTCTGTTCTTTCATTTGAAACATGTTTCTTTGTTTCCTCACTTTGGCTGCCTCCCTGTAATTGTTTCTATGTATTAAGTAGAGCTGCTACATCTCCCTTAATACACCTATGTATTAAGTAGAGCTTGGTAGAGTGGCCTAATGTAGTAGGTGTCCTACAGGGTCCAGTGGCACAACCTCCCCTATCACTCAAGCTGGGTACTCAAGGGACACCTACTGTATAGGCTGTGTCTACCCTCCTCTTATAGTTGAACCTTAGTTGTTGTTGTCACATCAATGGGAGGAATTTACATAGGCTGATCAGCTGTAAGGATTGGCTGTGACTACTGACCACCAACCTTTGACCACCGTGGAGGGTCAGCTGTGCAGGGGCCTACACCACAGAGCAGGACTTACTTCACTCGGGCTCTGGTGCCCGCTGAGTCTGCCCCTTGAGTTTGTCACTTGTGGAAGTGGCTATGTGGTGGTACACCGACGTGGTTTGGAGCTGTTCACTGTGTGTGAAGGCTCTGGGGTCTCCTGGGAGGTACAAGCCAAGGTCAGCCACCAACTGTGTTCTGTCTGGGGCCATCCAGCATAAACTACAAAGTGATCTGCTGATGCCAGCTACTTGTTCTGGGCTTGGAGGTACCCAGGTGAGGCCAAGCTCAGAACCAAGGCTGGTGCTGCTAGTGCCAGGCCTGGGGCCACTTAGCAAGAGGTTTGGGGTTCACTGAGGCCAGATGCTGTTTGTTTAAGAGAATTTAGAAAATCTGAAGCATGTGCTGAGACATGCCATTCACATGGAAAAGCCACTGGAAGCAGCTTGGGTGGGCCTGCAAGTGGGTAGGGTAGGGCCCCAGGGAATCACCAGGTTGGGGCAAACAGTGGGAACTAGGTTGATGGAGTCTCAGATATGGCACCTGCCTGTCAACATGGTTGGGGGAAGGCTCAGAAAAGAAACATTAGCCTCTGTCAGGACTTCTGTCTGGGAGAAAGCTGACCCCCACCTCTCACTCTGATGCTGGACAATTCAGTTCTTCCCCATATGCCTCAGATACTTTTCAATCTGCTTTTGCCACACTGGAGCTCAGAGAGTGAGTCCTTGTAAGTCCGTGTACAGGCTCTTTAAGGAGAGTCCAGCAGTCTATCTTCCACGGCCTCAATCTCTGCTCATTTTTACAGGAAGATAGAGACTTATCTTCCTGGCACTAGAATCCTGGGCTGAGGGGCCTGGTGTGGGGCTGAGACCCCTTGCTCCTGATATTTCTTTCCTGATTTTTATCTGCCACACATGTGTGTGGGACCAGCTCTTTGTGCGTCTCTGCCCCTCCAATGTGGTTCTTCTTTAAATTCCATAGTTGTAGTACTTCCATTCACTTGATTTCTGGAAGTTCTGGATAATGGTTGTTCTGTAGTTTAGTTGTAATTTTGATATGTTTGTGCAAGGAGCCAAGTGTTTTTAACAATGCCACCATCTTGACCGGAAGTTCTTCAGTCTATCTTTGACCTGTTATCAAAGAATAATCTGAATAAATTAGGCTTAAATGTTTTTAGCACACCTAACAAGGAACCATATTAGAAAAGGGACTGTGGAGAAATTTTTGAATACAAAAAGAAGACTATTGAAGTCTACATGTTGGGTCTGAGTTATAGAGATGGTATATTTATTTCAAATAATTTTAATGATTAGCATAAGTTATTCTGAAAAAGAGAAGAACAGCTTGAAAAAATGGAATCCATGTTGAGTACATTATAGAAGGATAAGAAGCAAATAGGAAAAAGAAATAACAAGTGTTCAGAAAGCAATTACTGGCTATCCCAGGCTTCTGTGAATGATCTGACAGTAGGTGCCCCAGGAGTGGAAAGGGGCCACTGTGAGGAAATAGGACATGAGGAAAGTAATCAGAAATAAGAATAACAAATATCAGAGGCATAAAATACAGAAGAGAGAGAAAGGGTGACAAAGTTTACAGATTGAACTTCAAAGACGTTGCACAGTGAGAAAGAAAGCTAAAGCTGAGAACTGAATAAAAGGTCTGATCACAAATATTATGAAAATGTAAGATGAGGGGATACTAGCCCTCCCTCGGAGACAGCAAGGGCATGAGAGAAGAAACCCAGGAATGATGTGTAAAAAACAGCAATACACTCTAAAGCATAAATGAATTTGTAGCCTTCATGTTCAAATGTGTAGATAGGAAAGTTAAATAGGTGCTGCAGTTGGGAATACAATTCTCAGAAGAAATAGTTCTGAAAAACCACAGTCTCATTTTTACTGAAAAATAGGAAATTAGTCACTGGATATCAGGGATATACTGAGTTTATCTTCTAGCAGTTTCAAAAAATGCAGTTAACAAAAAACTAGAACAGAAAATCTTAGAGCCTTTTCAGACCCTGGCTGTGAATTGGGGGAAATACCAAACAAACAGCACAAAGTATTGAGAAGAAAATAACTAATAAAAATGATATCAGAAAGTTATTATATATCACACTTATAAACAGATGTGAAAATGAAGAAGCATATTTAACATTTGATTTATACTGGAATCAGTTTTATCACCTCAAACCCCTTAAAAATTATTTACATGTACTTCTGTATAAATACTGGTGTCAAACAAAGTGATTGCCTTGAATTGCTGGGGGGTTTTAAAGATTTTATTTATTTATTTATTTATTTTAGAGAGATGGAAAGGGAGGGAGAAAGAGAAGTAGAGAAACAATGATGTGTGAGAGATACATCGACTGGTTGCCCCTCTTACACCCCTAGCTAGGGGTTTGGCCGGCAACCCAGGCCTGTGCCCTGACCAGGAATCAAGCCTGTGATGTTTTGGCTCACAGGCCGGTGCTCAATCCACTGAACTGCACTAGCCAGGGCCTAATTGCTATTTTAAATATTAAATGATACTGTTTGACATGCAACTTTGTCTCTTTCCAGTGTGCTACTTAATACTCATTAAGTCTCAGTTTTCTTATCTGTGGAAAGGAGCTAATGATACCTGCAGTATACACCGCATACGCCATTCACGTTGTCATTGAAAGGATGATGTGATAATGTTTTAATGCACTCTGCAATTTGTGAAACACTCCATTAATATTAATTTTGTAGTCTCTGGTATTATTATTTGTCATTAATGGTCCTATTGCCAAATAACATGGGAAGGGGAAAAAGGGTTATGCTTGAAATCAGTATAATGCTTATTTGGTATAGACTTAACATGATGCTAGAGAAAATAACAAGCTCACTTCTTTTCCTGCAGAATTTTTAAAAATAAATGTTATCCTTTATTAACAACCAAATTTTTTTTCATAAAAGAGGAAAAGTGCATATTAAAAATGCTTCAAGAAGAAATTAGTCCAGTGTAATTAGTGTAAATTATTAAAACACTAGAATATAAAAGCATGTGTCCTATTGTAAAAACCAGGTGTTTAAATAAGATAAAACTGCCCCATGAATCAATAGGGGATTTGAGTTGATTTGTGCTTTTCAAATATAGAAATATGGTTTCTAATTGCTAATTTTATAGGTACCAAATATGTACATTTTATAAAAATGTTTCCAAAAGAAGTTATCAATGCCACGTGAACATTTGTATGCATGTCAGCCACTCTCAGTGTTTCTTTGGCCCTAAGAAAGGGAATTTAAATAGCAATCTTATATAGAATAATAGGTGGGAAAATGCTAACCAAAATGGAAGAGAGAAAATTTCTTCCGGAATCTTGAGTTAGAAATTAGTATAGAAAATTCTACAGAGATTTTGAATCCTAGGAAGGTCCTGAAAAATGTAACAAGGTCCCAAAAGAGGCAGAAAGTGGCTGGCTCAAGAGACAGGTGGAGAGTTTGACCTTAAAAAGGAGAAGACACCCGAGCCTCGGAGACAGGGCGAAGGAGACTAAGTGCAGGTGTGAATGCAAATGGTTTATAGACAGTGAGGTCAGGATTTAAGAAAGGTCAGGCGCATGGCCTCAATTTTCTGATTAATTGGGAGGCAAGATTGTCTTCTGAGAGTGGGGCAGGCAGAGGCAGGTGGGAAAGGCTAAAATTAAAAGCAAAGCCAAATAAAGCATTAGTCGTTGTCACAGATTCAGGACTAAAATTAACCCTAAGGAATGTTAAATCTTTTTTTTCCTTTTTATGTCTTTGCCCAAAGATACAAAACAATCTAGAATCCTATTTTTTTTAAACATGGCCATCAGATCATCTTTTCATTGTCTCTGTAGATGCCACACTTTCTCTTGCATTCTTCCCTAAACTGCCAGAGATACACATAGTTTGTGTTGTGCTCTGGTTGAAAAACCAATGCATTAATTTCTAATTCTCTCAGGTTATCCATGCTTGCAAAAATTGGTTCTCCTCAGATTGATAAGAGAGGTCATTTCCAAGTCCCCATATATGCATGAGTCTGTCCTTTAGCAATGGCATCATTACAAAATCTTAGTTCCTGCAAAATATGTTAGTCTCTGAAGATAATACTCTCCTGGGGTGGGGGAGATGCCTGCAATTTCCACTCTAATTACTACCATGTTCCAAGAGAAGCTGTTGGAAGGTGAAGACGATTTGCTCTTCTCTTTCAGTTTTATAGGAAAAAAGTTAAGGGTCTTGTCCCTTCCATTTTTCCCAAAAACATGTCACATAAAGAAAATTGGGATATCTTGCCAATAAAACTTACCTATTTGGTTAGCAACAATAAGCATCTTGTTGCTCTTAAATATTAACAAAGATTTTCTCTTTGACGAATCACAAATTAGGCTTCTCTGAGCTCTTTCTAAACTAGGACTCAGCTTTTAGACTTTTATGGTCATCTCTGCACTGTCCAATTTTTTTCGCAAGACTCCTCAAAGTCAATATAGGTGGAATACTCATCCTCTGTAATTAATCACCCTCAACATCTAATCTTATCCTCCACCATCTCCCAAGTGATGTCTGATCACCCTGGCCTGCCTTCAGCAAGAATCCTATGAGGCTGATTGAGCCAAAATTCCCCTATATCGTGATGTATCCTCTTAGCCATTTTCCATTCACTGACCCCCACTCTACTCCTTGTCTCAAAATTCTTAATTTTTCTCATTGTATTTGGAGTTCAGTCGGTTTCTTTTCTTCACCGCAAGCCCGCATTGCAGTGGTTCCTACATCTACCGTGATAGTCTCTCTGAATACTGCCTTACCATTCTTTAAGTGTCATGATTTTTTAAAAAATGGCAACAGTTAGATGTGGACTTAGAAAGATGATGCAAGCCTCAGTCCATATAACATAAATTTATCAAATTCCAGTGACATGTGAACCAAGATATTGTGGCACCTGGTGAAATAGTCTTACTTTTTGCACAAGTCCTTTAGGTGGATCCAATGTATCTGTATCAGTTTATGGCTACATTCAAGGCAAACGAGACGTTCGAACCTCCAGGAGAGAAATGTGCCACTATTTTTCATAGGGAGTGTCCTTTAGTCTTTGATTAATCTCCATGAAGTCCTGGAAGAGTTGTTCAAAACAGCTGGTGCAAGAAAGCTTCTAGTTTGCTGGGGATGGAATCTATGTGAAACTGTTAAACTTAAATACCATACATAAGTGGAGAAGACAGGAGAATATATACCACCCAAGCCTGACCCATACAGAAAGCATAATTTCATCACCCACTTCCATCAACAGCCAATTCACATAGAAAATCAAATTTGTGGATTGTATGGACTGCAATAATAAAGCCCTGGATGGATGGCTAGAAGAAAAGAAATGATGAAGCTGCATGAAGTCCTACAAACAGCTGGGACTGATTCAAAGAGGTGCAAGCTCAGTTAGCTGCAGGTCTCCTGACCAACAATCAGCCCAGGAAATGTGGTTGCTGTGGCTGCGCCCATGTGTCTGAGCCCTGGGAGTCCGCAGTTTGAGAGTGTGCGTTGATTTGAAAGTCAAGCATCTTAGAGATCAGCAAAGATCCAGGACCCAACCAAACCTGAACACCCAAGAAGTGGCAAAACAATATAACACAATTAAATTCAAGCACATTTGGCAACTCATTTTCCAACCATCCACCTATGAATAATGGTAGTTCTCCAGTAAGAGAGGAAATGCAGAAAAGATGTGCTGCTCAGAGGCACTTTGTTTAAAACCCTAGGCAAAAACAGATGTAATTTACAGCGGCATTTCTTCCTTTGTCATTATAAAGTAAGATCCTTCTGTTTGTTATTAGTGGTATATCAGTACCTATTTCTTTATTGTCATAACACATTATGGTCATGAAAGAGGCTATTGTTGGGAAAGCTGGGTGGAGGATACACAGGGACTCCTTTGCAACTTCTTGGGGGTCTTGTATAAAAATTTTTTTAAAAATCAACCAAAACAAAAATAAAAGATCTTTCTGCATAAAAATGTACCTCAAACTGTCCTCAGTAACCTATTAGTCAGGAAAAGATTGCCTACCTTATCCACAGAGGAAATGGTTCTTTCTCTATCTTTGTACCAGAAGATGTCCACCTTACTCCTTGCCTCAGGGGGCAGTAAAGGTGCTGCGAAGGGTAGGCCCACTCTATGCAGGTGCAGGATTAGGGTAGAAGCGTATTAGGCTTTCTGTGTATTTTTCCTTTTGGGGGCACAAAATTCACAGAGCCCGTGGTCCGTGACGGGGCGGCCCAGATGAGCCCGGGCGGTCGTACAGTTTGATACTAGGCAGCATGATTCGTCCACCTTTGTTCTTTCACAGGGTCACTGTTGCTCAGGTGGGGGGGCGGGGGGTCTTTTGTGGTTTCATGTAAATTTTTGAAATATCTGTTCTAGTTTTGTGAAATGTGACATTGGAATCTTGATAGGAATTGAGGTACTCATGTTTAAATGATACAATATGAACTAATTATGTTTTAACATTGGATGGTGCTTCTTTTGGTGGTTTTTTTTTTCTGGTCGTTGTTTTTGTTCAATCCTCACCCAAGGCCATTTTAATCATTGCTGTTTTGAGAACGAAAGGAGAGAGAAGAGGGAGAGAGAGAAACATGATGCCAGAGAGATGCATCAGTAGGTTGCCTCCCGTATGTGCCCAGACCAAGGATCAGGACAGACTGGGGATTGTACATGTCCAGACCAGGAGTCGCACACGTCCGTACTGGGCATCAAACCTGCAACCCGGATATGTGCCTTAACAGGGAATTGAACCTGCCACCTTTTGGTTTTGGGATGACACTCCAGCCAGCTAAGCCACAGCAACAGAGCGGATGGTACTTCTTTAGAGCATGTTTTGTGTTGACTCACTGGAGAAACAATTTATTGGCAAGGAGTTTGCATATTTATTCTGAGGAAGATTTTATTTTTCTCAGACGGCTCTCCCAAAAAATTGGGATTGATGATTTGAAATCAAAGTGTTTTCAAACAGGTCATACTGAAGTGAACCCTACCTTCTGTGGATCAAAATTTGTCTGCCAGAATGATACATAAACCCCATTTCATATTAACCAGCTTTATGGTATCAGTAATCAAGAAAAGGATGGTTGAAATCAAATTGCTGCATGGGGTCCACTCCTTGGTGCCATTAGGTTTACAGGGTTGGGGAGAAAGATATAGTTAATCTCATAGAATTAGGAAAGATGGACTCCCAGATTTACCATTCCTATCTCATCAAATCTACACTTCGGGGTCTGCCAGCAGGAAGAGCTGGGTCTGCACAGCCAACCTTAACCAGTCCCATGAGGACCACAGCCTCCCTTCCTGTCTACTGATGCAGCTGAGGGGGTACAATAACGCCAAAACACTAGGCCATGCCTGAGGAGGCAATTCACTCTACTACTCAGTAAGGTGGTAGAGTCAAGAAATTTACTCCAAAGAGTAGAGTAGAAGTCTTATGCTCATTATGAAAATGAAAAGAGTACTATGCCTCAAATTTTACTTGACTTTTGGGTGGAAAATTTGGAGGTCATACTCTTTTGAAAAATAGCTGTATGTAAATAAAAAATATGTTGACCTTTAATTTCTCAACCAAAATTCATCTGCATTTTACCTCAGACCCTTACCATTTATTCTATTTGCATGATTACCACTTCATATATTTAAGACAGTTTGCTATATAATCTCAATTTTAATGAATTATATATTGTTAATTTTTTCTTGATTATAACATTATCATCTTCAATTAAAACATTTATTCTATAAAAAAATTAATTACTCCTGCTCTTCTGTTGAGCAAAGGGAGAAGAGTTGGATGGGTATTAATTCAGGGGAATTTAGGGGACAGAGTAAATGATAGTGATGAAAATGGTGAGAAGTGGTCAGATCTGGGATATATTTTAAGAGTAGAATGACTAGTGTTTGCTGAAAGATTGGACATGGAATGTGAGGGAAGGACACAATCAAGGCAGACTGAAGTTTTGTCCGAACAATTGGAAGAATGAAAAGTAGAACTAGGACACTGCAGTCAGTAGAAGCAGTTGGGGGCAGGGTATGAGGTGAGGAGATAAACAATGAAGAGGTCAGTTTAGATTCTGTTATATTTGAGATGTCTATTAGACATCTACAGGTCATAATACGACTGCAAACCAAAATTAATTTTAAACTGTAATAAAGAATAAAAGGCACTTATTTGAGCAAGACGGGGCTGCGGCCTCAAAGGCAGAAATTCAGAAGAGCAACCTAAAATGTGTTCAACTGAAACAAAGGGGAGGCCGTTTTCATAGCAAAAGTTTCCACCCAGGTTCTCAGTCAGGTCTGTTTTATGTAAATGAGGTATCCAAATTATGCAGTGTGGACAGGGCAGGTCTTTGTTGGTGGGAAGATGGAACCAGGGTTTCCCTGCAGTCGTTGAGACTGCATAAGCTAGCAGGACACAGTGCAGGAGATGAGAGTTCAGTCAGGTTCTTCCTGGTACACAGAGTAATGTGAGAAGCCTCTCAGCAAATGGCTACCAGGCTCTTACTATTTATAAAATTTGGACCCTCCGTTGACCATGGGGAGTAATCTCAGCAGATAAATTCCTTTTTGAGGGTTCACATCAAATGAATTTGTCTTCTTGTGGTCTGCATGATAATATTTATTTCAGAACCAAGACCATAAACATTTCCCTATAGTTATAGTGTTTAAGCTCCCCAAATGAATTCTTATGTGTTTATAGAAATACCTTGTTGTTTAAAATTAGAGCTGTAGTTTTATGTTAGCCCATATATTAACACATGCTTTTTCCAAATGAATAGGAATTGTAACAACTGATTGCAAAGACAGTTATCCAAAATAAGCAAAGGTACAGTTTGATCCAACTTATTTTGCATGTTAACAACATAATTTGGAAACTTTTGCCTTAAAAATAAAATACACGTAAACACATTCTCCTGTTCTGGCTAATACTGATTTCACTTCCAAAGTCATTTGTATTGTCAACATTATGCAAATTAAAAATTATCAACCCCACATTATCCACAGGTATGTGAGAAATAAAATCAGGCTTATTTCTGGTTTTTAAAAAATTCATGAGCTTATATCTTGTGTTCAGTTATGGAGGATTATAATTTTCTACTCATGTTTTCTTTATTTTTTAAAGCTCAGCTTATTTGACTCTCTGGTGTCAGAAAAATGTGTCCAGAGCCTCCAAAAGCATGCATGTCATCCTGTTTCATGTCACATCGTCCCAGAGAAGTCAGATTCCGAGCCCAGGGCACTTGGAACACAGGTCGTGCTGACCCCAGGCCAGTGGGGCATGGTAATCATCACGGCTGTGAGGCGGAGACAAACAGACATGCGAAGCAGAAACACTGTTATATTAAGCATGTCATTATTTCAGTGACTGAACTGGTTTAACCTGGGCGTTCTATCACTTCTATTATTTTTTTCAACAGCCTTTAGGTAAACAATAAAAAGGATCCTGGATTTCAATTAGCAGGAGAAATTCTTGGATGGCAGAAAGAATGGCAAGAGAAATAAGGGAAGAATGCAGTTCAGGATAGAATATTTTAAAAAGGAAAATGAAAAGGGAAGACAGGAAGGAAGGGAGGAAGGGAAGAAGGGAGGAAGGGAAAGGAAAGGAGGAAGCAAATTAGGTACTCCTGCCAATCCAGCTTTGAATTTATTATCCTTTCCAGATTTTTTTTTCTGCCTCTCATTTCTTAACCACCATTGTGCTAGGTAGTTTTCAGATTTTGATAATGCTGATTTAGTGATTTCTGCCCCTCCATTTCCTGTCCTTCCCCCATTTTTTATTAACCCTCAGAGAGCTTTGAAACAGATAGGCCTGCCTATTAACCTAAACACAGCATCTTTATCTAAGTAAAAATCCAGAGTGAGTAGCCAGTTGTGTAAATAACAGCGTACTCCATTTTAACCTTAGGATACCTAGGCATTCCTTCTCAACACCTTCTAAGGAAAGAACAGATTCCTCCTAATCAGTGAGAGCTACAATAAGTCCACAGTCTTATGCTTGGTCTGCTATATGAAAGTATAAAGTGTTTGAATAGGGAAGTCTGCAGGCTGGTATTTTTAAATTAAATTATCCAGATAATTGCACAATTCTTCAGGTCATTATACTATTAGCAGCTTAAGCTAAATATGCATAGACTGAGCTAAAGACTCATCTACAATGTTAACTTTTTATTTTGCCTAGGTGCAACCATTGAGCTTTCCTATATTCTGTTTAGTCGCTAGATTTAAAAGAAAAGTAAGCAAGCAAAAAAAAAAAAAAAGAAAGAAAGCAAGGAAGAAGGAAAGATGAGTGATTTGATCATCACAAACCCTAGAGCCCTGTTAAAAAGTATTTGTACTTTAAAAAATCTTTTTTGCTGAAAGCTTTTTCTGGAGAAATAAATTATACTGACTCTATATAAATAAAAGCAGAAAGAGCAAAGATGAACATGAACATATATTACCAATGCTATTCATCAAATATAGTTGACACTTCAATCTAATCCAGCAAATGAAAACACAGAAGTTTATAGAGTTATAGGAAGTAAGCAATTTAAACATAGCAGGGCACAAGGTCATCTAACAACACAAGTAGGAAGATGTTCCCTTTTCTTTTCTCTCTTTCATCCATTTGAACCTCTCAAATACTGATTGATGTCCATCTTCTTCAAAGGGTGAGGTGATCTTCAAATCAGATCATTAATAACCGCCGTCCAAATGTTCCTTAACAAGTCCACCTTTCTCTAATGTCATAAAATAAAAGGACATTTCATGCATTTCATGCTATCATTATGGTGCAGGGTTTCTCTTCCCATAATAAAGTAATATGTTTCTTAACTAATTAGTTCATTAATTTTAAATGTGATTCCCAGTAAAAACTCTTTGAGGTAGTTAATCTTTCTTAAAAGTATGTGAGATTGTAAGACAGTTGTCAGCGTGCTGTCACCACCAGCCTCGAACGGTCTGAATGGGTGAGGAAGTACAGAGCTGTGAAAACACATCTCATTTGTTTTTGGAAGCAAACCTCCACGGCTGCTTTATAACCAGAAGTCATATCCATGTCATGCAGATGCTGTAGTAAACTTTACGGTTCCAATTAGGAACAGACAATTTCCAATGCACTGTTCAAACACTTTGCTAGTCTATATGTAAATACCTCACTAAAACCACTGAACGGTGATGGAGTTCAATATTAATATCACAAATTAAAGATGACATCTGAATGCCTGCTATCCAGAAGAGTGATCAGAGCTTGTGGCAAGGCAATAATCAGTGGCTTAAGCAAGTTTCAAGCACCAGGGGGAACAAAACAAATGTGATGGAGCTTGGAAATTGCAGTGGTGCATGAAGAACATACCATATTAAAGAGCAACTGCTGATTGACCTGGTGATGAAGTGGAGGATATGACCATATGCTTTCATAAAGGACATTTGGAAATGGCTTCAAGATGATCCCCTGAGAGCTCCTGACTATTACCTGGTGTATTCCCATTAATTGACAGCGTAAACTTTATCTGTAACAGTGAAATAAGCTGTCAAAATAACTGCCTGTTCTCCTGGGAGGAAAAAAATTACCTGAATAATTATCATGCCCAGCCTATTTTCCCAACAGAAATATCAAAGCGTTATTATGATGCCTGGATTTCCCTGAAGTATTGTGGTCATTGTCTTGGAAGGAGGAATGGTTTCAACTTCTTTACTCAGATAATTTGGATGGGAAAATGAATGTTAATGTGGGAATAGGCATATAAAGTTATAGAAGAGGTAAGAGATGAAATCCATGAAGAGTTTATAATCCCAAACCAGAGGTCCCTTGCCATATGCTGAGAGTACTATTCTGGGTGTGCTTTCTTTAGTAAATCATGTTTTACTTCTCGACACCAATAATAAAGAGCATGTCAGGGAGCTTGCTCTGATGGCCCCAGGCATAGCTACATCCACGAATCTCCACAGAGGG
Source organism: Pteronotus mesoamericanus (assembly GCF_021234165.1). Lineage (NCBI taxonomy): Eukaryota > Metazoa > Chordata > Mammalia > Chiroptera > Mormoopidae > Pteronotus > Pteronotus mesoamericanus. The sequence goes on along the minus strand of NW_026555285.1, from coordinate 17,123,177 downwards.
AGCGATGCATTTCCCAGGACACTGCACCACCATTTCTCCTTTTCTGTCAGGAAAGTGTCAGGAACCAAAGATGCGCACAAATGTAAATAAATGTTATTTCCTTGTGACAGTGTTTGCACAGGGTACGAGAATAGAATCTAGAGTCAACTTCTAGATCCCAATACTGGCTCTGTTTCCGGCCAGCTGTGTGGCTTTGGGCAGGCCACTTAACCTCCCCGCACGTCGGCGTTCCTCTGTGAGATGGGGCCACCTCCTGAGTCAGGGCCTGGTGCGTGCGCTATAGATACTGTCTTTTATCATTGTCTCCCCAGTCCTAGAACAGTCTAAGGACATGTTTAGGGAGCAAATTAAAAGTCCGTTCTGTCCTCCGTCACTTTCTCCCTGTTTCAAAAGAGAAGGGGAATTTTGAGACTCCCATCTAATAACCCCTTTGGCCTGCGTCCCTGGCTCCACTGAAGAATCCACGCCCTGGGTTGCTGTTTTGGCTGAACCTGAGCCCAGGCAGGGATGTTCCTCCACAGGCACTTTCTCCACCTGTGGCAAAGACTTGGGTAACAGGCCAGGGCCACAGACACCTCTTACCCTCACTGATTTTCTTTGCTTCCAAGCACAGGGAGATAGATGCAACTCAAGCAGAAAATGGAGTCACCCCACTGTGAAGACCTGTCCCCCTACTCTATGGAAAGTACCAGCCTTCTGATGCCAGGTGATACCATCTCGCCTTGGTTTCCTGAGATCGCCTCCTAAATAAACAATTTGCATTAGGATCCTTGTGTAGTGTCTTTTTCTGAGGAAACCAAACTATGATCCTCTGTTCATGGGTTTTTTTGTGGTATATTTTTGTGGGGCCCAACACAGTAAGGCAACTGCAGTGGCTGACACTGCTCTACACGTTAGAGAGGTGGTGGCAGCGGCAGCACGGAGGTGGGAACCTGTGCGTGGGTGGGTGCGGGTGACCAGGAACACTGGTGTCTTATGCTAATCTTCATGACTTTGATTCGTATGGCCTACTCTTTTTCTGAATATTCTTTTGCTCCAAGAGGCTTTCAACGGGAAGTATTAGCAAAAGGAAACAAAAACCAAAAAACAAAGGAGATGGAAACCGCACAAAAGAGAATGTTGCTTTAAACTGTAATTGCGAGCATCGAGACAGGCTGTGAAAAGCAGGTGCCACACTGGGCTGAGATTTCCTCCCCTGCGCCTTTTCCAGGAGGCTGACACACGTGGGAGGGTATGACAGGAGAGCGGTGTCCCTGTAACATCATCGGCCACAGCTGTACAATCCGTAAGAGCTGTAACAGAAAGCAAACAGTAATAAAGGCACATTACCTTGCCGCCGTGAGATCAAACAATGTTCAGGTTGATGGAAGGTACCCTTTCATGTCTCCTGAAACGTCCATATTTCCGGATATTGCTGAACTACCAAGACTTTTCCTAAGGTAAGGTTAAAAAAATGATCATGGTTTAGGCGTCTAGTTCAAAACAAGAACAAACTGCTATTTAAGTTCTGTGGGGAAACAACAGGGACCCTGAATACAGGCAGCATCTCTGACCCATTGTATAGCAGGAGAACAAGGATGGACTGTCCATTAAAACCTGCCTTGAATTCGGGAAGCATTAGAGCGGGTAGGACAGGCAGGAGTTATTATTATGTCGTAATGGCTACTTCAACAGAGGTGTTCATGCGAGCGTTGTTCTTGGGGGAAAAGCTTCTATTCTGTAAGATAGTTCTCAGATTCCAATTAAAAACAGATTTATTGTTAAGGGGTATCGGTTTCCTTCCACCTACATTTTGTCTATTGTTGAAAATCTTACATAAAGAAAAAGTTTGAGGCGGATGAGAGCTTTTCATAAGTACAGAGTGGGGAAATATTGCCACTTAAAAATTATCATTTCTGAAAGAAAGCAGAGGTGTCAGAGACAAAGAGAAAAAGAGGGAGACGTGCCAGTCAGTCGATAGCATTTATTGAATACTCCCCACGTGGGGAGGACACAAAGGGCAGGGCGCACTCAGTACTCGTTGCCCGGGAGCTTGGAAGCTGATGGAAGGACAGCATTAACACAAGGTAACACTTTTAAAGTATATGCCTAATTGCAACTTTAAAGAGAGCTGTGTGTGAGTGTGAGTGTGTGAGTGTGTGTGTGTGTGTGTGTGTGTGTGTGTGTGTGTGTGTTTAAAAGGAGCTTGAAAGCAAGAAACAGCCATGGTAATGAAATCAGAGAATAAAGGCGGCTGAACACAGGGGAAATGATACAAGAATACAAATTATCCTGTAGCACTTTTGTCTTTGAGCTGATTTTTCTCTGAGTGTAAATCAGAAGTGGAAATAGAGCACAGGATACCTTTCTTGTCATTGGGCCATCAAGTAACTGGCAACCTACCATGTCTGATAGCTAACGTTTCAGAGATATGCATCATATGTATTACTGTTCCACCTCATGGAAGTGATTTGACTTGAAAATTCAGGGACAGGGAACCATATTGGGGAACAGAAATTGCTTACATAATTGCTCAGTCTGCTGGTGAATCCAGGCCTTTATTTAGAATTCATTCTTTTATAAACAGCACAGAGAGATGTCCACGTTGTCAGGCTTGGTTTGTAAAAAATAAAATAAAAAGATATGATAAAATATCTGGCACAAGGTTGTCTGACTTTAATTTTTTTCCCTCCACACCATTCATCTTCCCAGTCATAGTGGGCACTCCATCAGCTGTGATAGCTGCTATTTTCTCTGGATTTAGATCAAACAACCTCAGAACATCCATCAGGGCCATTTTTACATCCGTTCTCCTTTGATGCCAAACCCCAAAGATTCCCCATCATGTACAGTCTGCAAGTTGTGGGACTGACAAACATTAGTAACCTTGGAATGTCACCGAGACACCAGCTTTCATCCTGAAGGAAGCTAATGAATTTTGCTGCAACCAACTTGGTCTTGAAATAATTTTTCTTTAGGTCACCTTTCATAGCTAAAATAGTTTTCTTTTTATAGTTTACTTTTTTCCTGCCGAGTTAGAGTAGTCGAAAGGACTGAGCCCATGGACAAGAAAGTCTGGAGTACAAAATTCTTTTACCTGCTTTTAACACTGTCTACTTCTTAATGTCTGGGCAAAACCTTAGTATCTGCTAAACATAGTCATAAAAGGATAGTCCACACTTTGAGATTTTTGACATTTTAAGCATAAGATCCCCTTTAAAAATAATTACATACAATATACATACACTTAACGTACTTTTTATATGTATGAGTATTAAATTAGAGTTTTGCCAACATTATTTAAAAATATACAGTGTTAAAAGCAGGCATCAGAATTTTGTGTTCTCTCTTGCCTCAGGTCCAATCCTCTCTGCTGCTCTAACTCAGCGGGCAAAAAGTAAGCTATAAGAAAGCAAGCTATTTTAACTACAAAAGTGACGTAAAGACAAAATCATTTCACACGTATACACACACACACACAGACTCCTACGTGGAATTGATTACCCATTTGGTATACCTTAAAGGTGAAAATGCAGAATAATACAAAGCTAACTTAACACAATTTTTTATGAATTTATATTTTATTAAACACTACAGCAAACTCCACATGCTCTTTAACAGGATAACACACAGACGTGTGAGACATACCAAGTATCAATGTAATTTGGCCATCCATAAATATTTGCCTGTTCTTTAAAATAACTGAGTTCCACAGATTTAAGATCCATTGGTCTAGGGCTATAACATACAATAACTATTTCTGGGTCTGAAATGTGCACCTGCAGAGAAGAGTGTTAACGTGGCACAAGTCAAGTGTTCAAAGTCAGGATACACGCATTTAGCTAATTTGTTAAAGAATAACCACATGCATTTTGCCACTGTTTATCCACTCATTGCTTGGGGCAGAACAGATCCTCAGAAGTTCAAATCAAAATAATTAAGGAACATATCCTAAGTTTTCCACCCTTTCTTCAGTTTACAGTTCCTACCGGAGATACCTGGATAGTTGCCATCTTCACTGACTCCTGCCCTCACCAGTATACTGCAGGCCTTTGGTCCCTTGGAAAACCCGCCCACCCACTCTTTCTTCCTGTGTCTTGACGTAAATTCATGTGTGCTGCTTTCCTGGTCTCACTCTAGTGGCGCCCACAGATCCACTTGAGGGCGCCAGCACCCTCCCCGAGAAGCAGCCCGCGAGTCATTGCAGAGGCTGGTCGCAAGCCCTGCCGAGTCCCCAGACAGGCTTCACCGTGTTTGTCGCGGGAGGAGGAAGTGCCATGCGTTCCCACTTTGCGTCACACTTTATTAGCTAGGCATCCAAAGAGCAGATGATTCACCCAAGTCCGTATAACAACAGCTCCCTCAGCCCTGCCTGCAGCCGCCATGGCACCAAGGGAAACCTAAGGAAAGCGTCTGAAATGTGCCCCAAGCTGTCCTCTCAGGCCTGGGCTCCCCCGCCCGCGCCGACGACGCCCTGGCTCCCACTCCATTCCTGGGGGCAAATACCCTGTGCCTCTCGAACTTTCAGGCATCTGAATCACCTGGGATCTTGTTAAAATGCAAACAGTGACTAAATAAAGCTGTCCTGGGCTTGCATGTGTCAGAGCCCGGACTAGGCAACAAAAAACTCAGTAATCAAGATAAAAAACATTTTATTTTTTTAAAAGAAAAATTGTCAATTATCATCCACATCAACACCAGAATAATTCTTCAAGTACATTTCATCACAAGTACAATTGTTATGACAATGGACTATGTGGGGATAGGAATGTAGGAATTGTATTAAAAGGTTAAAATATTTATGGACATGGATTTCTTTTTTAAAGTCTGAGAGCTTATTATATATATACATTTTGCTGAAAAGTTGGACATTAGTAATTTATTTCGAATTTCTAGTTTGGTCTCTGACATTCCGAGCAAACAAGAGTGTGCGAGGGGAGGCGGGAGTCACAGGGATGGGGTCTGTCCGCCAGGCTCAGAGATTAGGGCCCTGGGCGTCCCAAGAGCTGACAGGCCACCTGTTGGTCAGAGGCAAGGAGCTCAGGGAACCCTGGTCCTTTAAGACATGGTTTTCCCCAGGAACAATATTTGATCCACTGCCCATTAAAACATGCTGTGTTGTAAATTAAACAATGGATGAAGGGTAGGGAGAGGGAGAGAAAAAACTGTTTATCCAATATTATACACTGAACTCTTCCATCCATTTTAATGTAATATTAATAATATTTAATGCAATATTTGAAATGTATCATAATTCAATTATTTTACTGTTAAAGTTATATTAGCATTTATTAACAAATACCAGTATAATAAATATTTGACTGATGTAATATTCATAATATTTAATGCAATATTTTGAAAAATACAAATTAATACCCAAAAAAATCCATGATGAACAAAATATCCAAATTTTCAACACAGGATTAAAGATCCCAAGCAATGTTGATCAGACTACATGTCTAGCAGCAAAGCCTCATAGTTAAAAATATTTTAATTTTTGCAAGAGGTTACAACCCCTCTATTACCAATTGTGCATCAATCTGCTCATTTGGGTGTATGCTAGTACCATTGATGTACATGTGACGTCTCATCTCATTCTTACAACAGTCATGTGAAATAATCACAATTAGCTGAGGAAACATACTCTAGAGCAGTGATTCTCAACTGGGGGACACTTAGCAATACCTGGAAGCATGTTTGGTTTTCAAAAGACTTAAGAAGTCCATTACCCTCCGTTGGGGAGATGACGGGGCTGCTGCTCAGCACCACACAATGCATAGGCACGCTCGCCACAGAAAAGATTACCTGGTTTCAAATGTCAATAGTGCCAGGGTGAGAAACCCTGCTGCAAAAATTATATACCACAGAAAACAGGTGTCATAACTGAGTTTGAACTCAAAGTTCTCTTACTTTTACATTTTACATTTTCATCATCTTCCTTCACCAGAAAGGAAGCATTTTTACTTCTAACTCTGGGCATTGACTTAGTCACAGTCGATAAATAATACCTCCCTTATATATAAAGGTTCAATGTAAGAAAATTAACATTTGGGGATTTTAGGGGAACAGCCCATTGGGTGACAAATAGAGATGTTTGGAAGAGTTGCTACATGTTGCTAATTTAGAGCCAATTAAAGATGCAAGTCCATTGTGGTTATGTACAAAGTTATTTCAACTATGTTTAATGAAAGCAAATCTTCAACCACATTCTTTGGTGTAGAAATTGGACAACTTAACATACACTTAAATGTCATAGTATCTTATATTTGAAGCAAAAAGAAACTCATCTAACTTTCTAAAATTTTTGTATATCAAATGATTCATAATATCAGATGTCAAAAATGCTTCTTTAAAACATCATTTAAATGAGTCGGTATATGAATTAATGAAATATCAAAATATATTAATGAAATATATTAATGAAATATATTTTCATCTCATAGTAATATTTCTGGGGTATTACAAATGATAGGATTCAACCTCTCACTCTGTATCCTTTGTGACCACAAAGATCCAAGGTCTAAAACGACTGTAAATGGTTTAAAGATCTTATAGTAAATTTTTTCTGACCTGTACAATCATTTAAACATAAACTATATTAGTTCATAATTATTGCAGAGCCATGGATGGATAATTTGCATGTTGTCTTTCAGCTCCAAATCCACCTTTCCATGTGATGTGACGGGGCTGGGATTCTATGAGGTGCATTTCCCAGGCTCCTTTGCCATCCACCCTCTGTTAGGTTCTCTAGTGGAAGCACAGGTGGGAGACTGGAAGGCAGAAAGAAGGCAGAAGTTACTTCTGCCTCCTACTCCAGCTCCTGGGCGGCCACTGCTGCAGCCTGCAGGTTCTGGGGGCACTTGCAGCACCAAACGTGCTATCTCTGCTCAGCGCACTCACGCCAGCTGCGGGGGAGCGTGTGGGCCAGCCCTGAGCTCCTAAGCTCTGATGATCTCTTTTCTCTCTTGTTCTCCCCAGGCCCAGAAGCTACTAATATTAGGGCAATTTAGTATTTCATCTCTACTCTTTCAGGCTTCAAACTCCTGTGGAAATAAGTCCCTGTAGGAAATTTTCTCTGCTTGAAATACCTATTCTTGCTTCCATTTTCCTGACTAGAACCTGAATATAGAATACATAAGATATATATACACACACACGTAAATATACACACACATATACATATACATACACACATATACATGTGGTAGATATATACACACGTATATGTATATATAGTATATAAGATACAACAACAAAGTGCATGCAAGTGTGCTGATTATATCTACTCATATCCAGCTGATTGTCTGGGCATTTTTCATTGATCCTACTACAACTGACACATAAAGCATTTCATTGCAAGCTTGGAACAGAATAGGTGCTCAGAAGTGGGGTATATTTCCTTGCAATATATACTTTCTTTTTTTCTCTGCAGAAGTTGAAGGTTAGGCAGATCAAAATTATTAAAAAGATAAAAGAAAAAGAATCCAGCTGTTTGACCAAAAGAAGCAGTGGTCTGGAATGTATTTCAATAATGTATCTCAACCAGATGTTAACTAGAGTTTTCTCCTCTTTAAAGAGCAATGATGCCTGTCCAGAGGAAACACTTTAATCCTTTCACTCTCGCTTTGGGACTATGGAAAACTGTTGTTAGCAAACGCTGCAGGCCTAATTGATAATGTGTGAGTATGTGTATGTGACTATGTATAATGCTATTTCATTGAGTTGGCCAAAAATTTTGAATTATTTTTCCATAAAATAAAAGACACATTTTACATTTTCACCAATAACTTTATTGGTTTGGATATTTTGAATCTATTGGCTATCTCCCATGTGGCATAACGTTGATTGTTCTCAATTAATATTTTGATTTGAAGAAGAAGAAGAAATCAGAAAAAAATACCATTCGATATAGCAAGAAAAAGGATAAAGTACCTAGGCATAAATTTAACCAAAGACACAAAAGACCTGTATGCAGAAAACTATACAACATTGAAAAAAGAAATTAAGGAAGACACAAATAAATGGAAGCATATACCGTGCTCATGGATTGGAAGAATTAATATCCTCAAAATGTCCATACTACCCAAAGCAATTTATAGATTCAACGCAATCCCTATTAAGATACCAATGACGTATTTCACAGAAATAGAACAGACATTTCAAAAATTTACATGGAACCATAAACGACCCCGAATAGCCGCAGCAATTTTGAGAAAGAAACACAAAGTAGGAGGGATCACAATACCGGACGTCAAACTCCACTACAAAGCCACCATACTCAAAACAATCTGGTACTGGCACAAGAACAGACCCATAGACCAGTGGAACAGAATAGAAAGCCCAGAAATAAGCCCAGGTCTCTATGGACATCTTATATTTGACAAAGGGGGCAGAAGCATAAAATGGAGCAATAACAGCCTCTTCAACAAATGGTGTTGGGAGAGCTGGACGGCTTCATGCAAGAAATTTAAATTGGATCATCAGCTGACACCATACACAAAAATAAACTCAAGATGGATAAAAGACTTACATATAAGTCACAACACCATCAAAGTCCTAGAGGAGAACATTGGCAGGAAACTCTCAGATATCCCACGCAGCAATTTTTTCACTGATATGTCTCCTAAAGCAAGGGACATAAAGGAAAGAATAAACAAGTGGGACCTCATCCAAATAAGAAGCTTCTGCACGGCAAAAGAAAACATCAGCAAAATGAAAAGGGAGCCAACCGTATGGGAAAATATATTTGCTAATGATACATCAGATAGAGGTTTGATCTCCAAGATATATAAAGAACTCACTCAACTTCACTCCAAGAAGACAAACGATCCAATCAAAAAATGGGCAAAGGACCTGGGCAGATGCTTTTCTAAGGAGGAGATACAGAGGGCCCAGAAGCATTTGAAAGTATGCTCAGCATCACTAGCCATCAGAGAAATGCAGATCAAAACCACCACGAGGTACCACCTCACACCGGTCAGAATGGCCATCATAAACAGATCCAGAAACAACAGGTGCTGGCGAGGTTGTGGAGAAAAGGGAACCCTAGTCCACTGTTGGTGGGAATGCAGACTGGTGCAGCCACTATGGAAAGCAGTGTGGAATTTCCTCAGAAAGCTGAAAATGGAACTGCCTTTTGATCCAGTGATTCCCCTGCTGGGACTATACCCTGAGAACACCAAAACACCAATACAAAAGAACCTATGCACCCCAATGTTCATAGCAGCACAATTTACAATAGCCAAGTGTTGGAAGCAACCTAAATGCCCATCAGTAGATGATTGGATCAAAAAATTATAGTACATATACACAATGGAATACTACGCAGCAGAAAGAAAAAAATAACTACTAAACTTCGCGACAGCATGGATGGAACTGGAGAGCATCATGCTAAGCGAAATAAGCCAGGGGGCAAAAGACAAATACCATATGATCTCACCTATAAGCGGAACCTAACCAACAATGCAAAGATGCAAGGAAAATATGACCAGCAACACTGAAAGGAAAAGAAATCAACAGAGACAAGAGGGAAGGGGGTGGGGGCAGGGAAAGGGAAGGGAAGGGGAAAGTCAAGGAACATATAGCAAGGACTCATGGACAAAACCAAAGGGGAAGAGCTGAGGGAGGGAAGAAGGGAGGGGGCAAGGGAAAGAGGTAGGGGGGAGGCACAAACAAATGTATTTAAAAAGTAAATAAATTAAAAAAAAATATTTTGATTTGATTGCTGTCAACTCCAACTGATCTACCTGACCATGGGGCATCATCCAGGGAGAAATCTCCAGAATGAAACTTCACAAACCACTTTTGACATGTTTGATCAACACTGAACAAATTTTTTTTCCATTTCAGCTGCATTTTCACCTTCCCTGAAATAATAAAGCATGATACACCAAAAATGAGGCTTATTTTCTTCCATCTTCAATATAAAAATGGCTATGTAAAAATTCACCTATTTTGAAAAGTTTTAAAACAATGCATGCTGATTTCACAGCAGTCAGAGTACAATCTAACAAAATTGTTTCAAATGAAGTTAAAGACAAATAAGCATTACCAGAGCCATCTTAAAGAAAAAACAAACGAACTTTTTGGCCAACCCAGTATTTCTGACTTGCCTGTTTATTCTTAAGAAATAGATCTCCATTTTTCTATAAATCCTGAATGTTCTTAAGGCTTTAAAAATGTTGAATATTTTGGGCAGCCTGGCTTCAGTCATCTAAATTATACCATAACTGAATGTTTTTCCTAAAACAGAATCCTAGAAATGTTGAAAACTTCCGAATATTCTGACGATTATTTTCTACAACACAAACACAACAGTTATTGATTTTATACTAATTTCAATGACACTTGGCATGTATGTAAAAGATAAATGTCTTTATCTTATAAAGCCAGTTAGACATCATTAAAAAAATGTATCTTGTTGTTCATAATATTCATGGTACAGGAAAATATTGTCTTGCCTTCATCTATATGACTGCATTTTGAGTGAGCTCTACAGTTAATAGAACTATTTGCATAGCCACTTTCTGCAGGTTACCAGTGGTCCAACACCATTAACAATCCAGCGAGTGCAGGACAATATTTTAGATGCTAGGGAGATTACCAAGGGAATGTAAAATGTGGGCCTTGAGTTATTAAGCACCAGTTTCTAGCAGGAAGGGATGGGATAATCATGTGTCTTTATTTCAGTGTGATAAACTTTGTAAATATATGTACATATGGACGGCTGTTTGTGCAACACTGAGACAAGTGATAGATAATTATGGTGGAGAGACCATAGGGGACGTAGGGGAATGATTTAAATGACCTGTGACACTAGTCTGTTGTCTTAGCCCAAGCTCCTCCCAGGAGAACACAGTCTGAGACCTGGAGGTAGTTTATTTTGGAAAGCATTGCCAGAGATCAGGAGTGAAGGCCCACAGAGAGTGAAACCAGAAAGGAGGAAAGGCAAAATCATGTGTATGTTACTGACTTGGTCACCACTGTGGGCAACTGGAACTCTTTCTTGCTGGTAATTTCTGAGTAGCTGAATAGAGCGGTCGAACTAAGGGAGCATGGCAGGATGCATTTATCCATTGGCTCTTAGATCTCCCGTGGATCTCCTTTAGTTGAGAGTTGCCCATTCGGAGTTAACTCCTTCCCACGTTCAAGGCCATAGGCATCCTGTACGACAGCGCAAGGAGCCCGGGGCAGGTAAGAGAAGTGGTGCTCTCAGCATAAAATGGGTCAAAGCTTGTGCGGACCTGCAGTTGCCACAGCTACATCAGGAAGCAAGACCGAGAAGACCAGGACACTGCACACAAGGAATTCTGATTATGGACAAGAGTCTCAAACAGGATTTAATCAAGCAAGTCTTCCACAATGGAGATGTGACCCTCTAAGCTATCTTTAATATTTTTTAATAAGGAAGTACCTGTCAATAGGTCCTGCTTTATGGTGTAGTATTCTTGTAAACTACCTCATTTTCCCAAACATTTCACTTCTAAGAACTAATTTATTTCTTAGCTCTTGTGTAAGTGATATGTCATCAATTTTCGAGAAAGGGATATGTCTTAATTTGGCTAGAATGGTAATCCTTATTGTTTACCATAACTAAGCACAGGCCCACACTTACTTTGGGAAGAGGAGCTAATATTTTTTTTCAAAGAGCTCCTGTCTATATAAACAATTTGAATTACCCCAAATCTGCTTTTAGCACCATTCGGACAGCCCATACAATTCTATAAAAGAAATACTGAACCTCAGGCAAGAGGTGCAGTCACGCTGCTTACCAGGCGGCCCCCCCCAGGCACTAGTCGCTGGCCACAGGGCCCAGGACCTCCGCACAGCATCTTGCTGACCCCACGCTTACGGGGAGAGGACTGGAGAGTGCCTCAAGATGACTAATGGAATGCAAGGACATTCTGAATGGCCAGGCTCAAGGCACCCTCCTGGGATAGCACTGCCGCTTTGGCCGGTCCCAGCCAGCAGAGGAGGACTCAGAACATTTTGGAGAAGGTGTTCCAAAGCACAAGGGGAAGGAGGATAGTAGAACTAAGTTCTCTCTGGCCAGGACCCGGAGCTTTTTCCAGTATAAGGGCAGTACTAGTCCTCCCAGTAACTTGCTCTTTCAAAAGCACTTTTTCTAAGCCGAGACCAAATCACTGTTGTTCAGGCAGACTAAACACTTGAGGAAATGAACTTTTCCTTTGTATGCTATTGCCAAGCATTTATAAATTGTACCTTACGCAGCGCGGAAATATGTATATATACTGGAAGCCCATTTTTTTCTACAATACAACCAAGGAGCAACTCATTAGCAGAATTAAAACACCATCTTGGTGTTTAATATATTACTGTCTAGACATTTGTAGTCCACTTAGAATGTACTTGTGGTTTGAACAGGATGAGGCATATTTCATTTTCATTTGATTTGTAACAGAATCTATGGGTGACACTATGTATTTTCTTCCTTTCTTATTTTTTAAGATGCCTCTTTATTATTTTAACACTTGGTTAATATTTCTTATAACCTATATTTATATCACCGATTCCACAGAAAACATCATTATCAAGGTCAGACAGTGCATATATTGTCATATATACCCTTTCTAAAGAAGACAGCATTAATGCTGCTGTTACTATTAAACTGTTTCTGTTTCCATGAGGTTAACATATAAAAATGTATTATTCATGAAAGAAAATGCATTTCATATATTTTGCCAATTGTTATTATTGTTCTAGAGGGGGAAATAAATGAAAGTGGTGGTAGTTGTAGAAATGCATCTTTATTCAGAACTTAATATACAATACCAATTTAGACTACTTACCTTCTTCAACTTTAAACCTTCCATTAAATTGCAAAGCTTGATGTCAGCTAAACTCTATAAATGTTAATTTAAGGTCAAGGTGCTCCCGGGAAGCATTTGAATGCTTAGAGCAGAGCCCAAGAAAACTTCTTTTCAAAGATTTATGGGATGATATGGCTCTTTTCTGAAAAATAGGAACTCTATTTCTACTTTTTCCAATCACTTTCTATTTCAAGCTCTAGGACACACTTTCCTTTATGAATCTTTCTGAGATATTTAATAGCATTCTGGAGATGTTAAAATGCAAATTTTTGCCATGTGTAATGTATAGTGTCTCTCCAATTTAAACTTCATTTAGTAATGCCCAGTGCTCTGTATAGTGAGGAATGAATCATCTGTAACTCAGGACCACCTTCATCCATACAGATGGCCAGCACACAAATGCGTCAGTTTCAATATCCAAATTATCACGAGGGAGAGTTAGTCTGTAGCCAATAATCACACTTTCTGAAACAAAATCACAAACCAAAAAATGCATTTAAGGTTTGATTCAAAAAGACCCAGGGTCTATTTTCCTTTGTTCCCGAAGTTATTGTATGGAATAAAGTTGGGCACACAAGACTCTAAATATGTTTTCCTTTTTTAAGCTACCAATGTCTCTTTCAAGAGGTGTCTGGAATCTTTTAGGGGAGTGGTCAGAAGGAGCAGCAAAATTTTATTATTTGCCTGGGAGCCACCAGACCAGTTTATTCTATGCATGAAGATGCGGTGCTGAGAATGAAGACTCCTAAGGAGAAAAGAGGCATCATGCCCATGTTCATACCTGTCTCTGGGGTTTGGACCATAGAGGCCAAAGTTTACTGACTCGCCTAGGTAGCCCCCACCCACACCTGCTGGTTAAGAGAGGCAGATCTAAATGGTCCCTTAAGCATGCTATATAACATGTTATATAAGACATCATCTCTTAAAACAAGTGATGAAAGGCCAGCAAATATATTGGATATCCAGAAGTTTACTAGGTGGTTTGACAAAACAGCTTCATCTGGGAAGGCACAATGTTAATTAGGCAGGGCAATGAGATTTTTCTCTCAGAAATTTCAAAGGAAAAAAAAATACAGAATTGAGCAATAAGCAGAGGGGTTGAAGGTGAAAGAATGCACAGAGAAGGCAGTTTTTAGAGGCCAGGAGGCTATAAAGGTTATAAATGAGCAGAAGCTCTAAAAATGGCAGAGTCATAAAACAGAAAATGGTCATGTAGGGAGAAATTCCTCAGAAACATGAGGATATAGAAATCAAGTCATGTTAATTACAAAATACCTGAACACAAACCATTTCCACGAGTCCTGGTTTTAAGCCTTTTCCTAATTCCTTGAAACACTTGCTGTTAACATTTTTTGTTTTTTCCATAGTAAATTTCTTATTGATTGAAATAACCTGAGTTCTTTGCATAGCACCAACAAAAGTGGACAGGCGGCTCTGAAATTAACTAACAACCCTTATCTTCTGGTAGAGGACTCAAGATTGTATGACTGATAAGAGGGTGAATCAGGCTGACTTAACAACAGTTGTTGCATTTCTGAGAAAAGTTCTGTCTAAACAGAAGCAATTTTTTAGTGGGATGGGGGCAGCGGCATGCTGGTGTGGTTGTACTCGCAACAGCAGCAACAGGAATCCAGAGGGGAGCAGATTATGTGTTACTTGACCGCCTGAGAGAAGACTGTTAGTCCCAGACTTAACCTCACTGATGATCTCAGGCCCGGTTTTCAAGACTAAAGCACATCATGGGGCCTCTCTCTTGGTTATCTGAGCATAAAGAAAGGCTCCAAAATGAAGCAATCTCTTGGAGGCCTTAACACTACAGATTTGCTGCAACCAGTGCTGGCTTTCCAATAAGAATTCATTCTCTAAGGGAAAATCTGGTCTAAACCCCACACCTATAAGGTCAATTAATATTTGACAAAGAAGGCAAGAACATACAATAAGGGAAAGACACCCTCATACAATAAATGGTGTTGGGAAAATTGGATATATTTATGCAAAAAAAAAAAGTGATACAAGACTACATTTTTACACCTTATACAAGAATAAACTCAAAATGGATTAAACACTTAAATACTTAAATATAAGACTGGAAATGATAAAACACTTAGAAGAAAATATAGGCAATAAGTTATCTCTCATTTCTCTTAGTACTATTTTTTTCTGCTATATCTTCTCACATAGGGGGAACAGAAGGAAAAAAATGAACAAATAAAACTACATCAAAGTAAAAAGCTTTTGCACAGGAAAGGAAACTATCACCAAAATGAAAAGACAACCCACTGAATGAAAGAAGATATTCACAAATGATATAGCTAATAAGAAGTTAATATCCAAAATTTATAAAGAACTCATACAAGTCAACATCACCAAAAAAAAAGTCCAATTTAAAAATGGGCAGAGGATCTAAATAGATACTTTTCCAAAGAGGACATAGGCCTATGAAAACGTGCTCAACATCACTAGCCATCAGAAAAATGCAAATTTAAACCACAATAAGATATCACCTCACACTTGTCAGAATGGCTACTATCAATAAATCCACAATGAATATTGTGAGGACACGGAGAAAAGTGAACCCGTGTGTACTGTTTGTGGGAATGTTGATTGGTGCAGCCTCTCAACATTCAGTATAGAGAGGCTTCAAAAAATTAAAGCTAGAACTGCCTTATGACTCAGCAATTCCACTTCTGGGTATATATCTGTAATAGAAAACATTAATTCAAAAGAATATATGCACCTCTATATTCATTACAGCATTATCTACAATGGCCAAGACATGGTAGCAAACCAAGCGCCCATCAATAGACGAAGAGATAAAAAATACGGTGGTACCTATATACAATGGAATATTATTCGGCCATAAGAAATGAGGTCTTACCGTTTGTGACAACACTGAGGGACCTAGAGGGTATTATGCCAAGTAAAATAAGTTAGGCAGAGAAAGAGAGATACTGATTTCACTTACATGTGGAATCTAAAAAAATAAAAAGAAATAAACAAACAAAATTGAAACAGAATCAGAGACAGAATAGACTAATAGTTGCCAGATGGGGCTGGGTGATAAAGGTGACAGAGGTGATGATAGTATTAAGAAGTACAAATTGGAAGTTACAGAATAGTCATGGGGGTGTAAAATCCAGCTTAGGGAATATAGTCAATAACATTGCAATAACGATGTATGGTGCCAGGTGGGTACTGAAAATAGCGGGGGGAACACTTTCTAAACTACATGATTATCTAACCGCTGTGCTGTACACCCTCACACTAATACAGTATAATATTGAGTATAAACTATAATTGAAAAATAAAATTTTAAACATTTTTAAAAAGAAAGAAAATCTTCAATAGAGTTCTGAAGTTAGGAACGAAATTCCCATGCACTTGTCCAGGCTTGTCTGTGAGGTGGTGGGATCTGGTAGAAAGAGCCTTGGGATAAAAATTGGAACCTATTTGTAACTGAGAGCACCTCGCTTCTTTTCTGTAGGCTTCCATTTCTTCATGGGTAAAACTGGGGGTTGGGATTAAATAAACATTAAGGTCCCAGTTCTGAAAGCTGAGGGGCTCTGACCTGACTCGGGCACCTCCGCAGGTTAGAGCTCTGTGCTCCCTGGCACAAGGTCGGGGGGCGGGGGAAGAACACTTCTCAGAGAAGAGCTTTGCAATTGTTGGCTTTAATTTCCATATGGTCAAGTCCAAAGTTGTGGACAGGTATGTAAATATTGAGCCACAGCCTGCTCACACTCTCTAATATTTTTGTCTAATGAAATTGATAAGATTTATACATATGAAAAAGGATATAATTCTCTTTAGAAGCAAATCCAAGCAATTGCCAGTTGGGCAGCTGGAAGAACCCCAAAACTGACTTTCCTCTTCAACCCTCAAGCAAAAACTGACCAGAGCTTGTATTCAACTAAGACCCCTTGGTGTCCTGCCCTGGCTCCCAGAGTTTCACTGGTGGGATCTGGCCCCAGCCGCCCATAGTTAAACCACTTCTGAGCCCTCTGAGACAGCACCTGTCCTCTGTCTCCCACCTGTCCAATATACTAACTGCTCTCTGAGGAGCAAGGTGCCTGGTGGTAACTCCATCTGTCTTCGCTACGCTGACAGGTTCGTGCTCCAAGGGGAGAGGACATGTGCTCGTCAGCAGTTGCCTCAGTGTGGATTTCCCCTAGAAGCAAACGCTCAGACAAGAATTTGAATTTATTTGGGTGTAATCCTAGGAAATCGTGTGTGGAGGGAAAGGGGCCGCATGCTAAACCTGACAAGCTCCAGAGAGGCCTGTGTGATGGCCTCGCAAACTCGGAGGCCTAAAGTAACCACATAGGGTGGTCTGAAGTTAAAAGCTTTCTAACTAAAAGCAGGTCATGAGAGGCAGTCATGTCCTAGGCTGGAATCTTGCCTGACAAGTCAACCTTTACCTTAATTAAGCCTGTCCATTGGCTTTTTGCGTGTAGGATAATATAATTTTGGAAATGTCAATTTCCATTTTCCAGACCCCTCAAAGCACAGGAACAGTCACTAAGGGGAGGACACAAATCCCTTCATTGTTATTGCTATCATGTTAATTGTTGGCTGTTAACTACCCTGTATCCACCTGTGTAAAAGTAGTATTTGTCTATCAGTTTACTTTTTATTCAATCCCAGAGGTTTCTCCACTTTGCTTTCTCCTGCCTCCCTAATCTATCACCAGTGGATTTCATGTAAGCCACTTACATCTCCACTTTTGAATCTAATGTATAAAATGCTAAAGTGCTAAACTGCCATTTTTTCCACAGCATTTTCTCAATCCATTGATGTTTTGCTCCCTGCCAATTGTCAGTTTGGCTCAAATAAACTCACACAAGTTCTCTAGGGTTTGAATGTTTCTTACATGGACATGTGGAAGGAAGTAGCAGGAGGACAAAAAAGTTGCATTATCAAGTCAGCTCTCACTGCAGGAAGCTGGAGCCAGATCCTGCCAGGGAACCTCTGGGACTCAGGGAAGACAGGTGCCTTCAAGTTACCAGTAGCCCGCCTGAGGGCCAGTTATACACCAGCTCTGGTTAGCCTTTGTCTGAGAGCCAAAGGGGGAGGGATCAATTCCCTTACTCTTTCAGGCTGCCTCAGTAGGCTACAGAGTGAGCTCCGGCAGCAAGAGGAAGCTCCAGGCAAAGAAGTGCAGGTGCTCGCAGTTGGAGTCACTGAGGCAGTAAAGGCAAGGAGATGGATTAGGATCTGTTGTGAGGGAGGATTGGGTCTGCAGTTCTTGTCCTTTTACAAATTGTGAAAGGGAGAAACAAAAGTCCAATTCATCTAAAGTTAGCCAAGTAGCCCTGTGTTCCAGCAGTCTGCCCAGCCAGCCTTGGGACACTCGCGAGACTTAATTCTTCCTGCTATGGAGGAACATTTTGCCTGCGACTTCAGCCTCAGTGTTTCACCCTGAACTTAGAATTTTGCCCCATCCAGAGAAAGAGTCAAGAAGCCTGACGATTACTGCCCACAGGTAAGAAATGGTTCATAGATTATTTACTAATACATTGCCTCTTTCTAAAAAGCACATGAGACCGATTTTTAGCACTATAATAGTCCTAGAAACTTTCAAAGTTTTTGGAGTAATCACTCCACTGAGATGTGTAACATTTATTTGTATGCTGCCAGCGACAGGACTGTACCTCACATTTTGGGATAGCATTGTTCAAAAGTTTATTCCATTACTCATCTGTTGAAAAATGTATAGTTTCCCTCAACAGTGTACTCAGAACTATGTTAGCTTCTGGGAATGTAATGATGAATAAGATATACTCCCTACGCTCAGGAAACTCCCTCTAGTAAAAACGATGGGAAAGAAAACTGCCAAGCACAACAAAGTGTGGTGAGCCCATCAATTAGGTGCCCACAGAGGGTGCTGCATGGGAGTGTCCCCACAGGAGGAACAGCACTGGGTCCCAGTGTGTCATGAACCAGAGAAGAGAACAGGAGTTAACAGGGAGAAGGGCAATGTGTGTGTGCGTGCACCCCTCTTTTTGTATATTTTTAGGTGTGATTCTGAGGGCAGGGCAGTTCGTTTCAGGCAGAGAGCACACATATGTAGGGGCCCAGGGCTCAGAAAGAAATGGTGACTTAGGAAAATGACAAGTTGGTCATTTAACTAGAGCTTTAGCTGGGGAACAATGAGGGAAAGATTAGAGATAGAAACAGTGACCACTTATGCCTAATAAGCCAGGTGGAGGGTTTGGATTTTAGTATGTGGTTATGGAAAGTTATCGAAGGCTTTTAAGAGGGAGAAATTACATGATCAGGTTTCTCTTTTGGAACATTACTCTGGCTGCAGTGTGGATGGAAGAGAAACAGCAGCAAACTGCAGGCCAGAGGCCAGTTTTGAGGCAGTTGCCAAAGTTGAGAAGAGAGACAATGGAATTCTGGATGAGGTGATTGCAGAGAGGGTAGAGAAAAGCAGGCTGTTCCCCATGCTTCCCTTCGCACCCCCAAGCACATGTAGACAGCCTTCCTCCATTTTCTCTTTGAACCCCATACATACCTCTATGGTTGTTTATCATGCCTTGTTATAATTGTTTACTTGCATGTCTATTTCTCCACTGGAAAGTAACTTTCCTGAGGTCAATAAATGCTTATTTTCATCTGTTCAGTCTGCCAGCTTTCTGCCTGGTACATGGAAGTTTCCCAGATGTTTGTTGAAGGAGAAATACACATTTCACTCATTTTTCTAGTACTACTATTTTGCAGCTGTAAGGAACAAACTTAAACTCATTTTGTAGGTAAAATCTTTATCAGAGCTCTCCTCTCCACTTCCAGGTTCAATGATCTGATCCTTTTAACAGGTCTCTGTCCAGCTTGGTTTTGAATCCTTCATCCTTCTTTTGTAGTTCACTGAATTATGCTAAACTCCCAGGACTGTGCATTGCATGTCTGAACTCTTGAAAGAGAAAAGCCAAGCTCCAGAAGATAAGTGAGACTGAAAAATCTAACCAGTACCATTTTATTCTACCTGCTGTCTGCCTGGTTTCCTTCTCCAAAGGCCAAGCTAGAAACTAATGCAAAAGGAAGTCCTTCAGGGAGTGAACAGTTTCCCTAAACATTCTGCAGTAATGTCCTCTGTGTAAAGATTGGGGAGGAGGGAGGAAATGGAGGCACTGTTGAAGAAGCGTCAGGTGAGCAAGATGGATCCAGCTCCCCTAGCAAAGAGGAAAGTCAACCGGTTGAAATGAGAACCCAAGAGCATCTGCATTGCAGCCTATCCTTTAGGCTGCCAAACACAGAACATCAACTTCCATCCCACTCCCAAGTCACCAACCCTCTTTTTCCCATAAAACTGAAGTATTTAACATTCCTTGTCATTTTCCTTTAGATATACATGTACAAGCACACACTTTCTAGCAGGAGGAGAGAGAGAGCAATATTGAAGAATAAAAGTTCCATTGTTCTGTTGCTTCTAAAGTAAATGATGAAAATTATAAGCTAATTTACATATGGGAGATTAGCAGAGTATCCCTTTATTCCTATTAATATATTTTCACTTCCTAATTATAAAGATTTGAATCTTTTTAAAACAACTTTATACAAAACATTTGTGTGGATATAAGAACTGCATGTTAAATGCTAATTCTGGATGAGTTATTTGCATAACCTTACAAAGGAGCTAAATTGCTTGTATTTAATAATAAATAGGGAGTCTAAAAAGGATTGTGGATATCTTGAGAGAATGTGAGACAGAGAACAAATTTGCTTCTATTTTAAGATATGGAATTTTTTTCCACTTTGAATTTAAAGCTACTCTCCACCCTCTGGGGAAAACTTGTCCCAACTTTCCGATTAGCTTAATAGTCCAAGGCTTCTACAACATGACAATTCAAATACATTGAAGGTGAAGAGCTAATATGTTTTTAAATTAGTATGGATAATTTTCAACCAGATAATAAATGCATCTAAAATAGTTTTACATTTGGAAAGTGGAGGCTTTTCAACAATAGATTCTGTATCGAACAACAAAATGGAGAGAGTTGTAGAAGTTATCCAAGAATTCAGGGAGAATCCAAATTCATAAAGATAGATGAGAGAGTTATTTTAAAAGTATATGATTTGCCAATGTTCATGACTCAGATAGCAACTGTCATTTCTGCAGGTGAGCAGGAAAACATAGTAGTAGGTAAAACATGAGAAATAACAAAGATGATAAATATATCTAATTTTGATTTGATGTTTATGCTTTTTGAAGTTGGGAACCAGTCTTGTCAGTATTCAATATAGTAGATACTTCATACTTTTCTCCTCCACCCCTTACCTCTTTGCTGAATTGACTCCATACACTCTTGCTTTTTCTTCTTTCTCTTTGCTGACGTGTTCCCTTTGGATTCTCTTACAGGCCCTTTTTGCTCTTTGACCTCTAATTCAGTCCTGAGCCCTCTTTTCTTTTTCCCTTAGCACCCCCTCTCTAGGGAACCACATTAGTTTCCATGGATTTAATTTTTGTCTTTATGGCCCAATTGCCAAGTTTACACCCGCAGAATTGTCCTCTGAGCTTGCTTGCAAACCCTCGCCAGCCATCTCTTCTCAGAGGTCCGCCAGCAGCTCCAATGCAACGAGTCAGGCTGGATTGCTCCGCATGGCCCACCACCCCTGAGTCACCATGCTCTCCTCTTCCGCAATGAGCACCATTCTAACTGCTCAATATCAGTGGGATATCTTGGTCACTTCCACATTGAAAAAGCATGTCAAATCTTGCTGGTGTTCATTTCCAACGCTAAGCTACCACCTCATGTGGACTATTTTGTCGTCTTGCCTGCCGGCTACTGACACTGTCTCCTTCAACCAGTTTTTCCACAACAAGAAAAGGTAATTTCTACCTGCCATAAATTGTTGCCAGCTGCCTTTCCTTAAAATTACTGAGGAGATTCTATACCCTACTGCAAAATGGCTACTCCAGGTTGCCACAAGTTTGACCTTATTTATGAACGTATCACTTTTCTATTAAAACCTTTTCAATGAGTTCTTGTTGCGTAAGAATAAAAATCTAAACTCCTTATAACGGACTGAATTTTTGTGCCCCGCCCCCCAATTTGTATGTTGAAATCCTAACCCCTAATGCGACAGTATTAGGAGGTGGGGCCTTTGGGAGGTAATTAGGTCAAAAGGATAGAGTCCTCATGAGTGGGATTAGTGCCCTTATGAAAGAAACCCCAGGGAGCCTCCCGGCTCCCTTCTGCCACGTGAAGACAGAACAAGAGGTCGGCCATTCATGAATCGGGAAATGGACCCTGAGGGGACACTGAATCTACTGGCACATTGATCTTAGACTTTCATCTCCCAGAACTATGAGAAATAAATGTCTGTTGGTTAAGTCACCCGGTCTATATATGCTGTTATAGCAGCCCGCATGGACTGAGGCAGATGGTCCACAGAGAGCCCACGTGATCTGGCGCTTGCCTGTCGGCCACAAGTCATCCAGCTCCTGACCCCTCTGCCTTTCTCACTTCTCTGCAGGCCCACGGACGTTCTCTCAGCCCCTTAAATGCCCCATTGCTTCTTCCAGTTTCAGAGACTTTATACATGGTGTTCTTCCACTGGGAATGTCCTTTTTCCTTCTTTTTATGTAAATGATTCTTTCAATTCTCAGTTTAAATGCCACTCCCTCAAAGAGGTGTTCCCTGCCTACTAGTTGTGAGTAAGCTCTCCTCTATAATGTACCATCTATCACTCAACCCTGTTTGTTTCTTTCATTGATTAAATTTTGTATTTCATATTTTTTTTATTTACTTGTCTTTTGACTACTCCTTCTACTAGACCGATAATAACTTAATGATAAGAATTGTATTTCCTTTATTATCTAAAGAGCTTAGTATAGTACCTGTCATGCACTAGACCTCAATAAATGGGGGAAAGAAGGGGAAGGGCCATCAAGGAACATGTAAAGGACCCACAGACAAAGGCAGCAGGGGGAGGGTTGAATGTGGGAGGTGGGGGTGGGTGGGGAGAAGGAGAGCAATGGAAGGAAAATGGGGACAACAATAATTGAACAACAATTAAAAAAATGAATGAGCTGAGGGCAATTACAGTGGTAAGGTTTTCTACAAAATTCTTGGCAAGTGAGCGAAACTAGTCAACTGCTTCATATCTGAAAACTCAGTGGTGAGTGGCTGTGGTTTGCTACTTGAGGACTTAACATACTTTATGATCTATAACAATATTTTCCTGTCTAAAGAATATTAAAAATTTTGGAATGTAGGCTTTCGAGTGTCAAGTGCCTATTATTGTATTGAGATTTTTAAGGTTTTCAAGTGATTTAAGCTAAACTGCATTTTCATTATTTACTCACAAAACATTTCCAAGGAGTAGAGTCAAGCCCCACAAATGAGGACAGGGAAGTCAGCACAGGAAGCCTTGAGTGGGCTGCCTGTGCAGCTCTCCAGTTTTCCTGACATGAGACTCATACACATCATGGCCAGGTGACTCTAAAGTACAACTACTCACCATTGTGGGTTAGAACAAAACGACTTTGAGAATATACAATTCGGTGAGTCTCAAGATACTCAATAAGTCGATATGGCTCCTTGGGCTTCTATGCCACTTTCTCTGTTATAATATAATTTTTCCTCATGTCCTAAATATTGTTTCTGGAGTTACCCAGAATAATTACGAATGCAAAGATAATGTACAACCTTTGGCAATTTCAAAAAAGAATGTATTGCAGTCCGCCAGCAAATAACCTCTGCCCTGCCAGTTCCTTTGAGTGACATTTCAAAGCTGATTACTTAGCCCTATTCAGACAGATGTCCCACTGCAATCAACAGCCTTCTTGTGTTTGCTTCAATAGGGATTTTGCCTTAGTAAGAAATATAGAATTGGTTCTTAGTGATAATTATGATAATAATTTTCAAAGGACAAGTCTTTTCCTTAATAAATAATCCTTCTCTAAAAGCAAGCATCCTTGAATCTTATCTCTGCAGCTTTTCAAATGAACATTTTAAAAAATCAATTTTGATACTTGAGACTTATGCAAGGATAAGTGGGACTCAGAAATGACAGATTCTGCTTTTATGTAGCTATGAATGTGCCCCTAATGCCAACAGTAGGCGGGAAATAAGCAAATTTTTTTATTAAAGTCTTTTTAATCTTCCAATGCCAAAGATAACCTCGGATTTATATTGAATAAAATATTCCACCTTTATCCTAAACTAGTTAAAACCAACAGAGGCTATCATATCAACATATTGTTAACATTATAGTTTAATACAAGGCAGGCAGTGCTTGGACGGCTTGAAGTGATTTAGAACCTCCTATTTCCATCCACCATCCCCAAGTCCATGTTCAGTAGTATATAATTAAGTAAAAACATAGCATTTGCTAAGTTAAAGCTGTAAGCCCCTTGCCCTCCCTTAAATTCACATTGCTGCCTCCAAGCTGCTCACATAAGCGATTTCAGGACCCACTGTTGAGGACACCAATATGATGAGGTAACTAAAACTCTGCAGAGGTTTCCGAAGGAATACAGTGTAAAATAAGTGGCTGGGAGGCAGTGGGAATCCTTACAGAGTTCTCATAACACCATCTCTCTACACCATCACAGCTCAAGGCAGATGCCTGAGTTATGTTGTTACAAAAGTATGAGCACTGAATAAGAAGTTGACAAAACAGGGCTCTAAATCGGTCATGACAATGTCAGCTGTGCATCCTTACACAAAGCTTCAATTTCCTCATTTTAAAATTGAATGTATTAGCTTTTTGCTTCTGGGATGACAGAGTAGACATTGTTTCTCTATCTGTCCTGTTAAATACAACTTAAAAACCCTGGACATTTTATATTTTATAAAATGAGGTATGTCTGGGAACAGTCCAAACATTGTTACTATAATGAGAATCGTTTGCACATCACTGTAACCTGGCAGCAAAGGAGAGTGCCCTGAAATGCACATGCATGAACAAGGATGACTGCACTGTACTAATCACTGGGGGCAGTGGATGCCATGGAGTGAGCATGTGTACTGTGTGGCTGTTGAGTTCAAAATGACTGAGTGAGTAGAGCAAAGAATCTGCATCAAATTTTGCATTATGCTTGAACGTTCCTCGCGGAAACTATTCGGATGGTTCAGAAGGCTGCAGCTGTGGGCAACTGGTGATTGGCACCTTCCACACAGAGTTTTTTGATGAAACATTAACTCACCCACATAACTCAGCCCCCCTGCCCCCACTGCCCAGATTTGGTGCCCTGAGACTTCTGTCTTTTCCCAAAACTAAAATCACCTTTGAAATGTAAGTGATTTCAGAACATCAGTGAGATTCAGGAAAATATGACAGGGCAGCTGATAGCAATTGGGAGAACTGTGTGAGGTTTCAAAGTGCCTACTTTGAAGGGGACTGAGGTGTCATTGTCCTATGTACAATGTTCCTTGTACCTTGCATCTTCTTCAATAAATGTCTCTATTTTTCATACTACATGACTGGATACTGTCTGGACAGACCTCATATATAGCAACATAAGAAGATACTGGAAGTTGGAGAAAAGAAGACAGAGCAAAAAGAAACTTTGGGACATAAGAAAAGACAGAGTGGTGAGATGGGGTATTTTTTTGTTTATTTTTGTTTTTTGTTATTTTGTTTTATTTTGTTTATTCTTGTTTATTTTTTGTTTGTTTTATAGCCCCATACTCATATATCGCACACTCGGGGTTGAAGAAGACAGCAATGTTGGTATGCCAATGGGACAAGGCAAAAATCCAAAACAAAGACCTGTTCTTTCTAGCCAGAGGATCAGAAAAGGGCAGCCTAGCAAGACACGAAACTTTTAGACAATAAAAGCCAAGTACCACAGAAAAGACTGTGGTCCTCCCATGCACGCTGGCAAAGGCTGAGCAGAGTGAGGAGCTGACACTTCCATTCACACAGGGGTGCCCCAACACCTGACTAGGGTGATGACGTTTGAGAAGACCAAATAGTAAAGGAGGATGTTATCTCTGCTGACTGGTAATGGATCGCCCCATAATATCCCTGGAGACTATGTGGGAGTCTGTAGTTCCATTGCCATCCGGCAGTAATGAGGCATCCTCCCCCGCCTCTGCTGGGTGGTGTCAGAGGAGGCTATAGGAGAGTCAGGACTCACACCATCAAACAGCAGTAACAGGGCCATCCCCACGATGGTGGAGACACAAAGGAAGCTGAAGACCCCTCCCCTCCAGCTGTAATGAGGATCCCCCTATCAGGTATCAGCAAGGCTGGATGGCTATGAAGGTTACCTCTACCTGGCAATAATAAAGAGGTAGCCTCCCCTTGCCTGCAAAGAGAAGTGTTAGGAAAAAAAGAGTTAAAATAAAAGGTTAAATAAGATTCAGAGTCTCATAATAAAATTTGAAAGCCCAGACTTCCATAAAAAAATCATTCATCGTACCAAGAACAAGAAAGATATAAACTGAATTTTAAAAGATTATTCATAGATGTCAACACCAAGAT
Source organism: Pteronotus mesoamericanus (assembly GCF_021234165.1). Classification (NCBI taxonomy): domain Eukaryota; kingdom Metazoa; phylum Chordata; class Mammalia; order Chiroptera; family Mormoopidae; genus Pteronotus; species Pteronotus mesoamericanus. The sequence continues at coordinate 17,096,931 of NW_026555285.1, read as the reverse complement.
GGCAAGATGTTACAATTACCTGACAAAGATCCTAAAGCAGCCATCAAAAAAAAAAATGCTTCTACTGCTGGTGCTCCAGAAATGAGTAACAAACACAATACCTCAGCAAAGAAAAAAAAAAGATGTAAAATGAAATAAATGGACAGTTTAGACCTGTAAAATATATTCACCAAAATAAAATGAGCACAACAGCAGAATGCAGGGGGCCAAGGAAAGAATCAGTGAAAGAAGGAATAGAACAATAGAAATTATTCAATCTGAGCAAAAGAGTGAAAAACAGACTAAAAAGTAAAATGAACAGAGCCTTAGACACCTGGGGCTCTATAACAACAGATTGAACATTTGAATCATCGACATTCCAGAGGACAGGAAAAAAGGATGAGATTGAAAAAGTACTCAAAGAAATAATGACTGAACACTTCCTAAATTTGGAAAGAGACAAACTTTCAGATTCAAGAAACTAGGCAAAGCCCAATGACATTCATTACAAGGCACATCATCATTAAACTTGTGAAAACTCAAGTCAAAGACAAAATCTTGATAAAAATGACAGCCAGATAAAAATGACACATTACCAATGGGGGAAAAAGAATTCACATGACAGTGGATTGCTCATGATAAATCATGAAAGTCAGAAAAAAGTGAAAATTAAAAAAACTCATTGTACAGAATGAAAACAAAAATAAAAATACCAAAATTTGTGTGGCACAGCTAAAGCAGTGCTGGGAGGAAGATTTATAACACTACTGGCACATGATAATAAATAGGAACATTCTCAAGTTAATATAACATCTCACCTCAAGAACCTGGAAAAAGAACAAAATAAACCCAAAACAAGCAGAAATGAAGAAATAATAAAAATTAGAATCAATGAAACAGAAAAGAGAAAAATAATAAAGAAGATCAATAGAACAAAGATCCAGTTCTTTTAAAAGATCAGTAATATTGATCTTTTCAATACCTCTAGTATGACTGACCAAAAAAAAAAAAAAAAGAGAGAGAGAATGCAAACTGCCTATATCAGGAATAAAACAAAAGCTATCCTTAAAAACCCTGCAGATATCAAAAGATAATAAGAAAATACTCAAACAAGCTTTGCACACATAAATTTGACAACTTAGAAGAAATAGACCAATTTCTCACAAATCACAAATTACCACAGTTCACCCAATATTAAATAGATAATTTTAATAGCCCTATAACTGTTAAGGGAATTGAATCTGTAATTTTAAAAAAACTACCAAATATAAACCTCCAATCCTAGGTAGTTCTCCTGGAGAATTCTACCAATGTTTAAATAAAAATTAACACCAATTCTACACACAATCCCTTCCAGAAAATGGAAGAGCAAAGGACAGTTCCTAGTTCATTTTATGAAGCTAGTATTACTCTGACACCAAAACCAAAGGCAGTAGAAAACAAAAAGACTGTATACCAATTTTCCTCATGAACATAGATGCAAAATCTTTAACAATATCAGCATACCAAACAGTGATATATAAAAAATAATTATATACCATGAGCAAGTAAGATTTATTCCAGGGATGCAATACTGGTTTAATATTTCAAAATCATTCAATGTAATAAATTCTATGTAACCCACTATTTAAAAAAGAAGAAGAAAACAAAAAAGGTAACAGGGCCAAATCAATTAGAGCAGAACAATCATTTGTCAAAATTCAACACCTATTCAAGACAAATAGGAATAAAGGGGAATTTACCCAACTTGATAAAGAGCATCTGCAAAGAAACTACAACTAACGTTACATGTAATAGTATATTGCAAAAATGTCAGTTTTCACAACTATTCCATATAGTGCTAAAACTTCTTATTGCCAGTGCAATAAGGCAAGGAAAGGAAGTAAAAAGTATACAGACCACAAAAGAAGTAATAGAACTGTCACAATTACAGGACACACAATTACCTGCAGTGAAAATTTCAGATTCTACCAAAAAAAACTCTTAGAACTAGTAAGTGAATTCAGCAATGTGGCAGGAAACAATCTACATATGATATTTAATTATATTTTGATATGCTAGCAATGAACATGTGGGTAATGAAATTAAAAACACAATACCTGTACAATAACTTAAAGAGAAATGTTTAGGTGTAAATCTAACAAAATATGTACAGGATTTGTATGCTAAAAATATACAAAGCTGATGTAAGACATCAAAGATCTAAATAATTGGATAGAAATATCCATTTATGGATTAGAAAAGTCAGCCTGGTAAAGATGTCAATTCTCCCCAAACTGATATACATGTTTGACAGAATTTCTATCAAAATTCCAACATGAGTTTAATAGAAATTATATATATATTATATAGAAAGATTATATATATAAAATTATGTATATAATTTTATATGGAAAGGCAAAGGAACAAGACTAGCTAAAGCAATTTTCTAAAAGAAGAGCAAAATGGGAGGAATCAGTCTACTCTGTTTCAAGACATATAGCTACATTAATCAAGACTCTGTGGTATTGATGGAGGGATAGACAAACAGATCAATGGAACAGAATAGAGAACCCAGGAATAGGTTTGCACAAATATGCTCAATAGGTTTTTGAAAAGGTACGAAAGTAATTCAATGGAAGAAAGACAGACATTCAACAATTGTGCTACAAGAATTAGATGTCTGTAGGTTAAAAAAAATTAACTCAAAATGGATAACACACTTAAATGTATAACTATAAAACTTTAAGAAAAAAAATCATTGAAAATCTTCAATAACCAGGGCTAGGGAAAGAATTCTGTGAGTTGATACCAAAAGTATGATCCATAAAAGGAAAAATTAAGAAATTAGACTATCAAATTTTTAAGTGTTTGTTTTGTGACAGACCATGTTAAGAAGTTAAGTGAGCACTGTAAATGACTTCAGTCCAAGGAATCCAAGATGAGAGGCTAAGTCCAGATGCAACGCAGCAAGTTAGAAAACAGAGATGCAGGAATTCTGCCCCACTCCACTCAGAAGAAGCCTGGAGAAGTCCTCCACACTGTCGGGCATAACTGAAGACACTGTTTTAGGGTTCCTCTGCTTACACTGCCGATGAGAGAGCTGCTCCAGTTTCCAGGTCACTTCAGACAAGGTTATTTAACAGAAATTTACTGTGAGCCTCCTGCATGTGCCAGAATTGGGGAAGCAAAGGCCATTAAGTGCTTGCAATTCTTGTGAGAAGAGGGATAAAGTAGCAATGATCAAGGCCGGTGAAAAGGTGGAGATCAGCGTGGGGTGAAATGGGTGCCTTGAAAGAGGCTATGTTCTGTGGGTTTGTGGTGGCAGAGGGATGGAGCTAGAGGCAGGCCAGGGAAAATGTTTCCAAGACTGCCCCTTGAAACGGGTCTTGAAAGGACAAAAAGAAAGGAAAGGACATTTGGGAAAGTTTGGGCAGAGAAAAGGAGAAAGAATCTGTGCAAGGTACAGTGGCTTGAGAAACTGATTCCTCTAGGGAAATTTCATTTCTGAAGAAATTGACCAAGTGAAGTTGGGAAGTTGGGGACACTAGACAGAACCACTGATGATGGTGAAGCAGAGAACTGAAAACAAGGGCATTAAATTGAAGACAACAAAATAATAGATCTTTAAGCCCTACTCTATGCTTAGAATGCCAGCCTTCAGCCTCTTCCACCAAGGCAGAGATTTATTCTAGACCAAATGTTCTCAAACTTCAATGTGCATATGATTCTCCTGGGGATCTTGCCGTAATGCAGATTCTGAGGCACTAGCTCTGGAAAGGGGCCTGAGGTGCTGCATTTCTAATGGGCCCCTGGATGATGTTGATTTTGCTGATTCATGGATCACACTATTAGCAACAAGAGTTTAAAGTGCACTCATCTCCAGAGCGGGCACGGAAACATTTCATTGGAGTGAGGAAAGAAAATGCTAGAACTCTTCTTTATCAAAAAAGTAGGATATTAAACTTCACTACCACAACATAGAGATCAACTCTGTCACCTTCACTCTCTGCCTGCTGAACACTTGACATGTGCAATGGGTAAGACATCCTGAAGGAGGGGGAACCTTCGATAACTTGGAGGCATCAACGGCGTCATCTTTTCTTCAATGTCAAATTTCAACTTATAACCACATAGTGCAGACAAAATATATTGTTCAGTGGATATCTGGTTTATATTATCTAATGTTAGTTGATTTTCAGAAAATGGAAAAGTGACTTAAAAGTATTCCTACACACAAACCACTGACTAAAAATAATACTAGGAATCTAAATTCAACTGAACAGGAAGTGGCAATGGTAATATTTCTCCTGTTCCTGAAATGAGCTCTTGGTAGCCACACAGTGATGTTTCAAAAGTTCTGACTCCAAGTTGGTTAAAAATAAAAGTTATGAATAAGAGTATTTGTAGTATGGATTTACATCCAGTACGTTAGCAACTATGCTACCATGACTGCGTATTGTTCCTTGGGATGAAGCGGGCACAATTAGCAAGACTTTTTAAAAGAAAGCATTGCCATCGAAGAAACCTCTATTTTTTGGCTACATGGAAAAACAACAATACTCAAGCTGGGACAAAATTTTATTAAATTTGTTGATACATTTTTAGAAACTGCTTTTGTATTTCCTTATATAATAACAGATGCAAAAACCTCGTATAATGAGGAATGACTTGTTCTTTCTGGTGGAGTATGAAAGAGCTAGATGACTACATGAAAAACAATATGCCAACCAACCACGTGGAATATCAAACAGTGACTCAAGGATGCCTACACTTCTAAGTCTCAGAGTCATCTCCTTTCAGCTAAAAGCTGGAAATAGTACGGGGGAGATTTTGATAGACCTGAAAATGGCTTATACCACATTTGCTTACATTCCACTGGCCTGAACTCAAAACCTGACTGCAATTAACTACAAGACAGGCTTGGAAATATCATCTACCAAAATTTTAAAATTGGAGGCTGAGAAGCGGACCAACCAATTATTGTGTATCAGTATGCTTGAGGATTGTTAAACTGTGTGCATGTTAGCTTTCTGAAAATTATTTCCAAAGAAATAATTTTTTAACCTAATAAAACCATAACATAAATGGGCATCCAGTCAGGCGTTTAATACTGGCAGCCAATCTGTTTCAGGTATGTGATTTTCTTTATTAAAGTCAGTGTATTTTTATTTTTTTGAGCATACCAGTACCTAGACGTGTTTGAAAATATAGAAAAAGAAACAAACAGGAAAATAATGCCTAAGGTCAACTAAATGTTTTACTCAAAATACATATAACTGACTTTTTACTAGATTCCTACTAAAAGTAATGACAACATTAATAGATATTGGGGTGTATTATGAAGACTAAGCATTAAAATATATGAATATAGATGGGGTTACTTTCTTTGAAAATTAGACTATAAACTAGTATATAAAATGCCCATTTCTGAAAGCTTAACTGATATCTAATAATATTCTCTAGAATTTAGGGAATTAATCTAATTAATTTTGCTAGGCTGACAACAAAAAGTACAAAAAAACAAGAAATGCCAACCAAATAACAGATGACTGTTCTTATTACCTCTGGAAATAATAATTCCCAGGGAAGATAAAATGTTCATCATACTGTTGTAAAATGAATGAAAGCTGCAATTTAAAATTCCAAATCCGATAACATAACTGTACGAGAGGGGAAAGTGAAATTTACAAGGAACAATTAGAAAAATTATAAATACTTAGGTTTTCTAAAATTATTTTATAATGTATTTGATCACTGAGCTATTAAGATTCTTCTCTCATAAAATTATAATAAATTCTAGGCTGGCTGAAAATCCTATCAGCAGGAAGCATGTGTCTTTTTTTAATGCAAAGTGGCTTTAAAATGAGCAATTCCCAATTATTAACCTTAAAACAACTTAACAGACAGAAATAGAGATAAATGCTTTGTTTTTCTGGAGCTCCACACCAGGCATTTTCATCCTCCCCTCCTTCCTTCATAGGAAGCAATTAAATCTTTGCATAGAAGATTTACAAGTCTTTGGAAAAGCAAAAATCATTAGAACAAAACAGTGTGGCCATTTGAAAAGAATATCAGGGAAGGTAATAATAATTGAACTTTGAGTTATGAAAGCAATAAATTTTAAATTGATTTGGGAAGTATGATAAGTATCTGAAATCTTTACTTGGTATTAAATGATTTTTCTCTCCGAAGGCAAGCATTCTCAGATTGACCTCTTAAGGTTTCTTCAAGACCTAACTCAATTATTTTTTTTCCTGAGACTTCCTGAAAAAATAAAATACTTTTAAAAATCAGTATTTTTTTTATATTTATAATTCTGATGGGAGGTAGCAGCCACAGAAGTCTTATGGTATTTATAAACACATTTTTTCTTTTTAACCTGATGTGATGTCTTGAGGTGCTAGAAGCAATAGCACCATCATTTACTGCTTTAAGTAAAGTTAAGTTTAATACACGATTTTTGGCTATAGGTGATGATCTCATGGTGGGTTGGTCCCATCAACAAAAGAATGAACCAAGGTGCTTAACAGGCCCAGTTTTAAAGTAAGCATAGTTAAGGTTGCAAACAGGATCTGAGAAAGCAAGATTGGAATTTGTTTCAAATCTTTTGGGAAACTCTCTTCACTCAGGAGAGTGCAAACACTATAACAAAAAAAATCTTTCAGGTGTCCAACAGCTGAATGCTGATGAATGTGCACCTGAAATGCGCACACAAGCAGATTTGCTGGATATGGTACTGTTTTGGGGGAGTCAGCACAACCTATGAACCCATGACCTGCCTGAGTCCAAGAACAGTCTGCAGCCCAAAGATATAGACAACAAAAGACACATTCAGAAACATTCAGCTGTGAGAGATGATCAATTAAAAAATGCTCCAAAATATTTTCAAAGGAAAGAAACCATCGATTTGGTGGTTGCATTGAACAAAACAAACAAAAATCCTTACAATGCTACTTCTATCCTTGACCTAACCTGCTATGGGCTATGTGTTTTTGTCACCACAAAATTCTCATGTTGAAATCCTAATGTCCAAATGTGACAGTATTAGGAGGCGGGGCCTCTGGAGGTCTTAAGGTGGAGCCTTCATTAATGGGATTCATACCTTTATAAAAAAGAGACCACAGAGCTCTCTAATTTCTTCCACCACAAGAGGACATAGAGAGAAGATGCCAGCTATGAACTAGAAAGATGGCCTTCATCAGAATGTGACCATGCTTTTGGGTTTCCCAGCCTGCAGAACTGTAAGAATAAATTTCTATTGTTTAGAAGCTACCCAGTCTATGACATTTTGTTACAACAGTCCAAATGGACTAAGACATAGTCCTTACACGTTTTGCTAGGATTACTGACGCAGCCCCAAGCTCCTTCAGTCTCTTCTATGACATCTCAAAATCGAGTATGAGCTCTTGTCATGCTGCTATTCCTTCAAAGATATTTTCATTATTTCCTTTTCTTTTCACAACTTGCATATTTCAGTGAGGTGGGCCCATGTGGAAGACTATTAGCAAAAATGGCCAATCCCTGTAATCCATATCCCTTTGTAGCTCCTCCCATTAAGAGGTGGAGTTTAATTTCCTGTAACTTTAATCTGGTTTTGTGATATGCATTGACCAACAGCATAATGATACAGTGGAAATGATAGGGTGCCAAGTTCAAATCTAGGTCCATGAGGCATTGGCGTGCTTCTGCTCTTGCTCCACTGTACCCCTACCATGTGAGAACAGGCACAGAGAGCCAGCTGGAGCACAGCAAATGATATGGAGACAAATTTAGGTACTTGAGCCAATAGCCAGCCAAAACCAGCCGTTAAGCCTCACATGTAAGTGAATTATTCTAGATCAGCCAGCCCTGAGCCCACCTTCAAGTTGACCGTTGTCCAAATTACAGCAAGCCCAGTTGAGACCAACTGAGCCTGGTGCAGATAAGCAGAACCATCCTGCCAACCTTAGAATAATAGGCAATAGCAAATGGCCTTTGTTTTAAGCGGGAAGGTGATTTGTCACATAACAAGAACTAACACATTCCATACTTATTCCCACCTCTGTGTTTATGTCTACCTAATATTCTCTCTAGAATGTCTTCTTCTCTTTCCTCCACTTTTATCTATTTATTTTTAAGTCCCAAGTCAAGTGCTATCTCACAAAGCCCTCTTTGACTACTTCAATCAATATAAATACTTTATCAATACTATCTTCCTTTAGTTTTGTAAAAAATGTTTCATTTTCCTCTATAATATTTTATGTATCCTGTATTCAATTATATGAATTCTGAGTTTCCTCAGTACCTAATAAAAATTGACTAGCTGAAAGCAAGCAGATTTGATATTCTCCCCCACCCATCCAATCAGTGTCCTGGTTTAAGCATCAATACCAACGCCTTCAATGGACTGTTTCTTGGAAATGATCAACAAGGGCAAAAATTTCCCTGCTGAAGATCTTTATAAAAATAGTTGATGGATATATAAATACAGTTTATTTAAACCATCAATTTATTTTAAATAAAATAACTGGATAAATTTTTATATATGAAATATATGTGTATATATAACATATATACATATGAGAAATATATAAAAATGTATATATTGAGGTATATATAAAGCTTACGAGAATCCCCCTTTGGAAAAGCAATCAGTTTTTGCTTCTGCTTATTAAAGATGCACTTCATATTCATTTTACTTGACAGTACAGGAAATTGTGCATGCCTCAGGCTACATAATTCTCACCTTATTTCTGAGATGCTTTGTCTATTATTTCAAACTGTCACAAGGTTGCTTGACTCTTTACATGCATCAGGTAAAATAAGAAATATGTATATACATACTAATTTAAATACCACAATAAATTTTTATATTCAGTGTCATCCATGACCACATCATGTTCTCATATCACTTTTTTCAGAAATTATGATATTTACACATGATACTGCAAATGTTACAACATTGAAATTTTAGTGCAATAAACAATGATAGCATATTTATCACTCTGCATTTGTTATCACCTCAATACAATCCCATTGATTAGACTGAGTAATTTGACCATTTAAAAATTAATTTCTCTGAAGTGTAAAGGTTTTTTTAAACCAGGTTTTCTGTAGAAATCAAGAAATGCATGCTTATTATGAAAAAACTTGTCTCAACATAAACTCTTATGCTAAGATTAGTGTTAAATAATCATACTACTGAATTCTGGTCAAGACGGCAGATAAGTAAACATGGTACTGAAATCGTCCAACAATCATATCAGAATAACAACTAAAGTACAGCACAACCATCATTCAGAACCACCTGAAATCTACCTAAACAGAAATCCTACAACCAAGGATATAAGAAAACCACCACATCAGATTGGGAGGAGGAGGGAAGGCAGACCAAAGGGACTGGTCCTACACCCACGTGTGACAGACAGAAATTAGGAGAGATAGCTTAGCTGCAGAGATTCCTCTTGAAGAGCAAGGAGTTCCAGCCCCACACCAGGCCCTTTGTCCCAGGGTTCCAATGCCAAGAAGATAAGTTCCCATAACATCTGGCTGTAAAAACCAGCAGGGACTTTGGCTGAGTGAGACCAAGACTTCTGGAGTCCCAGGCATTCTTCTTAAAGTGCTCGCACAGACTTTCTTGGACTTACTAACTCTAAGCTTCAGCATTGGTACAGCAGTTGGAAAAGCATCAGGGACATACAGGGAGGAACTGAATTGTCTGTAATCAGGGCAAGAGCTAGGAGGGCATCTTTCTCACAGACAAATACTGGCAGAGACCATTAATTCTCTTCTGAGCCCTTCCTCTACAGAGCTTGAAGGCAGATGCCATATCTATTTGAGTTTCCACCAACCTGGCTATCACTGTTAGCCCTGCCCTGAGGTGAGAACTGGCCCACCCAACTTGCTGGCCCACCCAAGCTGCTTCCAGTGGCTTTTCACACCAACAACTTGTCTTGGCTCTTGTTTCAGACTTTCCTAAAATCTTTCAAACAAGCAGCATCTGGCCTTGGCATGTCTCATACCTCTCACTAAGTAGTTCCAGGCAGGGCACCAGCAGCAGCCGAACCTTAGTTCATAGCTTGGTCTCTGGGCAACATCAAGCCCGGCACAAGTAGCAGACATCTGAGGATCACTTTGTCACTTATGCTGGGTGGCCTCAGGCAGGACACAGGTGGCAACTGACCTTGACATGCATTCCCAGGGGGCCTCAAAGCGACCTCCACAAGTGACAGACTCAAGGGGTAGACACAGTGAGCACCAGAGCCCTGCTGAAATAAATTTTGCTTTGTGGGGAAAGCCCCTGCACAGCAAATTCTTCATGGCGATTGCAACCAATATTTGCAGCCCCTTAGCCTGGAAGTAAATCCCTCCTATTGATTGCCAACAACAGTCAAAGCTCAAATACAACAGAAAGCTGTACACAGGCCACAAGAGGGGTGCACCTGGAGTGCCCAGCTCAGGTGAAAAGGGAGCCTGTGCCACAGGACCCTATAGGACAACTACTATGTAAACCCATTCTAGCAAGCCCAGGAGACATAGTACCTTAACCTAATACATAGAAACCAACAAAGGGGGGCTGCCAAAACAAGAAGGTAAACAAACATGTCCCAAATAAAAAAACAAAACTTCAGAAAACAAACTAAAAAAAATAGAGACAAACAATCTACCAGATGCAGAGTTCAAAACACTGGTTATAGGGATGTTCACTGAACATAGGGGGAGAGTAGATGAACTTAGCAAAAACATCAATAAATAGAGAGCATAAAAATGGAACTAGAAAACATGAGAAAGAACCACTCAGAAATTAAGTATACATTAACTGGAATGAAAAATACATTATAGGGAATCAATAGTGTAGTAGATGAAGCATAGGATCAAGTCAGAAATTTAGAACACAAGGAAGCAGAAAACACCCAATAAGGACAGCAAAAAGAAAAAAGAATTAAAAAAAATGAAGATAGTGTAAGTACTTCTGGGACAACTTCAAGCATACCAACATTCACATCACGGGGGTGCGAGAAGGAAAAAGAGAGAGCAAGAAACTGAAAACCTATTTGAAGAAATAATGACAGAAAACTTCCCTATCCTGGTAAAGAAAATAGACATACAAGTTTAGGAAATAGAGTCCCAAACAAGATAAACCCAAAGGGATCCACAACAAGAACCATCATAATTAAAATGCAAAAAGTTAAGACAAAGAGAGAATCATAAAAGCAGCAAGAAAAAGCTGTTAGTTACCTACAATGGAGCTCCCATAAGACTATCAACTGATTCTCAAAGGACACTTAGTAGGCTAGAAGGGACTGGCAAGAAATATTCAGAGATGAAAAGCAAAGACCTAGAACCAAGATCACTCTACCCAGCAAAACTATCAATTTTGCTTTTAAGAACAGAGCTTCCAAGATGAGAAAAGGCTAAATGAGTTCATCACCACAGAATCAGTATTATATGAAATGTTAAAGCGTCTTCTTTAACATTTCAGAGGTTGCAGTATGTGTTGAAATGTGAAAAAAAATTTAAAAACACTGCAAATTTGTATTTATTGGATTTATATAATAAAATAACAATTTTTTAAAATTTATTTTCAGTTACAATCTAGAAATTATTAAACAAAGAAATATAAAAACACGCAAAATAAAAATGTTTCTTTTCAAATAATAGAAATATGGATATTGTTAAAAAATACAACCAAAAAAAGTCTTTAATATTAATTAATCAGAATCTTCAATAATTGGCTTTGCAAAACATAACAGTCATCACAGCCAATATTGCTATGCTCAAGAAATAAATACCTTTCTCAACATTTGCAAAAAATATTTTGATAAGTGACTCATTTTGGATTCAGGGCACCTAACACATCTTTCTCTTGTTCTGCTTGTCAAGGGAGCCACTTTCAAATGTAAATGGAGAAACAAAACAAAACAAAACAAAAAAACAGAACACTGACTTTGATTTGTGGAAAAAAAGAAAAAAAAACAGACCAACTACACCAACACTGACTTTGGAGTTCATGGTATTTCTCAGATACAGTTTACTATTGAATATCACACACCATTACAAAACACGAGTTGTAACCAAACTGATGGCTTAAACATTATGGCTTAACAGTAGTCACATAAAAACACTCAGCTAGTCGTGACCTTGAATTTATGCACCCAATATATGTACCAATATTTAAGAAAAGAGTTTATATCTCTCAGATCAGCCATGACCTCCACAGGGTTAAGAAGAAGAAGAATAAAAATATGAACAATAAAATGACAATACATATATTACTATAACAGCTGTATCCTAAAAAAATAAATAAATAAATTGCAAGACAGGAAGGGCGTAGGAGGGAGGGGTGAAACAGGTGAAGGCATTAAGAAGTACAAATGAGGAGTTACAAAGTAGTCATAGGGATGGGAAGTACAGCTTAGGGAATATAGTCAATAATATTGTAATAATTATGTATGGTGTCAGGTAGGTATGAGATTTATCAGAGTGATAACTTAGTAAGTTGTACACCTGACACTAATATAAGTATTGTATGTAAACTTCAATTTGAAAATAAAAATTTATTTAATGTCAAAAAATCACTTAAAAATAATTATATTATTCAATATTATATACAGTCCACTCAAGAAGCAAATTTAAGCCAATTTATACTTGGCACATAGAGAAATAGTTATCTATTAAAAGCGCTACTGGTTAGAAAAAGTAAGAATAGCTCTTCTTTATTTAAAGGCAACTATTTAGTGAGTTTTTGCTATGCATTAGGTACATGTAAAGAACTTTAGCTTTATGATATAACTCAATGCTCACAACAATCCCACAAAATAGGTATTAGTATTAGCCTCATTTTTGCAAAGAAGGAAACTGAGGTTCTGAGAAGTAAAGTAACTTATCCATAATTACATAGATAATAAGCCATATTTTTAAGTTCCTCTTTAGTCCATTCTGATGGCAAAGCTTTTTCCTGTTTTTTCATGATACCACTTTAATCCAGGTCAGCAATTTTCAACCAGTGTACTGCACGAATTTTTAAAACATGCAATACCTGACTATGTAGTTGGGGTCACTGACCTCTTTTCCCTTAGGCTGTCATATTTAAAAAATGACAAGAGCCAACACAATAGCCTTCTGGTGTAAAAGAATCAAAATTATACCCATTTTTTTTCATATCAGCAAAATAAAACATATTTTTGGTCTGCCACAGAATTTTAGTAATTAGTTTATGTGTGCCATGAGGTGAAAAATGTTGAAAATCACTGCTGTGGGTAACTGATGCCTTAGACGCAACGAGCACAGGGGAGTGGGCATGCTGAATGTACAGTTTCTTATATGTACAGTGTTAATACTTGTATCTTGATTTAAAAGCCTGCTAAACTCATTAGTACTAAATTATTAGAAACTTGAACATTAAATCTGAAAAATATTTGTTTTTTAAAGAGATATATAAAAATAAATTAATCCAAAGGAAGCATTTAATAGTGGTAAAATTTTAGGCAGCTGTGAGGATGTTTCTTAGTTAGGCAGCACAGTAATATCACCTGTGAAGCTTAAAAAAAAAAGTCTCATCCAGCAATCCCCACAGGTCAGATTCAATTACTTTGTGTGGTGGATACTGGATACCAGTGTGTTTTATAAAAGTTGCCAACATAATAATAATGGCCAACCAGAGTAGAAAAGCAATACTTTGAATAGGGAGGTCACAAAACACCTACATACCTAAAACAAAAAAGGATCTGGCATTGGTTTTCCTCACATGATGTGTCAGTGTGTGGCGTTGAGCTTGTTCCCCAAATGAAACACACAATTTTCACCACAAGCAAGTAGGTGCACCTCAAGATTTCTTAATTTTTCCTGTGAATGTACTAGAAGCTAAAAAAATGGAGAGAAATGTTTGTAATTCTGAAGGATTAAACCTGAGTTAGATATAAATCCCAGAAGCCAAAACAAAAAAAAAATTGAAAAATGAACTACAATATAATCAATTATTTTTTCATAGCCCAAATCACCATAAAGTTAAAAAAAAAAACAACCCTGATACCGATGAGCACACCTAGCAGCCAAATCTTGGCTTCTAAATACCATCCCCTGTGGAAATCAAGATGGCAGAGGAGTGAATGGAAGCCACATTGACCTCCTCCCAGGACCAATCTGGAATTACAACTAAATTGTGGAGAAATCACCTGGAACAAACAACTGAACAATAGCGAGAGAGGAGACTTATAATCTTGGACAGACAGAAGAATCAGCTTTAGCACAACCTAACTGGTAAGGAGTGCAGTAGAGACTCAAGAAGGCAGGCGGGGTGTCCATGGGCAGCAGCACTAGAAGGATATCGAAACAGCCAGTTGTATCCCCCTGAGAAGAGTGGGGTCTAAACCATAAGTGGAGATCTCCAGCCTACAACACCAGAGCCCAACATGTACACAGATAACAGTCAGCTGCGAAAAGTGGCAGAGTTGTCCTCTGCCAGAGACTGGCGGCTGGATGCAAAGAGACTTTTAAAGGGCCAATGCATAAATTTTTATTTGCAGCTACTTACCCTGGTCTCCAGCAAAGATTGGGGCAGAGTGAGCCGGAGATACCTGAGGAGAGACTGAGGAAGGAGGGTTTGGGGAGAGAACTGAGAGAGTAGCCAGCAGGATCCCGGTGCCAACTCATCCCCCATAAGGCAGCAGCCATCTGGCTCAGGCAGACGACTACCCTGAGTGGCAACAAAGTGAGAGGATACAATAGCCCCGCCCCTAGGAGGGACTCTGCCCTGGCCTGGTGGTGTTAAAGCCTGATTGCCGAGTACAGAATGGAAGCCACAGATAGTAGATCCCTAGCTAACGGAGGCACAGAGTGGTCTAGAGACACTTGAGAGACTGAAGACAGAGGAAGAGAACAGGGAGAGGAGCTGGCGGGATCTCTCTGCTGACTCCTCCCCAACACAGCAGCAGCCTTGTTGCTCAGGCAGAGACCACTCCCCTGAGTGGCAGCAGTGTGAGAGGACCCAATAACCCTGTCCCCAGGAGAGACTCTGCCCTGCCCTGTGGTGTCTAAGCGGGCCTGCTGAGTGCAGAGTGATTAGGTTAACAGCTGAAGGAGACAGCCACAGACAGTAGATTCCTAGGGTCTCAAACAGGCTTCCTAAGATCAGACAGGGTCAACATCTGACATCATCAGAAGCAGATGAGAAAGAAACCCCAGTGGTCTCCTACCACAGAAGTTCACACTACAAAGTCAGGAAATCAAGACAGATCAATTTAAGAAGCAGAAGCAAAAAAGAGTGTCATAAATAATGGAAAGACAAAGAAAAACTCCCCAGTTGAAGGGAAAGGAGGAATCCTAGAACTAAATGAAATAAAGGCACGTAAAATACCAGATATTGAGTTGAAAACAACAGTTCTAAGGAAGCTCAGCGAGCTCAGTGAGGTCAGAGAGAATTACAAAAAACAACAGGAAAATTACAAGGAGCTTACTGCAAACTATATCAGCATGAAAGAGGACATATAAACTATCAATAAGACACAAGAGGAAATGAAGAATACAATTTCTGAATTGAAGAACACAGTAGAAGGAATCAAGAGCAGGCAAGATGAAGCATAGGATCACATCAGTGAGCTGGAGGATAAGGTAGAAAAAAACTCACAGAAAGAGCAAGAAAGTGAAAAAAGACTCCAAAAAGAATAAAGAGGCATTTAGGGAAATGCAGGACAACCTGAAACATAATAATATCCATATAATCGGGATACCAGAAAGAGAAGAGGAGGAAGGGATAGAGAACCTGTTTGAAAAAGAAATGATGGAAAACTTCTCTAATTGGAGGAGAGAAAAAGTCACACAAGTCCCTGAAGCACAGAGGCCCCATTCAAGAAGAACCCAATGAGGCCCACTCCAAGACACATCATCATTAAAATGGCAAATATCAAAGACAAACAGAGAATCCTAAAGGAAGCAAGGGAGAAAGAGGTAATAACATATAAGGGAGCCCCAGTATGGCTAGCAGCTGACTTCTCAACAGAAACACTACAAGCCAGAAGGGAGTGGCAAGAATTATTCCAAGTCATGACGAGCGAAGGCCTGCAGCCAAGACTGCTCTACAAGGCTCTCAATGAAAATGGAAGGAGAAATAAGGAGTTTCCCAGACAAAAGAAGCCTAAAAGAATATACCTCCACCAAGCCAGCATTGCAAAATATGCTAAAGGGATTGTTTTAAGAAGATGAAGAAAAAGAGTCTATGAATATCCATTTCCTTTCGCGGTCACCAATATTAATATTACCAATATTTTTAGTACTCATTAATCTGATTGTGACAATAATGTCTTATTTTAATTGTTCCTTTATTATTTGTTGAAACTAAACCTGTTTTTGTATATTTCTTGCCTATTTCTATTATTTTTAAAAAGCTTTAAGTGACTTTTTTGTATTCTTTATCCATTTTTGACTAAATGTTTGTAGAATTTTTTGCCTAAAGAAACCCCCCAAAAACTATTAACCCTTTTTCAGATGTGTTGCAAATACTTTCCTATTCTCTTACTTGTCCTTTAACTTTTTTATATGTATATTACTGATAGTGTTACATGTTTAATATATTCATATTGTCAATATTTTATTTTATAGCTTCTGGGTTTGAATATTTTATTTCAGGTTAAGAAAAATGTTATTTTGTATTTTCTCCTAAAACTCCTTAGATTTTACATATTGATTTTTAACTCACCTGAATATTTTTTGTATTATATGTGAAATAGGGCTCTATGTTTGCTTTATTTCAAGTAACAGTGGTCCACGCACCTTATTTGTTGAATAAGCCTTATTTTACCCATTGATTCGAAATATCAATTTAATCATATATTACATTGTTAGATATACACATTTGTTTCTAGAATGCTTATTTTATTTCACTGATCTACTTGATTATTTCTGTGCTGGTGTTATGTTGTT
Source organism: Pteronotus mesoamericanus (assembly GCF_021234165.1). Taxonomy (NCBI): domain Eukaryota; kingdom Metazoa; phylum Chordata; class Mammalia; order Chiroptera; family Mormoopidae; genus Pteronotus; species Pteronotus mesoamericanus. Next base: position 17,080,074 of record NW_026555285.1, on the reverse strand, counting down.
TTAATTGCTGAGACTTTATAATGGATTTAAATTTTTTAATATTTTATAATGGATCTTGACATTTAAGTAAGTAAGTAAATAAATAAATAAAACCTGCGTTTTAAAAAAAGAAAAGAAAAAAAGAACTCCTGCCTTTTGCAACAACATGGATGGAACTGGAGAATATTATGCTAAGTGAAATAAGCCAGTCGGTGTATGACAAATACCATATTATCTCACCCATAAGTGGAACCCATTCAACAAAATAACAAAAGAAACCACAGGCATGGAAACATGGAGCAGACTGAAAGTGACCAGAGGGGATGAGGAAGGAGGACAATGGTGGAAAGAAGGGGAAGAGACTAGACAAAGAATGTGTATGAATTACCCATGGACATGGACAACAGAATAGGAATTGACTGTGGAAGCTGGGGCAAGGAGTGAGGTGGAGGAGGGCAAAGGGGGGAAAATTGAGACAACTGTAACAGAATAAACATGATTTAAAAATAGAAAATATACCATCCCCTGTTAAAAGGAACTAGGCTCCTCAGACAAATGGCTGGTTTCAGTGCTAGAGCAGCCAAAGGACAAGATAAGCCTAGAATATGTTGTTGTTCCAGAAAGTAAGGAAGAGCAGAAAGAAGGATGGTGACAGAAGAACGCAGGAACCAGCTCTAGGGGAGTCCCACTGGCTGAACCTGGAGAAATTGGTGCATCAAAATAAGTAGAGTGACTTACTAGAAATATAGTACTTACTTATTTTTGTGTCAAAATAAATATAGTAATAGATAAAACAGGAATCCACAATTCCATACTGAGATAAATAAATAAGTGATGGAATATTACATAGTCTTAATTAATACTCATTTATTAAAAGGGGAAAAGTAACTTCACAGACAAGTCTGGCAGGCACCACCTGAATCAGATGATCTAAGTAAACATCATGAGTAATGAAATAAATCAAAATCATATTCTATCTGATAGAATACAATGAGAACACCGTTTACCTTTTGTGTTATTTCTGCCAAAGATGCAGAATATGAATTTAATTATGAGGGAACAAAACTGAAGGGCATTCTATTTGAAAACAAAAAACAAAACTGCCCTGCTCTTCATAAGTGTAAAGGTCATGAAGGTCGATGAAAGCCTGAGGAGCTGCTCTAAATCGAAGGAAACTAAAGATACATAACTAAACACTTGATTCCCAAGCAGATCCTCTTTCTGTAAAGAACATCAATGGCACAGTTGGCAAAACTTTAATGGGATCTGAGGATTAGATGGTAATAAAATATCAGTTTTGATCTTCCGATTTGGGTATTTGTCTTGTTGTGACATGGGAATATGCTTTTGAACTAAAGTATTCGGGGATTATGGGACAAGTTAGCAACTTATTCTCTAATGATTCAGAAAAAAGAAGCTTTTTTGTACTGTATTTATAATTTGTCTGTGAATTTGAAATTGCAAAAAAAAATACAATGCTCTGGAACTTATTAGGAAAGCTCAATGAAATGAGATGTGAATCTATGCATTTTCCCCCAAGCAAAGCAAGAATAATAACAACTCTCTATGTACTGAATATGGCTAAACTACATGAGAATTTGCTAAGTAAGTATCCACAATCTTACCTTGAGGTGCTAATTGATACTATGCCTTCTGACATTTAAGACTGCTGGGAATCGAGGGACTTCTTGTAAAGAAAGTGACTTTTATTTCTTTTTCAAAATTCAGTGAGAGAAGGAAGGAATATAAAAGAGAAAGATAGATGAATAAATAAAGCCCAAATTTCTACATTAGGTCTTTAGAAAACTTGAACATTTAACTGTCGTTAAAAAAATCTTTTTAAGCATAGACATTTACAAAGTTTCCACAAATAGTTCACAAGTACAATATTTTTTGAAAAGTGCTTGAAATTTTTGAGAATGCTATCTCTTCCCATTGAATTGGACCTTAAAGAGACCTCTGGAGCTCATCTAACCCAAATACTTTATGCTGGATTATCACCCCCATCCCTTCGGCTCTGCCCTGGTGGGCATAGGAAAAAGATGAAAGCCAACCTCTGGTTCTGTGAGCCCCGGCTTTGCAGTCAGAAAGGCTGTCCCCGGTGCACGCTCCAGCCCGGCCAGGCCTGATTCCCTGCAGGTTGCCTGCAGCGCATCTCAGTGCTGAGTTTTGTGGTTCGCGAGCTCCACGGGCAACAATTGTTGCCCTTCAGGGCAGCAGTGCTTATCTAGTGGCTGGTGGTGTTAATCCTGCTGAATTGTGTCACTGTGGACCAAGCTAAATGCGAAAGGGCAGAAACTGCTTTTCATTACGCTCTGAGGATATTTATGGGACACACAATGGTCATATCTCACCCCTTCCCAGACTATAATCATCTTTGAAACAAGATTGCTTCTTCAAGTCACCTGTCCAGCTTGCCTTCCCAGCCTTCACCTACTCTGCAGCAAGAACATACATTCAGTGTCATGCTCCTCCTCCCTTATCCCGCCCCCTCCCCGAGATGGATTAACCAGCCATCAAGTGGTTTGACTGAATTACCCCTTCATTTTCTGCTGTCACCTGGCATGAGATGAGAAGGCCCAACGTGGGGACTGCCACAGGAGAGGGAGAGCAAAGACCGATATTATGCTAAAAATAGAGAAATAGCCAGAGAAAGCTGTCCCTGGGAAATCTGAATTCAAATGTTTTATACCTGAAACAAACCACAGGAAATCAATGGATCTTCATAAAACCACCGAGTGGGAAAAGACTTTATAGTCACTTGTTCCAGCTGAATTCCTATTCACCATGGATATTCTCAGAGGTTTTGAGTTATAACCCACACTGTTTATTTACAAAAACATGTTTCTTTCCTCCTTAGATCCAGAGGAAGCAGGTTTGTAAAGTCTGGCTCCGTTCCTATAATTTACTAAACCCTTACCCCCGGCTGCATAAAGGGCACACAGACTCTATATTTCTTAAGCTCTCAATCTCCCTATAAATTAGGAATTATTATTTTCCCCATTTCTCAGATGAAAAAAACAAATTCTTAGAGAGGTTAAGTGACTTATTCAGGACCACAGAGCTTGTGAGTGGCAGAACCACGATTTGAAGCCAGAATTGTCTGATTGTAACAAATTATTTTAGTAATCACATTTTTTAAAACTAATTGTATTAATTGATGCATTCAAAAGAATATACATAACACATTTATAATATTGTGGTCACCTATTACATAATAAAACCACTTCAAATGTTGTGGCTTAAAATAGTACTTTATTACTATCTCTCACTGTTCTAAAGACTGGTTCAGCATAGCAGGCAGCTCCCACTTGGGATTTCTTATGTCGTTGCGCAATACTGCCTTGCAGTCTCAGCTGTGTTGGATACCTCTGGTGGCTTCTTCACTCATACATCTGGTGATTCAGCTGAAATAGCTGGTAAGACACCTCTTTGTCTCCTTGTAGCCTCTCCGTGGATAACTTGGGCTTCCTGACAGTATGGTGTTCTCAGCATAGTTGGACTTCCTACATTATGGCTTGCTTCCCCAGGCCTTGTGTTCGAAGAGGCAGAGGCAGATACAAGGCTTCTTAAGACTTAGGTTGGGAAGCCACACAGTCTTACCAGTGCTGCATCCTCTTGATTACACCACCAGGTTCAACGTGGGAGGGGATTACACAAGAAAATAACATTGACAAGCATGGCTCATTGGAGGGTCATCTTTGTAGAATGGTTACCAAATGTAAGTTATGATATATAATTAAATATAATCAAAACGCCAACAGCCATTAATACAGCACTCAACTAATGAAGTAGAACGTTACCAATACCATTGAAGTCCTTCAGGTATTCCTTCTGACCTGTCGACCCCTTGCCTCCTACAAGTGGTAAATGTTATCCTGAATTGTGTGTTTTTATTCTTTCTTTGTTGAAAAACAGTGTGCATGTACAAACTGTTCAGTTTTGTTCATTTTAAAACTATTTAAATGATATATTATAGTATGCAGTCTTCCGTTACTTGTTTTTTTAATTCTCAAAACTCTGTAAGATTGACCTATTCAGTTGCATATGGACTTGACTCACTCATTTTCATTGTTGTAGAATATCTTGTTGTGGGAAGATACTGCAGTTTACCTATTTGCTCATTGGTGGGTATTTGGGAATATTCCTGGTTTTTGCTAATATGCACATCATGGCTATGAACATTCTTATGCTTGTCTCCTGAGGTACATATATTAGAGTTTTTCTCAAGCAAATACCTAAAACAGAATGCTGGGTCATAGGTCACAAGGAAAATAGTCTTTCCTAGTCCAATCTCTGCATCCTTGGTAGAATGATCTTTTTTAAACACATACCTGGTGTATTCCCTGACTTCAGGGCCTTTAGCGGGTCCCCACTGACTACACCAGTTGTTCTCAACCTTTTTTGTACATTAGAAGCACCTGACAGCTTGTCAGAAGCATTAGTGTCCTGGTCTTGGCACTGAAGATTCTGATGCCATCACTAAGGGCAGATGTGAGTGTTTTAGCAAGCTCCCTAAGTAATTCGAGAATCACTGGATACACAATAAACTCTCATTTCCTTACTATAATGTAAAAACGACTTCACAGTTGATTTTACAACTGTGAAATTCCTGCCTGAGATTCCAGCTTTATCTTGTGTCCCACCTTGCCAAGGTCAGTCAAAGATAAACAAGTCCAAAAGGCTTGAAGCTCCTGAGGTGCCTCCTCCTGCTCCTATCTATCTCTATACCATCTATGTCTTATTGTAGCACCTGTAGGGTTTTTTATCGTGGTTATTTTTTACTGTCAGTCTTCTTTACAAAAAAGAAAGATCTTGGAAGTCAAGGAATCTTTCCTATTGCAAACGTACTTCCAACATTTTGCACAGTACTTAGGTACTTAAAGAATATTTGTCAAATTCATTGATTTTCCCAAGGTCACAAAACCAGTAGATCTGAGATGAGAACCTAAAGATTTTTGTTACTAGTTCAGGGATCTTTCTATAACATGCAGTGGGTCTTAATGACTAAACATCGCATGATCATGGTGGTCCTGGTATCTGGACTAAAAAGAGAAGAGTGGCCTTCATTCCTCTGTTCTTAGGGAAGGAGTACAAATTCAATCCTGAAGGATTACATAGAAAAGAGTGTATAAATATATGTGAATTCTCATACCTCAATATCTTCCCCAAAGGACTAAGTTATAGTTCTCCAAAGCATAAGGAAGTGTGATTCTATTCACTTTGGTAAGTATCTTAACTTTGAAAATCTAACATTGTTTTTAAAGATTGCCTTTGGAAAATTCATATCTATTTTATCACTCATCTTGTTTGTATTTGTTATAACTTCATATACCTTCATTTGCCTTCCACTGATTTAATAAAAACAGAGACAGACTGTGAGGAATCTATACAAAACTACTCATAGTTTATAATGCATGTTTGGGAGATGTTCTTTGGAGATTCCCCCATAGAGCAGAATGTAAATGGAATTGCTATTGTCATTGTGTTGTGGTTTCGACTTCTCTAGCTTTAAAATTCTTTCCCAATGCTTTCTCAACCAGACTTCTCAGCTCTTTTATGATTTAGTGCTTTCATATTTCTGAATTTCTGCTGTTTGTAGAAAAGCCATGCTGTGTGCAACTTCAAAGAAATATATGTATGTGTGCGTGTGCGTGTGTGTGTGTGTGTGTGTGTGTGTGTGTGTGTGTATATAAAGATATGTTGAAGATTTATCTGCAAATCAATTAAGGTGATTGTTGGTTAAATGAGGTTAGTTCCACATTGAAATAAGCCAAGATATTTCCCTTCAGTGACAGATCATATTTTAATAATATAAATTTTTGCCCTGAGAGTGAGCCACAGCAGACAATTTGAGACAAGAATAGTTAATTAAAAGACACATTTCATGAAGCAGATGACATTGACAGAGTAAAAAATAAGCAAAGCAGAAAAGCAACACAGAACTCATACTCTAAAGATGAAGCACTAAAAAAAAAAGGCAGCCCTTTCAAAGTGACATAGGTATTTTCTTCTGGTGTACAGAAATGCAGGAGGAAATTCAACCCTTTAGAGGTCTGTTTCTCATCAGCTTTGATCTGAAAATTGAGACAAGTGTTTGGAGTACTGTCTCTGATAAGGAGGGAAATGAAGGCTGGAAGCATACTTGTACAGAATGTGGTTACTCACACCCTGAGTGATTAAACACTCACTGCATTTTTAAGGCAAATTCCACAAGTCACACAGTTTCAGAAATCATCGCACTGAAAAAGAACACCACACACAGGGCTTTCATGAGAGCAAAGGCTGTCATGACCACAGAATACCGAAGTGTATGCTGTGCACATATTCTCCAGTTTCATCTTTAGTTTCTCATTTGTTTCTCAACACTGTTTTCTCTGCCACCGACAGTGTTTACTGTCTCTGGCTGTCACATAATGAAACAGAAGCAGAAACCTTTTCTTATGAAGGCTATACTTTAGAAAGATACTGACATAACTGGGTATCGGACTTCATTTTGCTTCATTTTTATTGTTATTCTCTCCTGGAGGAATGCTGTTTCCTGGATCTGAGGATCCTAAGAAATCCTAGGTCAGCAGATTGTTGGCAACTGGAAGGTCAAATTCACAGACCAGATCCATAGTTAGACACAGCCCAGTGAGACCCACGTTATCATTGACATTTGCCTGCTAGAAGAGGAGCAGACGTCCCATAAGCCAAGCCTTCATTGCAATCCTAAAACCTTAGGGTCCAGGCAAGAGGTAAACTGATAAAGAGTCACACTTCCCCAATTGCCCTGGGCTCAGCTTGTCGAAAGTGTGACCATTCAGTGCTGCTCAATTTTGTGGAGGCAAGACTTCACACTAGGCAGCTGAAAAACAGAAACTTCTCACTTAACCATTGGGCTTTAGTTTCCTCCTTTGCATTAGCAGAACGTGTGAAATCTCTTTAGGGTTGTACCTTTTCAGTATCTGTGCTACATGTGCATTGGAGACAAAGAATTATAGTTAATGAAATCATTTAAACACTACTCAGCACCCACTGTGTGGCGGATAATGCCAAGCACTGGAGACACAAAGAGGAATAAAACATAATTACACCAGGCCTCAAGCAGTCAAGGTCTAGTCGGAGAGACAGATCTGAAAACACCTAATATGATCTATGACATAATATGGCAAATACTCTAATTGGGCCTATTCAGGGAGCTGTACGAGCAGAAAGGAGGACGAACTTACTCTGCTGGGTTTCCAGGGGGAAAAAGGAGCCTGGGAACAAGTGCCAGAGGAAGTGATCCATTTATCAGCTGAGATGGAGTCCTCCAGGTAGAGAAGGGATAGAAAGCTGTTCCAGAAAGAGGAACTGACAAAAGCCACAGCTGGCTGTGTGTTTGAAAAGGTGTATGGGAAACAACTACTTTGGAAAGTTTGTTATCAAGTGACTTCAGTCATCCATGGAAACCTAGGAGAAAAGACTAGTCCGTGCTTCTAACACTGGCATGCAGAGAAAAAGAGATGAAATCGACATTAGGCTTGTTTTGAAAGGGAGCGGCGGCAGAGGTGTCTCAGTGGCGACAGGAAGGGAGGGAGGCGTGCGCGAGAAGACCAGCGCCCTTCTTTGTCCTGCTGTCTCTACGTCCTTATGTCTATTTGGTGGATTCTCTTTCATTTCTCACACATTACCCTGGTCATCAATGTGGTCTCTTAAGCAGCACTGAACCCCTTGAGTGACTGAGTTAAAAGATGTTTCTGGGCCTTGTCATGCTCTAGGCACAGTATTATCTAAACCCCAGGGGAGACAAGCAGGCTAGAGGTCTCCTCAGAAGAACAAATACAGAAGAGAGACAAATATTGCCTCTGCAGACTTTGGGATCCTGAGGAGGCCAACTCTTTGGAAGGACTGAGCCCCTGACAGCAGTAGAAATGGGGGGAAAGCAACGGCCTGTTACCTGAATGCCCTGGGACAATTACATGGACTTATTACTGTTGATGGAAGCAGTGACTAAGGAGAGACGGTTTCTACGCGAGCCAAGGGCTCTCCAAAAAGACTAGGGGCAGATTGAAATTTGAATAGAAGAAAGGTTTCTCAGGGAAGACTTCCCTCATCCCATAATGGGCCATTTTTTTATATTCTCCCCAAGAACCACTCTTATTACGACATAGTATTTAGCTCAGTTTGGATGATTCAGTTTCATTTTTATGATTATTTCCTTAATGTCTTTCCTCTTCCTGTGAAGCGCCAGGAGAAAAAAACTCCATATTTTTGTTCATTAGTATGCCCCTAAGTGCCTAGCACAGAACCTGGCACATAATAGGTGTTCAATAAATACTTGATAAAAACATGTAATAGTGTCCCCTGCTTTTTGGGAGACTGATCCACAACTGTGTATGTGGTCATGACTGTAAAATGGCTGTTAGCCGTTTGACCTGTGAGTACACTGACGAGGACTTACAGTTAGGAGATAAAGAGGCGCATGGAATTTGCTGAATAAAAGCCTCGAGGGAGGAGCTGCAGTTCTCTGGTGATGTTACTGAAGGCAAGCGGCCTTCACTCAACCATTCCTTTATGCCACCGTCCACCACATTGAATTTCTTTCTGTTCTTGAAATGACATGTTCTCACTTGTTTCCAGGTCTTCACTGCCTCCTCAGCCCCAGCTGAAGTTATATCACGGGTTTTGGTGAAGTGATAATGAAATACAGCTACACCCATTTATTTACATTTTGTCTATGACTGTGTTTGTGCTACAGCAACAGAATAGGTGTGGGAGAAAGCTTATAGCCCATACAACCTAAACTATTTCCCACCTGGCCCTTTCCAGAAACAGTTTGCTATCCCCAAAAGTTTGTCCAGATCTATCCTACAGTTTTCAGGAAATATAGCAGATATAAAAGATCAAGTTGAATGATACAATGATAAGGCTATCAGTCAAATCCAGAATGTGATGCATTCTACACCAGTTTCTTCAACAAATCAATGGCATTAAAAAGAGGGGAGGGTTATTATAGTACACGGGAGACTTAAATTTGGGTAACTATTTGTCAAATAGTAAACAATCAGGAATGAGTGATAGGACCTAAATAAATTCAAATGCAGATTTTTAAAAAATGTCACGGACCCCCCCCCCCCCCCCAAAAACAAGCTGACTAATACACGAGTAATTGGTGAGCTTTCATGTGGATGATGCCTGCTCTTAGAGGAGGGGATTCTTATTATTTATTTATTTCTCAAGCTTCTTCAAATTAAAGATCTCTGATTTTATTGTACTAGTTACTAAAAGGTTTATTTATTTCTCCCAAGCCATGTGGAATTTTATCCCCTTGGATTTCTTTTGACTTGCAATACCAGTGTTTTCCCCCTGAGGAATATTAGTAGCTTTTTTTCCCTCAAGATTAATCATGTCATGATTGCTTACACACACATTCCTAACTTTGTTAGTTCCAAATGTACTATTCCTCTCTAGAAAACACCTTGTTTAGTGCCATTGGCAAAGCTTAATAAATTCTTTATTTGTTCTTCCAGAGAACTAACAAGAATATTAAATGAAGTCTTTTAAATGGTAACCAGAAGCTTCCCTGGCTGAGTGGCTCAGCTGGAGCATCATCTCGTACACCAAAATGTCGTGTGTTTGATTCTCGGTCCAGGCATGCTTTGGTTGTGGGTTTGATACCTGGTCAGGGCGCATATGGGAGGCAACCAATCAATGTTTCTCACGTCATTGTTTCTCTCTCTCTGTCCGTCCCCTTTCCTCTCTCTCTCTAAAATCAAAAATAAAAATATTCTTGGATGAGGATTAAAAAATAAAAATAAATATTAACCAGAAGCTGCACAGCTCAGTATTTGACTAGGTATGTGATCTTAGTAAAGCTATTTAATTTCTAGGTACTTCTCCATTTTGATAGTTTTCTCCATTGCTTCACTCTTTCCCCTTATTTATTACCTTTAGTTCAATTTACTAATGAGACAATTTCCTCCTTTTTAGAAGAATGAGTGTCAACTAAAGAGTGGCCAGATGTTAGGAAATGCCCCATCTGGTTTCAGGAACTGTAGCCCTGCCAACAGACAAAAGGGCCCCAAGGCTGGAGCTAATCAAGGAGGCCTTGGGAAAACAGGCCACTGAGGAGATGAAGCCTGTCCCTCTGGCAGGGGCTGTCCCTGCCTCCCTCACATCACCCTGCTTGGCCCTGGAGGATGGCTGGTTAGTCAATGATGGGTAAAGCCCCTCGATGGAAGGGGCAACCTAACATTGGCACAGCCTCAATGGGCATCAGGGAAGAACTTGAGGGACACAGAGAAAAGGTGAAAGACCCTCATGCCTTGGCTTTGATATGGCCGGGGTCCTCATTCTATCTGAAAGAAGTCTCCTTATCTCCTGGCTGCCTTGCCCTCCCCCTTCCTGGCTCAGGCTTGAAACAATACTGGAGAAGCCCTAACATGGATGAGGTGATTCCCAGGGGAAATCAGGCCGAGACATAAATTCTTTGAAGCATGCTTTGTTTTTCCCTCAAAAGCCATGATAACCAACTCATGCTGGGAAGGAAATTTACATTATTCACAGACGCTGACCCTACATCCTTTGGCGCTCTTATGTTTACATTCTTGTGTTTACTTGTCTCCTCTCAGATCCATGTAAATTGGTGTGTTCCTGCCATTTGTTTTCTTCAAAACATCATCTATCCTCTGTAAACATTAACATACTGATATAATGAGATCATCTGTACGTTCCTATAACCCAGCCCCATTGATAACCCTTTCAATAAAAGCCTTTAGATACAGGGGCTTGGGCATTCTCCACTAGAGGGGAGTGCTATCCCTTTTCCTGGCAGACGGAGAAGTGTCTGGGATGACTTATTTTATTTCCCCGATCCGTGACAACCCCAGGACGGGCTGTGTGGGACCGGAATCCATGCTCCCACCTCAGTCAAACTGATATACCGTCTTTCTTAAAAACATTTTTTTGTCTCTTCTCACTAAGTAAATATTATGAGAGGAAGTCACACAAAGGAGTTCTTGCATCAGTTTATTTCTTTGATTCTATGATTGTGATTTAGCCGCATTGTGATTAAAATGTGTTTGTAAAATGCAATCAGTAAAATTACAAATAAAATATGTCAAGTACTCTAAATTCTATCTTTAAAAAAATCATTTAATATGTAAATTAAATAAAAGATATACAAGATAAATTAAAATTTATCACATGACCAATAGAATATGTATAGAATTACAAATGACACACCCATAAAAAGATGTCTAAGCAGTCCCTTTGAAACTGAGGGAGAAAAAACAAGAATTTAGTAGAAAATGGGAAAAAGACACAAGTGACAATTCACCAAAAACATAAAAATGGTCCCTAGCATATGAAAATATGTTCAATAATGTTTCTCACTCAAAATTAGAGAAATTCAAATTAAAACAATACTGATATACAAGCGCTCGTCTATGTGATGGTGACATTAAAAATTATGCAAACAAAGTGCCTCATTAGTGCAGTAGGTAGCACATCCATCTTATAAAAATTATGAGAATGTATTCTGTTGGCCAGGCTATGGGGAAACAATCATTCTCACATATTGCCGAGGAGAATGTAAAGAAGTATAACTATTTTGAGAAAAACTTGGTAATATATAACAATATTATGTAGTTAATTACCTTTTGACCTTAAGTTAATCCCACTTCTAGAGAACTTACGTGGACCATGTATCTCCAACAATATGTAAATATACATGCACACAGTTATTCAGTTCAACATTATTTGCACCTGTTAAGTATTTGAAACAACCTAACTGCCCATGCATAAAAGAGTGGTTGAATAGCTATGGCATGTCCACACAGTGAAGCAAAAGAAACGATGAGGGGATAACAGGGGAAAGTAGGGAAGGGCCAAGTCAAGGAACATGTGTAGAGGACCCATGGGCATGGACAACAGGGCGGGGATTGACTGTGGGGAGGTGGGGCAGGGGAGAGCAATGGGGAAAAATGTGGGACAAGGAAAATTGAACAGCAATAAAAAAGAAAAAGAAAAAGAAACAATGAGGAAGATCTGTATTAACTGATATGGATTAATTTCCAGGATATACTTTTAAGTAAAAAAAAAAAAAAAGCCAAGTGCAAAAATACTACCGTACAATGTATATGATAGCATGAGAAAATATACATATATCTTCTTATTTAAAAAAAATTTATGGATTTATTTTTAGAGCAATAGAAAGGAAAGGAGAAAGAGAGGGAGAGAAACATCAATGTCAGAGAGGAACACCAATCGGTTGCTGCTTGCACACCCTCTGACCTAGGGACCAAACCTGCGACCAGGCGAACAGGTCCCGACGGGGAATTGAACCTGGGACTTTTCGCCTTGTGGGAGGAGGCCCAGCCAACTGAGCCACACGGGGTCAGGTGATATATCTTCTCAATTTGCAAACAGAAAGACAGGAAAGATCGACTGGAGGGAACGAGGTTGGTTGCCTAAAGGAAATGGGCAGGGACGGGATGGAAAGAATGAGAGAATGGGAACAGGGTGGAAGGGCTGAGGGGAGGTTGACGCTTCTCCAAAGTCTGACTTTTGGAACCGTGGTAATTCCCTTAGCAATATTATTCACGCTCAGAAAATAATTAAAATGAATCTGGAAGTAGATGAAAACCCAAATGGAATATACAGAGCAACAAATTTGGGAAACTATTGTAAGACTAAAGACAAAAAAACTATATAGAAATATTGTTACTAAATTTGTTTTTCACTGGGGCATTGCTTAGCAATTCAATAAATTCTTTATGTGTATTCTAGAATTGAGCAAATAAGTCAATATATTGTGCATAATGAGAGTCTGGTTTCCCAGTGTTGGAGAAAGCAGTGAGGCAGGCTAGAAAGAAAAATGAGGTGGTGGCTTGGAATCAGGGGCATCAGTCTGATCTCATGGTCTTTAAAATAACTTAGAGATAGAGAAAAATGTGTACATGAGTGTATGTGGAATGTATGTGTGTGTATACATGCATGTAGTTCTCATTTCTTTTTCTCTGCAAGAGCCTTGAAATGGTGACAACTCAGCATTGAGCCCATGTGGCACTCAGATGTGGGTTTTGTTTTCAAATCATTCTCTCATAAAAGGAGCCACGTCTCCTAGACTGATTCCAGTACTAAGGCAAGAAAAATACAAGAGGAGCCTGAAATAAATTGTGGTGCCAGAAAGTAAGGAGATGCTCAAAAACTGATAGGGGCATGTGAGGAGGACACGAGTGTTTACTTGAGGGAGACCGATGAGTCACTGAATATACTGTTACTTAGCTATTCAACAAATACTTTGTATTTACCAAGCATTTGCAATAGCCCTGGCACTGTGTTAAGTAGAGAGATGAATGAGACTTAGGGGCAAAATACATGACAGTGTCTGCCTTCATTGGGTTTGTGGTCTAGTAGAACATGACAAATGTGTAAATGTGTGCAGCAAAGTGCTCCAGCATATTACCATGATAACCATCAGCACAAGGTACTTTGAGGCAAAAGGAAGGTCAAGTAATTCTACCGAAATTATTGAAAGGCTTTACAGAAGAGCTACCATTTTCTGCTAAGTTGGAAAGATAACCTAGCAACAGTCTGAAGAACAAGTTAAACGGAAACTTGATTGCAAGCAGAATCAGTTAGGGGACAATTGCAAGAGTCCAGGCTGGAGATCATAAGATCTGGAGCAGTAGAATGGAGAGCACCAAGCACTGGGCTAGATTCAGAAGGGCCGAGTCCACATTTATTGAACATACAAAAGAAAGGACAAATAGCAACAATAAGTGTTACAGTAGATGTGACAGGAATTAATCATTCTTTCATTTAACAAATATTTATTATGCACCTACTAACTGTCAAACAGTATTCTAAGTGACGAGGAAATAGGATTAATGAAACAGACTCTGTCTTCAGGAAATTTAAATTCTAATGGGGAAGAGAGAATAAGACAAATAACTATATCAGGTGTGTATAAGTGTTCTGAAGAAAAAAGAAGAAGCAGGATAGGAGAACTAGAGAATAGCAGGGGAGTGGGTTTCTGTTTTATATCAGGGAAGGCTCCTCTGATAGGGCTTTATATCAGCAGAGAGCTGAATGGGGAAGGTGAGGGCCATGTGAGTATCTAGGGAAGAAAGGTCCAGGTGGGAATAAGAAAACCAGAGTTTGAAGCACAGAAAGAGTGACAGTAGAGGGGCAGCAGATGAAGGCAGAAAGGAAGAAGATAATGGGATGATCTTGGTAGACCACAGTAGGTGGAGTGACTTTCCAGGAGCACGGCTGTCCTATAATTTCTGTGTGCAAGTTGAGGGGAGTCCTCAGGTCTCCTCTCTGCTGGCAGCTCCATTGACAGTGGAGTCTGTACCTACGGGAGGACACGGGACTCCGTAGCCCTTTCCATTGACAAAAGAAAGACTCAGCAGTGACTCCAATACGTGTCCGTTGATGGACGGATGAATAAAATAAAAGCGACATATATAGAATATATGTGATATATGATGTAAAAAAAATGCAACCATAAAAAAGGAAATCTTCCTACTTGGGACAATATGGATGGAACTTGAGAGCGTAATGCGAAGTGAAATAAGTCAGAAAAACACAAATATTATATCATTTCACTTAAGTGTGAAATCTACCAAAAAAAAAACCCCAAAACAGGTGGTAGTTGCCAGACACTGGGTAGAGGGTGGGTGAAATAGGTGAAGGTGTTCAAAAGGTACAAACATCCAGCTATAAGATGAATAAATCCTGATAATATAATGTGCAGCACAGTGATTATAGTTAACAATACTGCATTGTATATTTGACAGCTGCTAAGAGAGTAGATCTGAAAAACTCTCATCACAAGAAAAAAATTTGTAATCATGAGTTGTGATTACAACTTATTGTGGTGATAATATATACATATATATCAAATCATTATGTGGCTTACTTAAAATAAATACAATGTTACATGTTAATTGCATCTCAAGTTTTAAAAAGATGATTCCAGGCTTCTTTGTTAGATTCTTAGTGTCGTGCATCCAGATTAGATATACAAGGTCTGTCCAGAAGGTATCCAGTCATGTAATATGAAAAATAGAGACATTTATTGAAGGAGATACAAGATATAAGAAACATTGTATGTAGGACAATGACTCCTCAGTCCCCTTTAAAGTAGACACCTTGGAACCTCACACAGTCCCCCCAGTCGCTATCAGCTGCCCTGTCATATTTTCCTGAGTCTCACTGATGGTCTGAAATCACTTCCCTTTCAAAGGTGATTTTAGTTTGGGGACAAGCCAGGAGTTGCAGGGCACCAAATCTGGGCTGTAGGAGGGTTGAATCACCTGGGTGATTCGATGTTTTGCAAAAACAACTCTGCATGTGATGCATGAGTGGGTGTGTTGTTGTGATGAAGCTGCCAATCACCAGTTGCCCATAGCTGCAGCCTTCTCAGTCATCAAGTTTCTGCAGAGGAATGTTCAACCTTAATGCAAAATTTGATGCATTTGTTGCTCTACTTGCTCAGTCACTTTGAATGCAACAGGCACGCAGTACATGTACTCACTCAATGGCATCTACCACCCCCCAATGACTAGTACAGTAAAGCACAGTTGGTCATGTATGTGCATTCCAGTCCACTCTCCTTGGCTTCCAGGTTACATCAACATCATGCAAATCTTTCTTTTTATATTGACAATGGCTGGACTTTTTCCATACAGACCTTGTGTATAGTATAGGAAAATCAGAGTGGGGAAGTAGAAAATGATTTCATTCTGGATATCTTGAATTTGAGGTGTATAGGGGAGCGTCAAGATGTCATGTTTAGGGGATGGTTTATACAGGAATCTATAGTTCAGGAGATATGTTGGAGCTAGAAAGAAGAGTCATGTGCCTATTTGTGATAGTATTATTGTGAGAATTGATGTGTTCACTGAGGGAGAAATGAAAGGAGAAGAGGGTTGGTGTCAGCACCTGAGGATTACCAACAGTTAAAGAGAGATCAGAAATAAATGAGTCTGCAAAAAAGACTGAGAATATTTGGAAGGAGGAGGAGAAATAATAGGAATGCAGTATCATCAAAGTCAGAGAAGAGATTTCTCAGGACGGGGATAATAACATTGTCCAATGAAGAAATGCCCAAGAGGAGGGAAGAACATAAAGGCTTGAAGTATAGGCTCTTTTTTCAAGGAACTTTGAGATACAGGGATGATGCGATTCCTACTAGCTGGAGGAATCAAGGCAATTGAGGTGAGGCAGTTCTTGCTTTGGTTTTTTTTAAAGTTGATTGAAACTTGAACAATTTGTAGGCTTTGGGGAAGCCCTCTTTAAAAGGAAGCTGAACATCTAGAGAGGGAATACCTGAGCAAACTCTTACAGGAGACAATGGGAACAATAGCATTCTACTGGTTTACAAGTGAGAACACCCACCCTTTGTCTAAATTATGATACTATCATTATTTAAAAGCTTGGTAACTAATAAATTATGGAATTTTTGCATTATTTTGATTTTTTTAAACATTGCATTAAAATGTCATCTTTATTATGAAGTTCTTTTGGTGCCCCTTAAGTTTTACACCAGAAGCAAGTCCCCCACTCGCCTCACCCTAGTCCCAGACCTATTTGACACAGACACTTTATCCACCAATGGAAATGTTGTTAGGATTGATCATCCTGGAGAAAGGCTGACTGTGGAACAACTATTGTGGACCAGGGTTATATGACTCAGGTGGAGATGGACATTCCCTGGGACTCAGAGGTGTGAGAGGCATGAATTCTAGGAAAGCCAAAATGCTCGGTGACTTCCCTTGAAGAACGCTATGCAGAAAGGCACCCACAAGGGACCCCTTGTGCAGATGGGCTCAGGTTTGAAAGTCAGCACACATAATAGCCCTTAGATATGCACTAAGTCATTCTTCTATGATCCAACCCTTATATCTCAGTGAAGTCTTCTTTCTAGTAGTGGCAAACTGTTTAGTGCCAGCAAAAACATCTCAGACTCTTGCTAATGATCTCACAATATTATCAAATTATGAACCCATGCCATACATTTTCTTATTTTAGTACATGTCTTTCTTGAGAAGTCACATTACACAATTTATGTCCTTCCCCTTGTGATAGCTTTTTCTTCCATCTCTACTTCAGATATTCATAGTAGATTTATGAGTTTCATATCTTTACTACTTTTCTAACAATATAAAGTGCTACCCACACAGTTGATTGACATCGTTTTTATTTCTTGTTGAAACCTAACTGAATTCTTTATTGCTGCTGGTTTATAGTTTTCACTGATGATAAAGAGAGAATGAAGGAATCCACTTGTGAGCATCAGAGCCCACAACGCTATAAAAATAGCTAGTTGATGGCAAAATGTCCCAATAGCCAGTCATGTAAACTTCAGTAATTGTGTTGTCAGATATTGGCAAAGAAATAGACATCTATTCAAACACTCTTTGCCAATAGTGTGATGCTGAACATTTAACAATGGTTTAACAATGGTTCTCCAGGAAATAGAAAAGCCCTAAATTTTTTTGTGTGTTTACCAATTTCCAAGGTATAAATGCTCTCACTGTGGTTGATTTCAAGCTGTCAACAGAACATCACTGAATGTGGAATGGGAAAGATTTGCACAGTGACACACTACTATTCAATATTTATACATGGAGATACAATTAATAGAATAATATCAAGAGTATAGGTAGTCGTAAATAACTACAAAGTGATGAATTTTTGAGACTTCATTTCTTTAAAAATATTTAATTCTAAGTTTGCAGAAGTTAATTTTTACTAATGGCTTGCAAAATCCCTGAAAATTTCACAGTCAGGTTCCATGAGCCTGGATGACACAGCTGTGTGACACACCTCTGCCCCTCACTAACCGTAGTGGAAGGGAGTGGGTCACGAGCAGAGGAACCTGACGAATAAAGCTCCTCGTGCATAGGACTAGCAGCAGCTCTGAAGAAGGGTGACTGCCTGCGTCGAAGGAACGATGACAGAGAAACTGGGAGACACGGGAAAATCAGCTTTTTAATGCAAGGGCATGAAAGTAAAATATATTTTGGCTGTCCTGTCCTCTGAAAAACTCATGATGCTTTGGTTTCATCTAGTTTTGTGCTATGCAAGCAGGGCCATGCTTTTGGACCTGCCCTACTTCACTGCTCTGCCAGGGAATTTTGTTTAGGAACTTGAAATGTTTTTCCTCTCTAGGTTTATAAAAACCAACGATTGCATTCTGGCTTTGGAAAAGGGGACTCATCATAAGGATGGTTAATCTAAAAAATAATACAGAGAGTTGGAATTTGCAGAATAGTGCTCTAAGATCAAAGTTCCTTTTGGCAGTGTAAAATTTGGCATGCTTGGGTTGGGAAAAAAGTTCCCTTCTCCCCAGTTTTGTCAGAGTAATTTAGGAGAATGCCTTTGTACTATCTCTGATATAGGTACCTTCTAGATGGGCCATATTCTGGACCCACAATCTCGGTGTTTAGATCAGTCCCTTGAGATTGAAAGGCCTGGACCCAGGACATATTCAAATTCTCACTTTTGGGAGGACACAGTAAGAAGAGAGGCAAGGAAGCCAACTACTTAACTGTCGAGCTTTAGCCCATCACACCTGCAGGAAAGTGGGGAATGCAGGCTTGGAAATGTAGCCTCGGACCTGTAGCCATTGCTATTTCTAGTGAGAAAGCGTAATGCTGTAATGCAACTTTTTCATGACTGTAGTTGCTCTAAAATGTTATCTTCTATTTATGTGCTACTTCATGAATTTCCATTCTTGTGAACAAATTAAATTTGATTGCTCTCTTCTGGCCATGAAATCTGTCCGTCAAACAAAGCATTTTGGCTATAGAGCAGTGGTTTTCCAATCATCTTCCAGATAGAAGAAAGTTCCTGAGCAGTTCCAGTCTGTGGTTGGGTTCTGAGTATGATTTTATTTGATAAAAAGACTTTTCTAGGCTCAAAAAATCAAGTTTGTAAACCACTGGTAAGAGAGAATAGAGGTTGAACTTGTGCAACATGACTAACATCAGAAAGAATTAATCTGGAAGCATTGAAAAGTCACTGTTGGAATTTAGACTTTGTTACAAGTCAGTGGTTTAAAGCTAAAAGAGATGTGAAAAAAGTCCTCCACATTAAATTGAAGATTGTTGTCCTGATATTATTCTTACTCAAGGACTATTGATTTTTTTTTTTTTTAAATCAAGCTGTTTAAAAATGTTGTGCTAAGGATGAAACCATATTCAATGACAAATGGGCTGCGTAAACTCTCTTCACTGGGCCTTATCAAAGCTTTTCACATGGTGCTTGGATGGCTTGTTTTCATGGGCAGAATCCGGTCCTGCATCCTTATCTGGCTTCATTATTATGGATATGAACATGGTTCTGAGACTCTCACTAGTTCCACAAAAGAAGATTTTGTAAAATGCAGCCTGATAAATTCTCTATTCAACAAGAGAGCTGAAGAATGTTTTCCCCACTGTACCGTAGTTTAAAGATATCTGACCTGAGTTTCTTTCTATAGGAACTCGTTTTTATAGGAAGACTATATTTTGGTTACAATCCTTGACTATTACTCTTCGTTCTTCTCCTTTTCCAAACTAAGTATCAGTGCTTTTCCTCCCACATTGACTAATCCAGGAAAACCTAGGATGGAAGACAGACTGGGGAAGAAGAAATTGAGAGCTGTGCCAAACATGGGGAAAAGCCTTTCACAGGAATGTGAAGCTCACTTTGTCACGAAGTTAATTCAGATCAGTCCGACTCAGTTAGAAAAATGAAAGGCTAGTTTTAGATCTGAAACCCCCAAGTACCTCATTTTCTACCACGGAGGCTCCCTCGTTGTTCTCCTCTGTGTTTTTTTCTTTCTTTTCGTAACTTGAAAGTTAAAAAAACCCTAACTCATAGGTCAAGAAACCAAGAAGCCTATCCTTGGTGTGAGCAGCATCCTGCTTCCAGTTTACTGGCAAAGGTGTCCGTTCACTACGAGCTGAGCATTGTGCTAAGATTATCTGATTTCTTTCTTATATCAACTCTGAAGAAGGAAACTTTAGTATTCCAACTTTGTGGATTAGGAAATTGAAGCTTAGAGGTATTGCATGATTTACCCAAGGTCGCTCAGCTGGTAAATGGTAGAAAAAGGATGCAAAGCCAGGCAGTGGGACCCAGGGTTTGGGCATTTAACTGCATACCACACAACAGAGCCAAAGGAAATGGTGGGGGAAGTAACGGCAACAGCATGATGCAGGGGCTGTGGGACCAGAAAAGATGAAAAGCTATTGTTCTTTCCCTGGTAGGGCCTATTCTGGGCCCTGCTTCTTAGCACTGTCATTGTAAGAACGTCCAAACCTGTAGAAAATTTGCATAAGAGTTTATTTGCCCCAAACATACTGCACACCTGAAAGCAAGATCTCAGCAGACTGAGGAAATGCTCCCCAGAATGGCAGTTTGCAGTTTGTTTTATACATTTGGAGTTTAGGAAAGAATGTAAAGATTATATGAATGTGGGAGAAAACAAGGCAGGGAAATCTCTCTGATTGGATTACAGGATAGTTATCATGAGTCTGTGCATTCTTGAAGGTGGTTACACTTGAGGGAGGGATCTGAAAAGTAAGCATTTCAAAGCTGTTAACCTAGATGTACAAAAACAATGGCCATGGCTTGCTTCAGGCAGGGATAACATTTTACTAGAGAGGTTAAAGGCCAGATACTTGACTGCACATCATAGACCTGCCCAGTTAGGAATTTATGATCAGATAACACTGTGAGGTTACTTTCCATTAGATTTATTCCAGAGCCCCTTTTTAATCCACTACATTCATCTATGCATAATACAAAATTTTCTCTATCTCTTAAACTTGATGTACTTTATGTAATATTTGTATGAGGTCAAATTTGTATAAGTTGAGGGACTAAATAGAACAGGAAAGGAGCAAGGTGAGTAAAATAGTTTTTTTTTTAAAATTTGGTAGCTAAAAGAGAAAGGAATTATAGAGATAAAGAAGTAGGAATGGGAAGAAAAACAGAAATTATGAGAAAGGAACAGCACTTGGAAAGAAGTTAACTCTTATTCCGTTATAAAAATACATGTGCTAGCCTGGATT
This sequence comes from Pteronotus mesoamericanus, assembly GCF_021234165.1. Taxonomy (NCBI): domain Eukaryota; kingdom Metazoa; phylum Chordata; class Mammalia; order Chiroptera; family Mormoopidae; genus Pteronotus; species Pteronotus mesoamericanus. The sequence continues at coordinate 17,059,051 of NW_026555285.1, read as the reverse complement.
CTGCTCTGTCTGTCTGTCTGTATCTCCCTTTCTTCCCTCCATCCTCCCTTCCTTGTCTTGTTAAGCTCTTTCAGATTCTCAGGATCATAAACATTCTCCGGGCATCTTAAGTATGGTAGTTATTTCTCAGGGAACTGAAGAAAATAAGAAAAGGAAGTAAGGAAAAAGAGAAAAAAAAATAAGTCTGGCAGCTAAACCACCACGCCTTGGGGATAATAGACTCTTGTTCACAAAGTCAGACACAAAGCCAGACCTCAAGGAGAGCTGAAAGAGCATTCAGTTACTAATGTAGTATCTCATTATTGCCTTCCCCTTGTTAGCAGGCCTCCAGTGTCTGCCCGTCTGTCTGCCTGTCTCTCTGTCACAGCTTTTACTTATTGCCACCACTGACTCTTCTTACTCTCCTTTCTACTACCTCATGGCTTTTTCTTACTCTTCACTTTGCATCATAGTCTTGCCTTCTTTCTGTATATGTTTTGACATAGAAACCTCCAAACCTGTAGAGAATTTTCCAAAAAGTTTATTTGAGCCAGACTGATGACATATGCCAGGGAGTAAGATCTCAAATGCTCCAGAAAGTAACAGTTTTGCAGCTTCTTTTATACATTTGAAATTAAGGGTGGAATTTAAGAAAGATTACTTGGAGTTGGGAACAGGCAAGGCAGGCATTAGAACACAAGATAATTAACAAGATTATGTGCTTTCTTGAGGGTTAATACCCACTTTGAGAGTTATTCTGGTGTTTCAAAGATGTTAACCTAGATGCACAGAACAATGGACAGGGCTGGCTTAAAACGTTTCACTACAAAAGTTATAGGCCTGGAGCATGACTACCCACTATGACCTGACCAATTAGGAATTTACGAGCAGTTCACCCTGTGAGGTTATTGTCCATAGAACACCTTCTTTTCGTCAACATATATCACAGCTTTTGCCAACCCATCCAAGGAAGTCTAGTTTATTCATTCTCTCATTCATAGGATATTTAGTTTGGATTAGACTTCTCTCTTATATATCCCCTTGACACTCACTCCTTCCCTGCATTGAATATTTTTTAGGACACCTGACCGATTCACAAGAATCCCCTTAATTGTCCCTTTTATCCTCATATGTGGACTAAAAGTTATTTAGTATAACACGATCCCATTTCCTTAGGAGCCAGACCAGTCACAAGATCAGCCAATCACAGTTTCTCCTCCAGAAATTTGAATTCGCAACGAAGAGAATGAGTCAGCCTCTCTAGGTGGCTGAGCCTTTAACTTGTGTAATGTGGCTGTCCTTGATCCTCACCTGGCCATACACTGTCTTTCCTTTCTCCAGCCCAGACAGAACTCAGCTTTCTCACTAGTTTCAATGAAAGTGTCTGGGCACCCTGGTTACCTTATAATTTTTGTAGTCTCTACTGGGAATGAGGTGAAGGGAAGAGGGGTCACTCATTCCCTCCCCTTCCCCTCCTGCCTAACTGCCTCTCCGGGGTCACATTCATTCTTCCCCTTGTTTTATGCAGAGCAGTTCAGAGTTATCTTTTGCAACTCGTGCATGCCCTGAGGACTCACCCGCTAAGCCAATCAGCTTATCAAAGTATTACTTTCATACTAGATATTCCTCTTCAGGGGAATTCTCGTCATTATAATTATCTTCTTCAGAAAGGTTTGTACTTGGAATCTGTAACCAGCTTGGTAACAGCACTTATATGGGTGAGCAAAAAAGTCAGTCTTTGGAAAAAATTAAGAGAAATGAGGAGGAGAGTCAGAAAGAGAACACTTCTTGTGTAGACGATGCCTCTCAATTCCTGGTCCCTGCCCTCCCTAAGGTCAGGCTGCATTCCTCCCCCAGTTCTATGAAATAGAATATAACCTAATAATTCCCTTTTTAACTTAGATTAGCTAGGCTATAGAGCATTTGTCACCCGATAACCCAAATTAATATATTCCCCTGTCAAAAAAGCATCTTTTTGATTACCATTGACAGTTATCTTGTCTTTGCTCTTCACTTGAATGAAAGCTTCTTAAGGGCAAGGATTGCATTTGTCTTGCTCGCTATTTTATTCTCAGCACTTAGCATGTTTCCCGGGCACATAATAACTATATTTTGAATGACTATACAATTATTACTGCCAACTGTTTGCTATGCACTGTCTCGTACACTGTGATTATAAATATGAAAGACATGACTGTTGACCTCACACTGCTTCGAGTCTAGATTACTCTCAGATCAGTTCAGTTCTACTTCGACTTTAATTGTCCTCTGTTTAGATAGGACTCTGAGCTTTGGCACAGGGGGCAGTGTTGACTCAAATGACCAAATCTCACAGGGGGCGGGGATAAAACTGGGCCTTGGGGACAGCTGGAACCAGAGGCAAATGTGGTCTGACTCTTCCCCATGTCAAATTTATTTCCTGCTGCATATGACATTGCAGCCACCAGTTAAGTTTTCACACTTAACTTGTTCCAACTTTATTATGACTTCCCATGTTTCCAATTTGAAAAATCCTGGAGAAGCCCTCTAATTGGTTCAGCCTGTGTTAAGTGCACCTCTCTAGGCCTATCTCTTTACTTCTAGGCCCTAGATTTATTTTAGTTTAGGTTTCTATCTCTACACCAGTAATGACCAGCAGCATCTGCAGGACAGTGACATCTCACAATCTTAGCCACACGGATGGGGCATGGCCAGAGTAGGGGCGGACGCTCTCCCAGGCAGACAAAATAGAACATGTCTGCCCACCCGATCTCCTTCTCTTCACATTCATCAACTCCTATCCCTGACTTTATTTAACAAATGTCTATTAAATGCTCTTTTAGTGCTGTTCTCTTTAGACTAAGCATTTATATTTTATGTATCGAAAGTCCTATACTCATAACCCATTTTTTCCCGCATTTATTTTTCAGAGCCACAGCGTAGTGAAACCTTCAAGCACTGGTTTATTTGGATCATTCCGGAGCACATGAATCAGGTTATTTTATCTTTTGTTCCTATCCTTGCCATCCCTAATCTGTCAGGCCGTCCTGAATCTATACCATCAGGCTTGTTTGTTCTACTTCTCTATCCTTTTATCATGGTTCCATTAACTCACAACCAAGGATGTCAAGAGAATAAATAGCCCAATAAAACAAAAGAATATACTTCTAGATTTTAAAAGAAAGAAACATATAAGAAATACATAAATCATATGTATGACAATAGCCCAGAAGATTGCATGGGAAGATCTTTGTGTTTTCTGTAGGAGAAAAGAAAAATGGAATTTTTATTCCTTGCACCAGCATTTGACAGCTGGAATTATTGTATATTGGGTACCAAACAGGAAGGATGGACCTCAGGAATAATTTTGCCTGAATAAGCACAATTCCATGGAGGATGACTGCACATTTTCTCCGGGGATCATCTTATAATAGAGAATAATTTAAACATGAGCCTAACCTACATTTTGTCTAAGAAATTATTAATCATGACCATGTCCTCCTTTTAAAACGTGGTCCCTTACAACAAGGGCTTGGCCTGCCAACTTCCTGTCATTTAATGTCACACCTATGTAATGGAGACTCATGTCTCCATGAAGTCTTCCCAGATAAACAGAAGGCACTTGTCCAAGAGTAATAAACACCTGGTACACAGAGTGCTAAGAGCACAAATAAAGATAAATTCGTTGGCCTGACCTAAATGTTCTCTAAATCTCAAATGAATCTAATGTTATCTGACATTTGGCACTTTCTCTATCTAAACCAGAAGGACCCCTCTTTGGTCAGGGTCTCATCACTCTTCTTCAAGTAGTAACTGTTACTCTGCCTCCTGGCGCTTACCTGCTGCCTCTCTAGGGCACATTGTGATCTTCAGGTTTAGCATCCAAATTCCAGCGGAATATAATTTTAAGTCATTCTAAATGTTTAGTTCCTGGAGTCCATACTAATGTAAGGATAAGCTTAACATCAAAGGGGAACTATTCTTAAGAGTCTCTATGTGACTCGAATTAGAAATAAATTATTTTAGCATTTAAAAAATGCTCTTTAGAGATCTCTTAATTTTAAGCTCTTAGGTTTACAACTTAGGAGGCTCAGACTCCAAGAAGGAATTTTCCCCAAGGTCACACAGACATCAGTGACACAGTGCTACTTACGCTAATGCAAATGTTGTTGTACCGTAACTGTGGAGAAAGCAAAGCTATTTAAAATATGTTCAAAATATGTTCTAAACATTTTAGTATATTTACTTATGATGAAGACATTTTTTTCTGTCAATAGAAGGCTGGATCAGTGAACAACCAGCAATATAGATTCTGCTTCTTCTATAGATTCACAAGTTACTAATGACTTCCCTTTCTGAAAGTTAAAGATTGAGTACACTAATCTTTGAGAGGGAGAAGGCAATTTAGAGGGGTGGGTGAGAAACCACTGAGAAAGTCACCAGCTTCAGATGCAGAAAACTGCCCCAATCTCAGCATTAGATAAGAATAGACTTAGGCTACTATTGCTTTTGTTACTACTATTGCTGTTATTATTTAACATAATCTAACCTCTAATGTCCTTCCAAAGCAAGCTCTGAAGTGCAATTTACAGCTCTTAGGAATGTATTCTCCTTTTCTGATCAAAGCCTGTTTGCTGTCATTTAGAAGCCTGGGGTTTGCAAACAGCAGTCTACTGATGGGCTGAAATAAAAGAATTTTCACATGACTTGCACTAGAACCTAACCTGATCTTCTGGCTGCAACAGAAGAGGTGGCTTTGTAAGAAGGCAAGACAGACCTCTGGACTCATACCTAGCGTGCCTCAAACACCAGGGTCCAAAAGGCTGTGTGATCACCATGCTCCCTGTCAATCCTTCCAGGCTTATAAATTTCCTTTGTTCATCATTTTGACCAGCTGGTCAACCTCTCTCCTTTCCGGCTCTGCCTACCCTCTCCACAGGATTACCATGCAGTGCTACAGATTTTCCCAAACATCTGCCCATTTTATTTGTTCAGAAGTGACAGTTCTCCCCTTGACTTAATCTAATCTCCTAGGGAACCAAATGCTCTTTGCAGAATATTTTTTTATTATTCCAAACTTTCTTCTCTTAAAACAGATTATTTAATCATGTATTTTGTTTAACATCAGAATGAAATTTAAATTAAAAAATTCACTAACCTTTTCTATGTTCTGTAGGAAGCAGATTGCAGCAATTGTAAATCCAGTGACAATACTACACAGCAATGAAAAAGAATGAATTCTCTCTATGCGCACATCATGGATGAATGTCCCAGACATAATGAATTTCCCAGGTGAGCATGAGAAAGGGCACACAAAAGAGTACATGCTGAATAATTCCATATTTGTGAGGTTCAAGAGCAGCAAACCTAGTCCATGGTAATGTGGGCCAGAGAAGGTTGCTGCGGGCAGAGGTATTGGCTGCGAGTGAGCACCAAGAGCCCGCCGCTGCTGCCAGGAAAGCTCTATCTTCATCCAGGAGGTGGCAAAATTAATTTATACTTCTTTAAATATTCACCCAGTTGTAGACTAAGATTTGTGTACTTTACAATATATAAATGTATATATAGTATTCTTTCATTTTAAAAATTGTAGAAGTATGTTTTACCTGTATTTTATTTTTTTCATATCAGTTCATGGAGATTTTTTATTTTTATATATCTGCATAATTCCATTGTGTGTGTGGATATACTATTGTTTATTCACTCAGTTCTCTATAGTCGTATACATGTATTTAAAAAAAATTTTTTTTCAAGATCCAGTGACTTAATTGATATAAAGAGAATTCTTCAGGGTCACCATTCCTGCAATTACAAATTTTCTTTTGGGGGCACACAAAGTCTTGCAGTCCTAGTCTTTGTCAGTGGGGAGAGCAATGGCCCCTCCCAGCTTGGTTGCTCTTCTAGGACAACCACAGCCAGGCTGCTCTGCCAAAAGGGGAGGCTCCCCACCTCCTTGCTGCACCAGCCTAGCCTTCCAGTGTTGCTGTGATCAGCTGGTTTCTTCTCACAGGATTGTCTCCTTGACATCAAGAGTACCTGCATATCTTTCTGGATATGCCAGACATAACCAAAAGAACATCCAGAAATCCTCCTTTAAATATTTAAAAATTATTTTAAAAACAACAGCATTATAAAAGCAACGTATATTGTAGTCAATTCATAATCCTCACAAAACTAATACAAGAAACAAAAATGGGACCCCATGATCATAGCACACTAACAAATCACTTATTTTCTCATATTTATTTTCTTTGTTCATCCTTGTCCATATGTATAAGTAATTTTAAAGGTTTAAAAACATAGTTATAGTTATAACATGTTTACATAACAATTCATCACATAATTTTGAAAAATATTTCATTAAATTAATGTACTATTATTTATTCTCATTTTGTAAAACATTTGGTGTGTTTTTAGTTTTTTCAGTGTTATGAATACTGAGTATTTTCAAGTTCATAGCTTTTTTTATTCTTTCAACACTGAACATAGCTTACATTTTCAGGGACAGGATTACTGGATGGGAAGACTTGATTGTCTTATGGAACGTGCAAGCGAATTTGTTTTAGAACAATATTGCATGGATTCTGAGTTGCTAGCAATGCATCGTGGTTACCAGTTTTACCACAGTCTTGCCAACACTAAATAATTTCTTTTTTTAAAATAACAGCTTTACTGAGATGTTCACACACCACCCATACCCATTAGCAATCATTCTTTATTTTCCCTCCTCTCAGCCGTTGGCAAAACTAATCAATTTTCTGTTTCTATGGGTTTGTCTGTTCTGAACATCATGTATAACTGGAAACACACAATATGTGATCTTTTACATCTGGCTATTTCCATGAGGCTGTTTTGTTTTTTTTAGGTTTATCCATTTTGCAGCATAAATCAGTATTTAATTTTTTATGGCTGAAAAAGTATTCCATTGTATGGATATGACACTTTTTTTTATTGATTCATCAGTTGATGGACATTTGGGTTGTTTCTACCATTTGGTTATTATGAATAATTTTGTTATGAGCCTCTGTATACAAGGTCTTGTGTAGATGTGTTTCAAGTTCTATGAATACCAAGTAGGAGTGGAATTGCTGGGTTACTCTATGTTTAACTTTATGAAGAATTGATACACTGTTTTCAAAAGTAGCACACTATTTTACATTCCCACAAGCAATCTATGAAGATTCCAATTTCTCCACATCTCCCATATCTTGTATTTTCTTTTTAACTTTCTTGATGGTGTCCTTTGAAGCACACATTTTTAATTTTGATAGAGTCCAACTTATTTTTTTGTGTGACTTGTTCTTTTGTCATCACATCTAAGAAACTATTTTTGAATTCTCTAAGATTTACATCTATATATTCTTCCAAGAGTTTCATAGTTTTAGCTCTTACACTTAGGCCTATGGACGATTTTGAGTTAATTTTTATGTGAAGTAGTGTTCAACTTTTATCTTTTGCATGTGGATATGCAATTGTTCCAGCATCATTTTTTGTAAGACTATTCTTTCCCCCATTTGAATTGTCTTGGCTTTCTTACTGAAATCAATTAACCCTAGGTATAAGGGTTTATTTCTAAATTCTCAATTCTAATCTATTTATCTATGTTTCTGTCTTTATTCCAGTAGCACAGTCTTGTTTATCGCATCTTTGTAGTAAATTCTAAAATCAAGAAAGATATATTCTCCAGTTTGTCAAGATTATTTTGGCTAAGTCCTTTGGATTTCCAATTGAAAATTACAATAAGCTTATCAATTTCTATCCAAAAAAAGAAGCTGTGAATTTTTTTAAACCCTCACCAGAGAATATGTTTATTGATTTTATAGAGAGAAGAAGAGGGGAGGAAGAAAAAGAGAGACAGAGAGGAAGAGAGAGAAAAACATCATTTGGCTGCCTCCCAGATGTACCGCCCTGACCAAGGATCTAAGCCACAACCTAGGTTATCTTCCCTAACTGGGAATCAAACCCACAATCTTCTGGTGTATGGGACAATGCTCCAACCAACGGAGCCACCCAGCCATGGTGGCAGCTGGGATTTTGATAAGTATTGTGTTGAATTTGCAGATTAATTTTGGGTGTGTTGTCATGTTAACAATGTTAAATCTTCTAACCCAAAATATAAAATTTCTTTCTATTTATTTAGGTTGTCTTTAATTTTTTTCAACCATGTTTTCTGGTTTTAAGTGTACAAGTGTTACACATTTTTTATTAAATATATTCCTTAAAAATTACTCTTATCATGTGATCACAAATGTAATTGCTTTTTAAAGTTCATTTACAGATTGGTTATCCATAGAAATACAGTTGATTTTTATATATTATCTGATATCCTACAATTTTGCCAGACTCATTTACTACTTCTCATAGGTTTTCCTTTGTGCATTCCTTTAGATTTTCTATACATAAGATTATGTCATATGGAAATACAGATAATTTTACTGCTTTTCTGATCTAGATGACTTTAAAAAAGAATTTACCTGCCTATTTGTTTAAATGAATGCCTTTAGTACAATATTGAAAGAAGTGGTGAGGATAGGCATGCTTGTCTTGTTCCTGATCATAGTTAAAGGTATCGAACCATTAAGTACGATGTTAGCTGTGGGGTTTTGTAGATGACCTTTAGTAGGTTGAGGAAGTCCTCTTCTATTTTTAGCTTATTGAGTATTTTCCTCATGAAAGGGTGTTGGATTTGTCAAATGCTTTTTCTTTGCATTGAGTTGATCATTTGTTTTCTTCCTTTTTTAAAAAATTAATGTGGTATATTACATTGGTTGATTTGTGTTGAACTACCCATGCATTCCTAGGGTAAAACTTACTTGGTCATGGTATACAATCTTTTTTACACGTTACAAGACTTGGTCTACTAGGATTTTGCTGAGGAATTTTTTCATCTATATTTATAAGAGATATTGGTCTACAGTTTTCTTGTGATAATTTTGTTCAATTTTGATATCTGGGCAGTATTGCACTGATGTTCATTCTCCTTTAAACATTTAATAGAATTCAACAGAATATAATTTATTGTATATACTTAAATGTTGTGGTATTAACACAATGTTATTTTAGCTTCTATTTCTTTGATGACTAACAAGGTTAAACATTTTCCCATATGTTTGCTTACTAATTATTTCTGTTGGTATGTATTTTTTGTTCATGTCCTTTGCTCATTTTCATGTTAGGGTCTCAGTGTTTTTCTTATCAATTTTAATGAGATTTTTATATAGTACCCCTCAGATCATTACGTTTTAGTCCAGTAATTTTTCATTGTCCAGTAGTATTAATGTATTTTAGGCAGAGGGAGGATAAGCCAGGTGCTAAAAACACTTCTGTTTATAATAATTTTCTCTTATTGGCATGCAAGATTATTCTGTATTTAAGAAGGAAAACAAGAGATCATAAATCTAATTAAAAGTAAATTTATGTTCCTTGATGCCCAGGCCAATTTTAAAAATTTATTTTCTTGCATATTTATTTGTTTTTACTGCACCAAACTAGGCATATATATTAAACATATCAAATCCATAAGGTTTTATCTTTCTTCTAAGTTCTTGCTAAAGGTTTCATTTAGTGAGTTTGACTGAGTACCATGCCTATACGCTCAGTTTAACAACAAATTCAACTTCCTCTGACTTTTTGTTTAACCCCAGAAGACATCAAAATGATAATCAAACAATTTAACAAATATGTGTATTAAAAAATTAATTCTTCATGCTAATGAAGAGCTAATGAAGAGGACTTGATGAGTCCTCTATAATGTCAAATATTTGATTAAGAAGCCCAGTTGGCATACAGTATGATTAGAGGATTTTAAGATAAATATCATTTCATATAGGCCTATCACAATGCCTGAACATTCCCCATTAAACATGCATTATTTGTTTATACTTAGAAATATTTATATTTTGATTTATTATACACTGCTTAATATATTTACATACATTCCTGCAAATTAGTCAAGAGGGCCAAACAGTAGGACACCCCAGTAAGTTCTGTTCAGAGTCAGGGATACCCCACTAAAGGGAGCTGTGGTACCAACGGAGGCTATGAAGATTACTAGTCCCCCACTTGATACTTCCTCCTGGCTACGAGGAAGCTTGATTCATATTTCAGCTTCCTTTCCTGGCTTCTGTTATGCGACCTTACTCCCTTCCACTTGAGAGACAGACAGATATTTTTGTGTGATCAGATCTGGAAAATTTTATTCCAAATCTATTTCGTGTATGTGTGTGCGTGCGCACGTGTGTGTGTCAGAGAGAGAGAGAAGGTGGTGGATGTGGGTGGATGAGTTTAAATGCAGAAAAAGTAAACAAAACACACAAAGGTGCATTTTGCCAGCATAGATTAGGAACCAAAGCACTTGAAGTCTGCTTTAAGAAAGTGATTTAAACTGGCTAGTGCAGAGGATCTTGCTTGGCTCTTTGCACTGTAACCAGAGCAAAACCCCATTTGCTCTAGGAGAGGTTCATTTCCTACTCTCTTGTCACATTAGATGGGTGTACATAGTCATACAATGTCTCCTCCTTCCTGACCTGCAGGAACAAGGTCCACGCTAACTATATAGGGGGGAAATGTTTAATTATTTGTTTTAATCACTTTTTCCTGATCTTTTTTGGTCCATTTCTCTTGATCATAAATGTCACTATTTCTATAAACTTTATTCCTTTAAGAAGCATCTATATGTGTAATTTAATCAAGTACATATATCATTAGAAGCTTACTAGACACTATATTAAATAAATTTTTTCCCATGAGTTACTTTTATTCCATTTTTTGACCTAAACAAGGCCACGGGCTCTATCATTTATGTCTACACAATTCTTACTTAAAAAGGTACGTAACCTCTCTGGGTCTCAGTTTTGCCATTCTTAATAAGAAGATAATTCTTCCCTTTCAGGATGGTTGAGAGGGTCTGCCAGACATTTGTTCTAGCCCTCTTGGCCGTGAGGCAAGAATGGAGGCCATTAGCCAAAGGGAAGATAAAAGGCAGCATAGGATCATCAAAGATCCAGCCCTGTCTTCTCTGCTGCCCAGATGACCCATGGCCGTGGCCCATTACCGGAAAAATCACCCTGGGTGAAGGGAGGGAGAAAGGAGAGAGGATGAAACCCTGAAATGATGTGACTCTATACAACCATGAATAACCAAGCAGCTACTGGAGTGACTGTTCACCGTGTATTGGCCAATTAACTCTGTTCATTAACCTGCAATTGTAAGGCTCCTTCCTCATAGCCTGATAGATACCGCAGCCTCTTATTCTCTTCATTTGGAGTTGAATTTAGCTTGACAGAAGAGCTGGAAGATTTGGGGTAGAGAGTTCAAAAACTGTTTCTGTACCCTTTCTTCTTCTTCTTATATCCTCATGGATATATCAGCCATTATGATGTCCTAAATGTTGAAAACACTCAGAAAACTTGTGAGTCACTGTTTGGAAACTCTTCTCCAACCTGAAGTCATTATGTCTGAGCTGTTGCTAATGGAAACATTCTAGCCAAAGTCCAGGGAAAATGTATCCTTTACTCACCTTACTCACATAATCATCAAATTATTAAAGCCTCTACAGTTCTAAGTGTATCAACATTACCATTAATTGCAACCAGGTCATCAGAACGTGAAATCAGTAATAAGCATTGCCATTAGCAAGAGCCAAGAGAGCAGAGGTCAAGAGTTGGGTTTTCATACAAGCAAAAGGCTTCTAAAAGCTTTAACATAGGAAACTGTTTATCAACTCTTTGCATCCAGTGAGATGGATATGTTTTATTTATGTAGGGAGTACACATTGATTCTGTGAAGGAAGCACTTCCCTTCCTACAGACAACTTGCTTATTGCCATTAGTGATGAAGCTTCCGATAAGAGTAAAGGCTGCACCTTCACATTTTTTTCCTGCAAATGTGAGTATTTCTCAGCACATCTGCAAGAACAGCAGAGTGAAGAGCAAATGAAAACCTGAAAACAACTGGAAGACAACGGGAAAACAAATGGAAGAAAATGGAAACACCTCATGTCTTCTTACAGAGTTTAATTGAATCAGAAAGTTTTCTCCAAGTTTAGGGCAAACTCATTTGGCAGCAAAACCAGCATTTACATAAGGCTGTTTAAAGACTGTTTATCCTACTTAGTATGAATATTCATTCATTTTTCTGTGGAAATAACAATGTGCTTGATTACAGGGCACAGACCTGTTGGGAATGTTATATTACCTATCAGCACATTACATGAGCTATATGTATTAACTTATCTTCCTGAAACCTAAAAATTCCTGAATTCTAAATACTCATAGACTCAAAGCTGTTAGGTAAGGAAGTGTGAATTTGTACTAGTTTTTCAACTTAGATTATATAGAATTATTCTAGATATTTTTACTTTTTATGGCATTATGCTTGCCCTGTATTCCTGACCTTAGTATCCTCATCTGTATCCATAAATTATAACATAGCTCGTCTTAACCGGAATACTAGGTAATTAATGATAACTAAGTACTTAAAATAATGTGCGTGCAAAAATGAGAAACATAATGTGTGTATGAGTTTACAGATACACATACACACACTACTATGGCAAAAATCTTGGCTTTAGTAAATACGGGTCTCTAATTGATACTTTCATCCAACAATCTATTTCTCAGAGGCAAAACTTTAATAAAGAGCCCTGACAGCAGAACCACTAGGAAGGAGAACCACTGAAATGTCTGGTTTTAAAGAAGCTGTCTTCAGGCAGGGAACACACAGATGCTTGAATATCTTAAAGGAGCCTTGTATTCATGCTTCAAACTAATTTCTCTATAAATGGTTTAAAGAGCTCATATGTGACATCTACATGGAGCACTGCTAGTATTTCTTCTTGATTACATTACAGGAATTGGTTAGGTTTATACTATGTTTTCCAAAGAGCGGCAATATATATGGTCTATATTTGATTTTGCATAATGGGGATAATAATAGCCACATCATAAGTTGTTTTAAGGATTAGATAACACATTAAATGTCAAGCGTAATGCATTCCACATGGAGCTGCTGCCAGGTAATATAGATAGTATGACTATCCCTACTTTTCAGGTGAGGCCTAGATAAGTAGGTGGCTTGCCCAAGGTCACAACACTAGCAAACTGGAAAACTGACACCTAATGTTATTTTGTTGGCATTGGTTCGGTGTTCTTAAATAGATGATGGTGCCTTTTACCATAGCTTTTTGCAAAATGAAAACAACTTTGTGATTTTTGCTGAATATTCAAATAATACGTACTTATTATATAATCAATTGCACAGATCTAAAATTGGATAACTATAAAGAAAAAAATACCAAAAAAAAAATCACTCATCATCCAATCACCCAGGGAAAAACAAATTTAATGAGGAATAGAACCTTTAAGACACTTTTCTATGGATAAACACATGTGAACACAACATCACAATTAAAACAGGATAATAGCATACCATATTTTATAATGCAATTTTCATGTAATAATACATTTTGACATATTTACATATTAATAAATATGTATAGTTATGAATTTCAAATATGTATTAAGATGTATAATTATTTACAATAGCCAAGATCTGGAAGCAGCCCGAGTGCCCATCAGTAGATGAGTGGATAAAAAAGCTGTGGTACATTTACACAATGGGATACTATTTGGCTGTAAAAAGAAGGAATTCTTACCCTTTGTGACAGCATGGATGGGCCTGGAAGGCATTATGTTACGTGAAATAAGCCAGTCAGAAAGACAAATACGATGTGATCTCACTTATCTGTGGAATCTAATGAAGAAAATAAACTGAATAAAAATAGAGGTGTGGATACATGGAACAGATAGATAGCTGTCACAGGGGAGAAGAGAGGATTGAATGAAAGAAGGGAAAGTGTTTAGTCAAAGAATATATATGCATAACCCATAGACACAGACAGCAGTGTGGTGATTACCAGAGGGAAGCGGGTGCAGGGCAAAGGAGGGGCAGAATGCATCTGTAATAATGTCTACAATAAAAATAAAGAAAAAAATGTATAAAGTTTCACCTAAGATATTACTTCATTTATTTTTAAAATCCACAAATAGAAAAGTCAATCTGGCCAGTTCATGGTGGACTCTCCCTTCTCCTTCACTTCACCCTGGGCAATATTTCAATTAATGGGCAAGGGCTAAAAATCACCTGAGCAGTGGAGAGGACACAGTTATGTCCTTGATGGTGCTACTCTTTCCTACGCTACCTTTTACCTGCCCTCTGGCCAGCAGTTTTAATTCTTATTGCATCTTCCAGAGAGCTGGAATCACTCTTTGACATATGGCTGTCAGTTTGTACAAACTCCATTCACCTTCTTTCAAACACAAGACCTCTACAAGTCTTCTCATCATTCTACCGGTCTTAGTTTGTTCAGTCTGTTATAATCAAAACACCGTAGACAGGGTGGCTAAACAACAGGCATTTATTTCTAACAGTTCTGGAGGCTAGGAAGTCTAAGGTCAAGGAACCAGCAGATTTGTGTCTGGTGAGAGCCCGCTTCCAGATTCATAGAGGAATGTCTTCTCCCTGTGCCTTCACTCGCTGGTACGGGCAAGGGAGTTCCCTGTGGTTGCTTTAATAAGGGCACTAATTCCACTTAGGAGGGTTCCATTCTCATAACTTAATCACTTTCCCAAATTCCCATCTCCTACCATCACCACCTTTGGGTGTTAGGATTTCACATATGAATTTAGAGGGACACAAACATTCAGTCCATATACCATCTGTGTTCTCTCAGCTGCTCTCCCCATGCCAAACTGGGGTTGCACTTGAGGCCACCTGCTGACACATCTAGTACAATCATTGCTATTCTATTGATGGGTACCATGTTGTGGTAGACTGAAAAAGGACCCCAAAAGATATTCACATTCTCATCCCAGAATTTGTGAATATGTTACCTTACATGGTAAAAGGAACTTTGAAGATATGATTAAGTTAACAATCTTGATATGAAAATTATACTGGATTATCCTAGGGGGCCCAGTAAAATTACAAGGCCCTTATAAGAGGGAAGCAAAACAATCAGAAGCAAGAAAGGAGATATGGTGATGGAAGCTGAGAGAGAGAGAGAGAGAGAGAGAGAGAGAGAGAGAGAGATGCTACACTGCTGGTTTTGGAGATGGAGGAAGGGATCATGAGCCAAGGAAAGTAAGTAACCTCTAGAAGCTAGAAGAGCAAGGAACATAGTCTCTCCTAAAGCAGAAGCCTTTCCAGCCGCTTTGATTTTAGCCTATTGAAACTAATTTTGAACTTCTGATATCTAGAATTATAAGATAATATATTTTTATTGTCTTAAGTCACTCACTTTGTTGAATTTTGTTATAACAGCAACAGGAAATTAATACAGATACATGCTAAACATAGACTTCCTTTAAAAGGCATGACGTGTCCCTAGGCTATACCTAGGGAAATAATTATAGGTAACTTCTCCATTGGTGCTCCCAACCAATAAAAATTGGACTTCCATTGTCCCCACTCATCCCACCTTCAAAGCTTGATAAACAGGGATATAGAGAACTATATTTCTTCTTAGAGACCACTAGCAACTGTCAAATCTGTTACTCTAGTCTTTGTGGAAAAAACGTGTTTCCCTACCCAGAAAGAGGAAATAACTGGTCAGACTATCATTCTCCCAAATCTACCATTTGTTCTTAACGCTTGAGGGCTTGGGCTTCTAATGTGCAAAGCCAAATTTTCAAACTAAACATCTTTCTCTCACAACTCTTGCAAAACTAAAGCTTCTTGATTTAAATTTTCATTCAAAAACATATATATCTGTTATATTTGTCTTCTTCTTGACTCAATAAATGCATTCATTCAGTCATAGGTGAGGATAGAACCTGGGTTTAACATCATTATTTATGTTATAACCCTACTTATATAGATCTCCATAAACATTTTTAATGACTGCATAATATTTCATTGTATGTTTACTCTAGAATTCATTTACTTAATTCTCTCTTTTAAGATATTTATTTTTTATTTTTAGGGAGAGGAAAAGGGAGAGAAAAAGAGGGAGAGAAACATCAATCAGTTGTCTCTCATATGTGCCCCAAATTGGGGACCAAACCTGCAAAACCCAGGCATGTGCCCTGACTGGGAATTGAACCGGCAAACTTTCACTTTGAGGGGCAGCACCTAACAAACTGAGCCACACTGGTCAGGGCTTACCTAGTTCTCTTTTGATTGACATTTTGATTGTTGCCAAATTTTTACTAGTATAACAATGCAGAAATGAATATAGTCATCCTTCTGTATCTATGAGAGGTTGATTCCAAGGATCCCCTGAAGATATCAAAATCTACAGATGTGCAAGTCCCTTATATAAAATATGTAGTATTTTCACATATCAATCTTCCTGTATACTTTTAATCATCTCTAGATTACTTGTAGTACATGAAAAAATGTAAAAACTATGTAAATAATTGCTATACTATATTGTTTAGAAAATAAAACATAAGAGTCTGCATATGTTCAGTATAAACTCAACAATCATAGGCCTAACTACATAGTTCGTATCTGCAACAATGTAACATTTTTCATATATTTTTGATCTGCAGTTGATTGGATCCATAGATGTGGAACCTGCACATATAGAGGGCTGACTCTATTATTATACATACATTTTTGATCAGTTTTAAAATCATTTCTTTAATGAAAAGCCCTAGGAATAGATTTTCTAGGTCAAAGTGTATTCACATTTTACATTTAGAAAATTTTTTTACCAAATTGCTTTCCTTTTACAGTTGAAGTGAAAGAGGAATCATCCCTTTGGTTTTTTCAATTTTTGCTTTCAGATATCCTCCAATGTGTGAAAGTCCTGGTTTATTTACACTCTGTTCAATTATAGGTGTTATTTTTTTCTGTATCTCCAATGGACCAAAAATAATATCAAGTTGATATTTTACTTGTATACCTTTGATTAGCCAGTTTAATAACTTTGTATTAAACGTTTTTAAGTATTTACTGGACATTTCATTCCTTCTCCAGATTGTTATCATATTCTCAGCTCATTTTCCTTCATAGTCTTCATATACACTTTCTAAGCCATCACAGTTTTTTCCTTACGCTTGTCACTTGTCTTTCTCCTTTTATTTTTCTCTTTATTTTACTTCCATGGTTTCCCTGCCCCCATGAGATTGTCAAGTATGTCAATCATTCCTTTGAATGTTCTGATTTAGGTTGTGCTCCTGCTTTTAATTTTAGTGCTGTTTGCAGTTTGAAGAATGTGATATGAGAAATGTTTAGATTAAGTAGAAACATTTAAAAGTAAAAACATTTCATTGACACATGTCAACAGGCTTTATTTCATAATAAATAAATAAATGTACTTTGATTTAACTAAAGATTCAGGGTCTTTAAAAGCTGTCAGGTATAATTTAAATTTTTTAAAGCTGTCAGGTATAACTTTCTGAAGTTATAATGTTCATAACAGCTTGTCCCCAAGAAAGCAAGTCATATAATGGCTACAGTGTAACTAATGAATTATGTTTCACATTTTGGATCTTTTTCTTCTATAAACTAATAGACTCTAGAACCCATTCACCCAAGACTTCTTTCTCCCATACCTTGAAGAATTATTTGAATTTCCAAGAGTATTTAGAACACTGAGTCTCTAGATAGTTTCTCTCAATGTAACCTCTTGCTGTTCACATCTGGGTGACAAGAATCAGATCACTGTTCAGCACAGGAGAGTTACTTCTGTCTGCGAAGAGGTTAGTCAGCTCTGTTAATTAATTGTGTATCTTGTCTGAGGGAAATGTATCCCCTGAAGTAATGGTGGGCAGGGTGGAGTTCTAGGACAGTGTCTACGCTAGACTACCAGGTAAAACATTTTGACTAAAATGAGTGGTCAATTCAATAAGACTATTTAACTGGCAGTTACAAGCAGTGGCTTATGTGAATTAATGCATTTAACTAGTAACTTGATATTCCATGAATATACACTTTATTTTGGATTCTTTAAAATTGAAATAATTATCATGGCCTTGATATTTTATTTCAATGCCTTGTTACCCTTGATTTTCTGGGGTGTGTGTGCATGTGTGCATGCACGTGTAGAGGTAGGCAGGAAAGAGAAATCTATGCATATAATTGTTTTATAGGTAAAAGTATTTTGACATGGGATTTTTTTCCAAATATTAGTAATTCCTTCAAAGACATTCTGTATGAACTGGTAATAAATAATTATATATAAACACTTATAATTATGTTACAGATAACTTAAATGTACCTACTTAAAATAACAAAGTAAAAGATATTATGGAATACTACACAGCCATGAAAAAGAAAGAGTATACATTAAAACTCCTATTTTTTTTCCCTAATGTACTTCTATCAAGTTCATCTAACTGACAAACATTTTTAAAAATGTTAAGCTATGAATAGCAGCAAAACAAATGCATTTATTTTAAAACATAACTTCTGGCTCAAAAATATTATATTTAATATTTCTAAATATCAGAGAGATGGAATGATAGAAATCTTTATTTTGATTTTGCTGAGACAGCTTGGTTGAAAGTTGAGTCCATAAGTACTATGTTTTTCCCCTGAAAAATTCAAGTAGCTTGTATGAAAAATATCTGACAGATTCTTCTTGAGTACATTTTATCTAAATCAAATTACTTTTTGTTCAACAAAAAGCTCAAGCAGACTTCACAAATTATTAATGTTGAAATATTAAATATTTTCTAGATAGTTCTATAAGAATGATCATTCTGAGTAGGATTTTTTATCTTGATAATATGCTGTTATGTATTTTTCTCAGAAACATTTTTTTCCTAGTATGTACAGTTTTTCTCCTGTGGTGGTGAACCCATTATTTTGCTAATAGGTAACAATATATATAACAATATATCTGTCTCTGTGTTCCGGTTCCTTGAGCTTTTTCTTCAGCAATGCAAAGTTCTCTTCAACAAATTATTCCTAAAGATATCCATTAGTTTTTAACAATGGTATTTGCAAGGAACCCAATAAGCCCTGTGTCTAACTGCTTTACATCTCCGACCAGCTTGTCATGATAGGCTGCCGATTCATGTCTGTCCAGAATACCTAAATGCCTTACCGTGTGTGTTATCAGTTGTTACTTTGGCAAGATCTTCATTATTTCTAAATTGCATACTTTCCATTTCACTCTTCTTGTTAAAGAGAGATTTAAAAAAAAAAATACACAAAACTTCAGTGTCAGAGGCATCTAAGAGACATAATTAATTTCATGCTTGTCCTCATTTATTAGCAAACTTACTTCCTTTTTCTGTATTCCCTCCCCCTGATATATTTGTTAACAACCTACTGATTAGTGTTAATCCTTTTTTATTATTAGAATGTTTTGCTCACTTGCAAACACATTATCATTTCAACTAACGTCTTGTCTTCTCTGATGTGTTCACTTCGCTTCCTTGTCATCTTCTTGTTTCCCACACAGATTTTGTTTGTCAAAATCTTTTAGTGGTACATACTCAAGCCAGTTGTTCTATAGAGTTCTCATTTCTGAAGGAGTTAAAAAATATACTGAGTTTTTTCCCTGGCTGGGTGGCTAAGTTGGTTGACATTTCATCCTGTTCACCAAAAGGCTGCAAGTTCAATCCCTGGTCAGGGCTCATATGGGAAGCGACCGATAGATGTTTCTTTCTCACAGCAATGTTTCTCTCTCTTCCTTCCTCTCTTCCTAAAATCAACAAACATATCCTTGGGTGAAGATTAAAAATTTTTTTAAAATATACTGAGTTTTTATCAAAATCTCTTAGACTGAATGTTTCCTCTAAATGTTAAGGTTTTATACATTTATTTTCCCTTGGATTATTTGGGGTTATTTTACATGAATTATTATATAGTCAAGTCTCCCCTATTATACTGGAGGTGATAATTTTCCTCATCCATATCTGCTTATATATCCATAATGCTCTATAAGACATTTATATTTTATCAACAAAGCATTCTCTAAAAATCTCTAAAAAGACAGACATTGTCCTCTAATTTTTGTAACACCTAAAAAGCTAGCATTTAAGGTAAAGAACTATTTAAGATGTAATTATTCATTCTTAGGATTATTTAGATTTTGGAATTATTTTTCTCTGTACACAACTTCCTTCTACTTAGTAGGAGATAACTTGAGGTGACTTGTTGAAATGGAAAAAGCACAAAATCTCTTTTTAAACAGTGTTTGACTCTTTGCATTGTTATTTAATAGCTATGATCTTATATGAGTTACATAAATGGTCTTTGTCTAGTGTCCTCATCTACCAGTGGTAATATAAAAAGTAATTTTGAGAGAAAGATAAGAGCATATCACTGAAAGAGCTATTTGAATTGTAAAATGCTCTGCATAAATTAATATTTATCAAAGCTCCCTCTTTGTTTATGTATAGGATCAGAAAATGTGGTGTTAATTGATTTATACATAAAGGTTTGATCTGGGGGAAAGTACATACATTAAAATAAGATTAGGTGCAGGAATTTAGGTTGGAGAAAGGAGAAAAAAAGAGAGACCTTTCTCTTTTTCCTACAGAAGCTTTAATTCTCTTTTTGTTCACTTCTAAATAGTCAAAGTTAATTAAGAGAACCCCTCAATCTCTCTCATCATCTCTCTTTTCTAGCGTTCTACCTCCACCATCATTTTAGAACAGCAGTGACCTTGAGCTAAAGGATGCAGCCAAGTCATCCAGACTCTACAGGACAATGTATCATTATCACTGCCCGAGGAGGCTCCTTAGATATTTTGTACCTAATCACCTCTCCTCCCACAGAAGTTTAACAGATTTATTGTGTATCTGTTTCTGTGCAGTGGCCCTTTGTGGAGCCACAAACAATGGTAACTAGTTAAAAATATTTTGGGCCCAAAGTACTAATTTTCTTTCTCTTACAGGGGCATTATCATCTACATGTAAAACCTGTGTTATGGGGACAGATGGAAGAATTAGTACTGCAAGTTCATCATCCTCCTTCTGTCCAGTCTTACAATAAGGCTCTCCTTAGCTGAAAGCTTGGAGGCAAGGGAGCTCACAGATAAAGTCCACGCAGGTCAACCTCCTAAAACACAGAGCTGCATAAAGAAAGATGAACAGTGCGTCTAGATGGGTGAATAGAAGATATTAATATGGACAGTAAGCCAATAATCATAAAATACATTTTCTAGGTGCAGTGGTTTTGAGAATAGGCAAAGTCAAAAGTCAGAGGAGCTGTTGTTTTAGAGGGAACAGAGAAGACAGGAAATCAGAATAATAAACAGAGTTTAACACAGAAAATAAACAGGAATGGTTAGTCCAACTCAAGACCTAATTCTTCCTTCCAAATCTAAAATGCAAGAGGCCTCAGGCTACCATTGACACTCTCTCCTGCTGGTGTCTCTATGGGTTCTTCATTCATTAAAGTTCTGCTGGGAATGTGGCCCAAAAAGGGTGAATCCAACTTCTCATTTAATAGAATAAATGAGGCACAGGAGAAGAAGTTGATGGGGACGAATTAAAACTTGTATTTAAATCTTTAAATACTCCAGGACTTTCCTGTATACCACATTATACATCTACATTTCTCTTGCTGACCCAAATTTTCCAACTGTTTCCTGAAAGCTTTTATTTAATTCTTTTCTATCTCTTTGTCCTCCCTTCAGATTTTACAAGTAGTATTGAGTTATAAAGTTTTACCCTGGGAAATCGTATCTAGTAAGTTATTCTAAAGCATTCACATATTTGACAAATTGTAAATGACCTCAAGTTTTCATGCCATATAGTAATTTGTAGGTTTGCTGGGGTATTTGTGTTACAGGGTTATTGTCATTAGCTAGTAGCTAAGATTAGCTTGCTATTCTGCATTTATATTCAAATCAGCTTTGTGTTTAGCAACTTTTCCACCCATTCACAAAGCAACTCATAAACACAAAATTTTTGTGTATAATTATTTACATAGTCATTTTATGGCAAAAACTGGGCATTGTGGTGGTTTTTGGAAATTGAGGGATTTTCAAGAATATGGCTAAGAGTCTACTGTAGTTGAAAATCTAAGGCTATGAAACATCAAAGAATGGTATTTCTACCTTGGCCAGGTGACTCAGTTGGTTGGAGCATTTTCCCATACTCCAAAATGTTGTGGGTTTGATTCCCAGTCAGGGCACATACCTAGGTTGCCGGTTCAGCCACCAGTCGGGACATGTACAGGAGGCAACAGATTGATGTTTCTCTCTCACGTCAATTTCTCTCTCTCTCTTTCTCTTCATCTCTAAAATCAATAAACATATCCTCGAGTGAGGAATTTTAAAAAATGAGATTTCTCACATGGTTTTAATTTTGTTATTTTTTAGATGGCACATAAGTCTTCAAAAAATTCAGTTAGAAAGCAAAAAGGAGAAACTTAGTCATTATTCACTTTCCGATAAAGTCCTAAAACAAACCAAGTTTTCCCAATTTATCTAACACCTTTCATAAGATGCACAAAATGAAACAAGTGGTAATTTTAAGAGCATAAATATTGACTCTATTCTGCTTAAAATAAAATTATATAATCCCTTGTAAAGGAAAAGATGTTAGAGTTAGCATGGAAGAACGAATTCATGTTACTAAGAATTCATAATTAAAATGTTAAAATTCTAATATTATAAAAATGCTCATAAACTCACAGCCATCATTTGATGTCAGAATGACCTTGTAGGCATTAAAAAATAATACTACTTAGAAATTCCATTCTGAACAAAGAAATTAGATAGAACTTTATTAAATATGAGAGAAATTAGAATAATTTTATTAAATAAGATCAGGCTTCCTAAAGTTTGAAATCTACTTTGAGCTCTTGTGAACTAGAAATATAAGTATTAAGTACATATTTAAACTGGGTGAGCTACATTTACTGTTTATTTCAATCACATATTGAGTTCTGCAATCTATCAACAACTTGCATAAACACACACATGCTTTCCCCCCATGAGCCTCCTGTCAGGAATGCAGCTCTGATACCTCAGTTTTAGCCTGGAGAGACCTATTTTGAACTCCTGACCTCCCAAACAGTAAGATAAATGTCTGTCATTGTAAGCCTAGTTTGCATAAGAGCAATAGAAAACTATTTGAGGTAATGTAATCACATTCACCTCAAATTGTTACCGAACAGAAGGACCCGTTGGGGGTGTTGCCCAGATGCTATTACCGAAACAAGGACACCCTCCTTCCCCGGGATCCCTCGGTTGTGGGTCCTTTGCCCGCCGCCCTTGGAATTATGGCTCTGAATGGCAGAGTTTGGTGAAAAGAACAAGGAACTATTTATTCAAAAGTTATACAGGTTTGATTAATGGCTTAATGTCACCCTTAAACCTCAAAATCCCTTCAAAACAACCACCAGCACACACACCGTCCTGCCTTCCCCGCTTTGCCCAGTCAGGCCAGTCAGGGCACCGTCCTTCAGAAGGGTAAGAACAGAAGTCGGGGGCCCGGCTAGGCAGGCCTCACGCGGGTCTCAGCACCATCCTCTGCGTCGCCGCGATCTCCAGCTCTTAATCCATAACCATGTGGCACCTTCTTCTGGCCCGCTAGCAAGAGTCCTTTCTCCCCTCTTTTTTCCCCGCGTGGTCTTCACACTGCTCCCCAGAGTCTGTGTTCCTTTCTCTCTTGCAGGCCCGTGTCTCTCCTCTTTCTCCCCCAGTTACAGTTTGTGTTAAGTTTTTGAAACCTTCCTGATTAGCTTTGGTGATAGGCAAAATAACCCTCTTTGCATATGAGGAATGAAGCTATCCTGCTATTGACATACAAAATGACTCTTGATGGCCCTGCTCAAGGCCCCCATCCCCCATGGCGGCCTGCCCTGGGGTGGGGAGAATATATTTTTCTTGGACACGCCAATCTCTGGACCCCGTTACAAATACCCTTTGTGGGGTGGGGGGCCCTGGCTGTGCCCCGTTACAAAATCAGTAATTTATTTATTAATTTAGTTATCCTATGAGCTTTTATTAACTGTCTTGTAGATAGATAAGGCTAATTCTGTTCAACTATAGCAAACTGGGTGAAAGGGCTTATCACCCTTTTCTCTCAAAATTTTATTAAAATATTAGTAAAGTAGTAAATAGGAGAACATAGTCATAAAATAATAAAAAACAAGAGTGTGAACTTCAACAGATAAGAGAGTTTAATGAATTTGTAGACGATAGAAAGTAGATGGGAGCATGTTGGTGAGTAACCTGGAGTGGAAGAATCTGCAGGCCAAAGCCTTCCTCAGAGAGCTTGTGGTGGAAGCGATCATGGCTATTTCCTGCCGAGTCCTGGGAGACTTCAGGTTCTACATTAGAAAGTTTAGAAATGAGAAGTAAAGAGTGGGAGAAGAATTGAGGTGATTAAGTGAAGCGAAGTCTATAGATGAGCTGTGTAAGTTTCCTTATTTGTATCCCCAGGCTAAAAATAAATGGACTAATTTGCCAGAGAAGGACTACATTGTCTAGTGTGGAGGTTATTCTCCAGAATTTGATGTTATTTTCCCTCAAATTGAAAGATGGGAAAGAAAACTTCCTACCTAGTCCTTCAGTTAAAATGCAGATAATCAGTAGATTTAATTATATTTGTCAAATAAATATTATAAACATTGACAGTGTAGTCTCACTGACAGAAAAAGCAGCTGGGAGCTGCCAACTGAGTGGTGGAAGGAACTGATCTCATTTTACAGTAGTTGGGAGGTTTCATCTAAAAATGTTGAAATAAGAGATAAGATTTAAGTTGGTATATTATTTAAAATTCTGAATGTAAAATGTTGTGGTTGGCAGCTTCTAAGATGGCCCCCATTGATCCCTGCCTTCTGGCCTTCACATCTTTATGTAACCTTCTTACTAGATTTATTCACTAACTTCTAAGAACTACAATACAACAGAAATGATAGGATAGCTCTTTAACTTAGGTTATAAGATCTTGACTTGTACCTTGAATGCTTTCTTGGGTTGCTCAGCTGTTGGGTTGTGAGACAGTCCTGTGGAAAGGCCTGCAGAGTGATTCTTCTCCTTGGTGAGGCTCCAGGCAAGACTGAATTTCTAGGTAATTTGACTGCAACCTCATGAGAATTCTTGAGTCAGAGACACTCAACTAACACCCACATTCCTGACCCAAAGAAACCATCAGATCATAAATTTTGTTGTTACATTTTTTGTATTGTCTATTTATTATGTCAGTAATTTATTATACAGCAATAATTAATATACATGTTTCTGTACACATTTACATACACACACATATATAAATTTTTTATTGACTTTGCAAATACGTTTTGCCATATGAGTTTTAATTTTTGTATAGTCAAATATGTCTCAGAAAAATATGTCCCATATTTTTCAGAAATTTTAGTTTTTCTACCCATAGATTATACATATAGTATACTAGATTTTTGTTTAAGAACATTTTAAAAATTTTACATTTATAACTTTAATCCATTTTTTTTAATCTAAAATAAAGTCCAATTGACTTTTCCAGTATGTATAGTCAGTTTTGCCAGTAAAATTGTTTAAATATTAGATTTGGATTTGTTTTCAAAGACTATTCCATTCTGAAGATCCATTTTTTTCTTTTTATACCAACCTTAGTAACTTGATGAATGTATGCTCCAGCTAATTAGTAAAGCAGGTTCTGACCTGATCCAGATCTATAATGTACAAAGAGCTCAAGAACAACAAGAAAATGACAGCTCAATTTAAAAATGAGCAAAGAACATAAAAAGGGTTATTTACTAAAAATATCCAAATGATCAACAAACATAAGACCATGTTCAAATTCTTCAATAGTCAACAATAGCTAATTAAATTAAGAATGAGATAAAATCTTACCCTATCTGACCAACTGACAACAATTTAAGAGTTCTAATATTTATTACTGGTGAAGATGCAAAGGAAAAGGAAATGTTTTGCCTTGTTTTACCTTACTTACAAGGAACTGAAATGTGCATTGTTACAGGCTTTTGGTAATCTACCTGGAATTAGCTGAGAGAATTAAAAAAAAAAACCACTATAACTGACCTAGCAATTCCATTCCTGGAAATCTATATGATAGAAATAAATTAAGAAGTACTGAAGAATATTTGGACAGATTGTTCATTGAAGTAATGATCATTGTGGCATAGAACTAAAAGTATTTTTCATGCTCATTCATAAAGGAATGGTTCAATAAGTTAGAGTACATGCATATCATGAGATTTGCAACTTTTTAAAAAGAAACCTTTAAAATTGTATCACAAAAAATTGTTGAATGAGAAGAGAAAAATGCAAAATAATGCAGGTAACATGATCTCAATTTTATATAGTAAACAATGACCGAAAAACCTGTACAGGTATCATTTCTTTTTCTTGTAGGAATTTAAAAAGGCTCATGCAAAGAAAAACAAAAGACCATGCAAGATGAAACCATGCAATTTATCTTAATGAGCAATGGAGAATACTATGATTATTCCAAAATCTTTAAAAAATTTAGTCACAACATTCAAATCTCTGTTACCCACAATTAGTTATAAATATATAGAGAAATATACTAATTGTAAAAATCAACATTTATTTAGTACACCGTAAATTAAAACATTAGGAGCACTAAGAGTTAAAGCATTTTATTTCTTTGTAAAAAACTATTTAAAACAAACTTATTAAGAATAGTTGAGAGTGTTGCCCTCTTCTCATTGAAAAACTATGGTACAGAATATGTATCTGTTCAGTGCTTTGGTGAACTGTCATACTCTTAAATTCGAACCAGCTTCTGACATTTTATCCTTTACACTTTCAATGCTGTGAAATACCCCCAGAAATGCCTTTAATAGGGAGGTTTTTTTAGTTTGCATTACTTCCTCAGGGATCTCATTCTTTTCATCACAGTCACTTTCATCATTTATGTCGATAAGTCCACCCTCGTTAAGTTCCTCTGTCTGCCCAGCAAGTCTTTTAAATGGCAGCAGTGTCAACACTCTCAAGGCTAGTTATTTCTTTTATCACTCCATTTATGTTCAATTCTAATTTCTGTGCAAGAGCTGAATAAAAAAATATTCAGTGACCAATCACCAACAGATTTTGAAAGAAGTGATGTGATTAGTCACTGATCATGAGGTTCATTTGTTATTTACACAGTGATTTGTAGACTGATAAGCTAGCAGTGAAATTTGCACTTAATGCAATCATTCACAGTTTATATTCCGTGACAACTGAAACTTAACTATGTTATTTGGGCACTGGTGTTATTTAACTGAACTGTGGTACATGAAACGCATTTATGTAAGAACTGTGCAAAGAAAACTTCCTATGTGTGTATGATTACATAAGTATGTATTTTTAACAGTTTTTTAATTTTGTAAAAACATATAACTTAAAGTTTACCAATTTAACCATTTTTGTGTGCCATTCAGTAATAATGAGGATATGCATATTTACATTGTTGTACAACAGATATCCAGAACTTTTTCATCTTGCCACTGTGAAACTCTATGTCTATTAAGCAAAGTTTGTTTTATATGATGATATAATCATGAAGAAAGAGCAAAAGATTCTTAATAGGCTGTGAACATTTGTTAACAGTGAAAGACTATATTTCTAAATTGAGTGACAGAGAATTCAGCAAAAACAGAAAGGAAAAACCACATTAAGACAAAACATATACTGTATTGTCACATTTATATACCTATGAGAAATGTAAAAATATTTGTGTATATATGTGACTAAAAATAAAGGTAACTTATTGAACAGAAATGAAAGTTAAATTAACAAAAATTGGGAGAAAAAGATCATAGAAAGTGTAAAAATAAGCTAATTTTCTAATCTTTCATAATAGAGTCAGTTGATACTGTTGAGTACAAATAAATTGAAAAAAACAATGTATAAATATAATATTCAGTATTATGGAGCTAACGACCAGAAGAACTTGAAATAAAAATAACTAAGTGTGGTTATCTTTGCCAAATAGAACTGGGAGTAAAGAATGGGAGATTTTTGTGTAAATGTACCATAGTTTTTTAATACATTCATCTACTGATGGGCACTTAAGCAAAGCTGTTTCTAATGCTTGGCTATTGTAAATAATGCTGCTATGAGCGTAGGGATGCACAAGTTCTTTTGAACTGGTATTTCAGGCTTCTTGGGTTGCATTCCCAGCAGTGGAATTGCTGGGTCAAAAGGCAGTTCCATTTTTAATTTTTTGAGGAAATTCCATATGCAACAGAAAGAAGGAGGAAGGAATTCTTACCCTTTGAGACAGCATGGATGGAACTGGTGACTATTACACTAAGTGAAATAAGCTAGTGAGTGAAAGACAAATACCGTATGATCTCACTTAGGAATCTAATGACTAAAATAAAAAAAACAAGCAGAACAGAACCAGAGACATGGAAACAGGGAAAAGACTGACAGCTGCCAAAGGAAAGGGGAATGGAGTGGTGGAAAGAAGGGGAAGGGACTAGTCAAAGAACATGTATGAATGACCCATGGCCATGGGCAGCAGGGTGGGAATGGAGTGTGGGAGTGGGCGGTGGGCTGGATGGAGGAGGGCACAGGGGGAAAAATTGGGACAACTCTAACAGAATAAACAAAAATTAAAAAAAGATTTTCAGCATAAAAAAATGGGAGATTTTTATTTGGTGCTTCATAATCTTGTGTTATGTTGGATTTTTATTACCATATTTATTTTATCTTTATAATTTAAAAAAGTGGTAAACTTAGTGCAAACACTCTAGGTGCTTACAATCAAGTTAAACACCACAGAAGAATTAAAGAACCACACAAGACAGTATCATTCAACATTATAATTATCTATTTTGAAATTTTATATATGTATGTATATATATGGCATATAGTATGATCATTTTTCTTTAAGAAGTAAAGTTTAGTAGCAGCATTAATGAAGAGAAAGGAGGCACTGCATTTAAAACTTCTGTGATCAGTATGCAGACAGTAATGTCTAGTGCCATAAAATACTAAGATGAATTAAGGTAAGTAGCAGGACAGCAGTAAGAACATTAACCTAAAATTTGAAACCAATTTAAATATTCTATGGTCAGCTATATTACATAATGGAAAACCATGTCAGTTTCTTCCTTAAGTGGATCAAGTCACTTTAGCATTACTAGTATTAGGCAGACTTAATAGAAAAATGGATCCTGATCTAAAAGGTTTTCTAGAACATGCTTGGTGTAGAATAATTTTAGTAGAAGTCATTCATTTATTTCAGAACCAGCCACATTTAAATCATGGCTTTAAATATAATTGTGGGCAAATTTCCAGACATCCAGTGAATGTCTGAATGTACATGAATATGGGAGGGAAGGAGTGATTGAATTCTCCAGAATTTATGAGTAAAGATCAAATAGCCTTTTATAGATGTTAAATACCTTAGAGAGCACAAGAGTGTGGTAGCAGCTGTGTTTGTTTTCCTGCTGCTGCTGTTAGACAAATACATTTTGGTATTTTTGCATGGAGCTAAAGATTGATGCAGATTTTTTATTTGTGCGTGATGTGAGGTTGTGGTTAGTAACAGGCATTCTGCTCAGTTTTGGTACTGAATGATGACAAAGTAATGGGAGAAATTAGATTTTGTTTACCAAGAGGAGAAGATTCTATTACACTTTCTCAATACTAATATTCAGAATGACTCATGTAAATGGACAGAAAGAATGAAGTAAATTAGCAAACCACATGTCAGAGAACATCTGTTGTTCCACTTACGCATGGTAATTAAGGCAAATAAGCTGTTTGGTCCCAGGTATCTCTGGATGCATGTGAAAATCCATCTTGCAGCTAGGAACGTTGCTTTTACAAGGCTATCATAAAGACTTTGATTCCTCCGAGTTAAAAAAAAAAAAGAGGGGAGGGGAGTGATGCGGGTGGGGTGGTGAAGATAGATCATGCATTTAACATGTTTGTTTCATGAAAAAGAAAGATTAAATATAGAGAGAAGAGGTTTCGTGAATCAGTGAACATAAAAAGCTTTGTATTTTCAGGTACATTATATATTTTGAAAACCACCCCCCCCCACACACACACACAAACCTACTAATCATTTACCATGATTAAAAGTAGTGTTAGTCACAAATTTAGTTTTGAAGGTATAGTCCATATTAACAAAAGTAACTCAGAGAAAGGAATTGAGGTGGTTAAATAGACAATTGTCAAAACGTTTCGCTTTAAAGAAGACTGGCTATTTATCCTGATGTCTGGCTAATTTTCCATATTACTTTGTGCAGTGAAAACAAATACTGATTCTATGTTTATGTTTTTCTTTTATTAATTCTCTTGTTTACAATGAATCCCCTATTCAGCTCCTCCTTCATATTAAAGTTAACTCCCTCCTCTCTCACGTTATGCCTCTTTCTATTTTTCAATAAACTTTCAGTAATGCATAGGCTAGGTGGAACCTGTATAGTTATGTGCCAAAGAAAGGAAACTCTGGGATATGGTTCAAAGAGTTGAGTTAGAAAGGCACAGAAATAAAACACACTGGATGCCTGAATAGGTGATGGCCAGTAGGGAGTGCCTATAAAAGGGTTTGCTTTAGGCTTCTTAGGAAAGTTATATTTGGTAAATTTAAAAAATTCCCTCTCATTATCTCCAAACCTTTTGGAAGAGCTTTGTTTATCATCGAAGACTGTTCATCTGTACTGAGGGGAATTGAGGGACAGACCGAATCCTTGCAAATAATATGCACTGTCTCTTCCTGTGAAAACCGGCTCTGGAAACCCAAACTTCTTGTCACTTGTCCTGACATGTGTTCTTCAGCTTTCTCTCCACCACTCTATATATACGTTTGCAGAAAAGGTTTAAAGCCAATCAGAATCACTGTGCAGTTTATATATCAATTTTAAAACTGTATCAGTATCTTAATGATAAAAATTTTTATACCCTGGGGTTCGCGCTAACATTAGGAAATGTAAAAGAAACTAATATTTGTTGGGTGTCTACAGTGTAGTATTAATCATCTCATTTCATCTTCACAACTGTGGGTAAGAAAAATTAAAAAACACAATCATTGGAGTGACGAGTCAAGCCCAGTGGATTTTATGTGGTAATTTCAGTTTTGCCTGCTCAGAATACTGTTCTGTCCCATTTTTGTGCTGGTAAGAACATCCCAATCTCTTTTGAAGAGCTCTTCAGCAGTTCCTCGTGGATTGGATGCATCATCCATCCTATCGCCTCATTTGTGTAACTTCATCTTCCTCCTGCCCTCCTGGGCCCCTGCTGGATAAACCTAGGCATTTCCCTTAGGTCTGACTCATCAGAGATCTCTCGGAGTCTTTATTTCCTTGAACTAACAAAGAAGACTGGCGAAGCCACTGGAGTAGGAGAGACGGAGGAAAACATAGAAAAAGAAACAGAGAACAGTGGGTCTGAGATGTCAGGAAGAAAGAGAGAAGGAAGGTCCTGGTCACCTGACTCACCAGCAGGACCAGCTTTGTGGATATGCAGCCTGTGTAGTCACACAGGATTACGAGCTTGGAAAGGCCTTGCACATAAGGTTTAATGCTCTGTTGTAGTGAACTTGTAATTCTTAGTAATTTTTAAACAAGGTTTTTTTACTTTCCTGACCTTCAGGTTCAGCTTCTGAGATCTAATTCTTTCTATTCCATGAACTTCCCTAGCATTTTTCTCTGCTTTGTAGGAAAATGAATTGTCCTTCTGTGCCTAAGCTTGTTTGCGTTGAGAATCTGTGACTTGCAATGGAAACAATTCTGGCAAACGTGTCTCCAAACCCACACTTTCTATCAGTCCTCAGGTTGTGATGGCTTCAACCCCTCATTATCTCTGAAGGATAGATTATTCACTTATGATTTGTGACATAGTTTTAACACTAAATGTTGTTTTCCTGTCATCTGTCATGTTTTCAGCTAACTTTGCAACATCTTTTAAAAAGCGTCTGGAATGAAAAATGTTTAGTTTCTAATATAAATTTTAATATATAATATAAATTATAAAATGTATTTTCAAAATACAATACATAATATATAAATTATAATTAATGTCTTCAGAGTGATTTCCAGTTTATAAAATGCTTTTGCATATAATATATTACTATAAGGTTTTCTGTTTTGAATAGAACTACTAGACCTCTAATAGCTAAACCATTCATCTGATAATGGGTACATTTTGATATTTGAATATTGTGAAACCAAATAAAGGAGTATCCCACTGCACTATAAAAGCATGTTTATCTACATCTGAAATTCAATTTCTGTTACTGGTCATCATGTTAGTAGAGACACACCAAATTCAAGCAATATCCATACATGATCACCAAAACAGGGATCCAGCGCTACTGTATGGAAATAGGACTCAAAGACAGGAATCCTTTCACTTGAAAGAGTGAAGGCTAAGGGAGGACATGGTCAAAATGCATGAAATCATATATGCTAACTGATTAAAAAAAAAAACACCAACCAGGTACTTCACATTCTGAAATATTGGAATGAGATCCTGTCTTCTGAAACCTCAGTCCAGAAATTCAGGTTGGACTACAAGTACAATACTACTTAATTTCAAAAAACATTTGGGCACATGCTTACTAAAAATAAATAGACTATGCCTGAACATTAAAGTTTAACATAAATTTGATGGAAAGCTAACACATGTTTCCTTAGTCTTGTTGTTTAGTCTGTCAAAAGCACTCTGGGCTAGGGTCCCAGGGGTGTTCATTAACCTCCAAGAAAAAGAACAGGACATTGTTGTACTGAAATTGTCCTTTCTGTACCCTCCACGGCTCTCTTCCTTTCTTCCTTTGCAGAGTAATTTGTTCTTGCTCAAGACCGCTATTCAGAAAATGGGTAAGGTGCAACTTTTCCTTGTCATGGAAGTAAATGAAAAGAGGATGTTTTATTTTGTTTGCAACAGTTGACTCCCTCCTGTTAGCAAGAAGTAGAAATTAGGTTTAGGGATTCATATCACAGAGAGAGGTGAGAAATAGAGTTATAGAAATGGCAAGACCTTAAAATGAATTCAGAATTTAGTAACCATCTGAAGGACAACAACAGATGGCAAGTTTAGAGGTGTACAAATATAAATGGGGAGGTCAGATGACTTTCGATAGCAATTGCAGAACTGCGTGATAGTTTTGAGGAATAAGGAAGAGAGGAGAAACCATATGGTAAGATGATAATTAGGCTCCAGCATTTGCCTTTAAGAAAATAAAAATCCTGGAAACTTATTTTTGAAGACACAACCTAAGGTAAAGGAAAAGATTTATTGGAAAAGAAAAGGAAGGGAAATGGCAATATAGGCCCAAATTACAGAATTTTGAAGAGATATTGCAGTAAAATTAAAACTAGGAAAGTGAAGAAAGGAAATATATTGTAAATTAAACAATACAGAACTATGAATCAGGTTTCTTAATTATAGGAATAGTAGAATAGTACTAAGAAATTAAACAGTGATCCCAAAGAAATTGTTTATAAAAACCGATCAAAAACATTTGACACTGAACATAAACTGATGAATTTTCTACTTCTTAAAATGCAGTTCTCTTCATCGTGTACAGGAAGAAAGAGCAAACATCTTAAAGTGCAGAGAAAAGTCTGCTGAGTATGAGTGGCTGGCTGAGAGCACAGAAAGCTTGCTAAACTCAGAGGTCACTCCATTCCTACTGTAGGCCACGTTTGTTTCTTTCAAGGTCAACAGAAGGCAGACATTTATGAAATTAAGCTACGGGTCAAAACGTTTTTCTGCTGCCAATTATCTAGTAAGGCAATCTTGCCACATTGTTTTTGTGGCAATTTCTGCTTGACAGCTTTTCCCTCTTACTCTTTTGAAGGGATGGGAAGGTGGAACAGC
Source organism: Pteronotus mesoamericanus (assembly GCF_021234165.1). Taxonomy (NCBI): domain Eukaryota; kingdom Metazoa; phylum Chordata; class Mammalia; order Chiroptera; family Mormoopidae; genus Pteronotus; species Pteronotus mesoamericanus. The sequence continues at coordinate 17,025,366 of NW_026555285.1, read as the reverse complement.
TGGATTTTAAACCTGGCAAGTAACTAGGCTATGATAACCTGTTCAGAGAGATTTCTGTGGCAGCTGCCTGCAGAGTGTGAGGAGGGATCAGAGTGTGGTTTGTGAAAGCAGTTGGAGGCCGGTTCAGCCCTGAAAGTGAACAGGGGGCAGAGCCTGGTCAGGGGCAGGGGCAATGGTGAGGAGAGAATGGATTTAAGAGGTATTAAGTATATTAAAAACGAGGAATTGTCAGGAATTAGAGAGTGGATGTGAAGTGGAGCAGGTTTCTGTGAGGTAACCATGCAGGCCTTGTTGCCATTTATTAAGGTGAGCTTACTGGGTGAGAGGTAGATGTGAAAAGAAAAATGCTGAGTTCACATTCGCATGTGCTGAATTTTTGGTGTCTGTGGGTCAGCCTCATGTTTTTTCTTTTCTCATTCTGACTGCCATACTTCTGATGATATTATTCTCTTCATGAACTAATATACTCTTAAAGTCAAAGTTATCAATCTTTTAACCTAGAAAAGCACCCAGCAACTTCCCAACATATGCTAATTTAGTTAGTTTCATTCTTAGACGAGCAACCTTACTTCACTCCTCCTTTTTCAGATTTTGGGATGACACTCACTTTTTACCCTATACCACCTCAAGTTGGGTGTAATTTGTCAAAGAGAAGCAAAAGTCAAAAGAGGACCTTAGGGCTTTTTGTCTGGAATACTGAGGAATAATGGTGGTACTGGCAGACGTTGCGAGTTGAGCCTGGGATTGTGAGAGGTTCCGTTGTGTTAATATCAGGTAGGTTGGGAATATCCAAGTAGAATTGTGATTTCATAGAATGTCAGATTGGATGGGACTGTCAAGGAGAAGAAAAATTAACATTTATTGAGCATATAATAATATTCTAAGCACTTTGAAGGAATACTTTCTGATATATTGCCTCAATTAATCTTGATAATATGCCTACAAATTATATCTCCTGTTTTGTAAATGAACATGGAGATTCTCAGAGGATAAGTAGCTCAAAGTCACTCAGTTATTTAGAGCATTTAGAGCATGAGAAGGGAGCCACTATATCCTGAGTACCCCATTCCAAAAGCATGAAAAGTAGAAGTCACATACAAAGTGGAATGGAATCAGGCTTTACACTTTGAGGCATTTGATGGGGTAAGACATACTATCGCACTGGGAGACGTAGAAGAGAAAGATGGCCTGAGCCCAGGTCAGGCAAAGAATGTTTAGAGAGATGATGAGAGAAGTGAGTGAGAAGAGATGTTAAAAAAGTGTACTCATCACAAGAAAAAAAATGTTATGTATAGTGATGAATGCTAAATAGACTTATTGTGGTGATCATTTTGTAATATATACAAGCATCAAATCATTATGTTGTACACCTGGAACTAATATAATGCTATACATTGATTATGTATCAATAAAAATAAATTTAAAAAAGATACTGTAATCAATAGAAGCAAATGGAGAGTTTATTAAAGATTGAAAATAAGGATCTCACAGTATAAAATTCTCTGGCGACTTATGAGCACAGTTTCAGGATAGTATGTAAACAGAGCTTGATTTCACTGGAAATTGTCAATATTTCAGTCACCATGAGCAAAATGGTGCAAATGCTTACTTTGCTAAACATTGCAACTAATTTTACATTACCTTCTCATAACCAATAGAGACGTCCATATGTTAATCACACCAAATTGACAAAACAGGTTTTAGTCTATTGTATTAAGTAAGATGGGTTCAACTAAAGAATTGGAACACGAAGCAAATAATGCACACAAATGAATGCCTTCAGAAGAGATCTCACTTAAAGACAGGTTTTATGTTTGATTTCATAGAATGTCCCCAAAACAACAATTTACCCGAGGATAAAAAATGCAAACATATATGGTGATAAGAAAGAGACATAGATGAGAAAAAAGAAAATTTGAAAATCTCTATTGGGCTCCATAAAATTCTTTTGCTATTATCAAATTATTATCCAAGTGACTTAACAAATTATATTGAGGCATTAGTAATTGTGCTTTAATATGAAGGAATTAAACTGTAATCTCACAATAGTCTTAATAATTACTTAATTTATTTTTGCTATTTATTTCAAATATTGGGAGTATGAACTGGTAGTGACATATAACACTTTCAACTGAACCTTAGTTAAGTGTCTCACACTAATAGGAATATTCCTGTTCTCTTTTAAATGGTTCTATCATCTACAAATGTGGGGAGATTAATTTTCTAATCAAAACATCCTGGGAAACTATTAAGCATGACATTAAACTGTGTTATACTAATTACATTTCCTATGAAGAATTTCTACGTGAACTTATAGCATGAGACCCTGGTGAAAAAACCTAGAGCACAAATTGCATAAATGTATTTTAAGAAGAATAATATATCCATATAATAACTTTGGTTTTCATTTTACTTTAAACCAACTCTGTTCTCCACAGTGATTCATTATGGTGGCAAGATCTTCTTGATCTTGTTAATCAGATTTTATTGTAATTAAAAAAAAAAGATTTATTCATTTATTTTTAGAGAGGGGAAGGCAGGGAGGAAGAGTGGGAGAGAAACGTCAGCGTGTGGTTGCCTCCCACATAACCCCCCACCGGGGACCTGGTCCGCAAACCAGGCATGAGCCCTAGACCGGGAATCAAACTGGCAATCCTTTGGTTCGCAGGCTTGCACTCAGTCCACTGAGCTACACCAGCCAGGGCTTGTTCATCATATTTTTTTAAAAAATGGTGTGAAATGGCTGTATGAGTGTCTAATATGACAAGGGGAAGAACTTGGATCTATTGTGAATATTTGTCTAAAATTAATATTTGGTTCTTACTAGAATACTACTCTTATTGAAAAAAAAAAGAAATAACTGAACACAAATAATTGTTATATGTCAAGGGGAAAAATCATTTAGCAGGGGTCAGAAAACATTTTTGTGTAAAAGACCAAGTATGAGACATTTTATGCTTTCCAGGCCACGCGGTCTGTCACCACCATGCCTCCGCGGTTGTGGAGCAAAAGCAGCTATTGACAATATGTAAAAGAATAGACAGAGCTATAGTCCAGTAACATTTTGTTTACAAAAAAATAGATGGCAAATCAAAACCGCAGTGGGATAGCACTTCACAACCATTAACATGGCTACATTAAAAAGTCAGGTAAAAAGTAATTGTTGGTGAGGATGTGGTGAAACCGGAACCTTCATGCCCTGCTGGAGGGAATGTAAAATGGTTCAGCCACTTTGGAAAAGTCTGGCAGTTCCTCGCACATATAGTTACCACATGACCCAGCAATTCCTGTCCTGTGCATATATCCGAGAGAAATGAATACTTACGTTCGCATAGAAACTTGTACCTGAATATTAATAGCAGAATTATTTATAATAGTCAAAAGGTAGAAACAACCCAAATGTCCATCAAGTGATGAATGGATAAACAAAATGTGCCATACAATACAATGAAATGTTACTTGGCCCTTCAGGAATATTCGGGAATGTTGGGAAAATTTTAGGTGACACCTAGGGTACGGGTCATTATCACCTGTACAATGCAGTTACCTGACACACCTTTGGTAAAAGTCAGAAATGCTGCTATCCCGCACATCCTACAAGGCACAGGACAGCCTCCCACCCCCTACCCCATCAAAGAATTATCCGGGTCCAAATGTTAATGTGGATGTTAAGAAACCCTGATATAGACACATACATTATAGAACTATATCAGTGAACATTCTGTGCATAAGATTTGCTTTTGACTCATTTAACATTTTATTGTAAAACAGCAGCAACTTTAACCCAGATGGACACTCACGTGGAGAGTGAGGAAGGAGCCATGCCTCAAATCTGGTGGGGCAAGAAACACTACCATTTCCTGTCATAGGGAGTTTGGACTGAAAGTGCAAAGCCAGATAATTATTTTAACACCTTGTCATTAAGTAAAAAAATGCTATAGAATTTGTGTATAGTGAGCTGCGCCTCCACTGTAGTCAGGTGCTAAAACAATGGTGAAAGTGATAATGTTAAATCAATTAGGTTTGAATTAGGTTTGCAATTACTACATGGTTCTTGTGTTAATCCATTGACCATCTGGAAAGCATGCATGGCAAAGAGCTACTTTTGTAGTTTAATATGAAACTTAAAGAGGGAAACCCAATGGATTTCCCTGTTCCCATTCCTTGCCTCTGTGTTACTTGAAGGGAGAGAAGAGAAATGTTATGTGGTAAGAGAGGTAAAAAAAGCAGAAAGACAGGATGGAAGGGAGGAAATAGATTTTATTACTCAAATTTTTAAAAAAATTAGAGGCATCTTAAAAGGAAATTATTTCATTTTTTCCTTACACTAACTTGATAGCTCACTGTGGTCTCAATGCCAGTAAACTAAGATTTGCTGGAGGAATAGGAGGAGTTAAGGTCACTAACTCTGAAGTTCCTATATTTCTGTTAATTTGTATGTTTTGTTAAAAGCTTGATATTACATATTTCCAGTAAAAAGAAAATTACAGAAAAAAAATTGATTCAAAGATACCCACCACGGAGATTAAATGTGTTAACATGTTGTTAGATTTACTTCGAACCTTTCCCTTTCAATACATAAAACATTTTTAGATGCTTTCGCTATAAAGTTTAAGCTCTAATTCCTTGCTCTTTCTTCCTTTCCTCTGTGGAAGTAAGTGAAGTTGTTGTATATATTTCCCTTTGGCTTTTGTGGTGTTATTACACACACACACACACACACACACTATTTACATACGCATACATATATACAAACGTGATTTATTTTTGAGATTTACCCACATGTAGGCCTATTTATTTTATATGTGGCATAGGAGTCTACTGTGTAATATACTTCCATATATTTTATTCTTTCCCTGACTGTAGGGTGGTTAAATAGTTTACCGTTCTTTTTCTCTTTTCTTTTTTTTTGCTATTACAAAGTGTTCAAAAAGTATCTTTTTATGGTAATTGCTGGTTTTCTCCAGGGAGAGATCTACACATGGATTTGCTGTATCATAGGAATATGCACCTTTGCCTTTACTAGGTATTACGAAACTGCTGTTCAAAGTGGTTATACCAGCTTTGCACTCCGATCATACATGGAGGAATCCCTACATCTTGGCCAAAACTTGGGTAACTTGGGACTTCATAATATTCAACAATCTGAATGAAGAAAATGGGATCTTAGAAAACTGTTTTTTATCTTTAAAAAATTGATTGGGAATGATCCATCCCTTCCCGCAGCTTCTAGGAACTTTCTTGCAGTAATTAAGAGTGAACTCTCACAAGGATTGCATTAGAAATTGTTGGATGTTGAGACTAAACAGACGGGATAGAGGAAAGCATATATTTCTGGATTTCAAGCTTCCCTAGGTCTGCCTTCTGTCTCATCCAGCTTTGTCCCAACCCTGTGCGCCGAGCCTGGCATAAGGCAGCATTTCTAAAATTGTGGACTCAGTGGGATATATCATCTTGTTGGGGCATCAGAACGAGGGGCAGTGCATGCTCTTGTTAGATTTAAACAATAAACACATATAAAAACACTTTAAAAGTTTAAAACTTTGACAAAGATATTACTTTCACAGATGCATTGCGGTTGCAAAGAATTTGTATGAGAAAAATTTCAGTGTTCTATGTAAAGCTTGAAAGTTAATTATAATAGCTCCCACTTATTTATACTGAGTACCTCCTGTATGCCAAGGACAGGAGAAAGAAAAGCGCTGTCCTTGACACCAGGAAACTAGTTTGACACAGCTGAGCTTCAGTGATTTTAGAAGCTGGCCTGACACAGCTAGGCCACGTTGCTCTCCTCATGGACATAAACAAACTTACAGAACACCAACATCAGATAAGGTCACTCTGACGTGTTGAAGTGAGACAGAACAAGACTACTAACTTTGTCTAATAACAAGGTCAATGTGCCAATCGCAAAACACCAAACATCCCCCTCTCCCTGATACTCTGAATGACTGCTGCTGCTTTGTCAGTTATAGCTTAATCCTCATTCTTTAGCCTGCCTTCCCTCTAGATAAGATTTATTTAGATACTCAGTCATTGAACTGTCTCGGCACCTGGCAGCACTAGAATCTAGAGTAACCCTCCCCACTCTGCTTCTGAGGGGTCTTCCAAAATCACCTACCAGAGGCCAAATCCTTCCAGTCCTTTCTAGCATCCTTCTACTGAGAAAGCCCGTGGTTCCCCATAGTATATGTTCTCATTCCCTGGGAGTAATAAATGTCACTTGTTCATCTACAAATGTTCCTCCTGTGGCCTCTGGTGGGAAGGCTTTTCACAGACATTTGTAGGAACTTTACATACACTATCTCATTTAAATGTGACAATACCCCTGTTTGTTAGGCATTATTATTATCATCCTTTTTTTTTTCAGGTGGAAAGGCAAAGAGAGTTTAATATCATTTCCTACATCACATAGCTAGTAAATGACAGGAATAAAACTTGCATCTGGGTCTAACAGTCATTAAGATGTTAGGTACTACTCACAATTCTCCTGACCATGTTGTTCTCCTAGACTTTCTCCTAAAGATTAGGTACTCTTTGAGTATAGAGGCTGGCATACAAAGTCAGGTACAGTAAAAATGAACAAACAAACAGACAAACATACCCTCCCCGCCAAATGTAGTGTCAAGACTTAGTTGGAACTAAGTCTTATTTTCTGAAACTTTGCGCCAGTATCCCCGGAGTTGCTAGAGTTTTTTCCTGAAACCAAATCACTACTGCACTTTGACTAGGATCTTGGCCCACACCACCTCCAGGTAGTCAGGAGATGGATACCTTAAGGAAAGACTTCAAAGGAAAGGATGACTTTCAAACGAGGGGAAAAAGCACACTGCGGTGTGGAAAAACTGCTTTAGCCTTGTAACTTGACCTTGAGTATACACAACAAATTCTTTTGCATGATTTTAGCTCGAGGCCCTTCATTATAAGCCTTGAAGTGCTTTTCAGCCCTATGCTCTTGATCCCTCTGGGCCTTGCTTCTGGCTGGAATGCCTTTTAGCTGATTGTCTCCCCACTCTTTTATGCCTAAAGTCTATGTATTCTTCCTTTCGCCTATCTAGACCTGCTCCTTATTTAGTATCTTCGGTCTTTGTTCTCAATGAACTTTTAATGAACTGCTATACAATTTACATTATTTTGTTATAAGGGTTTTTGGAGCCCTCCATAAGGGTGTGACCTAGTGCTTTCTGATTTTTTTGGTGCATCCCTCTGCCGCCAGAGCGGGCTCTCTGCCCGTAGGCACTAAGCAGTCGCTCAGTAAGTATGACGAGACAGCATTTATTTTTTTGAGCGTCGGGGGCGCTGTTGTTTTCTGCCGCTTAGCACCCCATTAAACGCAGATCCCAGAACTACTTTTCCCAGGGGTCCACGCACATGGGCTCCTCGGACCTGCAAAGGGGTTAGCAGATGGTTTCACATTCCAAAGCTGCTCAAACGGTGGTCCAGAGCGCGTCTCGCCTGCTTTCCAGGTTAGCAGGAACCCGTCCTTCAAACCCGAAGTAAACTCAGACCAGTAACTTAGGGGAGGCTCTCTGCGCTTCCCAAACACGACTCCAGCCTGTGCCCTTAAGGTGAGCTGACTGGAGCCTGCTGGAAGGTTGAGTGGGCCAATGAGCGGGCCGCACAGCCAACTGTATTTCTTTATACCCGGAAGGGGCGGATCGCTGGCGTGTCAGTGACGTAACGGTGAAGGATTGGCGGGTTCCCGGGAGATCCGTGGTGGCGGGAGTTTTCGGATGTATTGGCGCTGGTTCGGGACTGCAGCGGTTGGGCTCTGTCTGGCTGCGGGCGGGGAGGCGGAACCTGGAGGCGAGTCCGGCCAGGATCCTTAAGGTCTCTGCTTGTGGCTTCCTGAGCAGCCGCCTTCTTTACTTTCCCCGGAGTTTCGGGGAAGATGGATCGGCACCGGACACGCCTGCAGCATCCGACGCTGGGCTCCTCCGCCGGGGCCCCCTACCCGTCCTCCGCTTCGCTCCGCAGCTGCCGAGAGACCAAGATGCCGCGCAGGAAGGGCCTCCAGTACCCTCCGCCGTCCAGCGGTTCGGAGGTGCCTGGAGAGAAACGTCCCAAATTTGTAAGTTTCGCGTGAGGTTGGGATCAGGCAGCTTCTGCCTCGTCCCCAGGGTCCTTCCATTTCTTTGAAGTGGGTGGGTCCATAGGGCCCGGGGGGTTAAATTTTGTTCTACGTTTTTAGAGCTTCTGGACCTTTTACGACGACACGGTCCAATTATATTTGGATCCCCTGACATGTAATGTTCATTGGAGTTGCCCCAAATTTCTTAAGGCTGTTCAAGTATATGTATTGATGTCACCTGGGTGGATATTGCATTTTTTTAAGTTGAACTTCTCCCCATACCTCTAGCATCTAAGGATATGAAACACATCAAAGTGAACTTTTAGGGTTTTTTTTTTTTTCTGCTTATTTTAATCCAAGACAAACCATTTAGGGTAGATGAAATTTTCCAAGTCGAAAAAGCTCGTTTTTAAAACTAGGGTGGGGCCATGCAGTCATTGCTAAAGAATGTTATGTTTAGATTGGAAAGAAGTCCAAGTTTTTGAAACTCACTATTCAGATTACTTCTCTTATTCACTTTAACACTCAAGAGGAGTGTCATGATTAGTGCCTTGTAAATCTTTTTGTTGGCATCTACTAGTGGAAAAATAGGTAGTGATAATAGTTGGGTGTATGTCTGTGTAAATAAATGACAATAGAGGGTTGCTAGATTTGGGTTGAGACCAACAGAATTGAAAATTTAATACTGACCCCTCCATTTTACTTAGGAGCATGGGAAAACTTTTTTTAAGTCATAGGTAAATTTTTACAGTACAGGTGTGCCTTCTGTGAACAAATAAATCATTAAGATTTTAAGTTAGGATACACAGATTTAGGGACTAAAGACTTGTGGAAGAGGAGTGAATTATTAAGTATAACAGCTAAAAGTGATAATTGAATAAAACTGGGAGCAGAGCTCTAAGATGTATCAAAATACTATGTGAAATGAGAGACGACATAATTATGCTAAATTAAACATCGAGGTGCTTGGAGGAATGGCAAAATTTTGCAGCAAATATGATGTTGATTGTTATATTGACAGAGTTGAGGAATAAATAGGATAGGGTTAAATTGGTAATGAAAGATTCTACTCAATATGAGAAGAATCCACTAGGGCAATGACTTTTCTTCACTTTACAGTTCACTCTCTGGGTTAAAAACATCATTCCATTTTGTCTCAGACCTCTGTGCTCCAGAATACATAAAGTATAAGTTTCTGTGACTCATTTGGAGCAAAGATATAACCTAAATTAACCTAAATTAATATCACAAAACCTAAATTAATATCAGATGATTTGGGTTCTAATCTGTGTTGTTTTTTATTTCTTAGGTGTGTAGAAAGGGTTATTGTAAAGATGAACACAATAAAATAATACTTTTAAGTTCTAAAACTAACAAACACACCCAAAATACTGTGTTTTTTGTAAAAATAGGAATCTTATTTGAACTATCATGATTAATTTAGAAGTAATTCAGACCCTTTATAATTTCTGGAACTAAGTTAGATTCTTGCTTACATGGTAACTTTCTTTAGATATACTTTCCATTTCACTAATTTTGTCATCAGCTATGTCTGATCTTCTGTCTAACTTGTTCTGATTGAGTTTAGAAATTACTTTTTATTTCTGTAAGTTCCATTTGCTTCTTTTTCAATTCTGCTTGGTCATTCTTGACACTTCCATTTTTTATTCTTTTATTTCTTTAGACATTTCTTACTTGGCTCTTCTTATTCTTTATTTGACAGTCCTGGTATTTAGTCTTTGGGCTGTCTCCATTGACTCGAACTCAGTGCTGGCTTGCTATCTTCCCCTTTCCTCATTGATCTTTGTAAGTTCACTGCTTCATTTTCACCTGTTTTTCAGGAGGCCTAATTGAGGATGCTTCTCTGTGGAGATGATGAATCTCATTCCACTGGGATCCCGGGGGGGGGGGCGCCACTGATTTGGGACTGCCTCCCTATTGAAGTAGGACTCTGAGGGGGCCTGGAGTTTTAGTCTCAGCTCTAACTCTGTCCTGGCCCAAGGCTCAGTATCCCAATCTTAATGCTGACTTCTGAAAAGCTCTTCCCAGTCTGCCAACTTTTCACTGCTCTCAGTCCCAACCAGTAACCTTGTTTTGGGGATGAAGGGTGATCTTTGGAAACCATCACTTCCTCACGAGATCTCAGGAATGCCGCAAAAGGCGATTGTTCTGTAGTTCAGTTTGCAGTACGGCAGGATGTCAGGCCGGTTCTTGGCTTTCTCTGATTTGGTATGAAGTGATGTTAGTCTGAATCTCTTAAGGCACCTAGTCATTAGGTCACCTAGTTGCCTGGGGCAAACTGCTTTTGAGTAGGACAAGTAATGTAGGTAGGCGATGTGACTGCAGTAGGATCGTTTAGATGTTTGGTGTTTTGCATACTCCAAAGCTGCAAGCGGGTAATAGAACTGAGTGGTAAACTGGCCACTTGCTCCTGTCTTAGTTTAAGAAGATAGGAGTTTTGGTGCCCACTGAAACCCTGATTTACTTTGGGCCATGATAAAGCAGTTAAATCTTTGTTTTTTACTAAATGTATAGTTGTGGGCCTCAAGTTACTTTTGAATTGTGTATACAAGTTAATAGTATAGGACCTCCCCCATAAGTGTGTATAAATAGTAGAAATTAATTTATTGTAACGGTGTGATAGTTTGGCTGTACAATGAATCATCTGCTTTTGGGCTATTTGTGAACTAACCAACTTGGCTTCTGTAGAAAATATGATAAATGGTAAATATTGAGATGCTGGGGATAGTTGCTAGGAGATGGGATACAAACAAGGAGGCTGGGAGGATGAGGCAGGTATCTGGGTGATAGGACTCAGTAGGATCATTAAACTTGGTACCTGCCCTAGGCCATACTCTCAGTACCTAGACCTGAGTCCTGTTTCCCTTCTAGAACAAAACAAAGGAGGTGTCTTTCAGTGATACTGGGCACTCCATTCCTACCTCCTGCTACTGTTAGAAACACACGGTACACACAGCGGTGGCCATCAGATCCGGAGTGAGAGCAAGGTGTGTGGCTACTGCAGAAGTCTCCATCACGGGGGTGCAGGCCAGCCTTTTGAAAGGAGGCCTGTAAGTTTGGCAATCCAACTTGGCAAAGTAGCTCTGTTTAATTAGGAGTATCCTTTAAAAGCTCTTATAGACTTTAGTGTGTAAATCTTGCATCTAATCGTATGGTTTTCACTGAATATATTATTATTATAATACCCTCAATTATGTCATTAGAGTACCTCAATTTTGATTGTGAGAGATGTTTCGCCCTGCCCATTAATACCCGTGCGGTGACAGTGTTTGGGCATTAGGTGCTCTGTAATTACCGAGTCCTTCAATACTTCATAAGATAGTATTATTAGCCTTGTTTGCTAGGTGGGAGAACCAAAGTACAGAGGTTAAATTGCCTTGTGGGCCTTGGGTTACACAGCTGCCAGTTGGTGAGATGGGATTTGAACCCACGCCAGCTGATTTTACTCTCCCATGCTATTGGGAGGAAGTTTTAATTTCTGCTGCTGCTTTCTGTAACCAAATGCAGGTCTGCCTGCCTGCCTGCCACTTTGAAAGCCAGTACTCTGAGAGAGGGTGCTGGTGTAAAGGAAAGAGGTTTATTCAAATACTGATCACCTAGAAAATGGGGGACTGATGTCTCAAAGCTCATCTTCACATCTCAGTGCAGGCACAGACTTTTATAAGGAGGGAGTAGGAAAGCAGACCAAAGAGATCAAAGGGAGGGGTTGAAAAGTTCTCTATGTAAAGACCTGCGCAGTCCATTCCAATAAGGATCTCAGAACTGGTCAAGCAAAGGTTTGGTGTGTGTTATGCTGGTCTTTGTCATCCTGGCTTTACAGTTGAGAGTCAGCAAGTCTCCCGGAGCTGGGATGACCAAAGGTTGGAGTCTTTATTTTTTGAAGTTAGTTCCTAGGATTCTTATACAAACATGCTGTTAATCTACAAGCTACATATTAGCCAGAGTCAGCATTTACAGAAGTAATGTCAAAAGAATGGTGGGGTGGGTTACAATTCTCCACTGTTACTATTCCCCACTGTTACAATTCTCCACTGCTCTATTTTCTCATTTAGGACCTTTTAACAGTAGTTACTAATGCCTTTAATGAATATAGAATTAGCAATTTCCTGATCATAGGATGGTTGTGAGGAGGAAGAGGTATTAAGTTGGAGAACTGCTTATTGTACTGCGATCTTGAATACAGGTGAAATCAGGGTAGGCTTGATGAGACTAGCGCATGGTCACCTAAGTGCTGTGGGTTTACTTGGAGGCAGCTGCGGCAGGCTGAATAATGACCCCTAACCCCAAAGATACTCACATCTTAATCCCCAGACCCTCTCAACGTTCCAAAAAAAAAAAAAAAAAAAAAAGGACTTTGTATGCATGATTACGTTAAGGCTTTTAAAATGAGATTATTTTGGATTATCAAGATGGGCCCTAAAAATGCAAACAATGCATAGCCTTGTAAGAGGGAGGCAGAGGAAGATTTGACCACAGGAGAGAGGGCAGCGTGACTATAAGGCAGAGATTGATGGTGTAGCCACAGACTAAAGAAGGCTGGCAGCCACCAGGAGCTGGGAGAGACAAGGAACCTCCCATGCAGGCTCCACAGGGAGGCGCTTCGATTTCAGCCTAGGGAACCTGATTTTGGCCTTCTGGTCTCCAGAACTGAGGGACTACATTTTTTGTGGTAATTTGGTATAGCAGCCATAGGAAACAAACATAGTGGGCATCGCTATGAGGGTGACCATGTTGTGAGGTTTGGTTTAACAATTTAAAATGTATTTTTTAGAAGAACCATCAGATTCGTTGAAGTCTCTTTCTTGAAGTGTTTTATTTTGGAAGGTTTGTGATTCGGGAGGCTGTAGGAGAAACACAGTTTGGCTGGAATAACAACTAGAACCGTCACTCATCTCGGTCTGTTTTATCATTTCCATAGTTGATAGAAAGCTGAGAAAAGATGGAGATGATGTCTGTATGCTCTTTTTTGAATTTATTTATTGAGTCTGCAACCAAAGTGATTTTTTAAAATTGTCCTAAAGTTAAAGTCTCTAGAATTAGAGACAGCGTTCTTAGTTGAAGGCTTTAGACCCCTGAGTTTTATTCATATCAAATTCCACCTAACCCAGCAAACATTGAAACCTTCATAAGGTAAAATTATTTTATTTGGGCCAGTCTTCTAAGGAAATTACTTTGAATTGTTCTTTCTGTCCTTCCTAACAGAATATAAGGTTTTCAAAAAAATTTTTTTAATGTGTGATTTTCAAAATAAATGATATCAAGTGGGTTTCGGGGAGTACAGTTAGCTGCTGAAAGTAGATGATGTGTGGTATTTATTACTTCTGGATCACTCTGGATCTTTTCTCTGTGTGCTCAAATGAGTGGGAATAGGGATGGTTGTCTCAGATTTAGAGCATGGCTTAATTGCTTTTTTTCAAAGAGTCATATCTTTAATTATGAAGCAAGCAAACTGACATACATTTATTACACTGTGAAACCTTGCATCTCATCTAGTCTGTCTTGTAGCAATTGCTTCTGAACAGATGTTACCTGAAACACCTTTGTGCTGTTGGTAGAATGCTAAAATTTGTCATGCTTTTATTATTGTTGTCTCGAATTAACTCTACTTTATGGCATAACTTTATTGCTGTGTCCTAGAATCTTTATATATTTATTGCCTTATAAATTGGATTTAAAATTGGCTTTTTATATACAGTGTAAATTAACATGTGTATAACTTGTTTATGCTTGCAGAATAAAGCTGGAAAAAACTGCTACGTATTACACTAATGTAATTGTCTTTAACTCAGCACATAGTATCCTCCGCACTAGGGGTGAAACACATGCTGCAGAATATGCTTACCATCACTCTCTGCTTGTTTATCCCAGAAACTAATTTGACTTTTAGATCTATAAAATATAGATTAAGCATAACCTTTTACTTCTTGGGATATTAAAGATCAAAGCATGAGCTTTCTTTGAACAGGATCTACAAAGGTAACTTTTCTCTTGCTAGCAGCATGGTGGCATTGAAATACCTTACAATAGGGAGTAATTTTCTCAAATAGCAAATTAAATCATTATTATTAAGTTGGGGGAGAATTTAAGAGTTTCAATAGTTAAGTTTTGGTGCTGGAATATTCAGGTTTGGAAATGCTTGCCATAGATTTTTATTTGCAAAAAAGACCCACAGCCATCCTTTCTTAGAGGTTTTTTTTTTTTTTTTTTTTTTTTCCTTCCTGTAGAAAGGGCATTGTGAGTAGCATTAACGAGTAGTGACTTGTATGGCTTTTAGTGCTTGGATCCTAGCTGTCACTTATTAGCTCTGTGAACTTGGGCAAGTCACTTAACCTCTCTCTCTGCCTGTTTCCTCATGTGTAAAATGGGGTTATTGGAAAGATGAAAAGTTACTGTGATGGGCCTAGAATAGTACCAGGCTCATTGTAAACGCTATGTAAGTATTTGCAATTTAGAGGATTGTTATTGTATTCATTAGTAGTAAAAGTAGTAGAGTAATTTTTGTCTAGATTTTAGGGCATTGGGGAAGTTATATTGAATATTTGAATAGTGTTCTTATATTGGAAACCCTTAACTGGGCCGGGCGTTTTCCTCATGGTGTGGCCAAGGCAGAGTCATTCATTTTATTCTCGGCTCTTATCCTAATGCAGATCAGACAATGATGGAACGTGCGTAGCTGGAGACTTACAAAAAGAAACCTATAAAGGCAACAACCTGAAACTTAGAAAAAAATTCTATGACACCTCAGTGTGGACTTGAATGATAATAAAAATAATGTTACGTATATATGTAAATATAGACATAACACTACATATAACTCTTTATGTTTATGGCTCTTTTACAGCTATAAAACCAAAAAGATTTACATATAAACTCCAAAAAACTGCAGAGCCAATAAAATTCAAATGAACAGTAACATCAGTTTAATGTGATTGATGATGATGTTTAGCTGAAATGAAGTCATTATTGGATTTAATATTGGAAGGATATGCATATGGTTGCTGTTTTCCTTTTTGTCTCCTTGACTTGGATGGAAATGGAGTCGCAGAGGCTGAGGGATGTAAGTGCAGAGCCTTCATCCAGAGACTCAGCCCCATAGCGTTGGCAGAGGCCTGCCATCCAGCATCACCTGTCTTTTTCACAAGGTCTTGATTTCAGGCTCTGTGTGAAGTAGTGTGACCTCTTATAAACCTGTTCATGATAAAAAGAAAATAGCCATATGTAAAATTTTTTTTTTTTTTTTTTTTTTTTTTTAGTAAATTGTATGAAATTTTTGAAAAAGCAGAAGGAATCAGAGTCAATGCTTACAAGCATTTATATTCATTTTTCTCCTACTTTCAGTTTTCCTGTCTCTGGGAATGTGGTTCCCTGAGCAGTGTCATTTTGGAATTATGAACAGCCCTTTGGAACTGAATACTTCCTAAGTGGAGGAGGCCTGTAGAAACCTACGTGGCATCATGTTGGTGCTGTTTGGCCTTCACCTGTTGCCCTACTGCAAGCCTCTCATACACCCAGTGCTATCACGGCCACCAAATTGCCTGCTGGAACATGGTTGTAGAGTGGTCATTCACATTGTCCAGAATATGCTTACTTTACTTCTCACGTTTAAGATAATCTTGGAAAAGTGCACAACTTAAAAAGTCATTTAATTGGAGAGTCTGTAGAAGGGCTCTGCAGACCTCAGTTTGAGGACCCCAGAGATGACTTGTGAAGAAATTAGGGTATTTGAATGAGGCAAAGATTTTGTACCTTCAGACCTTGTCTAGTGATGGATTAAAAGTGATTAGTAAATACTAAGGATGTATCAATGTGCTTTAAAATAGTTTCCTTCTAAGTAGTTTTCTAAGGGTAGACATTTTTGTTACCATCTTCAAAAAATATTTTATTATATGAAAGAGGTATAGAACACCATGAACTCACCAATAAGCTTCCCAAGTGAAACTTCATAAATCCTATTGAAATGTTCATTTTTCTCCCTGTCTATATATCCTTGTAATCTTTGCTTTTCGTATCCTTGAAGTAAGAGCTTTCTTTTTTTATTTTGATTTTTTTAGTTCTGATTATATCCATCTTTTTCCTAAAAATAGATCTGTGAATGGAATTAATATTCAGTATCTTTCTATCTCTCAGTCTTTGAGCATCATAGCTCACCTTAAGTGCCTTAAATCCTAGTCCCCCCTTCATTTCTGGTATCAAATATGTTCTAAGGGCATTCTGTTTGCTGAGGGACTTGGGTACATGCAGGTAGCTGTGATCCAAGTCAGACCATCATGAGTTAAAGATGGCTAACGACCTGTTCAGCTGTCTTCAAGGAAATTATTGCTAATCTTAGATGATTCTAGAAGTATAAAAAGAAAAGTACGTGATCCTTTTTAAGTTATGGTATAGAATTTCTTGAAACTCTTAGTAAGATACATGAGTCAGACTAATTGAAAGATCCATAATATTGCATTTATTGGGCTAATTTATTATGAAGTATCTTCTCAGGATGTAGGCAGTTTATCTTGTAATTGCTACATTTTGTCAAGGTGGACTACTTGGGCATCATTAAATGAAACTGTAGCATTCAGTTTTTAACTAGGATTTGCAAATTGGTGACATTAATTATGGACTGTACTATAGTATTAAACTATTTTTGTTTATAAAAACCTTGGGTAGAATGCAATTCTAGTGGCAGTTATAATTCATTTCTAATGGAAAATTTGACTGCCTGAGAAATGAGCATGAAAAATACAGTGAACATAATCTGCAATCAGAAATTCAATGTGACAGTTTCATTTCTTTATAGAAAGTGACAGTCTACAATTAAAACTATGCTCTAATTTAGCCTCTCTTTTTTGTTCTTATTAATATGTTATCTTGAACCTGCTTTCAGTTGCTTTATACATGTGGTTGTAAACTTTTGGAAGTCACTTTCTCGGTGGTGTGTTGTATAGGCTTGAGCTTATAGTAGGAATGTGAGTGCTTGGCTAATTGAAAATCTACGTAAAATTACTCTTGTAACCTTACACTGCGTGGTTCATTAATTTATTAATGATTAATGTTTAAATTTAAATTTAAATGTTACTGTTATACCTTAAATGTCTATTTCTTGTTATAAAAGATTTCAGTGGTTGCGGGTGAGGGATGTACATCCGGGTCATTGGAGCACTGGGCCTGCAGCCCAAGCTCCCTCAGGGGCCTGTCAGTGTGGCGTTCGATCCCTAGTCCTGCTCACTGGGCTTCGGCTGGATTCAAATGTGCCTGTATGTCCTTGTGCAAATTAATGAACTTCTGTGCCTCAGCTTTTATATTTGTAAAATGGAATGGACAATCACAGTATCCACACTTAGGGACTGTGATGATTAGTTGAGGAAACATGTCATAGTAGCTTGGGCACAGTGCCTTGCAGTGTGGCAGCTATTCTTTGTGTTGTTGTTATTTTTTTTATTGTTGTGTGGACATCAAAGTAGGTGAGATCCAATCTCTGTAGTGTTGAATTCTCTAGAGTTGGTCATCTTGAAGGAGATGTGACGGGATCTCAGTGATTGACAGCATTTTGACCTTTTCTGCTCCTGCTTCTCACCTCCCTCCCTCCTTGCTCCTCCCTTCCTGCTGGACACCTGCATTGGTTGTGTCCAGGGACTGGACTTTAATTTGAGTAAGAATACAGCAAGGGTTTGGTCCCAATCATAGGCCTCCAGCCCCTTCACCTCGCCTCTTCCTTTCTCTGTTAGCTTCTTGCTGCCAACATTTGCTCCACATCAAATCCGAAAGTAACTCAGGAACTCCTTTGACTGAGGAGGCCTTCCTATTCCTTGCCTCTTCAAGCTGGCGTAAGGGAGAATATACATAAATAACAGAACCTCTGGCCTCCTTCTTTATTTGTCTCAGATCTCCAAGCCTGGAGCCACCTGACAGGCTTCTCTGTGGCTGAACTGGGCTGGGGCATCCTGGTGGAAGCCCCTCCCAGCTATGGGAACCGATGCCCTCAGCCATTGCATATCCATGGGCCTGCCGACCAGCTTGGTCCTCAGAATGGCTAGATATCAATATCATTACAACAGCCACATTATCCATCTCTCATACTGGGCCAGGCACTGGTTTAGTCACTTACTCCTAATGCAGTGTTTTGAAGCAGGTTCTCTTGCCACCCTTTGCTGCATGCACATAGCGGAATGAGACAGGGAAGGCGGTTTGGGAACTTTCCCAAGGTGCACCAGCTGGGAATAGGGAATGATGGATATACACGCAGTCGTTCTGGATCCAGAGCCCTGACTTTGAACTAGTTATTTGGTTTCCTCCTTTTCCGTTTCTGTCAGCATTGAGGCTAAACCGTTATCACTTTCTTTACTTTCTCTATGGGCCTGATTTCTTTTTGTTGTAAATAGTTTTTTTAAGTTGAAAAAGTAATGTATGCACCTCTTAAAAAGCCCAAAACTGTGAGGAGCACAGAGTGAAATTCAGTAAGCTTCCCTTCCATCCCAGACCGCCAATTCAGGCTTTACCCATACAGAGGCAGTGATGACTTCTATTATTTTCTCTTGTATCCTTTAATGATATTCTCTGTGTATGTGTAAAGCACTCATTTTGTACCCACAAGGGAACGTACTGCAGCATTCACTTAAAGGATAGCAGAGATGGTTACTCCTGACTCTTAGCACTCAGTTTGACATGTTCTTCGGAGAGAAAAGAAAGGCCATGTTGCTTGAACTTGCTCAATTTCCTGCTATTGCAGTTGTAATCTTCTACATCTGCAACTCTTCATCTTTTTTCCTCCAACAGCCACAGAAGAAATGTCCATTTTCCTGGTCAAGGTTAATCCCTTGACCACTGCTCTTTTCCCAGCCCCTTCCCATTAAGAATGCTCCACCCTTTAAAGGTTCCTTCCTATGACAATGCTCTAATGTCTTCCAAGGTAAAAGAAAAAGCAGAGGCAGAAGCAGATAGCTTCCCCTTCGAACTTTCCCTTGACTCTTCCCCCCATGGAAAACCATGCTCTGCTTCCTTTACTTATAGCCAGATTCTTTGAAGTATTGGGTTGGCCAAAAAGTTCATTTGTTTTTTTCTGTTAGATGGCTCTGGTAGTGCTTACTTGTCTTTAATTTTACTTGAAACAATTTTGTTATATTGTATTGTGACAGCTGTCATATCAACATGCATTAAACATTTCTTAAATCAAAATTGGTGAATTTTTGTGTAGCCATTTTAATATTGAAGATGGAAGAAAATATGCAACATTTTTGGCATATTATGCTTTATTATTTCAAGAAAGGTAAAAACCTGAAACACAAAAAAAGATTTGTGCAGTGTATGGAGAAGGTGCTGTGACTGATCGAACATGTCAGAAGTGGTTGGCGAAATTTCGTGCTGGAGATTTCTGGCTGGAAGATGATGCTCCATTGTTGGGAAGACCAGTTGAAGTTGATAGTGGTCAAACTGAGACATTAATTGAGAACAGCATTCTAGGCAATATACTCAAAATATCCAAATCAATAAAATCATTGGTGAAAATGAAAAATGTGTTTTTTATTTTGCAGTAAAACCTAAATGGACTTTTTGGCCAATCCAATAGTTATTTTCATTCATTAGGTATTTGAATGCTCTTTATACCGGGCATAGGTTGATGCAGTGTGATCCTGACTTTGAGAGGCTCACATTCAGTCCGGTGTGGAGAAAGAGAGGTGTGAACCAACGATTGTAAAGTGTTCCTGGGGAATCCAAGCTGTATAATATTTAAGAACTCAGGTTCTGAAGTTAACCAGTGTTTAAGTCCTGGCTCTGCGTTTGAGAGCTTTGTGACCTTGGAAAATTATTTTTGCATTTTCTTTCTTCATCTGTGAAATAGAAACATTAGTGCGTGTATTATAGGTTGGATATGCTAGTTAAGTGATTATAAGGGGTATTTGACACGTAAGTACTCAACAGCTCTTAGCTTGTTGCCACTCTCATGATGACATTGGTAAGGGGTAGGTGCCCTAATAAAGGAGAGGATCATCCACTTCCCAAGGGTTCCTCAGCTTTGCTTTTGCTTTTGTCATTCTACTGAAATTGCTCTGGCAGATCAATAATTGCCAACCCTCTGGCTGATATTCAGACTTCCTCTTACTGGACTCCTTCACAGGGTTAGCACTGACCTATCATTTATAAAATTTTTGCGGTAATGTGTTCTTGTTTTTTGATCTTCGCTCATTCCTCTTCTCACTCTTTCAAATTAGTGTTTCCAAGTACTCTGATTTTCTTCTCTTTTCAGAGAAGAAAACCCCCTTTCAGCATGGGCGCATTCATTTATTTAGCTCTTGCCACTGCTTAGATCAGCGCTGTTCAGTAGAACTTTCTGGGATGCTGGAAACATTCCGTTGTGCTGTGTTTAAGTTGATAGTCACTAGCCACATGTGGCTAATAAATACCAAAGCGCTGAATTTTTAATTCAATTTAATTTGAATTAATTAATTAGCCATATGTGCCTTTGGCCTTCGTGTATATTTAAAGGGCCTTCAGAGCGTTCACCTGTAGGTCAGGCTGCCTTCCAGTGATGTGACGATTTACTCCTGCTGGATAACATGCACATGTTATTCCAGCGAAGATGGTGCACGTCCATAGTCTTTGAAGCTGCCCTCAATGATAGGTTTATGAGCAAAACAACATCAGTGATGACAGAAACAGGCATGGGATCGCACTGTTAGAATGACTTTTATCAAGAAGATGAGATAAGTGCTGGCAAGGATGTGGACTAAAGGGAACCCTTGTGCACTGTTGGGATTGTAAATTGGTATAGTCACTATGGAAAACAGTAGGGTGGTTCTTCAAAAATTAAAAGTAGAACTACCGTGACCCAGCAATCCCACTTTTGGGTCTATATCCATAGGAAATGAAAAGTGGATATCAAAAGGTTATCTGCATTCCCATGCTTATTGCAGCATTATTCACAATAGCCAAGACATGGGAAAAACCTGAATATCTATCAGCGGGTGAATGGATACAGGTGTATACACACATACGCATACTGGGATATTATTTAGCTACAAGAAAGAAGGAAATCCTTTCATTTGTGACAACAAGGATGGACTTTGAGGACATTATGCTTAGTAAGATAAGGCAGACAGAGGAAGACAGAATTGTAGAATATTACTTACGTATGGAATGTCAAAAAGCCAGACTTGTAGAAACAGAAAGCAGAATAGTGGTTACTTGGGGCTGGTGGGTTGGGGGGATTGGGGAGGTGTTATTACAGGGTCAAACTTGCACCTGGAAGGTAAATAAATTCGGGGGATCTAATTAATGTACAGCATAGTGATTATAGTCAACAATACTGTATTTTATATTTCAAGATTGCTAAGAGGCTAGACCCTAAATGTTCTCACCACAAACAAGAAATGATAACTGTGGGAAGTGTTAGCTAAACTACAGAGGTAATCATATTGCAATATATAAATTAATGAAATCAACACATTTTGCACCTTAAACTTACACAACATTATATGTCAATTATATATCAATTAAAAAAAAACAAAAAACAGGCACCGGAGAGTTGTCTTCCTGTCCTTGCAAGATCTGCAGCCCTCAGTAATTTGCACTAGGTTATTAGGATTGTTGGGTGCCTTCCCATGCCTGTGGCTGTCAGCTGCTGACTTCCGCGTAACCCTTGTTGACTTGCTTTATTAGCGTGCTTGAGTAGTGCAGCAATCAACATGAAACTATGTACTTTTAGAAGTCCTTTAAAAATATACTTGGGTTATCGCTAGAGAGTCATTGCTGAAGTCTCCTTTGGCATTGCTGGAAGATTGCCAAGGGCAGTTTAAGCTGTAGTTGTTTGAGCTTGCAACTTGACTGCAGAAATTGGTGTGTTCGAAACCTGACTTGTGACATAGAAGGTTAGGTGTTGGGATTTCACTGTGTGGTCATATGACACAGTGGGAGTTTGGTACTGTATTGGGTTGTTCTGTATCTAATCCTATTCAAGGATTTCTCGCCAAATCCCCCAAATTCCTTTGGATGACGAATGCAAAGGAAAGCATTAAGGTAAGAAACCTGTGTATATTTCAGTATGTGTAGCACTAGCAGTTACTTTTGTTAAACTATATTTTGAGTCACCAAAAAGGGGAAAAAAAAGTGACCCAGGCTTTTTATTTATTACCACTAGAACCTTTTGGACGGTAAACACCTTCAGGACAGGTGCTGTGTGTTACAGTCTTTACATGCCAGGCTTAGTGTGATGTCTGAATTAGCTGAGATGCTCATGCTCAATAACTAAATCCTGCTTGGTTAATATTTCTAAACAAAATGTAGAATGTAATGGCATTTTATGCATAGTACTGAGACTGCATGTAAGAGCTGGAATTGTGCAACTTTCCTCTCTTTTGCAGATTATAACTTTGTAAACATGCAGCCATCCTTTTGTTTTAGTTTCAATGACAAACCCATATAGAGGGTAGTGACAAAAAGCAGTACTCAGATAATGCAAGAAAACAATGATTTAGTTAATTTCCAAATTTCTTTGCCTGCCCCCTTACCCGCCAACAACTCAGAACTGGCTTCATTTCCACTGTGGGTCTCCTTCCTTAGGTTGGATTACAGCAACTGTTGCTTGGAGCAGTGGCGACTAGGGGAAGGGAAGAGGAGGGGAAGGGAAGAGGAGGCGAGGGGAGGGGAGGGATGGTGAATGAGCTTGGGTTTAGGAGTCAGAGTGACTCAGGTTCCATCCCCAGCCTGGCCACTCACCACTTTGGCAAATTACTTCTGTGCCACTCAATTCCCTGATCTTTTAGCTGGGGATAATGGCTAATTTATAGGATTGTTTGATATATTAGTAATTATGGTAAGTGCTCAGTAAGAATTGGTAGTAATGGTGGTGAGGTGGGCTAGATCATGTGGGTACCTAGGGACCTGTTTTGCATTTTGGGTTCTGTCTCAGTAAAGGCCTATTTGGCCTAAAGGAACAGACCCCATTCAATAGCTAGTTTAAGGTTGGAAAGGGCACTTGTAAAGATAGACAGGGTTATCTTCCAGGATCAAGCACAATAAATGTAGCTGGTCCTCCGGAGAGACTGGAGCCGAGAACTGAAAGCTGGTTGCTTTTCTCATTCTCTTTTCTGGGGCTACACAGTCTCGTTTTGCTTCTCACCGGGCACTTGCCCACTGTTGTACCTCTGGATAGTGCAGCTTCTACTGCTTCGATCTTCATATCCCCAAGTCCAGAGCCTCACAGTTCCACATGCACATCTATTTCCTTGTTCTATGCAAGAGAAGAACCTGATTCTCATCTCTGAGTCCCAAGTCCAGGTTTTTGGGAAAGTGAGGATTTGATTTGCTGACTTAGATTTAAGTGTTGAGCTCTGTTCATATCAGCTGTGGCCAGGGTTGGCTCACAGAGGACATTGAAGACTTCGGGTTTCATGCCTCTGACAAACAGAAGTGATTGTGTGCAGGAAGCCTATAAATCAACAGGTGTCTACCATATCTACACCTGTGGGTCTTTGGCGATTCCTTGATGATAGACTTGGAAGCAGAAGAGTGCGTTCATAATACAGGCATGCAGAGATTTTACAGGTTTGGTTCTAGATCACCAAAATAAAACCAGTTTTTCAATAAGGTGTGTCATACGCTTTAGTGGGCGGAGCGTCTTGTCTTCAATTTGCAGAAAACATCTGTGAAGCACAGTGAAGCAGAGAACAATAAAATGACGTATGCCTGTAGTTTACCCAATTTAGTGGTTTCTGTCCCTGGTTGCACATTAGCTTCACCTGAGGGAACTTTAAAAGTACTTATGGTAGGCCCCACCTCCGGGTATTCGGATTCATTTGGTTTGGGATGTTACTCGGGCATCTGTATTGGAGAAAGGAAACAAAATTCTTCAGATGTTTCTCTTGCACAGTCTGGTTGGAAACCACTGGTCTAATATGTTCTCTGCACTATGGTGGATCTGGGTGTTCAAAGATGAGGGAAGCAAGGCCCCAGCCACATTAAAAAGAAAAAAAAAGAAAAGACAAACACATACTGTCAGACAAACAGTGATCAGTGGTACCAAGGGAATTGTAAACAGAAGAGCTCTGGGCGGACAGAGGTGGGATTTTTATGTTGATGATAATGAAGGTATTGTACATTTGTATGTGCGGTACCTACTCAGTCTGCCTACCTCAGCTGTCAGTCTCCTGAGGACCAGGCAACGTGGTGGCTCTGGGGTGGCCACGGGACACTGCTACTGCTTAGAGTTCCCAGCCCTAAGGTCTGAGCCCCAGAGAAAGATGACAATACAGGAGAGGCTCCAGCAGGTGACCGAGGAGGATCCAGTATAACTGACACCCAGCAAAAGAGAGCTGCCGGCAAAGTAACAAAAGTCCCTGCCCTGCAGGAACCCAAGCCGGGGGATGGAGGTGGGGAGACCTGCGCACATTACATCCATTACAAATGGGCGTAAGCGGGTTGTTAGAGAATGAGTGCCGTGGTCAGGAGGGCGGAGACTGTTGGGGGTGGCCTTGAGCAGAGTGAATTTGATCTGAACCAAGGTGGTGCCTGTGGGGGTGTTAGAGGGAAGGAAGGGGACTACCATTTATTCAAGCCACCCCGCCGCCAGGTGAAGTGTGTGGTGTGCTTTACCTGGCCTCCTCCAGTAAGGCTCCTAACAAGTCTATGGGGGCAGATGCTTCCTGTTCTCCTGGTACAAATAGGAAACTGATGCTCAGAAGGTTAAAGAGCGCAAGGCTGCACAGCTGGTCAGTACCAGAGCTGGATAGCCATCCAGGTGAGTTTGATCCTAGAACCTAGGCAGTTTGCTTCTGCCCAGTAAAGGAGTGCAAGCCAGTATGTAGGAATCACAGGAGAGACACACTCGAGGTCGTGGAGAATCAGAGAACCTTCCTGAATCAGGCAGCTTTTGCAAAGTGAGTAGGTGGGTGTGTGGGGTGATGAAATGGCCTGAGCACAGGTACTGAGAGGGGAGGGGCTGTGGCACTGAAGCGGAAACCACGGTAGGTAGACTTAATCCGGGGATTGCTTACAAAAGTACTGCAACAGAAAGCGCGAAGAGGAGGTGCTGTCTGAGAGGGTCCCTCTTGCATTTGTGTGTAGACCCCTGTGGGAGGGCTCCTTAGGGCTGACCCCCAGACCTCTGAGGGGTCTGAGGGATTATGTTATAATTAACACTGTTTTCTCATCCTCTTTTCTCAAAACATGCTTGATGTTCACACCGCTGGACTGTCTATATTTAAAAAAAAAAACGTTTTGTAAATGCAATAGAATGAACTGAGTTTGCCTGAAAATTGCCTTTGTGATCTTCACAGTGTTTTGGGAGTGGTTCTAATACTTTTCCGTGAAGGACTCCTGGCAGCTTAACCAAACCAGCCACTTAAAGGGCCCCGAAGGGAAAGGATTATTTGAGACCAGGCCTTTTGCTTTCCTTTCCTGTGATCTGTATAATATGCAGATTCAACTATACTGTTTATAGGTTGATTATTCATAATGTGCTTTTTGTACTTAAACACTGTGCCTATTCCATTAGAAGACTAAAAGCCCATATCCTCAAAATGGTCTGGACGGACCAGCCGCTGCTGCTCCCCTTTCTTCTGGTTTGTACTGCTGGAGCTGCGCTGGCTTCCTGGGTCCTTGAACGCAGCCCAAGTGCCCATTGCCACATGGCCGTTGTATGGCTGTTTTTTCTACCTGAAGCACTTTCTCCCCCGCTACCAACTTAGTCCACTTTCAACATTGCTCCAACTTTCTCCCTCAAGCCAATGCCGACCCCACTTCCCCACGTTTGAAGATGCAACCTGCAAAGCCCTTCTGCCTCTTCCTGGGCTCGCCTTACCCTGCACTGCTTTTCCTTTTTTAGCAGAGCACGCATCACCTTCTAGCAGCCTCTCTATCTTCTTTATGTGCTGATTGTCTGTTTCCTCAATAGAATGCAAGTTCCTTGAGGACGGGAGAATCTTTGTTGTATTTATTTATTTGTTTCCCCTCATCAAGAATGTAGTAATGTTGAATGAATCTTTGTTGAATGAATGTTTTAGGAATCTCATCCTGTAAGAAGAACAAATTCTGTATTATAACTTACCAAAGTCATGGCTAAAAATTAATTCAACTTTAGTCTTAGGTCATTGCTATAATGTTTGCAAGTTAATTAGCCTGTATTTAAGCATATACTTAGCAGGTAGAGGCTCTGTTTTTCCTCCTAGTCACTGTTGAATGCCTCTGCTATGGTGCTTACCCCACTGTCTTGTACAATATTATAGTTATTAACTTGTCTTGCTGCTCTTTTGGTTTTAAGTTTCTAAGGGTAGGGGCTGGACTCTGTTTATATTTGGTGCAGTGTCCTCTACATTTTAGCAGCCTGATTAAATTGTGTAGTAGAAAAATAATTGGATAATGAGACTAGATCTTGATTGAAAAATCCTAAGTCTTATATTTTTATTTTTTATATTTTGTTTTCATGCCCTCCTTCATGAAGGGGTTATCAAGTGAATGGTATTTACTTTAACTTTCTCAAGATAACCTGAGATCATTTACATTTACAATAAAGTAAAATGTTAGATTTCTTTTATCTCTGCCATTAATAAGTGTCATAAAATAGAAAACTAAAGCTAAGTCAATATATTATTGTTGCCACAGAAATTGAATTTGTGTCAGAAGGATTTGTGCTTGTGATGGAGTAATTCGTATATTTTTCTTGGAATTAAGTTTCTAGCAGGTGACAACATCAATAATTCACAAAACCAAGGAGCTTTTGAGATTGGTTAATTTATATATGTGAATTAGAAAACACATGAATAATGTGCTTAATATTCTGACATCTGAAAATATGCGTTAAAAAACTCAGCCCATTAAGTCTGTTTATAGCATTTATCAGATTTTTTAGGTTTTCATTTTTAGTTTTTTCAGTAATACATACTTTTATTTTTTGAAAAGGAACTAATCTGTATTTTCTGCTTGGTGTGAAAAGTATTATCCATAGTAATGTAAAGAGCTTTTCTCATTATAAAAATAAATTTACTCAGTCTAGGCAACTGGGAAAATACAGAAATATGTGAGGAAAAAAAGGTTGTTCCAAATCCCACAATGCAGATACATAAAATTAACAATGGTATCTAATTTTTTCCCATAACTCTATGTATTAATGAAGTTGGAATTATTTTGCATATGCCATTTTAAATACAACTTTTAAAAAATGTAACATTGTTTTGTAAGCATTTTCTTATGTCATTGTCCACATGGCAGGACTATAATTTAATCCATTTTATAGTCTGGGAAATTTTAGGTTGGTTACAATTCTAGCTATTTAAAATAATGTAGTGATACATATTTGTATATAAATCTTTGGTTGTAGTTCTTATTTCCTAAGTACAGGTTGTAGAAGTGGACTTATTAGGTTGAAAATGTGCACATAGGCTTTGCTTCACCAAATTGTTCTCTAAAAAGGCTTAACCAAATTTACATTCATTATGGTGATGCTAGAATGTAAACGTATAAAATCCTTCTCAAATATATATCAAATGATGTGTAGTGCTCTATCAGTCTCAGAGACACTCAGTCTAAATTTATGTCTTGGACAAGACCTCTAGGAGGGTGAGTCACTGTCAGAAAGAATCTAGTAATTTGGATAAGCCTCAAGGTGATTCTCAAAGCCCAGGGACCATTTAGAATCTTCCTATAGCTAATAGTTTAAATACTTTCGGTCTTCTCCAGATAATGAAAAAGGTGTGGAACTAAACCTATGTATAAAGCTTTTCAAAGATTTAAATGGCTTTTTCCTCGGCCCACTGGAGAAGAGTTTTGATCTGGTAGTATATGTGGAAAGAACTGGAACAGCTGAGAGGGCATCTTAAAATAGATATTAAAGCTGTGTTACTAGAATTAGCCATTATGATTTCCCTTTAATTTACCTCAACACATTTATTGATGGAAAAAAGAACCTGGGTTCTTTTTAGAATAAAAAATGACTTGTTCCGTGCCCAGGCCCTGTGATGAACAATCCAAGTGAGATTTTCAAGTAACAATTTGATAATTGGTTTTTCTCAAAGAGGTGATTGTCTTCTAGCAATTATGTTGCAGCCTTTTGAAAACCTTATGTTCTCTTAGAAATGAATCTTTTCACTTCTGTTAATGCTTGAACAATGGCTCCTCCTGAAAACAGACCTTTCTTGATCACTCTCCTTTGCCAAAGAAGGAATTACGGAGAAGGACGATCTGGCTTCTGGGGTGGATGCGCGTGGAAAAGACTTGGATAATAGATACCGGGCAGGAGTTTATCTTTTTGAGGTGGGCAGGATTATGGCTTTGAATAAATGGACAGATTTAAGAGTAGCTGGGAGCATTTCCTAATTCTCAGCTCTGCCTAACATCTCCTCTTTCACTTTTCTCCACCAAAGATTAAAAAAATTGACCACATGAAGAGCCAGTACGCTTAAAAGCTTTTCTTTAGGGAATCAAAGGGCCAGCTCTACTCTTATCCTCAGTGCTAGGAGAGCTTCAGTGTTATTTTTGGACCTTTCTGAGATGTTAAATCTGGAGCCCTTGAAGAGCCTTTCCTCCCCTATGTGTGTGGTGCAGTTGCCCGGGAGATGACCCTCAGGTAGAATCTGTAGGTGTGTTTAGTGTCAAGGTTAGTAGTAATGTGCTTTACATTTCTACCATCTTTATAATTGGTATTCACATTAAAATAAACACAAGTGTGTGGACCAGAAATGTTATCAGGTCAAAATACATATTCGTAAGTGTATTTGTGGAAAGGAATAATCTGGACCTGAACACAAGTGTGAGCCACACTTTAACATATTGTTATTACTCACAGATTGTGACTGATCCTTGCTTTTTTTTCCCCTTAAGGTATAACTTTGTTGTGTCAGTAAGTAACCTGTCACTGACTCATTTTGCCATGACAAGCAAAGAGTGTTATGTCATGGTTGGACATAATGAACGATCTCTGATAATTTAGGGTCTAAGCATATGCTTATGAGATTGAAATATTGCACCTTAGAGATAGGCTAAGCATTTGAATAAATGATGTAATTGGTAATTCATCCTGACACCAGAAATTGTTTTAAGTGAATTCAACAGCACTAATTGGTGTCTGCCACTTTATGGCTGTAAACCTGCCCCAACTGTACCAGCTCCCTGTCTATCACTTCTTTGAAATCCTCTTGTATTCTCCTCTGTACCTTTCATTTAGCTCATTTCAGGGGCACCAGTTTTAAAGTGAGCCACGTGATGAGGAATTCATGTGTGTGCAGGCTGAGGGGATATTTAAAGGCTGGTGTTGGGGGGTGCTGTGTGGAGCCGGTTTCTCTCAGTCCAAGGCCGGCTGTTGGGGGGCCCTTTGAACAGACAGGTCCTAAGCCCCACCTCAGACCTCCTGAAGCAGAGTCTTGGGAAGGCGAGGCCCTGTCATTTAGTTCTGCGAAGATAATCTTGGTGTGTTTTTCGTGCTCACTAACCAGCTGGTCTAGAGAACCTAGTTTATGAAAATTGGGTCTGAGTCAGTGAGTACAGAGGCTTTAATCTTAGAGGTTTTGTTCTTCTTGGTAATTTCTTATAATGGTCCACTTAGAGGGTGTAAATTTAATGGAATTGCAACACCTAAAAACTATTCTTAAATATTACTATGTATTTGGCAGCGATCCGAGCCTGATACCTTGACCCTTGGTGGTGGCTGTCATATATTTGATGACACCGGTGGACAGATCCTTTGCTCTCTGCTAGTTCAAATATGCTAACCAATGAAAGAAAATGTAAAGCTTGCTAAAAATCTTTGTCTACAGCTTGGAATCTTTTTCATTGCATGAGTACCCCAGGAGTTTTATCTTGCTTTGTGCTAATTTATTTGGTTTTTGTTACTTACTTGTAAACTTTTACTTGTGAACTAAATGGGTGGAGGTGGGACGGTTTTTTCATACCTCTTGATATTTACAGCAGTGAGCACAGTGCTCTCTGAAAGCTCTAGATCTATTTTTGTCAGCATGCACTGTCTTTAATAAAGGTTTTTATGCTTTGCTTAATTGGGAATATAGAGATCTCTGATCTGTGTTTCTGCCCCCTATTTTTGGATCCTATGTTCCCTAGAAGAAAAAAAAGTTTATAAAGCCTTTCTCTATCAATTCCAGAGTGATCCTGTTGACCAGTCATCCTAGGAACTGTCAGTAGCAGAAAACATACCAGTATGTGGCGCTCCTTCCTTTTTAGGGAGATAATAGAATTTGCAGGAAGAGGAACACAAGACCACTAGGTGTCTTGGTTAACCAGTACCTCAAATACCAGTATAAAAACAATACTTTTTTATAATACAGTTTTTCTATTTTTAAACATTAAGGATATCATCCTCATAGTTTTATAGCTACAGAAGAACAAAGCCCCACATAATTATCTGAGGAGTGTATGTCAGTCACCTACTCCCTCCGCTGTTTAGAAGTCTGAAATTGAAACAGGTTGGACCTCGAGATAATGTAAACTGTATAATAAACCTGAATTAATATTGGCACTCAACCATCTCCCCCAAAAGTGCCATTTGATATAAGCTTCCCATTTTTTCACTAAGTATTTAGTGTTTGTTTCTTTTTTTTTCAGTCATGTTTGAAGTAGATTGTGATTGGACATTTCAGTTTTTAGCAGATATTGCTTATACTTAGATCTATTCAATTTTTGTTTTTGTTTTTTTTTTGGTGGTTTCTTTTAGATTGTATGTGTCTAAACAAATAGCGATGTCATTTGGTTTCTGGAACTAAATTCTGACTTTAATGTTTTGGTTTTGGACACCCAAATTTCTCGATTAGCTTTTCAGTCATTTACTGTTAGTCAGTATCTCCTGTTTTATTATGGGAATTTTGAATTTGCTGTCATTTCCTGTCCTATTGGCTTCTCTTGCTGGTGGTGAGGCGCCACAGATAAACGTTTTCCCGAAGAGAAGGAATAATGAACTTGACTCGATTTTTTTGCTCTCCTCAGACTGTTAAACTTGAACATTCCCGAGTTCTTATTTTTCTTACTTTTCCACATAAGCTACCCCTGCATTATAATTCTTTTGAAATTCATCACATGTTGTGTGTGTGTGTGTGTGTATGTGTGTGCGAGAAAAGGTCATGTAGAATAATGTAGATTATAATGGGTCTTACGTACATACCTATATAGTTTTAAAAACACAAGTCAAACATTTAACAAACTGAGTTCTTTTAAAGGTTAGACCATTTAAACATATAAGCATATATGTTTATAAACATATTAGGTTGGCCAAAAGTTCATTTAGTTTTTCATATGATGGCTCTAGTAGTGCTTAGTTGTCTTTAACTTTGTTCGAAACAGTATTGTTAGATTGTACTGTGACAGTTGTCATATCAGTGTGCATTTAAAAACAAACATCAAAATTGGTGAATTTTCGTGTAGCCATTTTAATGAAGATGAAAGACAATAAACAACATTTTCAGACTATTATGTATTATTATTTCCAGAAACAGTAAAACGCAGCTGAAACGCAAAAAAAAGATTTGTGCAGTGTATGGGGAAGGTGCTGTGACTGATCAAACATATCAAAAGTGGTTAGCGAAATTTCGTGCTGAGATTTCTTGCTGGAAGATGATGCTCCACGGTCAGCTAGACCAGTTAAAGTTGATAGCGGTCAAACTGAGACATTAATTGAGAACAATCAACGTTATACCAGAAGGGAGAGAGCTGACACACTCAAAATTTCCAAATCAATAAAGTTATTGATGAAAATAGAAAGTGTGTCTTATTTTATGGAAAAAACTAAGTGTACTTTTTGGCCAACCCAGTATAAAGGCATGCCCCCCAAAATTAATCATTATGTGTCTTGTTCCTAGACAAGTCACTCTCTGCTCTTTTTCTAACTCTAAAAGGCTGTGCAATTTTAAGCCTTTGAAGGTATGTAAAAACGTTCTTTTTGGGCATTTGCTTTTGGATTTTGCATCATATAATCTACAACCCCAACCTTTTCTGTCTGGTACTTTACTTTCTATATCTTCAATGCAGTCTTCAGCTCATAAATCTTGCATGGGCTCTACTCTCATTTCTCTTAAAGTTTTTCATTTTAATCGTCTTTCTCCTTCTCTCTCTCTCTTTTAAAGGATTTTATTTATTTTTGGAGAGGGAAAGGGAGGGAGAAAGAGGAGAGAAAATTCAATGTGTGGCTGCTTCTCATGTGCCACTTACTGGAGACCTGGCCAGCAACCCAGTCATGTGCCCTAACTGGGAATCGAACCAGCAACCCTTTTGTTCGCCGTCTGGCACTCAATCCACTGAGCCACACCAGCCAGGGCTGTCTTTCTCTCTTTTCAACATAACTTTTATGGCATTTTTCTCAGGCGACTTAAATTGGGATTTAGGAATATTTCAGTTGTGAAAGTGGATGTTTCTCTTTGTTGTAGCATTCTATTCTAAATAGGAATTCAACTTTGTAGTGTTTCTTTGACATTACTTTTCTTAAGCATTAGGCCACCTAGAAAACTATTGTCAGAAGTGGACTATATTCCTCTTGTCAGAGAACTTCGGAGTGACCCCTCTCAGGTGTGATGAGAGTTGTGATTGGGGTGGTACCTCTGGTTCTAGAGTAAGAGAAGTGGTTCACCGCATGCAATGGGCTGGACAGCTCTCTCGGCAGGAAAGCACACAGACCGTGGGCAGTTAGAGGAAGGGACCCGTGCACGCAGTCTTTCCACTGTTCCTTTTTCTGTGAACGTGGGAGCTGTGTTTATTTGGGTTTAATTCTAGGAATGGTCTCTGGGATGAGACTGGGGCCCTAAGTGCTTCAGAAATTTCATAGTTCTGCCCAGGAACACACCCACTCTTAAGGACCTCTGTGCATACCTATCAGTGTCAAAGACTGGAGACAGTATTGATTAAAAGCAAATTCTACTGCCCCAAATTAAATACTAACCCTTTGTTAATCTAATATTACTTCTTTGTTTCTAATTTAACAGGCAACTGTTCAGTCTGGAACCTTGTGGTGTGGCTAATGGCTAATGGTGTGGTCATTTATTCAGCTGTATTCTCTTTGGTGTATATAAAACTCATTCTGGGTCCCTATAGTTACTGTTTTGTCTGTGCCAGATGAAGGAACATCTTGGTGGAAGACAGAAGAGAA
The DNA here is from genome assembly GCF_021234165.1 of Pteronotus mesoamericanus. NCBI lineage: Eukaryota > Metazoa > Chordata > Mammalia > Chiroptera > Mormoopidae > Pteronotus > Pteronotus mesoamericanus. Next base: position 16,992,220 of record NW_026555285.1, on the reverse strand, counting down.
TCTGGGATAGTGATTTACACTCTAACGGTTTTTAATCTGGATCATCATTGAGGTAGATTCATGAACGTCAAGGTGAACTCATTGCTAACACATCATTCTATACTTAGAAAATAGTACATATCTCTGATTTCCTATTTAGGAAATGCACTGAACCTTGTTCTGCCCTATAAAAGATCTAATGCCACAATGAATAAGAGAAGGAGAATTAGAAGTCGATTCCAGCAACTGGGATACAAAATCTTTCCTGACTCCGGAATTTATAAAACTTAGATTTCTGTTTCCCTACTTCTCTAAATACTTTTTTTTTGAACTCCACTTTGCAGGAAACTAAATTATTCATCTTCTAAAGTGGCCTTATGTTTGTCTAGCAAGGAAATCAGAAAAAGGGTTTTCAAGGAAGCTAGCAATGAAATTGAAAGTGTCTATTGTCACCACTAGTTATAAATCAAACTGATGTTAGAGATGCAAATACTTGGTCTAGTGTTCTCTTCATTTCAAGAATTGAGTTAATTAAACCAGCAAAGTACTCCATTATCTACTATGCTGCATGCTAATGCTAGATTTAAAGTTTCACTGTTTTGTAGTATGAACAAATTTCTGAAAATGTATTTAAATCTCTATATCCATCGTATTCTAAGTTTATATACTTAATAATAATCGTTACTTGGGAGAATCAATCTATTGTACCACAATTAGGTTCCTAGTTTGGTTTACAAATACAAGAAATTTTAGGAAACATTTGGCCTACCATATTCAGGGCAACTTTTGCCTATCTTTTCATGAAAGCGATTAAAACAGTATATAATGCATTTTTATTAGACCGTCAGGAATTTAATTACATTCAACCTAGCATTGTAGAATTTTAAATGTATTCTATTAACTAAAAATTTAAAAATCTGTTAAAATTACTAATATGATTGGTTTCTTTAATTTGCAGCATTTAAATATTAGGACATTGACAGATGATGTGGTAAGGTTACTCTCAATGTTTCCTTTGTTGTGAATTTAAACTAACTGTGTGATGTTGAAGGCATGCTGTGCTAACACCTTTGAAATTGCTAGAACCTGCATGTTTTGGAAATGTACTGTTAAAAGGTGCTAAATTAAGAGGCAGAACTGGTAAAATTCATTAAATTGTTGCTTTTAAATAGTAAAAGGGACTAGTTGATACATTAGTTTAAAAATTTTGTTTAATTACAAACTTTTTGTTGACCTTGCATCATTCAAATCAGCTCTCATACTTAAAAAAGAGGTAAAAAGTAGCTAAAAACATGTCAGCTCTTCAGAAATGTGTAGCGGCTAATTAAAATAGACCAGACTAAAATGCCATATATGTACTAGGGGGGATGCCCCCAAAATACCGATTATTTTCTGGAGTACTGGCCCCTTGTAGTACAGGCTTCCCCTGCTAGGTGAGTGTTCTAGGAACCCATGCGTATCAGCGTATCAGCTGGTGGTGTTGTGAGAGGCTGCGTTAGGTTTCAGTGAATTTTTTCCGAAGACTCTGTCAACATGTTCACCCATTTCATCATGGGCAATTTACCAGTGCACCTGCCCACACTGCATGGAGTGTTCAGCGGTTTTTAACCCAAAATAGCATGACCCCCATATCCTACCCTCCTTATTCACCTGATCTTGCTCTGAGCGACTTTTTTGTCTCCCTGGATTAAAAAAAGTCCTCAAAGGCAAATGTTTTGCCAATGTGGAAGAGGCGAAATGAAAAAATGACAGAAGCACTAAAAGGTACCAAAATTGATGAGTTCAAAAACTGTTGTGAGCAGTGAAAAAAATACCTTGATTGGTGTATTGCATCAAATGGAGAGTACTTTGAAGGTGACTGAAGCTTATACATGTAAGAATAAATATACAATTTTTTAATAAATAAATTCCAGTTTTTTGGGGGTCCCTCCTTATATTTTTAAAAATTTTGCCTAAAAACAAGAGAGCTAACCAGCTTTAGTGTATGTTATGCATGTTGAAAATAATAAGCAGCTTTAGTATATGTTATGCATGTTGAAAGTAATATGCATGTCATTAACATATCACCCTTACAGATTCTTGTATGTTCAGGTAAATTATTCTGACAAATATTTTTGAATATAGTGATTGGTTAGTGGTAAAGGAGTAACAAGAAGACCCAAATAAAGAATAACACCGAAAATATTAGCATGGTACAGAGGACAAAGCATATTACTCTCCTGACCAAGTTTTGAATTAAAATTCACCTTGTATCAATGTGAAATAGAGTACCTAGAACATAGTAAGCACTCAAAAAATGTTTAGCACCCCTGATAATGCAAAGAAGCATCTTAGACATTTAACCATCTTAGGGTAAAGTAGACATGCAGATGTGAATGAGACATAGGATCTAGACATGCAGATTTAAAATATTGAATTAGAATTCGATTGTAATGTTTTATTCCTCTGTATAGTATCTGATAAAAGGATTCTTGTGTAAACTTTGCAAGATGACATTTATTTTTCATATAACAGTATTTAGAAAGCAGTAGCAATATGGAACACTTACGCAGATTATGTCATTTCTCACCCTGCGGAGTTGATATTGTCCTCATTTTACCACCGAGTGCACTGAGGCTGACAGGTTAAGTTGGGAGCTTTCTCAAGTATGCACAGCTGGCAAGTGGCGCAGCTGTGGCTTGAATCTTGTGCAGAGCTCCAAACCCATACACCTCCTCTGCTGACTTAGCTTTCAAATGGCTTCTTAAGGCCGATAATAAAACCATCTGCAATTTTTATGTTTGAACTTTTATGAGAATATACAGTGGTATGTTTGTAACAGCCTTATTGAGCTATAATTCACATATCATATATTTCATCCATTTAAAGTGTACATTTCAGTGGTTTTTAGTATATTTGCACAGTTGTGAAGCCATCACTGCCATCAATTTTAGAACATTTTCATCACCCCAAAAGATACTTCATACCATTAAGCAGTTACTTCCCAATTACCTCCAGCTCCCCCGGCCCTAGGCAATCAGCAGTCTGCTTTCTGTCTATCTTTTTGCCTCTTCTGGACATTCCATATAAGTGGGGTCATATGACATAGTTTTTTGTGATTGAATTGTTTTACTTAGCATAACGTTTTCAAGGTGCATTCATGTTGAAGCATGTATTAGTACTTATACAGTGATATTTTTGAGGTTTGTTTCTATTGTATGGGCAGTCTACATCTTTTCCCCCGTTGTGTTTCAGGCTGTGCCCTTGGCCTTTGTCATACCTTTGTTATACCTTTGTTATATGACCCTATCCTTGCACATTGCCAACCCCAGATCTGTGGAAACAGTCATGTTATGGAGTTGCTTCAACAGGCTACTGTAGGAGGCACCTTGCTCTGGTTTTACTTTAATAAATGGATTTCTGCTCAGTGAATAATTTCTTAATCTTCTTCCTCCAAGCTGCCTTCACTCTTCACTGCTCCTCTAATCCTTGTAACTGGACTTGATAGGGTCAGAACCTTTGGGTTGTTACCATAGTGCCCTGTGCATATTTTTATCAAAGCAGTCTTATCATTTATTATCCGTCTTTCTGATTCATGGCAGCCTTTAGACAGCAGAGACAGTGTGTTATCATTAATATTTCCAGGCATATTGTCTGGCACATGTTAAGCATTTTCATAACTCCTTTGTTGAACGAGTGAAAGAATGAGCCACTGCTTTGATAACCTGCATGGCACTGAGGTTTACTTGGATCTGTGTCAGCTTGGTCCTGGTCAGGCTTCCCAGAGGTGGAGTGTTGTTTTGCACAGGGTAGAGAAGCTTTGACAGGGACCTGCCATCAGTCTTTCCAATGACCTGTCTGCATCGCAGACTCTTGCCTTGCTCCTGCCTTCATCTGAGATGTACGCATGACTCTCTCCTTCATTGCTTGTTGACCTCTTCACATCTACCCGCTGACTGAATTGCCGTCTCCTCAGCTCCCACTGTTCTCTTCTGGTCTTGTGTTTAGCCTGGCTCTCGAGTGGCCAAGGCTTGCGCCCAGGAAAGGATGGACAGATGGTCTAGTGAAGGAGTTGGGCCTGTTTTTGTGGAGCTTAGAGAACAAGCATGACTATCTTGAACAGGAGGCACTAACCAATAAGGTTTTTCTTACTGTCGATTGATGCAGTGTGGAAAGAGCATTGGATTGGGAATCAAAAGACTCTTGTGGAAAGACAGAATTTCACCACTTCTTAGCTCTGTGACCTTGGCAAATCAATTATATGTTTGCCTACTTGTAAAGAATGACTAATTACACCTTTTTGGTCTTCATCAAAGGGTTCTGGTGTGTTTCACTTAAGCCCAAGTAGGTTGAACTGTTGCATTTAGTTTGGTTCCTTTTTAACCCCTTTTAAAAATATTCCCTGATGGATGGAGAGAGGGGTGGAGAGATGCATTCGCAGCTGAGGCTTACAGGGTATGTTATTGCAGATCAGTGCAGAGCTGTGGGCAGGACAGGGTAGCTGGGTGTTTGGGAGGCTCTTAAAATTATTTTGGTGAGTTAGACCCAGGGAAGCAGTTGTCACTGACTGATACTTTGATGTATGCTAGCATTATATTTTTTAATTAAAGGTTGCTGCCCCCACAACATACATGTTGCACGTGTGCTTTTAATTTAGGACTTCTTAATGAGAATAGCCTTTTCTGGGCAGTACTTGAGAGAAGGTGTCTAAGAGTGGTACCTGCTGTGGTCATATGTTTGAAAAACAGGGTTTTAGGAATATTAAATAGAAACATCTTGGGAAGCATTAATATTAAAACCCTATTTCTTTAAGTTGCTTAAATTTTTTTTTTAAGTTTTTTGGTTTTAGAGAGTGAGAGGGAGGAAAAGAGGGGAGAGAGAAAGTGAGAGAAACATCAATTTGTTGATCCACTTATTTATGCATTCATTGGTTGATTCTTGTATGTGCCTTGACTGGGGATCAGACCTGCAACCTTGCTGTATCAGAATGACATTCTAACCAACTGGGCCACCCCGCCAGGGCCTAAGTTGCATTGTTAAAGCCCTGAGAAAGTACTTCACCTTTTAAAGTTATTTATTGAAATACTACCAGAATTTAATTACATAGGACACTATTTGGTTAGAAGAAGGAAGTAGTACTATAGCATTGACGTCCCTAGGCAGAGTTAATATATTCTAAACAGTGTTTGCTCAATAAATTTCGGAGCATTCACTATGTCTAACGTGCAGTCCCAGGTGCAAAGGTAATATAAAGATGAAAAAAATTATTGAGTTTACCACCCTCTGTTGTAGCTGATCTGAAAGAAAGCTTTCCTTGTAGGGACAAAAAGGTTGGGAGGATAGTGAGGGGAGACAACCTTGAAGAGATAAGCTGGGAGAAATTGAACGTGGACTTCGCACTGCTGAATTCTACACCTCAGTGTCCACCGAGTGTTTCTGCCGTCTAGGAGTTGTGTTTGCCTCGCTTTTTTCCTCCCCTGTCCCTCACAACCATTTGTAGGAACTGTTGATACAGTGCTCCTACTGATAATCTCTTGTTTTTCCCCCCTGACTTCAGCGTTGCTGTTGTAATCCCCTGTTGGGCCTGCCAGCCGCAGTTTTCAAACTTTGAATGGGACCCGCAGTAAGAAATGCATTTGGTTTTGTAACCTAGCGCGCGCGCGCGCACGCACGCACGCACGCACGCACGCATGCGCGCGCACACACACACATTCTTAGTTGAAACAGAAGTTTAAAAAAAACAGTGTTTAGCATTTCTAAGCATGATAAACTCCGATCCTTTCTTGTCCAATATCATCCATTCGTCTATCCATTCCATTAAAAAAACAGTTGAAGAAATATAATCCACTCCCTCCTCCGATTCAGTCCACTCCACTGATTTCATGACCCGCATGTGATTCACAACTATAGCTGGAAAAACAGGAAGTTCTGAGATCTTGGTAGTTTGTCTTCCAAGGAGTTCTTTTGCATGTCTTAGTTCTTGAATTATGAATTGTGTGTAATATTTTTGTATCCTTTAAATGTATAGGATCTGTGTTGATCTCCCTCTTTCTAATCCTGCTATTGATAATTTGTGTCTTCTAGATCTCCCTCTCCTCCCACTAATATGAGTAGAGGTTTGTCAACTTTATTAATCTTTTGAAAGAGACAGCTTTTGGTTTGACAAATTTACCTTACTGTACTTTTGTTTTAATTTATCTTTATTATTTTCTTCTTGCTTTATTCTTTTTCTCATTTCTTAAGGTTGAGGATTAAATAACTGATTTGAAACTTTTGCTTCTGTGAGAATTTTATGCTATAAATTTCCCTTGGAGAGCTACTGCATCATTTTCTGAATATTCAAAATACTTTCTAATTTTCTGTTGATTTTTTTTCTTTGACTCGTTGGTTATTAATGTAATATGTTGTTTAATTTTCAGATATTTGAGGAGTTTTCTGATATCTTTCTGTTACTGATTTGTAATTTAATTCCCTTGTGCCAGAGATCGTGTTTTGTGAGATTTCAGTCCCTTTCAATTTTGAATCTTGCCTTCTGTCTGAGAACATGGTCTATTTTAGTGAATGTTCCTTGTGCACTGTTTTTGTTAGAACTGGTCTATTGGTAGTAAATAGGTCAAGTTGTTTGATAGTGTTGTTCACTCCTTCTATATTTCTGATCTGTCTGCTTGTTCTGACACTTATGGAAAGTGTTGAAGTTTCCAAATATAATGTAGGATTTAAAAATTTTTCATTCACTTGTATCAGTTTTCATTTCATTCTTCTTTTAATCTTTCTGATCAGATGTGTATGTATTTAGGATTGTTATGAATCCTTTATTATGAAATGATCGTTTTTATCCTCAGTTATATTCATTTGGTTTTAGTCTTTGGAAATTCACTGGGTTTCTCTCCTTTGCTTGATCCAGCTGTCTCCTTCCTTCTTGAAGAATGAAGATTTCTTGACCCTGTGATACCAGACTATCAGTTCCATATCCCTGGGACCTTTCCTTTTCTGCCCGTCTTGTGTGTGCTTCCTTTAAACTGTTGTGATTTCTCAGCTTTCTTTCCTGAAGCCACTGCTCTCCTCTGTATGTAGTGCTTGATCTGGGTAATTGCCTTTGTCTATATTTCCATCTGTGACCTTTTCCTCAAGTTGAGACATTAACACATTAGCCTACTTAATACCTTCATATGATGTCTTACCTGTACTTGAAACTCTACCTGCCCTAAATTAAATCCTTCACTTTTAACTTACACTTGTTTTCAGTCCTATATTCTCCTAGAAGGTAGCTTCACCTTTCTCACATTTCTTTCTAATTATTTCTTCAATCTATTTTCTTCTCTGAGGTCCTTCTATTACAACACTAGACTTCTTATTATCTCGCCAGGGCGTACAACTTCCTATTGCTCTCTAAAAAAAGCAACTCCCTGCACAAAAACTGAGTGATCTGTCCTAAGTGTATCTCTGACCATATATTACCCTATTTGAAACTGCTTAATTGCACCTGTTATCTATAGATCAAGCCCAAGCATTTTAACATGGCATATAAGGCCTCTATGGTAGGACCATATCTAATTTGATATACATTTCTCAGTTAAAAGGCAGGAACCTTCCAGGGAATAGAAAGATGTGAGAAAAGTTGATAGAGAATTTACTTGGCAAATGTAAAAACATAGCTGCTGGTTGGAAGAAAATATTTGAGGTGATAGTAAGGGCCATATAATTATCAGTTGTGTGCTAAGGAGTGTTCCAAATGTTAGCTTTATAGGCACATTTAATTTTTTGAGCAAGCCTCTGGGTAGGCATTATTATTATTTCCATTTTAAAGATGGAGAAACTGAGGAAGGAATGAGGTTAAGTGCATTGTTTAAAGTCATAGGAGGCAGCCAAGAAAATGACACACTGGCTCCCGAAAGCATGATCTTTAATGAGAGAGTTATACTGCCACCTAAGTGCTGTCCGTTTTGCCACTGAGAGTGCCAGTGTCAAATCTCCAAGTATATCTCATTATTTTCTGTTTTTTTCCTTAAAGTCATCTTTAAGGAAAGTGAGACTTTTGACCTTTAAACTGAAAAGGAAAAAAGTGTATCATAGCCATTGGTCTTCATCATTAGAGAATTACAATAATTGTGAAAACATATTGTATCTAAGAAGTTTTCTTTGATAAGAAATGAACTACTTTGAATATTTCCAGAGAACCAAACAGAAAGGTTTATCCCAAAGCAATAGAGTGATGTGTGTGACTGAGATGGCAACAGGCGAAGGATATGAAATTTCTTCCATTGCAAGGACATAGGAAGACTGGATGGAAACCACTTCACAGATCTAGCAATGGTGGTCCGCTCCCAGATGAGTACAGGCTTTCCTGGTTCCCCTGAGAGTCCCCCAGGGGGATAGGCTCCTAGAGCCATGGAGGATGTCCCCTGGTCTGGGCGCGGGTCCTGAGAAGTGCTTTCAGAAGCTCTCACTGTTCTCTATGGGCCTTCTGACTCACTCTGCATAACTAACTGCTACCAGAAAGCTCTAGCACATTCCTGGGTGTTTCTGTGAGACTGGGTCACTCAGAGAGGAGTTCTCCAGATGAACGTGCCTGACAGGACTGGGTTCTGTCCATCTGCAGACTGTTCCTGTGCCTAGAAGTGATGTGTCTTGTGGGATATATGCTAAATGAGATATACGTATAAAAAGAAAATAAAATGATTTTGATGAAAGAAAATAAAGTGATTTTGACTATATGAACATGAGTCTAACTTTCAAGTCAGTTAATAAAACGTAAATCATTAGCTTTAAAAAAGAGCTTAACTTAAAATAATTATTTAAAATAATATACGCCTGGTAGGATATGAAGCTTTTATATAATAATTTAAGCTCATTTTGCATTTTATGAACTTATATTTGCCTTGTAAATTAAAAACAATATTTTCCACAATTTTTCTATAAAATATATTCTCAAAAAACATTTTTTTTTTTCTGTGTAATGTATAAATACCAGAATGGACTGGGCAACTGAATATATGTGGTCAAATTCATCAAAACATGTTCTATAAAATTTAAACTATTCACTAAGTCAGGTGGGCCTTTCTGAGCCCATTAATATGAGTTAATTAGAGCTTCCTGTACTTAGATTTTCAGTAGCAACACTTAAGTACTATCTTAGAATCTTTAAATATTTATGAAATAGTTTAGAGAGCTCCTCCTCAAATCAGTACAAACTTGGGAATAAGACCAAGAGCTCTCAATGTTGAATATACTAATATGTAGTAGAGTGTGCAGACTTGTTTATTCATCCTTTTATCCATTCATTCATTAAACATTTATTGAGTGCCTAGTACTATTATGGGAATACAAAGATGAGTTAGACTGTCTCTTTCCCCTTGGAACAGTAGAGAAACATGTGTACATAATCACTATACATTTGCGTGCAGTGTGATAGGAGCTGGATTAATACTATACAAGGTTCTGTGGAAGTCACAAGGTCAATTTTGATCTAGGGGAAGACATCATAGAGTAGATGACCTCAGCTGAGTTTTGAAGGACAAGTTGGAATCCAGGATGATAGGAGTTGTAGTAACTTTTTACTCTAATAATCTTACTTTCTGGATGTCAACTGAATGAAATCCAACTGGAAGTGTCAGATTGGCAAGTAGAAAGCAATATTAATGTCTTTGGGTAATTTTCATTAATGGGTACTATACGTCTTTTAAAAATTAAATGCGGTAGTCACAGAGCTAATTTACGTTTGTTTTAAAGTATAAAGTACTGTAATATTTGAATATATACAGTTATTATTACATTTTGAGTAGATGTGGATAGATAGAACTTAAAACTTTTTTTGAATATCCTTTTAAAATGATTTTGTGCTCCTTTCGAGTGGAAATTTTCCTTGTTATCTTAATAGTATTACATTACAGAAATTCATACTTGTTTTTAGTGTAGTGGGCTTATTAGTTGACCAGTATTGGGAAGAATCTTGGTTTTCTTAACTTGAATATATAAAAGGCATAGCACCTGGCATTTTTCCTGATATTGCTGAAAAGGATTTAGAAGGCAAGGAACAGTGGCTTGTGTCTAGCTATGGAAGATAGAAAGCTGTTCATTAATTAACTCACTTAACAAATAGAAGACACACGACATCTTAGGATCATACTAAATTCTAGGAGTATTTCAGTGAATAAAATAACAATTCCTGCTCCTAAGGACTTATACACAAGGTGAATAAATATCTCTGATATGATGCAGTTTCAGAATATTATACATACTATTTGTAAATAAGCAAGGACTAGGTCTGCAGGATTTAATTCAGTCTGGAGGAGTCCTGAGGGCTCCTACATGAGATGTAGCTCAAACTGAGAGCTAAAGATTGAGTTGAAATTCACCAGATTAAGTGGATGGGATATGAGTTGTGGATGCGGGTAAGTTCTAGGCACAAGAAAAAGCACTGGCACATGTAGGAAACTCTAGGATACTCGTGATATCTAGGTCACTGAGTGTAAGAGCGGTGGAATGGTGAGAGGTGGTTGGGAGAGGAAGTAAGGGTCTTACTGAGATGGACCTTTGGTTGAACAACAATTAAAACAAGTAAAATAAAAAAATGAAGAAAACAAAAAAGAAAGAAACAAACAAAAAAAGATGGGCCTTTGAGCCATGGTAAGATATTTGAATGTCATCCTCAGAATAATGGGAATACAAAGGTTGATGGGTTTTACGCACAGGAATGTGGGACGTGACCGGATTTGCATTTTAGTAAGATGAGCATGACATCAGTGTAGAGAACAGCTCCAGGGAAGGTAGGGGTAGAGGGGCAGTGAAGACAAAGGCAATTTAGGAAGCTGTACCAGTAGTTCTAGTGGCCTGAATCTCAGGGTAGTGGCAATAGGGACAGAGAAGATGAATTAAGGTACAATCCACGTGGTTTGGTGATTTATGTTTCCTTATTAATTTTCGTTAGCTGTTACGATTCAGCCCACTTTTCTGCTGACATTAGTCAACATCAGAAGTCATAATTAATCTATACCATCAGCAAGCACCTAGAGGTTTCTCTTCCTATGCAGGTCCACTTTTTCTTCTAACCTCACATCATCTCTGAACTCCTAGGCCTCCCAAACCCTTCTCCTTTGCCCTTTGTGTCTCAAAACCTGTCATTTTTAATGTTTGCTTTCCTTCTTGCTCTACGGAACCCTCGGTGTTCTTTGAAGGCTTTTACTTGTCTGGTATCTTCTTTCAAAAGCTTCTAGCTCTTTTTAAGCATTTCTGTGCATTTCTCCTAGTTGGTCTTAACTGTAGGTTTTCTCATCCCTCCCACTGATTTATTGAAGGCATTAGAACTTTCTTCTAAAGTAATTTCTTTTTTACCCCTATTTCTGTTCCTATTCCATATCGATCTACAAGGGGTCTTAACCTGGGGGGTTTATGGACCATAAAGGGTTTTGGGTAGGATTTATGGTGTCCTTGAACTTGAAAAGGAAAAGAGTAAACTTTTTAAAATTTTCACTAATCTTTAAGTGAAATTTAGTGTTTTTAAAACTTACAAATAAAGGTACCCCACCCTCCACTCAGTAGGATTTGGCCTGTGCCTTTATCACCATAGACATCACAGATGTTTTCAAAACATATTGTAGTTATTGAAGGTGCTTCAAAATATGGTTTCTATTCAGCACTGTTGAAATCATACTTTGTTACCTCTTGCTGTGTAACACATTCATGGAGATGAATAAATATTACTATATTACAATTTTTTTATATTCATAACCCCATTTTGCTTCGTTTTTTTTTGTGATTGTATATATTTTAGGCATTTAAAAGTATTCTATGAGGATCTCTGCATTAGTTATATATTGCTATATAGTAAATTATCCCTAAACTTAGTGGCTTAACATCATAATAAACACTTAACATTTCATAGTTTTTTTTGGTCAAAAATTTGGAAACATCTTAGCAGGATGGTTCTGGTTTGAGGTCTTTGTGAGATTGTAACTGAGACATTGGCTCAGGCCATAGTCATGTGAAGCCTTGATGGGGCTGGAGAACCCTTTCACAGGGCGGTTCACTTCTGACTAGCAGGCTGGTGCCCATTGCTGTTGGGAGGTGTCTTCCCTACGCAGAGTCTCTGCTGGGTGCCCTGCAACACTTGGCTGTAGAATGCATATTGCATGTTGTAACTCACTTTCAAGCAGTTGAAACAGTGAATGGCTAATTTTCCCTCCACTATAATAGCTTTTTATAATAATGGTGTCAGTAGCATTTTAGTAAATACCATGAAACAGGCAGACATACTATTTAGCTGGTAACATGTACCATCTCCTGTAATTCTCACTCATTTGGCCTTAAAGGAGTCCCTGATGTATCCCCTTTACAAAGCCTCTCTTGACGTTCCTTCCCCTCTCCAGAATTATTCACTGGTTCCTATCTGTGACTAATTCACATGGCTTAGGATTTTCTTGGAGGTGTTTATAGCAGTTTACTTGATTTATAATTAGTTCTTTATCATACATTTTCCTCCTGTAAGTGGTGAACATCTATCTGCAGGGATGGCATTATATTTTATGTATTTTATCATCCAGTAATTGCTCATTCATTCATACCTTCAACAAGTATTAAATGACTGTTAGCTCTCTGCCAGCTCCTGTGCTATGGGGTGAACATGCACCAGTGGCTGTAATAGTGACCTGATGCTGTGTAAAAATTATCCCCCAAATTACCCCCAAATTTAGTGACTAAAACCAGCAATCATCTCATATTGTTTTCTTGGATAGGAATTTGGTAGTTGCTGAGCTAGGTGATTCTGGCTAGGGTTCTCAGGAGGTTGCAGAGAAGACTTCGACGGGAGCTTTACACAAGTATTATCCTTTGAGGAGCTCTGTATTAGTCATCTGCTACTGTATACTGTCAGTTACCTGAAGACTCAGCTGGGGCTTCCAAGACAGTGTACGCCCAGGAGCGCCGGCGGGAGGTCTCCACGCTGCTTTAGCTCCTATAGCTCAGTTCTTGGCCTTGTGGGCCTCCCCATAGGTCATCTCCAGTGCCCTCCTGACCTGGCATCTGGCATAGCCCAGAGCAGCGGATCTAAGAGGGAGTGAGACAAAACCTGTTCTGTCTTTTATGATCTAGTCTTGGAAACGGCACTCCATGATTTCCATAGTATCCTATTGGTTACACAAGTCAGGATCACTGGGAGCCCTTTTAGAGACAGGCTACCACAGTGACTAAGGCAGCTCGTCATTTGTATAGCATGGCACTTACACTTTAGTAGGAGAGAGAGTCAGCAATTATAAATGAAACAATCACAGGCTTTCATATGTCGTATGAAATGACACACAAAGGGACTACACTGCGCTGAGACAGACTGGGGAGTGTGTAGACGTATGTGCTACGTCAGATAGAGTGGTTACTTAAGATATTTCTGACCTTTTAACTCCAGGCCTAATGGTCAAAGTGGTTGTATTTGCTATTCTCAACTTGCTGTGATAGGTGCCAATGCTAAGTGGTTTAAGTGGCTCCATTAGGATAACATAGCAAACAGGATTCGGAAGTCAGACTGCAAAGCCATGTGCTTAATCATCAGGTTGCTTGTTTAGTAAGAAAGCTAATTAAAAAGTATAGCTATTTAAGCTGTTAGGTTTTCCCCTCCTCTTAAATATAGTTCAAGATTGCATGGAAATTGATAATTTTAATGATATCTTTTCCTTGGATTTCAGGTATACATTCACATAGGATTGATTCGATAATCACAATGAACTTTCAGTTCATTTGCTTAACAGCTCTTCTGAAAATATTAAAATATCAACTCCCTTCAGGTCCTAAGGAAGTGTGTTTATGATCATACGTAGTTTTCCAGACTTTTCAAGTTGTAAGAAGACTAATAATTAGAGTATCTTCTTTTGTTTTAAATTAAAAAAATACTGTTTTAAAAATGTTGAAAGAGTTAAAAACTGTGTTTCCACTGTTACTGTGTTATGCTATAGCTAAAAATCTAGACAGTTTATAAGAGCTTGTTTTTTTTTTGGTTAAATTAATTTTATTTAAACTGTCATTACTGATTATCAGTGTGAGGTAATACTCTGTAGGGTGCTCATTTAATTTCCCCTGAAGATAAGTGATATTAATTTATAAAACTCAGTACACCCCAGACACAGCTGTAGCTATATTAATTAAGTGTGGTGCACCACCTCAGATAGCATTATAATAGAATTCCCTTAGTCTTGTGTGTTTAACCAGTTCTTCAACAAAGGCAAATTGTTTGTATTCCATCTACTTGGATTGTGTTTTTAACTTATCTTCAAGACAAGAATTTCAAAAGTAGCTACGCAAGTGCACAAATTGTAAAAGATACAGGCTCCCAGCAAAATTGCCAAATTCAAAATGACAGCCATTTATAGTCAGTGTGATGGGGATTTCTATTGTGTTTTTATGTACAAAAGTATTTTAAAGTTTGCTTTTAAAAGTTTGCTTTTATATTTTATTGTGCCTTGCTTTAAGCAAATTGTATGTGCAATTCTATGAAAGATAAATTAGTGATCTTTTTCATTTACGAGTGGAGGAGACATAGTATCACCCCTTTAAAAAAATGAAATTTCTTATTATGTTTAAAATGATTTGATAGTAAAATTCACTTTGCACGTAGCTTTGTAATGTCTTGAGTATATGGAATCTACCTGTAGTGCTCAATAGAGCGTCACGTAGCTGGGAACACTTTTACTTTAAGCCTGAGGTATTCAACAAATTCAATTTACTGTTCTAGTATAGGGGGAAGATTTGTATTTGTTTTCCTCCTATGGTTCCTTCCTTATTTTGTCTTTCATGCCTACTAATCAGGGAAAATAGATAAAAGCATTGTAATGAAATTATGAAACACTGATCTTTTGTCTCTCGTATTATGGTTTGTATGTTTGAAGATTTAGAAGAAAGAACAGGGATATTCTAATTTTTCCTACCTTGCCTCTAGCTAGCTCTGCTAGTGGTAATGTGCAAATTTGTTTTTCCACTTGGATAAAATTCATCCTTCCACAGAGTTTAAGTGCTAAGTGTATGGGGAAGGTGCACTAATTCTTTTAGTATTATTGTATACATTCTCGTATTGTTTATTGATAAAAGTGCAGTTTTACTAAAAACATAGTAGGTTGATTTTTTTCCCCTTTTATGCTGTTTTATAAGCCAACTATGAAATTTTTATGTATAAGTGGTGTGCAGCTCGTCCTTTATTATTTAGACATGCATTCGGTCTGATGCTGCTGCTCAAGCTCCTAGCACAATGACTGACATATAAGAGACTCAATAAATATTAGCCATTGTCATTTTTATGACATTTAGAGATTTTTATTTAAGAAAGTTGTGTGTGTGTGTGTGTGTGTGTGTGTGTGAAAACTAAAAGTTTTTATTTCTTCTACCACGGATGGAATCATTAAGTTATATAATCACAAATCAGCTTGTGAATTGCTTAAGTTCACTATTTCCAGTCATTGACATGCTTACATTTATAATATTGACATTGTATTAATGATGTTTTGCTTAATCTCATGTCATAAGTTTAGCATATTAAGTTACGGTTTTGTGGTATGTGAAGAGGACTCAGCATACTTTTCACACTGAGGAACTGTTACTACTTATATAGATGGTAATGAAGTGATTCAGAAGACAGGTAGAGTAACCAGTCACACTTCTTAAAAAATAATTTTTTTGGTTTCTCCTAATTTTTTAAAATATATATGACGATTTGGGGTACTAATGTATGTAAGTACAATCACTTCTGGATATATATTCATGTGAAGACAATTTTATGTATTTGGGTTATTCCTAAGTAGAGCATGCTTATCTTGGTGAGTTAGGTATCCCTTTTCTTTGCGACCGTAATATGTTGTGCATACCTGTTGCTGCATTTTCTGTATAGCTATATAATCTCCTGTTTATGCGCTTGTCTCCTTTGCTGGTTTATTTTGTTATTTATGTCCTAAAGAGTTCATTTACCTTTGTTTTGCCAATATCAAACAGAACCACCTCTCCAGTGTTCTTCATTTCTTTTTGAAATCTGGGATTCCATTTGGTATAATTTCTGGGTGGCCTGTAAAACTTCTTTTGACACTTCTTGTAATACAGGTCTGCTGGAGGCAAATTCTCTCAACTTTTGAGTGTCTGAAAATGTTTTTGTTTTGCTTCTATTTATGAAAGATATTTTCATTGGGCATAGAATCCCAGGATTGACAGTATTTTTCTTTTGGTACATTTACATTTATTATTATTACTATTTTGATTTAATGTTTATTGTATTATTTTCCATTACCATTTTGTCCCCTTTTACTTCCCTACCCCCGGCAATCAACATACTGTTGTCCATGTCCATGAGTCCTCTTCTTTTTTTTTTTTTTTTTTTTTTTGCTCAATCCCTCTACCCCCTAACCTTTTGCCCCCCACCTCCGCCACCCTGTTGTCATCCTGCTCTCCATCTATGAGTCTGTCCCCACTTTCCTTGTTCATTAGTTCATTAGATTAGTTCATATGAGTAAAAATCACATGGTATTCATCTTTCTCTGTCTTATTTCACTTAGCATGATGTTCTTAACCTGATGTTCAGGTCCACCCATACTGTCACTAAGGGTAAAGTTTTCTTCTTTTTTATAGCTGAGTAGTATTCCATTGTATAAATGTCCCATAGTTTTAACCACTCATCTACTGATGGACACTGGGCTGCTTCCATATTTTGGGGATGGTAGATAATGCTTCAATGAACATAAGGGTGCTTATGTTCTTTCAAATTAGTGTTTTGGGTTCCTTCAGCTATATTTCCAGAAGTAGGATAGCAAGGTCAAAAGCATATCCATTTTTAATTTTTTGAGGTTTCTCCATATTGTTTTCCACACTGAATGTACCAATCTGCATTCCCACCAACAGTGCAAAAGGATTCTCCTTTCTCCACATCCTTGCCAGCACTTGTTTGTTGATTTATTGATGACAGCCATTTTGACAGGTGTGAGATGGTATCTCATTGTGGTTTTAATTTGAATTTTTTTTTTTGATGAGGAATGACATTGAGCATCTTTTCATATGTCTGTTGGCCACCTGCATGTCCTCTTTGGAGAACTGTCCATTCAGGTCCTTTGCTCATTTTTTTAATTGGGTTTTTTTTTTTTTTTTTTTTTTTGGTGTTGAGTTTTATAAGTTCTTTATAAATTTTGGACATGAAGCCTTTATCAGATGTATTGGCAAATATGTTCTTCTATTCTGTGGGTTGTCTTTTTATTTTGTTAATGATTCCTTTTGCTGTGCAAAAACATTTTAGTTTGATGTAGTCCTGTTTGTTTATGTCTTATTTTGTTTCCCTTGCCTGGGGAGCTATGTCCAATAAAATATTCCTATGAGCAATGTCTGTTATTTTGCTGTCTGTGTTTTCTCCTGGAATTTTTATGGATTCAGGTCTAACTTTTAATCTTTAATCCAGTTTGAATTTATTCTTGTGTGTGGTTTAAGAAGGTGGTCTAGTTTTATTTTTCTGCACACATCTAATTTTCCCATCACCATTTATTGAGTAAACTATCTTTAGCCCATTGTATGTACTTACTTCCTCTTTTGAATATTAATTGACTATAAAGGTTTGGGTTTATTTCTGGGCTCTCTATTCTGTTCCAATGATCTATGTGTTTTTATGCCAGGACCATGCTGTTTTGATTACTATGGCCTTATAGTATAATTGGATATTAGGTAACATGATTCATCCAATTTTGTTCTTTCTTGGGATTGGTGTTGCTATGTGGGGCCCTTTGTGGTTCCATATAAATTTTTGAAATATTTGTTTTTGTTCTGTGAAATGTCATTGGAATCTCGTTAGGAATTGTGTTGACTCTATAGATTGTTTTGGATAGTATGGACATTTTAATGATGCTAATTCTTTCTATCCATGAACATGGTATGTGCTCCCACTTATTTGTATCTTCTTCAGTTGCTTTCCTCAGTGTCTTATAATTTTCCGAGCACAGGTCTTTTATATCGTTGGTTAGGTTTATTCCTAGGTATTTTATTCTTTTTGAAGCAGTTGTGAATGGGATTGTTTTCTTAATTTCCCTTTCTGTTAGTTCGTTATTGGCATATAAAAATGCAACTGATTTCTGGATATTAATTTTGTATCCTGCTACTTCGCTGAATTCATTTATCAGTTCTAGTAGTTCCTTGGTGGAATCTTTGGGGTTCTCTCTGTACAGTGTCATGTCATCTGCAAATAAAGACAGTTTTACTACTTCCTTTCCAATTTGGATGACTTTTACTTCTTCATGTCTGATTGCTATGGCTAGGACTTCTAGCACTATGTTCAATAAGAGATATGAAAGTGAACATCCCTGACTTGTTCCCTATGTTAAGGGGAATGCTTGTAGTTTTTGCCCCTTGAATATGATGTTGTCAGTAGGTTTGTTATATGTGGCCTTTATTATGTTTAGGTATGTTCCCTCTATTCCACTTTGCTGAGACTTTTTATCATAAATGGGTGCTGCATGTATTGTTTTGATCATGTGGCTTTATCCTTCATTTTTTTAATGCAGTGATTGACATTTATTGATTTACAATGTTGTTCCAACCTTGCGTTCCCAGAATAAATTGCACTTGATCATGGTGTATTATCTTTCTGATGCATTACTGTATTTGGTTTGCTAATATTTTGTTGAGGATTTTAGCATCTGTGTTCATCAGGGATGTTGGCCTATAATTCTCTTTCTTTGTAGTGTCTTTATCTGGTTTTGGAATTAGGATAATGCTGGCTTTGTAAAATGAGCTTGGGCCCCTTCCCTTCTCCTGAAATATGAAATAGTTTGAGAAGGAGAGGTGTTAGTTCTTCTCAGAATGTATTGTACAATTTACCGTGAAACCATCCAGTCCAGCACTTTTGTTTGTTGATAGTTTTTTGATTACTGTTTCAATTTCACTAGGTGCAATCTGTCTATTCAGAGTCTCTGATTCTTCCTGATTGAGTTTTGAGAGATTGTACTTTTCTAGGAATTTACTCATTTCATCCAAGTTATCCAATTTGTTGGCATATAGTTGTTCATAGTATTTTTTTTTTTTATAATCCTTTGTATTTCTTTGGTGTCCATTGTTATTTCTCCTCTTTCATTTCTGAATTTATTTATTTGGGTTCTTTCTCTTTTTTTCTTGATGAGTCTGGTTAAATGTTTGTCAGTCTTGTTTATCTTTTCAAAGAACCAGCTCTTGGATTCACTGATCTTTGCTTTCCTTTTTTTAATTTTTTAGACTCTATTTCCTTTATTTTAGGTCTGATGTTTATTACGCCTTTCTTTTCATTTTGGACTTTGCTGTTCTTTTAAAGTTCCTTTAAGTGTGAACTTAGATTGTTTATTTGAGCTTTTTCTGATTTTTGGAGAGAGGCCAGTAATGTCATGGATTTTTGTCTTAGGATTGCTTTTCTGGTGTCCCATAGATTTTGCAATGTTTTGCCCTCATTTTCATTTGTTTCAAGGAATCTTTTGATTTCTTCCTTGATCTTATTGTTGACCCATTCATTGTTTAATAACATGTTATTTAGCTTCCATATCTTTGTATGTTTTTCAGTGTTCTCATGTGATTCACTTCTAGTTTCATAGCATTGTGTCAGAGAAGGTGCTTGATATGATTTCAGTCTTCTTAAATTTATTGATACTTGTTTTGTGTCCTTACATGTGCTCTATCCTGGAAAATGTCAATGTGCTCTTGTTAAGTATGTGTATTCTGCTGCTTTGGGGTGGAATGCTCTGAAGATATCAATTAAATCCATTTGATCTTGTGTGTCATTTAAGGCTGATGTCTTCTTGTTGATTTTCTGCCTGGAAGATCTGTCCGTTAAAGTCAATGGGGTGTTAAAAATCCCTGACTATTGACTGTATTTCTATTCATCTCCCTTTATGTCAATCAAAATTTGCTTCACATATTTAGGTGCTCCTATGTTTGGTGCATAAATATTTACTAGGGTTATATCCTCTTGTTGGATTTGTTCCTTTATCATTATGTAGTGTCCTTCTTTGTCTCTGAGCCTTGGTTTTAAAGTCTGTTTTGTCAGATATAAGTGCTGCTACCCCAGCTTTTATTTTTCCCTTTCCATTTGCATGAAGTCTCTTTTTCCATCCCTTTACTTTAGTCTGTGTGTATCTGGAGACATTGCAATTACTTGTCTCCATATCATCTAACTCTTCTGGAGAATTCTCTAATTCTTTCAGTTGGTGTCTGTTTCTCTGTCTTCCCATTTTGGCTGCTTCTTCTTTTTGTTTCTATATATTAGGTAGATCTGCAAAGACTCTGGTAGAGGCCTTTGTCAGCTGCAGCTTGTGACTGTGCCTAGTCAACTTGTTTGGACCTATCAGCGACCCATAGCATTTGCTTCCCTCTGTTGGGCTCTTAGTGCGCAGAGAGAGCAAGGCTGCACACCAAGGCCAGCTTTTATCAGCACTGGGCCCTGGGGAGGGTCAGGTGTTATAGAACTCCCAGAGATTTGCCTTAGTTGTTAAACTAATCAGTGATATACCATCAAGCTGTAATTAGCAGCAAGGTTTAAGTTCCATAGGGTGGGGCTGTTGCTTCCCCTCAGGATGCAACTTGGAAGGGAGAGCTCTGCCTGAGAAGAATGGCTTCTGCATTATGGAGAATGACTCAGCACAGGTATCCTGGCAATTGTTCCTTCAGTTCTCTCCCATGAACTACCAACCCCGGACTCTTCTCAAGTGTCTCTGGTCCACTCTGCCCTGCCTCTGCCGGAGCCCAGGGTAAGTGGCTAAGCAGCTGCAAACAAAATGATGTGTGTTGGTCCTTTAAGAGGAGTCTCTCTAGGAGTCTACCCAGGCAGACAGAAACCCTTTTGCTTTTCACAGCTGGATGTTATCTGAGTTCCTTTCCTGGCTCTGGTGCTGTGGACTGGGGAGCATAGCTTGTGGTTTAGACCCCACGCTTCTCAGGGGAACCCCCCCAGATGCTGAAATAACCCTCCGGAACTGCAGCTGCCACCTGTGAGATCCCAGCCAGGCCTCTTATGCCTCCTCCACACTCCCTACCAGTCTTGTGGTGGTGAAGTGGTTTCTCCTGTCTGTGTTTATAAGGCTTCTCTCCAGTTAGTGTTCAGTTGGTTATTCAGGATGATTTCTCTACAATTTAGTTGTAATTCCAGATCGGTCCTGGGACGAGGTTAGTGTAGCTTCAACCTACTCCTCTGCCATCTTGGACCTCTTCTTTGGGTACTTTGAAGATGCCATTCCATTGTCTTTTGCTGCCATTGTTTCTGGTGGGAAATTAGTTACCATTTGTGTCATTTTCCTCCTGTGTATATAATGTCTTCATTTCTTTGGCTGGACTTCTGTGGTTTTTCCATTTATTTTTTTTATTGTTAATTTTCACCAGTTTGACTAGGAGGTGCCTGTGTTTTTTTGGGGGGTGTGAGGGGTATGCTTCCTGGGGCTTGCTGAGCTGCCTTTTTTTTTTTTTTTTTTTTTTTTTAATAGAGCAGTTATCTTCTGAAATATGTCTTCTGTACTGTTCTCACTCTTCTGCTCCTGGACCCCAAATCTTGGTTGCTGTGTTCTTTATTTCTTTTCTGTTTTGTTTTTCTTTTTCTTTTTTCTCTTTGTTGTGGTTTTCATATTTTCCTTGATCTGTGTTTAGGTTTGCCAGTTCTTTCCTCAGCAATGTTTAGGTTCTATTAAGCCCATCTAATGAATTCTTCATTTTTGATCCATTTTTCATTCTAAAAGACATTAAAAAAAGTTTTTATGACCTTGCTGCTGAAATTTCCATCTCTCATGCATGGTGTCTACTCTTTTCATTATATCTTTTATCCTTTATATCCTTTGTTATTTTTATAAACCTTATTTTAAACTGTCTGTCTGGTAATCCCACCACCTAAGCCATGTCTGGGTCTGCTTCTTTTGACTAGGGGACACATTTTCTTGTTCTTTGTGCGTCTTGTAATGTTTGATCATATGGTGAACATGTAAAAAGAATTATAGTAGAAATTAAGTAATATTTGCTTCCAAAAAATTTTCTTTCAAGTGGCTGGAATGGGTCAATGCAATCTCCAGTTGAGCTGAGTTTTGGCTTCATTGCTGCTTCAGCTGTATTCAGCTCATTTTTGGCTTCTAATGCTTTGAGGGCTTGGGATCTGAGCAATAATGAGATTCTGGCTATGTGTCTTTTGACTTCAAAACTGAGCCACTAACTTTCATAGCTGTGGGGTATTTTAATGTCCTGATGCCCGTTTGTAGGGTTACAGTAGAGTTTTCTTCATGCTTTCAGTTCCAACTCCGGCTGTCTGTTTCTTCAGGAAGTCTCTGACTTGATATCCTTCTCCCAGGCCCTACTGTGTTACTGGGATTTCTCTCAGGTCATTTGTATAGGCCAGAGACTTTGGAGGGCAGCTGCTTTGCATTGGGGGAGACCTCTCATGCCTCAGGGAACATCTTGTTCAGCTCTCCTGTTCTCCCCATCCATTGACATGCTACCCCATGGAGCTGGTGAAGACTTCAGAGCAGGAGTTTGTAGGTGGATGCAGACTGGCTCCATGGCTGGGGCTTCGTGACTGGGGATCCTTGGAATTCTAGTCTCTTATGCCAGTACCCATGCTTCTGTCAATAGCAGTTCATTGAAAATTTGATTTTTCTGTACCTTTGTTTAACTACTTCTTTTTCATCTGTTTGTCAGTGATGACAGCACCTGTCACTTTTTTTTTTCTTATCCTCACCTGTGGATAAGCTTATTGATTTTTAGAAAGAGGAGAAGAGATGGAGAGAGGGAGAGAAACATCGTTGTGAGAAAGAAAACATCAGTTGGTTGCCGCCTGTACGCACCCCAACTGGTAACTAAACCAAGTCTGTTACTTCTTGATTGTTAGTGCTTGTAGGTTTTCTTGTGACCTCAGCTTCCGGATGGGTTGAAGCTACTACAATTTTGTAGTTTTTGTGGCATGTTTTGGTTGTTAGTATGAGAGCAGTGGTGTTTTGTGAATACTGTCTAAATCCCGCTGGAAGCTGTTATATTCTTAGTACTTTAATGTTTAGGTCATTTTAGATGGACTATGCGTTGTGTGGTACATAGCATTTTTCCTAGGCTTTATCATTATTTAAAGACCTAGTTTGAAAGATAATCATTATCTTTGTCTCTCATTATTTGAAGATATACTGTTTCATTAGTGAAGTGACTTGTTCAAGATCAGAATTTTAAGAATCTTCTTTCTTTAATGGACTATATTTGTTCTAGCCTATAGAACTTTCTGTGATGATAGAAATGTACTATATGAGCTAGTATGGGAGTCACTAGGTACATGTCGCTCTTGAGCACTTGATATATGGCTAGTGCAACTAAGGAACTGAATTTTTAATTTATGTTCAAATAGCTACATGTGGCTAGTGGCCACCGTAAAGAATATAGCACAGATGTATGTACTATACATATTATAGCAATAAAAGTAGCTTAATGTACACAGGTATGCCGAGCAATTCACAGAATCATTGTGCTGTTAAGTATAGTTCTATTCTCAACATCTGCTTTAAGACTTTTTGACCTTTTGATTTTTACCATTTGAAACATAATATGACCCTGCATTCTCTGTGAGAAATAGATTTTGTAAAAATCAAAATAAACCAATAATTCGCTGCATGAACTAATATACAATATCCGCCAACTATTTCATGATCTAATTGTAGAAGAGACGCCATTACAACAAAAACCCAGCTTTATTTCCTGAGGTTTTAGCCACCCTATTCTATAGTTGTTCATGAAGTTCAAATACAGACCAGCCTGAGTAAAGGCAAATGTGTTTATCAGGTCAGTAAGTTGTGGAGATACAAGTAGAATTCTTAAAATTCCTAGATCACATCCTCCCCTCCATCCGCCCACCCCTCCTCTACTAACCTCCCTGGAGCGGAGTGTGCACTGTGAAAAGGGTTCAGGACGCGGACTAATAGCATGATTGCCAACTACTAAATTAGCTGAGCTACTTTTGTAAAACTGCTTAGGTTGTTAATCTGTAAAGCAAAGGTCACCTGACATTAGAATCTTAATTCTCTAATTTTAAAATTAGAAGGAATCTTTTGAGGTTGCCTGATTTCTCTTCCAATTTTAGACATAATGGTTACTGAAAACTTTTTACTAACACACAGAAATATAAAATACATATAATAAAAATATATAAATATAAATTTAATATTAAAGATTCCGTTGCTGAATACCTCCTGATAAAATTGACATTGTTTGTTTATTCATATTGAGAAGGAGATATTTACATATGTGCTGTTTTATTCTTTTGTAGCTGGACAGATTTGCCAGCATAAAAATTCCAGGAAGCAAGAAAGAAAGGCCACCGCTTTCCAACCTGAAGGCTGCATTTGCAAGCAGTGACTGCTCCTCAGAGATGATGGAAAACCTTCCGAAGCCACTATCAGAGGCCGAACTCTTAGATCTTTTTGAAAAGATGATGGTAAGAATGTGATTCTTATGAAATGTTTGATGTTATGGACTTAGCTTTTAGTCATGTTTTAGAAACACTAAACATACTTGGCACTCATGTTCCATAGAGTGGTTTCTGATGTCATTTAGGATGGCACTTTAGGCATAGAAGCTTTAAGGTTACAAAAATAAGAATGTGAAGAAAAATGTTATACCAGATTTTTGTTTCATACAGAATGTATAAAAGCCATAAATACTCTAAGCAGGGGTGTCCAACGTTTTGGCATCTCTGGGCCACACTGGAAGAAGAAAAGTTGTCTTGGGCCACACATTAAATACACAAACACTAATGAAAACAAAAAAATATCATAATGTTTTAAGTAAATATACCATTTTGTGGTAGGCCACATTCATAGCCATCCTGGGCTGCATGTGATGTGTGGGCCGCAGTTTGGATACCCCTGTAGATGGCACATTTTTGTCTTGAATAGATGATCTAAGTGGTCTGTTTGGGTTCGGTTGCATTTTTAGAAAGATGGCCACAGTGCTCTGCTGTGTACTTTAAGTGTGCTGATTTGTTGACTTTAAAAATTTCTTTCTTGGTTCTCAGGATAACCAAATTCTTGTAGTCCTGCTATAGTTGTATTGGTAGAGGCTTGAATTGGTAGAGGTAGAGGTAGTTGTATTGGTCGCTCATTTTAGGGTGTGCTTGTGTCATTTGCGGCCTTCTTCAGTTGGTTCTAAAATGATAGTGATTCTCTGACAGACTCAGCTGCTGGCTTTCAACCTGGCTGAACTAATATAACCCATAACCCACATATGTTAAGTGTATTCAAACCACTTACCACAACTGAATGCTAATTTTATATAAATAGATTCTCTACATATATAGTCTCTGCCCTCAAGTTGCTGATCTCTTAGGACTCCAAACAAACAATTGAAAAATTAAAAGAGTAAAAAGTGCCTGAAGGTAGTATTTAATGATTAAGTTATTTATGAGTTCAGAATAGGAATAAACTACTTCAGTTTTTGAGATACCTCATTAGCTTCCGGGGAAATCAAAACGGAAAGGAAATCATAGTAGTTTAGGGAGATTTAGTAGAGAGAGTGGACTGGAGACAGGTCTTAACCTAGGACAGGATTTGGACAGCATAGGGAAGGGCATTCTCTTGAGATGGGGAAACAATAGTGAGCAAAGACAGAGATAGGTTTTGAATAGCTCATGGGGCAGGGAAACCATGAGAGGCTGGAAAAATCGGACTGGGGTGATTATTTGGGACAGATTATGAAAGAATTTGTATGCTATTCTGAGGAGTTTTATATTATTTCAGCACCATGATTTATTTTGTACATATCTATGTAACTTAGTGGTTTTGACAGCCTCATTTAGTTTTGGGGGATTATTGCATTCACCTATGTAGGTTAGAGTGTAGGGTGTTCTTGGGATTTGAGAAGAAGTTAATAACTGGTCTCTTCAGTGTTCAGCTGGAGTCAGCAAGTATATTGCCTGTCATACTGCCTTGTTTTCTTTCCATCAACAAGTAGTTGAGGTCAGTGTTGCATATGGACCTTTGGAAGACCCCAGAAGGAAAGAATGCCTGGTTTGTGCCTTCATGGGATTTTTAATCAGAGTTAGTGGTTCTTTACTTTTCATTATTGTACATTTTATTAGTATTGTTTTGCATGAACCTTAGGTTTGGGAACTTCTTACCTATTATGCCAGTTCTTGATGAAGTGCTGATTTTGGTTTTAATTAACCACAAATACATACTTCTTTACTAACTCTTGTCATCATGAGTTGGTATCATTTCAGCCTAGAATAAGGACAAGAAAAAACTTATAATTTTCTTCCTTTTATTTGCTAGCCTTTGCCCCTCTCAATGAGGCTTGTGTAAAGGTCTCTCTCCACGGTACTACCTTGGAGGACTCAGAGTGGTATCATACCCTTTCCTTTTCCCTCATCTATGCATCGTATGTGGAACCACTCACTTAACTTTCCTGTGAGATTCTGGAATGGGATTTTTTTGGTTCAGTTGTGACTACCCCGTTAAAATAAATATTTTTTCTTTTTGGTCATAGTTGCTGGTGCCATCTGAGTAAGTAGAGTGAGTACGCTATTGATATTAGATAGTTACGGAGACCACATTTTATCACCACAAGCCATTAAGACAACTGCCTGGCAAGTACTGAATATAGTTAATGGTATTCTGTTCTGAACGTGATTACTTTGGAAGTGTTTTTATGTTAGTCTTATCCTTCTCCTGCCTGAGAGTATCAATTTTAATAGTATGTACAGGGCAGATGGATATTGACATTTCTAAAGTATTTACAGAATACGTATTTAATAACTGGGCCAGATTACTTGTTAAATCTTAAATAGGACTCCCTGTTGGCAGAAGATCTTTTGCAATCAAATTCACTTTACTAAGCAGAATATGAAATTGTTGCTTTCTCAGGGCTGCCCAATTTGCTAATGAATGAGTTTGTCATGATTAAATTCTTTTTTAAAAAATGAGGAATAGGTTCTCTCCTTTCCCTTCCTTTCTGATTCCTTGATCATATCACAGTACATTGCAGGGAGGACCTGCTCATGATTCTGAAGATGAGAAGGGTCTTTTTCCTTTTTTATATGTGAATTTAGTGATATTTTCCAGGTTTTTCAGGGTACCACATTTTTGACAAGTTTAAAGCTATTTCTATGTCTGTGTAGGATGCAAGATTTAGATTGGCTTTGATTTTTGGTTTGCACCTATTGGTGGTATTTTTATTAATAAAAATTCTTTTGATGAAGCAACATTCAGTAATTTGCCATTTTAATCTTCTGGCATTTGCTTCCTACTGTTTAAAATTTGCATCTGGATTCTTTGTTTTGGCATTGTGCAGCATTTAAAATAATTCTTATTTAACATTATCAAAGGTATTTAAATAATTTTTACATGAAGTAAAAACTTTGTTTTGAAGAACCTCTTTTCCCTCCTTAAGATAATCCTTTGAAAGACAGTGTGGTAACTTGATTACTTAATGAATGTGAAGTACACTGTAACACTTCAGCATTGGTACTCAATTCACTTATTTAGGAAATTGATTTACTTGGTCTCTGGATAAGAGTTTTTGTGTGCTTTTTTTAAAAAGTAGTGATGAATTTTTAGTTACACTTCTTAAGGGCCTTTTCTCCCATTTGTCTTTTCATGAAAGCAGAATTTTTTACCTGAAAGCCCGTATTGGTTTCCCGGTGGATCTCCTTATATGAAATAGTTGTGTGAACATCCTTGTATATAAAACTTGGATCTCTGGAAGTCAGATTTCAGTAGTTACTCTTTAACTCGCTGTAGATGTATGTAGCTGGTTTTTGAACCAAGTGAACACTGTAGGTACAAGTTGCAAGTGACTCATATATTCCACCTGTTGCCTCTTTAAACCAGCCCTCTCAGCTTATTCTTTTCTGCCCTGGATGAAATCCTAGGCAGGCCCCAGAGCTTCCTGCTCACTTTCAGATAACAAAAAAATCCCTTAGTTTAATGTAAATGATTTAATTTTCATCCCTAGAAAGTTTCTCTCTTTCCCCATTTCAAGCCTGCTCTACTTAAGAGTCTCCAGTAGGGGCTGTTTTGGAGGAGTGAGGACTTGGGCCTCTTCTGTTTCTCCACATGCCTTCTCTCTACTCTCTAGACTGAATGTCTCCTCTAGGATTAGATTGGAGGGAAGGGGGGAAGGAACAAGAATACAGTTGCTGTAATAATCACTACTACTCATGGTATTTATAATCAGGCGTTGGTGCCCTGGGGTGTTGTATTTTTCATTACTGCTGTAATAAGTTACTACTACAGATTTGGTGACTTAAAACACCACCAACATATTGTATCACAGTTCTGTGGGTCACAAGGCCAAGTGGACTCACCTTGTTTTTCCAGGTTTTACAGGGCAGAAATCAGTGTCTAATGCCTGGGCTCTTTTTGGAGAGGCTTTGGGAAAAATGATCTTCCCAAGTTCTTCTTGGCAGAATCTAGTTCTTTGCTCTTGTTGGACTGAGGTCCCAGCTTCCTGCTGATGGTCACCTGGGGGCTGTCTTCGCTTCCGAGGCCCTCTCCTACCCTTCATGTGAGCCCCTATAACTCAGACATCAAATCCACCTCACGCTTAGAATCTCTGGCTTCCCCTCTTGTGGGGTCTCACCTGGAGAAAGTCCTTTTCTTTTAAGGGCTCATGTATTAGATTGGGATTACCTAGATAATCCAAAGTCATTTCCCTAGGGATTTTAAAGTTTGTAACCTTGCATCTGCAGAGTCCCTTTTCCCTGCCAGAGGTGTAGGAGATTACACATGCTGATTCCTGCGGTATTTTTGTGCGCCCGCCCTTTCTCAGTCTCACCTACAGTTTCCTTGTCACTGGTGACATTTGCTTTGTATGGTCTTCTTTCGAGTAGTTTACTCTGGCTCTTTCTAGCAGTAGCTTTCAATTTTTGCAATTGTTTTCTTCCAGATATTTACTCCTCTGACTCTAGGTGGCTTTCTGATGATCAGATCCTATTTGCAACATGTAACACTGCTGACCATTCCCTCTTCTTTGCATTTTTATTTTCTCTTTGGACACCATGACACCTCATTCCCTTTCCTGATTTTCCTCCTTTCTGGCTAGTTCTTATCAGTTTACTTTGCAGGTTTCTTCTATCTGAGTATTCCTTGGACCCCCTCCTCTTTCCCTGCACAGTCTTCCTGAGGGATCAGAGCCCTTTCATGTTGTAGAATGTCCCCTATTATGATACCTTGCAATGTCTTCTACAGAAGAACAGCTATAATCAATCTCTGTAAAGTATGCTAAACTTTAACAAACCAGGCGCTGAACTCATCATTTTCTTTTTAATTTTTCTGCTTTATTGAGGTATAGTGGACGTAAAACTTTGTGTAAGCTTAAGGCATTCAGTGGGATGATTTGATAAACATATATATGCAAAAAATAATATAAATGGAGCTACTTTAAAATGGTGTTGGAACTGTCATCCCAGAGGAATTGCCCTGTAAGTCTTAACTCCTCAAGCCTTTCAAAGTATGAAAGCAGGGCAAAAGAACCTTTGGGCTGGGCCTGAGCCTTGTATCTCAAACAATTGCAAAGATAACAACAAAATATATTAGCACTAAAGGACTGATAACTACTGAGAATAAAAATTAAAAGCATTGTTTAGAATTAGCAGTGACACTGTGTAAGCTTATCTGTACCGATAGAAATTCCTTTAGACCAGTGCAGCCACTATGGGCCGTATGGAGTTACCTCAAAAAATTAAAAATGGAACTGCCTTACAACCCAGTGATTCCACTTCTGGGAATTCATCCAAAGAAACCGAAGACACTAATTCAAAAGAATATATGCACCTCTATGTTCATTGCAGTGTTATTTACAATGGCCTTGATTTGGAAACAGCCCAAGTGCCCATCAGTAGATATGTGGATAAAAAAGCTGTGGTACAGCTCTGGCTGGTATGGTTCAGTGGGTTGAATGCTGGCCTGTAAACCTAAGGGTTGCAGGCTCGATTCCCAGTCAGGGCAGGTGCCTGGGTTATGGGTGTCCAGGTCCCCAGCTGGGGGCGCTCAAGAGGCAACCACACATTGATGTTTCTCTCCCTTTCTTTCTCCGTTCTTTCCCCCTCCTTTCCCCCTCCTTTCCCCCCTCTCTAAAAATAAATAAATCTTAAAAAAAAAAAAAAAAGCTGTGGTACATTTACACAATGGAACACCACTTGGCTGTAAAAAGAAGGATAGCTTATATTTTGTCACAGCGTGGATAGACCTGAAGAGTATTATGCTAGATGAAATAAGCCAATCAGAGAAAGACAAGTACCATATGATTTCACTTAAATGTGAAATCTAATGAACAAAATAAACTAACAAATTAAAAACAATTTCGTAGATACAGAGAACACACTGACAGCTGTCAGGGGGCGGAGGGTTGAGGGTCTGGGTGAAAAAGGTGACGGGATTAAGCAAAAAAATAAAATGCACACAACAACAGACAATAGTATGGTGATTACCAGAGCGGAAGGGGGATGGGGGGAGGCAGACGGGGATAAGGGGGGTTAAATAATAATTGAAGGAGACTTGACTGGTGGTGGTATACACGCAATACAATATACAGATGATGTATTATAGAATTTTACACCTGAAACATAATTTTATTAAACAATGCCACCTCAATAAGTTCAAAAAAGACAAAGAGTTAATTCACAATATGTCTTGATAAGGTATTAGTAGAATTTTAAGAACAAAAACAACAGCTCTTCAGACAGAAACCAGTTTTGAATTGATGACTGCTGAAATAGTATTTTTGAATGAAACAATACTCAGTTAAATAGCCAACTGAGAAGGGTTTTCCACTGAAAGACTACTGAAATAGTGGCCTTATTCAAATTGCTCATCAGGCCCTATAAAATTAGGTGTTCTATATATTTTCTGCTCACTATTTTCTTGATAGATATTTAATGAATTGTATACATATATCGATATGTTGCTATATTGAGGTAAACTGCCATTTCAGAACTGTTTTAAAATCTGTAGCTTCAGTACCATTTTATACCTGTGCAGTATAGTAGGTGTCTCAGGGCATGTGTGAATGGAAGAACTCATTAACACACAGTGGTTCATAGGCTTGTTTAGGTTTCTGTATTCTGCTTAGAAAGAAGCCTTATTATAATATGAAATAAGTTATTTTCAAATGGTGTTGTGGCCAAGCCATCAGTTTTCATATTCCTTAAGTTTACATCTGCTCAATGTGATCATATCATATCTCCACTCTTAGGTCATGCTTCCTAGAGGCAGACTTGAAACAGGGATTGGGGTGCATAAAGTTAATAGAAGAGATGTCCCCAGGATGACCAGATGTATTGGTGCCCCCCTCCAAGACCCCTTGCCAGGGTAGTACATGCATACCTCAGGTGATGAGTGTTGCCTCCTATTGGTTGACAGCTGCCTTCTCATTCAGAGATTTGGCCTCAGGGAACTATGGCTGATCTGGGCTGTCCTTCAGGGGGTACTGACGGTTGTGCAGTTTGGGCTGAAGTGGGAATCCAGCTGAGGCCACGTTTTCAAATGTCTCTCTTTCTTGTCGTACCTTGCTTCCCTCACTCCCCTCATCCTGGGGGCATTTCCTCTATTAACTATCTGCACCCCAATCCCTGTTTCAAGTCTGCCTCTAGGAAGCATGACCTAAGAGTGGAGATATGATATGATCACATTGAGCAGATGTAAACTTAAGGAATATGAAAGCTGATGGCTTGGCCACAGGATGCCTGTTGTGATCGCCTGGAAACTGCACCAGATGTAGGATCTGGGCTCCAGTTCTGGCGTTTCTAAAAACCAGCTAGCTGTGCAAAGCCCTTTTGTTTCTGTGAATCTGTCTTTTCTGTTCTGCAATATATGGAGCTTAGACTACTCGTTTTTCAGATTCTCATGCTGAAGATTTTCCCTTAAGGCAGGCGGTTGTTTCGGGAAGGTGATTGGCTTCCCTTGATGCCCCCAACTCTAGTTTCTGGCATGGCCTTAGAAGATATTTAGCTTTACTGCTCTGGAATTACAACATAAAACATGGATGTGGCTTTTCTAGAGAGAAAGCTTTCAATATATTTCCTAAGGAGTTTGTGACATCCAGAAGTTCAGCGCCAGTGACTCACAGGGTTTTCTTCTCTTAGCCCTTCTCTTTATACATAGGTGAAAATCTGTTCTAAGAACACTGCAGCCTTTATACATACGTTCATTCATTCATACATACATACTAACACATTTTTTTTTCTATTGTTCCCATATTTCTTTTTCCTTTTGTAAAGGGCAGAGTTTTTCTTACACTTTTCAGTGCCATTTTCTCCTGGACTTGCAGAGAATAACTGTGTGTTGGATGAGGTTACATACTTGATAAATGCTCTTGAAAGGTTGGTGCTATTATGTAGTTGATTCCAAATTTCTTTGTAGTATCATTTCTTCTGATTCCTCTTTGTTTTTAAACAGGGATTGTCATCACACCTTTGTCATGAAGGTGAGCGCCATATTTAGACAAGAGAGGTCAGATAGCCAGAGGAAAGAGGTTGGGGGACCTGTGGGTCTCTTCCTTAATTCTAAATGTACTGCTCTTTGGTATAAACTCATGTCATCTTGAAGATGCCTTTCCACAAAGAAAACAGTAGTCTTTTTTCTTTTTGTCTTTTGTCTATCTTGAAATTTTATTTTGATTTTAACCACGACTAGTGGGTTTTTCTGCTTTTTAGTATTGTGTATATATTAAGTATTTTAATTTGCTGGCTAAGGAGGCTGGGTCATGTTTGGTCATCAGACAGAAAAATAAAAAATAATGAATAATTTAAAACAAGTTCTCAATATTCTTAGGTCTCCTCCTTTTATAATGATTATTCTCTAACTTCCCCATTACTTTTTTTCCAGTGAAAATCCTTATAGATAATATGAACTGCCTACACTTATAATTTGAAAAATATCAGTACAATACCTCACCATACTTATATAATAAAACTATGTATTTCAATATAAACAATTGGCTATGACTACTCAGGAAGGTACAGTGCAGTCACATTTGTGCATCTCTGCCTCATGGCCATCTGAGTACAGCAGCTGAAGTGTAGGTCGACATAGGTGTGCTCTTTCGGTGATTCACATGTCAAAAGCAGTATGGTCCTGTGATACCTAAATTTCAGAAATGGAGCACAACTGTTGATAAAACTAAAAAACAAACAAAAACAAAACCAAACCCAAAAAACAAAAAAAAAAAAACCATTGTGCCTGTAAATTATAGAGTAGCACTTGGATTCTTGGAAAATCGAGTGTATATTAAAACCATTCAGTAACTAGTATTTAATAGGCAGTGATTTACATATGAATTCCATTTTACATCTAATTCCATTGAATTAGAGTTTAGGCTTAGATAATTATGACTCTCTGTTTTTAAGATATTACACCTGGGAGATAGGACAGGTTTCTGTTTCCTTTTTTTTCTTTTTATTGTGTAGGACTAGCCCAAGTGTTGCAGAAAGTGTGGCACACCTTTCCCCTGCAAAAAGCATCACCTCGGTCACAGTGACAACCAAAATGCACCCCCTCCCCCAGCATTTTCCAAGTGCTCCCTAAGCGGTAAGGCCTATTGAAAATCACTGGCTTAGCAGAAAAAAAAATAATGAAACAAAACAAACCATTATTCACATGATAGGATATTACTAACCAGAGCAGCCGAGGCATTACTAATTATTATCTTTTATTGGAGTGTCAAATGGGACAGCTTATAAGACCTCAAATATTTATATCAAGGTGCAATGAAGGGAATTTTGACTTTTAAGTGCTTGAGCAGTTTGGTAGCCAAAAACTGAATCAGCTGAAGCAGTAAACTACAGTGTCTGATGAATTGTAGCACCCTTTTAAAACTTGGAAGAAACTTACCTTGCTGGCCTCCAGAGGTCCAAAGTTCTGAATTTAATGGTCTCATTTCTGAGTGGATATGGTGTTTATCTCCATTCAGGTGTTTTACTTTGTGTATCACAGAGCACTCAGGGCTAATCATCGGGAGGAAGGCGGCTGGGGCTGCCCTTCTCCTTCAGCCTTGCTGCCTTGTCTTCGGCTCTTTTTCATTTGCCAGAACCCCTTCTTACTCAAGCAACTTAACTGATAGATCCTGGTGACAATTCTTAGATTTACGTGGATATACTTATATTTTTAGTGAGGATTAAGCCTATAGCAATATCCAGGTCACTTAAAACCTTGTTTTGAATGGTGCTTGATCAATGTTAGAGTTTTAGGTGGTACCCTTTTTTATAAGTGTGATTTTTACATAATTTAGAACATTAAATACAGTTAAAAAATTAATGAGTATTTTAGAGGGGTTGAAGAAGAGACAATTAAAACTATAGAATGCTTCACCTTTTGGTGGGATCAGTACTAGGTATTTGATAATAGCTGCTTATAGCTCTCAGAATCTGGAAAGTGGTTGGCTTATTTTCCGTTTAATTTTTATAATACATGGAGCAGCGCTTTTAAAATGGTGCAAGATAGCTTCAGGTACAGCATTTGTAAAATATATGTTTATATACACACACATATTTTGAAATTGTGAATCTTAATGCCTTTATGAAAGGCAGATATCCTCAACTGTCTAATTATCTATAGTGATGCAAATGTAATTTTGCTAGCCTGCTGTGAATTTAAAAAGCTGTTTCAGTAAGTGTTTTACCTGTGAAGATGATCTAGAATCCTCTCTTCTCTGTACCTCAGCTCTTTCTCTCTCTCTCCTCCAGGCAGTACTACATGCAAATCATTCCAAAACAATTAATGCCGCTGTAGTCACAAATTATTGATTTTCCGTTCATAGCGTATGTAGAGTGGCTGCTCTACTTAGATTCTAAAATGAGGCTTTTTAATTGTGTTTTCCAGGAAGATATGAATTTAAATGAAGAGAAGAAGGCACCATTGCGGGAAAAGGACTTCAGTATCAAAAAAGAAATGGTGATGCAGTACATCAATACTGCTTCCAAGGCAGTAAGTAAAACTGTCAAGTGGAGAAATACTGCTGAAGCGTGTGGTAGTATGAAAAACAATGCATATGTCTAATGAAGTGCTCAAGCTTGCGGGCAACTGGAATCAGAGGGCTTTTGAGTGTATAATTATAGGCACAAGAACTATACGTTTGTTTAATTTAGAAGTATTTCTCATCTTATAACTTTAAACTGCTTTTGTATTTTTACTACTCATGTTGCTAAGAAACACTGTGATTAGTTGGTTTATTTACTCTTAGATGACTTTTCTTGTTAGTGAATTAATATGGTTATTGATTTCTGTGTCACTTTTAAATTGGGATAATATTTGTATTATAGAAAAGTGAGACTGATTTTCCTCTAACTGCCTAAATCAGGATACATGTGAGTTTTCTTATTGATAAAATTATCTTGTAACAGATTATAAATGTAGACATCAAAAGGAGCATTGAGCCTCTACATGGTTGCCAGTTTTCTGGGGAAACTTGAAATATGTGGGTGGAAGTAATGACTAAATGTCTAAGAAACCATGACTGGCACACAGAATCAATTACATTTATTTCATGGACCGGCAAATGAGCTTGACCAGTCATATAAAAATTGTAAATAAATAGATTAGATGAAAAATATAAAATGGAAGCTAATGAAGAAACGATCAGTAGAGAGGCCATAAAAAATGATTTTGACTGAACTTAAGATCGAATTGGATTAGGGAAAAATAACATACTATAGTTTTCACTGGATACTTTAACCTAAGCCCAGATTGAACGAATATAAGTTATGTAATATTTAACTCCATTTATCTGCTAGACCAGTCAGTGCCTCTGAGGTATTTATTTTGGAAGAAAGACTCAGGTGATGTTTAATTTTTAAACATGTTTCTTGTTTCGGCAGCCTGACGTTTGGTTGTAGAAATCATTAAGCACTGTGATTTCAGCTCTTTACATAGATAGGCTCTGTGCCTGCTATTGTGATACAAATTGCCTTTGTACCTAATGGTACTTGTACATCACAAATTAACATTGGAAGTCAGAACTCCTAGGTTTTAGATTTATCTCTAAATCTAAATCTATTTATTTATCTCTGTTTGATCTTCAACATCTTACTGTACCTCCCTGACCCTTAATTTCCTCATCCATAAGATAGAACTAATACCCGCATAGGCTTGTTGTTAGAATTAAATTGCTTATTCCATGGTTCACACATAACAGATTTTATAACTGGTGGCTGCCTCTGTGGTAGCTGTGGTGGTAGTAGAAATTGTTTGTTTTTTATTTTTATTTTTGTGATTTGCTTATAATTTGTGCTGTTGAAATTATTACACCATAATTAAAAATATAAGGAAGTGTATATCAATAAAAATACAGGTTTACTATTAGTGAGTTTACATTTCTAAGACATTCATTTGTTTACCTGTCATATTCAGTAAGTGTCTCTATGTCAGGCACTATTTTAGGCCCTGGAGATGGAGCACCAAGATAATCTGTCATGGGTGTTATGGAGCAACACAGGACAACACATAACCACATGTGAAGTAGGAGAAAAAAAGAGCAAGGGAGTAGAGCTGGTATAACTATTTTATATAATCAGGGAAGAGTGTCCTGATTTGGGAATTTTAAATCCAACAAGCATGACTTTACTTCATATAATTGCAAGAGATACTATGCTATTTTAGAACTGGTTTAGAAAACCTTGCACTTTAATTTTTGAGTTTCAGGCAATAAACAGATTTTTTGATAGGAGAACAAACCGTTTTGAACTTCATTATAGTGGATCTATTTCAGTTTGCATTCACTGATTTTAAACTTTAATCCTCTAATCATTTTGTAGTGAGGTTGGAATTTATTTACCAGAATTAGTTAATTAGATTATCAGGATTGAAATAGATTAGTTATCTAATGTATGATTAAAGCGTTGACTCACTTAATTAGTGTGTGGAGGATCATGGCTTTTCCTAAGAGGGTTTTGAATAATTTGGCAGATGTTTAACGCTGTAGAAAGTTCAAGCTGACCAGTCATCTATTTTTGCTCTGGAAATAGAAACACATTTTATGAACTCTAGGATACAGACTTTGTCATGCCAGTATATTTAGGTTAATGAGCACTCACAAAGTTACCCTGAGAAAATCAAAATTTATAGATAGGTTGTTTTAGAGAAGATGTGAGGAGTGTGTGTTAGATATAGTTTTGTTATCATTTTAGCCTTAGAATTTGCTTTGAGATTCTCTTTTGTGGGTAAGCATTAATATTTTTTTAGAAAACAGTACTGATGCCTAGTCGATGCTTTGAAAGTGCTTTCGAAGTGTTAACTCTCCAAGTAGCACTAAAGTAGACAAGCTTGGTTTGTAGAAGAAGGGGGGAAATCAGTCAAATTAGGTTATTTTGAAGACCTTAGCAAGTTTCAGCTTAGGTAACAAAATTGTAACACTGAATTTTTTCAGTTTGGAAAGATTATTAAAATCTTATTAAGCAAGTATCAGGTGTAGAGGCTGCAAATGCCAGATTCACGTTTCTCACTTTCTAGGTCATGGATGCAGGACCCAGGTTTGGCCAGCACAAGCTGATGGCCAGGGCTGCTTGGGGCTTCTGAGAAAGGTTTTCCGCCCTCATAAAAGAATCCAGAGCAGGAAAGCCACTGTTTTCTGCCATTGAACAGGAGAGGGTGTGGGTTGCCTGGGATGAGACATCTCAGAGCTGCTGCTCTGGTCCGATGCAGTCCTGCCTCCAGATGCTTCCGTTACATGAGGTGATACATGTTTTTGTTTAAGCTGCTTTAAGTTGGGTTTTTGGCTTTGTTGCTGTGAACATCGTCATATGCCATCCAGATATACTTTTGCCTATGCAGGATCTCTCTCCACCTCTAATTCACTCTGGAGATCACTCTTTCCATCCAAAGGAGCATGTTGCAAGATCCTCCCCTCACCCAGTATCCTCAGAGCACACATGAGAGAGGTAGGTACTACATGGTCCAGGGGCCATTTCTTAGTAAATGACTTGCCTCAGACGTTTGACAGCAAGTTGATTGGAGAAAACTTCTTTCATAAAGAATGACACAGATTTTACTTTTGTTCGATTACTAGCTAGAGGATAAGACTATTCTGCAATTAGAGGTGGTTAGGACCCTGAAAGTAGGATGTGACATGATAGTCCAAATGGAAGTGAATTTATAGTTCCCAAACAATGTAAGAAAATTCTGGAACAGAGCAAAGGCTGTCTTAAGCCACAATTGCCTAAGAATTTTTCCTATTTTCTAAATGGAAGGGAACTAGAATTTAATATACCGATTTATCATATAAATATACCTAATTATGCTTAATTTAACTGCGAGTAGTTCTCATTCTTTATTGTGGTTTAATATTTTTAATCCTTTTCTTTCCTTAAATTCTTAAAGCATCTTTACAGATACTGTTAAGTGATGATTTTTCTAGTCACGATTCTTTTCTTTGAGTGGACAAGCCAGGGTTAGGAGCTGTATCTTAATAGAGTTTCAGCCTTCACTCTAAAACTGCACTGGAAGGAAAAGTTTTCCTTTTCTCTTTGGCTTTGATTTATCGTATCTTATGTCTGTGATACCAGTGTTTACGTTGATGTTTATCTTCTTGTGAGTGCTTGAGTTGTATTTAGGGTGAACTGGCTCAGGATACAATGTGTCTGGATAATATGAACATCTCTCACGACAAGGTTAACAGAAAGTTATGGATTAGTTCATACACAAAGAATGGGTTAAAAAGGACACCTGGATAGGGTAGAATTTAGATCAGTGCAATACCAGCATCCCCCCACCGTTTATCACAAATGATTAGTAAAAATAAAACATTCACTTTTCCCTTTTTTCGTGTCAGAAGATTCTTCTATTTGTTGTTCCACTTTTACGCTTTTACAGGGTAATCTGTGGCAATACAACACTGAAGAAGTTCTGAGAAGCCAAAACATACCCCAGAGATGAACGCAAACCGCTGGAAGGAGAGGCTCCTCGGGAGGGAGTGGCGGTGCAGGGGGCGGGCAGGGAGGCGGAGTTTGGGCGAGGACCCCAGAACCGGAAAGAGGTCTGGTTCCTTGTGTGGAGGTGGGGTTTCAGGGAGAGAGAGAAATAAGAGTTTTTAGGGAAATTTCGTTTGTGCTATATAGCGTTCAAGCCTCTATTATATGTCCACAAATTAGAGGAGATAAACATTTGCTCATCATTGTTTTTGGAGTCATCTTTTTCTTTTTTCCAGTTTTTATACACAGGATGATGAGACCGTCCGGACTGTTTATGTCAGCACAGAGTACACTGGACTTCTACCTCTCAGCACATAGTTATTATTATTATTTTTAATGGTTGTATCATCAGAGGTGGATAAAATGCTTTAGAAATTTCTTTATGAAATTTATACTGCTTTCTAGCTCCTCTGGACTAGCTCGGCATCAAAAGCTCTCGTAGGCTTCCCGCTCCCCTCTTCCTGCCGCGGATCAGCAGAATCTGTATCACAGCTGCAAGTAACATGTTCGTTTTAGGTGGGCTGATATCTAATAAGGGCAGCCTAATTTCACGTTTCTAAGCTTTTTTTAAAAAAAAAAATTGTTTTAAAGCCTTACCTGAGGACATTTTTTTTTAATTGCTCTTTTAGAGAGAGAGAGAAACATCGATTGGTTGACTCTCATACACTCCCTGACTTGGGATCAAACCCACAACCTAGATATGTGCCCTGATCAGGAATTGAACCTCCAGCTTTTTTGGTGTATGGAACAATGCTCCAGCCAATCCAGCCAATCCAGCCATCCCAGCCAGGGCACGTTTCTAAGCTTCTTAATTAGAACATCCTTTATTTCTTATTTATATTTAGTTTTTTTTGTTTTTGATGTCTTTTTCCAGGGAAGGAAGAAGAATCTCTTTTTTATAAGTACTCAAGGAATTTTGCTAGCTTCCTGCTCAATCTGGACTGCAGTCAAGTGGCTGTAAAGGCTCCGTCGCGACCTGTATTGGAAAATTTGGATAGTGTTTTCACTTTACCCTTGAACTCTTAACTATTTCTGTAGTTCCTGTTTAGACTTCTTTAAAAAGAAATAAAGTTAAATATCCAGTAGTATAAAACAACTTTACAAGGCATATAGAAAGACTGTAACATGTTTTTTAAGCGGTATGATGAAATGACGGAATCTAAATTAAATTCATAAGCATCAGATTATACATTTGTGTGTGTGTGTATGTGTGTGTGTGTTTGAACGCATTTTGAAAGGTGTTACCACGGTACCAGTTGTTCCAGCTCAGTAGGACATGATGTTCTCAAGTATGGAGGACCTGGTTTTCTGCAGTATTGTTCTTCTAGGCATATATTGATTGGAAAAGAATTATGTTTTGAGAAACTATTTGTCATGTTCAGATTTGTACATATTTTCTCTAGATAGAAAATCTAGTGTTCATTCATTTTAGTATTGATTTGCTAATATTGTTCTATCAGTAGGGATATGTTCATGCCTTTCAGTGTCTATTTTTCTTAGAGTTCAGTTTAAAAATTTTTTAAAATTATTTTTTGTTTGTAGAGAGAGGAAAGGTATGTGTGTGTGTGAGAGAGAGAGAGAGAGAAAGAAAGATTGATTTGTTGTTCCACTTACTGTTGCATTCATTGGTTGACTTCTTGTAAGTGCCCTGACCCGGGATTGAACCTATAATCTTGGCCTTATCCCCTCAATGCTCTAACAAACTGAGGCACATGGCCAGGGCCTTTAGTGTTCAGTTTTATAGTTTAATTTTGGAAATCATCGTCAGATCAATCAGGTAAATCAAGTTTTTTTAAAAAAAAATTTCATTTTTCATCGCTGTTTATATTTTAATCATGGTGTAAACATAGAGGAACCAGACCGTTTTACGTGTTCTTGCTAATTACAGTTAATGTGGATAATTTTTTGGCTTCCATATCAGGTTAGGGATTTGATCAAAGCACCCTTCTAACATAAAAGCTTAGTAAAAATTTGTGGCTGGTACTTGGTATACGAAACATATTAATCAACAATGCCCTTGCTTAAGTTACTTTGCCTGTTTATCTCCGGGTCTTGCTTGCTGACTAGGATTAAATTTCAGAGCCTCAGGGTAATGAACCAATTTCTTGTTAAGAGTATTTCCTAATAATCTATTTGGCACTTTAATTTCCATTTGTGCCTATAAAGGACAGGCTTTATTTATGTACAATTAAAATCATCTTCCAGCAGCTGAGATTCACGCGCCCTTCTCGCAAGCAGCGTCTGGTCAGCACCAGGGGCATCTCCTGTTCTCCGCTGCTCCCGAGGTGTGTTTCTCTTTTGGCAGGAGGTGGTGATGAACAGAACAGTCATCTTCTGTTTTTTATGGGAAGAAATTATGTTAGGTATAAATTAGAATTGTGTATTTTTGGTTATCTAAAAATCTTATGGCTATTGGAGATACCTTTTCTTTAAAAAAGACTTGTGAGATATAGAAACATTGTTATTACTAGTAAAAAATAGTGGAATTTTAGAGCTCGACGTGGCCAATAATGAGTACACTGATTGTGGCCTTAGAGGTCATCTGAGATTTTTTTTTCTCTTGGTGGTTTGAGTTGTTTCTTGGTCTAAGATATTTTGCTATTCCCATGCTTACTTATTCGATATTTATGAATGTAATTAAACTTATCATGCCTGATAGCTGCAAAATTAGTGAAAACTTTGAAAGTGCCAGAGGAAAGAGGCATGTGGTTATGATGGAGATGAAAATGATGAGAAACTATCCGTATGGAGTGAACTCTTTAAAAGAAGAAACAGTTATGAAGGAATAAGTGAAAAATTGAGAAAAATGCTATGTATATACAATTGCCTTTCAGTGAACAAAGTGGAAAGTTAATTGATGAAATGAGGGGAGAAAATAATTAGGAACCATGGCTCTCCACCTGCTATCTGTTAGAACTTTAAAAATCCCATTGCCTGTGCCCTGCTCTTTAACATTGAAGTTGGAGTTCCTGTAGATGGGACCCAGGTATCGGTACTTAGTAAAGCTCTAGGACCCAGGGGTGTCCAACCCGCGGCCTGCGGGCCTCATGCGGCCCAGGACAGCTGGGAATGGGGCCCAAAACAAAACTGTAAATGTACTTAAAACATGTTGAGACTTTTTTGTGGTTACGTGTTGCAACGTATTTAATGTGTGGCCCAAAGACGCCAAGAGGTTGGACACTCCTGGTAGGTGATTCCAGGGTACAGTCAAGGATGACAATTTTTGGGCTGTACAAGAGGTACCTTATCACTAGATGTCCTCTCTCTCTCTCTTTTTTTAATTCTCACCCAAGGCTATGTTTTCTTTTTAAACTGATTTTAGAGTGGGAGGGAAAGATGTGGAGAGAGACAGACATTTGCTGCTTGACAAGAACAGACCAGAGCGGCAGGCTGGCCTGTAGTGTAGGAAAGATTTCACAGCAGGAGTCCAGGTGATTGTGAGAGTATGTTTATTAAGGCTGGGACAGTGAAACGAAGGAAAGACAGGGTAGAAGAAGTAGCAGGAGAGAGCCTAGGCCACCCTCTGCTTTGGCTCCCTAGAAGTATCATAGGATAGGAGTGAGCCAGGGGTTGGGCTGTTAGCTCACTGGGAAGTGAAGGTCACAGAAACAGAAGTGAGCTAAGGTGGGACTGCTGTTAGCTCACTGCACAGTCAGAGGAAAAGGGGACCCCGAAGGCAGGGTCAGGGGATAAGCCGGGGTCGGAGCTGCTGCTACCCACTGCTCCACTGACTGCATCTCTCCTAGGGATCCTTCTTAGGAGGAAGTGAAAAGTTCCTGCTCGAGGAGGGGCTTGAGCCCGCACTGAGTCTTTGTCCAGAGGGCTTTTTAAATCTTTTTTTCTGCAGGTGAGAATCTTAGGGGAAGGTTTCAGCAGAATAGTTAGCTTTCCAGGTGCACTTTTAATATGCTGATGTGTCAAAATGAGTGCATAGGGGGTTTTGGGACTATTCTTTGGTCTGCTGTACTGTTTTACTCTTATCTTGGGTCTTCCTGGCTTTTAATGGTGTTTTTGTTATTCCCCTGACTTTATCTGTCCTTGGGTTTAGCTGGCACAAATGGCAGTGATTTGGTTTGTGTTCTCCATTTTCCAGGCCAGGGAGATTTAAGCTATGAGTTCTTTGGTTAGGGAGGAGAAGTATGAACCATTCACTCTAAAGTCCCTGTGACTTACTAGCTGGCTGTAAGCTGTTTGGCCTTGTGTAATTTTCTTGCCTCAGTTTCTCCATTCCACTTGCCCAGGAATTTTCCTGGCTTCTTACTGGCCTTCTCACATTAATGTGAGAGAGAATATGGGTTGCCTCCTATATGTGCCCCAACCAGGGATCGAACCTGCAACCTTTCTGGTGTACAGGACGTTGCTCCAACCAACCGACAACCCGCTGAGGGCTAGATGTTCTTTATTGTAATTTTCATTCAACAAAAGACTAGACGTTTGTAGAATTTAAAGGCTAGGCCTGTAACATTACTAATAACTTAACAAGTCACTGTGGGTTCAATGCTAGTTGGCATGTGCATAATATCAAAATGAGTGGTCAAGTAGCACACTGTATCTCCTAAAAAGTTCTCTATGATGCTTGGCCAGTTGTAGAAATAATCAAAGTAGAAATCTACTGTAAAAAAGAGAAGAACCTGGTCTGTTTGGGGAAAAGATGTTCAGCAGAACAGGCATTACCAGGGAGGAGAACAGTGACATCCTGTAAGCCTGGTTTTAAAGATTCAATGGACTGATTCACCTTCCTAGTTGGTGACAGTAAACTTAAATCTCTCATTATTTAGTTTGGACTTGAGAGATATCCTTTCAGTTTATACTTATTCCTAAATAGGATAAATTACATATAAACTTAAAAATCCTTTATGGGTTAATCCTCTTGATGTGCAAAAAACATTTAGTCCTAATTTCATCCTGTCCTGATTTATTGCCATTTCCTAACTGGTACAAAATAATGGTTTCCCTCCACCTTTAAGAGTTGATACTGCTTCTTACTTTCAATGTAATACAAAGTTATGTCAAATTTTTTCACTATCAGAAAGCCTTCCAGGGTAGATTAAGTAAACTGGGAATTCTGCCCTTGGTATTTACTGAGGTCGGAAAGCAAAATACTCCAATAGTAAATTCAGTCAATCTTATGTTTTGACTACTTCTTGTACATTATTACTGTTATATTTGATTTTTTTCTGGGGTTGGGGGTAGACTTTTTCTTGGGAAAGCTGTATTGTACTGTTTTCATGAATTAAAAATTTCCTGGTATTATGTTAAGGGTGGGTTTATTAT
Organism: Pteronotus mesoamericanus; assembly: GCF_021234165.1. Classification (NCBI taxonomy): domain Eukaryota; kingdom Metazoa; phylum Chordata; class Mammalia; order Chiroptera; family Mormoopidae; genus Pteronotus; species Pteronotus mesoamericanus. Next base: position 16,948,122 of record NW_026555285.1, on the reverse strand, counting down.
ACTCATTTAGTAGACATTTTCTTAGTTACAGGACTGTTTATTTACATTAAGTCTGGTATATCTTAGAGTATCTTTACATTATGTAAATGAGAAAAGGCCCAGAGGGTGTGTGACATTCCCAAGTTAGGGCTGCAGCTAGAACTAGACACAGGGTTTCTGATTTTTAAAACCCTTTTATTATAAATTAAAAACATAGTTATAGGAAACTCACCAAAACAAGTATGTAGCTTAATGAATTATCATAAGGAGAACACCACCCAGATCCATAAAGAGAACCTTGCCAGCCACCCTGGGAAGCAGGAAGCCCTCCATCCACCCTGCCTGTCTCACACCTTTTTTTCCCCTCTAAAAGTAATTACTTTCTTGAATGATGTTTTAAGATATTGCTTATTTGAGCTTTATAGCTTTCTCATCCAGAAGTACATTATCAGACTCTGTAATTTCTTCTTGCTGATATTTTAAAATTTTGAGTATTTTTAACATTTTTTAATCTTCAGGTTCCGCATCCATCCCTTTATTTTGTCCAGGGCACTCTGGATGTTGCTGATTGCATACTGATGGTGAAGTTAACCAGGTTTTGCGTTCCTTTGAATTTCTTGCAAAGTGACAGCTAGATCCAGACTTGATCAGATTCAGGTTTGATCCCTTTGGCAAGACCGTGGGAGGTATTATGCACCGTTATTAGGAGGAACTTCAGGTGTGCTTTATAATTAAAATTCTATTATTTCATTCATTAGTTCGAATACATTTATAAAGAGACACTTTCTCTCAAATACTGATTATCTCATGATATAGGAAAAATATTTAGGATAAATGTTTTTTGTCTTTTTTATTTGCCAGTTTTCAAGATACTGAGTTGGCTCCCTCTCATCCTCTGAAGGTGATCAACTAACTATTCTTGATGCCATATACAATTAGTGCATCATAGTTATTTCTAGTAAAGCTCAGATTGTCCACTGTTTGGCCAGTGGCACCTTTCCCCATTTGCTCCTGGTCATTTGACCATGACTCTGGTATTTTGGATCGTTTCATTCTGACCTAATGAGATTCAATGACCCAGGCTGCTCTTATTTCCCACGCTAGACCTGTAATCGGTCACTCTTGTTAGTGAGACCTGATATTTCAAAAACAATCTAGGGATCAAGGATGCTTATTGCTAATGGGTTAGTCCCTGTTTGTAGGCCTCTTCAGACTGAGTATTTAAAATTTTTTTCTTTTGTATGTGCTGTCCACATTGTCAACTATTATACTATATATACATTAAGGACATAACCATTACGTGTTCTACACTTTCTTATTTACAGTCCTTATTTAGCCTTCACTTCTGTAAATAGTTGTTTTTAACCCCCTTAAAGTCTTTACTTCTATGAGTAACTGCACTTTAGTGCTCATTACCCGTCCTTATGTCAGTGTTCCTCTCGTCATTTTCTCTGTCTGAAGTTTGTTGTTCTGTAGACTTCTCTGACGGACTCTCCTCACTGAGTTTTTCATGTTAACAGTACATGTCCTTTATTGTTTAGTCATTTTTACTGGTTATAAAATATCTGGCTCACATGTTTTTCTCCTTAGTATCTCACATACAGTGTACTATTTTCTTCTAGCATGAAGCATGTCAACATTGCTGTCAAAAGGACTGCTAATAAATAGCTTTTATTCCTTCTAGGTTTTTGGCTCTTTTTTAGACGTCTGAGTCGGCATTACACAATAAGCAGTGTTCTCTTCCACTATATGCTTACTTTGGTTTTCTTCTTCAGGGACCCTACTATCAGTGCTTGGATTTTTGTTTATCGTCAATATACCACTTTTCCCCAAATCCTATATATCTTATTCTTCCTTTCTTTTTAACTAAAAAAATTAGTTCATCTATGAATCTCTTATGACATGATTTATTATGTTTTTGTTCTTATATTCTAGTTTAGTTTTTTTTTCCAGAAAGAAGCAGATTTCCAAGTGACTATGTATATTTTAAGCTGCCCTTTTCTTTTTCTTTCTTCTCCTTCCCATGTAAGACTCGCATTGACTTTTCTTTTTTAATTTATTGATTTTAGAGAGAGGAAATGGGGGGGGGAGAAAGAGAGAAAAAAAGAAAGAGAAACAGAAACATTGCATCCATTTATGCATTCATTGGTTTCCCCCTGCATGTGCCCTGACTGGAGATTGAACCTACAACCTTGGCATATTGGGATGATGCTCCAACCAACTGACCTACGTGGCCAGGGCTAGTTTTGATTACTGAAGTTATTTTTATTCCATTTTTTTCTTGAGTTTTCTCACCTCATTTCTGAGTTTTCCTAATTCTGCTTTAAGCATTTTTTTTTTCCATGTCTTACATATTCTCTTAATACCTCTAGGCTTATTTTGAAATTGGAAGTTACAGTTTGCCATGTTTTATGGGTTTGTTTTTGTGGTGGCCTTTCATCTATAGGAATGTTCTGGTTCATTCTGATTTCACTCTCATCGCTTCCTCCACAGTGTGTGGGGTCCTGTCCTCGAAGGCGCCCTGGCAGCCCAGTTTTGGGATTTCTTAGGACAGAGACCACTGCCGCCTCCTCAGATCTTTGCTGCCTTGTGTGCACTCACAATTGGAGAGGGCCAAACTCCAACCAGTTTCAGCTGCACCTCTCATGCTGGTCTGCTGCGATTTCTAATGAATATCTCTGGGCTATTTTGGAGTTTTCCTGTTCATTAGACACTTTATTGCTTTTATGGCTTCTTCCCATACAGTTGTTGATGCTGTGCAGATCTAGTGGCTATTAGTGGTTTGTCTCCAGCTGCTTGTATTCTGAGGATCATGGGGATACAGGCGTACCTCAGAGATGTTGCGGGTTTGGTTCCAGATCACCACAATAAAGCAAATATTGCAGTAAAGCGAGTCATGAATTTTTTGGTTTCCTAGTCCATATAAGAGTTATTTTTATGTTATACTGTAGTCTATTAAGTGGTAAAGAGCATTATGTCTAAAAAAAAAAATGCACGTAGTTTAGTTAAAATATACTTTATTGCTAAAAAAAATGTTGGCCATCATTTGGGCCTGTTGAAAAAATGGTGACGATAGACATACTCAAGGCAGGGTTGCCTCAAACCTTTATTTTTTAAAAATAATCTGTGAAACAAAATAAATCAAGATGATGTCTGTACCTTGTCTTTCAGTGTTGTTGGGATTTTGGTTTTGGTATTTATGTGTTTCTTTTTCTGTGGGGATCCAGAGAGTAACACAATTCTGGACTATTAGCGTTCTTCCACTCGCTTGCCCCCACACCCCCTTGACTTTCAGGGGAGAAATTATGCTATTTTTAAGGAATGACATTTTGCTATGTAACTTTAACTGATAGCTCAAGGTTTTGCTGTTTAGTAAACTTTCATCAAACCTCTTAATGGTCCATGACTTACAAATAGATTTAAATAAAACACTAGTTTTAATTTCCATATTATGTTTGTGCAGTGCTATATCTTCTCATATAATTTCAATAACTTATGCAGAATGCATCCGTTTTTAATATTCCATTGATAGTGGGAAAATTCAGACTGCCCTTCAGTACTTTGCTCCACCCCTGGAAAAATAGTCTCAGCTGCTTGTATGTGTCTATAAATTAGTGAGTGTGTTAAATCTATCACAGCATGAAATCACTTCAAGCTCTGTGAAAGACTATCTTAAAGAATTTAAATTGATTGCAGATGTTGGTGCAATTAAGCAGGCCTGATGAGCTCAAAATCATGTTTCTCAGATTTGAATATCAATGCATTTAAAAAATTATTGTGATGTACTCTGTGTAAATGGAGTTCATAGGCATCTGAGAGTTTGTCACCCTGTTTTTAAAAATGGTTCAGCAGTGTGAAAAGTGATTTGTGACCCTTTATGCAGATACTTGTATTACTTAGAATGAAAATGTATTATTCATCTTAAGTATGTAGTTCCATGCCATCCTTAACCAACTAGAATTGACATTGAATGATTATTTCCTTTATTTCATTTGTCTACCAATTTGTTTGTCTACCTTTTGTGCCTATAACTCATTTACAAATTATTCTATAGACAGGGAGTTATTTCATCCTCAGTTTTAAGAAGGAAAAAATGAGTATAATAAGCCATTGAATTTTCTTAGATAATAAAAGCATACGGTTTTTTTTCCCCTTGAGGTTAGGCCTTTTGCCTAGTAGAACTCTGCCTACTTTTAGTTGCTTTGACTTTAAACTGCTGAAATGTAAAAGAAAGTTTCTAATTATTAAAATGTAACCTATTGGGTTGCAAATTAGAAAGTGAAATCTGAAACAAGACTGTAACAAGATTAAGTAGAGTATACGGTGTGTTCATTTTCAATTTATTTCAAATTGATCCGTGCACATTAAGTAATTAAAGTCATCAATTTCTGTTACACGTTGTAAAATGTTATGGACATTAGGACTTTATTATAGATACAGTAGTGAAATAAATTACAAAAATGGTGAGTAATTGTGTTTAGGTACTTTTTTTAATACTAAGAAAATTATTGAAGTATTTGAAGTGCAATGACATTAATGATTTGAAATAGTGACAATGAATACATTAAATTTTTTTCTAGAAGGTGTGAAATTAAAGCTGTGTTTGACAATATTTTAGAAAAGCTTATTTTACTCATCATGGCAGATTATAATTTGTTTTTAGTCGTTCAGAATTCAACTTCGTTACTTCCAGCTTTATGATTTCAAACAATTCAGTATCCCTCTCTAAGACTTAGTTAACTAATAAAATTCAGAAGGGTTTGTGTGGAAACCTATTCAGTGGGAAGTAGGCAATGATTAAATAAAAGTCTTTTAAGTTGTCTTGGTATCTTAAGTTCAAGTCTTCCTACCAAAGTTAAAAAGTAAAGTGTAAAATGAGACTGGTTATATGAATGCTACAACAGAAGCATTCTTAATTCTGATTTATATTGGAATAAAAAGTTGAATAAAAATAGTTAGAAATGGGCATCAAAAATAATACATAGAGTATTTTTTTATTTTTTCCTACTTAAAGTATATATTCACATGCCGTCCTTTGGCCACAGAGTGGAGCATTTTTCCTTGAGTTTTTCCCTGCATAAGTCATACCCCGGAAGCATCATCTGCCATTACCTTTTGTGCATTTTAATTCAACTAAGAATTTATACTTGTGAAACAGCCTGTGTTCAAAGTTATTAGAGATTTGTATGCTTTTTGCTATATGATGTTTTTGATTTTCTTGTCCATACCTAATCTTTAAAAATCTGGAGTTTTTTAAAGCAGCTCACTGTAATCTTGTCTTTTCTAAGCATTAAAGTAATTTATCACAGAAACAAGTCTTCTTTTCATTCTCATATGATTACATTAACAAGAATAGGTATTATCACACTTCATAAACAGTGCTGGGTACAAAAAAGTCAACTCTTGACATCCGCAGAAATCAGTTCGTAGGTATAATTATGTTGCCTACAGCTTGCTTTGGGTGTCTTCCACTGTATGTTAGGCAGTCATGGCAGGCCTGATATTGGATGTCTATCTCTAGTATCTTCAAATAAATTTTTTAAAAATCCTTGTTTTTTCTATTACAGTTGTTCCAATTTATTCCTCTTTGTCCCCCTCTGCCCAGCCCACCTCCTGCTCCTGTAGTCAATACCCACACCATTGTCCATGTCCATGGGTCCATCTGTACCTGTCCTTTGACTGATCCCTTCCCCTTTCCACCAGCGCCTCCCCCCCGCCCCCCCCCCCCCCCCGCTTCCTCTGGCAGCTGTACAGAAGTCAAACTTTGGTGAACTTTATTTTTTTTTTTCCCCTGATTTTCTCATCAGTGGGGTCATTAAAAATAAAATTTTCTGTAACTTTTTATTTTTCCCCCCTGCTTCATTGTTATACCCCTAGTTAGAAATGACTGACTTAGCTCAAATTGACTCAAAGAAAAATAGGAGCATATTGGCTCATGCATTTGAGTAGCTCTGGGATGTATGTGCATTAGACAGGCCTAGACCCAGGTTCTCAAATGACCTAAGGACACACTCAGCCTTTTCTATCTCTTAGCACTGCTTTACTATCTTGGCTTCATTCACGCAAGCTTTTGTCATGGTGAATCTAGATGGATAGCAGAAGCTTCTGACTTAACTCCTATATTTTAAATAAGTACTACCCCAAAATTTTAGCTCACTTACCCTATCAATTTAAAAAAGTTGATCATATATGCCAGTAAGCCAGTGAATGTTTATCATAAGCATGTTTAACATACTAGTTCCTCACATTTGTTATTTGTTTTATATATAAATAGATAAATTGTTAATAACTTATCTCTAATATAGAATATGAATTGACAATATCAGATATTGCTAGTTCACTTGAAAATTTTGCCTCATATACACAAATTAAATTGGTATGGTCCTTTTCTGTTTCATTGTCACATTTTAGCTGTGCCAGATTCATGACACAAACTGCTAAACATGCCTTCTTTTTTCTACTCAAATACTGTTACATGATCTACAGATTACTCCATGACTTGTTGTTCAAGAACTATAAAACTTTGTGAGCTTGGTGAGGTTTTTTTTGTTTTGTTTTTAAATACTTTTTTTTTTTTTTTTTGAGAGAGAGAGTAAGGGAGGGACGAAGGGAAAGAAACACTAATGTGAGAGAAAACATCAGTTGGTTACCTCTTTCATGGGCTCCAACTGGGGAACGAACCTGCAACCAGGCCTATTCCCTGACCAGAATCTAACCTTTTGCTTTGTAGGTTAACACCCAACCAACTGAGCCACACCGGTTAGCGCCTTGGTGCGTTGTTTTAAGATAAATTTTTAATTCTAAAGTTTCTTTTCTTATTTTTCTTCTAAAAATTATACTGTTGCCTTTCAATTTTAAATCTTTAATTTTTAATAACCAGTTCTACTCTATGCTCTATGTTATAGCTGAATCTATCATGCCAATTCAGGAATGTTCTGGGAGCATACACAAGCATGCAGTAAACCATGCAGTTCCCCAAAGTTCATGTTGACTTCCATCTTGCCCACTTCAACGCTTCCTTGGTCTTGCTTGCATTGGTTCTTCTTTTGTACCACTAGCCAGCTCCCGCCCTCCATTTAGCCACATTTAATTAAACACTCAGTTTGAATATGCTGGAATTTTTTTTTTGTTGTCAGCATTCCCACCCTCTTTACCTATTAGGTTAGTGCTCAGGGCCCTGAGTCCCAAGTTACCATGTGCCCTATCTCTGCCTTTATGTGCTGTTCGTGGAGAAAAAGACACGAAAACATGGATCGGGGTCGTATGTCATCTGGACAACATAGGTCCCTTTAGGGCAGTACTAGCTTTGTTAATTCACGATTGTCCACATGTGACGGATCTAGAAGTCTCATGAACTTGGTTGGTCAACACACTAAGACTCAGTATGCATTCGTGAGTTGGTATATAATCTAAGCTAATAGAGACTGATGTATAAAAATCCAAGTATCACTTTAATTTACAATGAGAAATGTTATTAAGGAGAAGATAATTCATATATTCTCTTCTCTCTTTTTGTAGGCCTAGTATATGTAGGAAACCAAGTGATAGAGAGTGGGTTACTTGGTTTGTTGGATGATCTTCTTTATGAAGATAATGGGGTGTCTGCCCATAGAATTGTAGGCTTTTGCTCTTTTAACTGTTCTCATACTTCCTGTAGTTATCCATTCAATTAATGTGATAAACTAGAAACCCCTTAAAGTCTAGTCTATCAAACTAGATATTTGTGTTAATGTTTCTGGTACCCCCTATGTTGGGGAGTGGCCTCTCTGAAGAACTTTGGGTTCTTCGGTAGCCATGTAGACTACCTCCTCCTATAACACGTGCTCACTAATGTTAGAGTGCTCTGAAATTGCTGAGGCCATACTTTTTATAGTAATTAAAATAAATTCATTTTATCTTGCGGTGGCACTTGGTGTACATGTGTATCTCTTCGGTCATTTTAATAGGAGTCTTGTTATCTGTTACATTTTGATATTTTTTCAGTTTTCCTATCTGAACTTAATTGTGTTTAAGATTTGGGGGTATCTTACAGTTGGCAAAATATATATCCCCCAAGATTCACTTCTTTTCACGTTACCTTTTAGAGGAGAATTTGGTAGGAATTGGTGCTCTCATTTTATTTTTTCACAAAGTATTTCAGTTTTGTAGCTCATGATCTTTATACATTTTCTCCCTGTCATTTTTGAGAATTTTCATGGGACACAAAGGTTGTTTAAATAATCAAAATGATTAGAAATTCTAAGATCAACTTGTTTGTAATCAAGTAACATTCCAAGTATCATTCATTTATTCAGATGCTCAAATTTAAAATTATTAAAATCAAAGATACAACTTAAAAAGATAGAGTATACTTAATGAGGTGGTCTTCAACCAACATTGAATAATTTCTTACTATCTTTTTTATCCTCACCTGAGGACATGCCTCTTGATTTTAGAGAGAGGGGAAAGGAGGGGGAGAGAGAGGGAGAGAAACATTCATGCGAGAAAGAAACATAGATAGGTTGCCTCTTGTATGTGCCCCGACCAGGGACTGGTCTCATATGCGCCCTGCCCAGGGACAGAATCTGCAACAACCTGGGCATGTGCCCTGACTGGGAATCAAACCAGTGACCTTTTGGTTTACTGGCCGACGCTCCAACCGAGTCACACTGGCCAGGGCTTTTAACTATCTTATTGCTTTGTCTGCTCTTCAATGGAAAAGATATAGGATCTCTAAATACTTTCACATTAGCAGTTCTGTAGAAGGAATGCTTTTCTTGTGAGATCTGATCAGAATTCAAATATCTTAATGCCAAATGAATATGTACAAAATGTAAGAATGAATAGAATGGCTTTAAGTAATCATTTGCTGTTGTATAATGCTTTTTTTTTTAAGATTAATGAAACCCAAGTTCAGAATTTGGCTAATTTGGAATACTTTAAATAAAGGTATTAGAATATAACAATTTTAACAGTGTGTTTTCTCATTTCAAAAATAATGCATTGTTATAGAAAAGTCAGAAAATATAAGACCTCACAGAGAGGAAGATTTTTAAAAAACCTAATAATTCAAGATGAGGCATTCAGCTAAAATATTAAGGATGTTTTGATTTGGAAAAAACCTAAAAAGAATTATTATAACAGTGAAACGAAGGTTTCTGTGGCAGAAATATTAAATGTGACTTCTGTTTGGCAGAAGCCCCAAGGCGGAAGATAGCAGTGCCAGAGCAGTGTGGCCATGAAAACAAGTTGTGGAGCCAACGGTGCTGCAATTAGCTCATCCTTCACTTCTCAGCAATATAGAATAATGGGCTTATACAGGTTTTTTAAATGGAAGACTGCTAGAGAAGCTCTCTTTGGAGAAAGAGGTGTCATAGTACAGTGACATTATCTCCAAATCTTTGTGATGGAGCAGAGGCAAATGACTGTTCTTTTGAGAGAACCTCTCAGAGGTTGACTGTGTCTCTTCCAGTTCGGGGACATGGGAGCTGGAAACTGCGAATGGTAGACTCTAAAGGCAAGACACTGAGTGAGCCTCTATGGTGGCAGAACAAAGAAAAAGGATTAACCCTTTTGTGGGAAAAAGTTTGACCTGCACCAAAACATTGACTGCATGTGGACCTCTCAGGAGGGAGTGGACTTTGAGTTGTCTTGGGAAGAGTGTTGTCCAAGGGCACCTCCAGCACATGCAGTGACCCCAAAAGAGAGAGCCTTTGAGAGGCCGGACCTCCGAGTCACAGCTAGGGGAGTCTGAGTAACCCATGTGAACATCATGTAGAAGAAGACAGCAATTGCATTTCGGCCACATCCAGGGGGCAGGGGCCCTGTAGGGCAATGGTGATACCAGATTATAGCAGTTTTCTGCACCTTAACTCTCTTTCCTCCCCACTCTCTTCAGCTCTGGAGGTTCTGGAGGAAACCTGATGAGTAGGATCATGGAATAGTAGAACAAGGTGGGAAAATGAAACAGGCCCACAGCCCTGTTCAGCACTCTAGATTTCATAGTCTGAGTGAGGGCCACACTGAGGAAGGGGAGAAATTTTTAGGTAAGATTGAAGTTGTAATATTAACCTCACTCTTCCTTACTGGGCTAGATAAGTTGTGTAAAATGGAGAATACTGTTCTGAGGTGGTTTTATTAAAAATAACCTTGGAGTCAGAGAGCGTTTGTTTAAGCAAGTTTAAATCCAGAAATTATAAAGCAAAAAATGGGTACATATGTTAATGTAATTGAAAACTTCCATATGGATGGTGATAGGGAAGGGGAGGGAGTAAACAAAGTTAGAAGAAATAATAAACTGGAAGAAAATATTTGCTACATATCACTAACTTGTAAAGAACACCTACAAATCTTTAGGAAGAAGATTAATATCCCAATAGGAAAAATTTTAATACATATAGGCAATTTACCCAAGAAGAAATACAAATGGCAAACAAACAGCTCTTTGGAAAGATGTTCAATCTCAATATGTAAATTAAAATAGGTATGGAGGGCATTTTTCAACTGTCAAAGTAGAAAGAGCAAAAAAGATTGCCAACAGTGTTTGGTGAGGGTGTAGAAATATATAGCAATGCAACCTTTTCGGATTGTAATTTGCCAATATCTATCAAAATAAAAAACTTGTATGTCCTACTGATCTAATAATCTCACTATTTTTACTTTGTCTTTACAACAGTAGCTTGAATTTGTAAAGATCTATGTATGAAGTTGTTCCTTGCAGCATTGCATAAAATGTCAAATTTAAAACAACCAAAATACCCATCAGTAGAGAAGTGATTAAGTAACTTACAGCACATTCGTGCAGTGATGGATAGTGTAGCATAATAAAATGAGTGAGTTAGATATCACTTGGACAGTGAGCTGATATTATAAAAATAATATAAATATGTGTATAGTCTGAACGAATTCTTGTTCCTGAGAGTGATAGGTGCCTTTGTATATCTCTCCAATTAAAGGAAAATTTGTTAGAATCTCACCAAATTTGTAAAAATCATTTGCACTGTTTATCTCAGGCTAAGATAGGAGAAACTGAGGCAAGAATTGCAATTTCCTCCTGTACTTAAACAAAAAAGGATTAGTGGGATTACAAGCGACTTAGATTTTGGTGTTTTTGTGCTTTTCTCAAGATAAAATGTGGGGTTTTTTTTTGTGTTTTTTTTTTTTTAAATTAAAAAATTGAAGAGGGTGAAGAGCTAGGGGGAGATGCCCTGGCTGGTGTGTCTCAGTTGGTTGGGCCTTGTCCTGCAAGACTAAAGGTCACCAGTTCTATTCCTGGCCAAGGACACATACCTGGGTTGCCAGTTTGGTTCTGGTCAGAGCACTTATGAGAGGCAACCAATAAGAGCGAGTGGGAAGAGGGAGGGCAATGACTTGAATGTGGCGAGGGGTGTGTGATGAACTTCAGCACTCTGATTTTGGACTACAGCAATACATTCTTTCTCCTATGTGCAGGGAACTTGGGGAAGCCAGTGTGAACAAACCAAGATCTTAAGGCAGCTCACAGTTGAGCTGAGACAAAAATGTGTAAGCAGGTGAGAATACAGCGAGATCTGAAGTGCTGGATGCCTGGCAGCAGCCCAGTGTTTGAGAACACATGGTGCTCCGTTTTAGGGGGTCGATGGTGCAGCCCTGGGTCTCATCAGCCCCTTAGCCGGCCATGCAGGCAGTGCAAAATGGCTGCTTCTACTGTGGCTCCTTCCTCCAAGTTTACAGCGTTGGTCCCAGAAAATATCTTTTTTATAGTATTTTCTTTGCAGAAATAAAATCAGATGTTGTTTCTAACAGAAAATACCATTTTTGTCTTGTTTACCAAGTCATTTTCCTGTGGTGCAGATGGCCTGATAACATGGACCACATTTCAATTAGAAAAATCAAAACAAATCAGCAGACCTGATAGTATGCTGTTGGCAAAGCTTTTAAATGTAACTTGGAATAGCTCATAGATGCATTTTACATTCTTGTAGTAAATTGGCACTCATTTAATAATGACTTTTATTTACAGAACTTAAGTTTTGGAAACATCTGGATAAATCTATGAATAATTTAAATGTTCAGTTTGTGATCATTGCCAAATAGTGTTTATTAAGCATTTACCTTCCATGTGATAATGCTGGATGCTGTCAATACCACAGTAAATGAAAAATATATGAGACCTGGAGATGAAAGTCACGTAAGAGGTATATTACTACATTAAAATATGTAAAAAACATTACTTATATATGAGGTATTTCATGTGATTGTTGTGTGCCTTAGAATTTATTATTACCTGAACTGATACTTTTCAATCTGAAAAATTAGAGGCTAGATATGATAACACCTAAGCTACTCTCTTATTTCTGAAAACTCTTTGATTCTTTCCTTTACCAGGATATGCCACTCAATCCATGCTTTCAAAACCATTTAGTTGAAAACTTCATGTTTTCATTGTAATGTTTTCAAAAGTAACGTAGAGTCATTGTAAAACACACACATACAGCAAAAAGAAGAAAACAAAACTGTAATTTCTGTACCAGAGATAACTGTTGTTAACATTTTTATTACTTTTCACAATTCTGGAAAATTAGTTTGAGAATATCAATCTCAAGGTGATCGTGGAGTTTAAATGAAATATTGCATGCTGTTATTGCATATTTGGTTATCTGGCATATGTTAGGTAAGCATTACTAATGATTGATCCCTTCTCTAGTAATTTTTAAACTGTCAGCTTTATTTTACCTATTTTTAATTTTTATAGTGTCCTGATTATGTTCCAGCTTCTTTTATTCTGAAGCTTGTTAGAGGTTTTTAATAACTGTTAACTTACAGTAAGTAGTATAAGGTACTTTTGGATAAAAATACATTTGTCATCTAGTGTTTTTTGATAATGAATTCCCCATTTCAAGGGAAATTTTAATGTTGCCAGAGATAAGTTTTCAATCATGTCTTTATACCACTGAACATGAAAACTAATCAGCAAAGTTAACTTAGCAAGAAGAGTGAAATGGTGGAGCCACGGTTGAAAGCTTCCGTTAAATGAATGGAGGAGGAGAAACCCAGTAGAGGATTGTGATAAGATGTAGCTGTACCTGCATCTTTAGATATTGTGTAGTGAGGTAGGGAAGAATTAGATGGGATAGTTCAGGGAGAGAAGGATTCAAGTGGGAAAATGCAAGTGTTTGGCTTTAGGGAGAATTGGGGGATGGGCACTGAGAAGAGCTGTAAGGGTTAGGAGCTCCCTGTTGGACGTTTGTAAGAGAAGCTCTGGGAGAGGTTAGATGGAGCAGGTATCCGAATCTGTGAAATAGGTGCTGGGATTAGACTAATGGTTTAGTGTTAAAAGACTTAAAAATAAGGAAGTATACGTGTTTCTCTAGATAGCGAGGTCTGGTGAAGATAGATGATGACTGGTTTCCTTGATGGAAGAGGAAAGTTGAGTCAATGCATACGGTCTAGTTTCACTATTTTAATGAAGCAAGGTGCAAGGTCATATGTTAAGAGGGCAGAGATAGAGATAGGTTCAAAAAGAGCTAATGGGTTTTGAACAGGAACTAAGAGAATGGAATATGAGTAAAAATATCTGAACTCTAGCTTGAGGGCCTATTTGAGGTTGGAAAATATAAACAAATAATGTAGACTAATGGTTCTTAAATTTTGTTTAGGGCAAGAACCGTTTTTATAAAAATGTAGTCTTACACAGCTCCCTTCCTCCTTTCTACCATGATATCTCAGCGATAAAGGTGAATCTCTTTTGTTTGAGAAGGAGTAGCGGGCCTTACAGGTCAATTTACTGTCAACTTGGAGGGACATCTGTAGAATCCTGGAACTCCAAGGGACACAGTATAGACTGATAGGTGACAAGTGGGATGCACAGACAAGGAAAGCAAATTAGAACCTTCAAATCATCTTTTCTTTGACTATGAAGAGGCCAGGATAATTACGATTGTGTAAATAACACCAAATCAAGTAACAGGAATAAGGACAGACTGAGGAGCAAGTGAATATTGGAAGATAAAGTAAGAAGCTAGAATACATGACTAGGAAATCATTTAGATAAAGAAACAACATGTGTATTTGAGGGGTTCACATTAAGCAAGAGCTTTCTTCAAGAGTCTGGGAATCAAAGAAAAGATGTACAAAAACAATGCAGCATAGGAGGTTAATATCACATGATTGGCTCTCCTATCTTCATGCTGCCTTTGGGTCTGGGTAACTTCGAGCCTTGTATGGGGGTTGGGAAGGAGGTCTGGGGACTAAAGGCACATTCTGCTTCTGGACTTGTGTGTGAGTGTTGTGAGGTTTTCTCAACATCTGATTTTGTGAGTGTCACAAACAGCACTCGCTGCTTCAGTGAGTCTCTTGTTGCCTTCAAGTGTGGCTTCTAAAGTTCAAGGAATGAGTTGCAATAGCTTTTCAAGTTTGGGTATATTCATTGTGAGCTTTGTTAAAATTATCTGGAGATCTTGTGAGGGCTTATGGACCTGTGTTTTGCTCCAGATTCAGAGACCTCCTTGTATGCATCCTCCTGCAGTTCACCTGTATGGTGAGTCTGCATGCCTAACTTCTCACTTCCTTCCTCCAAGCACAAGATGATCTCAGCACAGGATATTTGGGGCAGCAAAAGGTGGACATCAATTTTGCCTTATTTCATTGTGGTCAAATGGTTATTATATAGTTCAACTTTTAAATTCTCATCTTCCTTCAAATCTTAAGTGGATGAATGGTAGAATTTATAGGAATAAAGCCTTTAGGAATCTGGGTTTTAAAATGAGAACAAACAAAGTTTTAAATACTTTCTAAAATTAAGAATTAGCTATCATATCCATAGTTTTCTGGACCAGTATCTGGAAATAAAGCTTATCTCACTTATGGTATAAAAAGATAAAAAAAATCCCCCTGGCTGGCATGGCTCAGTGGATTGAGTGCCGGCCCGTGAACCAAAGGGTCACCGGTTCAATTCCCAGTCAGGGCACATGCCTGGGTTGTTGGCCAGGTCCCCAGTAGGGGACGAGCGAGAGGCAACCACACATTGAAGTTTCTTTCCCTCTATTTCTCCCTCCCTTTTCTTTTGTCTGAAAATCAATAAATAAAATCTTTTAAAAAAAGATAAATTCAAAGGATAAAAATGGTGTGATATTATGTGTTACAGAAGAGACATAGTTGTCAAATGGAAACTCTAAGTGTATTATTAGCATAGTTCTTAGGAGTAATTTAAATCATACTGTCAATTATACATAGATTTCAAAAGCTTTAGCTATTGTACATTAAATAATTAGGCTTCATTTTCCTTATATAGTTATAATATCTCTGTATAAACATGTGGAGATTTAGACTCAGGTAAAGAGAACAGACTGACAACTGTCAGAGGGGAGGGGGGTAAAGGGCTGGGCAAACCAGGTGAAGTGATTGAGCAAAGGGAAAAAAAGGAAAAAAAACCCCAAACAAACTCAAAACCACCTCATAGGCAACAGTATGGTGATTACCAGAGGGAAAGGGGCATGAGGGGACCTAGGGGAGGGTAGAGGGGAGGTAAACGGTGATGGAAGGAGACTTGGCTTGGGGTGCTGAACACACAATACAATATACAGATGAGATGTACTATAAAGTTATATCCCTGAAACCTATAACTTTATTAACCAATGTCACCTCAATAAGTTCAATTTAAAAAATGTGGAGATTTAGGAAAACTGACATGGGTAATGAAAACGGTAAATAATTTATTAATATATAGTACTGATTTTTGGGTCCTGGCCTAAAAACCACAGTGTAACAAACTTTCAGTTGGGTAAGTACATCACAGTGTTAGTCAAATCTCTTTTAGTTGTTAGTATTAGAAGGCCAACTTGAATTAATGTGCAAAGAAGATGTTTTATTGACTATTCTACTTGGAAGAGAAGGGATGAGTAGAATGAAGGTCTGAAGTCAGGACTTTCTTTCCCCTATTCTCTTGACCTCTGAACTTTGGTGTTATCTTCTCTGACTACAGATCAACTTTTCCCCAGAAATGGAAAGCTTGAAACTGTAAAAGAAAACAGGTATAATCATCTGTTTAAAACAGAAGCTACAACTGTATGCTAAACGAAGCATAAGCAAAAGAGAAATGTGGTTAAAAAATATTTCTAATGATCTTCACAAACAGATACTATTTATACACTATAGTGAATTTTCATGAGTTGACTAGAAAAAGAAAAAAATCCAGTTTAAAAAATGAGCTAATAACAATTCAAGAACAAATTTAGAAACATAAATACCTATGTGAAATTTGTAGTTATATATTCATACTAACATAATACTAATTACATACATGTAATAATAACTTTACACCCATTAGATAGTTTTACTTTTCGAGTGGAGAAAAAGTATATTTATACATTGCTGGTGGAGTTGTAAAATGATGTAGTATTCTGAGAAAGGTACCTGATATGTCTATGGAAAAGAAAAATATGCATGCTCTTTGGCCCAGGCGTCCCACTCTTGGGAATCTATGACTTAGAAATACAAGTGCCAGCTCTGGCCAGGTAGCTCAGTTGGTTAGAGTGATATCTCTGTACACCAAGGTTGTGGATTTGATCCCCAGTCAGGGCACACACAAGAAGCAACCAATGAATGCGTAAATAAGTGGAACAACTCTTTCTCCCTTCCTTTCTCTCTCTCTAAAAGCAATAAATAAAAATAAAGAAAAAAAGAAATACAAGCACCGATAGAGAAAGACATAGTCACAATGATGTGTTTCTCTTGTTATTATTTACTGTGTTAAAAACTTGGAAACAGTAGACATAATTTCTATAAATTATGGTTATCCATTCCATGGAGAATTATGCCAATATTAAAAAGGATGGATTAGAGTTATATTAGATTGAGAAACTTCCATGGTGTCTAAATCAGAGAAAAGGAAAATGTGGAAAATTATGTAAGATGATACAATTAAGAGCCAAGTTCCACCTATACAATTATGTATGTGTGTATACACACAAGCACACATGATTATGTGAGCATTGATTAAAATATGGAAGGATATATACAAGGAATTGTACATGGATTACCTTATGATAGGAAGAGGTATAGAGGAGTTTGATATAACTTTTCACTTTTATGGATTTATGAAAAATTTGTGTACATTATATGTACACACAAATGAATAGTTTTAAAAATTAAGAAAACCATATCAAAAGAGCAATACCTGTTTAGTTACACAGAAATTATTACTAAAGATTTCAGAATGTTATATTTTAAATTTCACTGCCAAACTAAAGAAGTTGAAAAATATTTGAAGACAATAAACTTTGGGCATAAATTGAAGATGGTAAACAGATTTACTATTTATGTAAAGGAAGTAGTTTTGGGGTAATGACATCTTAATCACTTTATTTCTGTACCCTAGCAGGCAGCGTGCTATCTGTACAGATGTTGGTTGAATAAAGAGTTGAATACGCTTATTTACTGTTTATGTATATACCTTTTCACCCCATTAAAGCATATAGTGCTTTAATTTATTGTCACCTTGTTATGTTTAGGTTAACTTTTTACTTAATACAGGGTTGGTCATCAAAGGCAGGGACTATGTAATTTTTATCCTGCCTCCATTCCAACCTGGAATGCAACATATGCAAAAGGAATTATTGATGGATAAATCAACGATTTATAAATACAGCATGTATCAAACACAAATTAGTGTGGCACAATGTATTTTTCAGCGGTGGTCTAGAGCCAGTTTCTCTGTCATTGCAGTAACATTGCATTAGTTGCTTGTACTCAGCCATCTGGGAGTCTTTACTTCACATTGATTGGCAAACACTACCATTAAGTTGTTGTTACTGTTTTCCCAAGAGGTGGCTTTTAAACATATCATAATTTATGATATGGACTGTAAAAAACTGTAAAAATGGGAAAACAATGTATACACTCCAGACTTTAATTGATATAATTATTTTTAATCTGGAATTAGTTGTGTAACATATTTACAACATGCAGGATATTTGCTTTTCTTATATTTAAAATTTTATTTTTGCTATGCACTCTCATTTAAAAATTCAAGTGTGAATTACTCCATTTCCATTATTAGATTTCAGGGTAGTAGTGCTTCAAAGATAACCCTTTGCTTTTATGTTTAATAAATGGCTTATTGCTTATGATACATATCAGTGAATGGAAATTGCACTTAAAATTATATTCCTGTAAATTTATGCTATCTATTTACTTGAATGTTCTTAGCCTATTTATAAAGAAAGATGTTTTATTAAAAGTGTTTTATTTTTCTATTTAGTAATGATATTTAGAGAATGACAGACTGGGAAGATAGCCTATTTATAAACTACTCTGGGAATTTATAAAAGTTGTATTTTACACCCAAATCGAATATGAAAATATGTTGATGGATTGACACAGGGCAGGCCTTAAAGTCATGCTCTTTATTTTGTGTTGTTATAATAGCACTCTCTTACATTAGAAGAAATGTTTATTTTTCTTTAAAGAAATATCGCTATGTGGCAGGCACTGTTCTAAGCATAAGGATATTGTCAAGAACAAAGCTGACCATGTCCCTGCTCTCTTGTAGGCTATAGTGTAGTAGAATCAATCAATATATATGACCTGGGGACTCATATATAATATATGAGGCCTGGGAACTCAAAAGAATTTAGTTATTTTTGTATTAGTTAATTTTTACTATTTGTCCAGATTCTTTCAAAGCATAACGCTTGAGAATCTGACCTGTTCATCCTACCAGGACAGATATCTTACTTATCCATGTAGTTCATGAGGGGCGGTGCTTGTTAGATACCTGAAGGAAAGTTTTAGGAGGCAATTGAAAGGAACTGCACTGAATCACTGTCTAAGTAGCAACACTGCTGAGACTACTCTGGAAAGGAAAGAATGACCTCCCAAATTGGTAAACATCCCAAGAGTATGTTTCTAAAACTTAATAGGGATTTTTGCTGGTTTAGTTCATTTCACTATTTCTAACATGTGGAACACTGGCTGCATGTAATAGATGCCCAGTGAACAATGTTGAATGAAAGAATGAGTGTAACTAGATTGTTTTAACCAACTGCCCTAATGTGGTTTTGCTTAAGGTAGGGTTTATAAAATTTCTTAAATGGTTTGAGTTCCTGTAGTCTGGAATGCATATAAAGATGAACTCAACATTTATCTTTCGCCAAGGAGTTCTTAATATGGTGGGAATAAAAAAATGTATAACTATGTTATTGAAGCCAGCTAGAAATAATTGTAGTACAATAGGGGAAAGAAATTTGAAGTGGTAATTTAGAGGTTAGAATTACCTCCTGCTGAGGTGATTAGAAAAGATGTCAGTGAGAAGGTGGTATTGAGTAGGAATATAGGACAGGTAGGATGTAAACATTTGGAGGTCAGGAAGTGGAGGTATTGAAGGCTATAGAGATCACACCAGCAAAAATGTACCTATGTGGGGAAACCATGATGTGCGCAGGTGGATCGGGAAGTTGTTTAGTTTGTTGGTAGCAAGGTGCCCATGAAAGAGAACAGTGGAATATGGAATTGAAAGGTAGGCTTGGGGAAAAAAGGTTTTTTTCCTGGTAGAACATTCGATATTATGAGAAGAGTAGGATGGTTAGGAAGAGGCTCCTTTGTGTCTATTAGCAGGAGAAAAGATCCTCCCTGTATTTGTCTTTTAAGTGCATTGGAGATAGGACATGTTGAGTTTCATGATCAACTCTAGAAACTCCTCCCAGCTGTTTCTTTTTCTTTTTTAAAGATTATAACAATTGAGAAGATGAATTCTTTCTTACAAGCTCACCTGAACTGGCCTTGTCTCTCTGTCTAACCTTGTAAGCTGCCTCAGAGGCTCATGTTTCTGTATTCCTTACTGTTACCAGAGTGCCTTCCTAACATACAGCTTCTTGTACTTTATTTTCAATTCTGCAGTGACTTCCTGCTATCTGTGGGTTAAAGTTAATTTTCTTTGGTTCGAGGCAGGAGCCTGCAGCGGTCTGGTTTCTGTGTATTCTGTGCTGCTATTTTCTGTACTCCACACCACCTACAATGTAGCCAGGCAGTTCCTAAAAGTATACCAGCCCTTCTACCTCACTGTGCGTGCCCCATGTGATCTGCGTTATTTATTTCCCACTCTCCATCCTGAAAGACCTGGGGCTTGAAACAGGGAAGCCTTCCCTGATCACCCAGGTGGCCGTGAGGACATCTCCCTCAGATCACTGAGAATGAATTTATATCTAGGTTCCTCCAGCTTGTGACTGTTCAGATGCTCTTTCCCACCTGATGACGAGAACCTCAGGGGCAGAATTTTCTCTTACTGTTTTCGAGTCTCAGTATTCATCATAACGGTTGGTACATAATAGGTATTTACATGTATGTTTATTGAAAGATTAAGTTAGGTGGACTGCTAGGTTTTATAGAACATCCTAGAAATTATGTACTTATAAAATTGTTACTATGTGACTACCAAAGTTTTTAAATTTCACATTTGGGGATGCTCTTAGGAGGAACATAGTAGTTAAGTAAATTTAGGTCCATTACCTTCTTTGCTCTCTCATTTATTAAGAAGCGTTTATGTAGTTCTGCTAGAACATAATAAAGCCAGTTGTTCTGGGAAATGGAAGAGATATGAGACTGTTTCTGCCTATTCATATCTGTATATTTGTTACAAGAAGGATGAACACAAGCAAATGAACAATTAATCTCTTTTGTTAGATTTCAGTTGCTTCCTTTCATTTTAATCAATTCAGTTGTTCATGTTGCTCCCTTCCTCACCCACCCTGCAGACGATGGGTCCTTCCTTCCTTTCCTTTGCTTTGATCTATAAACTGCACAGCTTTAAAAATTGCTAATTAGGAAAAAGGAAATAAGTGCTTGCTGTCACAAAATGAGGTAGTACAGGTATTGTCCAAGGGTATTTCAGTTTTGCAGCTTCCTCTGCGGCAAAGGCGTTGTGAACATCTGACAGGGAGGCGGCCGCAGGCCACAGCCCACAGCCGATCGGGGCGGGCTGTGATTCTCACCCCAGATTCTTGGGTCTTTCTCTTGCCTATTTATTCATTGGTCCACATGTAATTGTTAATGTTATTTATATGAAGAAAAATCTGAAGTGTATTGGATTTTGTACTGTTATGTAATTTTGAGCTTTTTTACTAACATAAACATTAGATTTGTAGATTAGCATGTTTAGATAGAGAGGCAAGGCGGTCTTCCATACATCAAGAAAAAGAAGAGAAAAGGGAAGACAGGCTTACACTGTAAATGTAACAGTGACACTTTAAAATACTATTTAGAATTGTGGAGGCAAATAATTGTGCAATTACCTGAAGGGACTGAAAACCAAACTGCCTAGTTTCAAAGACTGGAACAGCTGGTTTTATCTTAATCACCCCCATCCCCTACGTGTATTTTGTTGTTGTTGTTGTTGTTGTTGTTGTTGTTGTTAAATGTCTAATGAAATTGCATTGTGGTTTTTCTTTTTACATAAACATAATCAACACAATAAAGCAGATAATGAACCAATGACTAAAAGCATCAGCATATTTTTTTCCTATCTGTTCAGATCTATAAATAGATTTACTTTTACTGAACCATCAAATAGAGACTGGCAAATTAGAACATACATGTTTATTTAATCAGTTCCCACCCACAATTTTAGGCTGGCTTTTATTTTTTTAAGTTTTAAAGTAAATGCAATTTGTTGTTCAAATGGAAGTAGACATTTTCCAGCTCTAAAAGGTGTACTAAAGATGGTAAATGAAAACAGATGGTCTTATTTGATACAGTATAACTTTTCCCCTTTAATTTCATTTTTCAGCAAGGAAATATATAACGTTATTCTGTATAAAATATTTTAAATGGTAAAACTTAAATTAAGATTTAAAGGGAATTTGAACATAACATAGATATGCACATGTAGGTACATAAAGCATAAAAATTAATAAATTTGAATTTTTAATATTTTAAAATTAAGTTCTTATAATAAAGTTAAATTATCACAGAATGAACACACTCATGTAACTGGTACCCAGCCAGAGAAATTGTACAGTACCCGCAAGCCCGAGTGTCCTAGTCACTATACTTCCTCCTCCCCAAGATAACTCCTCTCTGACTTGTAACACTACAAATCAACTTTTTTTCTGTTTTATAAATGTTCTTTTAAAACTTTTTGTGTTAAAATTTACATAATATCATATGATTAACCATTCTGAGGTGTACAACTCATTGGCATTTATCTTCCCAACATCTAGTTCCAGAACATTTTCATCAATACCAGCGGAAATGCTGTGTCCTTTTTTTTGAATCAGTCACCCCCCTCCCCGCCGAAGCTTTGGCCAACAGAAACTCCTTCAAACTGATTCCTTTGTTCTTTGTTCTTGGGCATATCCCATCATCCTTTGAGTACTTCCTCACTATCTTGTGTAGGATTTTCCATGATCAGCCTATACTGTCCTAGCCCCAGTCATGGAATCAGCTTTTTCTCTTAGGGAATGTTCCCTTGAGTTGGGACTGCTATTTGGAAATCAATATTGGGGTGCTGGATCTTCTAAAGGGGAGTTAGGGTGTATATATGTGCTCCTGTATGTGCATATATATGGCATGTGAATATATGCATGTGTGTGCATTTGGATATTGTATGTAGGTGTACAGACATATGCATATAAAACGTATTAATATATATAGAAAACACATGTACATACACAGGCACATCTAAAACATGTATTACTATATCTATTATGTATATAGGAAACACTTATGAATAGTAACACAACTACCCATCTTATATCTATTTTTTTATGTCTTTATCGTTGTCTATCATTTAAATAGCCCCTTCCTTTTTCTACCCAAACCAGTTTATTCTGATATCTCCAATTTTCAATTCTAGTTTATTTCTGACATTATTATCAATTTGAAATACAGTTACGTTCATTGAATTTGGATTTATTTCACTTTAGGATTTCCTTCTCATTCTTCTTGATTTTATATTTTTCTTTTTGAGTATATGAAACATCGACATAGTTCTGAAAGTCAAAACTACACAAAAAGTACATGAAGAGAATTTTTACTCACCCTCATTTCTCTAAGTTGTTCTGCTCTCTCATCTTCATCGTGTTCCCATCCACCCCTTGAAAGGTATACAGTCTCATTAGTTTCACATTTTGTATCATCATATTTCTCTCCATCATTTTGTACAGGTAAAAAATTGTATTTTCTCATTTTTCTTTCATAAACACAAGGTAATATGTAGGGTCCCGCACAAATAATCCCTTTTTTATTGCATAAAAATCTTTTATTACAAAATCATAAGCATGTAATTCTGTAACATAACAATATCACACTCAAGGACACCATATGACATTTTAGGTGAAATGTTCAAATTGCTGTCCATGTCGTGCGAGATATTCACATACCCTACCAACCACACTCAATGGCATTACTTCTGCCGGACCCTGTATATTCTAAAATCCATGATATATTAGTTCAGAGATACCCTGATTCTTCTTATAACTGCGTGCTATAGTTGATGCAATGTGCTCATGCTTGTGGCTCACCACTGTTTTTGCAACTGCTATTCTCTGGCTTCAGGTAGAAGCAGTTGACTGTTAACTATTCTGGTATGTCACTTTTAAGGCTTAAAGGCTAAAATAATATTTCAGTTCTGGTCATAGCAAGCAGGTAGAAGTTACGTAACATTCAGAAGATGTTGCATTCAGCAGTTGAAGCGAATCTTAAACACATAAAATAGTCTAAACATTCAAGTGCCTTATTGAAGGCAATGGGCCAATGCAGGAAAGCTTTCCTTGTGAATAGGAGGGAAGTCGATGCTAGTGGTGGGTCGTAGAGAAATGTAGTGTGTTGTGAATATAGTGAACAACCCTAAAATGTAGAAATTTCTTTTATTGTTATTTCAGGTTAATTTCTAATTGTCTAAAACTAGCGTTGGATCAATTTTTCTTTTCCTTTATAAAGATATTTTAGGAACTGAAAGGAGAACAGCATATTTTCTATATTTTATCATATTTCTTTGTAAAAGTGTACTTGGTAATTCTAAACTTTTATGGTATGCTATTTTTAATGTGCTTTAAAAGCAGCCTCCAAAATTATAGAGTTTGTGGTACGTAATGGTGCTCATTTAATGTTTGGAAAAAATTACAAGTAACTCTTTAAGGGCACTCTCTGCTAAACTTTATTTTGTTGGTGAATGCACCTTTGTGCAGTACTTTACATCACTCATAGTTTCTACTATGAGTTTGCGTGATATCATCTCCGAATAACAGATTTTTACTGGTAATGGAGATATGTTGGGGTTGTAAATGTTCTGAAAACAAGCAATCTATATTGCAGTGACAGCTTTGTGTTTCTGTTGATCAGTGACATGAGGGATGCTAGAAATCATTTGAAAAATGTAAGGAAATGGTCGCAATGCATTTTAATAGCAATATACATGACAGTAATTTAGATTATAATTACCCCCTTGGCAGCTACTGTGCTTCCCCCCGCCCCATCTTTTTACGGTGCTGACTCTGCTGTTTTCTTAAAATATTGTCATTATCAATGCAAACTATTTCTTTAAATAGGCTTTACATTTTGTATCATCTTATTTATCTTCACAAGTCTCATCACCTGAATAATAGCTACCAAGAATTCAGGAATTATAATACTAAAAAGAAACGGAGGCAGTTCGTTGATAGTTACTGACATAAATAAAAACCCATAGACATAGAGACAGACACATACCCCCATGCAAGAGTGTACGCACACTCTCTCATATCTATGGAAACTGAGGCTTTTTGACTATTTTGACTTTATTTTCATGGAATTTTTCTGTTTTCTGCAGTTTACATGCCAACAATTATCCAAATAAGCGAATGTTATGGAGAAGGATCTTGAACCTACTAACTAACTTCATACAAAAATCACTTGTGGTTTCAACCTATTCTTTCAGTCCCCCAGTATTTAAAAAGTTACATCTCTAGGAGCTACATATTTTAGGTATTTATGTTAAATTCATAAATAAAGACAGCATTTTAGAAGTGTGATTAAAAGACTAGACTAATACCTGCAGTTGAGGATGTTGAGTGGTGAATTGCAGTGTAGGCCATTTGTCAGGAGCAACAAGGTTTTATTTCATGTTTTGAATAATAGTTTACAGCAATTTGAGTAATGTTTAAGAGTATAATTTCTGATTTCTGTGATGTCTCAAATAATGAGGCATACTTTTGCTTAAAGCAACTACTGTGTGTTATGCACTTTACTAGGGACTAAAAGGTCGCTGTCGTGATGCACACTGACATCGTGCTGTGTCACTGTCCTGCAGAGCATGCAGACTTTCTGGATTTATCTTTTTACTTATATTATTTTAAAAATCAGGTCATCATTTAATGATGGATTCTCCATGGTTGTATAGAAATAATTCAATTAGTTGAAAAAATGAAATAAAGTTTTTCACCATTTTCCACTGGTAACTTTAGGTATGGTATATTTTTAATTTGTCATAGGTGTGGTATTCCAAATTACTTTGCGAACAAGTAAGATCGAACAGTGAAGGTACATACACTCAATAATTATTAAATCTGAACCGACTTGACATGTAGGCATTGAGGAAGGTACAGAAGAATCTGCTCTAAGATGAGTCAAGTAGTTACTTTAATGAAAGAATGTTTGGTTTTAGAGAAATAGAAATGGTAAGGGGAATAAGGATGAAAATGAGAGTTACATTTTGTACCTTAGAATATATTTAATTAAAAAATCTGATGAGTAATTTATGTACATTTCTTTCTGTTCTGCATTTGGTGTTTTAGGATAAAATTTACTAAGGGATTAGAAAAGATTTAAAAATTATGTTGGATAAATATCCTTCTAATTTTCTTGCTCTCAGGCAGACATTCTTATCTCAGTAATGTGTTTGATACTGCAGGGGATCAAGCTTTCTAAGTATTTTCACCTTCCTGGCTGATGGGCTTGTAGATATGCAGGCAGGAGTGCCCTTCCCTTCTCTCTACCTTCTTCCCACTTCCTTTGAAGTTATATAAAATGAAAGAAACACAAGAAGAGCTGTGCTTACAAGGAGTATTTCTGATTATTCATGCAACATAATGTTTTCTCTCCTCAATTTTCTTTTATACATGTATTTTGATAGTAGTATAATAAAAGGGGGAAATTGTGCTGAAAACTAATTTCCCAAATATCTGGTCTGTTTCCTAGGACTTTAATTTGAAATATTCCCTTCTGAGTAATCATTTTTTTCATAATGGTTTGACTTTTTCTTTCTTATTTTAATCCTCAGTCTACGTATATCTTCCATTTTATTATAAGCTCATTCATTTGTTGAATGCCAGGCCTTTCCTGGGGCTGACGACGCAGCGATGAATTAGCAGCAGCCCACACTGCCCTGGCAGAGGTGTTCTAACGGCAGGGTGGCGTCACACAGAGGCGTCATGTACTGACAGGCTCCTTACTCCTAGCAGACTTGGCTCCCTAGCTCATTGCTTTCCTTCCTGCTACTACCACTGACATTATTCTTACTAACTTCATCATTGACATAGATGATCCATCCAACCTTCCGTACTCTTATTTCCTTGACTTTATCACTCCCGGTGACCTTTGTTTTTCCAACCAAACTCATCCACTCATTATCTTGGATAGTAAAATATCAGCTCTAAATATGGTTTACAAACTTCCTTTCCTGGGCACTGTCTGTCTTTCCTACTTACTTAAATATTCTCACTTTAAGAATTCCATAACCCTTTTAGCCATGGCTGGTGTGGTTTAGTGGTTCAGGCGTTGTCCCACAAACTGAAAGGCTGACGGTTCGCTTCCAGTCAGGACCCACACCTGGGTTGTGGGTTGTGGGCTGGGTCCCCAGTTTGGAGAATGCGAGAGGCATGCAGTTGATATCTCTCTCTCACATTGATGTTTCTCTCCCTCCCTTCCCCTCTCGCTAGAAATAAATAAACAAATCTTAAAAAAAAAAAAAAAGAGAATTCTATACCCTATTAGAACTGTTAATCCATTGACTCTACCATTTTTTTTGTGTGTGTTTAGTGCCTCTTCAACCCCACATGCCTTAACTCCTTTCCTTATGGACCTTAGACACACAGTCCTTTGTTCTCCTCTTGTATAAACCATCAGCTACCTCATCTCTTTACATACACTCTGCCCTTTGTTAAACTTCCCACCTCTTTGCATTTGTTCTTCCGTACAGCATGCATCTAGGAGGAAGCATGTAGCACACTGACTGGTATTTCCCGAATGACCACGGTTGACCAACAAACTTAACATGTATCTTAACAGACAACAGATCTTCTCAGTGCACTTCTTTACTTTCTGAAAATGATTTCATCTTTTTTCCCCATACCTCTAGTTCTCCATTTTTCACTTTTAGCTGATGTTTATTGCTGCTTCTATTACTGAGAGCATCGAGGTAATGGAACTGCCGTACCTCACTTCCAAATCACCAGATCTAACACTGTACCAGAATCTGTTCCCTTTGATTCTGCTTTTGTTCTTACAGTGATATACTTTCCCTGCAACTGTGTAGGGTCAATCTTTCCTCTTATGTAGTAGCTCACATCCCCTGTCATCTTACTCAAGGGTTTTTTGTTTGCTTGCTTGTTTTACTGCATCTGTAACTACCCTTTGCATCATCAGTTTCTTCCCATTTGCTTGGTCGTTCTCAGCAGCACGCAAACATGGTCTGCCCCTCCCATCCCTTGCCCAAATCACACCCACAGCTACTGCCCCAGTTCTTTGCTCCTCCTTTACACGAAAATCTCTTCAGAAGTGTTTGCATTCTTTTCCTTTCTTTCCCCCTTAAAGTTCTGTTCAGGCTTATCTTCAGTATACCTGCTATTCAAGCTGATATTGATAAGGTCACAGTGGTTAGTAGATCGTGACATCATTCATTTAGTTGTTGAGACCAAAAGCTTTGGCATCATCTTTAAATTTTACTTCTTTCACACCTCACGTTCACTGTCAGCAAATCTTGTCTGATCCATCTTCGTGTTGAGCAACTCTCCTGTCTTTCATCCCTAGCATCTTATGCCAGGCTACTGTCAACTCTTGACCAAACAGTATAGTAGCCTTCTAATTGGTCCCCATGTTTCGTGTTTTGCCAGTTACAGTATGTTGCCACATTGGACATAGAATAATTTTTAAAAAAATGCTTATTAGATTTTCTCTATGCTCAGTACCCTCCAGTAGTTTTTCCTCCGCTCAAAATAAGACCTAAAGCGTTCACCATGGCTTGCAGGATCCTGTCAGTGGCCTACACACTTTCTTGGAAACAGTCAGATTGAAAACATTTCAGGTTTCCTGTGTCCATCGCGCCTCAGTTGCTGCTGCTTCATCTTCCTCTTCCCTTCTCTCCTGTGCTTCCTCTTCCTCCTTTTTTTTCCAAGCTTTTAAAAATGTAAAAAGCATTCTTAGCTCGAGTCATAAAAAACAACTTGGCAGTCAGACTGTAGTTTTTCTATCCCATCTCCAGTTATCAGAAGCCTGCCTGTTTTGTCTGTTTGTCATCTCTAGCTCTGTCATGTTCGCTGGGATTTAGATGCATCTTCTTGCTGTTCTTTGAATATACCAAGTTCATCCCTGCCTTAAGGCTTTGTATTTGCTCTTCTGTTTGCTTGGAATATCCTTCTCCCAGATTTCTCTCTTTATTTTGGTCCTTGCCCAGATGTTATTTTCTTAGAAAAATATCATTTGTTCAAAATTGTAACTCTTAAATAGCTACATTCCCTATTACCCACTCTCCTTCCTTCCCGTTCAAATAGATGACATCACATTTTAGCTTAGACTAAAAGCTTAGGTGGTATTTTTGACTTTTATTTTACCCTTGGATTTACATCATGTAAACAAGATCTGATACAGAGTAGGCATTCAACATAACTTTTAAATAGTTACACAGTGGTGAGTGTTTTAAGTAAGGAAGCCATAGATAGGGGACTCAGTTTGTGTAGCTCATAAAAGGCCTGGCCTGAGAAGTTAACCTCAGCCCAGATCTGACCGATGCCCAGGAGTAGGACTGTACAAGGATGCAGACGTGATGGTGAGGCTTTGGTAAGAGGGGAGGGTGTGAGAAGTAGGGATTTCAGGTGAAAATGCAGAGGCTTTTAGGCAATTTATTGCCTGTTAAATCCTTCATGCTAGAAAAACTTAACATGGCCGAGATAAAGAAGTATTTTTTGCCAGTGGGTTTAATCTGTTTTGCTCAATGTTTATTGGAAAAATCTACTTGCTGTCCCATTTAAGATGTTGTTCATCTTTAACACTATTCTGCAAACAAACAAACACACCAGAAATTAACAGCTCTGCTTCTATGCTTTGAACTAAAATGGTCGTAGAGAAAAAATTGACAGGTTGGTCTTGGTCTTTTATATAAATGGAGACATACACCACATACACTTTTTTGTGGCTTCTTTAACGCAGCGTAGTTATTTTGGATTCATTTATTTTGTGTTATCAGTAGTGAAAAAAGTTTTTTTTTATTGTTGTATAGTATTCCATTAAATGGATATAACCCAGGCTATTATGAATAAAACTGTTCTGAACATTGCATGCATATATTTATTTTCTCCTCCTGCTTAACACTTAGTTGTGCAATTGCTGAGTCCTGTGGTCAGTGTATATTTAGCTTGAAAAGAAACTGCCAGAACCCTTTTGGAAAGCGGCAGTACCGTGCTGCGTCTCCACCAGTCATGTCGCAGAGTTCCAGGGCTTCACATCCTCACTTCTCTAGGGAGTGTGTAGTGTTATTTCACTTGTTTTAATTTATATTTCCTGTTGATAAATTATTGTGAACATCATTTCATGTGATTATTAGCCATTCGTGTATCTCCTTTAGTGATTGTACTGTTTGTGTTATTACTATTGAATTGTAGGAGTTCGTTAAATATTCTGAATACAAATCCCTTATGAGCTGTATTTATCATTGGGAGAGGCAGTCTGTCATGGGCCCTGAATATCACTCTGTGTGTGTGTGTGTGTGTGTGTGTGTGTGTGTGTGTTTTATTTTTTTTTTTTTTTTTGGTTATGCCAAGAATTCAAAGCTTGAATACTCTTCACTCAGGCCACTTGCATTTACCGTGAATAGCCTTAGACGTGAAGTTTTGTCTGTGGGTAATGAGCAGGCTTGTTATGGCTCACTGGAACGGTCGTGAGTCCCCCGCGCTCAGCATTCTTCCCTGGACTGCAGCCCCCTGCCTGTGCAGGCGTCCAGCGTCCGTCAGGGGCCCTGCATCGCCCCGTGGGAGTTGGTGGGTGGGGGAACCAGTATATGCCGAGTCAAGTATTTTGACTCTATCTTAGGATTCTTGTGTTTTCTGTCAGCTTCCATGAAAACTTAGCAGGCTAACTTAGTTTGAATGTATGGTAAAATCTCAGGCTTTTTATGTTGCCTGGAATGTTGATTTTAATAGGGTCATTCTTGTATTGCGTTTTGGTTTTTATTTTGAGTATGCCTAAAATATTTTAAAATATTTTCTATGATACACACTTTATTGCTTTCTATTTTTTTATTTGAAAAAATTGTTACTTGAATTTGCAGATGTTTTGATACTACATTACTATTTTTGTGGATACCATAGATTGTGAATTTATAGATTTATGGGCAGAAGTAAGGAAATCATCCTCTCGAAGTAATACTTGGAGTAGTTGTGTGCTGCTGTTAATATGAAAGGTGAGGGTGATGTAATTGTTTTTAATGGGTAATCTTCACACAGTATGAATTAAAAAACTGTTTTTGACTTACTTTACAGGGAAGTCTTAAGAGAAATCGGCAGATCTCACCTCAGGAATTCATTCATGAACTGAAAATGGGGTCTGCAGATGAGAGACTTGTCACGTGCCTGGAGTCACTTCGCGTGTCTTTGACTAGCAATCCTGTGAGGTAATTTCTATATCTCAGCATCATCAGGGCATGTTACTAAATTAAACAGTAGTTATCAATCTGTTACTTGTATTTAATACTTTATTCTATAATTAGTAACCTTGTATAGCTCAACAACTATTTAAGGTAAAAAGTGAATACATAATATTGATATGCATAAAGAAATACAGTCGCAGTTGTACTTTTGTATATATTACTGGGTAACACATAGACTATGGACTTAAAAACCTCAGTTTTCTCCTTAGAATTTTAAAAAACTTAGGCTTTTTTAAAATGAGAATAATCATGATCAGAAACTACTAATTTACTGTGATTGAGTTTCACTCAGAATTTGGGGATTGCATTTATATTAGCTATTCTTGTTTGACATAGCAAGAAGTACCATTAATTAATTTTTTCCTTTGTTGGAAATGGTTGTGTTAGATTAGTGTTGCCCGAGTTAGCAAATATAAATACAGGATGCCCAGTAAAATCTGAATTTCAGATATTCTTATATTAAGAAAAAATGATTTTCTGAAATCCAAATTTAACTGGGTGTCCTGTATCTGGCAACATTAATATAGGAGTGTCTCTAAATCAATTTTAGACTTTTTAGCTGAGCATATTCTTAAAAATTTTCAAACAGAAGTTTTAAAATATCTGAGCACTTATAGAATTAGAATTTCACAGCTCCAAGGGTCAAAGGCAGATCAGTTTTAACTTGTTATTGTATAATATGTCAGTGTTTATTTCTGCATAAGAATATATCTTTATGAGTGTACATGATGTTTGTGCATATATTCTGAGGGCTGGAATGACAAATTATGATTGGTTGTTAATAAGTAAAAGAATCTCTTTGATATTCTCTCCAATTGTTACTTTCTTTGGATATTCGTAAAGTTTGGCTGTAGTATGAAAAAATTGGGGACAGTACAAGTATTTAAAATACAAGGACTCTACCTGCTAAGTCATGAAAGTTAGTGAGGTTTAACTATGGAATGTGAAGAGTGAACAAAGAATCTTTAGTATATTTCAACTTTATCTTTATTTTTTCATATTTTGCCACTTCCAATCTGTTTTGTAGACTGTAAACTAATAGTGGACATGAGACTGAGGACTTCATATTTCTTATTTACCTCTCTTTACTAGACCATGCTTAGCACATAGAAGGTATTCGGTAAGATTTGTTGATTGAAACAATGAAGTTCAATTTTAGCCTTAAGTCTTAATGTTGCCTATTGTTAGAAACTAAGTTGAGTTAGGAATTTATTTAGAGGTATAGTTGTACATGAAGCGCCCTGGTTTCTAGCTTAATATGTACCAGTTAAATGTATTAATTCACAAAATAATTATTGAGCACCTGCCGCTTTCCAAGTACTGTTAGATATGGGGCTTGAGAAAATGGCAGAGCTGTTCGAGGCCTGTTCCTATGGAGTTTAAATGTAGGAAAAGCTAGTTTTGGGTTGATTCGGAGCTATACTCATTTTTCAATTTATCGGGTAGGGCACTGGAAATGTTCTTGGCTTTTCAATATAATTAAAAGTAGACTTTACATTTTCTTCTTTATCTTCATCTTTTGAGTGGGTGAATATGCTAACAAAAGAAAAACTGACAGGGCTTCATGTATAAATTTATGCGCATTACAATAAAGTTATTTTTTGTGATTTCACCTAAAAACACTGGGGAATAATGCTATATGTCTCTTACATTTGAACCTAATTTAAATAAAAATCAAATTACTTCCCCAAGAATGGCCTGTTATAGAATATATTATCAGGATTCCACAAGTGATGTGGTTGTTCCCTAAGAAGTAGTCTTTTTAATCGAAGAGAATAGCAAATCTTTTTGGAGATTTTTCCCCCCTGAAATCATAGCACTTTATATAGACAGAGAATTGAGAAGATAACTTGAGAACATTCCGGTCTAGAGCTCTCTCAGAGGAATGGCTTAGCTGGACATGTAACTCTTGAAATTGTGCCTGTGCTCAAAGCTTAGGGACTTTGTGGTCAGTTGTTATGTATCTGCTGATAGAGTCAGTTTTTCTTATTTTCTCTTTTATATACAGTATGTAACTAAATCCCAAGAGAGAAAGAATTCTAATTTCTGTAAGCTTTTGAGGTCTATTGTTATGTGGTGTTACTGAGAAAATTATAGTTAAAACTTTTTAATGTCTGTGAATAGAGTTGAAAAAAAAACAAGTGAACTGATTAATGGTGGCTCTCCAATGCTGGGGTCAGGATTCACTTAAATCAAAAATCAAGGAAAAGGTAGGAGGCGCTACCCCCTTCCCCCGAACTGGAAGGCGGTATTTTTAGAGCCATTCATCAATTTATTTGAATCTCTGCCTAGGAATTATGAGTCACATCAACCTTTTACTATCTGGATAGTGAATAATGCAAAAACTTGTGCATTAAATAACAGATGATTTGCCTTGTTTTATGAAGAGTTGATTTGAAGATCACAAAGTTCTTCTGTTTGAAGTTTTATTGATTATTCAATATTCTTGGTGACACTTCTGTGCTAAAAGACAAAATTGCTTTATTTTTGAAGCAATAGAGAAGAGAGTAACTTCTTTAAATGATCAAATATTACTTTTAGTGGATCTTGACATAGTCAGCAATTACATTTAAGCTATCAGACACATTGACGTGGAAACGTAAAAAGGTAGACACTAACATCATTATGATTGATATCAAGCATTTTAGTCCGTACCCATCTATGCATATTGCAGAGTAATTCTAGAATGCATCTTCATTTTCTCAATTTGATGCAGCTGTCAAGTGTAAGATTTCTGTCTCAGAAAATCCAGTCTTATCAGGTCTTTGTATTTTGTGACTGTAGGCGTTGTTTTCCCTTACTCATGGTTAACATTCTGAAGTTTCAAGAAGTATTTCTCGCTTACTTTATCTTTTTGTTAGAAGATTTCTAAAGAGGTTTTGGAACTACATTTGATTAAGCTATAACTTCCAGAAAATCATTTTAGAAAAGTATGCAGTTAAAATGTATTTGTTTACCGCAAAGCAAGTGAGCAGCCTTACAGTGCCATTTTTCCATTTAGTCAGTGACATGTTTGAAATCTAGTTTTTTCCTCTTTTCTGGGTTTGAAAATACAAACCTGGTGGAGGGCCTTGGCTTTGGTGTGGATGTATGTTTTGTGTCATGTACTGCATCTGTGATGAAAAAAACAGAAAAGCTTATGGCAAGCGATGCAGTCAGTGTACTCATTTGGCATCAACGTGAACAGAGTAAAAAAAAGTTAAGGCCAAACATTTTGAAGTTACTAATACTTTGACTTATTTAAAAATTATTTTATAAAATGTTAAATATATTTAGAAAAAGTTTTTAACAGTAAATTAAATACCACATGCCTGTTATAGGAAATAATCTATACCTCTGAAGCTTCCATACATCTCTTCTTCATTCTACATAGGCTTCTCCCACTATTCTGTGGTGACCGGTATCTGGAATTTGGTGCTTGCCATTTTTTTTCTTTTCATTATAGTTTTTTTTTACCATATTATGTATTCTAAATATATTGGTTTCATATCTTCAATTCTGTGTAAATAGCATCATCTTCCCTGTATGCTTCTGAGACTTGTGGTTTCCTCTCTATTATCTTTCATAGATTTATGTATATTGATATGTGCAGCTACTCACGTTGTATCACAATCATTTTTATAGCTTTATTTTTTCTTATACTTTAGGAATATCTACATAGCATATGATTGCTTTTTTAAAAATTCTACCTGATAATCTTTGTCTTTATCTTGTAGGTTTATTTTTTGTGTTGATTATAAAAATATGTTGGAATTTATATCTGATTTCATTTTGATTTTTAGTTAGTTTTCCCGTGTTTTTCCTCCTCCTCCTCCTCCTCCTCCTCCTCCTCCCTCTCCCCTCCTCCTTCATTGTGCTCCTTCTTCCCCTTCCGTAGTTCTCCTTATTCCTCATCCTTAAATTCTTTTGGATAGATATTTAACCTTTTGTATTATTTTTCTTCATTTACTAATTTGGGAGACACATTCATTTTTTCTGATCCTGTAACAAAAAAAATTTAACATGCACAGAAAGGAACTTTAACACGCATGTACTTGAAAGGGATACAATTAAGCAAGAACTTGTTTATTTTTGAACCTAAGATGCTTAGACACCAATCATTCTCTTGATTTCTCTGTTATTTTTGAGTGCTATTTTAATTGGTTTTTATTTTTTAATATTATAAATTATTACTACTTTTGAATTTTAGTAAATATATGTATATGTTTATAAACACACATATATACCCATTCTTTTTGATTTTTGTACATTGTTTTTCTCTGATTAGTTTACTTTTGCTTCAGGTACATATTGCATTCCCTTGGTGAGAGCCTGTTCATGGTAAAACTCTTCTTATTATCTGACAGTGACTTTATTTTTGAATAAAATTTATTTTTGAAGGATAGTTTTCCTACCATATGAAATTGAGAGTTTTAAGATTTCTTACCTTAGTACATTGAAGATCGTATTTTCTCTTCTGTCCATTACTGTTTTTGAGGCAGCTGGCTCTTTATTTAAAGCTTGCTTTTTTTTTTTTTTTTTTTTTTTAAACAGCTAATCTGCCTTTTCTCTCTGGTTTTTATGATGCTTTTTCTTAGGTCTATAGTTTTATGTGTCTAGGTGGAATGTTTCTTATTTATCCTGCTAATTTTGGGGGCGGACTTCCTGAATATGGTTGTGTCTTTCATAAATTCTGTGAAAAATTTCAGCCATTATCTCTTTGAATATTGACTTTTTTCTTTATACCTTTGTATATTTTAGACTTTCTTACCACATATACCATTATTTCCTCACCTATTTATAGTTTCCATCTATTTGTCTCTCTACTCCATTCTGGATTTTTTTTTTAAGATTTCCTAGTTTCCTAATTGTTTTTTCACTGATGTCTAATTTACTGTTTAACTGATACATTGTATCTTAAATTTTCATTATTATTATTTCATCCCTATAATATTTCTTTAGCTCTGTTTTAAAACTGTCATTTTTAATAATTTTGTGCCCCTTACCTTATTTTTTAGTACTTTTTGTTTAAACATATTCAGTATTTTAATTTTATATTCTTGTCTATAATTCCAGTAAATGAACGTATGTCGAGCCTAATACTGGTGTTGGTTTTTTCTTTTCATCTTTAGTCATATCTTGATTCTTTGTGTATTTTGTAATTTTAGAGTGGGACCCCCTATTCCTTAGAACTTCTCCTTTGAGGTTTATATCGGAGATACACACTGTTAGAATGAATTAAAGTGCTTGTACTACTGGGAGCGTAGGGATACTAATGACTTGATGCCACCTTAAACTAAAATTACTGGCTTGTCGATAAAAGAAAATTCAGCCTACAGAAAAGTCATGTCAGAATTTTTTAAGCCAAAAATTTGAGGACATGCTCCAAAGCAAAATCTCAACAGGTTGAGGAAATACTCCCCAGAGTGGCAGTTTTGCAGCTTATTTTATAC
This sequence comes from Pteronotus mesoamericanus, assembly GCF_021234165.1. Classification (NCBI taxonomy): domain Eukaryota; kingdom Metazoa; phylum Chordata; class Mammalia; order Chiroptera; family Mormoopidae; genus Pteronotus; species Pteronotus mesoamericanus. The sequence goes on along the minus strand of NW_026555285.1, from coordinate 16,911,864 downwards.
AGTAGAATCAAAGAAGACATGAAGAAAGTACATGAAATCCATTGGTGAGTAAAGAGGTAGGAGCAAGCAAAGCAGGGGAAATCTCTGGGATTAGATAAAAAGCAAAATGGAGAGACACGTAGTTCTGTTACAGTGGTGAGTAAAGGACAGGTAACACTTAGGTCTGTAGAGATGGTGTGCCTGCAACAAGGTAGCAGCGAGGGGTTCTCTTCTGGTATCCTGTTCTGGTGGTCTGGCGCTGGCCTTTGTGCCTTCCAGGGGGAGGAAAAGAAGATTATTCTGACATTTCAAAGGGACATTTTCCTGGATGTACAAAGACAATAGACATGACCCTTGTCAAGGAAACCACAGGCCTAGGATGTATGACTACACACTATGACCCGTTTTAGTTAGTAATTTTTATGTTGAGACCCATGCTGTGTGGTTGCTTTCAGTCACCAAGTTTCAAAGCCGGCCTGGTGATGCTCATGCCCTCCCTCCCAAGCTTGTCAGGCTTAGTTTGTGGCCCCTCTCTTGTTGACGGGCTTGAGGGGTTTTGTTTGTTTGTTGACCGTGTAGGCAGGCCCCTTACCTGTGTTTGGTTAGGGTTATGAATTAGAACAAATTCACCTGTCGTCATGTATCGAGCAGGGTAATTTCTAATTTGCTTTCTTACTGAAGGTGTAACCCTTTGAGAGCCTCACTTTTTGCCTGTGGGTCGGGGGCTCGATGGTGGCCTCCAGGCGTTTGCTGTTGTCGCTTTCAGTCTGCACAGCTGTCCCAGCGGAAATGTTGTGTTTCCGGGGCTTGGCCTGTGTCCCACAGAGCAAACGGGGCCTGGGGCTGGCTTACCTCTGAATTCCTGTTTTTCTCCCGTAAATCTTGCTTTTAAGGAGACTTTACTTTCTTATCACGTCAGATACATTCTTTTTTCTTTTTTAAAAAGCATTGTTTAATAACGTAAACATTTTAGGTATATAATATTATCATTTGGTATCTGTAAACTCTATTTTGTGTTCAACACCCAAAGCCTAGTTTCCTATATTTGACCCTCTCTACCCAATTTGCCCTCCCTCCCCATGCCTTCCCTCCCTCTGGTAACCACCATTCTATTGTCTGTGAGTTTTTTTTTTACTAGATTTTTTTTGGTGACATTGGTTAAAAAATTATGCAGGTATACAATTTTTAAAAACGTGTGTGTGTGTTTTTTAAAGATTTTATTTATTTAGTTTTAGAGAGAAGGGAAGGGAGGAAGAAGGAGAAGGAGAGAAACATCAGTGTGTGGTTGCCTCTCTCATGCCTCCCGCTGGGGACTTGGCCCACAACCGAGGCATGTGCCCTGACTGGGAATTGAACTGGCGACCCTTTGTTTCACAGGCTGACTCTCAATTCACTGAGTCACACCAGACAGGGCTGAGGTGTACAATTCTATAATTCATCATTTATATATTGTATTATGTGTTCACCACCCCAACTTCAGATGCAAACTTAAAATCATCTTTCTATGACTTGTTGAGAAGGTGGTTGTGGAATCTAGTTTAATATCAAGATAATAGTATTGGATAATTTTAAATTGTAAAAGCATTACATCTCTATGCCAAACATCAATATTTCTACATTTCTCAGAAGGACATAAACACAAATAAGTCTTCTTTTTGTCATTTGATTGCCAGACCTGATGCTCAATGGTGAGCTTTTGTTAATAGTTTCTTGTATGCCTTTGCCCCGTATTTTCCTTGTTTATGTTAGTATGTTCATACTCTTTTTTTTGTTAACCTTTCTGGTGCTAACTTTTTTTTTTTTTTTTTTTTTTAAGAAGAACTCCAGAAGTTTCCCTGAAGGATATTAACTAGTTTTGTATTTAAATTTAGCATTCTTATTCTACTGTCTTGTAAGTCACTATAAATTCTTTGATTCTTCCAGTTCTTTTTGAACCAGCCATACCATCTTGCTGGGTCCCTCATTAATTTTGTCAATAACTATTGGCACTGCTGACTTTATTTGGGTGAGCAATGGTTTTATATTTTTGAAAATCATGTTTTGACATTAGAGATTTGTGGAATATGTTAATATTTCTCAGAAACATCATAGAAACTTATGAAGGGAGTAAACTTGGGAAAAGTCTGGGGGAAGGGACAATAAATATAATGAAGAGATTGAGTGTTCTTTGAATGAGGAGTCTTCTTGTCCTACTTGATCTTTTCCTTTTTTTAAAAAAATCATTTTAAAATTAAAAAATTTAAATTACACTTTACAGTCATCATTATATTTGTTTCAGGTGTACAGCATAGCAGTTAGACATTTATATAATTTATGAAGTGATGTCCCCAGTAAGTCTAGTACCAACCTGACACCATATGATGGAGGACCCAAAAGAACCTGGAATTCATTTATAAAAAAATTGTGTACTCTTACATGTTTAAACATCAGTTACCTTTAAAGTACTCATCATTTGATGGACTACACCTATCAAGACATTTTTTCCACTGCTCAAAACAGCTTTTGAACTTGTTGGTTTGATGCCTTTTAGTGTTTCTGCCTTTTTTTGTTTGTTTGTTGCACCTCTTCCACATTGGCAAAACATTTCCCTTTGAGGACTTTTTTCATCTGGGAAACAAAAGTTGCTCAGGGCAAGGTCAGGTGAATAGGGAGGGTAGGGCATAGGAGTCTAACCATTTTTGGTGGAAAACTGCTGACTACTCAGCACAGTGTGGGCAGGTGTGCTGTACATCACCCATCACGAAATGGGCAAACATGTTGAGAGTCTTCAAAGAAAATTAACTGAAGCCAAATGCAGCTTCTCAAAACAATGCCTATACAGATGGGTTCCTAGAATACTCACCTAGCAGGGGAACCCTGTACTACAAAGGGTCTGCCCTCCAGAAGATAATTCTATTTTCTAGGGTCCCCCTCGTATGTACCCCTGTGATACAAATAATGGTATGCTTGATGTTGCCCCAGAAGTCCTTTAAACTAGCTTCATTTCTTGATTTTTTTTTTTTCCCTGTTCTGACTGGGTGTTTTCTACTGCCTTGTCTTCCAAATCACTGGTTAGATACTCTGCTTTATCTAATGTGCTGTTGATTTCTTCTAGTTTATTCTTTATTCCAGTTAATGCATTCTTCATTTCTGACTGGTCTTTTTTATAGTTTCTGTAGTTTTAAAAAGACATTTAAATATTAAAATTTTCAAATTACAGCTTACGATCAATGTTCTATTGGTTGACTCTTTGTTGAAGTTCTCACTGAGAGCTAATTGAGGCTGTTGATTTGGAAATATGGTGCTAAAGGTGTGGGCCTTGTATCATTTATTAAAGGATAGAAAAGGAGGGGAAAGGTATGTCTTGATAGACAGTGCTACTACTAGGATCCATGGCTGCCTACGGCCAGGATGTCAGAATCAGCAATATGACAGCACATCAGAGAAGTCACAGAAACATCCTCTTTGGTTGGTTAAATGTATTAGTGGCGTGCATGTTTTTTAAACAGAATTTTCCTCAGTGAGATGGACTTTTACCTCTTAAAGGCATTTCTCCCCCTGGTGGTTTTTCAGTAAGAAGTCAAAAGGTATAAGGAGGATGTTAATATTCTTCCTAACTTCTTTATTTAGACACTGCCCAAAATCTTAGGATATAACTTGTGTTATTTATGTCTAAATTATCATTCAGAATACATAACTTTTATAACACTGGATATTGCTTATTAAAGAAATACTTGTTGAAAATGTCCTCTAATTTTAGGTTATTTTGATCTCCTTTCCAAGTATTTTAAGTAAATGAAATATTAGTGAAAAATGTCCTGGAAGAAACTAACAATATTAGTGTTTTCAAAGGAGCACTAATTTGATGCATATATTTTTAAAGACTTTATTTATTTATTTTTAGAGAGTGGGGAGTGAGGGAGAAAGACAGAAAAACATCGATGTGTGAGATAAACATCGATTTGTTGCCTCTCTCACATGCCCCAGCCAGGGGCCGGCCCACAACTCAGGCATGTGCCCTGACTGGGAATTGAACTGGCAACCTTTTACTTTGCTGGATGACAGTCAACTAACTGAGTCACGCTGGTCAGGGTCTAATTTGATATTTTTAAAGGACCAGCTAATACTTTTCAGTACTTTCACAATCCTTCCAAGGCTGGTGTCATTTTCTGAAATGGAGCTTCAGTGCTCTGGTAGGAGGCTTTCTCTTTTGTGTACTATCATTCATAGCGTAACTTGGCTTTGGCTTATCAATGTATTAAAATGTGTTATATTGGGTTGGCCAAAAAGTCTGTTTAGTTTTTTCTGTAAAATAAAAGACACATTATTCATTTTCACCAATAACTTTATTGATTTGGATATTTTGCGTATGTCGGCTATCTACCTCATGGTATAACATTGATTGTTCTCAGTTAATGCCTTTATTTGATTGCTGTCAACTTCAGCTTGTTTACCCGCCAATGGAGCATCGTTCAGTAGGAAATCTCCGGCAGGAAACTTAGCAAACCACTTTTGACATGTTTGATCAGTCACAGCACCTTCTCCATACACTGCACAAATCTTCTTATGTTTCAATTTCATTTTTACCTTTCTTGACATAATAAAGCATAAAATGCTGAAATTGTTGCTTATTTTCCTCCATCTTCAATATAAACGGTTGCACAAAAAGTCACCAATTTTCTTTTTTTTTTTCTTAAATGAATGCTGTATAAATGTCTCATAGTAGTTTTATCCACTCATCTACTGATGGACACTTGGGCTGCTTCCGTATCTTGGCGACTGTAAATATCACTGAAATTAACATAGAGGTGCTACCCTTTTGAACAACATGGTTTTAGAGATTGGAAAGTCATATAGTTTTCCTTGTGCACTCCTTTTGAAACTGCCTGCTTGAGCCTTAACAGAATGTGTGTTAAATGGATTAAATAGTAACAAGAGAATAGAGAAATTGAAGAATGAAATAAAGTGAAATGCATGAGCCTGTATTGCTCATTTTTCAGGAGGTTAAGTATTCAGAGTGTCTTTAAACACCTCCCTGTTCGAAGACTATAAAAGGTACAGGAGCTTCTCCCCATCTTCAGATTCCTCAGGTTCTATTTCAAGAGAAACATCTAACATACATTAAAGAATAAATGGTACCAACAGCTCTAACCTAAGTAAATCCTTAAGTATGTGGTATGGATATAAGCCACTTGAGTAAAGTAGAGGGTGCATGTGTTAATCTACCCATGTAAAACGTATTCACAAGTGCTGTGCTAGGTACCCCAGTAACACGTATGTGGGGGAGAGACTTAGAAAACAAATAAGTAAATAAATAAAACAGAAGATATAATCACATCACTCAAGAAATAATAAGGCATGTAGAGTAATGTATAGAGAGTTTTTAGATACAAGAGAAAGTCTCTCTGAGGCAGTGAAGTTTAAGAGGCTAAAAGGACAAGGGACTAGTTAAGAGAAGCTTAGGCCGGGAGCACCTCTTGGGCCGCGGCGACCCTGAGGCTGGGAAACAGTGTGGCAGGAGGGTAGAACCATCAGAGGGGTGGACAGTGGCCAGGCTGTGAGGGGTCTTACAGGTCATGGTAGGGAGATAGGATTTTTATTTCAATAAGTGGTTTTTGAAGACCTTTATGCAGGAAATGATGTAGTCTCAATTTGTTTCAAAGAAGCTGCTTGAAGGAGAATGGATTTAAGGGAGGAAAGAGTAGAAAGGAAAATGAGAAGGGGGATTATGGTAGCAATCACAGCCTGGGATAAGGGTTGACGTAGTGGTGTGGTGAGAGGTGGGTGGATTTCGCAGGTAAATTGGAGGTAGAGACTTGTAGGACATATTGTCAGATTGAAGAATGTGGTATGTGAGTCGAAAATGACACCAGGGTTTTTGACCTGAGCTAATAGGTAGATAGTAGTACAATTAACTGGGATGGACGAAGGTGGCTATTGTTACTGGTTTCTTTTAATTTGAAGAAGAAAATGTATTTAAACATGTTAAGTTGGCTATGTCTAGAGTTTCATAGTTTGTGATACCAAGCAAGCTGCTGTGTAAGTGAGTCGAGCTCAGTGGAGAAATGAGGAGGTACTTATTTGTTGTTTACGTGTGGTTTATACATAAAGCCCGGACATTGGGTCCACTTATATGTGGATTTTTAAAAGTAGATACAGTATTGTAAAGATATTTTATGATTTTTTTTTCTTTTTTAAAGATTTTATCTATGTATTTTAGACAGAGGGGAAGGGAGGGAGAGAGGGAAAGAAACATCAATGTGTGGTTGCGTCTCACGCACCCCCTACTGGGGACCTGACCTGGCCTGCAACCCAGGCTTGTGCCCTGACTGGGAATCGAACCAGGGACCCTTTGGTTCACAGGCCAGCGCTCAATCCATTGAGCCACACCGGCCAGAGCTGATTTTCTTAATATTATTTTCTAACAATCATACAGCATATATTACAAATAACATACAAAATATGTGTTAATTGACTATATTATCTGTAAGGCTGTGCTCAACAGTAGGCTATTAGTAATTAAACTCTGGGGGAGTCAAAAGTTATATGTGGATATTTTGACATTGCACCGTTTACCGCTGAAATGTTCAAGGCTCACGGTAGTCAGTATTTAAAATAAATATTTCAGTTAATGCTTTCCTGAAGTAATGATGCCTTTGATTTGATACTAAGAAATGTACTTGCTATTATTTAATATGTTTCAATATATTCAACCTATTTTGTTTTCTATTATTTTTTTTAAACAGTGGACTTAAGTTTTGATTAGAAGAGGATATATGAGTATATGTTATTTTAAATCTGTAGTTCTCTTACTATCTTTTTCTCTAAACACTAAGAACTCATGTTTCATTCATAGGTGCCTTGGTTTTCATCATTGCTGTTGGCCTATTTTTCTTTTTATTTTATTTGGAATACTTTCTCTAGACATTTTATGCCTTTGACTATGTTATGGCTAAAAAATAACGAAGAGAGTGAAGTGCTCAGTTTGTTACTCTCCTATCTCATCTAATATTAGAAGTGAGAATAAATGACTAGTTTTAAATACATAATTTCTTTAAAAATCGGTTTCTAGGAAATATGTATATTAATGGTTGTATTTTGAAGTTTGACAGATTTTACAGCCACAATAATATTTAGATCTTGAGTTCCTTGTGTGGCTGTATAATTTAGCAGGGTTTTTGTGGTTGCGCCATCAGTTGGACTGTGGGTGTGTGTTTGTTCGCCCTACAGGGCATGTTAATTGCTTTGTACTCATCCCCATACCCCCAATTGTTCATTCTAAGTATTTAGTCACCTTGCTAAGAGTAGGTGAAAATGAAAGCTTAAAATAAGCTATAATTACATTCAGCATTGGTGATATATTATTCTGACAGAGGAATGTAAATTGGACCTGGATATTACACAGTATTAAAGCTGACCTTCTAAGTTTAAGGTATGAAATTTGTTACTTTGTCACATATGATCAATGATGTATTTTTTCCCCTTTCAGGAAGCTTCTTATATTGATTTTTCAGCAAAATAACTTCGTATTTCCCTAGGCATTTAAGTAAGATTATTATTTTGGGTAATTAAAAATACTTTTCTTGTTAAAAAAAATGTGGGTTCATTACTGGAAAATAAGTAAGATTATACACAAGAGCAAAATGAAGAAAAATGTATAATAACTACTTAGAGAGGGACTATAATTTCTTGGGTGGAAGTGAGTGGTGTCTACTGAGGAAGTCCTCTTGTTTAATGTTGTTGGCTAGTTATTTGAAAAAGTTGGTTAAAACAAGGAATCATAAAATAAGTGGATCAAATATGCCTTAAGCACTTTTTAAAAAATTTATAACGTAAACATTTGTTCCCTGCTGCCACCCCCTGACATTTGATGTGGGGTCTAGACCTTTTCTTGGAGCAGGCAAGGGCTGATTGCATAAACCATTATCCGCTGTGTATTGATATTTTTAAAGTGAAACAAATGTAGAAGATCTTACAAAGTAATCTGAGTGTAGAATTTATTTTATTTTTGGTGATATATTTTGACAATTAATACTTGTGTCCATATCTACTTGTATTGCATTTTTAAAATGTCATCCTTCAAGAAAAACTTTTTCAAAGCATTAAGGTTAGTTTCATAGAAATAGCAATTTTTTTCCCAGAGATATGTTGTTCCAATAATATGTTCATTGAAATAATATTTTCATAGAAACAAACTTTTTTCCAATGATATGTTTTCCTAATGATATGTTTCCATTGGTATGTGTATGTAATTTTAATTAATTTACATAATTACAGTAATAATTACAACTGGCAAAATTTGGAAGTGAACCCAACTAATTCTTGGTGGGAACAGAAGCATGTGAATGTATGAGAGAGTAGAACATTAGCCTTGAATGGTCTTTATGCCGTGGGTATTAGTCAATGTTTCACAAATGGAATGAAAACTCAGTAGTTGAATGAGTTGATTAGATAGAATATGACTAACAATGTGTTGAAATAACTACATGTACATGCACACATTTCCTTGATGAGAGCAAAAACATATTTTGAACAAAAAAATCACACTATAATTTTTGCTTTTTAATCTTAAGGCATGTTAGTATCTTTGCATGTAAAGATTATAGGCATAGTTTAAAAAAATTTTTTAATGTATTTTTTCCATTACCATTTATCCGCTTACCTTACCCCCCACCCCAGTCACCACACTGTTGTCCATGTCCATAAGTCCTTTTTCCTTTTTGCTCAAGCCAGCCATCCACCTACCACACCCTTCACTCCAGGAGCTGTCATCCTGCTCGCTATGATTTTGTTTCTATTTTGCTTGTTAGTTCCATTCGTTCATTAGAGTCCACATATGAGTGAAATCATAGGGTATTTGTCTTACTCTGGATGGCTTATTTCACTGAGCATAATGTTCTCCAGGTCCATCCATACTGTTGCAGAGGGTAAAACTTTCTTCTTTTTTATGGCTGAGTAGTATTCCATTGTGTAAGTGTCCCATATTGTTTTATCCACTCATCTACTCACAGACACTTGGGCTACTTCCGTATATTGGTAATTGTAAGTAACGCTGCAGTGAACATAGGGGTCCTTATATTCTTTCAAATTAGTGTTTCTGATTTCTTCAGATACATTCCCAGAAGTAGGATTGCTGGGTCGTAAGGCAGATCCATTTTTAATTTTTTGAGGTAACTCCATACTGCTTTCATAGTGGATACACCAGTCTGCATTCCCACCAACAGCGCAGAAGTTTTCCACTTTCACTACATCCTTGCCAGCACTTGTTTATTGATTTATTGATGATAGCTATTCTCACAGGTGTGAGATGGTATCTTCTTGTGGTTTTAATTTGTGTTTTTCTGATGATTAGTGATTTTGAGCATCTTTTCATATGTCTGTTGGCCATCAGTATGTCCTCTTTGGAGAGGTGTCTATTCAGGTCCTTTGCTCATTTTTTAACACAGTTATTTATTTTTTTTGGTGTTGAATTTTATATGTTCTTCAAAAAGCGGCTGTAGTTTTTATATGCCAATAATGAATTATCAGAAAGGGAAATTAAGAAAACAGTCCCATTTGCAGTTGCTTTAAAAAGAGTAAAATACCTAGGAATAAATCTAACCAAGGATGTAAAAGACATGTTCTCAAAAAATTATGACACTGAAGAAAGAAATTGAAGAAGATACAAATAAGTGGAAGCATATACTGTGTTCATGGACAGGAAGAATAAACGTCATTAAAATGTCCATGTTACCCAAAGCAATCTATATGTTCAACACAATTCCTGTCAAGATACCAATGACATATTTCACAGAACTAGAACAAGTATTTCAAAAGTTTATATGGAACAGAAGGCCCTGCATAGCAACAGTGATCCTGAGAAATAAGAATAAAGTTGGAAGAATTATGCTACCTAATATCAAACTATACTTTAAGGCCATACTAATCAGAACAGCATGGTACTGGAATGAAAACAGACACAGAGATCAATGGACAGAACGGAGAGCCCAGAAATAAACCCACACCTTTGTAGTCAATATTTGACAGAGGAAACAAGCACATGCAATGGGCTTAAGATTGTTTATCCAATAAACGGTGTTGGGAAAATTGGATGGTTATGTGCAGAAAAATGAAACTACACCACCTCCTTATACTACACACAAGAATAAATTCAAAATGGATTAAATACTTAAATGTTAGGTCTGAAACCATAAAAGTCCTAGAATAAAACATAGCAGCAAAAATAACAGACATTGCTCATAGAAATATTTTATTGACTATATCCCCAGGCAAGGGAAACAAAAGAAAAAAAATAAACAAATGGAATTACATTAAACCAAAAAGTTTTGCACAGCAAAGGAAACCATCAACAAAATAAAAAGACAAACCATAGAATGGGAGAACATATTTGCTAATACATCCATCTGATAAGGATTTGATATCCAAAATTTACAAGGCACAATTTTCTTTAAGTTTTTTTTCTAGCCTGTGCTAGGTTAGTAGGCAGCTATTTTATTTAGCATCCATTGCTTTTGTCATATATATTGCACACTATTTTAATAGTTTTTTTTTAATTTACCTGTTCTTGGTTCTCAGTCAGATGTCTCCCATCAACTCTTTATCCCCTACTTATTATTTCTATCCTTACTGTTCTGTTTCCCCTTTAATTCTTCCTAAATTGGAAGTTTAATTCTACAGAGTTATTTATAAACTGCTCTTGAATTCAGCTTTTTAACATAACTTCAGCAGTGGCCCTTCTCTTTTTAAAACTGTCCTTTAGGAGTTGTCAGTTGACTATTCTTATGTCTTCTAAGGGACAGAAGAATCTTCATTTGATTCTTCTTTTGCTGTTGTTAATTGCTTTTTCTTAGGTGTCTTGGTGAGAGCCTCTGCCTCTCCTCACACTTCAGCAGTGGATGTTTCAGACTTGTGTTTCCTGGAAAATGGAGATATAATTTTCCTACTTCTCCTGCTAAGCACAACTAAAACACCTAGACATTATGTATGAAACAAATACAAGACAACATATAGTCTAGGAAATGTGGTACCCAAGGAACTACATGGTGTTGAGTTCTCTGGGTTTTCTTTTTGTACCTGTTTTATCCTGAATTTGGAGATAAAGAAGTCAGCAACCCAGAAGTGCCAAGAGACACAAGGAGAAGTCCCCCACAAAGCCTGCTGTCTTGAGCCAAAGGACCGTGGAAGGGGCAGCCAGCAATACAGAAAACTTTGACAGTAACCAGACTCTGCTCACCAAGTGAGGAGCCTGAACTTAGACTCCCAGACAGCAGAAATGAGGTGCTCTTTCATTTTCCTCCTGGGGTGATATCAGAGGAGACTTATTAGAGAGTTAAAACTTTCCCCACAACCTAGCGGTAACAAGATCACCCTCTCTCTCCCTGCCTTCCCATTGGCGCCAAGGGAGCTTCCATGGTGAGCATAACAATGCAGTCCTATTTGTCCCTGCCAGGGAGGTGCTGTGGAGGCCAAGTGGGAGCCTGGGTTCCCATCCGCGTTCAGCAATAACAAGGAACCTTCTCTCTCAGGTGTCAATGGAAGCCAAGTAGGAATTTGGACTTGTATTCCTACCTGGCATTGGTGCCTCCCCTCATCCACTGGAGCAGTGCCACAAGAAGCCAGCTCAAAACAGGATAAACCCAAAGAAATTCACAGTATGGCACATGACAGTCAAACTTCTGAAAACTAAAGGCAGAGAGAGAATTTTTCAAAGCAGCAAGACATGGCGCTTTAGTTATGGAGAAAAATAATTCAACTGACCTTGGCTTTCTCATAAGGTACTATGAAGGCCAAAAGAAGGAGATAAACAGTTTTCAAATGAAGAAAGGAAAGGACAGTCTGCTCAGAATCTTATGGGCTGTGAAAATATCCGCGAAGAACTCGGGGGAAATCGAGATATACTCGGATGAAGGAACACCCAGAGAATTTGTGGCCAGCAAGCTGACCCTCAAAGGATGGCTAAACGCTATTTTCTAAATAGTAGCAAGGAAATGATAAAAGAAGCCACCTTGAAATACTAGGAAGAAAGTAAAAATATGAGTAAATACAGTAAACTTTCCTTCTCTTGAGTGTTTTACATTGTTTGATGGTAGAAGCAACAATTACAACACTGTTTAATGTGGTTCTAAATGTATGTGGAGGAAATACTTAAAACAATTATACTATAAATGGGAAGGATAGAGGGAGGTATAGTTTGTTAGGGGTTCCATACAATATATGACAGACTGGGTGGCATAAACAGCAGAAATCTGTTTTCTCATCACTTTGGAGGCTGGAAGTCTTAAACTCGAGGTGCTGGCAGGGTTGGCTTCTTCTTAGGCCTCTCTCCGTGGCTCTCAGGTAGCCCACATCTTACTCTGTCCTCACACGGCCTTTCCTCTATGGGCCTGCATCCTGTGTGTCTCCTTATAAATATGCTGGTCATGCTGGATTAGAACCCTGCCCCTATGATCTCATTTACTCTTAATTACCTCTTTAAAAGACTTATTTCCAAGTATAGTCACATTGTGGATTTGAGCTTCAACATACGAATATTGAATGGCACTATTCAGTCCATGACAGAAGTGAAGGTTTCCACAAATCACTCCAACTTGTAAAATGATGACACCAATAAACTGTGATATGTTATGATGTAATACCTAGAGCACCCACTAAAAGTTATACAAATAATAAATCAAAATGGAATTCTGTAAGATGTTTAAATAAACCAAAAGAAGGCAGGAAAAAGAAGATAACCTTCCCACCCCAAACAACAACAAAAAACCCCCCAAAATAAATGGTAGACTGAAGCCTTAACCATATTCATTAATTATATGAATTTTGAAGGATTTAAATTGTCAATTAAAGGAGTTTGGCAGAGTGGATTTAAAAAAATTAATTATATTTTTATCAAAAATTTACTTAAAAATAATGATACAGGCAGATTAAAAGTAAAAAGATAAAATGTGCAAACAATCAAAAGAAAGCAGTTGTAGCTATTTCAATATTAAATAATTTAGACTTCATAGGACATAGATTATTATATAATGATCAAAGAAGAAGGCCACTGATAGACCACTCCTAAATGTGCACATGTCAAACTACAAGCGTGCAAAACATAGGAAGCAATAAAATAATAGAACTGAAAGAAGAAATAGGTAAGTCCAAAATTAGATTTGGAGATTTCGCAATACTCTATAATAATTGATAGAACTATATAGAAAATGAAGCCATAGAAGAACTCAACACTGCCATAACACCAAAAGACATATTTTTAGAACATCCCATCCAACAATAGTAGAATACACATTTTTTTCTTATTCCCACAGAGCATTTACCAAGGTAGACCATAACCTGGGCCATAAAAGCAAATTTAATCAAATTAAAAAAATTGAAATTATACTGAATGTGTTCTCTTACCAAGGTGCACTCAAACTAGTTAAATCTCCAGACCTCTGGAAAGTAAATAACACCACTTCTATATAATCCATGGATCAAAGAAGTAGTTTCAAGGGAAGTTATAAAAAAATACCCTAACTAAATGAAAATACATTTCTAATCTTGGGGGACACATCTAAAGCAGTACTTGAGAGGGAAATTTATAACTAAACATACATTATAAAAGTTGGAAAGGTTCAAATTAGTCATTTTAGCTATCACCTTAAGACTCTAGAAAAAGAAGAGCAAAATAAACCCAAAGCAGTAAGAAGAAAGGAAATAAAGATTAGAAATCAGTTAAATTCAGAACAGAAAAACAGAGGAAATCAATGAAACAAGGAGGTGTTTCTTTTGAAAAATTAATAAATTGTCAAACCTTTATTAATATTGAAGAAAAAAGACACAAAAACCCAATATCAGGAATGACACAGGGAATCTCACTAACAATCCCACATTAACAGAGTAGTAAAGGAATACTACAAACAACTTTAAACACACATTTGCAAACTTAGATGAAACAGACCAATTCTTTGAAAAGGACAATGTACTGCAACTCATGTAATATGAAATAGAAAATTTAAATAGTCTTCTGACTATTAAGAAAATAGGATTACTGTTTTACAACTCCTCAAAAGATCTTCAAGTACAGATAATCTTACTGGAAAATTCTACCAAACATTTAAAGATAAATTAATGCCAATTTTACAGTTTCTTCTGGTAAGTACAAGAGTAGGGAAAATTTTACAATTTATTTTATGATGTTGGTACTGACAGTAAAGCCAGACAAAGACACTGTTAAAACAAAACAACCCTCAAGGCCCCAAATTTATGGACCAATGTCCCTCATGAAGATAGACACAAAAATTATTATTGTAAAACATCCAAAAGGCTAAAGAATAAAGAAGGATAGTCATATAACCATATCAACTGATGCAAAGCATTTGACAAAATTCACCAATTCATGATAAGAAACTCTCAGGATTACAGGAATAGATGCTGTGAATTGAATTATGGTCCCTCAGAAGGAAATTTTTAAGCCCTATCCCCCAGCACCTTAGAATGTGACCTGACCTTATTTGAAAATAGGGTCATTGCAGATGTAATTAATTAAGGTGAGATCATAAGAGAGTAAGGTGGGCTCTACTCCAATATAGTTTATGCTCTTATAAAAAGAAAGGACAAGACACACAGGATGTTGTTTGATTACAGTATGGGAATCCTGTATTAACAGCTACCATCCGAGGCTAGGAAGAGTCAAGGAAGTAGTCTACCCAGAGTTTCAGAAAAAGCCTGGCCCTATTAACAGTTTGATTCTGGGTTTCTGGTCTCCAGAACTATGAGAATAAATTTGTTTGTTTTTTTAAATCCTCACCTGAGGATATGTTTTATTGATCTTGGAGCGAGAGGAAGAAAGAAAAAGAGAAACATTGGTATGAGAGAGAAGCATTGATCGCTTGCCTCCTGTGTATGTGTCCTGACTGAGGATCAAACCCACAACCTTTTGGTGTATAGGATGATGCTCCAGTCAATTAGCCACCCCGCCAGAGTGAGAATAAAAGTCACCCAGTTTGTGTCACTTTGTTATAGCAACCCTAGGAAACTAATACATAGGGGTACTTTCTCAACTTGATTACACAAATTACAGAAATCATATAGCTAATATTATATTTAATGGTGAAATGCTTCCCCCTTAGGATGGGAACAAGGCAAGGGTGTTTGTACTAACCACGGTTATTCAACATAGTACTAGAAATTCTAGCCAGAGCAATGAGATAAGAAAATGAAATGAAAACAATGTGAATCAGAAAGGAAGAAATAAAAGTGTTCCCATTTACAGAGGGCATGATTGTTTACATAGAAAAAGCAAAGATTCTATGAAAATTTCTAGAACTAATAAGTGAGTTCAGCAAGATTGCAGGATTCAAAACAAAAATCAATTGTATTTTTTTTGGAAGCTGAAATCAAGTTCTAGAGATCTGTTATACAACAAGGTGCATATAAGTAACAATACTGTGTTATACACTAAAATATTAAGAAGGTATAGTTATATTATTTGGGTTTTTTTTTAACCTGAAAAAAAAATCAATTGTTTTTCTATATACTATATACTTTACCAGCAGTGAACTTTTGGAAAATGACGTCATTTACTGCTACTGGTCAAAAACAAATACTCTAGTATAAATCTAAATTTATGTATATGACTTTTATCTTTAAAACTATGAAATAATGGTGAAGGAAATCATATAAATTCTGAATAAATGGAGCGATAACCCCATGTTCATGAGAGAGGAGACTAATCTCATTTACTTTGTCATTCGTTGGTAGAATTCAGTTCCTTGCAGTTGTGTGACCGACATCCCTGTTTTCTTTATAGTTCCCAATTTAGGGTTATTCCAGCTTTTTGAGCCCCCCCACATTCCTTAGCTCATGTTTCCCTTTCTCCATCTGAAAAGCCTGCAAAGGCAGGTTGAGTTGCTCTCACGTTTTGAATCTCTTTTCTTCCATCTCGTGCTGCTCACCCAGCTGGGAATAGGCCCTAGCTTTGAAGAACCCTGTAGTTAGATTGGACCCACCTGGATAATCTAGGGTCCTTTCTCTATTTTAAATAATCTAATTAGCAACCTTAATTCCACCTGCAACCTTAATTCCCTTTTTAATTTCTCTTTGCAGTGCAATGTAATATGTTCATAGGTTTTGGTGTTAGGCCATCTTTGGCGGAGCAGAGGTCAGCTTACTTTGCCTAACACATTTGCCTGACTCTTTAATGACTTTCCAGTGCCCATAGAATTCTATATAGTTTTTTTCAAAATCAGGCTCCTTCCTTTCTGTTTGGTTTTATCTCTGATACAGCCAGTGCTCAGTACAAGCCCCACCTTTAACATTTAATGTTTTTGTATGTATTTCCTCTTGACTGTCCTTTATGGCTCAGGTCAGACATCAGCTGCTTTGTTCCCAAGAGGTAGATGATTATAATACTTATTATTATATTATGGAAATAATTTTGCCCAACATTTGTTTCAACCACTGGTCTGTGATCCTTTCAAGGGCAGAGAACATGTTTTATTCAGTTTTGTTTTTCTCATATGTAGTACAGTATCAAGCACATAGTGAGCCCTTATTAAAGGCTGGCTGACTTTGTTAATGAGCACTTCAGGTTTCGTAGTAATGAAACATCACCCTCCCAGCAGCAGTCAATCGAGTACTAAAGTGTGATGTAGGACAGAGTCTTCAGATTCATCATCCTTGGTTCAGTATGGATAAATACCAGTTTCAAAATCAGAACTGATGTTCCTGGCATGAAGTTTGAGACAGGTTCAGTGATGCTACATAGAACATGTCATCTCTTTGTGCCTTTTCTGTGTATGTAAAGTAAGGATATATGCCTGTGCATCAGCACACCTAGATGCTATTTCTAAGTGACTTTAAACTCTCTCAGTGTATTCCTTTCCTTCTATATAAAATTGGAAG
Organism: Pteronotus mesoamericanus; assembly: GCF_021234165.1. NCBI lineage: Eukaryota > Metazoa > Chordata > Mammalia > Chiroptera > Mormoopidae > Pteronotus > Pteronotus mesoamericanus. The sequence goes on along the minus strand of NW_026555285.1, from coordinate 16,895,025 downwards.
GTGATTCAGTTTCATTCTGAGACCATTTATTCAGGGTAGTCTGTCCCTGGTGCTGGAGATATAAAAACAAGTAAGAAATGGTCCCCATTCTCCAGGTGTATGCCTCAGGTAAGATTGCTCTTAAGATCTGGTAGGTTTTTTTCAGCTCTGACAATCTGTGATGCATTTGTCTTTCCCTTCCTTAGGGCACATTTGGGAAGAGTTAATAACTTGAACTTTAGTCTGTGGGAAACATACACAGATAGTGCTTTGTTCCTTTGGCTAGGAAGTAAATCTGAGACTTGACTGTATGCTGCCTCTTGTGCCCTATGAGGTGACTATATTTGCTTCATAAAGCCAACAGTACTTTGGAAATCACTTCGCACACATCTGATTTCATCCTTTACCTCTGGAAGCAATAACTGAACTTAAAAGCCTAAGCTTCTTTGAACATTTAAAGGTGGTTTGAACATTTAATCCTAGAGACCTGCTCTTCCTCTTCTTTTTTCTCTTCGCCTTTTACCTCTTCACCTTTTCTTTTCTCCTACATTGAGACCCCGACTATGAAGTGCTAAGTGGTAATGTACTTAGACATTTCTTTTGAAGCAATTAAAAGAAGAGTTTGATACTTCCTGTTACAGAATTTTAAAAGGTAGATTTTGTTTTAAATTAGTATATAGCACATTACTTTTTGCTTTTTAAAGCAATTTTTTTCTGCAATACAAATGCCATGCTAACTTCTGTGCCATTCCTATCATGAAGAAAAAACATTTGCACAATGTTCATTCATCCATGAATGCAGTTTATAGTTAAACCACGTAATACCTGATGGTACTTTGCTGACAGACACAGAGTAAACAGTACAGATTTTGTTTCCTGAAGATTGATTATTTATAGATCAGTTGATAATTTTTTTCCAGGTTGCTTCTTGCACTGATGATGAGAAAGTTTTTACTTTTGTAGAAAGCTATGGATTTCAATAAACCTCTGTCAAAATTGCAGCCCTACCTACTCAATATCACTTTTTATCTTGAACATCTTTTCCAGAAGAGATAGCAACTGATATTTGCCCCTATCCTTAAAAATAATATTGCTGAAAACAGTAGAGGTTGGGGGCGAATATTTTGAGAGAATGGGTTTATGGGTGATAACTTGTTAATACAACAATATGTTGGCCTTGGAATTTTTTAATGGAAACAGGGAGACTTTTTATGCCTATTTAATTTGTGTTCCAATATTACTTTTTCAATGAGTACTTTTGTCAGTTTCCTTTCTATGTTTAAATATTATAGTGGTTTTTTTTTTGTTATCAAGCATCTAGCTTCTATTCTCTACACCTTGTCCCACTTTTCTTGTTTTTGGTGTTTTATGAAATATAATCTGCCTTTGAACAGACTGTTACCAACATCTTTGATTTTATTGTTTTTGATAAAATATTTCCCACCATGAGTTAAAACATTGTAGTAAAAAATATAAAGTATTAGGTAGGATGCCTCTTTACATTTAACTATATTTCATAGAGAATTAGTTTATATGTAATATACATAAGTGGATGTAAGTTTTACTTTAATGATTTATATTCTACAATGTAGAAGAGAGTTATGTAGTGGGTCCAAAATGGTTGATTTGAGAACTTATTTTTGTGGGCCCTGATATTCTAGATATAGTTGTTGTACTAGTGGTGATACATTTTTAAAATAGCTATGTTCTATTATTAATTACTCAGACCAGTTTTTTTCATTTTTAAAAAATTTTTATTTTTAAATCATGTTTATTACCGTTGTCTCAGTTTTTCCCCCTTTGCCCTCCTCCGCCCATCCCACCCCGCCCCCCTCTCCCACAGTCAATTCCCATTCTGTTGTCTATGTCCATGAATCATTCATACATCTTCTTTGTTTAGTCCCTTCTCTTTCTTTCCACCATTGTCCTCCTTCCCCATCCCCTCTGGTCACTTTCAGTCTGCTCCAGGTTTCCATGCCTATGGTTTATTTGTTTGTTAGTTTATTTTGTTGAATAGATTCCACTTAGAGGTGAGATCATATGGTATTTGTCTTTCACTGACTGGCTTATTTTACTTAGCATAATATTCTCCAGTTCCATCTATGTTGTCGCAAAAGGTAGGAGTTTCTTCTTTCTTTTTTTATACAAAAATGTAGATTTTTACTTATTTATTTATTTTAAATGTCAAAATCCATTATGAAATCTTAAAAAATTTAAATGCATTATAATTCTCTGCAATTAAAACAACATGACACCAGCACAGAAATAATCAAGTAAATCAATGAAATAGAATGAGCATTCTAGAAACAAAAGTATATGTCTGTCTAATAATGTCATATATGTTTGATATTTCAAGTCAATGGGGAACATAAGTCTTATTCAACAAGTAAGGTGCAAGGACCACTATTACTTGAAATAAACTACAGAACCCTATTTCACACATTATACAAGAAATACTCAGGTGAGTTAAAAACCAAAATGTAAAATCTAAGGAGTCTTAGGAGAAAATACAAAATAATATTTTTCTTACCCTAACATATCCAAACCCAGAAGCTGTAAAGTAAAATAATGACAGCATGACTGTATTAAACAAGTAAGACTATATAGTAATATACATATAAAAAAGTTCAAGGACAAGTAATTATGAGGTGGATCCGGGTCCTGAAGGTCCCTATTCAGGCGCCAGCTGAGGTGGAGGGCGGACTGTTCCCCAAAGCCGCTCCGGGTGATAAAATAAGTTGTCCCAGACACTTTTCTCTTGGTCTGCCAGGGGAAGGAGTGGCACTTCCCTCTAGTGGAGAAGGCCCCTAGGCCCGTCTCTTGAAGTGGCTTTTATTGAGAACCATATGCACTGGGATATACTCTAAAGCTCATCAATCAATGTCAAAAGGCTATGTTAAGAAAACAGATAGAGATCATAGATAGCAATTGAAGGGAAGCAAGAGACTTGCCTCAGGTCAGGGTTGGTGAATAATGTAAATTTCCTTCTCAGCAGAAGCTGGTTATCATGGCTTTTGAGGGAAGAACAAAGCATGCTTCAAGGAACTTACTTCTATGTTTCCACCTCCCCCCTTGCCCCCCAGAACGGCCCAGTCCAGTTTAGGGCTGTATCTGCCTCTAGTATTGTTTGAAGCCTGAGCCAGGTGGGTGGGGCAGAGCTGCCAAGACATAAAGAGACTTCGTTGAGAAAGAATGAGCACTCTGGCCATATCAAAGCCTAGGGGTGAGGGTCTTTTTCCTCTTCACCGTGTTCCTCAAGTCCTTCCCATGATGGCCCCTATGCATCTGTGCTTGTCTTAGGTTGCCCCTGCCATCGAGGGGTCTTACCTGTCATTGACTAACCAGTCATCCTCTGGGGCCAATCAGGGTGGGCCAAACAGGGTGATATGAGGGAGGCAGGGGCTGCACTCATGCCAGGGGGACAGGTTTTGTCTCCTCAGTGGCTTATTTTTCCAAGGTCTCCTTGCTCAGCTCCAGCCTTGGGGTCCTCTCATCTGGTGGCCAGGCTATAGTCCCTGAAACCAGGTGGGACTGTTCCCAACGTAATAGATTAGGAAAGTATTTGCAACACATCTAAAAAAGGGTTAATAGCTGTTTTTATTTAGGGAAAAAATTATACAAACAGTTAATCAAAAAATGGATAAAGAATACAAAAAAGTCATTTAAAGCTTTTTAAAAATAAAAGAAATAGGCAAGAAATATACAAAAACAGGTTTAGTTTCAACAAACAATAAAGTAAAAAGATAACACATTGTTGTCACAGTCAGATTAATAAGCATTAAAAATACTGGTGATATCAAGTATTGGTGACTGTGAAAGGAACTGGGTTTTCATAGATTCTTTTTCTTCATCTTCTTAAAGCAGTCCCTTTAGCATATCTTGCAATGCTGGTTTGGTGGAGGTGTATTCTTTTAGCCTTCTTTTGTCTGGGAAATTCCTTACTTTGCCTTCCATTTTAATTGAGAGCCTTGCTAGGTAGAGCAGTCTTGGTTGCATGCCTTTGCTTTTCATGACTTGGAATATTTCTTGCCGCTCCTTTCTGGCTTGTAGTATTTCTGTTGAGAAGTCAGCTGCTAGCCGTATCAGGGCTCCCTGATATGTTATTACCTGTTTCTCCCTTGCTTCATTTAGGATCCTCTCTTCATGTTTGATATTTGCCATTTTCATGATGATGTGTCTTGGAGTGGGCCTGATTGGGTTCCTCTTGAATGGGCCCTCTATGCTTCCTGGACTTGTGTGACTTTTTCTCTCCTCAAGTTAGGGAAGTTTTCCATCATTACTTTTCCAAACAGGTTCTCTGTCCCTTCCTCATCCTCTTCTCCTTTTGGTATCCCTACTATACAGATATTATTACATTTCAGGTTGTCCTGTATTTCCCTCAATGCCTCTTCATTATTTTTGAGTCTTTTTTCATTTTCTTGCTCTTTCTGGGAGCTTTTTTCTACCTTGTCCTCCAGCTCACTGATTCATTCCTCTGCTTCATCTAGCCTGCTTTTGATTTTTTCTACTGTGTTCTTCAATTCAGAAATTGTCTCCTTCATTTCCTCTTGTCTCTTATTGATAGTTTCTATGTCCTTTTTTCATGCTGATATAGTTTGCAGTAAGTCCCTCGTAGTTTCCCTGTAGTTTTTTGTAATTTTCTCTGAGCTCATTGAGCTTCCTTAGGACCGTTTTTTTGAACTCATTGTCTGATAGTTTACTTGCCTCTTATTTCATTTAGTGTTCTTTCTGGGGATTCTTCCTATTCCTTCGATTGGGGGTGTTTCTTTTTCTTCCCATTATTTGTGAGACTCTTCTTTTTTGCTTCTGCTTCTTGAATTGCTCTGTCTTGATTTCCTGACTTTGTGGTGTGAACTTCTATGGTAGGAGACTGGTGTTTTATTTTTCTGGTTCTACCTCTGATTATGTCAGATGTTGACCCTGTCTGATCTTAGGCAGTCTATTTGAGACTTCTAGGAAACTACTGTCTGTGGCTGTCTCCTTCCACTGTTAATCTAGTCACTCTGCACTCAGCAGGCTGGCTTGGAGGCATCACAGGGGGAATCCAACTGGCTGTTTCAATATACTTCTGGTTCTGCTGCCCGTGGGCACCCGGCCTGCCTTCTAGAATCTCTACTGCACTCCTTACCAATCAGCTTGTACTAAAGCTGATTCTTCTGTCTGTCCGAGGTTCTAAGGCTCCTTTCTTGCTATTGTTCAGTTGTTTGTTCCAGGTGATTTCTCCACAATTTAGTTGTAATTCCATATTGGTCCTGAGAGGAGGTCAGTGTTACTTCTGTTCACTCCTCCACCGTCTTGATTCTCTTCCTCAGATCAGAAGTTTTATCTTGTTTACCTGGGGTAAAATGTTTTCTAAACTCTACAACTGTACAGTGGATTCCCAGATAAGTGTATTAAATTCACCAGTCTTTTTGCTATATTAACATAATTTTAAATTTGTGTTTATTGGTATAAGGTAGTTTTAGGAATAGTAACTTTATTGTCCACAATGATTGAAGATGATAGTGGTAAGAATCACCCTAAACCGTTCTTATTAGTTTTAGAATATTTTTATGGTTATACTTTTGAATATAGAGATTGCTGAAAATTCACTTCAAACAAAACACCGAAGTCCCACAGGAGGGCCTGGTGAACAGAGCCTGTCTGCACATGTCAGTGCCAGCCCAAGTAAAACTTAAATTACTCCTTATGCGTTTGATTTCGAGCTCCCTGCTGCATGTGAAATAAGAATAAATACAGAATAGGAGACAACAAGACAAATAGTTAAGCGGGATGCCCTGGGTGTTTTCCTGAAACATGAAAGCAGGAATTGAAATGCCTGCAGGTAATAATGTCTGCTGCTGATAGCACAGAGTAAACTCTTCACTTTTGATGTAGCATTCTGGTTTGAAAACACCAACTTCTTTTTAACTTTTTTTTTTCTCCCCTTAACTATGATAGTGATCTTCAGTCTTTTCTTTTTCAGACGAGTATTGTTACTGTTTAGTGCATTCTTGAATTAGTTGTTCCATGGTTTTCACAGAGAAGAGACAAGTAAAAATCTGATAAAAGTTTGCAATCTAAATGACAAGGTGCTTTTTTGCGGGGTGGTAAAATCAGAAATTCTGAATACTTATAGGTGATTAAACTGTGTTCACAGATGTGTACAAATGAAGGTAGATTTTTAAATAATATTTTTATTTTTCATAGAAAATGTTGCATTTGGTTTCTACCCTTCTTATTTTCATGGGAAATGTTATATTGTAACTTAAGTAAGAAAACAGTATTATATCCTGGTATATGACTTGTTTTTATTCTTTATAATGTGCTGTTTTTGATTATTGAGGGAAATTTTGTTTTTAATATTTCATTTTTCTTTTTCTTCTTTACATTTCATTTTCATTTTGATTTTAGAGAGAGGTAGAGGGAGGGAGTAAGAGGGTGAGAAACATTGATGTGAGAGAGAAACGTCGATTTGTTGCTTTCCATACATGCCCCAGGGGACTGAACCTGCAACCCATTTATGTGCCCCTGACCAGTAACCTAACCATGAGTCAAACCAACAACCCTTTGGTTTGATGGATGATGCCGAACCGGTGATCCACCCTGGCCAGGGCAACATTTCATTTCTCAAAGGCCACACACCTATATATGCTCACACATAAAATCATACATATAAACAAAGATATGTACAAACATGTATACACACTTATTTTTTGCTTTCTTCTACTAACTTTTGAAAACAGATGGTTATTATTTATTTATTGACTTAGGCATTCCAAATCACCACTAGAAAAAAATGTATTAATTTCTATGAAGGTAGGTTTTCTATAATCTAGGTGAGCTGTTGTCTGTTGGCAGTAATGTCCTAATTACAATACAGTTCTGTGACTATATCTATGGGCTTACAGAATAGATATGTAAGGATGAAAATAGTCATTTAAAAAATGATGAAGACGCTTAAAAAAAATTGAACTTTGAAACTTGGGAAATTTTCAGCAATCATAAGGATGCACACCACTAGCTTGCTGCATTTTTACTCCTTCTATGACAACTAAGAGCATGAATTATGAATGATTTGTACAAGCTGTTATTCCGATATTGTTTTTATGATTAGAATATAACTGTTGTAAAATATATGTGATAGTATTGTGATATTCCAAGCTGAGAATACTAACTTAATATATAACAACCCTTTTTCTTGTTTTTCAGTTGGGTACAAAGTTTCGGACATGAGGGGCTCGGATTATTACTGGACATTTTGGAAAAACTGATTAGTAGCAAAATGTAAGTACTGCTGGTTATTTTCATTTAAGCTACACTTTCATGTCCAATTATAATTCTAATACTGATATCTTTTATGCCAATGCAGACAAGAAAAAATTGTAAAGAAGAATCAGCACAAAGTCATACAGTGTCTAAAGGCTTTGATGAATACCCAGGTGTGTACATGGTTAATGATATTATATTCGTTCTTCACTGGTTCTTCCTAGAATTTTTAAGAATTAGAGTTGTATAATAAAGAATTTGTGATTAAGTGATATATTGCTTTGATATGCTGTTTAGTACATAATAGAAAAAATACTGAATTGTATAATTTTCAGTTTTGTGTAAAAAAAACTGTCTCCCAGTGGAGAAGCTTGGGGATGAACGGACCTTCTTTTGGCCCTTAACTTCTCATGTGTAGATTAGTTCTCTCCCTCCTTTCTCCCTCCCTGTCTCTCTCCCTCCCTTTCTGTCCTTCTTTTTGTTCTTTTCACTTCTTCCTTCCTTACTCCCTTCCTCTCGCTCACTCTTAATTTTCAAAACTATAGCATGAATCACCTTTGGAATTATACATGATTATTAAATGAGGTTTGCACTAATATTTATTATCAAAGAATCAAGTTGGAAAGACTTAATTTTTATAGTTTAGGAATTTAACTCTATAATGCAATTAATGAAAATAGATAAAACAGGTCCCAGAAAGGGAGCAGTTATGCATAATATGCATATTATTGATACCAAATACAAAATGATGGATCTGCAGAGTTTGCATATTTAAAGAGGGAACATTAGAAGAGAGAAATACTTTAAGCTCTCTACTGAAGTTAGATTTTCTGAAAGGGTTTCTTTTATACTCTTAATTGAAGAAATTTCTCTGCCCAGTGCCATGTCTTTAGCTCCAACATCTAAATGCATTTACCTCATGATGTGTGAGTAATGATAGGTATTTTAGTTGCTGTTAGACAGCGGGAGAGGAAATTGTACTTAGGACGGTGTGATGATTTGTGTTTTGCAGCAAACTCTATATTTCTGATTAATTTTATTTTTAATATTTTTCCTCATTCTGAGTTTTAGAATAAACCTTTAGAAGACTTCACACTCAAGTACTGATATTTAAATTATTAACGTTTATTTTATGTATTTTTACTAAATGTAGTAAATATTTATGTTTTCTAATTATTTTTATTTTGCTGAATTATTTATGTGTTTTTTTAGCATTTTCTGGAGTTAAGTTTTCTACTTTTAACCAATGAAATATTTTTCTCCTCCCTCAGCCCTTCTAATTAGATAAAATTTTAAAGGAAGATATCTGATATAGAAATCAAAAGTCTTTCCATTTTTCTGTGAGAAGTATGTTTTAGGTATTTTGTAGAATATGAGAATAAGTGAATAAAGAAATGAGAAACTGCTGATAGGGAGAGGTCTTTTCACATTGTCAGTACATAGTTCTACTTTAGGAAGCGCCTTTGAAAGTGAAATTAGAGAATTTGAACATTTCACTAGTGGTGGGAAGTCTGAGAGTAGAGATAACCCAGAAACATTTTTTCCAACCAGAGGGACAGGTGGAACCTAACTTGGGAAGAGTGTCATGGTTAAAGTGAGATGGCATATTGAAAATATCTTACTTGTTTTGAAACTGGATAGGAGAAGGAGTAAACCATATGTATTTATATTCTAATTAATATAATGTGACATTTTACAATAACATTGTGTTGCTTACAGTTTGCATATGTGGAGCTGAGATATATTGCTGTTTGTATTCATTCATGCCATGTGTGCTAATAAGAATGAAAAGTTAAGTTATTGATACTTGGAATTAGTATTATATTGTGACTGAAATTTTTGGTAAAGCTTTTTATTCTTTCTGAAGTCCTGGTGATAATTTTTTTTCTATACCTCATTGTGCAGCCTTTATAAGAGATTATTGAAAATGAATAATGTAGACTTTAAGAGAGAAAAGTGTGGTACCTTATTTTGAACTAGTAATTATATAATAAGCAAATTTGATAATATATGAAAGCAAATTTCTTATAACACTAAAGTGGACTAATATTTTTTTTAATGAGAAAAGATTGTGACTATTAGGAAGAAAATAAGTCAGGATGAAAAGTTAATTTATTAAAACTAAAAGGTCCTTAGAAGAAGGGCTTTGCTTTGGTCAGTTAACTTTTTGTGTGTGGCTTAGAGATGTACATCCCCCCGCAAAGGTGCTTTGCTCCTGAAGCCAGCCCCTCTCCCCGCATGGCTTCTGCTGTTGGGATTAATTCACAGGTGTTGGCGTGGGGAGGGGCGGGGGAGTTGTTCAGCACCAGCATGCATGTAGTGTTGGGCATCCTCCACAGGGGATTTGGGGCACTAACCTTCCCCTACCTATCACTTCTTCATTGGCCTGGAGTTCCATCTATTGGGTAATAATAGGCCTCATGTAGAATGCAGATGGAACCTGGCATTAGTCCTCAGTTTAGAACGTTAGTTTTCATAGAATCTAGATTGGATCTTTGACATTCAGTCAAGAGACTTCCTTAGGCCTTCCAAAGTTGTCACCACCTCTCTAACCTTATAAGAGCCTTCACTTAATGCACTGCACATGCCAGTACTGGTAAGTTGGCTATATCTCTCATAAAGTCGACATTTTTTGTTTTCCTTTGCTTTGTGTTTTACGTAATTGAATGAGAATAGTTTTATATAAGTAGGCAGCAAAAATTTCTTCAGTTCTAGGTATTGAATATTGACAACTGGCCTCATTCCATACTTAAACTGATAACTATACATTTTTACATTAGCAAACTCGAGAGAATACTGCCTATGATGGAGCTTTAGGAGTCGCAGGGTAATGGGCAAAACCATGAGATCAGAGAATGCTGATATTCTGTCCTTTGTACATGATGGTTTATGGCTTGCCAGAGAAGGTAGCTTAGTGTTAGTCACAGGAAATCAATATGAAAATTCCTTGAGTGGCTTGAGGAGCCACAGGATTCTGATTCCAGGAAGGCAGGTTCTGGCTAAGGACACCCAGAGGGTGGGAAATGAGGGGAACATGCTGGAGGCAGGCTTTTCTCAATCTGCAGGTTTCTGAGGACAGAGCCAATCCTTTGGTACTTTGTAATCTTTGACCGATCGACTTTTTGAATTGGACTTAAGCAGTACTTTATAAGCCCCTGGAATGATTCTCAAGGCATATTGTAGTCACTGGTTCCATGCCTGCTTTTTTATTCTTTATTTGCAGGTATGAAGCAAACCCCAAAAATCACAGAAGTGAGCGTTTCCTGGCCAGTGTAGTTGTCTCTGTAACTTTTCCCAGTCACCACCAAGAAAGAGAAGTCTTTAGCAAAATCATGTTCTGGTGCTTTTGATCCTCTGTCTGTCCCTCCTTCTTTGTACCTGTTCCCTAGATAGTGGTCTAAATGCTGTATTCCAGTACAATGTGAAGATTTCTTTACATAAGTGAAATTTACAGTAGGAAAGTTATAACTAAAACCTCATAACACTCAACACGTTTGGATTGTTATAGATTCAACTATGACACATATGTCTAGTGTTAATTTTTAGTGTAAGCCATAGTTCATAGGTTCGTAATTGGGATAAGGCCTTTTTTAATTCTTTGGAGTAACTATAATCATCCAATTTTCACTTCTAGAGGATTCTCTGGTAGATAAATAGTATTGTTTTATTACTTTTCTGAATTCTTTGTTATTTGATAATTGTCTTCCATAGTTTATAAAGGGGCCTTAAGAGACGTTTGTATCCTTAGTCATTAACGTAACTTCTTATCTTCTAATTGGATGTGACATCTTGGCAGTAGCAAACAAACTTTGTTCAAATGCCAAATCATCCCATTTTTATAATGTGTTTACAACTGCACTGTCTTTCTGATGATAAATATTCCAGTCAGAATACATATGCTCCTTCTGGCACTTTCTATATGGTATATGCCCGAATCATCCTTCAGCTTTTTCCCATTTTTGAACGAGGTGTTACTCTCTGGGCCTACACTGTATAATGTGGTTGGCTCTATGCATGTGGCTGTTCAGCATTTGGAATGTGTCTAGTCTGAGTTGAGATGTGCTGTAAGTATAGAATACACACTAGATTTGTACTACTTAGGGAGAAAAAAAGTGAAATGTCTCATTAATGAATGTTTTATTTAGATTATATGTTGAAATGTTATTATTTTGGATATACTGAAATAAAATTTATTACATGAATTTTCCTTTTTGCTTGTAAACTTTGCTTTGCACATGCAGCTCTCAGTGTATTTCTCTGGGATAGTGTGTGGCTTCTTGTCGTGCATCTCTTACCAATCTTCCCTCCCAGGAAGAATCCTGATGGCCTTATTGTCTGCTTCGCTGTCTGACTTTTTATTTTGTATGTTTCTGTTGGGAAGTCTCAGTATTTTACACTGCTGCTTTACTTCTTCCAGTTGACCACTTACCTATGTTAATAATTATCAGTCTGTATCGGTGTAAAATCATGTTTGAGTGGTTCTCTGTATTTGGTTGGTTCTCATAGTTCTTGATGTAAATTGTATACTTCATGAATTTTTTTAGGATGTTATACATTCTTTATATTCTTTAGCTTTATTAATTGTAAAATTATTCAATAAACACTTTTTTAATAACTGCATTTTCTTCAGAACACTATTTTTAAAAAACTAATTGTAAACTTTTAACTTCTTATTTCCAAAATGTTATAGTATGGCTTGGAAAGAATTATGAGTGAAGAGCGAAGTCTTTCGTTATTAGCCAGAGCTGTCGATCCTGAGCACCCCAGCATGATGGCAGATGTGGCCAAACTCCTCTCTGCGGTGTGCATTGTAGGGGAGGAAAGCACGTGAGTCTTCTGAACTTATTTCTATTATTATGTAATGATATAATACAATATGATTTATTTAATGTTTTCATTATTCTGTTTTAGACTGGAATTTAAATAAATGAAGTACACTTAAGCAACCGATTTAGATTCATTTAGGCCAGGAGCCCCCAAACTTTTGGCACCAGGGACCAGTTTCATGGAAGATAATTTTTCCACGGACGGCGGGTAGCAGATGGCTTTATAGCCTGCCACCAGATACAGCTTGATTGTCACTTGCCACTCACTGATAGAGTTTTGATTTGAGTCTGCAAGCAATTGATTTATTATGGTCTCTGTGCAATCAAACATCTCTGTTAATGATAATTTGTGTCTGCAACCACTTCCCAATGCTAGTGTCAGTGTGGCTATAGAGCTAGTTAAGCGCTACCTCAGATCAGCGGGCAGTAGATTCTCATAAGGAGCGTGCCACCTAGACCCACTGTGCATGCTCTTCACAGTTGGGTTTGTGCTCCTATGAGAATCTGATACGGCTACTGATCTGACCGGAGGCAGAGCCCACGCGGTAATGTGAGCCGTGAGGAGCGGCTGAAAATACAGGTGGAGATTCGCTGGCTGCTCCCCACTCCTCCTGTGTGGCCCGGTTCCTAACTGGCCATGAACTGGTACTGGTCCATGGCCCAGGGTTTGGGGACCCCTGATATAGGCCGTGAGGTATTGACTTCTTCATTTTATTTATTTTAAACTGTTCTGAACTCAAACCCTAAATAAAAAATTCTGAATGAAGATTTGAAAAATATGCTAATGAGTTCTGCTTCATATGTTTTATTATTTTTTTCAGATAGAATTAATTCAAAGTATAGGTCATGTATATTCCCTTATAAAAAGCAAATATCATACTATTTGAAAATCGGTATCTAAGGCAGATTTAGAAAGTGACACATGAAACTGTATTTTACTGGTTGAGAATACATAGTTCTTGACCATAAAATATACACTGAAGCTTTTAAAGACGTTATTCACATGTTAGGGCTGTAACTAAAAGACTATTACATACATATTAAAAGATAATTATAAAGATGAACTATTTTTTAGAAAGAAGATTGGGGGTTCTTATTACAAGGAGCCATTTAAAAATTACTTTAAAAGTTTTTTGAAAAGCATAAAGATCTAAAAACCAAAAAACCAGAGACAAAAGGAAATAGCCCTCTCATGTAAAACCCAGCGCAGCCCTGTAACCTCCTGCCCACATTGGAAAATTGCCCTTGGGATGACCTGGCTGTGGCTGGTGACTGTAGAACCACTCCATTTGGATTTAGTTGGAGAGTCAATAGACAGCACTCAGCCCTGCCGTTCTGCCCCTCTACGCACCTAACAAGAGTATCTGTGGACGAGGTTGTCCCAGCTGCAATCTCAGCGTGCAAAGCTCGCACACAGCCTCGGCCTTTTCCTTTTCCCATTTTAAAAAGACCATATGAATTTTGGTGTAGAAACCTAAGAATGAATTTAATGTCTTTTTTATTGAACTTATTGGGGTGATGTTGGTTATTAAAATTATATGGGTTTCAAGGGTACAATACTATAATAAATCATCAATATATTATATTGTGTGTTCACCACCCCAAGTCAAATTTCCTTCCAGACTGAACTTTATGTTGTCATTTAAGATACTTTCTGTGCTCCCTCTCTCCCTTTCTTTCTCTCCCTTCTCCTCCCTCCTTCCATTCTTCCTTTGTCTCCCTTTCTCCCACACTTCCTATTGCTTCTCTCTCCTTTTTCTTCCCTATCCCTTTCTTCTTCCTTTTCCTCTTTCTTTTCCCTCTTTTTCTCTCTCTCCTTTTTTTCTTTTTTTCTCATTTCCCCCCTCTTTCCTCTTCCCCTAATTCCATATTATTTTATTATTTTTTGATTTTAGAATAGGACTCAAAATGACATAAATATTGATAGCTCTTAGGACTACCTGTTTGTGTTCGTAAACTATGAAACTGTGTGAGCTTCTACAATCTGCTCAGTCCTGTTAATATAGCTATTTGTTTTAAAGGAGCCAGTATAGTTCCTGCATAACTATTATCTTTTTATATTTGAACTGTAATTTCTTACTACTATATATTTGTAGCTACCAGAACTTTGGTTTATTTGAGAGGAAGTAGAGTGTAGTGGTTATGAGCATTTATAAGGTGCTTACTATACAGACCATCTGGTTTTAGATCCTTGCTCTACCATTTAGTATTTGGGGGATAAATTGGTTAACCTTTTCTGCCTCAGTTGCCCAATTTGTAATATGGGATAATGATAATACTTATCTCATGAAATTACAGACATTAAAATGAGTTACTGTTTATAAACTGGTTCAATTAGTGCCTGATGTGTAGTAAGCACTATATAAATGCTTGATAAATAAGCATCATCATAGGGTTGTTATGAGGAATAAATAAATCAAAATGTGTAACATGCTTAGAGCATTGCTTGATACATGCTATGGAGACTACTGATACATACCGGGTAAGCTACTTTTAAAATGTTATTGGTTGCCTGGAAAAAGTAGTAACTACAGAGTTTATTAAATCAAGCAATTGGATTATGGCATTTGGGTTATTCACTGTTTGCAGTTTAATTAGTAAATTCAAATTTCCAACAGCCTTGAAGAAGTTTTAGAAGCTTTAACATCAGCTGGAGAAGAAAGAAGAATTGACAGATTTTCTTCTATTGTGAAAGGTCTACAGCACAATTCAGTTCAGCTGCAAGTAGGTGTCACGTGTATCATGCACATTACTTTGTAACTGTTTTCTGACTGGTTTATATTTAATACTATAGTATGAAATCTTGTATGCCATTTACTATTTTATACCATTTAAAAGGAGTGTATATAGTATTCTAATTTATTCTACATCATAATTTATCTTACAGATGCAACTTGGTATACACCTATAATTATTTCCATAGGTTACTTTCCTAGAAGTTGACTATACTAGGTTTCTCTGTAAACTATATAATTATAGTTCCACAAATTGTTTATTTTATGTTAGTTTCAAAAGTTGATGACTATAATTTTGAAGAAATTTTGGCAATTTCTCATAATGGCCTCTTGTATTAGTTTTTATGTCTGAAATATTGAAAGTTTACATGAGTAATAGTGATGCCCATGGTACACTTACGCAGATTTTCAAAAAGATTTAAGTGCTCCCAAAAAGTCACATTTAGAATTAAAGATTAGAGTATCCAAGCTGCCTAGTATTCATTTACTTTCTCCTTAAGAAAAGAGATGAGTTTTTGTACCGTTATTGTTAAAATCATTGTTAATCAAGTGTAAGTATATTGGAGGAAATGTTGATAAAAATATTTCTCACAAAAAACTTGGAAAATGTTAGGAACTGTCAAGTTAATAAATTTATTATGATATTTCTGATGATGGTGTTTGTGACGATGATGTGTCTGATGACGGTGTTGTGAGTGGCTGGTGAGGAGTCCTCTTGCTGGGATTTGTTTCTGGGCAGTAGGCAGGTGTGAAGCTGTGAGTGTACATCCCTGTTGCGTGAGTCCAGTTAATGGAGCCTCTAAGAAATAGCCCCTCCTTACTCATCTGGGCTCATTGGAGGGCCTGCCAATGAAAGGATCCGGGACGTGTTACCCACGTCTAACACAAACTTTGCTCTTTCACTTGCTTGGTGTGGTAGGCTCTTTGAATTCATACGTCATCACCCTCCTTTTCCTTCTTTGCTACCTTTTGCATCTATCCTCAGGTTTCCTAATCACCACAATGTTAATGAAGAGTAAACCTAAAAGAAACTTCATAGAGAAAAACTGAACAATTACTTTATGTGAATTTTCATCCAGTACTCACGTTAATTTTTGCATATATTTGTCCAAATGTCAGATTGTTAGATTAATTTTGTTTATTTTTGCAGCATATTAGAGATCATGTCCAATTTTTAAAATCTCATTTATTAGATGTAATGGGCACATCTGAACTTTATCCCTTAAACGAAGATTTTTTTGTACTAATATACACTTTTTGTATCTAATCAATTACATACATGCTATAGAAGTGTCTTACTAGGTGTAGCGTCTTGTGGTGAAAGGAGCAGACGTCTGAGGCAGGCCGGGTTGAATTTAGGTTCCAGCTTTTCATACGCTAGTTGCATGACTCTGGATCAACCCCAAACCTCTTCTATAGCTCAGTTTTCTCAGTTGTAAGATGGAGGTAATTAATATCAATACTTGGCTCATTGTTGATGCAAGTATCACATAGGATAATATATTTAAAATGCTAGTGCAGTGCCTGGTCTTTTAGCAGAATTGTTGAGTAAAAGCCAGCCATAAAAAGTAATTTTGTTAAATTAAACAAAGTCAGTGGAGAGTGGAGATTGGAAGTGATCCTCATTTTTTTTTTTCAGGAACATTACCAGTGTTGATATTAAAATTGGTATTAACTGTACAACCCAGCAATTATACTCTTGAACATTTATCCCAGGTTAATGAAAATCTATATTTCACAAAAAACCATACACAAATTTTTATGGCAGCCGTATTTGTCATAACTCCAAACCGGAAACAACCCAGAGTCCTTGAACACTGTCGAATGGTTAAGCTGTGGTGCAGCCATTCCATAGAATATTACTCAGCAACATTGATACATACAACTTGCATGATCTCCAAAGAATTATTCTAATTGGAAAATGCCAATTCTAAAAGGTTAAGCATTGTCGGATACCTTTTATATGATATTTTTCAAATAACCAAATTATAGAGCTGGAAAACAGTTTAATAGTTCCAAAGTTTTGGGATTGGGTCTGAGAAGGTGTTGAGTGTGGCCTTTATGGCCTGCTAGAAATAGCAGGAGTGAGTCTTGTGTGATTGAAACAGTTTGTGTCTTGATTATAGTGATGGTTATGTAAATCTATGCATGGGATAAAAGTTCATAGAATTAAACAAGCATAAATGCACTTGAGTGTAAAGCTGATATAGTCTGAGTAAGCTCTGTGGATTGTGCCGATCTCAATTTCCTGGTCTGGGTATACTCTAATGCAAGATGTTACCGAGACATGAAGAAATTAAAAAATATATGTATGTCAAAAGACTTGATATGGTTTTGAAGTGATTTTTTAAAAATAGCTTTATATAAACTTACATAAATTCACATTATATAATTTACCCACTTTAAAGTATATGTTCAGTGTTTTTATGTATATTCATAGAATTATTCAATCTTCATTACAATTTTAGAACATTTTCCTCACCCCCAAAAGAAACTGCTCATCCCTTAGCGCTAGGCAATCATTAATCTGTTATCTCTATAGGTTTTCATATTCTGGACATTTGACATAAATGAAATCATGAAATTTCTGGTCCTTTGTGACTGGTTTCATTCACTTAGTATAGTATTTTCAAGATTTATCCATGTTTATAAGGTATCAGAACTTCATTTTTTAAATGCAAATAATACTCTGTTCTGTGGATGTTTATTACATTTTGTTTATCATTTGTCACTTGGAGGTTCAGGATGTTTCCATTTTTTAGCTATTATGAAAAATGTAGCTATGGATGTTTGTAGAGAAAATTTCTTTTTACTAACTGCTTATTTTTCATATTTATCTAAGGGGATAAAGGGTGGAGAGGAGAGGGGCTAGTCCCAGCATTTTCCTTTAATAGTTGTAGAAGTCATGTATTTAATTCAATTCTTGTGAAATTCCTTTACCAAGATATAGGTGGCTGGTTATACTTGCTTTAATGAGACTAATTGTCTTGGTTGTAAGTAATTATATTTTCTTTTATGGTTAGTAATGTTATTTTTTGATGCCCTATAAACACTAAAATAAATTTCTTGACATTATTCTTAAAGTTTAATTTTCATTGATAAATGAAAAGTCATTGTAGTATCAATTAAATTAACTTCTTTCTCATTTTTAGGATAAGTTCAGGTTAAATTTGCATGCTCTTGGTTAAGAATGTAGACAGTGGAAACAATTGTTACTCATCCTACTCATCCATTTTATTGTGAATTTTTACTTTTTAATTGAGGTTTCTTATTATTATGAAGTGTAATGGGTGGAATAGCTAGGAGGTGGCAACCTTAAGTTAACAGTTAGAAGTTCCCATTTTCTAGATAGGTATTTTTTGGGGGGCAGGGAGAGGGGAGATTCTCTTTTCTGGGATTGCTGATTGTGCTGTACTTGTGTTTAAAATGATAAAGGAGCACTTTAGTAATATCTAAAAATACTTTCCTTTTTGAGTGCTTTGGACTTTTCTATAAAATATATTTTAAAGCGAGATGGTTATCAATTTTCCTTTAAAGCTATGGCTGTAAGTGCCCATTTTACTCTACTAACTATATAATTTGCATATATTAAATTATACTAGTTTGGGTGATATTGGCAGATCACCAAATTAAAAATAAAACTTGTTTGTTGCTGAATAAAATAGAACCCAATTATTTGTTTTTATATTGCAGGAAATGGGTGGTAGTAAAATTAATAAAAATTCATTATTCTTTTCTTGCAAAGTATATTTTTAACAAAGTACTTTTTAAAGGAAGATTGTTAGATTTTCTTGAGTCTGATAATAATAAAGAGGATAATTTGGCTGCTTATGTTTCTGATAGAATGGGCATACTTCTACTGCCCTGCAGTGCTCTGTCCAGCCCCCAACAGCACAGTGAAAATGTAAAAAACTGAGTACCAGAAGTAACCCAAAATTATGTTCAGGTCTTAGAGGTTCTTACTATCAGGAAAGAAGTACGGATATAAATATTGGCGTTAAAATAGATATACATTTTTTTTCAAGTGTAGTGGATGAGGTTTTCAGCTTTAAGCAGCATAATCTACCCTAGTAAGTTAAGCAGGAAATGGTGCTGGGTGCCTCACAGATAATCGTGTTCAGGCAGGCCCAGAGAACCATGTGTGGGTAGTGTATAACCAGAAGAAATGAAAGGAAGAAATGTCAGAAACCACATCTAGGGATGTTCTAATGGAAACACCACTCCCAACATTCTACTCTGGTTAGCACCTGAGACACTAGGGACAGACAGTAGAGCATCAAAGCTTTCTTCACATGGTCCTGTCTTCATATATGTAATTGTCCCCTCTTGTTGGCCAGGTCTTTTTTAGTAGAAAAGGGTTGGAATAAATATGGGTGAACCAATCTCTAGCTTCTGCTATACCTTAATATTATCTGCTAGTCTCATTTCTCTCCTCTCTTTCTTTTTCTCTTTCTGTTTGTGTGTGTCCTTTTTCTTCTGTGGTTAGAGCCATACTTTGCTAGAGTGTCAGAAACATTATTAAGCTTTCAAAGAGTTTGTTGAACCTTTGCTGTTGTCACAGAGCTGGTTGAATTGGTGTAGATTTTTGTCAGGAAAGGAACCAAGTATGGGAATTCCAGAGTTTTGTGGAGTGGATGTTTAGCTTTCCTTTCATGTCTATGTCCCCAGGCGCACAGCGACAGCCTGCTGCACCTTTTCTTTCCTATGGTGTCTTTCTCCTGACCCAGCCCCTTGGACTCATAGCTGGGCAGTATCAAGAACATGAATGGTCTGCAGTTTTGTACCACTTGTAAACTAACACGTTAGTCTACCACAGTTCTAGGGTCTCTGTCAGAAGACACAATCTCTTTGATCAAAAACAAAGGATTTTATTACACAGCAATGCCTACAGCTTGAGTATCAGCTTTGCATCAGCCCCAGTTTGCAGTTGCTGTGGGTTATGTTTTAGGAAAGAAACCGTGAGTTTAGTGAATGCAACTCTATTATCATGGACAGCAATCATTCTGATTTATATAGACTGTGATTAAATCTGTTTAGTTCGTCTCATAAAGTATTTAATTATGGCTGGTCAACAGGATTCAATAGGACTCAACAGGACGTTGAGGCTGACCTGCGATATTGACCTCAACTACGCCTTCCAGGTCCCAGATCCTGTCAGCTGAAGAAATTCCGTAGACATCCTGGATCTGCTTTAGGACACCAGGAGGCTTCCTTAATTTTTTCTATTGATCTTTCTGCCTGACCTGAGATATTGATTCAGGTACAGAATGATGTATTGCTGATTGCACGGACTTCTCCTTGTTCAGCCAAGGGGAAATCTAGGGCAATTCTCTCATCCATACAGTCTGGCGGGTGAGTTGATGCCGACCTACATGCCTTCCAGAGATGATGAGGTGTCATTGAGCATTTCAGCTAAAATCAGGGACACATTTCTTGCTACTTTTTCTAACTGGGAGACTTTCTTCATAGGGTTAACTACCTGCTGGGTGCATGTCAATAGTGATCTGTTTGTTCTCCAGGAGGCTTCCCAGATGAGCCAAGGGTAGCTTCAGTTTGGAGAGATCTCCACAGATGCCTGAGGACTGCCCAGTATTCTGGTGGTATTGCCTGAAATACTTGAACATCTTTTATGACAACCTCTAAGGTGCAAGTCGCAGCATTTTTAGAGAACGAGGCAAATTAATTTTGGCTTTCCCACATTATGCACATGGTGCTTCTAGAAGGCAAATGTTGTTGGGGGTTACCCAATTAGAACCTGTATCTTTTGGGGGCTATAGCATGGACTCCCAGCTGCCTGATAAACCTCAGGATTCTCAGTTTTGGAAATAATTGAGTCCAACATTTGGTTTTGGAGGGACTGTCTGAAGACATGGCAGAGATGGTGGTTGTGCTATAAGAGAGGAATTTTGAATTTTGAGAACCATATCTTTTATGATGGGCTGTAAGTATGCCTGCCCTTTGCTCCAAAGAGATACCATCTTTATTATATTAGGCAGAAAGCATGACTGCCCCCTGCTTTGGAGAGGAGATGTGTCTCTGTGTTGCAAGGTTACTGGCTATCCAAACATCCTTAAACAGACCGTCCAGGAGAAAGGTCATCAGTGCTTCCGCTTAGAATGTCTGAGGAAGTGTAAGAGATCCATAGAGAACTGTTTTACGCCGGGGAGCACATGACTACACCTGCTTATGTCACCTTCTTGACCTTTCTTCAGCCTGGTACTCCTTGTGGTGTTCCTATACACTCACTGTGCCTTGGTGCAGATCTAATGAAATGAGACCTTCATTAATTTTGACTTAAGTGATGCTATGTAGTGTTTTTCTTATATTAATTACTGACTAAAGGGAAAACATGTTTTGTAAAGCTTCTTAATCAGAGACTGGAAGAATTAGTTATGTCAGAGAGCAAACATGAATAAGGTAAGACATGGGAAATTTTGTTTTAGAGGGCAAACTCATTGTTCTCTTGATGCTTTGTGAACCTGTAGCAACTTTAGTTTCTGAGCTTGCTCACTTAAGTTATATGTAAATCCTTTTATTGAATTTAGCCCCAGGTTTCCCAAAATTTGATTTAGTATAGTCTTCTTTAGGTACTGACAGCTGACAGGATTTATGTGTGTCTTTCTGAACATCACTTATTTTTACTACTTTACCTAGTATAAAGAACTAAAATCTCATTTTTTTAATCCTCTGTTAAAATACATAACTATTCTTTTTTTAAAAAAATTGTGGTAAAATATACCCCATGTAAAATTTTCCATTTTAACCACTTTTTAAGGGTATGGTTCAGTGGCATTAATTCCATTCATATCTTTGTGCAGCCATTGTATCATTAGGTTTCTTAGATCTAGTGTGATGTTCTTGAAACAGTGGACAGATATATCCTTCTAGGATTCAGTGGAGAGGAGTGGTTGGTGTGTCTTACTAGGATTTCTGTGGTAGATATTTATGTATCCTGAAATAAATGGAGGTGGGCAAAAGTAAGCTTACAGTTGTAAAATAAATAAGTAATAAAACAAATAATAAATGATGCAAGGATAAACTGTTTCATCTACTCACGACTGTAAACCTACTTTTGCCTATTCCATATTCCCCCAAAGAAACGAAAGCATGAAATCTAATCCAACCTTTTGATGTCTCTGGAACTGCTTCTAAAGGAAAATTATATTCCAAACACATTTAGGTATGTAACATACACATGGTCTTAACAAGTATCTCATGGTTACAAAATAAAATGACGAGGGTGTTCACATTTAAAGAAAAATAAGAAAATATGAAAGTGTTCTGTTAAATGTAAAGTTTGTTATAATACTTATGAATCAGACAATTGAAAATGATAGTCTTGCTGAAACTTTCCTTGTGGGACAGACTGTGTTAATCTGGGTCCTCAAAGAGCAAGAACTTTGATGTCCAACAGGGGAAGTGCCTGTGAGGGAACCTGGAGAGGGAGTTAGGCAAGGCTGGGGGGTGTTAGACTCAATGCGGATCTGACCCCTGGTGAAGGAAGGAAGGAAGGAGGGACGGGAGGCAGGGGGGGAGGAGGGGGGAGGGAGAGAGAGAGAGAGAGAGAGAGAGAGAGAGAGAGAGAGATTGGTTGGTCGGTTGGTTGGTTGGTTGTTTGGAAGCATCTCAGGCTTGCCATGCTGTTCTAGGGAGAACTTGGCAAGGTAGTTTCTGAGTTCTTGAGCCAACATTTATTTATTTCTATTGAGTTTATTGAGGTGATACTGGTTAATGAAATTATACCAGTTTCAGATGTACAGTTCTACAATATAACATCTGTATATTATATTGTATGTTTACCAGCCCAACTCAAGTTCTTCCATCACCATTTATCCCACCGTTACCCTCTTCTACCTCTTCCTGCCTCTTCTCCCCCTGGTATCACCATACTGTTGTCAGTATCTATGAGGGCTTTTTTTCCCCTTAATCTATTCACCTCAGTTATGTTCACTGTAGTCAAGGATTGAGAGTTGTGTTGTCATGGCTGCCATGACAGTGAAAATTTTCTGCACTTAAAAATAAAGTGAACTCTTGAATCTCATTGTATTTCACTGAGTTTAACTACAGACTAGGTCTTTGAAAATTTTATTAGATCTCAATTTTTTAATATCAGAAAGTAGGAAAATAACGGTATTTTTTAATTAAAGAAATTATACTTTCCTTCATTTTACATGTAGTTAGGTTCATTAAAGTATTAAAAACCAAGTATTAAAAATCACCCTTAATTGAGTTAAAACTGTGTATGTGGAATTTTGTCATTTGGCAATAATCAGACAAATCATAGATTAAAATGCCTTGTGAATTTAGTCAAATTTAATTGCTCCTGTTCCCCCCCCATTCCCTCCACACACCTTGGGCCTTAAATGTTCAAAATGCACCCAAGATTAATTTTGCCCAAGATCAAATAAAGACCTCCTTATAACGAATTGTCATGTCTGGATTTATTATTTTTTTTGCATTAAGTATGTCCCTTTCCCCCACAAAAAATCATTGTTAGCTTAAGTTATTTTCAGTTTTAAATAAATTGTTCTCACATTTAATGACAGACCAAATGAAGAATACAGAGTGTGGTAAAGAGACAATTTTTAGAGCCATTGTTGGGACATTCCAGAAAGATATAGAGATCAATTTAATTCCTCTCTGTTTTGACTATAAGTCTTATTGAGTGGTAGTCAAAAGCAGTAGATTTAATGAGTGAGATTAATATATCTATATGAATCAAACACCAGGCATATTAAATATGCCATTCAGCTAATAGCCATTAAAAATACAGTAAAATATTCCTGTGTGAACTTACTGTCGTATGGAGCACACCTATATAAACTAGTGGTTAACATTCCTGTCTAAAATTTCCTGCCAGTTTTCTGAATCCGCATAACTCTTTAAAAAGTTTTTATTTTTTGATGTGTGAGAGAGACTTCAGCATGGATTTATTGCTTCACTTCCTGATGCAGTCATTGGTTGATTCTCTTTTTCCTTGTTCAAATACCTTTGTCTCCACTTTCCCGCCACCACTTTCCCCTGCCCCACCTGCCCCCACCTCCCACCCTCAGTCCTTCCCCACTTTGGCTTTGTCCATGGGTTCTATATACATGTTCCTTGACTTGATCTTTCCCCTTCTTTTCCCTCTTACCCCCCTCCCTCCTTCCTTCTCGTTACTGTCGGTTTGTTTTTCTTTCAGTGTTGCTGGTTATATTTTTCTTGTTTGTTTTGTGGATTAAGATCCACTTTTGGGTGAGATCACGTGGTATTTGTCTTTCACCACCTGGCTTACTTCACTTAGCATGATGCTCTCCAGTTCCGTCCATACTGCCATGAAGCGTAGTAGCTCTTTCTTTCTGTTGTGTAGTAGTCCATTGTGTAAATGTACCATAGTTTTTTCGTCGATTCTTAGATGTATCCCGACCTGGGATTTAACCCACAACCTAGGCATATCAGGACGACACTCTAATCAACTGAGCTATCAGGCCAGGGCTGCATAATTTATTTCCTCACTTAGGCTACAATGGACCACCGGAAAGATAAACTTAACTCATCCCTCAAATGTAAATGTTAAGTTTCATAATTAACCAGCAAATCTATTAATTATGCAGTAACTGTTGCACACTGGGTTGTGCTAGATATTAGAACTATGAAGATGAATGAAATATACTCCTGTCCTCATGAAGCTTATACTCAAGAATTTAAAGCTAGCTAATGTTTCCTATGAAAATTGCAATTCTGGCAGCTCCAACCAAATTTAAGGAAGGAAGTAGAAGAAATTAATGATGTCTTAGGAGGAGTTTCTGAATAAATATTTTAAAAATCCAAGTTTGTTTTTCAGTATTTCTGTTCATGTAAATGATGGCCTCTTGAATCTGGCAATATTGTTTTTCTTAATCTGTAGGATATATGCAGTTACCCCAGGTTCTGATTTGCTCTCTTACTGTATCTGTCATTTACAGAACATATCATTGGAAGCATAAATAAAATTATACTACCTCATCTGCTGATGTCCTTTACTATTTTTGTGTTTGTCTATATTATATAGTTGTTCTCTTTAGTTTTTATTCTGAATTAAAGTATCTTCATGTAAATTCTTTGAGTTTATTTGCACTGGAGGCAAAATATTATAAGCATCATTTATTCATTTTAACTTGATAAATGTGAAATTTGATTGTGTGGAGAGAGACAGATGATATCTGCTATGGTAGGAAAGATGAATAGCAGTCCAAGTAGTATCTTTCATGCCCAGATAATAAGTATTATTCACAGACTGTGATAGAATTTTTATTTAAGCACTTGACTGATACTTGTTTCCAGTGTAGATTTAGCTTCTGTGGCTGATATGTTTTTCATATAGTAGAGCCATCATTTTACTTGTAAGAACATCTACTTAGATTCAGGATGAACAAGTTGACTAAAGAGTGGGCTTTCTAAAGTGTACTTGCTTTGCTGTTTGTTAGGTATCATCTCAGTTCCTTTAGCGCAATCATGGAGAAAGCATCTGCCCTGGTGGCCTGTGAAAAAAATTAGGCAAGCCTCGTGTCTGGCACTCAGTCGCCACACCTGTTGGTGTATCTTTTTTTTTAAAAAGATACTTTATTTATTTATATTTCCTCAACCTACAATTTGAAACCTACAATTGAATTGCCCCTATCAGTTATCCTGTGTCCTTTTTTGTTCTCTCTCTACTACCTCATAGATGATCCATCTAACCTCTTGGTGTTTTCATTCTGTTGCAGTTGTAACCGAGCAAACGGGCCTGCTCACATAGTGCCTTCGTGCATGACCCAATAATTAGTGTGGGGAGAAACAGGTTTTTATTTACTGGGGTGAAAACTTGGGGGGGCCATGAGCACTTCTGTTCAGAGCCTTGTGCTCCCATGAAACCCCGTACTTCCCCTGTACTACAAAAGGGTAAAGGCTAAAAGCAAAAACCAAGCCTGATAGTTCCCTGTATCCTTATCTGTGCTTAAGCCGGCTGTACAAGCAGATCTCCATCCTCTCTGGAAAGTACACTTGTGGGCTTCAAAGTCACCGTCCTATCACAGCAGCTCTCTCCTTCTGGATGTAGGGTATGTTGTCCTCAGCTTCCATGTTCTAGTCCATGAATACATGTGCCGTGCTACACTGGATCATGGAGAAATCCAGGAAAGGCACAGGTCCCAAGAGAGTGGCTTTTCTGTATGTCCTGAGTCCTAAGAGTCAGCATCTTGAAAGGCAGAGTCCTTGAGCGGCTTCTGAGTCAGCACGGACAGGCACTGTCAGAGCAGCAGCATTCTGTCCTGTCCCTTACTATACCAGGCCGCCTGGCCAAATCCTGACTACACACTGCCCAGCTGCTACGTCATGGCTCCTTCTCCTCTACACTCACTCTGCCTACCTGGCTCCTATCTCACTACCAGCAGCATGGCTGAATCTCCCTTGCAGGGCTGCCCTTTCTACTACAGACCAGCATGGCTGCTGCCTACTTTCTCAGCCCTCATGGTAGACCAGCCTCTTCTCTCTGCCCGCCCTTAGTTTAAATCCTGACCTGGAGCTTCCTGCATGACCTCCTATGTGGCTCCTCCCACAGTGAGCCACATTTGCCAGTTTCCCATATTGTTTACATTCACTTGGCTGCCACGTTTAGTCCGAGCAAGAGTGATTCAGTGACATAGAGGGAACCGTTTCCCATATCAACCACCCCCATGTCACGAGTCACCAGATGTTGTGGAAGTCACATACATACCCTTTACCCCAGAGTGGTAGCACGGCTAGTAGCTAGCCATCAGCTTGCCATTGTTATAAAAAGTGTCTTCACTGCCCTGTGGCCTGCTTCCCCCATCCCCCAACCAATGGCTGTAAGGGAACAAGCTTTATATTGAGATCCTTTCTGCTTTGCACCCCATTTCACTAAGGTAATCTCTTTCTTGAACTGGAGTCTCCTATATCCAACTTTTTCCCCACTTTTTTCGATAATGATCACTAATAGATACTTCCAACTTAACATTTTCAAAAATGAATTCCTGATCTTTCTTCCCAAGTCCATTTCTCATCCAAATAAATGACAGTTTATTCTTTGACTTGCCTGGGCCCAAAAACGGGGATTCAAATCTTGACTGCTCTTTCTCTCTCTCACAGTGATTTCTCTCTTTTTTTTCTTATAGCTGTATCCCTAGCACACAGAACCCTGTCTGATACATAGTAAGCACCAATAAATAGGCTTTGAAAGGAATGAATTATATCAACTAATGAAACAGAAAGTATACTGATGACCAAAGATAGATTCTTTAGTTAACTTAGGATGCTCCCCAGAGGACAGAAACTCCTTGTTTTCTTACTTTTCTCAGTTCCAGAGCTGCTACTAAAGCAATTAGTATGGTGTAATGCAAATTAATGGAGATCATATGCCACATTTTTGGAACATCAAGCAGAGCATGGTGATTAATTCTTTATGAAGAACATCTCACTTATTATTTCCTTGAGTTTCTGTTAATATCCCCAGGTGACATAGGCTAGGTACTCAGTAACTATTTTTTGTTAATGAATGAGAGATTCCTAATTGTTCAGTTTCAACCTCACAATTTTAAAAGTGGGACTTATTCTATTCCCCTGTAAAACTTGTTTCTGTCCTTGCATTTTACATGTCTGCTAATGGTACCACCTCCTGTCTGCTTGAATAACAAAGGCGGCAGGACTCTTGTGAATTCTTTTCCTCTTCTTCAACCCCTGTCACCCAGCCATTACGCTGTATCTGTTTTTCTTCTTTATATTTTCTCTTCTTTATATGTTCAAGCTCTCCCGTATTGCTCATCAAACTTACTTCTACAATACGTTCTTGTGTCTGTTGCTTCTGTTGTTGACTTTTCTTTGCATAAAATCCTTTATAATAGTCACTACTACTGGCTGCATCCGGTGCTAATCTACTTTGTCACTTTGTTCAGCCTCATCTTCATTGACTTCTCCCCTGTTCTCCTCCTTCCCACCCTGGCAACTACTTAGGAAATCTGAATTCCTTGTAATTCAACAGAAGAGCCCATATCTTTGAACATGTTAATTCCTGTGCTTGCAACATCTGAGTCCTCCTCTTCATCAGGCTGCCTTACTATTATCCCTAGGAGTCTCTACCAATACTAAGGTGTCTTTGTTTTTATTTAGTGTTTACATATTCCCATTATATACCAAACATGTCTCTCATAATATATAGTATAGTTTTAATCATTGTACCTATTTACCTTCATTTGTTCAGGCAAAATGTCTGTTTATTGTTATAGTTCATGAAACTTTTTTAGTGTCTCGTGGAATTGATTTGGCACCCACTTCTGTTGGTGTGTTGTATTAGTGTGAAATTATGCGGTACAATAGTATATGTGTTAAAAATGTAGAAGAAACTCAGTCCTTAGTTTTAGCTTGATTTATCTGTAAGGAAAAATACATTTCGCAATAGGTTTGTATATATTCATAGACCTCTGCATAATTAACATAGACAGTATAAATTAATCAAAGAGTGGCTCTAGGTCACGACGACAAATTATTATTTGCATTGGGAAGGATATTTTATAGAACTAAATTCATCATTTCAACTTAAGTCAACTTAAGTTTTCTATTTTTCCTGTTATGGTGAATTGTCTTTTAGAGTGTTAGCTGGAAATACTTTGGATTAACCTTTTCTCTTTTTTCTCCTCATTTTCATGCTATTATTTCTCTACACATATTTACTTTCCATTTAGGTGATTTGCTGCTAATTTTTGTTACTAATTTTTGTGGCTCTGTTTGAGTGGTCTTTAATTTACATTTTTTCCAGAAACTTGGTGAATAAGACTGATTTAATGTCTCTGAATGCACAGAAACATTATTTATGTACTCTTTGGTATCTTTTAAAATTATGTAGTATTGCTGAGAAAAATATTTGTGGGTACTAGGTAATGACTGGAAAGGAAGTGGAAAGAAAGCATTTTAAACTTGACTTTTTGACATGAACCGGTTACAGTTCAGTAAATGTGTGCAGGAAAGATTGACTCTTTTTTCAGTTTTTCCTTTTTTTAAAAAATGTTTTTCTTTACCCTCTCTGCTGGCACATTTCTCATCCTCAATTTAAACAGCCTTAAATTTTGACAGTAGAAGGATGCTGGTCAGATTTCAGCATTTAGATATAAAATACAACAATTACTATATATTTCAACCAACAGAATACAACAATTACTATATATTTCAACCAACAGGGACTGAGACCCCCTACTGGTGTCTTAACCTAAAAATGACATTTTAAATTCATATATAACTTGCCTTAAGGGATGGAGAAAGGACAGTTTAGGGAACAGCATGAGCTTAAACATTGATCAGAAGGCCCATCATTCTTGCTAGATTTTGGTAGACTGCAGACTTAGAAAAATAACAGCAGCAGCAAAGAATACTTTTGCTTCTCTGGAGACAGTCTCTCTTGCTTCCATTACATGGATTTTAGATGATGAGTGATGTATTTCAGGCCAGGGTAAAAAAAAAATGGAGAGGTTGAAAGTTGGGGAGTTAAACTGAAAAAATAGAGCGAGTTTTAATTTTTATTATTTAAAGTATATACTAAATAATAAATAAATAATATAGTTCTATTATTTCTTTATGCATTTGTCATAACATAAAATGATTTTGGATTTTTGCCAAAGCTAAGAACTATTGCCTATTAAATTAACTGCTAGTAATTAATTGTGTAGCATTCGTAGTATAGCTGCTGGTTATAACAACCCCATTAACCAGATTCAGGATACTTGTTGACTTAGGATACTTGTTGACTTTGAAGTCTTTGGGACTTTGGATTTCTCTTGATGAATGGAAAATTATTTTATTTTCCTATTTTGTGTGTTGGCCATCTATTAGAGATTAATAGTTTGTCAACTAGGATGTGTTCAGTGTGTGGTTTATGTGTATGAAATGATATTTCTGGACAAGATTTACTCTAACTTTTGGTTAGAGTAAATGTTTTTATGGACCAGTGACAAATGCCTAACATCTCCACTTCTCTTTGCCCACAGGAACCTCTGACTGCTTGAAAAGTAAAGACTCCACTGAAACTGTAATTTTTATATAACTTATAGTTGATTAAAATAGTTTACTTAAGAATTTTTGTTTTAATAGACTCTCTTGTGAAGGAAGATATTTGATAATACTTGAAGCTAAGCCTTGAAGTTTCATTTCTACTATCCCCCTTTTTAAATGTTGAATCCAAGTCTAAGCCTGGCTGTGTAATTTATTGTAGGTAGCATGTATGCAGCTCATCAATGCCCTTATTACATCTCCTGATGATCTGGACTTCAGGCTTCACATCAGAAATGAATTTATGCGTTGTGGATTGAAAGAGATACTGCCAGTAAGTGCCCTGCAGTCTCCTTATTAATATTTAAATTAGAGGAGTACTTGAGTAGGGGGAAATTTAGATAAATTACCTTCAAGAATAATTTATCTGTGGGGAGAAAAGGCTTGAATATTAAAATCTGTTTTTAAATCTAGATGATAAAATTTTTGAGTATTTAACACTTTAAATGTTTAAATGCTATAAATCAAGTTGAGTGATTGGTTTATTGTTTATATTTTTATTTTTATTTTTGCATTATGGAAAAATTTTATTATAATTTCTATTATTTCTAGAATTTAAAATGCATTAAGAATGATGGCCTGGATATCCAACTTAAAGTTTTTGATGAGCATAAGGAAGAAGACTTGATTGAGTTGTCTCATCGCCTGGAAGATATTAGAGCTGAACTTGAATATCCTTTTGTTCTAAAATCTAGACAGATATATAAAATTACTGTTAAACTCAACCAACAAACCTCCTTCGCATAAAATATTAAACTCCTGAAGCCATTTCTATATTCATAATATAAAATCAAACCTTTATGAACGCAAAGGGTAATTATATAAACTTTTCTTATTTTATTAGTTAATGTGTGATTTTTATAAAAATACACATAAGGAAACAGATGTTACAACCTACAAATGAATTCTGTTAGACCGGTGTCTTATGTGTGTGCATATTCTGTTCTTTTTGTCTTTTTATGTTTGCTACCTCCCGCTCCCCACATGCTTTCCGGCAGTAGGAATTAGGAGACCTTAGCCTCCTGGTTAACTCCTGCCTTATGCCCTGGTATATACTCATACAAGCTTTTGTTAATGATGTGGCCCTGCAGATGTCTGTGCTTCTTCAGAGACCTGTCAGGTTCCAGTCCTCCAATGGGGCTTCTCCCTGATAGATAATGCTCTCTTGGTTCAGGACATTCCCAGAACCCAATGCAGCTGCCCAGTGCACTGTCTGCCATCAGCATCTTAGCTCTAGAGAGGGAGACTGGTTGAAGTTAGAGGAGAAGACAAGAAGTGTCAGGGCATCATTTGCATACAACTTTCCCTCTACTCTCAGTTCTAACTACCTGTTTTTGATCACATGTTGAATAGAATGATGCTTGTTTTAGGGTAAGACACACTAGTCTTTAGAAGTCTTACAGAGCAGATTCTATGTCATTATTTTAGTTCAGTGTAGAGGATAAATGAATCTACATATTCCTTAATCAATTTACTGATGCATATGATGTTTACAACATGGTGTGGAGCACAGTTAAGGAAACTAGAGCAGAGAAATACTTTATTTCTATTCTTCAGCATCTTTTACTGATTCGAAATGATGGTTTTATAAGGTAAGAGGAAGCTATATTCTAATGTTTTCTTTCACTGATAAAATTTTATTAATTTTGAAATTCACCTGATTTTGATTTGGGCAAGCAAGTAATTTTAAGATTTTTATTTTTGTCATAATGCTGATTCACAGAATGTGGCATTTCCTCTGGGCATATATTTAGATAGGTGATGGTAAAATATTACTGTTAGTTTTTAAAGCTTCCATGGATTCTTGTTTACAACTTTTCATCTGAATAAAAATGCAAACTAGCAACAAATTGCTAGTTTGTCATGTGACGGATGATGTTTTCTGGTTAGTCCTTAGGCAGCAGGAATGATGATGAGCTTCTCTTTATAAGTTACATGAAGGGCACTTAAACATTGCTTTTATTAAGTAGGTAGAAAGTGCCTTAGTAACATAGATGTGTTTAATTTTGCTAATGTATCAGAAAAGCGAGACAGATGACTTTTCAAGTTGGGCTATGTCTTAGCCATCTTGACCATATTGACAACTTATTAACAAGTTGTTTATCCTGTCTGTATTTTACCTATATGTAACTATATATAGATATTAGCACCTAACTTGCTTGGGTTGCTATGAAAAGGAAATATGGTAACATAGTTAAAACTCCTAGCCAAATACTTGGCATATGATGTATGCTCTATAAATGTTTTCAATATCCTCTTTTTGCTTTTATTACTATTTTATGAGGGAAGCTGAGATCTTTGAATATAAAACCTTCTTCTTCTTCTTTTTTTTTTTTTTTTTGGACCACCAATATAGCTTTACTGAAATTGCATTCTCAAATACTGTGGTTAGTAAGCTTTTTCATGTTCTTATTTCAACTGGAGTGATTTGCTAGACATGTATCATTCAGGCCCTGTCCTCTGGATGATGTCAGGGAGCATACTTTGGGCCTTCGTATGTACCTAACATGAGAACAGAGTGAGTCAAAAATGTTAAAGATTTAGGTTCTTTGGGATGAGTACAGATCATCCATCATATATCCTTCCTTTGTAGAATTGAGGAATCCCATTGGTATTGTAAAATATAAGTTTAGTGACCTCTTTTGATGCTTAATTTTCTTCTAATATTTTATTTAAAATAACAGTTTAAATTTTTAACCACTTTATAATTGCTTGATAAAAAGTACTAATACATTAATTACATGATTTTAAATATAGGTACCCTGCTAATTTGGATATTATATTTATCTTCCAAATTTACTTAAAAGTGAAATTGAAACTTCCATGTCCTCTGAAGTAACCCCACCCTTTACTTGATCTCCCTGTACGGTTTGTCCTGTCAACATTTAATTGTTTAAAGCTGTTTGAGTTTTTAAGAGTTCAACACTGATGTTTGCTTTAAAAATTTGAACGTGTCCCTAGTGCTGTTGGGATGGGGGGTGAGGTGGGTGAGGTTGGGGAGGGGTTTTATCTTACTTATGAACTTAATCCCTTCATCTGTGCTCCAGGAGGACAAGAGGTTTTGTAATTTCAAAATAGATTACAAAGCACAGCTGTCCTGGGACCTGTTCAGGGGATCAATCCAATCACTTTAGTGGGATCAAGAGTTTCAGAGAACTATTAAATGGTAGCATTACTGAAGCAATGTTAGTGAGGCATAGAAGCTTAATTATTTTGGTCATCTTTTGAGTATCACTTTTTAAATTTGGTTCACGTCTAATGCTGCTTTTTTGTTGGCTCTTTCAGCCTCAGGTCCTTAGTCTTTGTTCCAAATATGGTTGATGTGAAGGCAGTATTCTTCCTATGACTGTTGTAGTCCAGACAATTCCATCTGTGTTTTTCACAATAATCTAAAATTCTCATTACTTGTTGTTGCGTTCTTTTTGTTCTTATAAGGAGGTTATAATTTTATAATAAGATTAAGTCAGAATTATGTCCATTTATATAAAACTTTTTCATACATTCATTTCTTTTTATTTACTTACAGTAAAATTCACTCTTTTTGGTTTATAGTTCTATGAATCCCGTTGGTCTCCCCTTCATTTTTTGGTATTGCTATCTCAGATGGACGTAGATTTTACTTTTCAGAAGTCTTCTCTTATCTGAACATATTTTGTTTAGTGAACATTTTAAATTATAGATATGAATAAACATAAATCATTTAGGTTTTTAATAAATAGATTAGGAACAAAATAAATAAATTTCAGAATGCAAAATAATCTCATTTAAAAGAATTAGTAGATAATAAAATTGGACTATTTGTTCACTTCCACATTTGAAACATGAGGAAATTTTACTGCAGTGGAACTTGATTGGAGAATGCGTATCAAAGTAGCCCCTGCCTACCAAGAAAATTCAAATGCAGTGAGGTAATTGGAAGGTGGAGTAGAAGATCAAATTCAATTCTGCAACAAATAATTATTAGCTTACCATGTGCAGAACACCATGTAGTTGGATGTGTATGGGAGATAATTTCTCATATTCTGTAAAAATATTACAGAGAAAATGAGTATGATTTTAAAAATCCTCAAAAATGGCTTTTTATCAGTAAGTAATGACAATTTGTTGTGTTCATCTCTTAATATTATTCCCATATGCCTGTGACATATTCACTAACTCACCTTATCAGTCATAGAGATTATTTTCTCAATTTACATTTCTGGAAGTCAGAAGTAAATTATTTTTTGCTGATACTGCCTTGCTGAAATACTTTTTGCACAAAATTTCAGCTACATTATAAATGGTCTCATAATTGGGAGTAGAGAGGAGGGAAAATAGTTACTGAAATGATTTTTTCAGTGACATAAGTAGCTTGTGTTGTTAATTTAAAATATTTTTATTATTAGAACAACATTAGGATAGCATTGAATGAGTAAAGAGGAATGGAAGTGCATCATCTAAATCTTCAAGTGTGAGAGATATAAATGTGTGTGTAACTTATGTACCTTAAGTGTAAATGTGATTATGGCTAAAATGTTAGAGAATGGGAAATTATTTGAAAGAAGTTGGTAATACCTTCTTGCTTTGGTTTTGTACCCTGAAACAGTATCTTGAACATTTTTACTCAATTAGTGAGCCTTAGTCTTTATGATAATCTTAAGCTGTTACAAATTTTATTGAACATATGCATGGTTTATTAGGTGCAGGGTAAGTAGGTCAAGGGCTATAGGTCATATTTTATAGGGAAAGAAAACCCAAATGACTAAAAAGGATACCATTTACATGGTAAGGAAGGTTCAGAGAGGAAAACTGTACAAAAAGTTATTGAGGGAAGAAATAAGTCGGTGGGGTGGGGGCAGAGGGAGGCGACTGGGGATGGAGGACTGTATCTCATTAGAATAGTGCCCATGCTTTCTTATCACTTTAGTTTGGTTTTTATAAAATTTTCTAGATATTTTCTTTTGCATGTGTTGGCTTGAGTGTAAGGGATGTTCTTTAGCTTATTATACACATAGCGGACTGAACTGTAATGACAACATGAACCCTATTTAGGCATTTTAGTTAAACTTTAATTTTTGGACAAAAATTGTAACACTAAATTTTTCTAGCTTTGTTTTGGAGTAAGAAATTTTATTGGATATTGTATATAATTTACAGTATCAGTTTTTAATTTGATTTCACATGCATTCTAGAAACAGTATACTGATATACTGTATATGATTTATGATATGATATGATTCAGTATATGATTCGAAGAACCTTCCTGAGAATATTTTAGAAAAGATTTTTTTTTAAATTTGTATTAATAAAATGAATTAATGGTAACTATTTCAATATAGTACAGTGGTTGGTTGATGACCTTCATGGAGGACTGCTTTTGAGCACGTATCTCACTTTACCTTAATATTCTTTCTTTTACTGCTTACTGATTATGTCAAGGTTCTGACTTTTATAAGAAAATCTTTAAAGCGCACTGTATTGGCTAAAGGATTATAAAAATATAATGTTTTAAAATCATTAAAATGAAAGCGATAAGGAAATGGAATTTACTCTCATTCCCATGTTGAATTTATGTCAACTGTTGAAATATGCAAAGTAAATTATGAAACTTAAAATCAAGCTTACCAAAATATTTTGTTTTGATGTAAAGTTACACTAATAAATTGAGTGTATACTTATTCTTTTCCTTGGTTTAGGCAACAGTACTTCAAATTAATTGATGAGTGTATATCTCAGATTGTATTGCATAGAGATGGGATGGATCCAGACTTCACATATCGAAAAAG
Organism: Pteronotus mesoamericanus; assembly: GCF_021234165.1. Lineage (NCBI taxonomy): Eukaryota > Metazoa > Chordata > Mammalia > Chiroptera > Mormoopidae > Pteronotus > Pteronotus mesoamericanus. The sequence goes on along the minus strand of NW_026555285.1, from coordinate 16,859,421 downwards.
ACTAGATTTAGATTTAAGCCAATTTGTTGGTAAGTATTTCTCTATTATTTAAATGGAAATATCTTATTACCTCTTACCCCCTGAGTTAGCACTAAAGTATTTGTTCTCATAGTGGAACCTGTAAACTTTTGGGGTTCTTGATACCCTTTCTGGGGCTCAAATAGTTAAAACTGCTTTAATAATAATATTAAAACATTATTTGTCTTTTTTTACTACGTTGCTGTTTGCCCCAGTGATGCAAAGCAATGATGGGTAAAACTGCAAGCACGTTGTAATTAATCCACGCAGTGGCACAAAACTATCTTTTTAGCCATTGTATTCTTCCCTCCCAGTAAAGCAGAGCAAAGCAATAAAAACTGTCATTCTTTAACATAGGAATGTCCTTGATAAAGACCTAGAAAATATTAATTTCATTAAAAATCTACCCTGAGCACACATTGTTTTCTTAATCTGTGTGACAAAATGAGATGTACGCATGGAGTACTTCTGCTGCATGCCAGAGTACAATGACAACGTGCTTGTGTAATTGTTTGAGTTGTGACCTGAACTGGCTTATTTATTTGCACCAAATAAATGATTGTCATATGAACTATGACTACTCAGATTTGAACGTTTGGTGCCCACTTTCTTAAAAATGAAGTATGTCTGTATCTTCAAGGAAAATTAGTGATAGAATTTGCTACCAATGATAAAATTCAAGCTCTCAAGTAAAAATGCAAAATGTGGAATGATTTTTGAATAGTATCTGAAAAAAGTATTCCTGGTATTTATTGATATTAAGTGTTTAGAATAAATTTATAGATACTAAACAATACAAATACAGAAGAATGTTGATATGAAAAGATGAGAGAAGACACAAGGTTGGGCAGTTCGGGAGATAGATGTTGGAAAGTATATGGCATAGATAACTTTAGGTATTAGAGTGAAAATCAAGAGATACTGTCTATGTAATAGGAATCAGAGGTTTAAATATTTATTTAGTGTTATAGAACCAGGCAACTTAGAACGTAGCAGGAAGTTATGTATTATGTCTTAAATAGATAAGTCAAGAAATAATGATATGGACATTTTATTTAAAGTTAAGAAACTAACCACCAGAATAATCTAAAACAGAAAGGGCTTTGAGAGGTCCCATTGAAGAAGTGGGGTTCAGTTTTTAATACAGTTGATTTGGTTCACTATTGCTTTTTATTATTAGCTCTTCTATAATGTTTTTTAAAGCCATATTCATTTATTACTTTCATTAAACATGTGAAAGGAGGGATAAAATACAATATGGGAAATCTATATAAATCACTTTTCCTGCCGTAGTATCCGATCATGTGAACATACGAGGTTTGTCTGGAAAAAGTCCAGCCATTGTTAATATAACAAGAGCAGTTTGTGTGACATCGGTGTAACCTGGCAGCCAAGGAGAGCGGACTGGAATGCACTTGCACCGACAGTGATGACTTCACTATACTAGTCAGTGGGGGCGATCGACTCCGTTGACAGAGCATGTGTACTGAGTGGCTGTCATGTTAAAAATGGCTGATTGAGTAGAACAAATCTCCATCAAATTTTGCATTAAGCTTGAACATTCTTCAGTGAAAATATTCCGATGATTCAGAAGGCTTTTGGGGATGATGCGATGAGTGCGGTGCAAATAAAAGTGTGGCACAAACGCTTCAAAGATGGTTGAGAATCGGTTGAAAGTGATCCATGTTCTGAAAGGCCAGCAACAAAAGAACACCTGAGAATGTTGAATATGTACAGGCTGCAATCAACAAGGACTGGCAACTGACCATGTAAGAACTAGAAGCTGATCTGGGGATTTGAGAATCTACTGTGTTTGAGATTTTTGATGCAGGATCTTGGCATGAAGCTTGTCATGGCAAAATTCATTCTGTGGCATCTGCTACCAGAGCAAAAGAAACATCATTCTGCAGTTGCTTATGACTCGATTCAAACTGCTACCGAAGAACCAGCTTTCCTCAAGGAGGTTACAATCAGAGATGAATTGTGGGTCTATGGCTATGATCCAGAAACAAAGGCCCAGTTGTTCCAGTGCATGTTGTCTGGTTCTCCACACTTGAAGAAGGCGTGGCAAAGTCATAGCAAGATCAATACCATGGTAACTGTGTTTTTTTTTTAATTGAGAAGGTGTTGTCCATCACAAGTATAAACCTCCAGGCCAAGCAATTAATAAGGAACACTGCCTCGGTGTTCTTTGTCATTTGAAAGATGCAATAAGATGGAAACAGCTGCAACTATGGGCAATTGGTGATTGGCGGCTTCATCACGACCACATGCCCACTCATGCATCATGTCTCTTGCAGAGGTTTTTGGCGAAACATCAAATTGCTCAGGTGACTTAGCCCCACTACAGCCCAGATTTGGCGTCCTGTGGCTTCTGGCTTTTCCCAAAACTAAAATCACCTTTGAAAGGGAGGAGATTTCAGACCATCGATAAAATTCAGGAAAATACAACAGGGTGCTGATGGTGATCCGACAAAGGATTTTGCAGATTGTTTTGAGCAGTGAAAGAGATGCTGGGAGAACTGTGTGAGGTACTAAGTTGCCTATTTTGAAGGGAACTGAGGCATCCTTGTCCTATGTGAAATGTTTCTTGTATCTTCTATTAGTGCCTCTGTTTTCATATGATATGACTGGGTACTTTTCTGGACAAACCTCATATATCATAACTCATTTAATTGATCTCATGGGCATTAATTTTTATTTTTTTCCTAACATAAAAAATATTTTAATGAATATTCATCCTTAAAGACAAAGTCCTAGAAATAAAATTGCTGTGTGTAAGAAAAGTTCATATTTTAAATTTTAGTACATATTGCCTAGTTTTTCATTAGTGAAGATTCTTATTTACATTTCTATTGTGTTGGCAAGTTGGTTTCTCTGTGCCACCTCCAAATTCGACATTGCAGATCACTTAATCTTTATATTTCTCATCAAATATTTTATATTTTCATACTACCAGGGAAAATAAAATATATATTTGAGCAATTTTTACTTGTTATTCTTAATTTTCTGTTTATTACTATTGCCAATTTTCCTATCTTGTGTTGGATATCTTCTCTGCTTTCTTCAAAATATGTATGGACTGATGATAGAAACCTTTGAGCATTGTATGTCACAGTTGAACTATCTCCTCCATCCGCCTGGTAGAAGTTTAAAATTGTGATAGGGTTTAACCTTTATGTCTTATGGCCTTGTTAATATGTTTAGAAAGTTATTCTTCATTCCAACATTGTAATATGTTTCTCCGAGTTGCTTATTTTATTACTGACATGGTTCTAAATCTTTGCAATGATTCATTTTTTCCTTTCTGAGCTTTTAAAGTTATAATGAATTTGAGAAGTACTGCAATTTAAAATTTCCTGTTCTTGCAATTTTAGATATTTGTATAGATCAAGTGAAAGTAGAAGAGTCTGAAGAGAAAGCATCAGAATTTTACAAGAAAGTAAGTAATTTAACTTTGACTAACTTTGCAAACTCTTTGGGGAACCGCTGCAGGTATGAATCTGCCTCAAAGCATTTGCTTGTTGTTCCCTCTTTCTTCTTTATCCCCTTGAGGCATTTGCACAGACACCATCTTCCAAGGAGGACTTCTAGATCATTATATTTAAACATTTCAGCTTCCCACACCCAAGCCTGACCCTCCCTATGCTGTTTTTCTTTTGTCGTATTTGTCATCTTACATGCTACATGGTTTATTATATATTTGTGTGTGTATATATGAATATGTTGTCTATTTCTCTAAAGTAAATTTTATGAGGGAATTTTTGTTTTATTTGCTATCCCAGCACCTAGAATGAATCCTGGCCTAACAACTAAAAGAACATTTTTGAATGACTAATTGAACAAAATGTATAGAGTCAGAATTTTAACATAGGTATATTTCTTAAGAAATCATAATTTAGATGCCTAAGACTGAAAGTATATCTGGAAATTTTAAAAGAAAGGTTAATTTGCTTATTGTTTTGATTAAAGTTGCTTCATTTTAGATCAGATTGAACCATATAAAATTATCATTTTCATATCACAGATGAAAAGTATCAGATACTGCCAATTTCATTTGTTTCAGCCTAGTAGTATTGCTAACCAGCCAGTCATTTGTTCATTGCTTTTCTTTAAGATGGCGTTTTGTGCTTTGGTCTCTGCCTAGCACGTACCTATTAGATTTTTTCTATGGGTTCTCTTGGTTTTGTTTTGTTTTTTGCTGTGGGTGGTGTTCTTCACATTTTATGTAGTACTCTGATTTGAATTGATAGGACTGGTTTCTTACATTGGAGAAATAATAACAATTACTACTACTACCACTGAACATTTACTATGTGTTTGGCACTATGGCAAAGAGTACTTTTTTTTTTTTTTTTTGCATCTGGCCCTAAAGGTATCTTGAGAGAATTGTACATTTTTGTAAACTTTTACAATAAAAGTAACTTCAAATGGTAGGGCACATTTTCATAAGTTAGCAGTAACTTGTGAAAAACTTTGTAAATTTCCTAAGATGTCCTAAGGTTCACTGAACATACACTGAGAGGGTATTATGTTTCAGGCCTTTGGTTGCAGCTAGGATTACAGCTGTGAATATGATATTGCCGCTGCCCTGAAGTACCTAGTCTAGTGGAGAAACAATGGATCATTTAAATTAAGTGTCATAACTGTTACAGTTGATAGATGTCTGTACTGTTGAGTGACCCCTCACCCCTCCAATTTTATATTCTAAGCTTAGTAAGAATTTTTACTCTTTATGGGAAAGTAGTAGAAAACTTTCAAGTATTTGATTTGGATGTATCCCAGATAGTATAAATTTGCTTTTACAATAATTTTTAGATACATAGTTTATATGATTGGTGTTAAACATGATAACCTTATTACACTGTTTTAAAATTGTAAGCTTTAAATGTAAATAGAAGAAAGACCTTGTTCAAGGTTAGTTGTCTCCATTTAGTAAAAGTTATGTGTCTTAGGAATATTCAGAAAATATTGTTCGCTCCATAAAAGATTTCTACTGCCATACCATTTTGTATATATCAGCAAGAACTTATTTCTGATAGCTTTATAAGGACACATGTAAATACTTTGCTTTAGGCAGGAAGCTATCTTAGTTGCTAGACACATTCTTTATTTTGGTGCATAAATTTGAAAAATGAAGACCAGAAATGTCAGAAAGTACATAGAGAATATTGAATTATCAACATTCTTGTACAGATGCACTAATACATTTACTCTAGGGAATGAAATTAAGCAGACCCTCAACCTTAACTGTGTTTCTTGACATTTTTGCATGTAATATTGTAAGCATAATATTACTCTAGTAACTCTTTTTGGAGAAGGAGGCTATCATATCAGTTTTTATAAAGTATGTCTTTAATGGATATTCATTTTATCCCCAAGGCTACTGTGATTTGTCTGTAGATATAAAAATGCTGAAATAAAGCTTATATTTTGTCTGATCCTTTTATAGGGGAGGATCTAGATATTTTTCCTCTGGTATGTTCTACAAGGCCAAATTAATTTATTAAATTCTCTAAGTGTGTACTAATTATGCCTAGTTGTTTTGATAGTTTATCTTTTTTCCCCTATACGATGCTTTATTCTTTTGAATCTCATTTCAAGGCCTATGAAATATGACAGTGTACATATTTATATTATGGAAAAGACATTTTCATCCTTAGTCTCATAAGAAGAATTTAATATTATTTTTTGCTACACAGCAGTAAATACTAACTGAGCAGTCATCAAAAAGAGAATAGAGAAAAAGACCTCTCAAAGGTTTTTGATGTTGGGAGATTGGGGGACTTTAATATATGATAGTGACTTAGTCATTTATCTCATAAAGGAAGATTGGACAGGAATTGGCTCATCAGTTCATTCAACAGAGATATGTGGAGTTTAATTATAAGTGTAAAGCTTTGGAATAAAATAGAAAAGGTTTTTATTATTGATGAACTTCCAGGTTAGTGAGTGTTATTGAGGTGTGTGATACTACATTTTAATATTTTTATATTACAGTGTGATAATTGCTATAGTATGAAAAACCCTATGTGGTGTGTAAGCCTATATGAAGTACAGTAGAACCTTGGTTCTCGAACTTAATTTATTCCAGAAAACCATTAGAGGAGCAATTTGTTCAAAAATCAAATCTCCTTGGTCACCCGAGAGACAACGTGACTGATCATACATGTATCAGCATGAAAAGGTTGCTGGGCAGAGAATCGAGACCCAAAGTTTTGTTAGATAGCCGAGACATTTTTTTCCATGAACTACTTGGTTGGGAACCGAATTGTTCTATAACCAAGGTGTTCGAGCACCCAGGTTTGACTGTATTCCTCACTTGGTCTTGGATGGCCAGGGAAGACTTACTCAGGGAAGTGGTAACTAATGTGAACCCTGGTGGATCAGTGAGAGGTAATGAGGTGAGATACCAAGGAGGAGCCATGCATAAACTGTGAATTTCTTGCAGGTATCTGGTGCTTAACTTTTCCTAAACCAAAGTTACCTTTTCATGCCCTAACATATATATCCTCATCCTACATTTTATATCCTCATCTTGTAGAACACCAACCATAGTCATCTTAAACATAGTCCCTCACTCATGTCCTTTATTCGCTCAGACACTAACTTTCTTGAATTCTGTAAAAACGTTTTGCTTTATCTCCTTTCCACTATCCTGTCTTCTGCCTCATTCAGACAGGCCTTCGGTTCCTGCTTGGGTTACTGCCATAGCCCCTAAACTCGTTTCATGCCTCTAGTATTTCTGTTTCAGTGCTTTCACACTTGCTGCTGGTTGGGTTTTTGTATGTGCAAATTTGATTGCTATTTTCTTATTATAAATATGTTAATAGCTCCCCATGGATTTTAGGAAAAAGAAAAAACATTTTGGCTTATTGCAAAACCCTTTTCAACAATTTCCCCTGCAGTTTGCTCTCACGCTTGTAAGAGATTGCTTGTCATCCAATGCTAGTTCCTCTATTTGAAGTGCTATTTGTGCTTCTCTACTAACTACTCAAGTTTTTCAAACATGGAATCAAACATCCTCCTTCCAGGAATCATTCACCAACTCTGTCTTTATTGCCAGTAGTTTTACAGGTTTTAGGTTGTTTGCTTGTACTTTGTCATCAGACGCTATGCTTACTAAAAGCAATGACCATATTCTATTCAACTCTATACCTTTGGCACCTCCCACTCAGAGGGTTACACATAGGCGTGCTATTAGCCATTTATTGTATAATGGGAAATAGGTAGTTTAGGGCCAGATTCCAGAGGTTTCTTAGATATTAAGCTAGTGAGTGTTGCCTTTTCAACAAAGTCAGTGAAGAGGGTTTAAGGGCAAAAGAGACACGTCATTAGAGAGGTCCTTTAGAGAGAGCAGCAGCATTCAAAAACAATGTAGGGGGAAGATAATATTGGTTTTGAGAATATTGTTTTTGTGTTTATCTTGAAAAATATTCATTAAGCAGTTGAAAATACATTTATGGACTGATGTGCACGCTGAAATTCAGATGAGAAGCTGAGCTACTGACAGGGACTTGGAAGCCATTAGTGTAAGAATGGTGACTGAAGCACATGGGTGTGGAAGATAGCATCTTATGAAAAATGTGGTCTGAGTGCAGCAGAGGGGTGAGGAAAGAGTCCAGTGCAATGACAGCATTACAGAGGTGGAACACAAAGAACTGGTGGGAGCAGGCGGGGTTAGGAGTGTGCTGCGTGGTACATGCCGGGGAAGGGAGATTGAATATGCAGACATAGGAGCATATTTTTAAGCATTTATGCTTTAGAACAGGGATGATGATAATGTTTTGTAATCTATATTGTTCGACACAGTAGCTATCAATCAAGCGTGCCTATTGTGTCCTTATAATATGACTAGTTTGAACACCTAAAATTTTAACTTTATTTGATTTTAGTTAAGTTTACACTTTAATAGCCACCTATGGCTAGTGGCTACCTTATTAAATAGCACAGCTATGGAGACATCAAGTAAGATGAGGCTAGGAGAAGGCCAGGTGATTTGACATTTGTTAAGCTGTAGTTTCTATTTTTTCTTGAAGTTTTTAAAAAAAATCCTCACATGAGGATATCTTTATTGATTTAAGAGAGAGAGAGGAAGAGGGGGAGAGAGAGAGGGAGAAGAGAGAAACATTGATTGGTTGCCTCCCATATAGGCCCCAATCTGGGATCGAACCCCTAATCTAAGTATGTGCCCTGACTGAGCAACCTGACCAGGACAAGTAAGCTGTAGTTTTTAGATGAAAGAATGATAACTAAGTTGTAGTGGATAATGCAGTGAATGAAGGTCACGGGTGAGAAAAGTGAGCATGGTGTGAGAACCCTCTTTAAAGAAGTTGGCTTTGAAGCAAAAATAATAATATAGTGATTTGGGGTAAGTAAAAGGACAAAAGGCCAGAGAGGTTCACGGTGCAACAGAGGCGCAAAGACAATTGATTTAGCCTGTCCCTGGGAGTCTCTCGGTGACAGGAGCGCTTTGCGTTATCCTCTGCGATCTAAGCATGCTTCGGCTTGTAAATTAGTTATTTTATTAGATTTAAGATTCATATTTTTTAAAAAAATTATTAATGGTAGGAAGGATTTGGAGGAGCTGCTGTAGGAATGGTGGTAGGCGTGGTAATGTTGGTGTGTGCGACAGCTAGAGGACAGCTGGAGTGAGAGGATCACAAGTCTGGGATTTACTTTTCTGACCTGTAATGAGAATTGTAATAATATTTCTTATTTCATTGTTTTGGTGATAAAGTGCACATGTGCTTATTTTGGCTTTAAAAATAAAGCCTACTCTTCCCAAAATTGACTAGTGTTGAACTCTGAAAATGGCTTGCTATTCACTTGACCCAGAAAACCCCACAAAACTACGCTAATCAAGAGGTTCAAATCTTCGTGTTCTCTTTAAGAACGCTCCTGAAACTGCCCAGGCCATCAAGGGCATGTATATTCGAAAAGCCACCAAGTATCTGAAAGATGTCACTTTCAAGAAGCAATGTGTACCACTCCATCCTTGCAATGGCAGAGTTGGTAGGTTTGCCCAGGCCAAACAGTGGGGCTGGAGCCCAACAAGAGTGCTGAGTTTTTGCTGCACATGCTTAAAAATGCGGAGAGTAATGCTGAGCTTAAGGGTTTACGTGTAGATTCTCTGGTCATTGAGCACATCCAGGTGAACAAAGCTCCCAAAATGATACATAGAATTTACAGAGCTCATGGGCAGAGTAACGCCTACACAGCTCTCCCTGTAGCGCTGAGATGGTCCTTCCTGATAGAAGAGCAGATTCAGATTGTTCCTAAACCAGAAGGGAACATGGCACAGAAGAAAAGGATATCCCAGAAGAAACTGAAGAAACACAAGCTTATGGCCCAGGAGTAAATTCAGCATAAGATAAATACTAATAAAAGTAAATAAAATAAAGACTATTAAAAAGCTGTAAAACATGATTTAAACATTAATTGTAGGAAGGTAGTGTGGTTTCATCTAAATAACTCAGACTTTAAAAACATGAAGTATGGTTTCTAATCTCACATCTTTTACCAACTAGTTGCATGGTAAGAACTGGCTCTTTTTCTTAAGGACAGAATAAGATTCATATAGCCCTTTGTAAACTGTTGAGTTCTTTATTGTTATTTTTCTTATTGAGGTTTGTCTCTGCTTGAAAATTTCAGTCTACATTTGTGAAGTCGTTGCATTATTTTTTAACTGATTGATCCCCCTCCCCTTTTTAAAAGAGTCAAATATTTGTTAATGATTATGAGACAACACCCCGTTGGAAATTTACTTCTACTAGGAGGGTTTTCAGTCATAATGTTAGTAAGCTATTTGAATTTCAAGATGGGAACTTGTGATGAGTGGCTATATAAATTTGAAAACTCATATGATTCACCAAATTTTATCGTTTACTTTCCTCTCACTAAGGACTTGAAAGATTAATTTATCCTTAATCTCCCAAAGATTATTCTCCAACAGACTAATAATAAATAAAACAGACTTTGTCCTCTTAAATTGTTGCTTTAATATAATAGAGTTATGTATTAATAAAACATATTAATATGGAATTCTTTTAAGTCATATTGATAAACTTTAGGTAAGTTTCAAGTACACATTTTTTCAGGTAGAGGTCAGAGAACTCAGTACAATGCTTTTCTCTCTGTTATTTTATACAAAGTCACGATGATATTTAGGGACTTTTAAGAAAAATGCCAGGGTTGCAGATAACTATGGGCCAGTTTCCTCTGCTGAGAGGAGAAGGTCACACACTCCATCCCTGGCTTTGTCTGCCTGCTTGCAAATGATTTGGGGGGACTTAAGAGAAAGGCTGCGGGTGACCTAGCAAAAATCTACCATTCCTTTCATAAAAGTTTATGTTCTACTGACAGATGATTAGAGTCATATTTCTCTATAAATAGTACTTTTTATTTCCCTCTCTCCTCCTCTCTCCTTTTTTTTTTTCTTTTCAGTTTGAAAAAGAGTTTGCCGACCATCAAGAAACACAGGCTCAATTGCAGAAAAAAGAGGCAAAGATTAATGAGCTTCAAGCAGAGTTACAAGCTTTTAAATCTCAGGTAAAATACAGTCTATCCAGAGTGAACTTCAGTATTGAAAGCTTACTGGGGAATCAAAGGTCTTGTAATATCTTCATAGCATCAACATGTTTAAACTATTTTGCCACTTTTTTCAATTTGCATTTTTAGGAATGTTTAAACTTTTACTAACCGATCTGCTTCCTTATGTTTCATTTGGGTTTTGTTCATAATGTCATATTTCCTAAGTAATTAAGCATGAAGAGTAAAAATTCTTTTCATCTTAAGTTTGTCATTCATCACTGATCTTTATCCTACTACAGGAAATTATTGCTCTAGCTATTTATTTTTCAACACCTTCAGACTATGGGTACCTTGCAGTGGAAGATAACCTCTAGCTGAATGAGAACATTTTCTGATAATTTTTCAATTTCCAAAAGTAAACAGATTTAAAACATGACAAAAAAAAAAAAAAAAGGAAGAGAGAGAGCGCGCAAATCTGGATTGTGAAGCAGATAGCTCACATACACCCTCTACACATAAAACATTTTAGGGAGCAAGAAATACATCATCTACATATTTTAAATGGATGAAGATAGGGAGGTAGAATATTCATCGCTTAATTTCTTCTTGTAGATTTATATATAGGACGATGAGCAATTAGTATCATTTTACTATCTTCCCCTTATTCTAATTTATGGTTATGTTGAAATGGTCTCAGGCATACTGTTTTGTATATTGATATACTATTTCCTATATTATTGGCAATTCTTAAAAAGATACTTAGTAGATAGTTTTGATACAAAGGCTGTTTGAAGATACCCTAAGGAGAGTTTTCTGTAGTGTTCAATGAAAAAAATTAAAAGCTCCTACCTACAATTAAATTATTCTCAATTATCTCTTTTTTTCTTTAGTGCACAGAATAACAGTTTATTAAATTTCTTATGTTTCCCAGGTGGTCTTTGTCTTTCGCATTAAAAGGAACATTTGATTGTGTTTTATATTTCAGATAGAGTTATAGACAATGGTTGAAATATTTATCAAAAGTTTTTCCTGATCTGGGCTAATATAAATTTAAAGACTTTCTTTTCTTTTTAATTTCTCCCAGTTGAAGGGTTCCTTATAAATGTACTCTAGAAAGTTCTAGTTTCCAAAAAACATATTCTCCATCTTTGGATATGTTATTGCTGCCTGTGCCTTTATATAAAATGGTAATAAATTTATATTTTGAAACAGATTAAATCCTATGTTGTAAAAATTGTGGACAATTATGTCACATGTTTTTATGGCTATCAAAAGAAGGTCTGGAATTAGGGACTTAATATTGGCCACTATATTCATTTTTGAATAACAACTGACAGATTCTTTCTTCGAATTAATGTGTGTTTCTTGTGAAATCTGTGCATTTGTCTCAAGATACTTTGATGAAAGCTGTGCTGATTATGAAGGTTATGAGTAAAATATGCTCGATTATCTTTGATTTCATTTATTTAGTCACTTAACAACCAAGCATTTTTAGATGTGGGGGATATAATGGTGAGCAAGATAGTCACAGTGTCTGGCATCATGAACAACATATTTCAGGTCAACCGTATTATCAAATAAACCAGTCTAGAGCAGAAATCCAACCAGAGCCTTGCTTTAAGGTGTTAATAGTTTACTGCAAAATGTGCATTGAGTGTGGCTTTAGTATACATACATCCTTAACATTCAAAGGGCAGTGCTATCCAAGATCACAGCAACCCAGAATAACACTAATATTTTTGATAAGGCATATTCTTTAATTTGTGGTTTCAGTTTTTATGACAGTTTTTCTTTGTACTGATCTGAGATGTCAATTTCAGATTTTTATACATGATCTACTTCTCATAATTGTGCCATAAAACGGAAAATGATTAATTAACACTTATTGAATGTGTACCGTTTGCAAGGTAGTTTATATGCATGTATGTGTGTGGCTCAGGATTGAAGTTAATAACTTCAGGAAAATAATCACATCACAAAAATTCCTTATGAACCCAGAACTTCTTTATGACAATCAAAATACATTTATTAAATTCTTACAATGCCATGGAACATAAGGATAGAAAGTGTCCATATTTGTCTCTTCTTCACTCCTGATTTTACCTTGCTTCTGTGTGACATCTGATGCTGTAGAATACCCTTTTTTAGGGGACGGGGGTTAACTCTCTTCACTTTTGACTTATGACCCTGTGCTTGCCTTTTTTTCCCTCTTGTCTTTAATTCATTTACCCTACACATATTTCTTCAGTGGCTGTCATTGGCCAGTCACAACATCAGGTGCTGGGGAAAAAATAGTTGTACAAGCATAGTTACTTCCCTCATAGAGTTATAATCTATCAAAAAAATAAATGCTAATGATTCCGTAAATGGTTATGAAACACTCTTGGTAAGAGCTGTTGAGGAGAAGTAAAAGGTACTATTCGTGTGAAATGAGTGGTCAGATAAGGCTTTCCTGAGAAAGGGATGTGATAGCTAAGATTGAAAGGTACGGGTGAGGAGGATGTTCCAGGTGCAAGGAACAACATGTGCCAGGAACCTGAAACTGAAATGAGGTTGGTATATGCATAGAATGGTAGAGGCAAGTCACTTGACCTGTTCCAGATCACAACATGTCTTTGGAGGTCCTACTAAGAATTGTAGGATTTTTTTGTTTTTTGTTTTTTTTCCCTTAAGGGCAAAGGCATGTTGTGGCAATACTAGTTAAGTCCCTGGATTTTTTTTTTTTAAACTTATTTGAATGCCAGTGTTCTGCAGAATTCTGTACATAGAACTTTCCTCCTGCTCCATACTCTGTACCTAGGTGAACTCCACTTCCCATGGCTTTAACCATCACTTAGAATCTGCTGATTTTCACATCTTTAGATCCATCTACCCATTTCCCTCCTCGACGTCTCTACCTGGATGGTCACGACTCCCTCAACATGGAGAATATTTCTTCGGATAACATTTTTATGAAAAGTTGTAATTCTTAAACTGGGAGTAAACCACTGGAATTTTTAGGTTAAACCACATGAAATTACTGATATTCTATTTTTTTTATTTAAAATAATACATTATTTTTAAGGAAAGTGTATTTTTACATGTTCTGCAGAGTGTTCTTAGTCATGTCTGTTTGTTTGTTTTTTTTATTTATCTCTAGTTTGGTGCCTTGCCAGCTGATATATATACCTCTTTGCCGCTGTCAAAAGAAAATGAAACTGGGCACCCAGCACCTCCTCCGCCTGTGGCACCCCCTGCTCCGCCCCCTCCGCCTCCTCCGCCCCCTCCACCCCCTCCACTACCAGGAATGCCGTTGCCACTCGGTGGTCCTGTGCCTCCACCACCTCCCCTGGGACTTCTGGGTGGTGGAAACTCCCTTCCACCTACCCTGCCATTTGGGTTAAAACCAAAGAAAGAATTTAAACCTGAACTCAGTATGAGAAGATTTAACTGGCTAAAGGTAAAAATATTAAAATAATAATTAAATAAATTAAATAAATAAATAAGTGGAAGAAAACATATTGTTACCTAAATCAAGATTTAATTTTGTTTTAACATGTATAATTTCCAATGAGAACCCTATTCAAAGTGATTTTAAATAAACAGCCTTTTTTAAAAAAAAAAAATCTTGTACATGTTGAAACAAAGCCTTTTGCTCTCGACTAAGGCTTTCTAGTTTATATATTTGGTGGGAGTCAATGTTAGTTGGTTACATAACCTTGGGAAATGCTGTGTAATGTATCTTGGGCTTGAAGAGTTATAGTGCACACGAGCATTGTTAAAGACTATGAGAAATATAATTGAGGAGAAACAAACTTCATTTCATTCAGCTTCAATCCTCAACTTTTTCCCTAATAAAAGTTTAACTTCCTGCAGAAATTGTGTTTGGTTGAACACAGTTTGGAGAAAAATCATACAGGGATTACTTCACAAACATTGGCTGGCGGCTTTGGGCCACAGGGTCAGAAAGTAATGGTTGCTCTGGGACAGATGAAAACACCCATCTATTTATGAATCACTCTTCTCTCTGATTGCAGATCAGACCTCAAGAAATGACTGAAAACTGTTTCTGGATAAAAGCAAATGAAAACAAGTATGAAAATGTGGATTTGCTTTGTAAACTTGAGAATACATTTTGTTGCCAACAAAAAGGTAAGTTTAATATCTTGGTTCTTTTTGTATTTTAATATTTTAACATGGCCACTTTTTATGTATTAACTACCAAAAAGCATTATTTTAAGAGTCCTAGGTATATTTTTACTTTATTAATGGATAAATACATGATTTATTAAAAAGAAATCTTTATGAAGAAAATTTTGTTAGAATATCAAATAAGCAATTTTTAAAACGCAGATGATTGAGACAAAACTTAAATTTCTATATAGTACATTTTTTGAAGGTGTTCTAAGTTAGATTTTCATAAAGGAACATAATTTTAGAGAGAATTTTGTCATGAAAATTTTTTTTTGTCAATGAGGAATAGTATAAACAAAAGCAAAATGTGAGCCTTCCTCTAGTCAGATTTTAATATTTAGTATTACAAGGACTGTCACACAGTTTAATTAGTATGAATCATATGAGATAGAAATAGCAGTTTTAAAGAGTATTTTAAAAGTTTGTGTGAAACAAAAGTAAATGGGTAAGTTATAAGATCTTTTCATTAAAAGTAATGGAATTTATTTTTAAAATTGTTTTGTAATTTTGATTTTTTATAAAACAATTATATTTAGATATCACTCTTGTCTGTAAATTGTATTTTATTTCATCAATTTCCTAGGTCAGCATCACTTGTTTTAAGGCTGATACCCATTTATACTTTTTTAAAAAATTGTTTATTCTATTACAGTTGTCCCAATTTCTCTTTGTTTCCTTTTACCCCCCTCCACTCAGCCCACCCCTCTTGCCCACAGTCAGTCCCTTCCCCATTGTCAGTGTCCATGAGTCATTCATACATGTTCTTGGACAACTTTAATTTTTAACTATTATAGATCATGATTGGTTTTAGATCAGTGATTACCTTTAATTTTCAAGAAGGGACCCACAGACTTATATTCTTTATATCCCTGGGCTCATGGAGCATGGAGAGAGAGCTGGAGGGGCGTGATTGTACTGAATGGAGATGGGAAGTCTTGATTTCTTAAAATGCCTACTGTGTGCGAGGCACCACACTAGATGCTTTATGTATTTGTTTTAACTTGATTGTCACAGCAGCTCAGGGATGTTCATTGATACCAAAAAAATAAAAAATCATTTATGTTTCTTTGAAATGCTTTTTAAAATATAAATGTAAATTAGACACTCTTTCTAAAAAATAATTGTAAGTTAGGTACACTAAAAGGTAATTGTAAATTAAGGTGGTTTTCTAGAATGTGTGCTAAATCCAAAGTCTTTAGCAGGTATTTATGAGCATTATTGGTTTTGACCAAAATAGTAAAAATGATATATTTTGATCTTTGAAAATGGGGAATTTTCTCTGCAAACTTACCCTAGGAAATCTTGTGAAGTAAGCAGGTCTTAATTGTACCTTTTGATTATGGAGAATCAGGATTTTCTTTGAATAAAATTAGTGTACTCTTTAGGCAATCAAGGCAAATATATGGCAGTTAAAATGTATTTGCATGTAAAAGACTTCAGAATTTCAGATTTCATAATCTGGAATTGATTACTTTTCCCTTTGCTTTCCTAGTAGGTGCAAATGGAGGTACCCAAAAGCTGTTTAAGTAATACTGCCATCCAGCTACTCTCCTTTTTTTTCCCATCTTTATCTGATTACTTTCTTAATTAATGAGGCTCAAAAGGGAAACTTGTTAGCATGTCTTTAATTTAGCTGCAGTGTTAGCCCTAAATGAAATAATTGAACCTTTAAAAAATTCTTAAGTCATCTAACTTTAGCCTTGAGATTCAAGGTTGGAAAAAAACCACTGTATTTGCTCAGTCTAACACCAGTTGTAGAGGTTAAGGTGAGGAAATGATGAGCATTTTCTGAATATTATGTACTTGCATCCCTCTTGGTCTCCGTACATGCTGTCCCCTCTGCCCTGAATCTCTCTCTCTTTTGACTTGGAGACTGGCAGAAGCCTATGACTTCTATTTTCTCACTTTAAATGGTACCTTCTTTTTTCTGTGACTGTGGATGGTATCTCCATGGTGAATAGAAAAGATAGGGAAGCCCAGGATTGTAGCCCTGGGCAATCCCAACACTTCACAGTGCCAACAGGAGATGGGCTGTAAATGTGACTTTTTTTTTTGGTCTGAGTTTTAAAGAATAATTCCTAGTAAGCATTAGTTGAGGACCCTCAATTGAGAGTGCTTTATTTAGGCATGACTAATAGTCCTGCCTTATTGGAAAAGGCCATTTATTGCTGCTGTCAGAAAGTCAGGATTCTGTATAGGTATTTTCTATTTTCTAGCAAAGATGAGAAAGGAAGGCATGAGAACGCTGTCTGGGAAGCTGAGACAGGACCAGGGGCTGGTGGAGTGGACAGGTGGCTCTTTCGGGCCTCTGTTCAGGGGGTGGATGCTGAAGCACTAGGTCCAAATGTTAACATTTACCAGCCCCTTATGTCTCCAAAGGTTACTTTCTTTGAGTCAATTGTGTAATTTCTGCAGAATTCAAAATTAAAGCTAGTCACTTATTTATTGTTCAGTGCAAAGTAGAAATATAGTTGCTCTCCACTCCATAGCACAAAGGGAAAAGTAGAGGCCTTCTCTGCTGGTTGATTTTCATCACTGGTTTGCCTCACAACTTGGCAGGGAGGCTCAAAGGATTCAGATGGCCAGTGTTTTGTGGGTTTTTAGAGAAATTGGTTTCTCTGAGGGTTTTTGTTTGTTTGTTGTTTTTGTTTTGTTTTTTTTTAGTAATTCTTTTGACCAAGAATCGGGGCATTTTTGACAACATGGAAGAACCTCAAAGGTATTATGCTAAATGAAATAATATGTGCTCTCTTGTATGTGGAATCTTAAAAAAAAAAAAAAAGAAAGAAAATCTCATGCATACAGACTGGCGGTTTGCCAGAGGGGGACAGTGGGGGTGGGGTGGTGTTTGAGAAACAGGTGAAGGGGATATAAATTAATTTTTTTAAAAAGAGGAACGAAGGCGATTTCTCTGATTACAGAGGTAGATGTTCCTTCCCAGGCATTTAAAATGGTAGATGCCAACCCGTTGTGCATGCTAAGCATTTGAAATAGGGGCGAAGAAAGCGGAGCTGATTCCAGTCATTTAAATAGAACCTTAAAATTTTCTGTTACACATTTTTTATTTTTTGTTACAAGGTACTTTTTTCTTACAGAAGGCAGTATTTCAAGTTTCTGGGACTTTTAGGTTTCAGAGTTCTTGTACCCGGAGAGTTAGTAAAGGAAGAAGGACTTACACCGCCTCTAGACCCCCTGTGGTATACTGGTCCATGAGCTGGGTCGTCCTCTTGTTACCTTGTTTAATCTGTATCACTTCTCTCCTGAGGTTTTCTCTTGCAAAATGGGTCTCACTCTCCCGAATCCCACCCTGCCCCAGCCTCTCTTAGATATTGCACGATGTTCTTGGTGAGAGCTTGCACATTCCTCTTTATTCATGTTGCTCTTCATTACATCTCTTTGCCTTTTTTTTTTCAGTTTGATTTTACTTATTTTGTTTTTGAAGCTTATCTCCCTGTGACATCTGTAAGATTGCTTCAGCTGGAAAGTGCCAGTGTCATATCTGAAGGAATACAGGAACCTTTCTCTAAGTTTAAGATTGGTGAAGGACAATGTTAGTAACATTGAATCTTTTGATTCCAAGTTTTATGTTGCACACAACCAATTCTATGAAAAGGTTTTAGTGCCAAAGAACCCCACATTCATGGGAAAAATGGTCGAAGTGAACATCTATGAACCAGGAAAGCGTTTTATGAAAGGACAGCGAGTATCAGATGCCAAAGGATACACCCATCCATCAGCAAACCATTAGCCAAAGGAGAAGTTTCAGGTTTAACAGAGGTTTCCCTGGATTTCCTGGGATGACGACCCCGCCTATTCACTTTAGTAAACAAATCTGGAAAAGCCAAAACATCTAAAGCAAAATATGGTATTTAAAATTTATTTTCCTTAGTAACTGCATTTTCCTCATTGAGAGAAAAATAAGAAAAACAAAAAAAACTTTTCCTGTGAAATCAACATTTGTTCCTAACTCACTTGAAGCTTTTAAATGCCTTCTTTTTCTATTTAAGTATCTCATTTTGGTTTCATTGTGTCTCTCAGTTCTAAGTTTTTGAGATATGTCTTAGCTTTCCATATATTAAATCCTTCTGAAAATAACCTGTGAACATTTTTCTTTTTCTGTTTCTTTTTCTCATTTTTCCTCTCAGTCCATCCCACTTTTTCTCTTTCCTGTATTTGTCTATCCATATTGAAGTCAACAGATATTTATTGGGTATACGTTGTATGTCAGGCCTCGTATTGTTTAAAACTGGGGACACGAATGAGAAAGGCAGGCATGTTTCCTGTTTTCATGTTGCTTTTAGAGTCTCAATGAGACTCAGTCAAGTTCAAGAATGAGGAGTGGAGCAATAAATGCTGATTTTGAATTTAGAAAAGAATGATGTATTTTATGGTCTTTGGCTTCTGTTAAGAATTAACAAGGTTAGAAAAGAACATTATAATATCTCTTTGATATTTAATCACAATATTTGTATATTGAACATTTGGTATCATCAGAATGATGCTAATGACCTGTGTATTTTTTACCAGATTGGAAGCATCTGTTGGTTAATTTTTACAGGCTGTTGGAAAATAGATTAAAGTATACTAACAGGTTATTGGTGTTGGATTTATCAACTAAAATTAATATTAATTACTTTCATTATTCACAAACTGTTAACTTAATAGGGATTAAAGGGCTTTCTGAAAGTATATGAATTGTCTAATTCAGTTAGACCGATTTATTATGAAAATGTGATTCCACAATTGTTAGCTTCCTGAAGTAATCACATTTTATAACAGGTGCATCGTATTTGCCAGATAGGGCCAATAAAGTGGTTTATAAATATTTCTCAACTGAACAGTTTGGCATATGGAAACAGTTAATGGATTACACAGTTAAAAACAAATCAAGCTGCGATTTCTGACATCATAGTTCAGTGGACAAAATACTGGGGTAGAGAGTAATTACACTGTGGATTATCCCAGGGACTTGGCTGTGTTCAGGATGTTGCTTTGTATTAGAAACACAGTTTATTCTTCTATGTGAACAGAAGTGTATAAAAAATACTTAACTACCTCACAAGCCTATATTTAGATGAACAGTATAATTTCTAACAGGGAAATATTTCTTGGGAATGCATTTGAATAAAGACATGATGCCAAAATTAATGTAACATATCTTAAACTTCTTCAAGATTTCTTTAAAAAACATTTGACAAACACCAATTTGGAAAGATTGGGGAAGAAGTCAGTGGAGAATTAAATATTTCTCTAGGGGATGTATCATTTGTTTCTTGTCTGTGGCTGAATTTATCATTTGGTTCTGTGTCTGAATTTCAAAAAAATTAGAGACTTAAGGAAATTAGGAGACAGGTCAGGAATGTCTTGTTTCACCATTAGAAAATATCTCATTGTTACCAATTATATTGAATTCCATGTTGGGTTCCTGGAGGAATAGCAAATGACTCTGGAAGCTTTTAGAGAAATAGAACCTAAGAGAAAGGCTGTAGAGAGTTTACTTAGCTTGGAGCCACAGGCAACTTTCAAATCCACCAAATGTTTCAGTTGTGGGCTTAGTTACACTGCATATCTTTGGCATTTTGAAGGTCCCTGTAAATAGGCATATTTCTTAAATATTGTACAGAAGCTATACATAGAAAGGGAGGAGGATTGGACTTGTATTGGGAGGAATGTGCCCATTACAGAGTTTTTCCCCCCCACTCCTTTTTTTTTTTCTCCTTTCATTTTCTTCTTCCATCAGAGAGAGGAATTTTATTAGGTAGGGCCCTAGATTCAACTCGAGCCACTTGACTAGTGTTGGGGGGATGCTGTATCCCTTCCACATTACAAGTTGACCTTGGTATTTTAATTCTGCTGACAGTTTCAGTGGTCTACCTGTACTTATGGTCCCTTAAAAAAATTGTAAATTCATTAATTTCATTGTTATCACACACCTTTTTCTCCCAGGATTTCTCTTCCATTTCCTGGATCTTCTCTCTTATGCCCTAATTACCCTGTGCTTCCCCGTTGCCCTGTGGTTGCTCAAAGCATACTTCTTTAGTCTTTGTCTTGTCTGCATTATGTTCTGTCACTCAAAACTCCCACTCATTATTAGCGCACAGTATTATTCATCTGAAGGTGTACCGTGTTCTGCCGTGTATTATGTGCACTTTTTTGCCCAAATTTTTTAGGGAAAAATAAGGATGCGCATTATACATGTATAGTTCTAAATCTGTATCTATAGAAATGTTTTTAATTCTTTTTATTTGTGTTTACGCATTAAAAGAGTAACTCTAGAAAGCAATAATGATATCCCACATATAGAAAATAATACCCTGGAATATGATAATTGGTCTTATTTCTAAATATAAAAAAATAAAAAAATAAAAAATTGAATTAAAAAATTAAAATGAAAGATTTTTGTTTTCCCCTGACAGGGCCAAAAATGTAGGTGCACATTATACATGGGAGCTTATTATACATGGTAAAATATGGTAAATGAGGCCCATCCTTTTGAATGCACAATTTTAATCTTAAAACGGTATTTGTAAATCTGGCTCTTTGGTTTTCCTCTCGTCTCCCTCTCCTCTACTCCTCCCTGCCGCCTACGCCCACCTTCCCACACAATACCAGCCAGGCTTGGAAGAGATGGGCCCACATGGAAGAGATGAGGTTATATTGTAACCTCAGGCCACCCTTGGAGCACAGGGGGAGAGCGGGTCGTCCTCGGAGAAGCTTTAGGAGATGAGGGGGCTTCGTGCCGGATGATGTGCTTTGGGAATTTGATATTAAATGGTGTAGTAAAATTTTTTGTAATAGAAAAAACTTTCTGTATAAAAATAACTTTATTATATATTTTATAACCTTGAATTTCCTGAATTAGATTTTGTTGTCATTATATATTCACATGTTTAGGTAAGCTGAGTATTTCCTTTTCCTTTAAGATGAAATCATTTGGATAGATGATCTTATACCTTGTAAGATACTCTGTGCATTTAGCACAAGTTTTCACATGTATTTCATGGTATGTGAGAAGAATGCCAGGTTAGAGACCTTTGGTTATCACAGCTCTAACTTGTCTAAGCACATGTTTTTGTTTTGAAAGAATGGCTTTTTTGATCCAGAGACACTGTAGTCCAAGAGTCTAGGAGTTCTTAACCTGGGATGTTGGATAAGGAAAAAAGAAAAACAAACCAAACACAACATTGTCACTTTCACTAATCTCCGATTGAAATTTAACATTTTCTTCAATTATAAATCTGTGCAACAAATACAGTACCTATTTTTCTACCTGTAAAGTTCATATATCATTCATATGACATTAGAATCAGTTCAGATGTATCCAAATATCACTGTGTATATGTCCAAATATCATTGAAACTCATCACTACTTCAAAATTAGAGTACTTACTAGACCTGCAGCTAGATCTTGCTATTTAATACATTTATAAAGAAGCATATTTTGTCTCCCTCCAGGAAGCGGATGCTGAGATGCCAGAGTGCAAGAGGTATTTTTAGGGGGTAGAGGGTGGGTAATACATGTGAAAGGTAGAAGTAGGGGAAAGCAAATCTGGACAGGAAGAACCGTAGGCCATGGTGAATCCTCAGCGCCCCCAGCTCGGAGGGAGCTCTGGCACACAGCCAGGCTGCAGTACTCCTGCCGTGCTCGGGCACTGGCTGGAGGATGCCCGGGGACACTGTGGCCTTGGCTTGAAAGCTAAGGAGGATCCTGAGGGTGCTGATAACTTGCAGTTTGTGAGCTAAAAGCACTCCATGCAACTGAGTGGAAAGCTCACTTTGGAAGTGAGATTTGAAAAGTGCATTTTCTTGGCTGCCATGTATATACGTTGTTAGTTCAGAAACTAGTGTCCAATGCATTTTGATATCTGCATTGGAGTATCATTTGCTTCCTTTGAAATCCAATGTAGTTTTTTAAATCCTCATCTGAGGACATTTTTTCGTTGCTTTTTTAAAGAGAGAGGAAAGGGGGGGAGAGAGCGAGAGAGAGAGAGAAACAGTGATGTGAGAGAGTAACACTGATTGATTGATTGCTTTCTGATATGTGCCCTGACCAGCAGCATTTCCATCTATGGGATGATGCACCAACCAACTGAACCACATTGGCCAGGAAATCACTATATAGTTTTGCACTTATTTATTGGTTTTTTGATGCTGTCTTTTTTTTATTGTTTATTCTATGACAGTTGTCCCACTTTGTTTTTTCCCTTTTGCCTCCCTCCACCCAGCCCACCCCTCTAGCCCACAGTCAGTCTCCTCTCTGTTCTATACATTCCCTCACAAAAGGTAGGAGTTTCTTCTGTCTTTCTGCTGTGTAGTATTCCATTGTGTAAATGTACCACAGTTTCTTAATCCACTCAACTACTGATGGGCGCTTAGGTTGCTTCCAGCACTTGGCTATTGTAAATAGTGCTGCTGTGAACATAGGGGTGCGTAGGTTCTTTTGAATTGGTGTTTCAGGGTTCTTAGGGTATAATCCCAGCAGTGGAATCACTGGCTTATAAGACAGTTCCATTTTTAATTTTTTTAAAAGATTTACTTATTTTTAGAGACGGAGAAGGGAGGGAGAAAAGAGGGAGAGAAACACAAATGTGTGGTTGCCTGTCATGTACTCCCTATTGCAGACCTGGCCTGCAACCCAGGCGTGTGCCCTGACTGGGAATTGAACCAGGGACCTTTGGATTTACAGGCCAGTGCTCAACCCACTGAGCCACACCAGCCAGGGAAATTTTTATGAGGATATTCCTTATTGTTTTCCACAGTGGCTACACAAGTCTGCATTCTCACTCACGGTGCACTAGGATTCCCTGTTCTCTACATCCTTGCCAGCACTTGTTTGTTGATTTGTTAATGATGGCCATTCTGACAGGTGTGAGGTGATATCTCATTGTGGTTTTAATTTGCATTTCTCTGATGGCTAGTGATGTTGAGTATTTTTTCATATGTCTATGGGCCACCTGTATGTCCTCCTTGGAGAAGTCTCCATTCAGGTCCTTTGCCCATTTTTTAATTGTGTTGTCTTAACTGGAGTTGAGTTGTATGTGTTGTTTATATATTTTGGAGATTAAATCATTGCCCAGTGTATCATTGGCAAATATGTTCTCCTGTACAGTTGGTTCCCTTTTCATTTTGATGATGGTTTCTTTAACCGTGTAGAAACGTTTTAATTTGATGTAATCCCATTTGTTTATTTTTTCCTTTAATTCCCTTGCCCTAGGAGATATATCAGCAAAAATATTGCTATGTGGGATGTCTGAAGTTTTGCTGCCCATGTTTTCCACTAGGATATTTATGGTATCACAACTTATATTTAAGTCATTTATCTATTTTTAGTTTTTTCTGGTGTATGGTATAAGTTGGTGGTCTAGTTTCACTTTTTTTTTCCCCCCCAGTCCAGTTCTCCCAACACCATTCATTGAAGATACTGTTTTTACTCCATTGTATGCTTGTGCCCCTTTGTCAAATATTAAGTGACCATAGAGAGAGGGCTTCATTTCTGGGTTCTCCATTCTCTTCCATTGATCTGTGTGTCTGTTTTTATGCCATTACCACACTGTCCTGATTACAGTGACCTTGTAATATAGTTTAATATCAGATATTTTGATCTCTCCAACTTTGTTGTTCTCTCTCAGGATTGCTGAGGATATTTGGGGTCTTTTTTGGTTCCATATAAATTTTTGGAGTATACAGATCTAAAACAAACATTTTTGCATTTAAAAATTATTCTGCGAAGGGGTCCAATTCTCTGACTGCCAATAGGGTCCATGGCAATAAAGGTTATGAACCCTGCTGTAGCCTTTCTGATTTGTAGGTGTGAGGTGGAGGTGGAGGCCTGGGTCCTATCTCCACGGCTGCCTATTCATGTACAGGGATGGGCAAAAGTAGGTGTACAGTTGTTTGTATGGAAAAAGACATGCAGCTATGGTTATTACAATAGCTTTATTAACTTTGGGTTTTGCGTACTCACAACTGTAAACCTACTTTTGCCCACCCCATATATATGGTGGTGGTGGTTTTTTTTAAATTCCCAGGGCCAATCCAGTATCTGTAATGAGATATTTCATCCATTTTTTAATCTACTTTAACAACCTATTGTTATGCATTTGTTACTCAAAGCATATATCAAAACTGAAAGAATGTGAAAATTTTAATTAGACAATAATAAAACAGTATTAATAATTTCTCGTTTTTAGCAGTTATGTTTACGTCACTTATATAATTTTATTTGCTCCCAAACCAATCCTGTGAAAGAACCATGGTAAATACTGGGTCCATTTTATATTTAAGAAAAAGTTCCACGTTTCAAGTGAAGTTCAGCTAAAAGGAGCCACCACTTTGAACAGAATACAGATGTGAGTCTAAAGCTATTGCTCCTTCTGTTATGCCACACTGCTTCCCTGATTTAAAAAAAAAACAAAACAAAACAAAAAAATCTATTACATTTCATTTGAAGTTCTCTTCTTCGATTTAAAATAATTTTCCTTTCATCTCCTGCCACCTTACCACTCCCCTATAGCAGTTCACCTCATCCCACAATTTATATTATAGGCTTTAAAAACTTGCCATTTTTTTTTGTTGAGTCCTCTTTCATCATTTGGTACCTCTATTCACTTCTGTAAGTATTTGAGCTGTAAGCACTAACACCATGCTGTGGAGTGTGCAGGAGAAGTAAGGGACTGTGGCGGCCATGCTGCCAAGTGAGTGACCCTGGCTTTTACAGCTGTGGTTTTTTCCTCCATAAAACAGGGAGATAACACCCATTTCACAAGGTTTTTGTGAGGATTATAGAATGAATATTTTAAAGCCTCTTTTGCAGTGCACAGCTCATTGTAGTTGCTTGGGAAATACTAGCCGAGCTTAACTTTAGAGAATGCAGGCTTGGAAAGTTTGGTGTATCATCTCTGAATCTTCCACAGTTGTTAGCAGTTCAATGATCTCCCTCCTACTCGGGCCCCACCTCCAAATGAAGCTTCTTAACCATGAAACTGCAGTGTTAACTGACCTATTAGTAGTCACATCTGATATAACACTGGTCTGCACCATTGACTTCAGAAAATAATAGAAGATTATTCTGTATACCTTTTTTCTTTCATATTTGTGTATGTCTGAACTGGCAAATAATTTAAGTTCCAGTAGAGAGGGATCTATTGAATCAGGAATAAATATAAAGACTTGTTTGGGGTTTTATTGCCTCCTTTAAAAATTTTTTTACATGGTTTTTTTTCTTTCAGTTTATGAGTTTTAATAGAGCTGCCTCCCAATGACTTTGTAACTTTATGGAATTTAAAAACAACATTTTAAGTTTGCTTTTTTGGTGTGACTTAGTTTTAGAGCAATGAACTGATGAGAGGGATTTGAAAAGCTTGTTGAGTTCTTTATAAAAACTTACTGGTTCTTGTTAATAATTCATTATTACTTTTAACAGGTATTTACAGTTGCAAAGATTAGAGAGGATGGTATGGACGGCTTGATATAATTATGGAACAGGGATGCATTAAGACATAGGAAACCTTTGGCTGATAGGCAAATACCAGTGCCAAGTAGAGCTTGTGGCCTAAATTCTCCCCAGGGTTTACAGGAAGGATGATAACTGTTAATTTTCATAATGTGCTAGCAGAAGGTTCAGAGAAGTGATAATTTTTCCTTTTCTTCTCCTGCAGTTTTGTGGTATAAGCTAAAAAAATTATTTTGGTGAATCATGCACTCGTTGAAATTCTACCATTTTGACCTATAAGAACTTCATTTGGTTCAGCCTAATTCTTGTTTCCTAAACTGGTGACAAATTATAGAAATACATAAAGAGCTTTCTTTAGTTGATAGCTTAATTGAACATGAGTATTGATATTTCTACTTCTCTAATAGCTTGTAATGGATAAGGCTGCAAAACTCTTGAACTGAAAATTTTTATCTCGGAATGATTTATAGCCCCCAAGTCTAAGTTTGGAATACCTTGGAATTTTTCATGTTGCATTAGTGTATGTGAATCAGTCTTTTCTATTGAATCTATGAGAAAATTTGCTTGCAGGAAACACTACCCCAGTTAGAAGTAGTTTAAACCACTGTGGTTGGTGGGCTCAAAGGTTGTAAACAATATCCCAATTATCTCAGGACTCTAGAGAGCTTCCTGTCCATTTTCTTAGCTTTCTCTCCAGTTTCAGCAGAACTTAGCTAGCAAAGGTGGGAGTAATTATGCTCACAAATGAGAACTCGGGGAGAATTCATTTCTTATCTTTTTCAGCTTCTAGAAGCCACACATATTCCTCAGTTTGTGGCCCTCCTTCCTCTAATCTTCAAAGTGAGCAGTCAGTCCTCAAGGCCATCTCTCTCACCTGACGTCCCTGATTACAGACTCTCACCTAAGCCAGTAAAGGTTCTTTTAAAGCCTCCTGTGATTAAATTGGGTCCCCCTGGATAATCCAGGCTAATTTCCCAGTTGTAGGGTCTTTAACCTTAATCACATCTGCAAAAGTTCCCTTTTCCATGTAAGGTAACATACGAGGTCTGTCTGGAAAAATCCAGCCATTGTTAACATAATGAGAACAGTTTGCATGACATCCATGTAACCTGGCAGCCAAGGAGAGGGGGCTGGAATGTGCATGCATAAACAATGACAACTTTAGTGTACTAGTCAATGGGGGCAGCAGACACCATTGAGCAAGCATGTATACTGTGTGGTCATCACATTCAAAATGACTGAATGAGTAGAGCAACATATCTGCATCAAATTTCGTATTAAGCTTGAACATTCCTCTGTGGAAACTATTTGGGTGATTCAGAAGGCCGCGGCTATGGGCCACTCTTGACTGGCAGCTTCATCACGACAACACACCTGCTCATGTGTCACATCTTGTGCAGAGTTTTTTCGCAAACACCCAGCTGACCCAGCACTCCTGCAACCCAGATTTGATACCCTAGGACTTTTGGCTTTTCCCAAAATTAAAATCACCGTTGAAAAGGAAGCGATTTCAGACCATTGATGAGATTCAGGAAAATACGACGGGCGGCTGCTGGCAATTGGGAGAGCTCTGTGAGGTCTCGAGTACCTACTTTGAAAGGGTCTGAGGCATCATGTCCTATGTCCAGTATTTCTTGTATCTTGTATTTTCTTCAGTTAATGTCTCTACTTTTCATATTACATGGCTGGAGACCCTCTGGACAGACCCCGTATTTCAGGTTCCAGGGACTAGGAAATAGACATTTTTGGCAGAGGAGGATGGGGACTAGAACAACTGGATGCCATAAAATCTCAATGTATCACGAAGTACTTGGCCCTGTCAATTTTGCACATTAAAATTGTCACTTTCCTTAGCCCTGAATTTTCTTTGCAGGAATGCCATTATAGGGTCCTTGGGTATTTTGACTTAATTTTTTTAAATCATTTGTTCTATTTACATTTATTGAGCTTTAGAACTTTATAATTATATTAACATATGTTTTTGTTATCACAATTAGGTGCTTTTCTGGAGTTTTAGGAAAAATCCTTATATCTTTTCAAGAGTCAGGAAAGGTTTTTTTCCCCCCTTTTATTCAAATTATATTTAATTAATGCAACAGGTATCGTCATTTACTGTATATTTTCCAGTTTATAATATATACTCTTAATTTTATTTTTTCTGGGAAATTATTAAGTTGTCTCTCCATATTTTTAACCTCACCGTCTTTTTTTTTTTTTTTTCCAAACCAGAAATACCCTCCAAAAACCTAGGGTAAAGTACCACTGGCATTTAAAAACAAATTGGTTCTTGACTTTAACTTGTTACTATGCATTTTAAGAAGGAAAGAGAGACTAATTCTAATTTAGGAAAAGAAATGTATTGTATTTTATACATTATTATTATTATTTTTTAAAGATTTTATTTATTTTTAGAGAGAGGGGAAGGGAAGGAGAAAGAGAAGGAGAGAAACATCAATGTGTGGTTGCCTCTCACATGCCCCTTCCTGGGGACCTGGCCCGCAACCCAGGCATATGCCCAAACTGGGAATCGAACCAGCAACCTTTTGGTTCGCAGGCCCATGCTCAGTCCTCTGAGCTACACCAGCCAGGGCTATACATTATTAATTTTTGGGAGATAACTGTATTTACATGTCTTTTGAAAAACTTAATACTTTCCTTACCTTAAATGTTGTTTTTATATTTTAAAGTACAGATTTTTACTCTTGTTTTATGGTGTTTCATAGCACATTTTTATCTGAAAAATGTTTATTTTTTGTTATAGACTTTGGGAAGAGAGACCCTTTCCAAGTTCAACTATTACTCAAACCTAATAAGCATCTACAAATGACATGAATATATAATTTCATTACAGTCTGGAAAATATATTATTATAATTGCATATTTCACTGGATAAATTAAAATATATATAAAAAAGTTTATTTTAATTGGAAAAATTCCGTCACCGAAGGAAATCACATTTATCAAAAGATGTAATGCAGCTACATTTCACACAAAATAAGCAATTTATTTTAATTTAATTATTGGCTCTTAGTTATTTGACAGTCTACTCTTCTATCATAATATTGCTTTAGACTAGTTCTTCCTGAAGCAGCACTGTTCTTCCTTCTTTAATCTTCTTTTCTTTTTCAATTAGAGAACCAATTATTTTTCAGGGTTTCACGGGTCACACTGGGACACTTTGGTTCTCTGCTCTCATCGCATAAGTTTTAACTCAAGTTGTAATAGCCAATGGGATAATTGTGTTTGTTTTTAAATGTGGGATGTTAGTCCTTAGAACTTTTATGTTGTTCTCTTTTAAAATTACCCTTTTCTTCTATTTACTTCATTTAAAATTTTATCTGTATAAAAGTGAACATAGACTTTTTAACTTGACCAATCATTTGTATTTCCATTACTTGTTTTACAAGATTTAGCAGTGTTTTCAATACCCATAACAAGGAAGAGAGCAGTTTGTACAGCTTCCGTGTGGTAACCAGGCTTCTGTAAGAGTTTACTCTATGTGTGTATGTATATAAGCCTATATGTACATATATACACGCGTATATATAAAAGAATGTTGTTAAATCAGTGTATAATGGATAATTCAAAATTGACTGGCCACTGGATTGTTCCACTTTTTACAATCTTTTTTAATCAGCAGGATTGTTGAGTACAGAGAAGGCAACATGATCATCCCCTGCCCACTTTTGTGTCTCTTAGGTGTACTTATTCAAAATTGCTATTTTTGTGAATGTGTTCTTGATGAACAAGCATAACCTACAACCTCAATAAATCAAAATTTCTCATTATTTTTTATTATATTAGGGTTGTAAGAAGGCCAAAGCAGCTGTTGGGAGGGGGCGGGGGGAAGAAATGAGAGAAAGGAGCTGACTTACACAGTACAGGGAAGAATGAGCGCCTGCTCAGCCCCAGGACCTGCACTCTGCCCTTACATTGCACGCTTTAGGCCTTTGTCCCTTTTTAATGTGAAGAGGCTGAGGTTCAGGGTAGCTAAAAGTCTGGCCTTCAGGGCTGCATCATTACAAAGTCAAGAATTCATTTCTGCCTGATTTCATACCATGTGGTGTTTCCCATCCCCTGGTGGGACTCTAGAGAAAGGAGGGTGGGAAGGGCACGTGGGCACGTTGGAAGGAGCCTCAGGGGAAGTCCACGTGGATTGGTTTGGAGATGACCCTATTATCAGCCACCGACTACCTGTGTAACACAATGACATCTGTTTTGGTTCTTCAAAGTTTAAAAGCTGTGATAGTCATTTCATTCATTACATTCATTCTCTAGCTTTTATTTTTCCTGAATAACTTCCATACTCTTTTCTCATGTTCTTTCCCTTTTTACGGCAGCAATGTGAGCTCTCTGGATATCCCATTTACCATAGCCCACATGTGCACACATTCTAAAGGAAAACTAAGAGAAGAACTGCCCTGTCAGGCATTCGTAGCCTTCTGCAGTCAGCGCCAACTTGTACTTCTAGCTGTATTCTTACTGTTTTTCTATTCTGCACACGATACTGTAGTAACCTTGCTTTACTTTTTCACTAAATTTGTGCATTTTCTTGCTTCTGTGTTTCCACTTACTCTGAATGTTTTATTTTGCAGTCCCTACCCATTCTTTCTCTCCTAGGGAAATTCCTCACGAGAACCGCTGCTGCCTTATTGACAATACTACATCTTTCACTAGGTGAGGCGTTGGAGAGCCTGCCTCGACCCTGCCTCTGGCCTCCACAGTTGTTTCTCCTGATTTCATGTGGTTGAGCCCTTTCTGTACTGGGAGAAAGCCAAAGCCTTTGGAAAGCCCTCTCTTTCCTGCTTCTCTGTTCTTTACCTTCATCTCTTACTACTGTTCCCTCAGTTCTTTCACTTCATCCACACTGGAGAGCCTCTGTGCTATACTCAGATACGCTAGATACCCTCCTGTCTTAGTCCTGAAATATTCATAGTTTTAGATACCTGTTTCATAAAGCTCCTTACCACCACAAGTCTTGACTCAGATGTTGCCTTCTCAATGAGGCCACATTTTCCATGCCCCCAACACCCACCTCAATCCCCTGACTTTGTGTATTGCTTATTTATTATATGTTTCATTTTCTCTCTCTGCACCAGACGGAATTTAAACTCTTTTAGGAGAGGGATCCTTATTTGCTTTGCCGATACATCCTAAGCACCTAGAAGAATGTCTGCCACTTAGTGGGCACCAAAAATTAATCTTTGCTGAATAAATGAATGGAATTTCTTTCCTTTAAAACAGAAATATAATAATTTCAAACTCCCCCAGCAAACTGTCCTTTTTCATTTTCAGCAAATAGAAATTTTGGAAGGAGATAATTATGATTTAAACAATCTAGAGTCCAATTTACTTTGCTAGTGAAGACTCTGTCACTGAGTAAATAACAGGCTCTTTTGTAAATTAGGTAAAAATTTCAGAGAATAATAAAGGTGATTGAGAATGGTAGGTTCAAAGTCTTGATTCTAAAACAATTTATTGTTATTTTCTCTTTTAGCAGCAAGAATCAATACAAGGAGGAAAGAGCTTAGGTAAATTCTTTGGTATTGGTGGATGCACCTTGATTTGATGTCTGCAAAGCAGGAATAGCTGTTAGCATACAATTTATAGCACATTTTATATTTTTTTCCCTGAAAATGGCTCCTTTGTTGGGTTGATTTCTGTGTGTGTGTGTGAGTGAATTGAGCTGAAATTCACATTACATAAAATTAACCATTTAAGAGTGAATAATTCGGTGGCATTTAGTATATTTCCAATGTTGTGCCACCACTGCATCTGTCTCATTCTGAAGTATTTCCACCAGTCCAAAGTCTAAAAAAAACAACAACAAAGCATGTGCTTATTAAGCAGTACCTCCTCAGTATCCTTTCCCCTCAGCACTGGCAACCACCAGTCTGTTTTCTCTATGAGTTTATTCTGCATGTTGCACATAAATGAAGTCTTGCAATATATGGCCTTCTGTATCTGACTACTTTCATTTAACAGAGTATTTTTGAGGATCACCCACATAGTAGCGTGTATCAATACTGCATTTCTTTTAATGAGTGAATAATATTCCGTTGCATGTGTATACCATGATTTATTAATCCATTCATTTTTTTTGGTGGACATTTGGGCTGTTTACCTCTTTTGGCTATTGTAAAATGTTGCTGTGAACATGTGTACGTGTATTCATTTGAGTACCTGTTTTCAATTCTTTTGGGCTTAGAGTTAGGAGTATAATTCCTGTGTGATGCTGTATTTGTATGTTTAACTTTTTCAGGCACTGCTAAACTTTTTCACAACAGCTGAATTATTTTACATTCCTACCAGCAATGTAATGAACAAGCGTTCCAATTTTTTTACATCCTTGCCTACACTTACTTTGCTTTTATTATTTTTTTTTTGTATAGGTGTTGACTTTAAGCTTTAAAAAAATTTAAAGTTTATTAAAAACTATTTCATAAAGATTTGATTAAATGTAGCAAAGAGAATCAAGTAGGTTAATGCCTCTTATAGAGACTAATAAAAGTTTAAATAAAATAGAGCAACCTCAGGATACAAATAATATTATAACAAATGTATTAAATTACTGGTGATATAGAGTTTAAAGGTATTATGAGTGGGAAACTTGCAATTTTACATGAAAGATCAATGTATTATGGGTTATTCTGTCTTATAACTATTAAATATTACAGTTGACTCTTGAACAGTTAGTGTTTAAAACTGTTCGTGTCCGCACTCACATGTGTGTTTTTTCCAATGAAGTTAGAGTCAATCCTGAGCTTTGCATGCACCCAACCACAGATTGAAAACAGGATTTTTGATCTGCAGTTGGAAATCCATGGAGGGGGAAGGCCGGCTGCATGCATTATGCTACGTCATTTTATATGAGGGACTTGAGCCTCCCCAGATTTTGATATCTGCTGGGATCCTGGCACCCATTCCCAGGGGATCCTGAGGATTCAGTGTAGTTAATCCTCTAACCTCTGCGTTATTCAACTACATATGTGTGTGTTAGTGGTGAAGTAGACATAAAATATTACTTTTTTTAAATTAAAATTATGTAAAGATAGTTTACTCAACTATTTAAAGTGGTGTAAATTATTTATTCCTAATAATTATGTTGACTAAAGTTTACAAAATGGTGAAAGAAAAAGTACCACCCTAAACTTCATTTGAATTTATTGTAGGGTGTGGCTGCATTTTTCTTTTATCCTTTTAAAAATTTATGTTTTTATTAACGATATTAACCCTACTCATTCAGTGAAATTCCTTGTTATTTTTATATATACTTGCCATGATGTTAAATAGCTTTTATACCTTGACTGAGCATATAGTATTAACATGCAGTTGTTATATTGCAGCTATTATACATATTTGAAAATTTGTTGACTTAAACTAGGATAATTAGAAAAGACCTCATGAAAGAGGTAGCTTCACCTTGCTACCCCGATAGATACTTCATTTCTTGGCATTGTGTCATCTCTTTCAAGAAATGCCTTCTGTGACCTCCCTAAAATACTTGTATTTTGCTGTGTATAATGCGCTCCCATGCATAATGTGCATCCACATTTTTGGCCCAAGATTTCAGGGAAAAAAATCTTTAATTTTAATTTTTAAGTTCAATTTATTTATATTTAGAAACAAAACCGATTATCCTATTCCAGGGTATTATTTTGCTATGGATATTGTTATTGCTTTCTAGAGTTACACTTTTAATGAGTAAACATAAATAAAAGAATTAAAAACATTTATTTAGATACAGACATAATACTACCCATGTATAATGCTCATGCTTATATTCCCCTCAAAAATTTGGGCAAAAAAATGTTCATTATACACAGCAAAATACAATAGACCGTTTTGTAATTCAGTCCCACACTGCTCATTATTTTTCATTCATAGCACTGTTTTTTTATTCTAACAAAACTCTTATTTGTGAGTTTGTTTAATGTCCTTTTTCCCTATTAGACAATAATCTTTCCATGGGTAAAACTATGTTTGTGTTCTCCCTACTTCATTCCCTTCCCTGAATCCAGTGTCAAATGCTCATTGGTGCCTAATAAACCTGTTGGGTGTTCAAGCAAAGGAACACACAGGGAGAAGGAGCCACGGTGTGATCACCGGCATCGACGTTCACCTGCTGTGTGTGTTTGGGAAAAAATGTCAGCTTGGTTGCTAAAGAGTAATGATGGAGTGTGTTTCAATTTCTATGGCAATGGAGAGATAGATGGGTCAACGTCACTAGAAGACAAATCTGGAAGGACAAATTTGTGTCCATATTAGGGAGGTATTTATATACAAAATTTAGGCATTTAAATTTTGTTTTGGCACTTATATTTATGCATATTTTAAATATTAAATTATATTCTGTCACAAATGTTGAAATGTTTTGAATAAGGACATAGCATGATATAATGCTTTAACATGAAAATTCAGTATTGGGCAGCTTGATGTTGTAGGTAAAGTCTAGAGGCTAGAGTGCCAATGAACACATCACGGTAATCACCCAGGGGATTGGTGATGGAGTTCTGCATCTAGGTTACTTTGATAAGCATGTGAAAGATATGAGAGAGCTTTGTGGAAGTATAATCAACCAGATTTAGACAGTCATTTGCCGGTGGACTTTGGATAGAATTGCAGGTAATTGCATGATTTAGGTTCATGACGTGAATTGAGCTTGTATCTGTAGATTTTAGGCTGAAGATAAATGAGTTTTATTTTTATTTAGTTGACTTGTGATACTCTTACAGATCTCCACCATAGGTTATATCATAGATTGGCAAAGCTTTTCTGTAAAGGGCCAACTAGTAAATATTTTAGTGTTTTGGGCTGTGTGGCTCCTGTCACAGCTGCTCATCTGTGCTGTTATATGTAGGAGAGCCACAGACTCTATGGAAGGCGATGGTCATGGCTGTGTTCCAGTAACAGTTTGCATTACAAAAACCTGTGGCAGATTAGCATCTGACCCGAGCCCTTTAGGTTATAGTGTGCTGACCCCAGGGTCCTCTAGACTTTACCTACAACATCAAGCTGCCCAATACTAAATTTTCATGTTAAAGCATTATATCATGCTATGTCCTTATTCAAAACATTTCAACATTTGTGACAGAATATAATTTAATATTTAAAATATGCATAAATATATTATGGAGGTTTTATTTCAAATTATTAAATAATAGTGGGTCCCAATGTGGGTTATGTGATTTCCTATAACAATAGTTACTAATCTAAAGGAGAGCTGGCAAAATTGACCGTTGTGTTTACTCAGGTTTGGTGATCCATCTCCCAGACATTTGTGACTGAAGTTTAAATAAACAAGACAGAGAAAAACGTATAGTAGGAAATCCCCTTAGACGTTTGACCAGGAAATCTAAGCTGGGTGATGGGAGAAATAAAGGTGTGTGGGAGGAAGGTGTCAAAGGGAACTTCTGGTACGGGGACTAGAGATTTTGAGTGTTATGAGCAGCCTTCTTGGACATGAGAAGAATAATGTGGAATTTTAAGTGTTATACCTTTGAGTAAATATCTTTCGTGAAAAAGTCTAATTCTAGAGAGTCAAATAATTGTGCAACCAGAATGCTGCAATGAGATAATGGGTATGGAAGCAAGCTTCTGATGCAGAAATGAGCAGCCTAACTTTAGCTTTGGAATCAGACTGCCTGCTGGGAATCCAGTCTCTCTGACTTTTTGGCTTTGGATGAATTTTCAATCTTTTTCAGGTTAACTTCAATTTTCCATTCTGTGAAAGAGGGTCAATAGCTACTTACAGGACAGTTGAGAGACAGTGTCTATTGAGTGAATGCCTAGAGTGATACCTGATTCACATTACCTCATAAATGGCAACTGTTATTATCATATTAATTTCATTTTATCTGTTGCATTAGGCAAAGTAGAGTTAGCTGTTAAAGTTGTTATGAGGGGAATGGATATTCTCTAAGTTCCCTTTCCAAAGATTCCTTTTTTATGGGTATTAATCCAGATTTCTTCAATGATATTCATTTATATTTCTGAATTCACATTTTTAAAGCATAATATTGAGTACCACTTTTTTGAAAAATAATGATCTTAAGAGATTTAATAGAGAACAATTGTTATTGGAAAGATGTGAAACTCCCCTCTCCCACTTTGTAGTTTTCAGTTAGATAATAAGTTTAGATTATGTCTGACCGTGATGCATCAAAATGATTGCTTTCATCCAGGAAATGGTACAGCCACTGGGGTTAATGGTTGTTATGGTTTATTTGAAAATAATAAAGTGTTAAGAAAATCTGGCAGTGGACCATGGCAGACTTAAAGTTAGAGGAGACTGCTGTTTTTGTCCTAAGGATATTCCCTTAACTGTTTTTTTGGAAACTATTGAATGTGAACATATTACTCTTTACACTAATTGTAATGCATCACCGTACTCCATAATCTGTGAGAGTGTTCACCTTTGCACTCTGCCTGTCCAGCTGTTGTCTTGAACAATTATCAATGAGTTATTATTCTGGTTTGAGCTGTATCATGCTCGAAAGTGGGATGAAAAAATGTTAATGAGCATGCATGAATGTTGGTTGATGAAGGTTAAGTGGTTGCAGATATGCCTTCTGCATTCTTCCCTGTGAATGTTCAGGCTGAGGCAGTAGGTTCTGCTGAGGGATTACAAACAAATGGTGCTGATTGACAGTTCTTGATTTAACATTAAAGTGGTGTGTAAAGGCAAATTCTGTGTTTCAGCAGAATAACAGACAGCGTTGTTGACCTCTGGTGCAGCTCCACACTTAATCATGTTTTATGTTACAATTTTCATTTTTTCTATTGTACTAGATTTCCAACCTCTCTTGTTTTGTGTTACACATTATTTTAACATTGTGCCTGATGGTGGGGTATAGTTTTTCTTTTTTTTGTAAAAATTAACATGTCCATCATATACTTACATTTTTAGAATAATAACTGCAATTTTAAGTATGATCAAATTAACATATTGTATACAATGGCTGTTCGCATAAGCCCGGGCCAGTTCCCTTCATGGCCATCTGCACGTATTTTTAAATGGTGACCCAAGTGCTTTCCTAGCATTTGTTTTTTGTATGCTAATTAAAATTGTGTATGTAATATTTAGGAATTTTTTGAATTGATTTTTGCAAATATGGCATTTCACATAGTATAAATTGAACATAAATTTCAAATTTTTTTTTAAAAAAGAAATGACAGTGTAAGAAATAGTATTAAAAAGTGTTGATGAGGTTTTCGTTCCTCATCATTTCTCCCATTATTAATAATCCAGAACTTGATCTTCCAACAGGAAGCTAAGTTTTGAAAAGTGTAAAATGTTACGCAAATACTTGTTTTTAACCTACTTTCGCTGAAAGGACAACACATAAGAATCATAAGAATACATCTTGTATACATATGTATACAGTATACAAGAATACATCTTGTAACAGAAATAGAAAAAATTGTTAAGTAGGTATAGACTTACAAAGTCAGTAGGAACTATAGGCTTCATTTATCATTTAATAGATGAAAAATTTAAAGGCCGAACATAGCAGACTTAAAAACCTTTGCCAATAGAACCATTATTTGACATAATTGTATTATTTGTAAATCATTGAGAGATTTTTTTTACTTTTTTATGTGCCCTATGGAGACAGCTTTCTATAATTCACTGCATACTTAATGTAAGATTTTAAAATAATAGGCCAGAGTATTACTTACTTTTTATATGTCTATTTTAATGTTTGAGGCTTGTTTTTTTTAATTTAATTTATAGGTTTTTAATTTTTCCTGATAAAATTAAGTCATAATTATAGAAAATACTCATGCACTAATCCTGAGTTCTGAAGAAAACAGGACAAGAATATCCACTATACCTCTTGGCACTGGTTTTCACATCTTTTCTCTAAGGCCGGTATTCCTGTGCAGAAGAAGAGGCCCGCCTTGTCTCCTGTCCTAGCAGCTTTGTGCTTAGGGACTACTTGTAGCTCTGGAATCCCTGTTGTATTCAGTGCTTAAGTGTTGGTGCTCCTGTGGTTTTTTTTTTGTCAGTGAGTGAAATTGGACATACAAATCATACTACCTCAAGGCTAGCTACTTCTTAACACTATGCCTAGGGCTGCAGATACCTGTCGGCTGGAAGCAAAGGCTCTGATTTTAGGTACTGAGTCAGTCATGGCAAATTATGCAGCTTGCCTGACTAGCCAGCTTACTGCCAGTCAGCCCGGGAACAGTTAGTATTGGATGCCTCTCTGGTGAAAGGTAATGTCCTAGCTCCTGGGATATAGTGCCGAGCAAGACAGATAAAATTTCTGCCTTTATGTAGTATATTTTTAAATGGAGAATATAGTAAATAAAATTGTAGGTAAAGAAAACTAACCATAGTTTTTGAATGTACTATGAAACTAGTGAGCAAGGTATGATGATAGAAACTAGATTGGAGAGGGTGGTTATAGAATTCCTTGGAGGTCGTGACATTTAAATGGAGACTCAGATGAGAAGAGTAGGAATTTGCCAGGCAAGGAATTGAGGCATGGTCTGAATTCCTCAGGTTGGAAAGAATCTGTAAGCTAGGTTCCATCAAAAGTTGAGGTCTGGAATGTTTGGAAAAATACTTCACATAAACCTTTGAGGGTTTTTTTTTTTCCCCTTTTAAGGATGGATACACTTTTTGAAAGTAGGCAGGAGGAAGACGACTCGTCCTGCAGCAGTGGGGAGAGGGTCAGAGGCAGAGCGGGCACACTACCAGAGTGCCTGCTCGCCGAGGACAGGCGATACGCGGGATGGTGGCATTGCTGCCCTGCCAGACGCCGTGGCGGGCAGTGTGACAAGGCTAGAAAGTGTCCCGCTATGAGCCGAGAAACATTGATGCTACGGGTAACTTTTTTTTCAGAGGTTTTGCTTCTCCTCCAAAAGGAGGTGAAAAGACTATAGTCGCTTTCTAAAACAGAAAATTGTTTTTGAAGCAAATTAGTGATAAAGCATCATTTTTGACTCAATTATTCATTACTAAGTAAAAAAGATATATTTAAATAAAGTACCCAAAATTCCATTGCATAGCATGCTTGGATGGCAATAGAAGTCAAATAAATCTTGTAACTCCTCTCTCCACTTAAAAGCCTGCTTTCCTGTGAGGATTGGTTTGTTTTGAATCTTAAAAATGCACTAGGAGTTCATGTGTGACGATAATTCTTGAAATAAACACTTTTGTTCTTTGACTGCCATGTGCAGAATAAGGCTGGAATGACTGAAGCTCTTGCTCTTTGAATTTAGATGTTTTTTACTCAAATTTTTTCTTTATATTCTTTATTCAGAAATGTACTTTATTATTTAGTTTATATATGTGTATATTTATAAATTTATATGCAGAAATTACTCTTTATGGGATGAGAGAAAACAAATGCATTGTAACCTTTTCCCCTATTTATTTTTCAAGGCCCACATTTAGTACATCTGATATCTTTTACTGCGTGATGATTTTCCTGAACAATCTAGCAACATGTTACTTTATTTTTATTTTTAGGTTTATTTATTTATTTATTTTTTGCTTCTCTTAACCTCCATGCATCTTTGTCTGTGATCGGCCTCACTTCTTTTAGTTATTCAAAGGTTTACTAATTTTTCAGTGAACTATTTTACTGGGCTTTTGATTGGATAGATATCAAGATGCCCAAATTTTCTAAAACATTTTACTTTATGAAGATAATTGTATTATTGTATAATTTTAACTCTGTATATCTTGTTGCTCCAGTTTAAACTTAAATTCTCTAAGGACAAGGATAACGGTTTACTTTTCTACGTTCTTTTGTCAATATCCTCAGTGGCTTCTGACTGACTGAGTGAGTGAATAAGTGAATGAAGGAATTCAATATTGCCGATAGTAACAAGGGAGCTCTTGCGGGATGCTCCATACTGACAAACTATCGCAGGTCCATTTGTCGTCACTGCTGTGGAGGGCTCTTTTGCCCTGGGTGTCCTCTCCAGAAAGTACCATATGGTACTTGAAGAATGGCCTAGAATCCAGAAGCTGATTTTTAGTCTTGAATCTTGGAGAGTTTAGTTCTCTGGGCCTCAGTTACATACATACTAAATATGAGTTCATTTTAATTTAACATTCTATCAGTTACCAAAATAAACATTAAGAAAACCAAACAAACAGATGACCAATATGCATGTGAAAATAAGCTCAAAGCCGCTAATCATCAGAGAGATGCAAATTAAAACCATGATGAGATATTACCGCACACCTCTCAGAATGGCCCCCATCAATAAATCAACAAATAAGCGCTGGAGAGTATGAGGAGAAAAAGGAGCCCTAGTGCATTGTTGGTGGGAATGCAGACTGGTGCAGCCACTGCGGGAAACAGTTTGGAGTTTCCTCAAAA
This sequence comes from Pteronotus mesoamericanus, assembly GCF_021234165.1. Classification (NCBI taxonomy): domain Eukaryota; kingdom Metazoa; phylum Chordata; class Mammalia; order Chiroptera; family Mormoopidae; genus Pteronotus; species Pteronotus mesoamericanus. The sequence continues at coordinate 16,818,900 of NW_026555285.1, read as the reverse complement.
AATTAAAAATGGAACTGTATTTTGACCCAGCGATCTCACTTCTGGGAATATATACTAAGAATCTTGAAACATCAGTTTGAGAGAATATATGCTCCTCTATGTTCTTAGCAGCTTTATTTACAATAGCCAACATCTGGAAACAGCCCAAGTGCTCTTTATTAGATGAGTGGATAAAAAAACCTGTGGTACATTTACACAGTGGACTACTACGTGGCCGTAAAAAAGAAGGAACCTCTTACCCTTTGCAGCAGCATGGATGGACCTGGACAACATTATGCTAAGTGAAATAAGCCAGTCAGAGAAAGGCAAATATTATATGATCTCACTTGTAAGTGGAATCTAATGAATAAAATAAACTGATGAGCAAAATGGATGAGAAGCATGGATACATGGAACAGACTGACAGCTGTCAGAGGGGAAGGGGTTTAAGGACTAGATAAAAGAAGATGAAGGGATTGGCCAAAGAACATACATGCATTACCCACAGACACAGACAGCAGTGTGGTGATGGCCAGAGGGAAGGGGGGGCAGGGACTGGGAGGAGGGGAGCAAAGGGGGGAAAATGGGGACATCTATAATAGTGTTACTAATAAAAATAAAGTTAAAAAAAGGAAGGGAAAAAACCTCAAAAAAATCCATTGTATCTATGCACAGTCAAAGAGGAACTGTGCTAATCATGGTAAATTGATCGTATTTCTTTTCTCATAAGAGAATGAGATTCTCACTTATACACAGTTAAAAGTAGACAGCGAAACATATACATATGAAAAAATATGTACAAGAATGTTTACTAATTAATTTTGATAGCAAAAACTTAGAAAAAACATAAATACTCATGAATAAAGAAAGTAGTTAAGTTAGGACATTGTTAAATTTTGATACCTAGGTGATATACCATGAAGCTGTTAAAAAGAATGTGGTTGATCCATACATGTGAACATGGAAAAATATCCAAATTGCTTTGTGAAGTAAGTAAAATGTAAAACATTGTATGTGGTGAAAGCTCTTTTGGTTAACAAGACCCTAAACTCGTGTGTGTGTGTGTATGTGTGTGTGTGTGTGTGTGTGTGTGTGTGTTTATATATACACTCATGCACATATTTATACTTTATATATAGCCTTTTACAAGACTGCCAGCTCTAGCTTTTGTTATCAGTAACTATTCTTACCACTAGTTTTCTTTGGGTAATGTTTATAATAACATGTTATAGGATCCTTGACTTTGTTATGTACGTCTATATTGTTCAAATTGTTTTACAATGATTTTTCAAAATTCATTTTTTTCCTGGAGATTAATTTCAGAATAAAAGAACAGTTAGCTGGAATAGTATATTCAGTCCTTAAATAAATAATATTTTTTATATTTGTACTGTTTAACTGGAGAGTGAAAAGGTGACTTTGCCTTATGAACAGAAATGAATCCCTCAAATTATAACAAGATATTTGAGTCATTTGTTTTATTTTCAAACAGTTACAGCTTAGAAATGACCTTAACGTTCCAAAGTGAAAGAAATTTTTGTCAAGTATATTACATACACAGGGTTTCATTAATTCAGTAAACTGCATTCAGTAAGCAATATATTTGCTAGTTAATTATTCCAAATGGTGCCGATGATTAGAAGGGACACCCATTTGTAGCGCAGGAACCTGTGTAATGGTTATCCAGAAGAACATTTGCTCCAAGTGTGAGGATAGAAGTAATTGATTAGGTGAAAAGTTGCATAGATCTTCCTCAGGCTTAGAAGGAGCAACCTGGGAAAAGCTGAGAAAGCATTGTGAGAGCTTAAGGAACTAAGTAAAATGGGCTAAATATGTGGATAAGGTTTTAAATTTGATAATTTGAGGTCAAGTATTATATGCATCAATAGAAATGTATGTTTTATATGTTATATTACTTTTGGGCATTTGTATGTACATATCGGGAAGAAATTATTTTTGTGTGTGTCCCTTCACTCCGACCTAGTCTTTAAAATTTGGAGTATAATATTTTCTGCTCATACAGATTTTTTTCCCTGCTAGAATTTCAAGGGATTTATATCCAATGTGAATTTCTCAGTCATTTGAAAAGTTTAATACAGTATACTACATATTTCAGAAAATATGTCCACTGACCCTTTTACTACACACACATTCTCTTGTCGGTGCACTTGCCACGAACCAGAGCCCGTTGTTGGTAAAAGGCCACTGCGAGATAGTCTTTCAGTTGAGATCCAGGCAGGAAGCTGGGCACGGGTACCTTCTGCTCCAAACCTTCTTTGCTTTGCTTTCACTCCCTAGACCCTTCTCTTCCAGCCCATTGTTATGTGTGGGCAGAGGAAGGGAGCACACCCTGTACGAGTTGGACCTAAAACCTGGCCTATCTCCCCGGATACCCAGCTAATGCTCCCTTAGCCCAAGACTTCTTGCCTTTCCTGTGCCTAAGACTTTGTCCTTACTATATATTCTACATCTTTTCTTTCCACTGCTGAAAGTGGGATCCCATTCTGAGTTTTATGTAGTTAAAGGGAAGTTTTGTGAATGCATTAATTTTTTTTTCCTTTGAAAGGACCCTGGTCTTGCATTCGGACCACGTAGCTTTCAAAACTTTTGTCTCACTATAGATATTAACGAGTATACTTTTATACTCGGTATTGAGGAATGACCTCTTCTTCTAAGCATTATCTGTTCCCCAGAGGAAATAAATGCCATGATCCTGAACTGGCAAGGCTATGGGGAAAATCTCAGGAAAGAAAAAAAATTAATCTCCTGATATCATCTCCAATTATTATCTGGCTCAACTTTCTCTGCAGGGTTGAATGAGTCTTAGTCATCCTGCGTTTAATGCCATTCTCTTCTCATGCCGTCGCCTTCGCGGTTTCCACTGATGAGCTGGATAGGCTCTGAACGGCCAGGATGGTAACATTTCCAGAGTGGAACAGCATAAGAATGGGAGTCCAAAATTCTGATACTCACGTGTTAGACTCTTGCCATGTCTCTGTGTTAGTTTCCTTATTTTAAAATGAAATTTCTATTAGATGATTGTCTACTATTCATTTTAATTGGGGAAAGGGAGTTTGAAACTTCCAGAAATTCAAGTAATTATTTGAGATATGAATTTGATGTTTTTGGCATGAAATAAAACAGCTGTAAGAATAGAAATATGATTTATTAAAACATTTTAAAGATTAAGAATTTTGGCATGCACCAGAGAGCCCCAATTACTAGGTGTTCCGAGATGTCAGAAGTGTTGTTCTGTTTAGTATTTCATTTTCTCTTCTTCATTGACTTGTTGGTGTATGTCCTTTGAGCAGTAACTTTTACTGTCTGACAATTTCATGAAGCATTTACACTAGAGAGTTTTTAATTAATGAACTTGGATACTTTACAGTAAGGGATATTTCAGTTCCTGTAAAGATGCTTCTCCACTAAGATGTTAATGCTTCCCTGTTCAAGTGTCAGGTGGCCCAACATCATTGTGAAGCAATTGAATTTAAAGTGAGATTCGCTAATAAGATTTAAGCTGCTACATTCCCATTAATGAAATTTCCCCTTTCACAGAATGGTTCTGTTAAGTATTTCTTTTTAATAACACATTTGGTTAGTAGGCTAAAGGTAATATGTTTGGGGGGAGGCCGGCTGGAAGATCTTGGGAAATTACAATTTTATAAAAAGCCCACAACCTTAAATTGGTACATTGGAAAGGAGGTGGAAATGTTGCTTAAGTCTTAGAACTTTGTTTTTTTGATTTTAACATTTTTAAAATTGTTCTTCTGTTACATTTGTCCCAGTTTTTCCCCCTTTGCTCTCTTCTGCCCATCCCACACCCTACTTCCACGGTCAGTCCCCACGCTGTGGTCCATGTCCATGCGTCATTCATAAATGCACTTCAACTAGGCCCTTCCCCTCCTTTCCACCATTATTCCGCTCCCCCTGCCGCCCCCAGTCCCACAGTCAGTCTTTTCCATGTTCCCGTGCCTGTCGTTCTATTTTGTTTATTAGTTTATTTTGTTCATTAGATTGCTCTTGTAGGTGAGATCTTAAGGTATTTGTCTTTCACTGACTGGCTTATTTCATTAGTATAATATTCTTCAGTTCCATCCATGCCATCTCAAAAGGTAGGAGTTCTTTCTGCTGTGTAGAATTCCATTGAGTAAATGTACCACAGTTTCTGATCAGTAGATGGGTACTTTGGCTGTTTCCAGTATTTGGCTATTGTAAATAGCTCTGCTATGCACAGAGGGATGATGAAGTCCTTTTAAATTGGTCATTAGCATAGGGTATGTTTTCAGCAGTGAAACCACTGGGTCAAAAGGCAGTTCCATTTTTAGTTTTTTGAGGAAATTCCATACTGTTTTCCACAGTGGCTGCACCAGTCTGCATTCCCACCACCAGTTGCACTAGGGTTCCCTTCCTCCACATCCTCATCAGCACTCATTTGTAGGTTTATTTATGACAGTCATTCTGACCATTGTGAGGTGATTTCTCATTGTGGCTTTAATTTGCATCTTGCTCATGGCTAGTGATGTTGAGCATTTTTTCGTATGTCTGTGGGCCACATGTATGTCCTTGTTGGAGAAGTGTCTATTCAGGTCCTTCCCCCATTTTTTAATTGGATTGTTTGCCTTCCCGGTGTTCAGTCATATGACTTCTTTATATGTTTTAGAGGTCAAACCCTTGTCCTATGTATCAGTGGCACATATGACCTCCCATGCAGTTTACTTTTTATTTTGGTGATGGTTCCTTCAGCTGTGCAGAAGCTTTTTAATTTGATGTAGTCCCACTTGTTTTACTTTTATTTCCCTTGCCCTAGGAGATATAGTGACAAAAATATGGCTATGTGGGATATCTAATATCTTCCCACCTATGTTTTCCTCTAGGACTTTTATAGTGTCATGACTTATATTTCAGTCCTTTATCCATTTTGAGTTTATTCTGGTGTGTGGTTTAAGTTGGTGGTCGAGTTTCTTTTTTTTTCTTGTACCAGTCCAGTTCTCCCCACATTTATTGAAGAGGCTTTCTTCACTGCATTATATGTTCATGCCCCCTTTTTCAAATACTGACTCTAGAGACATGGATTCATTTCTGGGCTCTCTATTCTGTTCCATTGATCTATGTGTCTGTTCTTATGCCAATACCTGACTGTTATGATTACAGTGGTCTTGTAAGAGAATTTTATATCAGGTATTGTGATCCCTCCTACTTCAATTTTCTTTTTCAAGATTGCTGAAGCTATTTGGGGTCTTTTTTGGTTCCATATAAATTTTTGAATTTATTTCTTCTAGATCTTTGAAATAAGCCATTGGTATTTTAACAGGAACTGTGTTGAATGTATAGATTGCTTTGGGTAGTATGAACATTTTAATAATGCTATCTTCCAATCCATGAACATGGTATATGCTTCCATTTATTTGTATCTTCCTTAATTTCTTTCTCCAGTGTTCTATAGTTTTCCAAGTACAAATCTATTACCTCCTTGGTTGAATTGATTCCTAGGTACTTTATTTTTCTTGTTGCTATAGTAAATGGGATTTTTTCCTAGTTTCTCTTTCTGATATTTCATTGTTGGTATACAAAAAATGCCATAGATTTCTGAAAATTGACTTTACGTCCCATTATTTTGCCAGGTTCACTTACTAGGTTGAGTAGTTTTTTGGTGGAGACTACAGGGTTTTCTATGTACACTATCATGTCATCTGCTAATAAAGACAATTTTACTTCCTCCTTTCCAATTTGGATGCCTTTTCTTTCATTTTTTGTCTGATCTCTGTGGCTAGAACTCCCAATACTATGTTGAATAAGAAAGGTGAAAGTGGACATCCTGTCTTATTGCTAATCTTAAGGGAATGCTTCTAGTCTTTGCCCCTTGAGTATGATTTTTGCAGTGAGTTTGTCATATGTGACTGTTATTATGTTTAGGTATGTTCTCTCTAATCCCACATTGCTGAGTGCTTTTATCATAAATGGGTGCTGTATTTTATCAAATGCTTTTTCAGCATCTATTGATATGATCATGTGATTTTTTTTTTTTGTCCTTCATTTTGTTTATGTGGTGTATTACATTTATTGATTTGTGAATATTGTACCATCCTTACACCCTGGGGATGAATCCCGCTTGATCGTGGTGTATGATCTTTTTAGCATATTGCTGAATCTGGATTACCGATATTTCGTTGAATATTTTAGCATCTATATTCGTCAGTGAGACTCATCTGTAGTTTCCTTTCTTTGTTGTGTCTTTACCTGGTTTTGGAATTGGGATAACATTGGACTCATAAAAAGAGTTTGGCAGCCTTCCCTCTTCTTGAGTTCTTTGGAATAGTTTGAAAAGGATAGGTTTTCTTTGAATGTTTGGCAAAATTTGCTTTTGAAGCCATCTAGTCCAGGGCATTTGTGTGCTGGGAATTTTTTTATTACTCCCTCAGTTTGCTAGTTGTTATTGGTCTATTCATGTTTTCTGTTTCTTTCTGATTTACTTTTGGAAGATTACATGTTTCTAGAAATTTATCCATTTTGTCCAGTTTGACCAATTTCTTGGCATATAGTTGTTCATAGTATTTTCTTACAATCCTTTGTGTTTCTGTGGTATCGGTTGTAACTTCTTTTTCATTTCTAAATTTATTTATTTGGGTCTTCCCTCTTTTTTCCCTACCAATCTAGTTAAAAGTTTGTCAGTTTTGTTTATCTTTCTGAAGAACCAAGTTCTGGATTTACTGATCCTTTGAATTTTTCTTTCCTTTTTTTTTTTTTTGGTCTCTGTGTCATTTAATTCTATTCTGGTCTTCATTATTCCTTCCTTCCACTCGCTCGGGGCTTTGTTTATTGTTGTTCCTCTAGTTCTTGTAGATGTAGGGTTACATATTTAGTTGAGATTTTTCTATCTCCTTTAAATAGGCCTCCTTTATATAGTATATCTCCTTTATATAGTATTGCTATATAACTCCCTCTTATAACTGCCTTCTTTGTGTCCTATAGGTTTTGGGTGGTTGTGTGTTCATTTTCATTTGTTTCCAGGTACTTTTTGATTTCTTCCTTGATCTAATTTTTAACCCATTCATTATTTAATAGCATGTTATTCAGACTGCATATATTTGAATATTTTTAAGTTTTTTCCTTGACATTGATTTGTAGCTTTAAATCATTGTGATCTGAGAAGATGCTTAATATAATTTCAATTTTCTGGATTTAGTTGAGGCTTGTTTTGTGTCCTGTCATGTAGTCTGTCTTTGAAAATGTTCCACGTGTGTTTGAAAAGAATGTATACTTTTTTGGGGAGGAGGTGAAATTTTCTGTATATGTCATTTAAGACCATTTGATCTAGAGTGTCGTTCAATGCCACAATATTCTTGTTGGTTCTTTGGAAGATCTATCCATGTTGACAGTGGGGTGTTAAAATCCCCTATGAGCAGTGTTTTGCTGTCAATATCTTTCTTGAAGTGCTCCAAGATTTTCCTTATATATTTAGGTGCTCCTATGTTAGGTGCATATATTTTTACAATGGTTATATACTCTTGATGGTTATATACCCTTAAGTATTATGTAGTGACCTTCTTTGTCTCTCTTTTTGAAATCTATTTTGTCTGATATAAGTATTGCTACCCCTGCTTTTTTTTTTTTTCCCATGTCCTTTTCCTTGGAAAAATTCTTTCCATCCCTTTACTTTCTGCCTGAGTAGGTCTTTTGTTCTGAGGTGGGTCTCTTGTAGAGAGCATATATGTGGGTCGTGTTTTCTTTTCCATTCAGCTACCCTATGTCTTTTGATTAGAGCATTTAATCCATTTACATTTAAGGTTATTATCGATAGGTACTTATTCATTGCCATTTATTCCATACCTGTGTTTCTCTCCATCACCCCCAACCCTCCACTATTTCTTCTTATAGCAGGCCCTTTAGCATCTCTTGCTGTGCTGTCTTGGTGGAGATGTACTCTTTTAGCCTTCTTTTGTCTGGGAAGCTCTTTATTTCCCTTCCGTTTTAAATGAGAGCCTTTCTGGATAGAGTAGTATTGGTTGTCGTTCCTTGCTTTTCATTAGTTGGATTATTTTGTGCCCATCCCTTCTGGTTTGCAGTGTTTTTGTTGAGATTATCAGCCGATAACCTTTTCTGAGCTCTCTTGTATGTTGCTAGCTGTTTCTCCCTTGCTTCCTTTAAGATTCTCTCTTTGTCTTTAAATTGTGCCATTTTAATTATGATGTGTCTAGAAGTGGGCCCCTTTTGGTTCATCCTGATTGGGACCCTCTCTGCTTCCTGAACTTGCATGACTTTTTCCATCAACAAGTTAAGGAAGTTTTTTGTCATTATTTTTTTCAAACAGGTTTTCTTTCCCTTCTTTTCTTCTTCTTCTGATATTCCTATGATATGGATATTGTTACCTTTCATGTTGTCCTGAAGCTGCCTTAAACTCCTGGTTCTTTTTGAGTCTTTTCGTTTTGTTTTGTTTTGTTTTGTTGCTCTGACTGGGTATTTTTTTTTTCTTCCTTGTCTTCAAGCTCGCTGATTCTGTCCTCTGCTTCATCTAGCTTGTTTTCTAGTGTATTATTCATTTCAGATATTGTGTTATTCATTTCTTCCTAGTTCTTATTCATAGTTTCTATGTCCTTTTTCATGCTGCTATAGTTCCCACTAAGCTCCTTGTAGCTCCCTTGAAGTTCCCGTAGTTCTCGCTGAGTTACTTGAGCATCTTTATAACCCTTACGTTGAATTCTATGTCCGATATTTTGCTTGCCTTAATTTCATTTAGGTCTTTTTCTGGGGATTTCTCCTTTCCTTTCATTTGGAGGTTCTTTGTCTCCCCGTTTTAGGTGACTCCTTTGTTTCTGCATGTTTGACTGCTTGTCTTTGTTGGGTGGCCTTCTGTGGTAGGAGTTCTGTGGGACTCTGGTGCATTCTCTTTGATTTCCTGATCTGGATGCTCTAGGGATGCCCTTTATTCCATTTATGTGGGGTCTCTCGTTGTACTTGGGCTTTGATTATTGGTGGCTCATTTGCTGGTGGGTTCTTCTCTCCAGCTGGGTGACTGGGAGACCTCGTCCCTGCCATGTCTTGTATGCTGCTGTACAGGTGCTGGTTAACAAAGCAATACTACCAAGAAAACCAAACCCATGCCAGCAAAAATACCCCCCTACCACATCATCAATACTATCAGTAAATGAGCAAAGATTAATAAAGGTGGAGAGAAATTAGTACTATACAGTGGGGGAACAGAATATGAGATGACTAAAGGAGAGAAAAATGATCTTGAGAGGGAAGAAGGAGGAGAAATAATAAGAGTAAGGAATAGAAACAAGGCAAAGAAAGTGAGAAAATAAAATTTTAAATGTAAGTAAAAAAAGGGAAGGATGATGACAAAATGCAGTAAGAAAAAGGAAGAGTATTGAGGTTTGAAATAAAAAAAATAGTGAACCAACAGGAGCAAAATTGAAGAAAAACTACACTAGGTTCAATAACTATGACAGATGAGCAAAGATTAATAAAGGGGGAAAGAAATGAAAAACATTATAAAAAAAGAGAAAAGAGAATATGAAATATCTACAGTAAAGAAAAATGATTTTGATAGGATAGAGGGAGGAGAAATAATAAGAGTAAGGAATAGAATCCAGGCTAAAAAGGGAAAAATTAAAATACCAAACTCAAATTTGCAAGGGTCAGAGGAATGCAAAATGGAGTAAGACAGGAAGAGAGTAACGTGTGGTATTTGAAATAAAAGTATGGTGAGCAAATAGGAATACAACTGAAGAAAAACAGCAATGGCCACAATATCCATGCCAAACAAGCCACTACTAATAAAGGTGGGAAGAAAATAAGAATTTTATAAGAAAGGGAAAAAGGCTGTAAGCTGACTAAAGGCAGGAAGAATGATTTTGAGGGGATAGAGGGAGGAGAAATAGTAAGAATAAGGAATAGGAACAAGGCATAAAGAGGGGGAAAATAAAATTTACAATGAATATAAGAGAGCACAGGAAGAAAGCAAAGCAAAATGGAGTGAAACAAGGGAATGGTATATGTGAAATTTGAAATAAAAATAAAATAGAAAAATAAAATCTAAATAAAAAGAGTGGAACATAAAAGACAAAAAATAGTGAATTAGTTGGAATATACTTGAAGAAAATACAGAAATGTTAAAGGCCTATGCAAGAGAAAACAACACAAATTCTAAAGAAGAACGGGATAGAATCCATCTCAGCCAAGTTTGGTGTTTGCCTTCTGTCTTCTTCTGGATCCACTTCTAGTTTTTTATTAGCTCAAGGTCCAGGGGTGGGTTCACCTGCCTTTAGACTAGGAGCACCACATGTACCACCTTCACCTGTCTTTAGAAGGGGGGTCTGTTATGGTCAGGAGGGTAGGACCCATGGATCTCCCCTGGGAGGTGCCACTCAGTCTTCTGGGAAAATTGTGGGAGTGCTCCCCCTGCCCCTGTGCCACCCGTCTTGGTCTGTCCCAGCTAATTTCTAATAATGTATAGTTTCTGGTGAACCAGCTGTCCATTTTGAGTGAGGGGCAGATCAATGTGAGACAGTCAGCTGTTTCCTGCTTGGTGCAGTCAGCAGCTCTATGTGCAAGCCCAGGCTGGGCGCGGCCCTGACTCCTCCTTGCTGCACGAGTTTCTGATTTTCCTGCTTTGTTGGCCTCAGTGGAGTAGGGCCCGAGGAACCAGTGTATTTTGCCTCCCTGAGAAAGATTCAAAATGGGTCCTTTTGGAGATTTCCCCTGTGGATATGCACTCTGCAGGGGGTTCTTGAGCCTGTCCTGCCTGTTCTGCAGTCGTAGGGGCTGGGGGCTGGTTACACCTTCCCTTTGGAGAGGTTTGATTTATGCCAGAGAAGGGGTTCTGCCAGGCTGTAAATCCATATTTTGCCATGTATAATGCGCATCCACGTTTTTGGCTCAAACTTTCAGGAAAAACATCTTTTGTTTTAATTTTTTAATTCATTTTTTTAAATTTGTATTTAGAAACAAAACCAGTTATTGTATTCCATGGTATTATTTTCCATACAGATATCTTTATTGCTTTCTAGACTTACACTTTTAATGCATAAACATAAATAAAAAACAAAAACATTTATATAGATATGGAATTAGTACTACCCATGTATAATGCACATCCTTATTTTTCCCTCATAAATTTGGACAAAAAGATGCGCATTTAAACATGACTAAATATGGTAATCTCAAGCACTCAACTCTTGTGCATCTAATTCCCAGCTCACCACCCCAAGCTCTGTTTTGCGTAGCCCCCAGCTTGCTAGCTGCACTGGGCTGGAGCCAGAAATCCCTTTGCTGTGGGAGCAAACCATGCTTTCAATCTTGTCTTTTTGTTGCCAAGGCAGCTGCACCTGCGGTCCCCGCCCAGCACCCTTCAGCTCCCCTTTTACAAGTCTTTCTGTTGCACACCCACTGCAGCACCAAGCCACTGTCTGGCTTTCCACACACACACTTCTCCACAAAGCCAGAGGTCTCTCGTGGGCATGACTGGCTGCGGCCTGCCTCCACCCAACCGAGGGGAGATAGAGCTTTGGCACTGTTCCCGTTTGCGTTTGACACTGCAGCTACAGATGATGAGCTGCTCTCTGTGTGCGACCTCTCACAACCTCCCAAGTCACTCCTGGCTGGGGTCTGTCGGCTCCCCGTTCAGGACTGGGGGCCTCTGCCCTCGGAGGGAAGGGAGCCATAAAGCTGCCATTTCTGATCAGCCTCTCTGCATCTACAGGCACCACACATGGGGTATTTCCCTTTCAACTTCTAAAATCTTCTTACTGCCCATTGTGAAGTGTCTTCTATATTCCTTGGCTGAAAACTTCGTATCAGCTAAGATTGTGTTGATTTTTTGGGTTTTTTTTTTTTTTTTTGAAATCAGCCAAGAATTTGAGTTGGGGGCTAGAGCAAGTGGGCTCAGCTTCTACCTACTTGGCTTCCATCTTCCTCCAGTTCAGTCTTAGGAGTTTTTATTGGGGATCTGGGGACTATAAAATATCGGGGGATTTTCGAATTCTGTCTTGGCTTAGCTCTCCTTTTTCCTTGGTGAGATATATGCACAGGGATCCGCAGCAAAGAAAAACAAAGCCCTATTTTATTGTTAACATGGCTTTTGTCTCAATATAGCAAATAGAACTTTCATGTTGGGTAAGTGGTTTGAGGCTGAGGCCTGTGGCTGGCCTTTTGTCCAGGGTCCAATACTGTGCTTTACCTGTGTACCAGCTGCCTGTATGGGACGACGACGAAGGAGATGAGGAGGACAGTTTCAGCCCAGGAAAATGTTAGGGTCTCTCACCTGCTCCAGCTCTTCAGGAAGGAAGAAAATAAAAGATGAGAGGTCTACACTCTGTGCCAAACCTCTGAAAGCAAAGGGGAAAGCGGTTGGAAAGAGGAGCTAAGATCTTCCTTTCATATAGAAGTACACCCTCACTTTCTCACTCTGTATCTCTAATGACAGAGAACTTGACATGGGCTGTCATGTTCTTAGAAATCTAAGAGCTGGGCTGTGGCATTCAAGAAAATGGAAATGTGCCTAGGTTCCCAAAACACTGAACTGCCTGAGAATTAAAGTCCTTGTACAGGTCAGAGAGGAAGTCTGGGGTGAGGGGCGGTAGAGGACAGGCTCCTTAGCAGCGCTGTCCGTGCGTTGGGTACGCAGTCACACCTGCGTTCCTGTGTGAGGTGCACTGTGCAGCGAGTCAGCACGGTCTCTGCTTTTGATCAGCCCTGGGGAAAACCATATGCATTTTAAATTATCCCAGTTTGGTCTGGTTGGAGAATGTTGGGGTTACTTAGGTCTCTATCTTTTCATTTAAAAAAAATTGATTGTTCTCATTTATTTTACAAACAAGCAGAGGTCAGATTAACATTAAAAAGGAGAGTGATTTGAAATTTAGCCTTATAAAGATCTTTTTTCCCTATTTCTAAGTTGTGGTTAATTTACATAACCAAATTTTACAGTTTTTATTATTTTTATGCGTACAGCTCTGGCAGCGAGTACATTCACATGGTTGCTCAATCATGACCACCACGGACCTCCACCACTTAGTATCTTCCCCACCGTACTCTTTACAAAACCAACTGCCCAATCTCTTCTTTCCCATTTAACGATCATTTTTTAAAACATTTCCCCTATCATGGAATAGCATGAACCTTGTGAGTCCTCTTGCAACCTCTTCCCTGCAGTTGGAAGGCATGTAAGCTGCACTGGGTTCACATGTAAGGAAGGTGGTGCTTTGGAAGAAAGGTCTGTAGAAGAGCCAGGAGTTTTATATGGCTGTGTAGGATCTGCATAATACGAGATTTAGCTTCAAGGGAAGAGAACCTAGGTATACAAGTGTCAAAAATCCAGATTAAAAAAAAAAGTTCCAAATCTAGGTGGTTGTGGGAAAGAAATCAGCAGAATGTTTTATTCTAGAAAACAGACCTGGCACATAATGGGGCTCCAATTAGGTAGGTCAATTGGAGCCCAGAATAATCCCCAACTCTTAACTGGTAGCATTCTAGAATACAAAGGAATAGAGATTCAATAACTGAGAAATTGGGGAAATGACTTAAATTTTCAACTGAATGCTTAGAAATAACATAGAATCTGAGGGGCAAAAGGATAACTACTTATCTGAAAGTCTGTGTAATAAAGGTTGAACTGATCTGAACAAATATCTTGGTGTGGACTCCATCTCCTCTTACACACACACACACACACAATAAAGTTGTTTTTTTTTTTTTGTCAGAGATGACATTTATACCCCTTTTCTAGGGCAGTGCTGGGGCAATGCTAAGCCCATAGGCAGAGACAAGTTAGTGGTTCTTATGGTAGGGGCAGGGTACCAGAGCTTCATTTTTCCAATATCAAAACAAATTTGAATTGACGATTCACATTCTGATTAGTTTTTTGCAAAAACACAAGATCCTGAAGAATACAAGCATGCTGTCATTAAAAATCCTGGTTCTTAAACCTGAAATTATTTCTCAGTATTTTGGAATAATTGTTATTTTTATGTCTGATCATATTTCTTCTACCAAGTTTTGAATAATCACTCTGGCTATTTTGATGAAACTCTGTTATGTTTCTCCCACATTCTGACACACCAGGGATGGTCAGCTCACTATTTATATGGCATTGCTTTTTATCTGTTAGTTAATATAATTTTTTATTACTTATTCTATTCCAAGTTGCTCAGCACTATGTGTGCAAATACTAATAAGCTGGCTTATTAAGTCTTTCCATCCTACAGCATGCGAGATATCCTGAATTACCTGTCTTCATTTGGATTTAATTTTTCTTTTAAATTAGGAATGAATACTGAGTCCTCATTCTTTTCGTAATAAGTTTCACCCCCTCAGTACCTTCTCTTGTGTATGAAGTATCATACCATGTATGATACTTACCATGTATCAGCATGCCATACATTAACTTTTAGACTCTTTGGTTTGTAATTTCTTTTAGCAGAGATAAATTTCTACTTTCTAATATCATCAGAGGATATAGGAAGCAGGTTTTCCTGGCAAAAACAATAGTAGGAAAAATTTTTTAAAAATAAATACGTGTATTTCATGTCTGGGAAAGAGCAACATTCCGAAAGAGTCCATAGACTTAAAGTGGGGAGATTGTGAGTGTACATAATAAATAATTCAGGGACCTTGGGATGAGCCAAAAAAGGTCATGCCTCAGTGGGGGTTTTGGCTGAGTTTTTAATTCTTTATTGATTTTACTTGCCCCTCCCCCGCATATCTTTAGTCCATTTAATCAAAGTTCATCTCAATTTGAACTAATTTAATTATAAGAGTTAACACTAAGATAAGCATGATACACAGGCTTAACTGTCTGAGGGTTATTTTTATCTCTAATGCATAGCTTGTTAAGTTAAAATAGTTGTTGAATGTGTAAATTTGAAGTCTTGATATGTTCTTTGTTTTGAACTGGTTTTCTGCTATCGAAATCTTTAATTATGATTTACATACAAGGGGACCTCAAGTACGTGGATCTTTTATTTTTTTAAGTGAATCTTTTAGTTTGCAGTGGTAATACTTTTGAGGTAAGCAAAATTGTTAATTTATGTGATTTCAGAGGTCCTTAGAAATCACATCTTGACCAATTTTAAATTTTATATGGGAAAAAAGAGATGGAAAAACAAATACTGTTTAGGTCAACTATGTAGAAATCATTGTCATTTTGAAGTATATTTTCAAAGTTTTTTATGGAATGTATTCCAAATGCCTAGTGATCCCTTTCTACTTGTAGTAATGGTTAAAAAGCAAAAAACCTAGAAACAACTCTAATTAAGGGTTTGTTAATTAATGAGATCCTTCTTTCTATCTATTGTAAGACTTTAGTTGTAGAGAAAAGTCCTTCAAAACTATTTGGTTTGTGACATTGTCCACTAAAATAGAATGTCATTTAAAGAGAGTGTTTATTAACTATACTTTTAATGATTGCTATAAACGAAATAATCTCTTCCACAAAATTTTATTTAGTGCTTTAGCCACTCTTATATAGTATATAATTTGTAGCCTGGAATTGTCAAACAGACATCGTTTTGCTAGGAAAGTACTCTGATTAGTTATGGCAGTCATATATTAATATTTGCGTAGAAAAACAGCCTGTTTCTTCCCTGTTTGTTTTCTGTGTAGTTAGGCACATAGTCATTTATTTATGTGCCTAGAAATATTAAAACTGGGTTTGACAGATCAGATATGAATACAGCTATTTATACAGTCATGGTTTTCAATACCAAAGTATTTAGTTTGACATTTTGCCAAGGGGATATTGCCTACTTAAAAAATAATTTTTCACTTCTTTTCTTTAAAGTCCGTATTTTCTTCTTTCAAGCTGCCTAAATCTTCATTGAAACCATAGTCTATCACAGCCCCCACTAGTGGTAACTCTCAAAAAATCTGTTTTTCTTTCTCAGCTCTTTGGCTCTTCTCAAATTCTGACCCTTCAGATTCCCCAAGACCATTGCATTCACACTGTGTGGCTGAATAACTGAACCGCATGCAAAGTGAACGGCCATTTGAGTAGTGCTGGTTGAAACTAGAGTGTCTTCTTGTCATTTTCCAGAGCTTTAAATCTTGCTCCTTGTTTTCAGGAGACCAGACATTTTTCTTCCCTCCTCCAGATCTGTTTACCTTCCCACTAACTCTGCCCGAGACCATGTACAGCAAGGGAAATTTCAGTCACGTGTAAATGCAGAGTTTGGGGAGGTAACTTTCTCTTATGTGCTTGGTTGCAGAGCGCTCTTCTCATGCAGACTTCCTGCCCCAGAGGGGACTCTGGGCCTGTGCTGTGCTGGGCAGGGCCCTTGTCTGGGAGCCGGTCACCTCCGAGCCCTTTGGGGGACCATGGGCCAATGACTCATATTCTCTGTGCCTAGGCTTCCTCTTCACTAATGTGAGATGATTAAACATATTTCTAGGCCAATCTGCTCTAAAATTTGGATCACATGAAATTTTGACACTAATTGTCTCTTAGAACCTTAATAGTTAGAAAGCAAGGAAAAAAATAACCACAATGCATACAATCTCTAGTTAAAAATGTCTCCTCGGCCCCACCTTTTACCCCATCCAAAGACTGTACGAGGCCTCAGTTTTCATTTCCTAAATATGTGATTTATGCTTGCTTTATTTCTGTAGCTGAGAAGATTTTATTGCCTTCTATCAGTGCCACAGAGAATGCTTATTTAATCAGGTATACTCTTGTCCTTTTGAGGCCAGTGTAAAAAAATGTAATGAACAAAAGGTAATTTATTGTAAATATGTAAAATTTAATAGCATTTATGATAAATGAATACCAGAAAAAAATTGAAATGTTTAGAACTTTAAAACATTGACATTAAATACAGTTAACCAGGAAGCACCAGCAAAAATAGAATAAACAATTATTAGGAGCATTCGCTGATCCAGGGTCCTCCTTTTCTGCAGCAGATATGTTGCAAGACTCCCAGTGGATACCTGAAACCGCAGGTGGTACCAAACCCTATATTTACTGTGTTTTCAAACACAGACCTCTAATGGCAAAAAGGCTAGATCACATGTTTAGATGGCATTAATAATCTGACTTTATGATTCAGAGTTTCATCCTATACTTGCAAAAATCTCGTCTTTTAATGTATTGACTTTAGAAGTGGCTCTCCAACAGTGGGTGGGATGAATCTTAGAATGCGAATGTGCTGTCCTGTAGGCTCCTGAGTTGTGGTTCGGTACTTCGATTCTTGCCCCTTATTTCTCTGTCGCTGCTGGAAGTGGGGGAAGG
Source organism: Pteronotus mesoamericanus (assembly GCF_021234165.1). Classification (NCBI taxonomy): domain Eukaryota; kingdom Metazoa; phylum Chordata; class Mammalia; order Chiroptera; family Mormoopidae; genus Pteronotus; species Pteronotus mesoamericanus. The sequence goes on along the minus strand of NW_026555285.1, from coordinate 16,801,697 downwards.
TGACAGGAAGGTAATTATCAGTTCTTTCCATTCCTGTAACTTCTCTCAAAGGGCCAGTGTTCCCAGGTCAGAGACGAAGGATGTAAACCACAGGGAGGTCCAGCGGCTGGGATCAGCAGGGCAGGGGTGCAGGCTTGGTGTCTAGGCTCCAAGCCCAGTTCCCCAGGGACCTGTGCTCTCTTCTGGCGAGTATTTCACAGAGGTGCAGTCAGCATGGGTAGCTGAAATAAGATTTTGTGAAAAGCTTTATTCCCACTAAGTGTCCTCCTTTATTCTTTTACCTCTTTAATACATCCTCTTATTGTTGCCAACATTTAGAGTCTGCTTTATTGGGGCCCTTTGCATAAACATTTTCACTGGTTTTCCACTGATTCGAGGCAGTCCATTAGCTGGCTACATTTGTTGTTCAACATCATTTTTCTTTATTCCTCCATATAAAAGGTTGTATCCAAATCCTTTTATTTTGATAATAGACTGATTTCCTTGCTTCATATCTTAAAAAGGGTATTTCTACCTTGTTTTGAATCCTGTTGTTTTCTTAGAAGACTTCTTACTCCTTTGTCCTTGTTCTGCTCACTATGTCAGTTCCATCTTCGCCAACCACCCTTTGATTATGTGGTAGCAGAGGAGAGACGGGGGAAAAAACATAATTTCATTGCATTATTGGTATGCTGATACATTAAACTCCACAAGAGTCTAATTTGTCATTCTTAAAATGCAGAATTGGTTAAAATTGCTTTTGTCTCTAATTGGGAAGTTGAAGTGCTCAAGATTGCTAGGTATACTTTTTTTTAAAAAATGTGACATTAATATATTTTATAATTAGTGGAAAGAACATTAACATCAAAGTCTAGTGATCTTAGATTCTTTTATTGGATATGTTGCTTAAATTTACTTAACCTAAGCATTATTTTTCTTACTGTTAGTATAGTGATAGTAGTAGGAGTATGATTATTATGAGAATTATTTAAGAAAGTGTTCAGTGACGTGCCTAATAGATGCTCAGCAAATGCTAATGGTAAAGGTTACAAGTTTCTTTGACTTTTTTCTTTAGGTAGATTAAAAAATGTATCAGAATGTGAAAGGATACTGGAGTTGAGAAATAAACTGATGAAATAATTAGAATCTGCCCTTCTCTAGGTAATAAAGATAAGGAAATAAAATATATACATTTTATAAAAAGTAGAGAATGGCCATTTAGTTAGACTAAGGCAACAAAATTCACTAATTAAATATTTTTAGCCTTCATCTGAAACTTTCAACCAATATATAAGTCAAGGAAAAAATTTAAATACTTGGAATAAGGAAAGAAATGTGTCACTATTTGCTGGTACCCAGGAAAGCTGCGACGGTGACTGGAATAACTAACAGGACTGACAGTATGTATCTCCATTCTAGGCTTCTCTTTTCCAGTCTTGACATCTGGCTGCCTCTTGCATAGCACCATGTACATGCATAAGAGACCTTCCAAATGAAGATGTTTAAAATCGGACTAGGTCAAACCTTTTGCTCATATACTTCTGAATTAAACAAACAGCAGCATCATCTGCATGGTTGTTAAAGCAACCTCAGTGCCCCCTTTTACTTCTTTATTTTGAAGTTCATATATACTTACACACAAACATACATACATACATCTCATAGACATTTATTGAGCACCTGCTATATTCGAGGCCTTGTTCTTCGTGTTACAAATATAATAGTGAACAAAGTTTCTGTTTTTAAGGGACTTGTTTACTAATAATGCAAGAGAGACTACCAAATTTACGATGTGTGAGGAGTAAGTGCTTTGGAAGAGGAAAAAGGGGTAAGAATGCTGGTGATAGGGAATTCAGGGGTTGGGGGCATGGTGGGGGTTGCTATGTTAGGCACTATGGCTCTCCATGAAGGTTTAACAGGATTCCTCTCCTGCCCTGTAGTGAAGAGGCTGCAGTTTGTCAAGCCTGCTAGTGGGAGATGTATTAGCGAGCAGCTGTGGTCCAGGTGAAAAAGAATGGGAGCCACAAGCGGGGGACAAATAGTATTTGCCAGGGAGATGGTGAGGGGTGCTGATTTTAGTGGGTATTTTATAGTTAGAATTGGCTGGATTCACTGATGGGATTGAATATAGTTTTGAGGGAAAGGAGGATGACTTCAAGCTTTTTGCCCCGAAAAATTGCAACAAGAGCATTTCCTGAGATGAGGAAAACTGTTGGAAGGGGGGTGGGTGGGGGTGTGTGTGTGTGTGTGTGTGGTTTTAGACACGTCAGATGGAAGGTGCCCGTTAGATACCAAGGTAGAGATGTTGAGAGTCGGTAGTTGGATATTCAGGAGTGGAACTCAGGAGACAGATGTGGGCTGGATTCTACTTTTGGAACTCAACCCTTTTCTCCACGCAGTTGCTGCTGCTCTAGGTGAGGGTTCCATTGACTGCCATTTGGATCACTGTCTCTTCCTTCTGTCTTGCCCTCTACCATTAATTACTTTTGTCACTCAATTCACCTTCAACAGCCTGAGTTTTTCCTAAAATGCAATTATTTTGATATCTCTCACATACTTAAGTAACTCCTCAGAGCTTGGAGGATAAAATCCACACTTCTTAACATGGTATAAAAGGCCTTGCGTGATATGGTGCCCGCTCAGTGTCTGGTGTCATTTATCTCCATTCATTATTCTCTGCTCATTACTCTCATTTCTTTCTGTGCCCTTCATCTTCCTGCACTTTTTCAACCTTCAGACTCTATCCTTCCATTATTTTGACCGTCCTCCTTCCACGCCCTCAAACCTTCTTACCTGCCTATCTCCTTTACTCTTGTAAGCTCCTGATTAGGTATTATTTATTCCATGAAGACTGTCCCTGACAAATGTGAGTTAAGGGTCTATTCTTTATTCTCCTGTGGTTTTTACTAAAACATGATAGATGTATCTATGTATTATAATTGCCATTTACTTTGTATTCACATCTCTCGGTTCTTGCAATCTGTGAGGCCAGGTGCCTTTACTGTGTATAGTGTTATTTCTGTATTGCCTAGCACAGACCCTTTTAGATGGTGCTTAATGACTATTTCTTATTTGAATGGAAGAATAAATAAGTAAAGCCACTGATTATAAAACATGTATGCAAAATTCAGCGAAATTTCTATATCCCAGCAGTAACTAGTTACAAAGTATAGTGGATAAAAAGTAGAATTAACCAACGTCCACCCCAAATACCTAAAAGTATAATTTAGACATTCATAGTTTACCTAACACTAACAATGAATATGTAGGTTGCCTATGTTAAGTTGAATAATTATAGACACGTCATGTTCATGATTGGGAAGTTTATTAATTGTCAACATTTCAAATCTCCCTAATCTTTGTACAAATGCGTTGAAGTTAAAATACAGTTCAAATGGATTTCATTTTTGGAACTTTTGAATCACTCTAAAGTTCGCGTGCAGAAAGAAATGAGTAAGAAAAGTGAAGAAAATTTAGAAAGGGAAGAAAAATTTGAACAGCCAGTTAATAAGATATTAATTAACGGTACCTAAGACAGAGTAATAGTAGCTCAGGAGTAGTGCATAGAATGATGCAACAGAATTAGGACCTCAACCTGAACCCAAAAAACAAGTATGGGATAAAAGTGTAATGTAAAATTGGTTGAGAATGATTGGTTATTATCCACAAAATGATACAGAGATAATTAGTTAATAAATATTTTGAAAACTATGACATTTGATCCCTGTCTCACATTATGTACCAAAACATATAATTATAATATGCTTTTCTGATATTAAAAATCATGTAATTATAATGTGCCATCCTCCTATATGTATAGATGCTTTTTAAAGTTATTTTTTCCTCAACGTTAGTGACTTATTTGTACATATCTAATTAAAGACTTAGCTCCATTATTCTTTGCTACTAAGTTCTTAATGTTGTAAGATGACTGAGTTTGATTAGAAGCACTGTCCATGTCACAGCGAAAAAGATGGCAGGGTCCTTCATTAACTACAGCCGTTAACCTTGACTCAAGTACTGTGCTGTAATGACAGGTCGTATATTGTTTAGCATGACGTATTCTTTCATTTATTTATTTACTTATTTATTTATTGCCAAGGGTAGGGAGGTTAAATCCAGTTGTTGATTTTCAAGCACTCAGATAAAATAAGCTGAATAAAAATTTAACTATTTTTTCAAACATTTGGATAACCTTGTAAACAGTCTACTCTTCATTTTGTTTGAGCTGAATTTTTAAATAAGCATGGAATATCAAACAAAATAGCTCCATGCTTGTTTCTGTTCAGTACTCTTAGAGCTAACTTCTTCACCCACCCTAAGTGTAAGTTTATATCTATTTTATAATTGTATACTGTTCAAATGAGCTAACAGTAATTATTGCACTCAGTACTATTGGTTTCTGTAGTGCACATCAGATTTATTTTTGTTCCTTCTCTTAGACCTTCCAATATTTCCGTCTAGTAGTATTTCTTGCATCAGAGCCATCATTGCCTATCTGAAATAGTTTAGGTCTTGGGATATCAATATTTAATTATTTTTATAACTATGTGATTTAAAAGCTTTGTATCTTTTTCAGATTTTTTGATGATAGAATGTTCACATCCTGCCCTTTAGTGGTTGAGTGCTTTATTATTGCCCCTGATGTGGATTTATTCTTGGTTTCACAGAGAGAAGAGAAGAGGAAGATTGTGAAGAGAAGAAAGCTCTTAAAAAAAAAATTAAAGAACTTAAATTTCTAGATTCTAAAGTTGCCCAAAACCTTTGTAAGTATAATTTTTTAATACAATTAAGTCAGTAAAATACACTGGGGGTGGTTTCTTTAAATTATTTCATTTTTTATGATTTGTTTTTCATTTTGTTATTCTTTATAATTTGCATAAATAAATTCAAAGATAACTTTAGCCGCCCTGTGATTTAAATTCTTCTAAAGATTAGAGCATATTATAAAATAAAACTAAGAAAAGGATTTAGAATGAAAATATATCTCCTATAACTGGGGAAAAAACTACGCTTTAAATTCTCTTTTTTAAGTATCTAAATAAAGAATTAAAGAAGTGATGACTTATTTTGAAATAAATATGTGGTGGATTATTTCTTTTATACCTCTGAATCTCTATTATTTGTAATACTTGATCACACATAAAGGAGGTTGGAATATTAATGGAAATAAGGAATGATGAGTAAAATGAATTTCATTATTCCATCTGAACAGTTCAAAGCCTTTCTTCAAAAGTACTGACTGGAAGTATTTTAGATTTAATTACTGTTATAAGGAGCTAAATCCTGAGTATTGAATTGTCTTCCTGACTGAATTACTGTGGGAGAAGATAGTTTTGCTTCCAACTCATTTCTAACTGCTGCTTAAATGCATCAAAGATAGTTCTGCTTGGAAATAAGATACTATCTGTACATTTTACTTTCTGATGGTGCAAGTGGGATATAATGTGAAGAATCTAGAGGCATGAACAGTTAACGTGGCTTTTTCATCTGCTTTTCAATTATCACATGCCTCAGGCTTTTAGCAAGTATTGGAACACAAATTTTTTTGTTAAGAGTAAAAAGATCCATGCTATTGACTAAAGAGGGACTTAAGGCTGTGTGTGCAACAGGCAGAGAAGACACTCCTCTTGTGAAAGTTCAGGAACCTCCTTCGTTTCATAGTCACTGTGATGGAGGGCCATCCCTGTGTCATAAATTGAATAATTATAGACACGTCATGTTCATGATTGGAAGTTTGTTACTTGTCACCATATCAAATCTCCCTAATCTATGTACAAATGCCTTGAAATTAAAATACAGTTCAGATGGATTTCAGTATTGGAACTTTTGAATCACTCTAAAATTTGTGTGCAAAAAGAAATGAGTAAGAAAAGTGAAGAAAATGTAGAAAGGGAAGAAAAATTTGAACAGCCAGTTAATAAGATATTAATTAACAGTACCTAAGACAGAGTAATAGTTGCACAGGAGGAGTGCATAGAACGATGCAACAGAATTAGGACCTCAACCTGAACCCAGAAAACAAGTATAGGATAACAGTGTAGTGTAGGCTGCAGTGTAGGCTGCCGAGATCCCCGTAATAGTGTACAGACATTAGTACTGTTGGCCAATACACAGTTCTTTATTCTGGCCATGAGCTGATTGCACATCCCTGCCTCTTTCAAGTTAGGTGTCGACCATGTGACTTGCTTGAGCCAAGGATGGTGCAAGTGGAGATAAGGGAGTATCTGTGTGGAAGCATTTAATTGCCTTGGGAGATGCTCCAGTGCTCTGTCCACTCACCCAGAACGGCAGTCAGAATGGTGTCCATCATCCTGATGGGAGGATCCTAAGTAAGATAGCCTTGTCTTTCAGATGTGTGTGATGAGCACGTAGTCTGAATTATAAATCATTTTTTAATTTGTTCGTGTTTAGACCACCAAAGTTTTGGGGACTATTACATAATACAGGTATTTCAGGGAATTTCCCCCCTTAAAGAAACATTGTCTCAGTTTAAAGCATTGGAAATGTCCAAAAATTCTGTGTTCTGTGATCTGAAAGAGATGGTTATTTTCTTTAAAAATATCTGCGACCTGCATGACAAATTCCTTGTCTTTACTCTATAAATAGCCTCATTTTGGGTCCTGAATAAGTACCATTTTGCATGGAGTGCTTCTTAGATGGTTCAGCCATGATAAGTTAGCTTATATGTTCATCTTGAAGTTGAATATGTGACTTGTTGAACAGGGTTCTTTAGTATTATTTATATACTATAGAATAGGTGCTAAACGGGATTTTAAATTTAATTATACTAGTAATTACAGATTGCCTGTATGTGCTAGTTCTGTATTTCACTCTTTAATCTTTACTACAGCCTATGGCACAGGTAGTAGTGTTGCCATTGGAGGTGGGGGGTCTGGTGGGTGCAAAAATTCAGCGACTTGAATAAGATAGCTTATCTTGAAAATGCCCAATAGGTATATATTATATCTATTCCTATGCCTATTTAGGGATAACAAAATTACACTGTCATTGAACAGGATACTGTTTTGTTTGCTTTTGCTAGAGGATATATATCTATTTGTTTAATTGTTAATCATGTTGTAAAGTATAAAATTGAAAGGTTCAGGATTTTTACTGCCGTCTTATGATGTAATCCATTTTATATTATTCTGCCCTCTCTGATTACACCAAGTGTTATGATCTAAGCTTTAAGAAGCTTTAGAGGCCTTAAAATCTTTACTGTAATTACAGTTTGATTCACAGCTGGGTTTTGTCTATGAAAAACTCAGTCTTTTGAGATACTGAATTCTGAGAAGAGAGTCTTATGATAGCGACAAGACTATCTGGTAACTTAGAAATATAAGATAATTTTTCTTAGATTTCTCTTACCTGAAATATTCTACAGAAATTTGTTGAAAGGATCTAAAAATCACTCTTTTATTTACTTGTTTATTTAAAAGTGGGTGAGGTTCCCTGTACTCTGAGTTCATAAATGTTTTGACGAGACTCTGGGCCCAGAATAAAAGATAGGATTCCAGCCACTCTAGGATCAAGAGATAGCTTGGGAGATTTGCAAGGTTCGTAGGTCTTAGCAGACTTCTCAGAGGGAGTGTTAGATTTCTAGGAAGGAACCTGGAAATATACAAATTAATATAAAGGTGTAAATACTTATAAGTTCCCCTGCCAGAAACATGTATGACTGGTTCCAAAATCTGTACACTTTATACTCCTTCAGTGAACTCCGAGCTTCCCACTGGAACCTGTATAAATCACAGTTTGAACGATAAGATGCATGTTAGTAAAAATATTAATTTTAATGGATCTTTAGAAAGGTTTATTTGATTCTGATATTATCCTCAGTAACTTTTTTAAAATATTAAAAAATTAAGGTCTGTTCTGTCTTTTGAATTTATGCATTAGGCCATTTTCAATTTCTTTTTTTGCCCTTAGTTATAGCAAATATTTTCCACAAAAGAATTTATTCATAAACTATTAAAACAAAACCATAGCTCAGTCTTTCTAAATATGTGTTCAATGTGTATACTGTTTTAATTATGGAATAATGCCTGAAAGTAGCGGATGAATTATAAATATAGAAGAAAGTAAAGGAATAAAGTATGTCTATCTGTAGTATAAATTTCGAACTTCATAATTTATTCATTCAGTGCTTGGCTGAATTTGAGTTTCCCTTTTTTGGTGTTACTAAGGCAGGGTGGGGCATCCTATGGTCCTTAGGCTAAATCTTGTCCAATGCCTATTTTTTAAAACAAATTTTTATTGTACTTTAGCCAACACATTTATTTACCCATTGTTTATGGCAGCTTTTGTGCTACAGTAGCAGAGTTGAGTAGCTGTGACGGAGACTATATAGCTCACAAGTCCTACTCACTGTGTGGCTCTTTACAGAAAATGTGTGGCGGCCCCTGCTCTAAACATATGCCTGTTCTATTGTGACGCCACTTTACTCTTCCACCATCAGTGCTGGAGTGTTGTTTCTGCTCTACAGCCTCCCCAGTGCTTCATGGTTTTATAAGACTCTGTCCTGTGTGGCTTTAAAAAAAATTATTATGTTTGAGATTTGTTGAACCTCCTTGATCTGATGTTTTGTGTCTCTTTAAATCTGGAAAATTCTCTGATATTTTCTCTTCCTGTATGCCTATTTCCTGTTCTTGTCGTTTGCTTTTGGAACTCTCAGTAGATAGTTTTTAGTTATCTTTACTAATCATCTATATCTTGTAACCTTGTATTTTTCCATCTCTTTATGTTACACTTTGGATAGCTTTCTTTGCTGTCTTTCATGTCATGAATTTTCTCTTCATCTTATGTCTAATTCATATGTTCAGTTTGTAATTTCAGTAGTTTCACTTTTACATATGATTTCTAAAAGTTAGACTTTTTTCCCTTAAATCTTTTTTTTTAAATAATGTATTATTTTTCTGCTCAATGTTTCAAACTTTTCTTTCATTTCTTTAAAACTTATTTTACCCCAGGATTTATGCTTTTCTTACTTTCAGGACAGCTCAGAAATGCATGTAGTATTAAGATTAAAAAATACATTTTGAGACCTTTCTTAAGTATCTCTTTACTCTGCCTTACTGCCTACAATATAAAACTCATTTCTTTCCCTTTTAATTTTACCATATTATGCCTCAGAGAAACTCTGCCCTTTTGATTATTTTTCTTTAATGACAAAACCTTCTCTCTATGTTGTTGTTGTTTCCTTTGAGTCAATTTCCTGCATGGAATCTTTTGTTTCTCAAGTGGAATCAATAATTTTTAAGGATTCTACCATAATTTGTGTTATTAATTTGCTTACTCCTGAGGTTTAGCACGTTACATTTATTTTGGTCATTTTTTTCTTATTCTTTTAATTGAACTTATACACATTTTTCTATTTGGACCTCCCAGTATCCTAAATGAAGGTAAACAAGTGCTCTGTGAATTTTCAAGCAGATTTATCCTTTCAGCTTCCTTGCTTTTTAATTGTTTTAAGTATGAGTGTTTTTCTGTCTAGGTGTCAGATATCAATCTTTGCATATGTTTTCCATTGGTTTTTATGATTAAGAAGTTCTTTAACCATGAAAGAGCTAATCTGCTATGCTAAATTTCTTTTAGTATTCCTTTCTGTTGCTAATATTTACATTTAATTCCACAATCATTTGCAACTTGTTTTGTACATGATGTACGTGATTGTCCCATCAGTTACTCATTGATTACTCTTCAAGAGTATATATTAGTTATCATATTTTTGTGCTTTCTAATTCTAATATCTACTATGGGGTTATCCTTTTATAATTCCATCTCAGTATCATTTAAACCTTTTATTCCATCTTGTTCTTGGGATTTCAAGGATTACAAATCTCCGTATTTTATAGAAAATTTATAGCACTCTTTTCCCAGACTTACGATTATTTGAATTCTGCCGTGTGGGGATGAAGCTGGTGGTAAGAACATAGATGGTAACTTTGTTATTCAGCTGTAGATGATACGTGGTATCCTCAGGAATCTAGAGTACAGCCTTACTCTAAAAAAGGAGTAGATCATATTTCTGAGCCTTATGAAAAATAGTTCAGTATATAAAATAAACTAGTGGGCTCATGGTTAGCAAGTTCTAGGTATGTTCAAGAAGTGGTATGTGTCATGAGAGAGAGGAAACGCAGTAATAGTAGAATAAGGGAGAACAGCCAAAACATTAAATCTAATGCTGTGAAAATATCCTTATATACTGTAATAGCTTTTGAGAAGATCATTGTGTTTTAACAGTAGATATATGAAGTATCAAAAATAAAGTAAATAATGTTGGAATTCTCAGTAATAACATATTATCCCATATAATTTCATTTGGATAGTTTTCCATGAAAATTTGTTTTCTAATATTGGATTTTTAAGGTTGAGTTATATGCAAAAGCCAGTTCTCTGGCATAATGTCTGTAATATTTCTGAACAGTAAAGTATTATTATAAATTGTAAAACTGCTCTAAGAAGTTTTCTTAAAATTTTTTTTTCTGAACTATTTTGTAGGGCTAGAAGATATTATACAAGTTGACAACACACCTGTTAAAACAAATATTATATGTGCATATTGGGGTTTTGTGGTACTTTACAATGTGATATTTTTATAGTGAATCAAACATACTTTATTTTGAGTCACTTGAAAAATACCACCATTCCAATGATAAGCTAATGAGTATTCATTAATAATCAACCTCAGATTCAGCATAATGATACTGAATCCATTTCTAAATCTGGAGAAGTACAAAATGTGCTAATTAAAGTTTCCCCCATAGTAATTTTATTAAATGTTTTAAAATATTTTATGAATTATTTTTGATTTCACATACAGAACTGAATCTCAACATCTTTTCTAACCTTATTCTTTGTGAACTCTCCCCTCCCCCGCTTCAGCAATCTTCCTGAGCTCTTTTCGGGTGCCATATGAGGAAATCAGAATGATGATATTGGAAGTGGATGAAACACAGTTGGTGGAGTCTATGATTCAGGTAAACGAACAGGCAGAGGGCTTAAATTCCAACATTTCATTGCAAGCTTCTCATTAAGTAGAAATCTGTAAGTGAAGCAAAATTCTTAAACCAAATCATTCAACTGGAAAATCATTGCTGCATAATTAGTTTTAGCCTAACTTCTGCATTGCCAGGAGATAAAACTCTGAATGTTCACCTAACTGCAAACTACATATAATACTATCAAAATGATTACATTTCAATTATTTTAAATGACTGTTGTCTGAAAGTCAGGTTGTTTAATTTTACATTTTTGTTTTTGTTACAGTTAAGACGAGTAACATGTTAATTTAAATTTATTTGAATAATGTTTTCAGAGTGTGTTTTTCTTCGGCTTATATGTCTTACGAGGTTTTATTATTATTTAATATAAAAGACTGAGGGAGATGTCTCTTCCTTTAGAGTAACCTTACTAACAATCCCTACTGCAGTCATTTGTGCTATGAATAATGCAGACAGTTTGTGTAGCATCCTGAATTCATGTAGAAGGCTGGAAGATTTTTTAAATGGATTCAACTCATGGTATTTTTTAAGAAATACTAGTGTGGTGCCAAAGTTACTTGCCGAATTCCACCTAAAGCATATCTAGATAGAATTTAAAGTTGGAGAATCAAAGCACAAATTATATACCAAGAGGATGATACCAACAGTTTACTATCTTTTATTTTTATAATAGAAGGAAAATGATGTTTTAGCAATAAAAAGAAAATAAGGATTATTTGTGAATTTAAACAAGTAATTAAAATTGTTCTAGGCATTTTAATTCATCAGTAAGTTGTAACATTAGGATTTGTTCTTTGCTTTGCCTTTCCTATCTTGTCTTCTAAACGTGGTGGGAATATAATCCTATTAGTGATTTGTGCTGTAAATCTCCATAATCTACATAATTCAACAACTTTTATTTAAATACTTTTTGTTTAGCAGTTTCTTTTTACTAGGATTTTGTCTATGTTAATTGTTGATTGTGTATGTCTTGCTCTTACTTGATTTCAAGTTCCTTAAAGAAAATTTTTCTACTTAATACATGTTCATATATTTTTTTAAAGATTTAATTTATTTTTAGAGAGAGGAAGAGAGAGAGGAGGAGAGGGAAATATCAATGTGTGGTTGCATTTTGCGCACCCCCTGCTGGGGACCTGGCCTGCAACCCAGGCCTGTGCCCTACAATGGGAATTGAACTAGCGACCCTTTAGTTTGCAGGCTGGCACATGTTTTTTTATAATGCATTTTTAAAATATTTATGGAGTAACTTTTAACTTGCTTACACAAATGGTTTAAATGATCATGAGGCTTTTGTTGTATAGAGATGGAAAAACAAATATTTGTATTTGAAATCCATGTCCAAAGAACATTAAAATCCATATAGCTTATTAATATATTATTTTTCTATTACTGCTGTAACAATTTACCACAAACTTAGTGGCTTAATATTCCACCAGTGAATGTTATCTTAGGTTTCCATAGGACAGAAGTCTGGCCTGGACCTTACTCTCCTAAAGTCAAGGCATTGGCAGACTTGCTTTGCTTTCCATAGACTTTAGGGAAGACTTTGCTTTACACGCTCGCACGATCTGGCAGAAGTAACGCCTGCTTGAGTGTGGTTGGTAGGGTAAAAATATAGGTGTAATAATGTATAGTTTTAATTTGAACATTTCACCTAAAGTGTCATATAGTGTGCTTGAGTGTGATATTGTAATGTTACAGAATTACATGCTTATGATTTTGTAATAAAGATTTTGTAATAAGGAGCATTATTTGTGTAGGATCCTGCTATGTATATTTATATTTATATTTAGTCTTTTCCAGTTTCCGTGGCTGCTTCCTTCCTTGGCTCCTGGGCACAGTTCTTTATCTTCCAAGCCAGCAATGCTGCATCTCCCTGTTCCTTTTTTTCATAGTTTTATCTCCATCTCACTTGATTGTTCTATCTCCCTCTTCCACTTTTAAAGATCTTTATGATTACATTCGGCACATCCAGATTATCCAGGATAACCTTCCTGTTCATAGGTCAGCTGAAAGAATTCCCTGTATCACATAACCTAGTATTTTCACAGGTTCTGGGGAGTAGATGTGGGCATCTTGGGGGAGGTTGGTTTATTATTCTGCCTAACATACTCACTAAATATAAAACTGGTCTTAAGAATTTAAAATTTAAAACTTTAGTTTGGACATAGGCAAAGTCTTAATAGTGTGATGATGTAGGCTGTAGTCATTAAAAACCAAGAGTTTCATGGTATTTGAAGTTTCATTTTTTTATTTTAAAAATATATTCCTTATGGTGACATATTTTTAAGTGAAGAAACTGCCTGTGTTGAGTAGGGCAGGGAAAGAGCATTGCTTTTTAATAATTATCATTTTGGTAGCTTTTATTCACTGTCATGGTTTCATTTTAGCATATTCATTGATCTATTTATTTATTCATATAAAGCAAGATGGCAGCATTGATGTCATTTTCCCACCTCATTCTTTATCCATTTAGTTTTGTTCCATCAGTCTTTTATTTCTTTCTTTAGCTCTGTGTGTGTGTGTGTATGTGTGTGTGTGTGTGTGTGTGTGTGTGTGTGTGCATGTGTGTGTGTGTGTGTATGTGCGCACATGCCCATCATGTTCAGGGAGCTGTATTTGGCTCAAACACAGACTTTCCCTCTTTAGAATTGATAGAGTGGCAAAGAAGATGATATACACATGTGCGCACACATATACATATAATTAAAATACAAGACAAATAGCTGATTACGATAGTTACAGAACCACATAGTGCGTTAGGGTAGTGCTAGGTATGTGTATGCGTGGAGGTAAGGGCACTCATAGGTTGGGTACAGTGTGGACATGGAAAAGGGCAGACAGGTTGTGTTAGCAGTGTGGTGAGGCGAAGTCATTCTGGCGGTAATGAAACCCTGGGCTATGAGGGAGGGAAAAGCCAGGTATGTGAGGGCAACTGTGAAGAGTTGTTTCTTTTGGTAGGATCTTAGGATTTGTGAAGTATATGGGGAATATAGTGAAGGGAGAGACAAAGGAAATTTGGGCGTGTGCTTTTACAGTTCACAATAGTTTTATTACTTTGGGAAGAAAAAATAATGAAGTGAAAAATTAAATTTCTGCTGAGATTAAAATTTAATTATATATTAACTGAATATATTCAAGGGGATTGGATGGTCATATAAAGAGTGCTGAAAAAATTTAGGAGCCTGGTGTAATAAATAATTCAAATAATCCAACTGTCAGCTGGAGTGATTATAAGAAAATATAAATAACTAGGTTTTTTGGTCTCAGGCAGTTCTCCTAAGAGAAATTTCTATTTGTTTGGGAAAATCATATACCCATATGTTTTTATTTAGTTGGTAGAATTAATAGTGAGTGAATATTTTTTTAAGGATGACCTTAAATTTTTTGTTTTTGACCAATCAGCCAAGATTTTGTTCAAAGATACACAGTGAGTCAAAAACTTGTTCTTTGATCTAAATACTTTGATATATAACATTCTTTAACATTATTTTTTAACTAATAACACCTTTGAGAGATTTTTCCCCAGTTAATATTTATAGCATGATGTAGGCTTAATTTAAATTTGTACTTGAATTTTAGCTTGCACAAAATATACCGATACTGTAATTTGTAATTGTGAGCACCAGCCACTCTGTTTTCCTTAATTTTATTATCAATACACTAACTGGTTATAACTATTACAGTTAATTATATTTTGACATAGAGGATCTATGTAGCCTATGTCCAAGGGATTGTGTAATCATTTAAGTTCTAAAGGAAAGCATAATTATATGCATTTCCTTGGCCTTTCTCCATTGAAGTGTTTCTTGTGTGTGTGTTTGTGTGGCTTGGGAAAGGCTGTGCATGGACAGAGGAGTCAGAATGACCAGTTGAACCTGTGGTTTGTGCCCTGCCAATGACTCAGGCAAAGGGCCGTACAACCATAGGCACTTCGCTCCTAAAGGATCTCTATCTGCATATGCTTTTATCTGCAAGGTATATCATTCTGTGTCTCAAATGCCGTTCAAATTTTTTTTCACATTAGAAAAATTACTTTGTCTTTACTATAGAGATACCTTTATTGTTATTATTAAAACCATACTCACTTGGTTAAATCTCGCCAGAACTGTCATTATAATACTCTTGATTTCTTTTCTGTTTTTCCCCTTGCCTTTTACTAGCAATATGATAATTTCTTTTATCACCGTGAGTGAAGTGTTAAAATATGTTTGGCTTTGCCTGAAATTTCTGACATTTAATTCCCTAAAGCCGAAATGTAATTGATCACATTTATCCAGGTGAGAAGGCTGTTTCTTTGGTATAGGTTGAGTTCCTCTTTCTCAGTTATACAGCTAATCAAATAAACATTCAGTAGTGCTTGATTTGAATATATAATAAGTCTGGATAGAGAAGAAGAAAATTGCTTTCAAAATGAGGAGAATGCAGCTTACGGCTTAGTATAAGGGGATGTTACCCAGAAATAAAACTAAAGATCAACTTCTTTTACTGATTTCCTTCCCAGTTTATTAATGTTTTCCTAGAACTCTTAATGAACACATTTCTTTTGGTTTTAATTTTTAGAACTTAATAAAGCATCTTCCTGATCAAGAACAATTAAATTCATTATCTCAGTTCAAGAGTGACTATAACAACTTAAGTGAACCCGAGCAGTTTGCTGTTGTGGTAAGTACTGTCTCTCAGTGTTAACTCTCTTGAGGGAATTTAAATACTGTAGAAAACAGGAAAGAAAATGTCAAGCTCTTCGTATCATTATTACTCACACGTATTTAATGTTCATCTCTCTCTTTTTAACATAAGGATATTTATGGGAAGTTATCTTGATTTAAAACATATAGTGAAACTCTAGCCTTAAGTGAAGTCCAAGGAGTCTTTAAAAATATAAACGTGGTTTTTATAGTCTCTATTTAATGTCAAAATGTAAAATCAAAATTATTTATTCATTCTAGAGCTATGCATTACAACATATTGCAAGAGTAGCTTTAGTTTTTTGTTCTAACCATTTACTTCAGTTCATCTCATATTTTAGATCTGAAATTAGAAATATAGTTATCACTTTTTTTGGCAATGAGATTCAAAAATGAATATATTTTAAAAATCTTCAAAAACCTTGATAATCATCTTGTTCCAGCTTCCTATTTATATAAGATGGGGCCTGAAGAGGTGCGAAGACTTGCCATTGTTATGTATGAACTGCGTTGCATTTAAATTTAAGATTTTTATCAAGCTTTCTTTCCCCTCCTCTTTCCTCCTCCCATTTTGAGGTTGCTTACAGTCACTTATGATGATACTTTAAAGTAGTATTTCCTTTAATATGTATACTCTTATACATATATATACATACACGTTATATGTGTACATATATGATTATTTTTTATATTATCATCTCTTCAGTTATATTATTACCAATCTCTAGGGATATGATGAAATTGCATTTGATAAGATTTTGAAAATTTGGGTTGACCAGCTGAAGGACTATGTCTCCATACCATATATTGCATGTTGTTGGCATTTGCTATAAAATTCCTTCCCGTCTTGCCCTGGCTGGTGTGGCTCAGTGGATTAGACACCAGCCTGCAAACTGAATGGCCACTGGTTTGATTCCCAGTCAGGGCACATGTCTGGGTTGTGGGCCAGGTCCCTGTATAAGGGTTCATGAGAGGCAGCTCTAGCACATCCATGTTTTTCTCCCTCTCTTTCTCCCTCCCTTTCCCTCTCTCTAAAAAATAAATAAGATCTTAAACAAACAAACCAACTACTTCCTGCCTCTTCACAATACCGTTCTACTCAGTCCTCCCTGCAGTGCCTCCTCCTTCCTCCTGTTCCTCAACTTCACAAAACTCTGAATACAACACAGAATGAACAAAAAACGAAACAAAACAAAACATGGTTTTTCCTATTCACAGTCTTCTAATTCTTACTGTAAAACTTTTTAACTTACTATATTTACAAAAATGCTTTTCATTTTTTTAAATTAATTTAATCAATTTTTCAGGGTACGCTTTTCTTCACCTGTTTCTGTATTTTCTTGTTTGCTCTATTTTCCATTACCTGATCATCGTCTTTCACTTAATCTGTATATAATGTTCTACTTGCAGTGTCCTCCATATGAGGATAAATAAATAAGGGAGAATTTACATTAAATTTATAAGCACAGACTACTTAGAGTTTTGATCGTTGGCCATTTTTTTTGACTCCGAATGAAAGTGATAAAATGTAAAATTATAATTTTGTAACATTTTTCATGTACCTTAAGTCTGAAACACAAGTTTATATGGGATGTCTACTTAACAAATAACTTTTCCTGTTGAATATCATCACCAAAAAGATTGAAAACTAGTCCCATGTTCTCATGATTGTCAAAGAAGAATGAACTCAAACTAGCAAATATTTTTAGTTTTGTTTAAAATGTCCAGGTTATGCTCTCCTTTAAACAGTAGTGTTCATATCAAAGAGCTGTGATTTATAAGCAGTGTACTCATCGGGGTCAGAACATTAAAATAATTATATTCCCAGGTACTGGCACTAGAGGTTATAATTTTGATTTTAAGATAAATGGACCACTTCCTTTTCATGACATGTCAACTCAAACATGACCTTGAATCTACACATCCCATCACAGGTCATACCTGACTACAAATGGAGTTTAATGTAAAAAGAGTAATGCTGTTGAAAAACATCTGCTATGGACAATATGAACAGTGCCTTTTCTCTTGATTTTGGATGTTCTTGAACACATTGTTTTAAGTTCTGGTTTGTATAGTTCTAGCATTTTAAAATATGATTGTTTTGGTACAGAAAAGAAAAAGAAAGTTGAACAAGTGAAAACTTTGTATTTTTGTCACATTGTTCTTTGCCTTTGTCTATTTCAACTTTTTACCATTCTCAGTCTAGCTTCCCCTACTTCTCAACTCCCCCTCCCCCAAAACAAAGGAGGAATCCTTCTTAAAGTTACAAACAATACTTGAGAATTACCAAAAAGCCCCCAGAAATTGTGGAACTGTGTGGAATGCCTCAAGTTTCCTGCTCTTCTTTCTTGATTAAAAGTTTAATATTAAGTTCACTAATTAGAGTGATATGTTTTCAATTTATCAACATTGTGTAAATAATATAATAATTTGGTAGGTTTAGGAGATTGATTATAATTATCACATATATTTTTGAAAGATCCCCATAATACTAAGTTTCACATTTCAGGTAACAAACTTAATGAAATCATGTTTCTGTTTTTGACGATGAGCTATTAACATTGAGGTAAGATAAACTGCAGATTCCTATATAGTTTTATTTTGTAGAAAAACATTTATTTATTGACTCAACCTAGATTTTTTTTCTAATTCATATTTAGAGAGGGGAAGAGAGGGAGAGGAACATCAGTGTCTGGTTAACTCTCACACACCCCCTACTGAGGACCTGGCCCACAACCCAGGCATGTGCCCTAGACTGGGAGTCAAACCCACGCCCCTTTGGTTCGCAGGCTGGCGCTCAGTCCACTGAGCCACACCAGCCAGGGCTGACTCCACCTAGATTTAACGTACTAATCATTTCAACCTAAAAAATAATCATGGAGTCATAAACAAGGAATTGTCAAGAGTGGAGATAGCCTTTTAACCCCTACATAGGGCTGAGGTTTGCCTTTTCATTTGTTTTCACCATAGGTTTGTGATTAGCTCTGTTTCATTTTGAGGTTCTAAAGACTGATATTGTGATTTCTAGCAATTTTTTATTTTAACAAAATTTAGTTAAAATTATACTGTTATATTACTTGCTAGTGAGTTTACTATATTTGATTCTTGTGAATTACAGATTTCTCAAGTGTGTTGTGTATAAACATATACCCAAATTTGACACAAAAATGTATAGAGTCACAACAGTTGTTTGTATTGTAAAATTAGCTTTAACTCCACACAAGAATTTCATAAAACAATTAACAAACAAAAAGTAGCTTTACCTGGACTATGGCATTTGTTTTCATTGTTTTGTTTTTGACAGAAAGGCAGTGTGCCAAAGAAACACATTCAGATGCTAATAACCAGAGTCAATTAAAGACCTCTTAGAATACATAAGATATAGCATGTAAATTAGAAGTATGTTTCATTTTTGTCTTATATTACTTCACATGCAGTTTTTCCAGGGCTCTATGTCCTAGACTGTTGTACTCATATGCATATATATTATTCAGAAATATTATGTCAGTGTCCATTAAATTGTATGTCCTTGAAGCTTTCTTTCAACCACTAAACCATTTGATATGTCTATATTCTCTCTAGGTTTCCTGTAATAATAAGAGTTTCATATTCACTTTTACTTATTTCTTCCTTGAAATTTGAAGCAAATTTTTAAATGCTAATACTATCTTCATTCCTCAAGGAACAGTCTTAATGCATGAGTACTAGACATGGATTTTTTTTGGAACTAAGAGTTTAGTTGCTCATCTGTTTTTTCTAGTAATTCTGAATTTTAAGGTACCTCCTTCAACCTTCTTGCCATGCTCTTGACTTGGACATTGACCAGTCTGATTAGAACACTACTCTGGCATTCTAGAGATGGCTCTGTTTATTCATTGTAGTGAGGTGCTAGTGACATGGTGGCGTTTGGTGGGTGATATCTTTTTGAATTAATATCCAGTGCTTTGAATTCAGGGCCTAAAACTTTAATGAAATTATTAACTTGTTTTAGTAGCTGGTTACAGTATATTTGTATGTCCTGTATTTTCTGGGAGATTTTGGTATATGAAAAATAATGCGTCAAGAATTCTGTACTGAGGGTTCTGGTCAAATAATATTTTAGAGGAATGTTCTGGGAGGTGGTCAGTGTCTGTATCTTTTTGTGTGACTTCACATGAATAAGACAGTTTCCATGCTGATTCTGTTAGTTCTGAGCAAAGGATACTACGTACTGACTGATTTGCTTAATTTGAAATATTCTTTTTCTTGGGCTGTCCAGGACAAAATATTTTATTGAGAAATTGGTTTATATTTGGCATGGTCTTGCCTCATGCTTCATTCGAGTTCATTTTCTATTAATAAGATAAAAAATGGGAATATGTTTCTTAGAAACTCATTTGATCAGTTAGTTGCCTGTGCTTTTCTCAGATTCCTTCCTTCCCCATTCAGCCCCATTACCTCCTCATTCATCCCTCCAAGCATTGCCTACTTACCAGATGGGTTCCCACTGAGTAGGGCCTGGTATTAGTTGTATGACTGCATTTTAAAAATTATTTGCCATATTTCTTTGATCAGTATACCACCAAGTAAAATCACTATGCTCACAGTTACATGGTTTAACTCTGTGAGAAATAAGATATGTAAATATTCAATGGGATCAGAAGATAAGCTGAAATTTGGAAAAAGGCCTAAAAATTTACATTTGAAGCTCAGTGCTCTATACTTTGATTAAAAATTCTAAGGTTTTAAGTATTTGTCTCTATATTATTTAATTCTGTTAAGCTACCTGTTCTTCAAAGGAATCAAAGCCTATATAGGCAGGTTAAACCTAACAAATGTCCTGTTTGTGTGCTGCATTTTGATCTGCCACCATTTGGTGTCACTGTAGGGCAGGGCTTTTCAACTTTGTATAGTAGAGGCTTTATTTTTTTTTTAATGAAAAAAATGTTGTAGTAAGTTAATGCTTATTTCCCTGCATTAAAAATGCCTTGTTTTAAAGTACACCCTAATATTCTTGTTGTAAAGCATTCAAATAACATAAAAATATTGAATACAATTTGGAAGTTCCTTGTATCTGACTATCCTACTACATTTCATATAAGTTACCATTTTTAACATTTTGTTGGATTTCCTATCCTACTTCTTTGTATTTACAAATGTGAGAATACTCATATGCATAATTAAAAACACATTTTTATGAAATTTTTAAACTGTAAAATGTATTTTGGAGATTATTTTCTTGATGTGCTGGTTTAAATTTTTTATGTGGTATTTCATGGTCCATTCTAAGACTTTTTCTTTTAACTATATGCTCAGTGAAGGACAGCTTACTTTTGTTTTTCCCAGGGCTTTAAAAAATAATTCTGCATATATCTTTGTGTATGTATTTAAAGACTGTGCCTCCTAGAGATCTGATGTTGCTGTACCTCGCATTTTTAAAATTTTTTAAAAATATTTTATTTTTTTTTAAAGGGTAAAGGAGGGAGAAAGGAAGGGGAAAGGAGGGAGAAAGAGAGGGAAAACAACATTGATGTGCCAGAGATGTGTGAGAGATACATCAATAGGTTGCCTCTTGCATGCCTCCTCCTGTGGACCACAACCCAGGCATATGCCCTGAATGGGAATCTTACTGGCAAGCTTTCTGTTCACAGGCCAGCACTCAGTCCGCTGAACCACTCCAGCCAGGGCTGTGCCTTGCATTTTTGAAGTGGGGTTTTATAAGTGAATTGAAATTAAAAAAAAACCCCACAAAAAACTGTTACTCATTTAATGATAGGTATATGTTCTATGTATCCAGAAAGGTTGGTCCTTTGTATGTAGTAGAAGCATGTTAAATAACAGTTGATTAAGTCTTTAGTTTGTATGGAACATCTTTTAATGATGTAAAATGAAGGCTGAAATGCCATTGACTTTCACTGGCTCCCTAAAATTATTTAGATGTTCCCCATAACTTTTACATAGATGTCCAAAATCCATAAAATTGTAATTGGCCTTAAAAAAAACTTTATTGAGGGATAACTGACATACAATAAAATGCACACATTTAAAGATTTTTAAATTTGATTAATTTTGATGTATGAATAAACTGATAAAACCATCACTATAATCAAGACAATGACCATAGCCATCACCTGCAAATGCTTCCTCAGGTCTCTCGATAATACTTTCCTCTCCTCCCAGATACCCATCATAATTAGGTCTTTAATGAAGCAGTTATTGCTCTCCCCTCCCACCTCTTGGCTTACTTTTTCTTTTTCTATGCTTCATCTTTCCTTAACAGCCTGCTGCGCGCTACTGAGCCTGTCCAATATGCCTCCTTTCCCCTTTGAAAAAGCCTTCTCCGGAATGCTTTCCCTAACACTTCTTGTTTTTTCCTACAAAGTTCAGTATTTTTCCTCTTTGGTACCATAATGCCCTGTTCATATCTCTAAATGATTCTTCTTAACTTGGAATATAAGTGTTATGTTACATGTTACAGTCTTCTTATATGCTCAGAACTTTTTGACGGGCTGGAATATATCACACTCGTCTTTATATTATCAACACATGGCATATCTTCCAGCACCTGATAGCCACATGATATTGGTGAAATGAACATATGAACTAAGGAAATGATGAATAGAAAGGAGGGAAAATAATAGCAAGAACAATAAAATAAAAAAAGTTAGATTTTTTTTTTTATTTTATGTTTTTAGAACAGTTTATGGTTCACAGGAAAATTCGGAAGACACCAAGGTTTCCCACATACCCCCTCCCTCACACATATGCATAGCCTCTCCCATATCAACATCCCTCACCAGAGTGGTACGTTTGTTACAACTGATGAACCTACACTGACACATCATAATCATCCAAAGTCCATACTTTACATTAGAGTTCGTTCTTGATGTTGTACATTGTATGGACTCGGACAAATGTATGATGATGTGTGTACATCGTCTTGGTTTTATATGGAGTATTTTTGTTGTGCTAAAATAATTGTCTTTAAAATCACCTTTCAAAATAAATATGTTGATTATTTTTGAGGTAATCATTTTAATTTTTATTAAAATAAATCTTTTAATAATTACTTCTGTGTATATGAGGATGGGCTAATTCAAAGTAGAGCAAGTAACCTACACTTTTGTGCATAAAAGTCTGAATTCACACTTCAAAAAAAAAAATAGAACTTAAACCACCCTGTGAAATTGCAACTTGTACACTTGTCAGCATTTTACTTTTCCCCTGATACCACACCTCCATTGGGCTTTTTCCTTGATCCTTATACTCAGAAGACCATATACCATACTACTTTGGCCTCTGGTTTTATTCTAAAAAGTGTTCAGGAAATTGCGATTTGGTTTAACAATGATGGCTAAGAAAACACTGACCAAAATAGGTAAGGAGCCTGAAAGAATATCTCCACTGAACCATCACTTTCCTAGACTAACAAATATCTTCAAGTCTTTCTTTCACTCCTTAAGTGTTGATTATTCCAAGCTCATTGCAAATATCCAGATACAACAATGACTCATGTTTCATAGAATTATCACTTTAAGTCTTAAAGGATATGGACTTAGTATGATATAATTTCTTCTTCAAGACCCACTTTGGCTTCTTGTAATTACTACTTTTTCTCTTTAATAATTCATCTTTGATCTTGTTTGCCAGTGACGTAAATCTTACCAGACTCTCCTACTGGAAAATAGTTCTATTTGCCTTCTGCTGCTGCTTTTTGGTGCCTGTCCATTTGTCCCACACCCCTTACATTTTATAATGTTTTAGACAGCACTTTGGCAATCTCATTGGCTAATCTTTCAGTTCCCAGGGAGGACGTTTAGAATAATATTAACAATTAGAACTATATTCGCAGCTATTTTAATCTTAAAGGTTTACTTCTCTGAAGATCATAAGCATTCAGCTGCTGTTCAGTTATTCTTGTCACATTGCTTTGCAACCTTCTTGACATGTTTCTACCAGGATCCAGGATTTCGTACATGCTCACTAATGGAGGAGGTTTTCCTTTCCCCCACTTCAGGGCTTATTAATTTAGCTTGATTTCAATTGTGATTGATGTGTAGCCTGAAATTCTCCCAACATTTACTACTTCTATAGTTTTTCTTACAACCTAGTATCTGCCTTCCATCTCCTGCAGTCTAAGTTAAAATAGTCACAGTGCTATTTGAATTGTTAATTAAACTGATTGAAAGTTTGTTGGTTTAAGAAATTAAAATCAATGGTCAGCTGAAAGATAGCTTTACCTTGCCCATCCTTTTATTTTTTCTGAAGATCTTATTCCTCACAGGTTTCTTTTTAGTTCTTCCTACATGTTATACGATGGAGATACACATCGACAAAACTCTTAAAAGGCCATTTACGTCTTTTCTTTACATGTTTAACAGTTAGTATAAAAGAATGTACTCGTATAACAGATTTACCAATTTAACCAAATATATTGAAGTTCACAGAAAATTAGAGGCTTTTTTAATGGTTGAATTTAACATGGTTTCACTGCTGAAAAATTGAGTATACTTAAGAAGTGTTCTAATGTTGATCTGAGCTCTCATTAGATGATTCTAAAGGATGGCCCTAGGAAGCAGCTTTTCCTTAGTTTGGGCCTCAGCCTTTTGGTGTTACAAAGACTTGGATTGCCAGCTAGTTTATGGATAAGTTGAAACCTTGAGTTTATGTTGGTAACCACACCACTGTCTGATGTATTTAATTTGAATACCTTCTTTCATTGGTTCATCAGTGATTCCATCATTCATTCAACAAATACTTACTGAATAGCTGTGCTGGGTATTGCTGTAGGTTCTGAGTTTATTGCAGTGAACATGTCTCTTAATTCTTATTGGTATTATACTTTAACTGAGTACAGCAACAATAAACACATAATCAAAAATATAAAGTAACTATAATCAAGCAATAATAATACTCCTCTGGAAAATAGTGGGGTGAGGGCCATGTTATGTGTTGGATTAACATGGCTAGGGAAGGCCTGAAGAGGTAATATTTGAGCAGAAGTCTGAAGGCCTTTAGTTATCTTGTGGCTTTCTTGGGAAAACATGTTATAGATAAAGGAGACCACAAGCCCTAAGGCTTTTTGGGACAGGTAAGTTTGGCACAGTTGAGGCCAGTGGCTGTGCCCGAGTGAATGGATGCGGGGGGTGGGGTGGGGTGGGAAGAGATGACATTAGAGATGACATTGCAGCCATGGCATGAGGCCCGTGCCACTTAGTCTAAGGAAGCCATTGGAGCATTTTAAACAAAGAAGTGAAATGATCAGATTGATGCTTTGGGAGTATTGTCCTGGCAGCTGTGTGAGAAACAGATTGGGGTAGGGGCATAAATTGAAGCTAATGACCAGTTAACATGCTATTATAGCGATCCAATAACTGTGAGAAATAGTGCTGGCTTGACAGGTTTGATGGCATTATCACTTGTGAGAAGTGGTCAGATTCCACAAGAATTTTGAAGGTGGAGAGGACAGGATTTCTGATCGATTGGATGGGAGTATAAGAGGATTCAAGGATGACTCCAAGGTTCTTGGCCTGTGCGATTTGAAAGCAGAGTGCCCATTTACAGTAAGGAGGAACGGATTTGCAGGAGGAGCAGACTGTGGGAAGATCGCTTAAAATGTCTGTGGGCATCCAAGTGGGCATATGAAGTAAGCTGAGTTCAGGGCCGGATGTATAAATCTGGAGCCTTTCTCATGCAGGTGGCACTTAAAGCTTTAGGAGGGGATGAGATCATCACAGGAGCGAATTAGAAATGTAACATAGGAGGCAGTGAAGGGCAGGAGGAAATATGCAGACGTTCCTGTTTTTCTCAATCCTCTCTCTAGAGAGGGACTCATCATCAGCAAAGTTTTGTTTGTTTTTGCTGCTGGTTACCACGTCTCTGAGGAAAATGGCAATCTATGGTCTAGGGAACTGTACAAGGTGATTTTATAATATGACACTATTGCAGTTTGTTTCAAAAACTGAGCCTGAGCTGGGGTGAAAGGGCTATTTGGCATTTGTAGGATGTAATTCATCAGGAATCTTTGGAAAGAAGCTAGTGGTCATGAGAATATGTGTTGTGTCTGCGAAAAGAAAATAAAAATCTACTTTTGCCTCCAAAACTTGCTCTCATATGAAAAAGTGGAATAATTTCTAATATATGATGATAATGAGCATATAGTGCCTATGTTATAAACTGATAGGAAGTTAAAATGTCAAAAATTTACAGACATATCCCATGATAAAATAACTCATTTAACTAAGGGATTGAGTTCATTTAGTTCAAATCTACCTCAAAATAGCAATATTAAATCTGGCCATTAAGGGGAAAATTCACTAACATATTAGCAATTGTGTTCTCTGTAGAGTGGGAGGATAAATGGAATTGAACTCTGAATGAGTTCTCTTTATGAGCTTTTGTTACCCTTGTTCCCTTGAAATTAGTTGAATGTCAGTTATATTAAATAACTCTGCAATTATTTAATTTATTAGAACTAATAAAAACACAGAATGATCAGAATAATATGCTATTTCATTGAGTTGCTAACTCTAATAAAGTTTCTCAAAAAGTGTGAATTTTCAACTGATTTATCTTGATCTTTCCCACTTTTTCATTTTCTGGCAAAAGGTATACAATTTTGCTTATGCTTTATATAACATTTGTGTAAAATATGTGAAAGAACTTGGTAGTATTAAGAAATAGTATCATTTTTTTAAAAAAGACTTTTTTTTTTTTTATATTTAGAGAGAGGGGAAGAGAGGGAAAGAGGGAGAGAAACATCATTATGTGGTTGCCTGTCACACGCCCCCTACTGGGGACCTGGCCCGCAAGCCAGGCGTGTGCCCTGACTAGGAATTGAACTGGTGACCCTTTAGTTCTCAGGCCAGCACTCAATCCACTGAGACACACCATCCAGGGTGTATCTCTTTCATTTTTATCTTCTTCACAGTCTGTTTTAAACACAGTAACTAGTAACTTAAGATAATGTTCTTTGTCTACCTATAGCACTTATACTGGCTTTCTACCTCAGAACAAAATCCGGAATCTTTGCAGTGGTTGACGGTGCCCTCCATGGTATGCCACTACCTTGGTGGTTTCGGTCTTATCTTCTGCCACTCTTCCCTAGCAAGTTCAGCTTTAAACATATGGCCTCTGTACTGTTCCTCATGGCCATCACATCCCTGGGGATTTTACATTTGCTCTTGGACCTTGCTTCCTTCAGACAGGCAAATGGCTTTCTCCTTCCTGTCCCTCCTGTCTTGCCTCCTGTGTCAGCTTCCCCAGGTCTCTCCCCTGTGAGTGCTTTTATTTGAAATCACATGCCCAGTTTCCCTTAGCACTTCTTTTCCCCACTTTATTTTTCTCCCAAGTACTCATCTTCTTTCTCATTTACTGTATTATGTTCTGTTCCTTAACCTATTTGTGAATCTACCGTAAGAAAGTCTATAATCGCAGGAGTCATTCTCTTGGGTATCTATTGATGAATTTGTAATGTCTTGATCAATATCCGACATGTAATAAATATCTGATGAATGAATAAATAACCTTCCCTAAGGTATTTTAAAATTTATTTTAAATACTGGAAAATTAATACTATTTAGCTCTTGACTCACTGAGGGCTTGCCATGAAGTATGTTCTTAGTATTAAAAGATGAATCTGGGTTAAAACAACTTCTTGTTACTTAACATTCCTTCGTGTATTCTTTATTACATTTCTAGTCTAATTAGACCTGGGTTTGGGACAAGTTTCTTCAAACCCCTTTTTCCTTTTTTTTTTTTTTTTTTTTTTATTATCTCATTAGGTTGTGGTGAGATTTAAGGAGACCATGTGTACATGTAGTCAGGAGTGAACCATAAGTGCTCAGTTGTGGTAGCTGCTATCATCATCATATTTTTATTTTGGATGTTTTTCTTCTTATCTGTTGTGATGTTATTCCCTACTTTACATTTCAGTTTTTTTCTCAATGTTCTGTAATCCTCTTGCATGTGTATGTTTTTGCTCCAGTCACTGTCTTAAGAGCTACTCTCTTAGTGTGTGGACATTCTTGTAATTCTAGATTCAACATACATCCTTTCATCTCTTGTGTGCTCTTGCTTTGTGGTCAGCATCGCGCCCTACTGGCATTATCTCCTTTCTTGTTGTTCTCCCTTCTTGCTCCTGTGCGCTTCTTTTCTCGCTCCTCCGCTGGCTCTTCACTCATTTTTTTTTTTTTAACAGTTAAGTGTCTTCTTACTCAAATGCTGTTGTCTAGGCTCTTTTTTTAATATCCTCCTCTTTCTCAGTGATTTTTATTCACAACACAATTATTTGTTAATAACTCCTTTTGAACATCTTCTAGACTTTTTGTACTTTGACTTTTAAAGATACAAAATTTAATGTCACACAAAGCAGCCAAGGGGATGAGCTAGGAGCCTGACGTAAAAATTAGTACTGATTCATGAACATTTCAATTATGATTGGCTCTCATGAGTTCTAGATCTCACGTTGGGGCATGGTGCTGGAGTAATCTATTTCCTGTTCCTGGAAAGAGTCTTCAAGCTTTTAAGAAAAATTATTGAAAAGCTGATTAGGATAAGCTTCTCTTCTAACATTAGTCGCGCATGTTGGAGCCAGAAATTTGAGCTTAAAAGCTTTCAACTTCTAGATCTTTGATTATGTATATTTTACCAAGGACCTGAGCCTTAGCTTAGGAATCCCCTGAAATGAAAATCACCCAAATGCAGACAATAACAGCTTGATGGTTGTTATGGAAAGTGTGTTCAAGGACCAAAAAAACCCCTGCAAATTTATTTTAACTGTCTGAGATATTACAAGACAGCAGGTTAGCCTTCTGCTTCTAAATCATATGGAATGGGGTAGCTAGAGGAGATTAAAATCTTATTTGACATTAGTTTAGTCTAATTATTTTTTTAAATGTGGTGTCGGAGACCTGTTATACTTAGAAGATGAGGGTTTGGGTAATAGGAGCAGGGAGAGAGATTAATTTTGGTCAATGACTTAAGTATTGCACCAAATGAGCAGCAGCAGAGCAGCGAAGTAATTATGTGACAATTACCGGTATATTATTTGAATTTGTAGAGTGATATACAGTTTGCGTAGTATGTTTGTACATATTTATCTGATATATTCTTCACAGTAGCTATTAAGTTTGCAAGAACTGAAACTCGTGTAGTATTGGTGATTTAACCATGATGCCCCTGCCCTGCAAACATGCACACACACCTCATAAACAGAAGAGAAGGATTCAAACTTAGTATTTCAGACTGCACATTTTTGTGTTTGATTTTGTTTTCATTACACTATTTTGTTTCTAGGTATAAGACTCTTGGCCTATTGGCCAAGAAGTAGGCATGTCTAAGAGGTGGGGGAAAAGGTCACTGGATGCAAAGGAAAAGTTTTACAAGATACTTTAGCTTATAATATATTTTTGCTCAGGATTTGACTATTTTTTATCTTCAAAAACTTGGAGCCTAATATGGAAAGGAAATGTTCTGTCCTTCTTTGAAAAGCCTGGTTTGTATAGACATTTCTGGAATATGGACTCCTTTACTGGCTTATTACTCTTTGGCCTGACCACTGATTTCACTTGAAAAGCCTTTCTGTCATTTTCTGTCCCCTGGTTGACAAGGAAATGGCAGGCACTTTAATGCTAAGGATAAGAGCCCTTGAAATTTTTCTGCGGTATCCAGAATCAATTATATAAAGTTTTATCTAACTTAATTTGCATTGTGCCTCCTGAGACACAGTGTGGTGGTATTTTAGTCCTCTGTTTGTTTAGTTCATTATAGTACTTGCCTGGTTTTATTTTTTCCTTTTCCCTCTTTGCTTGTATTTTTTATTTTGTATTGAATTATATGTTTCATTAAACATCCTTATGTTCCAAACCAGTTTTGGCTCTTTTGAAAGGATAAATGTGTTTGTGTTGTTTTTTTTTTCCTCCCCTCTCTAATATTGGGTCAAGTTTTCTGTCCTGAACACAGCTATTATCTATTATTAATGCTATTTTTTTTAAATCAAGGATGCCAATGTTGTATCCAAGTCCACATACTATATTTGTTTAAGGGTTGAGATCGGGACCGGTCAAAGTGATATTCACCCACTTTGGAGAAAAGTTGGTGTTAACTTTTCTACCACCAGCACCACCATTACCAAATCATTTGTCTTATAATATTTGCCCAAATACCTGCCTACTAGGAAGATTAATTTCTCTGTGTATATGTACTCAGCCATTGATAGTGCAGACTTATATTCATACATTAAATAGTAATGATTTAATATAAATATTAATGTGTTTAAGAGTTCACATAGTTTCTAGCTTTCTGCTGAAAGTGCAATAGGACCAGTATTCTGTCGACTTTTTGTTTACTGATGTCACATTATGTGTCTCTTCCTGTAGTAATCTATGTGGCATTGCTGAAGTTTTATGCTGTGGGCAAGTAGTCTTTCTATCCTATTTAACAATGTTTCCTTTGTAAATAGGTCCCTTTGGAACCACTAACCACAGAAAAGCACCTAAATCATTTTGATCCATTGAATGCTTATATATTCTGAAGGGATTTAAGGATCTAGCAAGCTTATATTATGGGTTTCCTTGACATTATTACTATTTATATTTTTCCTAAGTTCTGACCCAGAATTTTTTGAAGCATTTTATATTTGGAATGTAATTAAGAAAAAAAAATAGTTCTGTTAGCTTCACGACAATCCTTTCCTTTACTACTTCTCTACCTGCTATTTTCTGTTCTCATTTATTACTCTATGCACTATTTTGCCTTTATTTTTCTAGTTTTTGTCTACGGAGGGGCTATACCTGCTGTTTTCTTAGTCTCTTCCTAGTGGATTCTTATAACCTTTTGGGAACTATATATGATCCTGACTGCTGGCCCTAGTAATGATCTCTCTTGCAAGGTGAAGACTCCTTTTTTTTTTTTTTTTTTAAACATTATCCTCCTCCAAATTCAGATTTTTATCTGTTTTTTTTCCTTTCCCTGGGTCTTAGCTATACTCAATCCTTTATTAATTTCCCTTGTTTTAATCCTGCCTTCAGGCTTTCCTTGGTCTCACCAGCCTTCAGCCAGTCTGCACGGAGCTCTCCCATTCTGCCTGAAGTACAGATCACAGGCCTGGCCCCTGTGGCATCTTTGGACAAAGCAATAGACATGCTTTATTACTGAAGGGCAGAGGAGTTCCCTGAAAATGTAGCACAGCGATTTGGTTTGAATGCTACCAAAATGCATCCACCAAAATCAATAGCTTGAACTGAAGCATGAACTCAAACACTGAATGAATTTCTGAAAAGCCACTGATTTATTTTTAGAAGTCCCTGAATGAATTTCATTTTTCCAAATGTAGAAACAAAGAATAAAAACTGCAACCAATACCAAGAAACAGAGCAAGGTGTCATTTGTAATGCATTTATGTTTGGAATAAATACAGAAACACCTTTGCCATTAATATTCTGACATCAGAAAGGGTGAGATTTTGTAAAGTGGCATAGGAGAAATTAAAGTTAAGGCAAGACATTGGTCAAACAGTATTTTGGGGAGTTTTTTTGTTTGTTTTTTGTTTTTAATTTGAGCTAGTTAGCAAACATTAGAGGGGGAAAAACATTATTCCTTACTAATTTTGAATAAACTAATCTACAACAGAGAATTTTTTTCTGTCACTTTTTTTTAAAGATTTTATTTACTTTTAGAGAAAGAGGAAGGGAGGGAGAAAGAGAGGGAAAGAAACATCAATGTACAAGAGATACATGGATCTGTTGCCTCTTGCTCACCCCTAACTGGGAACCTGGCCTACAACCCAGGTATGTGCCCTGACTGGGAATCAAACCAGCGACCTCTCTGTTTGCAGGCCAGGACTCAATCCACTGAGCTACACCAGTCAGGGCTGTATGTCACTTTTTCTTAACCTCCACTACCCAAACTCTGCCTCCTCAAAGTCTCACTCCCAATTTTTTTCTTGGTTTAGGTTTAGTGAAAACGACAGAAGATCCAAAGTGATGCTTCAGTGCTGTGCACATGAGTTGGCCTGCGCCATAGCAAAGGTCAGGCTCTTCTCTCCGATGAAGAAAGGCTGGCCTCCCCAGCCCTGTAGGAAAGGCCTGTCCCATCCCATCCCACATCTGGGCTAAGTCTAAGGTCCTGTCTTTTAAGCATGACAGTAGTAAAATAAGAGGTTTTTTTTCCATGGCCATATGCTGCCACGTGACCCTAAAAGGGTCTGGTGCTCACTTCTGCTTAGAGAATATTCTTTTCTCTTCTGGACATCAAGCTTGATGGTTTCACTGCCAGGCTTCCAGCCAGCTGGGCACACCTCGCCGCGTTTGTCAGGGAACTGGAAAGCCTGAACTCGTCTCAGAGCCGCCTCCACAGAGCGGCCAGCAGGTAGATCGTTCACAGTCCTGTCTACTAGTGAGAGCTGCTTCTGGAGGTCGAGTTAAAAGGGCCACCTGGCTGAATGCCATCTAAGGATAGGTGTCCTGTTTTTTTATTGTCGTTTTTATCCTGCCTCCAGCCCCGACTTTCCCTTTTACTCTAACTGACTAATCTTTACCTGGTCCACCGATCAATCTTGAACATGTAATTAATTAACCTCTTGCAAGTTGAGAGGATTTAGCCAAAGTGGCTCTTGAATGTACGTATCATGTTTATGGTATTCTAATGATTTCTCATAATCCCTCTTTTGTTCAATGAAATTCTGAAAGTCAGGTCGGGATTTCCATGCTTTGAGTGCTTTTGTTTCATACATGTTTATGAATGGCAACGGGAAGTCAACTTTAACGTAGAATAAAATGTGGGTATTCGTGTTAGAACAATATTGTTGGGAAAAGATAAAATTTTAGGGATGGTAATTCTGAGCCAGTCCATCACAATTGTCTATGTTTTTGAATTTGCCGTTTGTTGATTGCCTGCTGGGTTTCAGGGCCTGTGTTTCATGTTTTGAATGCACTGCTGTTTTCTGTATCGCAGCTTCTGGCCTCTTGCTATAAAAGCAAATGAGATTATGTCAATTCCAAGCTTAAAATACACTAATGCTTTTAAATTTTATTTTGTGTTATATTAATAAGACGACTTCAGTTTTATTTTGATTAATGATAGCATGGTATATCTTTTTTTGTTCTTTTTCTTTTAACATACTGTTATTACAGGCAGCATATTATTTGAGTCTTGCTTTTATTTAAAATCCAATCTGATCAACTCTGCCTTTTACTGGAGGGTTTTGTCCATTTTCTCTTTAATATGGTTATTCATATGGTGGAGTTTGAATCTACCATCTTGTTATTTGTTTTCTATTTACCTCATCTATTCCTCAGGGATTATTTTTTTGATGGAGTATTTTGATTTGTTTTATATTTTTGTTGGCTTATTGGCTGTTACTCTCTGTTTTGTTTTACTAGTGGTTGCTTTAGGGTATATAGTGTATATATATTTTGAACTACTTTAAGGTAATGTTGCACCTCTTTACGTGCGATATAAAGCCTTATAATAATGTACTCCCAGTTTTCTCCTCTTGGGCTTTGCACTGTTATCATACATTTTATTAAAGCATATGTTTAAAACTTTTAAAATGTTATTTTTACTTTCAACTCAGTTATCTTTTAGAGAAGTTTAAACAATATTAAAAATGTCTTTACGTCTATATACATATATACTATTTTTAGTATTTTTCATGTTTTTGTGTAAATCTTGTCTTTTATCTGGAATTACCTTCCTTCTGCCTGAATTTTTAATATGATGATGCCCCCCCATCATTCACTGTCTGCATTACCCTGGTTATCCATAGCACTTGCCCTTACCTAAAATCATCTGATTTGGTTTGTTGTTTCTCTTTCCTCTTCCCCCTCTCTGTCTTTGTGCTTTGCAGTATACTCCATTTGGAGCGGGTCCTTGTCATCTTTTCAGTATGAATTTATACGGGCTAAAACAATGTTTGGCACATAATAAGTGTTCAATAAATATTTTATATGTAAATTGATATATGACTAATTATATCTGATCTTCACATAATTCCAGAAATAGGCATTATCTTTTCATAGATGAGACAAATTACTCACTTAACCAGTCAATATTATAGTTCAGGTGTGAACCACAGTTTTGTGGTTTTTTAGGACACTTTCTGTCCTTTTTGTCACTTCTCATGGTGGCAAACACCTTTGTGTTTGTTGGCTGTGGGTGCCCACTTTACCTGAAGTTGCTTTTAGCAGTGTATGCTCATTACTGGAGCAATTTATTTTAATATTGAAAATTAACTTTGAGTTATAAGATACGAATTACTTAGAACGTCTATGTGAGAACTTGAATTGTTGAAAGTAAGTTTCTGGGAATTATGTTAGTTTCTACTTTTCTTCATTGGGATTTTAAGTTCTACATGAACAAATAAAAAGTGGGATATGTAAGTCCATAACAGGAAAGGGGGGGAGGTGTTGTTGGTTTTTTGGTGTGGAAACATGATGCTTTTTAGTCAGACTGCGTATGTAATATTGAAATTTAATGGCATAATCTGTTTAATTTGTCTCACTTGCAAAAACAAAAAACAAAACATCATTATAGTTGCATACTAATTATTAGCCATGCATCATTCATTTGAAATAGAGCCGAAAGCATTTTGTAGTTATAAGCAAAAAGGTCTCTTATGATTCGTCACTTTGCAAACAACATCATTTTAAGGTTGCTTTTAAGATCTGAGTATCATCTAGTGCCTGGGAAGCACTTTCATTAAAGAGGGCTCCATATTCTCTTCTAAGGCTGGTTTGGAAACGTGATGGAAAAAGGGGGACTGGACTTGTAGAACTGAGTTACTGTAGCGTTAGACAATTTTATCACCACTTGTGGCTTAAGGTGTAATTGGTGTATATAGATTGGTTTATTTTATGTTTCATTCTTGAAGACATCTGTAAAGGGTCTGTAAAGTGCACTTTTAATAAAGCTGAGTAAAATGCTAAAATGAGTATTCTATTCAATTGTCTGTCCCCATTAACACAAAAGTGAACATTTGATGAAAATAGGTGGTACACATACTACTTACATGGTCTCAGAATATTTTCCTATAAATTACTTATTTATTATTAAGGGAAAATATAGTTACTTTACATTGGAAAAACTGGTAGATATCACTTTAACCAAATATGTATATACTTACATGTTTTCTTTTATAGTTAATATGTATTATAATATCCTTATATGGAGAAGAAGAGAAACTATGATTAAGCAAATGGTGTTAAATGGAAACAATTAGTTAATCTGGGTAAAGAGTGGTTTTTCTGTTCTGAAATTATAATAAAGTTTCAAAAAAACTTTATAGCTACTTAAGAAATAAGGAATAAGTTTAGCAAAAGCTGTGTAAACCACTAAGTGTTAAAACTTGATAAAATATGGAAAGAGTGTTTTAAAACAGAAGGGGAGAACTGCAAACTTCATAAACTCATAAGCTTCATGAATGCCCGGCCTGGTGAAAGCTTTGAGTTACAGCAGAGAGAGCTGGAGTTTGAGCAGAGAGTGTGGTTTTCTCAGAGCTGAGGCAGCAGGGACCACATTTTATGGCAGGTGAAACAGCTGGGATGGGCAGGGCGGGGAATTCTAGTGGAAGGGATTGTGCAGAGAGGGACACCAGCAGTGCGTGTGGGGATCTCGCGTGAGTTTGTAGGCTGGGCTGTTTGTATGCTGGGCAAGATTTGTCACATAGCACATGCTACAAGCCTAGAGTGGAACGGAGATACTAAATAGAGGTCCAGCAATCCTGGGAGGCATTGGATTTCTAACCCTGCCGAAGGAGAAAAATCTTAATACCTCATTAACTCAACATTTACTAAAGCAAATGGAAAGGTTGGATGTACTGTAGGAATAAGGACCATACCCTAAAAGAGTTTCTACTTGAAACCCATCCTAACAAAAGCTATAATCAAGTCCTGTAGACTCTTCTGGGAAGAAGGTTCGGCAATGGAGCCCTGCCAGGTTAGAGAGCTGGGGCAGAACCTCTTCCTTCCCTCCGAGCTGCATCAACTAAGGGAAAACACAAGCCCGAGCAATTGAAGGTAATCACCCAGTGATTGATTTGCCTGCTCAAACAAGAGTGACTGTTCTTCAAAAGGAATATTACAACTCAACGGTTGTTAGGTTATAATGTTTAATTCAAAAGTAAAGAATAATAAAATGGGATATGTTGTCAAAAAAAAAAAGTCAAAACAGACTTAAAATGGCCCAGATTTTGGATTTCACATGCAGAGACTTTAATGTGGATATTATGAATATGTTCAAAGAACTAAAGAAAATTATCTTCAAGGAAATAGAGGAAAGCATGGTGTTAATTAAGGAATATTTGCAGTGAAATGGAAACTATAAAAACGTACCATATGGAAGTTCTCAAACTGAAAATTTCAATAGCTGAATTGAAATATTTAATGTAAGGGTTTGAGGTATATTGCAGATAACAGGAGAATCAGTGACTTTGAAGGCAGATCTGTAGGAATAATTTTCTTAAGAATGTAGGAAGAAAAGATTGTATTAAAAATAAACAGAATCTCAGGTACTGTTGGGTAAATACCAGCCTGTCCAGATTACCTGTAATTGGAATTGCAAGAGGATAAGGGAGTGAAATTGTGGCTGACAAAACATTTGACAAAATAATGGCTAAGAAATTCTATATTGAATGAAGAACATCAACTTATCATTCAAGAAGCTCAGCAGACCCAGCCAGGGTAAATATGAAGGAAAGACATGTTGGTACATCCTGATCAAATTGCGGAAAGCCAAAGATAAACAGAAAAATCATAAAAGTAACTGGAGCGAAGGGTGTAAAAGGTGTTACACACAGGAAAACAAAGATGAGAGCTTTTGCTGGCTTTGTAGAAATCATGGAAAGCAGAAGTCAACAGAAAGTGTATTTTAAAGTGTTGAAGTGAAAAAAACCCTATAAACTCAAAATATTTTATTTATCAGATACTCTTCCAAAAATAGAGCAGAGTACATTTTTAAGTGATTTGATTCCTGAGAGAGTTTGGGGCCATCTGACCTACCCTATAAGAAATGCTATTATTGGTTGTCCTGAAATCAGGCCAAAGGGAAATGATATTGTATGGAAACTCAGATCCACAAAAAGAAAACTGATAATTAAAACAAACAAACAAAATAACAACATTGAATAGCATAGCTATGAATATTTCAAGGTAAAGCATATTATAAGGGAAAAAAAGAGTGATATTACACAATAATAAATGGAGTGATTTACTAGGAATAATCGCAATGTTCATGAAAATAGGAGACATGATAGTAATTGCACGTGTGATGGGGTACAACAAATGGAATTGTGCTGTTTTAACATTATACACATGAAATTAACCAGAAAGTGTGAAGTGTGAGTGAACTATTGGAAGGGTGAGGGAGTCAATGAAGAACATGAACAGGTACAATATTTACTAAATAGTAATTCTTAATAGAATAACACAAAAAGAGCATTTTGTTACTCTTAGGGCACTCACAAAAATTTAACAAAAAGATATATAGTTTTGAAGACAGAAAAAATAAAATGGAATATTAAAAATTGCTTGATTAGCACAAAATCAGTAAAGGTATAAAAGAGGTAAAAAGAACGGAAAGATAGGAAACAAAGTAAAAAAAATAAGAAAAATAGAAAACAATAAAAAAATAAGAAAAATAGCATAGCTATGAATATTTCAAGGTAAAGCATATTATAAGGGGAAAAAAGAGTGATATTACACAATAATAAATGGAGTGATTTACTAGGAATAATCACAAATGTGTGTATTTCTAATACCAGCATCCCAATTCATGAAACAAAAGTTCGCAGAATTAAACAAAGTAATAGATAACTTCTCTATCATGAGACTTTAATCACTCCTTTTTCAGTAAATTCCAGAGAAGCTAACCAAAAGTATTAGTGAATATTTTGAAAATCAAGGCAATTCTATCAACTGACTTAGAATTGATATTTGTAGAACATTTCCCACAATAGCTGCCTAACATACTTTCTTTTCAAATACCCATGAAATGGTTGCCAAGGTAGACCATGTAGGAACATGAAATAAATCTCAGTAATTTTTAAAAGATTCAAATTTTGCATCGTATGTTTTCTGTTTTTCTGTCTAAAACAATTGAATTGTACAATAATAGAATATCTCTTTGACTGAAAATGATGTGACATGCTTTTAAGTTATTTGTGAGTCAAAGAACAACTATTTTGAACTGAATGAAAATGAAAATACTGAAAAAGAAAACCAATTCTTAAGTTACCAAGATCAGAAATAAAAGAAGGAAATTCACTACAGAAAATTAGAGACTCATACATAATCATGTATGTAAAAATTGTCAAGAAAATATTAGTTTATCAAATACTGCAACTCATTAAAAGGAGAATTTATTATGACCAATTGTGCAAGCTTGGTTCACCTTAAAAAATGTAGTTAACCATATTATCAGAAAAAAGGGAGACAAATCATATCTAAATAGATACAAAATAAAAAGTTTGATAGACTTTTACTTTATGACAAATAAATAAAATCTCTTAGCAACTAGAAATTGAAGAAAACTTCTTCAACCTAATAAAGGACATATGGAAAACCTGGAGCTTTCCTTGTAGTTAGTGATAAAAGACTGAAGGCTTTGTTATTTATGGTTGGGAACCAGGCAAAGGTTATCTATTCTTACTCTTCAGCATTATAATGCATGGTCCAACCTGTGTGATAAGGAAAGAAAAAGTAAACCATTTTTTTAAATGACCTGGTTGTCTATGTGAATGCATAAGGAATTTATAATAAACTTTTTTGAAGTAACTAGTGGACTTAACAAGGTCACAGGATAGTCAGTATACCAGAATGAGTTCTGTTTTTCTCTATAGTAATAATATATACTGTAAAACAAAATAAAACTAGTACTATTTACAATAGCATCAAAAAGATTAAAATACTTAGGGATACATTTTTGTAAACATGCTGTTTTCTACACTGAAAACTACAAGATATTGCTGAGAGAGATTAAAGCTGTAAATGAGGTACTTACCATGCTCATAGACTGGAAGACTCAATATTCCTAAAATTTTGTTTTTCCCTCAAATGATCGGTAGATTCCTAATAGACATATGATACACATTCCCAGTCAAAATGCCAGTGGGTTTTGTTACAGCAATTGACAAAAGTTAGAAAGATTCATATGGCATACAGAGAACCTAGAATAGACAAAATCATTTGGAAAAGAACAAACTTGGGGGACTAGACTATTGATTTGATACCAAGGCAATAGGTTTGGCTTAAAGATATACATACAAATAAACTTTTTCCTGGAAAGTTTAGACATAAACTCACAAAGATACCAGCAAATATTTTGTAATAAAGACTTTAAGGCTAGTGAATGGGAAAAGGAACTCCTTTGTATCAAATGGTGTTGCAAAACTTGTATATCATATGGACTAAAATGAATCTCACCTCCTGCGTCACACACCACAGAATAATTAATGAGGGATGGAGTGTAGACCTAAATGTGCGAAGATAAAATATAAAGCTTCCAGTATAAACCTTAATAGTCAAAGGGGATATAAAATGTTATAAACTACTATTTCCTATAAAGTTAGGTATA
The DNA here is from genome assembly GCF_021234165.1 of Pteronotus mesoamericanus. Classification (NCBI taxonomy): domain Eukaryota; kingdom Metazoa; phylum Chordata; class Mammalia; order Chiroptera; family Mormoopidae; genus Pteronotus; species Pteronotus mesoamericanus. The sequence continues at coordinate 16,762,477 of NW_026555285.1, read as the reverse complement.
CATTTCCACTATAGTTCTTAGATATTTAATAGGAATGAAAAGACTCCTATAAGACCATTCATAATACCCTGTATTAGTTTTCACATGTGGCTGTAACAAATGTCTACAGTCCTGGTGGCTTAAAACAGCAGAAATTTATTCTCTTACATTTCTGGAGGCCAAAAGCTCTGAATCAACATTTTGGCAGGGTTGATTCCTTCTGGAAGCTCTTGGGAAAGAATCTGTTCCTTGCCTTTTTCCTAGTTCCTAGTAGCTGCTTTCAGTTCTTGGCTTTTCTTGGCTTGTAACAGTACTTCAGTCTCTTCCTCCTCCTCCATGTTGCTGCCTTCTGTTTGTTTCCCTCTCTACTATTTCTATTAAAGTAACATCAGTCATTGGATCGGCGGCTCACCCTGCATCAAGCATGATTTCATACGGAGATCCTTAACTTCACTGCGTCTGCAAAGACCCTGTTTTCAAATAAGTTCACATTAACAGGTACCTGGTGTTAGGACTTAAAATATTCTTTTTTGAGCCCCTGTTCAACCCAATCCACTACATAGCCTCAAAATGAAAAAAAACATTCCTGAGAAACTATTAACAGGAAAGTGGATAAACAAATTTTGGTGTGTTCTTACAATGAAATATTATTGCTCACTAATTAAAAGGAACAAGGTACTCAATCACACTAGGTGTGTATGAATCTCAAAGTAATTTTGTTGTGTGAAAGAGGCCAGACTCAGACTCCTGTAGGTTTCATTAATACAAATTTTAAGAACAGGCAAAACTAAGTTAGAATGATAGAAATAAAAACATTGGTTTTCTATGGGAGGGCAGGACTGTCTGGAAGCAGACATGAATGAATTTTAAAACACCAGAATAGTTCTGAATTTTATGCCAGCTTTTTAATTCATCAAATATGAAACTTATGTGTTCGGAATGCTTGCTAAGATTGCCAAGTTAAATAAGTCTTTTGCTCTCTAGCTTTATCACCTGAGTATCTATAGAACTCATCTGGACCTCCTGTGAAATCCTTAGCGGTCCAGAATTGATAAGCATTTGTAAACAATGACAAAGCTATATATGATGTCTATAGCCAATTGTCCATTTCTTGGCTAGCTGGAAGAGTATACATTTATTTTGTGTGTGTGTGTGTGTGTGTGTGTGTGTGTGTGTGTGTGTTATTCTTGGCTTTACCTTGCTCCTGTGAAAACTTGTAAAAAAAAATACCATATGTACTTTGCTGTTGTGTAGTTTTAAAATTAATTTTAGCTTAGGAGTTTTAATAGCATAAGGCCACATTTCTTTTAAAAACATTTTTTGGTATTCTGAGTACTACCCAGGCATAAGGCACTTGAATAGCTGTTTTTGATGCCTTTCTTGAAGTAAAATGAACATTGCTTTTTTCTGAGAATTCTGGAAATCATGAAAATATTGGCCAGCTTATGATAAATGGTTAGATATTTTTCACCTGGTTTAATTAGAAAAATCAAGTTTCAAACTTTTTCCTAAGTGTCTTAATTCTATTACTAGATCCTGTTTCTTTTCCAGGTGTCACTTTCCTCCCTCAACCCTTTGTCATTTTCTTTAGTCCTGTCTTTCACAAAGGTGCGTTTCTTTTTTCACCTTCTCCTTGCTTATCACACCTCTCCCACCAAGAGTGGATGAATTAGCTATATGAAAATAGGAGTGGAGAGTGCAGTGTAGATTTGGAAAAAAGTATTCAAGTTCAGCAGAACAGGAGGTAGATGGGTATACCAAAGAGAAGGGAAAGGAATATGAAGTAGTAGTTGACAGAGCGCTCGGCAGGGTCCTCTCCATAGTGTTTTATCTGATAGCTACTGTGGGGACATTAAAGTCCATTCTTATCAGAAAACATAGTAGAAGTAGTTTGAGTATCGGATGGCTTTTAAGCTGTGGTGGTTAATTTCTACATTGTGATGCTCTCAGTGGAACTGTACACTTGATTGGCAGCATGTGACCTTGAAGCAGTCATTTAACCTTCCTGAAATACTATTTCATTATTCCTTATAATTATGTATTTACGAAGTGTATGAAGTGAAGTTCTAGTGCAGCAACTAGCTTTTTAATCAGCAGGTTACTTGTAGTGGTTGAAAGTTAGATGAATGGTTAAGTAGTTTTATAAATGACGTTAGGAAGGAGTAACGAAGAGATGGAACGTATACTAGACTCTCTTTTGAGGTGAGCTCAAATAAGTCTGCAGACAGGAAGGGGCAAAAACCCAACAAGTTTTGAATAAGTTGATTCCCGACAATTTCTGCCTTATAAAAGAAACTGCATAAAGCGAACCATATATGGCTTTAAACATAATTGGTATAAAAATGCCAATTTTTTTCTTCATAGAATAGATGGACAAAATTCAAATTATATGTGAAAAACATAATGAGATCTTGGGTGATTACATCTCCCTAAGGACTTTTTTCTGCATTTTACCGTTTAAGACGGATGGAAAGAATCAGATGAAATGCGCAGTAAGGGCAGTAACTGCCACCCCTGTGCCTCTCACAGCGCCGAGTGGGCGCCCAGTCGGTCCTTACTGCTTCGTGGATTCTCTAAAGGTCTTTTCATCTTATTTTGCCCCTGTTCCAACCACACATGTTGCCAATAAATAGAATTTTAAAATAAAAATTACCCTTAGGTTTCTGAATTTTGCTTGTTTAATTTTCACTAGACGCTGCTTTTAAGGTTATTTCACTCTGGCATGAGTGATCTGTGGTGGTAGTGGGTGATTGCAGGAATACTGCCCCCTGCCTTCAAGAAATAGTAGTAAGATCAAATATTTTTTACTGTTTTATACCTTTGGTTTTATCTTCAGATTATATCTCATTTTTGTCAGATTTTGGTGTTTTGGGTTTACATTGCTAAGATTTTATGACAAATTTAAAGGATACCTCTGTAAAAGTGAAATTATAATTTCCTCTAACATTCTAATTATTAACTATTCACTATCTTAAAGTTATTTTTATGATAACCCTTCCTCTTTGTGTGTGTGTGTGTGTGTGTGTGTGTGTGTGTGTGTGTGTGTGTGTGTGACTTGCTGTTACCTTTGAGAGCATTGCTTGTGCAGTCTAGCTCCATTCTGGCATTCCCCTTAGTCATTAAGAGCCAAGCCAGAGTTCTAGGTTTCTTAGCAAGCAAACAAAATGCAAATCTCCAGTGTTGATAGACTGTGTGAAGTAATAAGGAAATATTCTTCAGGGTTTAAAAATATGTATTTTCCCATATTTTTAAACCTATTTTCTTTGACTCCATGTGAAGAAACAAACTCTGATTTGATTAATAAGAAAATGATCCCTGCTGTTATAATCATAGAGCCCAAGATTTAGATCTTAGAACATTAGTTTTTATGGAGTTTTTTTCTTTTAATAAAAGGGGCCACCATTTGGCCTAAGGGGTCATAGTAGGCTAAATAGTGGACTAAATACAATAACTACATCCAGGTGATCCCTCATGTTCCTTTCCAGCTCAATAATCTCATTCACTAAAATATATTTAACTCATATCAGTCAAATTACTAAGTCTTCTCAATTTGGAAGAAAGAGCAATATGAAAAGGACATCTGATTTACAAAACTGTGGTCAAAGACCTGTTGTTTGGTTACCTTTCCTGACTTTGCTTTATCAGTGTTTTTCATGAACACATAGCACTTTGTTCTGCATTACATCATAGACTTACTCTATCTTTTCAGGGTACCTGTCCCTAGCGCCAGGTAGACTCATTATTCATACAAATCTAGGTTATATTTTTTCCTAGGAAAATTAATTACTTTATACTGGCTGCATATGGTTAGCTTGTCAGCAGGAAAGCTTTAACATATTTTGGGGCAGTATCATATAGCCATTTAAGCAGTCTTTTTTCTCTTTCTGCACAAAGAGTATACTAATATACAATATGTTAAAACTAATATTTTTTGTAATACTAATGGTTTTCATGGAATACTGGAGAATTCCTTCTCATGTTTATTGCAAAGTGCTAAATACCTAACTTCATAATCATGAATAAGGGCACAGACTGAAAAAGAGATTCCAGGGGCTCATTATAAACCTCTGGAAAGCTATAGTATGTGTACTCATGTGAGTGTTCTTTTATACATTTTGGTATTCTAAATGGTGTATTAAATGTAATAGAGTATTACATAGAATTGCTCCCATATCATGTGAGTATACAAGGTCTCTCTGGAAAAAGTCTAGCCATTGTTAATGGAACGAGAATGGTTTGTGCAAGATCCATGTAACCTTGAAGCCAAGGAGAGCGGACTGGAATGCACATGTGTGGACAATGATGACTTCGTTGTACTAGTCAGTGGGTGTGGTAGATGGCGTCGAATGAGCATGTGCGCTCTGTGCTGTCACATTCAAAATGACTGAGCGAGTAGAACAACGAATCTGCATGAAATTTTGCATTAAGCTTAAACATTCCTCTGCGGAAACTATTTGGATGATTGAGAAGGCTTTCAGGGATGATGTGATGAGTGCAGCGCAAATAAAAGTGTGGCACAAACGCTTCAAAGATGGTCAAGAATCTGTTGAAAGTGTTCCATGCTCTGGAAGGCCTTGCAGAACACCTGAGAATGTTGACTGTGGACAGGATGCAGTCACAAAGATTGGCGAATGACCGTGCAAGAACTAGAAGTTGATCTGGGGATTCCAAAATTTACTGTGACCAAGATTTTGATGCAGGATATTGGCATGAAACGTTGTGGCAAAATTCATTCCTTGACTTCTGCTACCAGAGCAGAAGCAATATCATGCTGCATTTGCCAGTGAACCAGCTTCCCTCAAGGAGGTCAGAACCAGAAATGAATCATGGATGGCTGCTTTGAAGGGGAGTGAGGCGTCATTGTTTTATGACATTGTACATTTTTTTTTTTTTGTATTTGTATCGTCTTTAATAAATGCCTGTATTTTTTGTAGTACATGCCTGGATACTTTCTGGACAGGTCTCGTATACCATTTGCAATGTTTAAATTAGTATAAAAATTTTAGGAAAGTGAGTCTATTTGGGAGAATTTTAAGACACATGAAATGACTTTATGAGAAGTAATCACTGTGTAAGTCTGCTTTGTGTACCAGACATTCAGTAGCCAAATGTTATTCTAATAGCACCTTGCTTTTTATTCCTAAAATTTTATGTTACTTAAATTTATTCTATAAAACGATTACTAGTTTTGTTTCTTTTTACTTGAAGAAATGTCTCTTTTGAGCTTACAGTTTTTTATTCTTTTCTAGGAGAAAAACATTATTTTCTCTAGACAGGAATTTGAAGACATTCCTTGAAGTCAAGGAATTTTAAGACATTTCTTAAAGTACTTTGTAGAGGGGACTTCTTATTAACTGTATTTGTCGAGCTCGTAGAATCTTGTCTGTATACACATAAACAAACATTTCACATGTCAAGTGCCTGGGGAGAGTACTGATGTAAATTAGATATTTATATTATTTGCTAAGAAACTTTTCAGTCATTGTAAGATTTTGGTCCATCTGAAGATATATGCTCAGAGGTATCTACTGGGAACTAACTCTCTGTTGCTCAGTTCTTTATAGATGAGTGTGCTGGGTTCTATTGTTACGTTGTTAAAATAATATCTGTATTACCCTGTTGGATCTAATAAGTTTTGGCTTCTGTATGGCATATTTTATTTTAAATAACAATCGTTTATTATTAGCAGATAGCTTCCCTTAACATGCATCCTGTGCCCCTCATGAGCATTGCTTTTTAGTCTTTCCTTTGGGTCTGTGACTGACAGAGTTGTTCCTGTTTTAACCCTGCCATGTCCTGTCGTTATTTTTTCCTGACCTTGCCTGAAACTGCTTTTGATGTTTATAATAGTTGTTGAAGTTCAAGAGTTATGCTATTACTATCCCATGATTATCCCAAGTCTCAAATTCCTAATACATTTGGTCAAGGAATTCATATATAGCTTAAATGCCCTGTGTCTCCAGCCTTCGGGTAAGTGGCTCTTCCCTTTACGTGTGTGGTTAGAACATGGGGAGCAAGTTTCAGACGAGAACTTGCTCACCCTCTAGCCCTACTGTGTATATTTTTGACACTTTCAACGCCCTACCTTCCCAATAGGGAAACCCCGCGTCCCAAACAGACCTGTGGCTTTGCACTGCTTCTGTCTCCTGTTCCGCCCATGCTCCCTAACTCCAACGCTGCCAATTTAGTGTATGTCAGGAGTCATTCTGCTTTCCTGCGCTGCAGAAGAAAGTCACTTAGGTACAAATTGGGACCTATTTACTCTCCTTCTATCTAACATGTATTGTTAGTCAGCAGTGCTTCTGAGGACAGCAATTGCTATTTGAAGAAAACAAACCCTCTTTCACCCCTTTCTGAATATGGTTTAAGCATAACCCAGCATGTTTCAGTTTTGAACAAAATTAATGATAGGAATTCTTTAATTTCTTGCCTCTGTATCCTGTTTTAAAAATTTAGTTGTAAAAATATGTACAGTACTTTATTGCTTAATTAAATTTTATCATTTAATTAAAGCTTTCATTTCATTAAGCATCTAAATTTTTAATTTTTTTTTTGAGGGATAACTCTGGATTCCACACAAAAACAACCAGGTTATTTCTCTCTTCCTGCTATCAGTTTTAGGGGACATATTGCTTCTTCAGTACTGTCATACCAATAAATCATCCCAGATTACTTGCAGGCTTACAGTACTAAAGTATACCATGCATTTTAAAGGAAATCTGCTATTTTCTTTTCAATCAGATGAGCAATGTGAAGAGACTGCGGCCACGGCTCAGTGCTATTCTCTTTAAGCTTCAGTTTGAAGAGCAGGTGAATAACATCAAACCTGACATCATGGCTGTCAGCACCGCCTGCGAAGAGATAAAGAAGAGCAAAAGCTTTAGCAAGTTGCTGGAACTTGTATTGCTAATGGGAAACTACATGAACGCCGGCTCCCGGAATGCTCAAACCTTTGGATTTAACCTTAGCTCGCTCTGTAAAGTGAGTTTGTGTTTTTGTTTTTTCTGTTTTGGTTTTGTATTTTTTGAAACACGTAGCTGCCTGCACACTTGCTTGTAGAATGCAATCCCTGAGTACGTTATTTATTTATTTTTATTTTGATGTGTTCATTATGAAGAACCTGAACTGAACCATGAACCCAAACCCAGAGTGAATTGAGCTAATTTTCTTAACCTCTGACCTAAATCCAAACATTAATTTTCTTTGATCTGAAAATCCAGCTGAAGGAATTTGCTTAATAACAAAATTATTCCATACACCTATGCTTTCTCAGACTGAGGAAATGGGACATCAAAATATTGTCATTCAATTTAGGTACCTGCATATATGATGGTATATATTGACAATTGCTTAGGATTGCCACTAAAATTTTTATCTTTAACTATTTAAATATTTCTTTGCATTTAATTTTTTCAAGCAGACTAAAGGGAGGGGAAAGTGAGATTGCTTTATATAAAGGGGAATTTATTATTATTATTATATAAAGGAATAAACATAACTCAGATTTTGAAATGTTTTTAAGTATAATTTTAGAGGATATGAAAATTGTGTAAGATTATAGGTTTTTGTTTCTGCTGGGTTCTTCCACAGGTTAACATTTTCTCCAGCAAATATATTCAATGTTTTATGTAAGAGAGCTCTTTTATAAATAATGGGTCGGAGTAATAGTGCTTTATTGATTTACTTATAACAAATTCTTCTCAGTTACACATCACAAGAAACAGCTTTCTCTTGTTCTTGACCTGGTAACATCTGCTCTCCCTGACTAAGGAATTTGATTATCGCTATTGCCAGTTAGGAAGGGAAGGTGAGAAACAAGTTCAGCTTTAGCTGTGGGTTTGCTGAATAGTTAATCTTTTGGTACTTTCATGACTTTTCTTAGTTCCACAACCAAAGCCTCCCATTGGTATCAAAACCTTGTGAGATTTCCCCTCTCCTGTCCCCATCTTTTTATTTTCCTTTCTTCTTTTCTTGTCCATCTATATTCTGTTAAGACCTCTAGCATGGGTGTTGTAATTCATAACATGTGAAGACTTGGCACTTTAGAGAGTGCTTACTTATTACTATTGTGCCAAATGCTTGACCTGATCATCTCATTTAATGTATGTGATTAATATTTACCTAGCATGTGTGAAACTTACACTATTCACACTTAAACCATTAATTGTGATTAAACGTTTTTATGGAGCTTATATATAAAAAGTTACAGCAGCAGAGTTAAGAGAGCTCTGCTCTGCTAAGGGAGGGCAGTTATGTATTCAGAAAGGAAGAGAAATTTGGGCTGGATATGGAAGAGTGAGTGGTTATTCCCTGAGAGGAAAAAGCATGCTAAGAAAGAATCTACAGTTTGTACAAAAGATATATCATGGTGTGTATGAGTCCACTGAGTGATCCAATACAGTTGGGGCCTAGATAGGAGAGGAGCGGAGAAAATGGAAATGAGATGGTAAATTGGTCTAGATCGCGAAAAGCCTCAAACGTCTCTCCTTTCAGTGAAGGTTTTATGGAGACATTATTTCTGTAAGACAAGTGATGTTATCAGATATCTTGGAGGAAGATAATTCTAATAGCAGTTTGGAAAAAAGTAACCTACACTGTCACCTTTAGCCAAATGCTCCTATTTAAGTTTAAATTAAAATGTAAACAATTAAAAATTCAGTTCCTCAGTCACACTTGCCATGTTTCAAGTGAATTAGTGCCCATACATGCTGGCCGCATAATTATAGCCATCACTGCAGAAAGTTCTGTGGACAGCACTGGTTAGAGGGCTACAGTGGGAGAGGCTGGGTCATTGGCTGACATGCAGCACGTGACCTAGGAGAGTGAGGCTTGGTGATTGGCTGACATGTAGCACGTGACCTAGGAGAGTGACAGAGGAATTGCAGCTGAGAAGATAGACAGGGAAGACAATGGAAGGTAAAGGAAAAAGGGGAAAGGTCAAAGATAACACTCTGCTACTGACATGTTTGAAGTGGTTGCTCAGAAATGAAGTTCTGGTGGTTTATGGTATTTTCTTCCCCTTGTTTACCTCAGTGTCTTAAAGAGCATCTGATTGATGTACCTTATTTAATTATAAAGCAAGTATTTGAGTGTCCACTACATAATAGTCATTTTGCTTTGAGATGTTGTTGGTCTAAGCTAAGGTAATAGCAGAGAAGTTTGAGGTAGAATGGGACAGGGGATGGAGGGACCTGTACACGTTTAAGGAACATGTGGGGAATTGTCGGGGTGGTGATTATGAGCTTGGAGACCAAAGGGCAAAGAGGGAAGCTTGACTGCCAGGATCGGGCTTTCCTTGAGAAAGGGAGCAAGGGAAGAAAAACAGTGCAGAGCAAGGTGGAAGAGAAGTTAAGTTCACACCTATAGATTTCCTGGTGTTTGTTTCCTGGTGCTAGGTGTCTGTTTCTCTTTAGATTTTGCATCTCAAAATTATGGCCAACTCACAAAGAGTTGACCACATGCCCTCCTTCATGCCTTTCTCAACAGAGAGCTGTTGAGGAGAGATTAGGTCAGATTAATGAGCCTCGCAGTGCTTGGTATATAGTAAGTAATCAATAAATAGCTGTTGAATGACAGTGCAGTAGAAACAACATTGTATCTCTTAGTTATCATGTAGTTGAAAATAGACATCCTCTCATATTGAGATACAGTCATTGATGCATAGTAATTTTAAAATCTTTTACAAGGGCAATGCATGCTGTTATTATTTTACTATAGTCAATCTGCAAACCGGCTAATCTGTCTCCAGATAATAAAGTTGACTGTATTTTCAGGCAATGAGACTGGATATTTTAATCATTCCTCTTAGGAGAGTTCTGTTGTGTAAGAAACAAAATAAATACTAGAGCTTCATATTTTTTTATTAGCCTATGCGTCAAGTTGAAAGCATATATTGAACAAGATGATATCTCATCATGTTTTCTTTTTTTATCATAAGTAGCAGTTTGATCTCTCACAATTGTGATTGAATTTTCACACTGAGTATAAAGCATTTGGTTTGATCATAAGTCTCCACACAAAGAATTTTAAATTTACTTGAAAGTAGAAATACAGAGTTATATTTTAACCTGTTAAAACATGCTAGGTAATCCTGTGACATTTAATATTCTATATCCCAAATTTTTACTTGTAAATATCCTTTGTACATTTACCTCAGTTATAAACCATACATGAAAATTCATATTAAATTTATTAATGTTGCACAGTTTAGAATAATTACATGAATTTTGAATTCCATATACATTATATTTTAGGAGCTGTATTATATATTTCTATCTATTTGTCATTGAGATGGCTAACTCGAATAACTGAGCTCAGAGAGAAAAAAGGGTTTGTCTAATTTCTTTTGTCCCAAAGATTTGATATAGCATATAATAAGTAAATATAAAAGTTAGGTATGAGATATAAGGTAAACATAAACTAGAATCTATTATTAAGATTTAGATAAAAATTAAAGTAGATGCATAGGTTTGAGGCTTTCTGGTGGTAAAAATGAAGTGCAAACACGGTTATGAAAATTTTCTTGAGCTAAAAATAGTGGTTTCTCTGATTAGCCAAAGCTGGACTTCGTAAGAAATTTTGCAAGTACAGTGTCATAAAGGAAAAATGGTGTGGAACTGTGTTTTTATAAATAATAAATGAAAAAAATCCATTACAACTATTTCCTTACCCTCTTTTCCCCTTTCTCTTCCCCTACAAATATGTATTCAGGACCCGTTAGGGATTGACATTCCAAAACAACCCTCATGTTAAGATATAAATATGGTCTGTAGTTACAGTAACACTAGTTGAAGTAAAATGGAATTAGTACCTTGCTTTCTAATAGTCTGGCTTTTCAAGGGGATTAACCTTACCGAGACCTGTAATTTAAGGCAATGGATGGACTACTTCATTCATAAAAGTCCTCCAAAGTTATAACTAGACTTTAGATAAAAACTTGATAATAGGTAGTTTGAGATTATATTCTATTTTTTAGGAGTTTTATTGATTAAATGGAAATCCTTAGAAACATCATCAGCAAATGGTAGGCTATTGCCTAACCAAAATGCCTACCGATGTTGCCAGTGGAAATGGGGTCCTTCCATGGAGTCAAAAGAAAAGCACTTCAATGATTTACAAGCGGGAGGATGAGGTATAGTGGTAAGATTTATTGGAGCAGAAATAAAAGGCTTCCCCCAGGTTCCTGGTGTCTCATCTCCATCCATCCCACCAAGAAGGAAGTCCAGCCTTGTCTTCATCAAGCCCAGAAGAAGGGTCAGAGTCCAGAAATTCAGTGCCATTGATTCAGTCCATGGCAAAGCTGAGTCCACTTCAGTCTCTGTCCCTATCTGGGTAGCTTAGCCACTGTTACTAGCTGCGCTCTGGTCCCCGATACGCTGCTGTACCCCTCCCTGTGTCTGGGCCTGCGTGGCTGCCCTGGCAAGACAGCTGACAGCCTGCACTTACAGCCCACGCTTGTCTCCCTATGGCTACTAGGCTGGCGTGGCTGCTCTGGAGAGAGAACACATGGAGGAACCAACGGGCAAATGAATGCGTTACTAAGCAAGAGACCTCGTTAAGTTTCGACTATGTATATTATCTCGGGCTTTCCAATGGACCAATCTCTTTCCCAATTCTTTGTGTGTTTGTGCTGGACCCTCCCCCTAACCAATCAATTTCCTAGGTCTTTGTGGGCTTGTATACTGGGTCTTCTCCCTAGCCTATCAATTCTTTTTCCCAGATTAAATACCTCCCCTTTATGGTCGCCATCTAGGCTTTTACTGCACATATGCCCAGCAGATGAGTTTTCCCTGCTGTTTTATCTCTCCCTGGGTAATCCTGGCTAATGACCAGTAACCAATTCTTCCTGCCCACTTCTGGGATTAGGTGTAGAGTGCGGAGGATGCAGCAGTCCCCTGGAGTGTATGAAGCTGTAGCGTCCTGCATAATTAAGCTTAGCCAGTTTTGCTTCCTTCTCCTTTATTAGTATCTAGCTACCTATACTAACACCTAGAAAAAAAATGTAAGTGCTTAGTATTGAAGTTTGTGCTCTGAAAAATCTGTTTGTAAGGCCAAGATCTTTTGGTCCCAAGTAGATCTAGCAAAAGAATGAGTTGCCCAACCATCAAAGTTCAACACCATATGAAAATATATGAGATGACTTTAACTTGTAAATATAAAATTGATTTTATCAATCCACAGGCAGTATCCATAGTGTGTGTTTAGTAATGTTCACCAGTGATCTCAATAACAAATCATCTCGGTGAATACAAATAAATGCTGGAGCTGTAAAATGTAACTCTTTGTTCTAGGTAATTAAACAAATTTCATATCTTAGGGTAGTAGATAAAAATTTTGGAAGACTTTACCAACTGTAATAACTAATTTTATCAGAATTTGTGCTGTTATTTTGGGGAAAATTGCAGAAACAAATAGCCATTGATTCTACTATAGATTTATCCACAGTATCACCCTACAGCAAACTTTCTATTCTCTGTGGCAATAGAACATGTGAGTTCATCTCAAAGAGTAGTCATCGAAGGATGCATAGAAACGGGGCTGTGGGTATCGGGAGTTAGGCGATAAAGATGGGGGGTTGTCATTGCAAGACTGATTTTTGTCTAAGTTCTCTTTTCTAGTGTATGAAAATTTTATCTCATCTTCTGTACTTTTTACAAGCACAGGACAAAATTGAATAACTTTACCAAAGTTGTGATGGGGAAGACGTTTTAGAAAAAAAAATTGAACTTTTTTTTTCTTTGATATCTCCACCCACTCCAGTGAGTGATTTCCTGAAATTGTTGCTCCTCTTGTAGGACATTGATTCTCAGACTGAAGTGGTATAAGAAATACTCATATGTCAGCCCCATATCAGATTACTTCAGCACGTATGGATGTGCATTTTGATTAGTGGCATTAAAAAAAAAGTCCCCGGTGATTTAATGCATTGATTGAACTGAGAATCACTTCATCTGTCTTCTGCCTTATTTCCTTTTCCCCGAATGGAAGATCCTTGACTGGTGGTCTGGAACCAACCAACAAACATTAAAAAAAGCAAAACCCAACCAACACAAAAACAAAACAAAAAAGAAGCAACTTTACTTCTTTACTGTAGGATGATGAGTGGTGAGAATATTTCCAAAAACCATTGCTTCCCTTTTCTTGCCAAACTGAACACTATTTTGAAATTAAAAAAAAAAAAAGAATGCAAGGAATATGAATGTGAGGCACACAGTAAAGCTGAAATAAGTTGATGGCCAGAATCCTGAGTTACTTTGCAGGGCTCTACCTTGTACAGGTAAAGTTTCAGGGATTATAAAAAGCAGGAGACAAATACATCTACTGTCATAGGCAGTTTGTATTTTGCCTGCCTGTCACAGGCACACAGGTTAAATTTTGATTCTTGTATTTCACCTTTTCCTTTACACTATGAAATTATTTTTAAGGAAGGCCTGTACCAAACCAATCCATTGTTCCATCTGCAGTCACTGCTATAGGAGAACTTCAGAGAAATTTTTATTCTTCATCAGATTGGCAAAATCACAGTAGTAAATTTGGCACCCATTGAAAGTGAAGCAGTTCCTGGCCAAAGACTTGCAGATAACAAATGCCATTCTTATTTTAAATCCAGCCAATTAAATCACTGAAATGTTGTCTTCCAAAGCAATGTGAAACTATTTAGATTCTTAACCCCTTTTGACTCAGTCATTAACACATTTAATGCATGGCATTTTCCAAGAAACATACAATTGGCTTTACTAACTCATGTTTTTAATGAATTCTATTCCCATTACCCCTGATTGGCTTTTCAATTGTAATTAAACATTGTAAATTAGAATTATTATTTTAATAGAATTATAATGGCCCCAATCAGCAAATACAGTACTTGTGTGTTGTATCTACCTGCTTTCATGACAAACTGCTAATCTGTCAAACTCCCTTTCTCCCACACACAGCCTCAGAATCCTCCTCAACACCTTGCTTCTCAACAGCTACTACAAATCAGAGGTTTCACCCAGGTCTTACCCAACATCCTGGTAAACAGAATGCTTTATTTTTGATACTCTAGGAAGCTTGTTATCTATCTCTTCTTTATCAAGAATCTACGTTGTTTCTAGATTTGGGGGATCAGAGACAAAACGTGCAACATTATTGTCTATAGATTCCAAGGTGTTTATGCACATTGATTTTAAAGTAGAAGGAAAGAGTACGGGGATGAAATAGGTATACACCCAAACTAGACAAAGACATTACCATACGGGAAAATTTTAGCGTAATAGCTCTCATAAATATAGGTGTAAAACTTGTCAACAAAATATTATAAATCAAAACCAACAATAAATTAAAAACTTTTATAACCTGGCCCTGGCTGCGTATCTCAGTTAGTAAGAGTCATCCTGATATGCCAAGGTTGTGGGTTCGATGCCAGTTAGGGCACATACAAGAATCAAATAATGAATGCATAAACAGGTGGAACAATGAATAGATGTTTCTCACTTTCTCCCTCTCTAAAATCAGTAATTTTTTTAAAGTATTATAATACATGACTAAATTGGATTTATTTCAGTTACAAATGGCTAGTTCAGCATTTGAAAATCCATTATCATCAACAGGCTAAAGAAGAAAATCATTTGATTATATCAAATATGCAAAAAAGTTATTTGATAAAGTTTTTTACCCATTAATGATATAAACTGTCAACAAACTTAAAGTAGTGGGTAAACTTCTGTAGTTGATGATAAAGAATATGTACATAAATTACAGCTAGCATTATATTTAACAGTAAAAAAACCAATGTTTTTCCCCTAAGATCAGGCACAAGGGAAGGAACCTTCCTCTTACCATTCCTAATCAACTTTGTACTGGAAATTCGAGCTAATGCAGTAAGGCTACAAAAGAAAATAAAAGGTATACAGACTTGGAAGAAATAAATAAAACTCTCTCTGTTCATAGTTGAAATAATTGCCCATGTTAAAAAAAAAATCCTTATCCCACACACAAAAATTAAATACAAAACCACTTTCTGCACTAAAGAGCAGTTATAGCAAAGTTTTAAGATCTGAGGTTGACATAAAGAGTCATTTGCTTTCCTAATACTAGCAATGAGCAAAAGAAAGACTATCTTAATGTTGGCACAAAAAAAGGAATACTTAGGTTTTAATCTAACCAAGTATGTACAAGATCTGTATGAGGAAAACTACAACATGGTAATGAAAGAAATCAAAGAGATTTATTAAAAAATATATATTCCATGATCATGGAAACAAATATTCAATATTCTTAAGATGCCAGTTATTTCTGATTTTATCTATAGATTCACTGTAATGCCAATTAAAATCCTAGTTGGTTATTTTGTGGATGTTGGTGAACTGATTGTAAAGTATATATGGATATGTAAAAACCCAAAATACAGCCAACATAGCAATGAAAAAAAAAAAATACAGAGGCAGAAGACTGACATTACTTGTCTTCAACATTCCCTAATAGAATTACAGTAATCAAAACATGTAGTATTTCAGGGGAGAAGACACAGATTAATGGAACATAATATAGAGCTCAGAAGTAGATTCGCACAGATGTCGTCAACTAATCCTGACAAAGGACCAAAGACAATTTAACGGAGAAAGAAGAGCCTCTTTTAAAGAAACGGTGCTAGAGAGACTGGACACATATATGCTAAAAAATATATCTAGAACCAGACTTTATACTGTTCTGAAAAATTAACTTAAAATAGGGCATAGATCTAAACATAAAATGCAAAACTAAACAATTGACAGAAAATAACATACGATTATATCTAGGTGATCTTGAATATTTAGTGAGGACTTTTTAAGTTACACATTAAAAGCATGATCCATGAAAGAAAAAATTGGTAAGTTAGACTTTATAAATTAAAAACTGGTCTGTGAAAGACACTATTAAGAGGATCAAAAGGCAAACCACACAATGAGAGAGAATTTTTGCAAAACAAAGATCTGATTAAGAGCTTATATCCATTATGTACAAAAACTCTTAAAACTGAACAATAAGAAAACGACTCAGTTGAAAAATGGTCGGCCACATTCTCCATAAGTTCTTCCGTGCTTGCTGCTCTTCTGCACCTGCTGCCCCGCCATGAGCTGTAGCGGGATTATGTGCGGTGGGTGCTCCGCCACCAAGCCCGCCACGGCTGAGACCCAGGCCATCGCCGACCAGGTGAAGTCCCAGCTGGAGGAGAAAGAAAACAAGAAGTACACCATGTTTAAGGCTGTGGAGTACCAGAGCCAGCTGGTCGCGGGGACTAACTACTTCATCAAGGTTCAAGTTGAAGATGATGACTTCATCCACATCCGAGTGTATGAAAGTCTCCCACACGAAAATAAGCCCTTGGCCTTGCACAGCTATCAGACCAACAAGACCAGTCACGACAAGCTGACCTATTTCTAGTTCTGGATTTTGAACTGAACCCATCATCCATGTGGTTCTTTGTCCTCTGACTATGTGTCTGTAGTCATAAATGATCGATGTCACTACACTGTGCCTCTTTTGCTGGAGGAGCTGTTCTGCATCAATCTGGTGTCTCTGTTTCTGACTTTAATAGTGTGATTTTCCTACCAATCAATGATCTTAACTAAATTGCTCTCAAAGAGGGCTTAGATTAGTTCTAAATATATATATTTTTGAGTCTTTGCAAAAAAAGAAAAAAAGAAAAATGGTCAAAAGATGGAGTAGATACCTCACCAAAGAAAATTGACAAATGTCAAATGAATGTATGAAAAGATGTTCAACATCATATTGCCAGAGTAGGCAGTTGGTGAGTTATAAAGAAAAGAGAAGGAAGCGAAATAAGTCTGATTCAGTTGGGAAACAGCAGTTTCACAGCTGTCCTTGGGAGTAACCAGCGTTGTTGCTGACAACGTCCTGCCTAGTCTTCTATGCAGGAAGGAAAGGAGCTAGGTCTCATGGAGTCATCAGGGTGAGCCCAGCAGAGTATCAGCCCCAGACAGACCAAGATTTGACTGTCTGAAGGGAAGGCTCTGCGCCTGTGGGGCATGTGAGGGAAGAGTGGCCGCACAGCTCCGTCTGCCCAGATTCTGTAGGGAGGAGTCCGAGCTTGGCGGGTGGGGCCACAGGGAGTCTGGACGATGAGGACAGCGTATATGTTGGGATGGGAAGGTGCTGGTCAGGGTTCCTGGACTGTGGTGACTGTGGTCCCCACCCCAGTGTCACAGAATTCAGTGACACTGTTGTCCCAGATTTTGCCCCATTTGGCAGGTGGAGCCTCTGGAGCTTGCAGTGTTTGCTTAAAGCTCGGAGGGCGGTTCTGTCAGATCTCCCATGAGGGAGAAGTGCCTGTCATGTTCCCAGGAAACACAGGGGATTGACCCCCACCACATCCATGCAGCACAGTAACTGCCACTTCCTGAGTCCACCCAGACCTCTACACTCTGGCCCAGGGAGCTGACTCCTTAGGGCGCAACCTCTGCAGGTTGGGGCAAGTAGGAGTCCAGTCTTTGGGGCTATAGTCTTCCTCCAAGCTGATGTCCCAAGGAAGGGAGTTCTCCACCCAAGAAGGACGGCATCTGTGGTGCAGAAGAATGATTCAGCACAGGGATCATGTTGGCTTTCCCTTCAGTCTCTCACCAGAGCCAGAAATCTTAGATTACACTCATGTGACTCTAGTTCACTCTTCTTTCTTTCCAATGGAGCCCAGGGTGAATGGCTATGAATGAAATTTTGTGTTGGCCCTCCTGAGGGATGCCCGTGTATCTAGTGGACTCCCATGTCTCCCTGGCCAAAGAAAGCCGGCTGCTTTTCACAGCCAGATGTTATGTGGCCATCTCTTCCCAGCTCTGGTGCTCTGGGCTAGACAGCCAGCTTGGGGTTTACACCCCATGCTTGTCAGGGGGAATGCCCCCTGCAGCTGAGATATCCCTCTGGAACCCCAGCCTCCGCCTGGGAGTAGGGCCAGGCCTCTTTGAATCTCCACCCTTCCTACTGATCTCGATGTGACTTCTGTAAATTCTTGGTTATAACGCTTCAGCTAGTCTTCATTTGCTCGTTCAATATGATTGCTCAATAATTCAGTTGTAATTTGAGCTTGGTCCTGAGAGGAAGTATGTGTAGCTTCCAGTGTTGGATTCCAATAATAGTCTTAATTCCAATCATTAGAAGGTAAAGAAATCACTTAATTTAAAATTAATGTATTTGACCCATTGTGTTAACTTTGGATATGGAGTATTTTAAATCTCTTGTGGAATAAGTAGGTAGTTTAAGTAAACAGAACATTAAACAATACAGTAAATAATGTAATAGCTAAAATTTTCACCAAAAGGCAAAAATGCTTTTCATATTGAGGTTTCAATGCTTACTAAAATTCAAGACATATGTTAAAAATATAATTTAGAAAAAGTATGTCTATGAATATATGGTAAAACCAGCTTATTTTAATTTTAGAAGTCTTATTATAGGATATTTTTGTTTTGCTTATTTACTGTTTCAACTACCTTTCTTATTTTAAAATGAATATTAAACAAAGGTATAAAAATTTTATATATGAATGTCATGAATTTATCTAATTATCTATTTTACCTACTATTGATTGACTTTTACCCATCTTTAAAATCATTATAAAAGTTATATGTATTAAGAATGGTTATAGCAATGCCAGATATGCATCTTGTTTTGTTCATGTTAATATTTTCAATTCCATTTATTTTGGAGGAATACACCATCTTTTTGAAAAATCTAATTAGGAAGTGATTATTTTTATGTGTTTATGCATATCAGAAAATATTATCTGTTCTATAATTGTGAATTCATTTCTCTAGTGAGCTTGACTTTTGAACTTCTATTCTGAGTAATTATGACATACTCTTTGGAAGTTTGTATTTACACGTCTATTTTTGTGTGGATAACTTTAACTTATATTTACAGATGCTATTTTATACGTATACAAATCACTTTATTCTGCAAAGGATTTAAGAGGAAGGATGATGTTCTTATGAATACTCGTTTAAATCTGTTGAAGGTTAAACTTTACAGAAATGTTTTCATTCAACCATATTCATATATTATGTCAGCACTAAAACATTAGCAATATGGAAAGACTTGCTATTTGAGTTGTAGTACTCTGGTGGCATTTTATTTATATAAAAATAAAAAAATAGAAAGAAGATCATGTTCTCAGATCTGGAAATGACCTGAGGGTAGAAGGCGTTCAGTTTTAGAGGCTTTCCAGGCAAGAATTTTCAGATTATAGAGCTTCAGTATTTTAAATTGCATTAATGCCCTTTTGTCTTACTATTATTTTTGTCCACTGTGTTTTTTGAGAATTTTGCATCTTTTGATGCATAATAAAACCCACTAGAAAAAGACTTTTGTTGAGGAACTGTATTTGTAGCGGTTAAGGGGTTTGAATTCACAGACATGGGTGCAAACCGTGGCTCTAGCAGTAGCAGCTATGTGGTGTGGGGTTCAGGACATGATCTCACAAACAGTTTTGCTTTTCCTCCTTAATAATGGGAATAACGGGTGTTTTGAGCACTAGACATATATTTTTGGCTCATCTCCACCTTATCTTAAGTGCCACATAAAAGAGCTGCTGCTGTCATTCTCAGCATTAATACTATTTATTCACAAATGATAGTCTTTTAGAATGTTCATGGGGTCATTACTGATGCTCTTCATTCTGTCATTTTTCTGGTGATCAGCAGTGTCTACACATCTAAAAGAGTGCTGTTTGGACACATGCTCAGATTACAGGAATGTAATGGGAGGAGGATTACTAACGTAACAATATTCATAAGATATAAGTTGTATTATCAAAGAGTAAAGGGTTGCAGTCTTTGAATTAAGAAAATCACCAAGATACTAGGGTTTATTAGGAATTTTCTTCATTGTGCATAAAACAATGGAATATTCTTTCTTTAAAATTTTATTTTGTTGTTGTTCAATTACAGTTGTCCCCGTTTTTTCCCCAATGCTCTTCCCTGCCCTGTCCACTCCCCGCTCCCATCCAAATTTGTGCTGAGTACATTAGAAATATTCCAAAACCTTGCATTGTAGCAACAAAGAACTTCTGCTCTAGACTGACAACTAGACCGTGATTTATTACAGGATCTGCTTTTAACATTATTTTGTCTGGAATGAATAGAGTGGTTGAAGAAAGTCCATCCATCTTTTTGTTTATTTGACATGTATGCCACATTAAATGTACCTTAAAGAAACAATATATAAATAAGAAATTCTACTTAATAATGATGATTATTCATCAGGAAGATAAATCTCTTGACAGTAATACAAAAGGAATTCTATCAAGCAATGTCTGTTAAATTTAAATAAAGCATTTTAAACCTAAATTGATTTTCAAAGCAAATATTTTAGCTTCATTTCTTTCCAAAAGTTAGCACTACAGAATGTGCTGAAGTTGATCTCTTCAGCAAAATTATCACTATCTCCCAAGCATTCCTCTTCTAGCTTAATCACTGATGTTTGATATCAGAAATTAGTAGAAATAGAATGTGCCCTCCTTACTGTTAATGTTTATCAAAAAGGTAAAAAAAAATTGAGCAGCAAGTAAAGATTTTGACAAATACATTTTATTGTGCTTTCATGCTGTTGGAAGGAGTTGTTTTTTAAGTGATTTAGGGAAGGAGGAAGGGAATAGAGTAATTGAGGCAGGAAGAATACCTTGGCTGAATTACACATCTTTTTCTGACAATGTTAGGACCCGAATAAAAAATGTCTGGCCTCAGACTTAGAGCCATATAATTTGTAAATGAGATACCATACATTATTAACAAATGGTCCCTGTCTGTATTTCTTATTTGAACTTCTTACTTATTAGGTTTAATTTCAGATTTATTTATTTATTTACTTATGGGAAATTTGCAGGATTGTTTTTTGTCATAATTGTTAAAAATCGATTTTTGGAAGCGTAGGAGAATACTACTACCTTCTACTCTTCACAGTATACTTTTTAGTATTAAACTGTTACCAATATGCTACTTGCTAGTCAGTTGATGTTTTCAATATACAACCAAGATACAACCCTTCTCTATAGTGTTTAGCTTTATGATTGTCTCTAAATACCTGAATGTATTAGACCTGAATACTTAACATTCAGTAAACTTGTAGATGCTACATAAACTACAGTATTTCCAGAATTCTAATTCAGAATTCTTATTGCTCATGAATAAAGATCAAAATTGATCCAGTTTGTTGTTGTTGGATCATAAAGACTTCCTGATATGTTAATCCTAGCAGTTGCTGGCTTTTTAGCTATATTACAAGTAGTACTGGAACACTCTTTCCAGACTTTACAAATTAGGTAGATGGTGTGTGTCTTAACATTCCAAACAGGCTGTGTATCTAATTTTACATTAGAAGAGCATGACACTAAGGGTGTAAACTGGTGACAGTCAGGAGCTGAGTGCCCACAGAAGGGACAGGATTCCCTAGGTAGTCTCTGCTGTAAAAGGGATAGAGGGGGAGGGAATAAAGAGCTTCACGATTAGGATGCTATTTAAAAAAAAAACAAAAAAAAAACCAGACAACTTTTATGCTGTTGATTCTACAAAGGAAAACCTATTATATTTGCAAAAGTTTGCTACTTTTAATCTGGCCTTTTCCCATTAAAGATGATAGCATGAACGCGATTATATTGTTGAGAGGTAACTTTTATAAATTATATTACCATTCTCAGCATATGTAAAAACTGAAACTCAGATTTTAACTGGCTCAAGTATTCAAAAATAACTTCTGAACTAAGATTATAGCTAGGTTTCTTTATTTTTATCCTACTATTGTTTTAAATTAGATTTTGCTGTGTCTACCAGCACTAAGTCCATTAGAATGCATACTTAATATTTTTGGAGTGGAAAATGAAGTGAAGAGTTCTCTTTCTATGTCTAGTTCATATTCTTATTTTACTTCTGTGAATACTGAGAACCAGTAACTTGCCCAAGGCTATATAACTAGTTAAGGATGTGTTTTTGCATTACCAGATCAACTACACATGTTAGTGGCCATTAATCTAGCTAGTATTCAGGTCATTTTTTTTTTTTTAAAGAACGAGGTCTGTCTAGAAGGTATCCAGCCACGTAATATGAAAAATAGAGACATTTCTTGAAGAAGATACGTGATACAAGAAACATTATACATAGGACAATGATGCCTCAGTCCCCTTAAAAGTAGATACCTTGGGACTTCACACAGTTCTCCCAATCACTGTCAGCTGCTCTGTCATTTTCTTGACTTTCATTGATGGTCTGAAATCTCTTCCCTTTCAAAGGTGATCTTAGTTTTGGGAAAAACAGAAGGCACAGGGTGCCAAATCTGGGCTGTAGGGGGCTGAGTCGCCTGGGTGATTTCTTGTTTCACCGAAAAACTCTGCATGAAATGCAATGCACAAGTAGGCTCCTTGTCATGATAAAGCTGCCAGTCACCAGTTGCCCATAGTTGCAGGTTTTGGAATCATTCCAGTAGTTTCTGTGGAGGAAAATTTAAGCTTAACGTAAAATTTGGTGCAGATTAGTTGCTCTGTTTGCTCAGTCATTTTGAATGTGACAGCCACACAGTACACATGCTCACTCAATGGCGTCTGTCGCCCCCACTGACTAGCACAGTGAAGTCATCATTGTTCACGCATGTGGGTTCCAGTTCACTCTCCTTGGCTGCCAGGTTACATCAATGTCACACAAACCATTCTTGTTATATTAAGGCTGGACTTTTTCTGGACAGACCTCTTATGCTCTTTCAAAACACTCAGCTTTTGTGATCTGTGTTCCTTTTAAAAGGCATTAAATAATGGATTAAAATGTTGATAATCAGTTTTTAAAATGCCAGGAGCTGTTTTTAGTTTTTTCATTAAAGTACAGTTGGCATACAATATTATATTAGTTTGAAGTGTACAACATAGTAATTCAACATTAGTTTGTGTGTTGAATAGATCGATGTAGTATTTGACTGTATTACATGGGTAGTCATATGAAAGTCAGGCTGTCTAGAAAGGTAGCTGTATGTTCCAGGAATGTGCAGATTTTTGTATTAATAAGTTGTAGTGTGTGTTAATATTTATGATGGCATAGAATTACTCCCATACTTGTATATTAACTTTTTTTCTGATAGTGGTATTAATATTTAGTGATGGTAGAGCTTGTAAAAATATTACACATATATATACTTATACATTATTTTTAATCCTTACCCAAGGATATATTTATTGATTTGAGAGAAAGAGAGGGAGGGAGGGAAAAATAGAGAAGGAGACATTGATGTGAAAGAAAGATTGATCAGTAACCTCCCAGACATGCCCCGACCAGAGATCAAACCTGCAGTCTAGGTATGTGCCCTGACCAGGCATCAAACCTGAAACCTTTTGGTGTATGGGACAACAGACACTCCAACCAACTGAGCCACTGAGCCAGGGCTCACACATGCATATTTTAAAGTGGGAAATTGTTGGAAGAGAAGCAAGAAAATAAGGCTGTACCAGTTAGGTAAGCCAAAAATTTCCAGCTCTAAATTAAATCCTGGTATGCAAAGAGTGGTTTTTTTTTTTCCGCCTCTCGTACATATATCTGTTCTGGATGATTCCTTAGTTATAGGGAGCACTATCAGCTTACATATTTGTCCTGTGTTCACACTCAGTACACCTTACCCCAATAACTACATAAAAACACAAGCTAACTTTCTATTTATTGCTTAGACTTTAGCTTAACTACTTTTCCTTTCTGCTTGCGTTCCTTGGCCTTTTCAGCTAAGGATGGGTTCATTCTGATCTTCAAGCCTCTGTTCTTCCTTTCATTCTGTATACCTGTTTGAATTTATTTGATCAACTCTTTAGCTTTAGGGCTAACAGTTCACAAAGTGATGCTCTTGGACCAGTTGACTCCTTTTAAGTTCCAACCTCCCCCTGCCCAGGAATTTCAGCAGTTTATCACCTTCAAAGGGATAAAATAATTGTTCTTCATGAGCAAAAATGTCTTACTGTTGTTATATATAAAACACAGATATACATACAGCACACAAACACATGTACAGTGTACTTGTGGTTTAAAAATTCTATGAGTGCAAACAATGAGGGGGAAAAATTCCTTGAAAAGCACCTTAGCTGGCAGTAATGAAAAAAGGTTGCGAAACACTGTTATATACCTATATAAGTCTGTCTTTTTTGGACATTTCCACTTGGATGTTACTTAAAAACTTCAAACTCAATTTGTCCATAGCTGAAATGATGTTTTCGTTGCCCACCCCACCCAAACTGTTCTCATCCTTTCTGGCTTGTCTCAATTAATGGCACCACCTGAGTTTCCTGTCCACTCTGTCCCATTATCTCTATTCCCAGAGCATTACCTCAGCTCGGGCTGTCATCTTTCCCTGCCTGGATTACTGCTACATCTCTTTAAATTACTCTTTCTGCTTCCGTTATTACCCTTGCTCTAATCTTTTATCCACACGACCCTAGAGGGAGCTTTCTAAAATGTATATCTGGTCATCCCTCATGTGCTTAAAAACCAAATTTTTAGGGGTCGGTATCCTGTTTCCATTGCATGGCTACCTTTCCTTTTATTTTCTTTATTTTTCTCTCCTTCCAGATTTAAATCTTTTTACCTTCTTGCCCTCCCCATCACTCAGTTGTATTTTGGAGCCCTGCAGACCCCTCGGCTGTGCCATTTCCTTCCTCATCTGTGGCCCTTGGCGAAAGCTGCTCCTTCTGCCCGTGATATTGAGCTTTGGATTTTTTTCTTTTCTTCCCCGATCCCATACATCTTCCTCTCTACCAGTGTTCAGTTTAGACGTCATGTCTTCCTAAATGCACTTTGTGATTATTTTTACTATACTGTTTGTCACACTGGGGTAGATACATATTTTCTATTCCTTTGTTTTTTTTCATTAAATAGCTCCTGAGGAAAGACTGTGTCGTCTGCTCTATGTGTAGCTCTGCAGTAAACAGTGGGCATTCTCTCTGAATGTTCCAAATGAAAGACATGGTCGAATGTGGGGGTGTTTTAAAAACACTGTCGTATTGACTTTGAAGTTATTCTGTTTTCTTAGGTACTTACCATACATTTTTTTTCCATAAAACGTTGCATACCAGATTGGATTAGTTATTCCTCCTATTCAATTGATGTTAATGACTTTGACCAAACAACAATATGTAAAGAGTAGCTTTTCAAGTATTTAAATATTTGATTTTCAAAAATAGGATTGTCTAATTTTACTCTCTTATTCTCATCTAGAAAATATGACATTAACATTATTTAACTAGGCAGACAGATTATCAAAATATGTTTGTGTTTTTTCCTACTTCTTGTTCTATTTAGCTAAAGGACACAAAATCAGCAGATCAGAAAACAACACTACTTCATTTTCTGGTGGAAATATGTGAAGAAAAGTACCCTGATATTCTGAATTTTGTGGATGATTTGGAACATTTGGACAAAGCAAGCAAAGGTTTGTGCTTTTATAGAAAACATTCCACTATTCTGGGTCTTCAGTTCTTAAAGACAGAAAATAATGCCTTTTATTTGAGCGTGTTTGCTATTTTGTCACAGTGTTTTCATACTGAATATGTCATTTTAAAAATAGAATTTGTAGAACATTTGTTTTATGAATTGTCATTATCAGAGCTGTCAGTTTAATATGATTAAATAATGAGGCCCTGTATTTAAAAATCTGATGCTTTGCAGTTTAAACCTTGTGAGTACCTGCCAGCCCCACGTCTGCTGCTGAGCCTGCTCCACTGGTGGCCAGTCATGCTCCCTTGATCCAATGTCATTCACAAGCGCTCGGGGACTATTGCGGATCTGAGCCAAGCGCTAGTAATCAGCGTCCCGTTGGCTCAAGTCCTAGATCTGTCTCCACCCACCTTGCGAGTGGGGCCTGCTTTCTCTGTCTAAGTAGACACCCAACTTCCAGAGATTCCGCTCACTCCTTTTCTCACCTGCTTCCAGCCCCGATTGTGGGTTTAATCAGGTTATAAAGGGTAATATAAAAGAGTTAGGACTTATTATTAATACTTGGTTATAATATGATCAAATTTAGTTTTTTGACCTCCTGAAAAATCTAGTTTTTATTTGTATATCACATTGACCCTACGGGGGAGAGACTTTAATTGGCTCACAACAACCAATTTATGAATACACATTTGTACGAAGGCACACAAATGTATGCATATGTGTTTTAGAGGATAACTCACTTGAAATGGTAGACTGTACTGTTTTTGTGTTGAGCAGTGGTCATTAGTAATGCCAAAGATTTGTAATTTGTTTATTTCCTTCTTAAGTTTGTAATTTGTTAACTTAAAGAAGGATTCTTTTTTTTTTCCATATTATAGTAAATACTCCTTAAATCAAAAAATTCACTTTTATCATTCCCTACCCCATTTAAATTGTTTTTCCTTCTATAAAATGGGGATTGTAGCAATTTATGGCATAAGGTTATGTGATTAGATAAAATGAGATACTCTTTGACACTTTTTCATGAGATATGTTTTTTTGAAGTATATATCTCATACAACCTTGGGGTGGGAGCAGGTGCTGGAAATATTGATCTGGAGTTTTAAGACCAAAACCGAACTTTTAACCTTACTTTTCACTCCTCCCTCCCAATGCTCTAATGATAATTGAATCACTAACTTTGTCTTTGTGCTACCTTAAAATGTGCTTGGTATAAGAACATTGTGTGTGTGTGTGTGTGTGTGTGTGTGTGTGTGTGTGTGTGTATGAAATTTAAGAATGAAAATAATTGAAATTATTTCATATATTAAACCTGAGATAAGGCCAAAGGGCATAGAGAAAAAAATTAAAAATAATTCAGTGATACTCAAAATAGTTTCCAAGTGTTCGGTTCTTTAACTTGGAGAAGGTGACTTTCCTCTGTGAGAATTCTGGAATTTTAGAATAAAATTTGACTTAACAGAATGAAAAAGAATTGAAAATGGGTGTTCTTGATGAACATTATACCTGATAAGTAACAGTATAGCTGATGAAAAAGTGGTACAAAGTGCCTTGAAATATAGAGGAAGTTTTTTTTTTTTCTCCTAATGAAAAGGTATTTGAGTAAAATAGCTTATGTAAACATTAGGTATTGAGGAGGAGTTAAAACAATGCAAACATTTTTGCTAATAGCGGTTTGTGTTTCTCATCACTTCACCATCTTTCCCCGTAGTTCTAAAACTGAACAGTAATCCTGAACATACTTCTTTTGCAGATGCAGTTTTTATCGTAGAATTTATTTTCTGGCAGTTTCTGCTTGTAAATTAAGTTTTTGAAGTATCATTTATCTACCATGAGTCATTTGATTGTACTTAAAATTCTGTACAAACATTACAATATTTTGCTTTTGAAAACTATTTAACTTTCATAAGGTCTTGCAGAGTTGTAACTTGATAATTAGACTCTTCTGTTTGTTTTCATTTTTTGGTGTTTCTGTGGGGCAGTCTGGGGCCTTGGGGGTTTCAGATTCCATCTGTTATAGCAGAGGAACGCATATGTGGTTGGGTCAGCAGATACTGCTAATGTGTTTCACAGGGAGCAGCAAACTTCATATTTGAAATAGAATAGCCATTACTGAGATAATTTTTTGTAGTGCAGGAGATTGTTGAGCATAATTTCTTTCTATGCTTGTATTACCCTATTAATGCATGAGATTTTGGAGGAATAAATGAGATGTTTTGGATGAAATAAGTTGGTTTGCTTTGGAGGATTTCAGTGCTCTTATATATCATTATTTAAAAGTTTCCAGATCTGAAACCTCCTTAGTGAGCTATCTCATGAATTAAAAAGTACCTTTGTTTTTTGAGACATAACAAATCTTGGCCATTAGGTACTCTTGGATCAGCAGGGGGAACTTTCATTGCAACTAATGAGCTTACCCGGATGACAATTTTCAAAAATCTACTTCATTAGGGCTGCTTCTTTTCTGAGAGATAATAGCTTACAGCTTATCTGTTGTATTGCAGTGAAAATATTTCGGGTCATTATTGTATTTCTGTATACGATTGTGATAGTTCTTTCCTTTCTGAACTTCTAAGGGTTGAATACATTTTCCCTTGTCTAAACAAGTGAAATTAATGAACTCTAATCTATGAAAGTTTTATTGATTATTTCACATAACCTGTTTCATTATTAAACTGGAATGATATTTTTTAATGAGGAGAAAATATGACAAAACTGTGGAGTTCTTGATGTATATTAAAATAAAACAAAGGTAAGTTTACAATGTCACCTTGTTCAGCTCTTTTATAGGGTTATCATAGCTCTAGCATATATTTTCATTATTACCTTGACAATCAACTCTGAATTCTAGAAATGCCACGCTAGTTCACTCTGTAAGTTACTCACTCATTCATTAAACAAGCTTATGTTGTATGATTAGTCTGTGCCAGAAACTGTGCTCTTGTCTCGCCGCTGATCCAAGGCATAGTTTCTGTCTTAGTGCAACTAGAGCTCTGTCACTCTTTTGGCTTCTGCCCCAGTTGGCTCCTCCCTCTTACTCTCAGGGTCCTTTACTTCCTTCTCCTCTTCCAAGCAACCTCTAAGTATTGCTGCTGTTACCGGCCTACTACTGAGCCCTTCCCTTTTTTTCTCCCTCTAGCTTCTCCTCAGGTGATCTCTTCAGTTCCCAAAGGCTGAAATACCATCATGACATTAATACCTCACAAATTTATATCTGGGAGTTTTCTCCTAAGCTCCACAGTTGTAGATCTAACAGCTTACTTGCCATCTCCAGCTACATCTCAATCTGTAGATCACAATATGCCATAAAACATGGCTGTTGGTTCCTGTTCCCTTAACCTCTCCTCCCCAAAATTTAATTACTTGAGAAAATCCTTCTTAGCCCCATTCCTTCTATTCCTTATTCTCATTTGCCCTTTCTTTTTACAGCCTTTCGCCACCTCAGCTGAGAGCTCTGTGTAGATTCTAAGTTAGATCTATGGGAAGTGGCAGCTGTGGCCTAAAGTGTTTAGTTTTCTCCTTCATCGAATAACAAGCAAATGTCACCTTCTCTTTGGTGCGTTTTCATGGTCTGTAATGGGAACCTCACGACAGTCTGTGTATTCCACTTTGTCCTTAAGGATAAATCTAAAATCTATAGGTTTACAGAAAACCTTAGACCACTATTTAAAACTCCTACTATATCTTAGAGACCATTCCTGGAACTGCTGGGAATGTAATCAACTTCTAGAGAAAGGGGAATATTCAGTGTATTCTCAGAGCGGATTTAATGATTGCCTATTTTTATTTTTGTCACTTTTTTGTTTCCATATTTTTAGCTCTTAGGAGCATTCTTCGATATATTTGACTTTTTTCTCTCCATTTTAAAGACCTCTCTGCTTTTAAGACTTTATTTGTTTGCTTTTAGCTAGTAATTTCTTGGTCTAACCCAAATATTTGTCTACTCAAATACATCTCCTAGTTTTCAATTCCTCCTGACTTTCCAACATTTTATGATAAACGCCTTACTAAATACCAAATGTTTGTCTTTTATTCACCTACTGTGAACACTTAGAACACTTAATTTCCAGGTGGCTGCCACCTGGAAACTGCATAGTGTTTGAAAATTTCGAATTCATCTGCTATAACAAGCAAAAAGCATTTTCAGAGGCTTCCATGAACCTCCTTGTACTGTAGACTTCCAAAAATGGCAATTAAAATTTATTAGTGATTTAATATACATTAAATATATATTTTAAATATTCATTATTAATTCAATTGTACTTTTTACTTTAAATGTATGTTGTCAATTCACTACTAAAATATGTATTGTGTAGCAAGTTAACTACATAAGTAATATTGCGTTAGTTGAAACCATTCTGTCATGAACACTATAGGTTGGGGCCTCATAATTTTGTGAACTAAATAATTCATTTCATGTTTTAAATCAATTGTAGGATATTAAAGTGTTTGAAAATATGCATTATTGTACATTTCTCCCAATATAGTGAAGTAATTTGATAGTACACATTGTTGCTAGGAGGGCATTTATATTAAAATAATGTTGTTAGAGAAGACAAACATGTAGGTTACTGCTTTCATTGAATTGTCAGTGAAGCACAAAAATTATCTATATGCACTTTTGGGCTGAATTCTGTCCCAATGCAATGAAGCCTTAACTCCATGCCTGAGAATATGACTGTATATGGGATAGGGCTTTTAGAGGTGATTAAGTCAAAATGAGGCCTTTAGTATGTGCCCTAATTCAACCTGACTAGTCATCTTACAAGAAGAGGAAATTTGAACTCACAGAGAGACACCCAAGATGTGCATGCGCACAAGACAGACCATGTGAGAACACAGCAAGGAGGTAGCCACCTGCAAACCCAGGAGAGAGACTTCAGAACAAACCAAACCTACTTACACCTTTTCTTGGACTTCCGAACTTTGAGAAAATAGATTTTTGTTGTTTAAGCCATCTAGCCTGTGGTATTTTGTGATGGTAGCCCTAGCAAACTAATACACTAACTTGTCTCGCTTAGAGTTTTTTGGCTATAGAATAGATTAGTCAACCTGAATGATTTTTTTTTTAACTTTATCACATCAGTGGAAGAAACAGTCACAGACCAGCTGCACAGATTGTTTATTTACTAGTAGTCAGTTAGGGAATATCAACAGTTTTTGTACAAACTACAAATTCTCACAAGATTTTAAATAATTACAAGTATGTCTCAATTCCTTTGTTTGAATAGACATGACATGTAAATTAGCACATGTAGAAGGAAACATTGGGGTATTTTTAATAAATATATTTATGAATATTTACATTTAATTTCAAGGTTAGATCTATGGTATCTTCTAGATTTTATTTTAGATTGCATTCGTTTATACTGAGTTGTAGTAAGTCTTTTATCTTTTGCCTTTTACTCACTATATCCCAATGTATATTTATTTGCCACGTATCCCTGTTTTGTTAGTATAATAGTTGTAATTTTATTTTAGGCAAATAGCTGATAAAGTCTTGTTACACTGCATCATCTTTTGACACATTTCCAAAAGAGGAGAAATGGATAGATGGTTTTGCCTGTATACTTTTTGCCCATTATCCTATGGACATGGTGTAAACATCTGGTGTTTCCTAGCTGGAGGCACTGGTTTTACAGGTTGATGGTAGAGTAACACGTCTATAAAGCTAGTCTGTGGACTTCTATGTAGTTAGGCCTCAATGATCTAATTTGACAATCTGTAGCCATTTAATAACCATACTTAGGAATCATAATTTTAATATTATTACAAGTTAACTATTAAAAAGCTAAACTTTTAAAAAATGTAATTCGTACACTTTTGCATGTACTTACTAAAAGGGAAATATTTGTAAAAATGAACACTTTTGACATAAGGTATGAGGAAATATAACTGGGCCATTCACAAGGCAATTACAGGACTTAGGAAAAATATGAACAGTGCTCCCTGGGCACGGTGGACTGCCCAGGAGCCACAAGGTCCAAGTTTGATGAACAGCGTTTTGTTTTAAATTCTGCCCATTTATTTCTAGGGATTGTCTATGAAGAGTTGACATCAGAAGTTTAAATCGGAGACTTTCGTGCAGTATTTTATAGTGCAAATATAAAATATTTTGGAAAACAGCAGATAGAAATTTAGAAAGAAATGCCCAAAATCCCTGTAAGGGTGAAGGATTCTGTGGACTGACATTGAAGAACATTGGCATGGGGGAACTACTTGCGGCTAAAGATTGTTTTTTAAGATACTGAGCAGGGAACATTTCCTGAGTCGGCTGGTGCTTGGGCTGATAGATGATGATGAAGAAGAAAACTACATCAGGAAGACCTCTATATCTTTTTGGAGGTTAGCGGACGGAGTAGCATCAATACAGCATTAATCTTTTCGAGAAACTAACAGTTTACAGTGTTTTCAGATTTTTGGCCAGCTACAGATTTGAAATAGCTACTCAAACAGTTATATCAGTGTCACCTATGAGCCATAGCGAACATCAAGTAACAGGGCGGGATCAGCAGCGACGACCAAGGTCTTGGGGCTCTTAGACTGGGCTGGCTGTAAAGCGGTATTTACTGTACCTCAGTTTTGCAACATGAAGTGGGAAATTACACACAAGGTAGATGAAAGAAAGTTTCAGAGTGAGAGCATTCTTAAAGACAGCTTAACAAAGCAAATCTGTATACCATAAAGAAATGTAAGCAGTGGATGGGAAAAACACATTTATGGCAATCTGCTGAATCACATTGTTCACAAGGTTGACGTGGAACCAAATGGGGAGGCATGGAGTTGATCAGATATACAGCAGGTAGAATTGCCTGCTGTGTTTATGCAGCTTACAACATGTCGAATTAGTGATTATATTAATTTTGTAAGACTGCCATAACTAATTACCACACACTAGGTTACTTTAAACAGCAAATTTATCCTCTAACTGTTGAGGACTACGGAAGTCTGAAATGAAGGTATCAGTAGTATTGGTTCTTTCTGCAGGCTTTCAGGGAAGAACCATCCAATGCCTCGCTCTGAGCTTCTCGTGGCTGCCAGCAATCCCTGGCGTTTTTCTGCCCCTCCCGCGCCCCCCCCCCCCCCCGCCCCCGCCCCGGTCTCATGCTGCCTTCTTTGCATGTCACTGCCCTCACCTCTCCTCATAAGGACACACCATCCACTTGATTTAGGGCCCACCTTAAATCCAGGAAGCTATCTCAAGATCCTTACCAGATTCCCTCTACAGAAATCCAATTTCCAAATAAGTCATATTCTGAGCTACTATATAGACATGGATTTTGGGGCAACATTATTCAACTCAGGACAGCCATCCTTGTCCTCAGTCACATCAGTGATGGAGGTGGCCTTGTCATCTTTGAGCTAAGGGAAATTACACTGATGGGTGTATATGGACAGCATTTATCGTTATGTTGTGAAACATTTTGTTGTTTAACAGTTGTTGATGAGCTTGTGGAACACCCTTTTCTTAAGTCATATGCAAATACTGAAGCAGTTAAAACCAAAATTCATAATATGCTCTGAATTTTGGAATTTTTATCTACTGATAGTGACAGTTAAAATAATTCCAATAGATGATTTCAGTGGGCAAAATAAAAATGTAATCCCAGTTAGGTTGTATAGGCATTGTATTATGGGAGAAGCTGTTATTACTCTGAAACTAGGCAATGGCAATCAGGATTCCCTGTTAATAAAGGTCTAACCTTGGATGAGTTCCTTTTTCTCTCTGGGAATTAGTTTTTCTGTTTGTTTGTGTGTGTGTGTGTTTGTTTTGTTTTTTACCTTTGTAATGGGGATTGTATAATTGTGCTAAGTCAGAGGTTTGTAGTGAGGATTAAATGAGTTACTATGTGTAAATATTCATAAAGTTTGAATAAAGCCTAATAAGCACTATATGAATATTCTCTATATTTGTCATAGTTGTTGTTGCTGTTATTCTCCAATGATTATTTCTAGCTGACATAGATCTGCCTATGGTGTCAGTAATGGTGCAGGTAAACGTGAGTCTCTGTGAACCAGTATATTATAGAATTTTAATATATATTCTCACAAGACATTTCAACAGAGTCCAGCTGTGTCTTACCTGACTCTTATGCAAACTTTAGAATGCAAGGCCAAGAACTTTATAGATTTCTGTTACTGAAAAATTTTTACACTTTTCTACAAACTAGAGAATAATATCCATATAGGAAATCACACAAATCACAAATGTCCAGCTCAATGCATTTTCACCAATTGGAGCATAGGGAATGGAATTTGGAAAATGAGTTCTATTTTCCCTCCTGTGCTTCAGCCTGACATTCTATTTTTATTTCATAGTTGAACTTTGATAAGATTTCTTTATAGAAACCCTATAGAAAAGTGGTTTCTATTACTAAATAACCTTTAAAAATAACTAGTCTTCCAGCAAGTCTTCAGCAACTTGGAGGTTAATTTTTTTTTATTGGAAGTTTTAATATGTTATTTAAAAGCCAATTTTACCAGCCCAGAGCTATTAAGGAGTGCCATAAAAAAATAGGAACTAACACTTCAGATAAATGATGTAAGTGATAGAAACATCTAAAGAGATGTTTTCTCACCTTCGTAGAAAAACCTAAAGAGAACTTTCCTCTCAGAAGGTCATCTTTAAGGATAGATTTAAAATTGCTCAGTAGGGAGACCCTTTTGTTATGTAAACCTGTCTATTGCTGTGATGTCAGTTTCTCAGCAGCTGTTTGACAAACTACATATTTTAAGGACAAAAGCACTAGTGCTTATTAATAGTTTTTGATATGTTTTGACCCTTTAAGAAAAGAACTGTTTCCCAAAAATTTATTGAACTCTCGCTGCATAGTAGACACTGTCCTAGGTACTAGTATTAGCAAGGATTAGAGTTGACTTTGAGTGACAGAAAAAAAAAATAACAGTAGCTTAAATAAGATTTATTCATTCATTATTTCATGAGTTGTTTATGTAATGCCTCTTCCGTCCCAGACCCCATTTGAAGTACTGAGTACAGAACGTGAATACAAAGAAAGCAGTCAGTGTATATTATATCAGATAGTTAGCTCTGGAATTCCAGGGCAGAGTGTTTTGGAATTTATGTTGAGTGGTCAGAGAGGACTTGTAGAGAAGGCGGCCTTTGTGGAAAACTTGAAGAAGGTATGAGGACACAAGGCACTTGAGTATTTGAGAGAAGCACTCCAGGCAGTAGGAAGAGCACGCATGCAGGTCCCAAGATGCTGCGGAACTGAGACCGGAACAGGGGGAGGAAGGGGAAGTGTTAGGAGATAAGGTCAGAAAGGTTTCAGATCCTATAGGACCTTATTGGCCATTGTAAGGATTTGCCACTATTCTGCTATGGCAAGCCATTGGAAGGGTTTTGAGCAGCATGACATCTGACTTGCATTTTCTTAAGATGTTTTCGCTGTTATGTTAGGGGAAAAAATGTAAAGAAACAATGGCAGAAGTGACAAAACCACTTGGATGCTGTACTAATAATGCAAGGGAGAGAAAATGTTGGCTTGGGCCAGGGGGAAATAGCAAGTGTGGTAGGAAGAATTTAGACAATGAATCTACAGTGAAGGTAGAATCAATAGGATTTCCAGTGATTGGGTGTGTGGGATATGAGAGAAAGAGGGATGGAGTGGATTTGAGAAGGAAGATGAGCAGTTCTGGTTTGAAAATGTGATTTGACAATGCCTATTAAACATCAAGGAAAGATGTCCAAAAGACAGTTGGAGTTCAGGGGAAAGATCCAGACATTAGGAACATTTTGGAGTTTTTTTAAGTCCAGCAATGGGCAGGCCATGGCTTGTTAGGCAACACATAGCCATATAAGAAAATTCATCTCATAATTTGCAAGTCAGTCAGTTTGTCCTTAATATTACCATGGGACACATTAAAAGCAATAACACCTCCCCCCCCATATACATGCAGACAAAACCATTATCCTGAGAGAATATTTTGAATATTGTTACAAACATCTCTATTACAGACCACTTTTGTTTGACATTTGCCATGTTCTTGAACATCTTATTTATAGAAAGGAATTCTCAAAGTACTATAGGTAAACATGATTTTCTATTACATGGACTTCTTCCACTAATACTGTTTCCTCTTCTGAAAGCTACTTTTGCCTTTAAACCCTCTTCCTAGCTGAGGAAAACCAAGCTGATGATGTCTCCCCAGCGAGAGTGGAATGGGGCAGCAGCATTGACTGGCACCCTTTCATTGGCAGTGCCTACGATTTCCTCTGCTTGCCTTCTCCCTATCCTCTTCCCAGGCTCCATAGTAGGTATAGGCCATTCTCTTGCAGTGCAATGTTAGCAATAACAGCAAAACGCTCACTGCACAGAATACAGTAAATTAATTGGGGAATGCAAGTTATGCTGTATGATTATATGGGTTCCATCAACAGTCAGAACAGTGGAAAGAAAGACAAGCCAAGCAGAGGAAGGTAGGGCCTTGGTGAGGATAACTGGCTTTTGTTT
Source organism: Pteronotus mesoamericanus (assembly GCF_021234165.1). Lineage (NCBI taxonomy): Eukaryota > Metazoa > Chordata > Mammalia > Chiroptera > Mormoopidae > Pteronotus > Pteronotus mesoamericanus. Next base: position 16,726,605 of record NW_026555285.1, on the reverse strand, counting down.
CTTTCAGTTTATGTTTTCCTGGTATGAACTACGCTGCAATTTATTTTGAGTTTGTGTTTCTTTATCATCTTCTTTCAACCTTGTACATTTTCACAATAGTGATGTGTTTTATAATGGTATTCTATAACTTAGATTTTGTTATAGACCTACTTAGTATTAAGATTTTTTAATGCTACTGAAGTTTTGTCCATAACTTGCATTTATGAAATATTCTCATAGTTTTATAAAAATACTTTTATTATTACAGTCTTCTAGGAAAAATTGTTTGTTGGGAGCCTGAAATGCTGTAGTCTCTAGTTTCCCTCTCAAAACAATTGTGTCAATGAGTGTCTGAAGGTTAATTTAGGTTGAATGTTTAAATTGCTTTATGGTAATAAGTTGTTGTTTAAGCATTCTTTAAAGAGATTTCTCTGGAATATATCATGATCCTTAATATCATGAATGACATTCTTTGTAAGCTTGTTATGAAATAATAACCAACTCCAGGACACATTCAAAGAAGGTTCTTATTTCACTACAAATATGTGTAGTAATCTCTACTTACCTTTCTTATTTGAAGTTTTAACCTGGTAAATCATGGAAGCCATTGTATTGCAGAAAGCCAATGTGCACGATTGTATTAAACTTAAATATTTATAGTTATGATTTTAATTTTTGTTCAAAGCTTCTTTAACACCTTTAGTGTACAATTATTATAATGACAAGGAATCTGTATTTTAGATTTTAAGATTTTAGATATTTAATCTGTTGTATTTCCCTATCTCATTTTCACTCCTTTTACCTCAAAAGGTTAATGTTAAGTCCAAAATCTATTCCTTCAACAAAGATTTGAGTGTTTGTACTATGTTATGTAATTGAAAATAACAGATGAATAAAATATGGCATCTCCCCTTAATAAAATCCCAGTCAATTGGGAGAGGAAGGCACGTGAAAAAATGAAAGTAATAGAGTGTAGTAATTGCAGAGATGCAGTAATTACCAGGTGTGATGGGTAGTTAGGGCAATTTACCAGAGGGCTGGATGGAGTTTTTAACTCTTGTTATAAAGTATGAATGGATGAATTGGGTGGAGGGGGCGAGGCAAATGGGCCTTATTCCCAGTGTCAGGTGCAGAATGGATGAAGAGCAATGGGGTGGGGAAAGCACAAGCAGGATGTTGTTTCGGAAGTTAACGCTGATGAATAAGTGGTAGAGCCAAGCCAGACTGGGGTTAGAGCTCAGATGTTGTCATATAAGCAGTTTACTGGCTGGCTTCAAGCAGGCAAGGGACATCAGTAGATTAATGTTTGTCAGGAAGCCCCCATGTACAGCAGGAAGACAGCGCTGGAGAAAAACAGTAGGAGACCACATGATGTGTGAGGTGACAGAAACATCACACCTGTCTGAATATTAACTGAGTGAAACTGCCTTAAAATAATCTAATCAGCTTTGTTTGATAATGGCTATGTTTTGTTACTTCTAAATAATGAAAAGGAATAGAAAGTAAGATTAATTTCTTGGTCAAGAAATATGACAAAGGTGAAAGATAAAATTCACTCACAGGTCACATATAGACACATCAATAAATTAACACTTCTTTGAGGGTGTACAATTTAAAACTCTCTGCTCTAGTTTGGATTTCTAATATTAAAAAAAAAATACATTCACTGACCTCAAAGAACTTGACATTATGAAAAGTGTGGCTAAAACTATGTTTGAAGGTGTATAAAGGAGCTAGCTCTAGAAATATAATTGCTGAAAAAACAAAACATTAAGGAAATTCTTTAATGCTCTTTAGTTTTACTCTTCAGATGGCCCCAAACATTAGACTGTTTTGTTAGCCTGGAATTTATACCTGCTTTTCTCTCTTCCAGATGTGCTTTGGTCTTTATTTAAAAACCTACAGTGAAAAATTGGCCAATTGCACTGAAGTCCTACAAACTGTAATGTACAAGTAATGTACTGAGAGGCTGCTGATGAAGCATAAGTTACGGCTTAGTGGGGTTTCCATCTGTGGAGTAGCCACAGAACCATTGTTTAAGGAGGGTTACTTTCTATGATGTCAGTCTTAAATGTCTGAATATGCTGCAGTCATTACTAATATTTTACTCTTGAAACGAGCAACTTTTCTTCGTAGCCTGACTTCTAAAACACTGGTGATGAAATGGTGATGATGATCATTTACTTTTCCTTTGATTCTAATATTACCTACTCATATTTCAGTGGTTAAGCTTTTCATTTTTTTTTTTTTTTACTGAGTTCTAAAAATAATAACACTACATAGTGCACTCTTATTTTAAAAAAATTCTTCATTCTATGTTATAACCTCTGATATTTTATGAGATATCTGTGAGGTAAAAATAGGAGGTAGGATTCTGCCCATTCCACTGATGTGGAAACCGAGCCATTGAGAAATTGCTACAAATCACAATGATATAACATGGCTACTGACCCACTGGCTACCGAGGAGTTGGAAAAGGCTAAAAGGATCACCTAGGAAGTCTTTCATCTGAACCGTAAGCCCTTCTTCTTTCATTCCACTGAGAAGCGCTTACTCACTGGGATGGCTCAGTGTTCAGTTTCAAGCAGCTGGCCTCCCCTGAAGGCAGCCCACGCTGTTTGCTCTGAGGATGACAACTCATTAATCAAAAATGTACTTCACTTACACCTCTTCACAGGCACTGGAGTTCTGTCCTCTGACCAGACATGCACTTCTGTATCCACAAGATGTAGTAAAAAATATATTTGGTCTTTTTCTTGTTTTTTGACATAGAGCTCCTAAAATCTTTGGCATTTCTTAAGTAATAGTTTATTTTGTATTTGAGATTCCCCTGCAGATGGTAGTCAGGGGAATCCTAGATGTTTCAGAATGGGGGGCTGGTTGCCAGAGCAACCATGCGGTTACAAGGTTAGAATCATCGTTCTACTCTCTGACTTCCAGGAAGGGGAACAGGGCTGGAGATTGAGTTTTATCACGAATGGCCAATGATTTCATAATCATGCCTACGTAATGAAGCTGTAATAAGAACTCTGAAACAACCAGAGTAAAGGGGATTCTGTTTTGGTGAGCACATTGTGTACTGGGAGGGTGGTGCGCCTGGAGAGGGCATGCAAGCTCGGTACCAACTGTCCTCTCTCCTCTAGTCGTTACCCTATATGTGTCGCCAATTTGGCTGTTCCTGAGTTGTATTCTTTATCCTAATACTGGAAGAGAGTATGGTGCTTTCCTGAGTTCTGTTGTGGAAAGTATGGTAAGAGGGAGGGGGCATGGGAATATCTGGATTTAGAGCCAATTTGCCAGAAATATGGGTGGTCCTTGGGACTTGTGATGGTTGTGTGAAGTAACGGCAGTTTTGTGGAACTGAGTTCTTAAGCGAGCGGGGTCTGTGCTAACTCCAAGTAGTGTCTGAATTGAACTGGAAGATACTCAGTTAGTGTTGGAGAATTGGTAGGTACTGGCATAATGTATTTTGTGCCAGAAAAAAACCATCCAGCTCTGTTGCCACCCGTTGTCTGGCTTGTGCTCTTTGTTCGTATGGGAGACCCTCAGACTTTTACTAGGCCTTTTTCTATGTCTTTCCCAAACTTGATGTGTGTGCATAATAAAATTGAATCAACAGACTAAATTATAATATTTTAAGTATGTGGCTTTGTTCAGTGATGGGTACCACATTATAGTTAAGTGTTCATTTAAAAAATATAGTAGCATATTTGTCATCCATCCATCCATCCAGAATCCTTGGGTATATTCTCCTTGGTTTAGCCATATATGGATTACTTGGCATTGCACTAGGCAAGAACACTTGCATACCAAAAAACAAAAAAAGCCATTCTATGAAAACTATATCTCTACTTAAGTGTTCCTACAGGTAGGTAGCTAGGGGTTGCAAAAACAAAATAATGTCTGTAGTTAATAATTTCTGTATAGATAAATGGTTAACTATAACCCTTCAAATTAAACTGCCTGAGTTCAGTTTCTCGTTTTACCACTTCTTAGTTAACTTTTACCTTACTTACTCAACTCTAGTTTTGTCATCTGTAGAGTAGGGATAATAATATCTATTATAGGGTTCTGGTGAGGGTTAAAAAAGTTAATGCAGAACACTTAAGACAATACCTGATACACATACACACTTAGTAAATTTTAGCTGCTATTTTTTCAGTGTATTATCAGTACTATGATCATTACAACCATTACTGCTACTATTATTATGCTCCTAATACAGTTCTTTTTTTAATCTAATTCAGAGCATAAGGTGGTTATTTGGGGAAACATGAGTAGCAAAAAACTATGGAGAAAATATGCACCAGTATAACTTCAAAATGGCTTCACTACAGTGGGAGCCAAAGGTTAAAGTATTACTGCTCTTTAGGCACAACTATTATATGTGGCTCTCTGAAGAGTTCAGTCATTGGACTCATTAAACATTGTATCTGAGAATTAGCTTGCTAATTGTGTTTACAACAAAACATGTTAAGGTTTTCTTAACAGCTATTAATATGTTAGAATAACAAATGTTATTTTGTATGCAGGTGGTTTAAAAAACAAATAAAAAAAGTCAATTGTCACCATACAACATTTTTCATGCCTCCCTTCTATTCCATTCTATTGAACCAAGATTACAAACCATAGTTTTTTTTTAACAGAATCCCATTTGGTTGGGCAATTAAATTGCTTTCAAGGATATTCACGTTCTTACAGGTGAAACCTGACTTAACAGCTCTTCCTCTGGATTAATTTGAAGCCTGAAAATCACAGCATACGTAAAATTACGATGTGCATTTTTAATATCATTTCATACTGTTTGCATTAGTGAGGATCAAAACAAATTTTAACTAAAATTCATTTGAACCTAAAGCAATTATCCAAACATTTGGTTTGAGCCACTGTGTCTTTACATATTGTTAATTCTTCTTCCAGCTGTCCTCTAAAATTGACTATGCAAAGGCATTAGGAAGTGATACTTAATGTTTGTCCTGCTGGGTGGCCAGGCCATTCTGATAGTGTCTTAATGCCCTGCTTTACCATTTGTCCCCTCTTGTGCACTGTGAGAGCAACTTTAAGTCATAGAAAGAAAATCTTCATATGATAATCACTGCAGATTGTGTTCAGGGTACCAGTAAAGAAAGCTTGATACCGTTCCACCTGTTGCTCAGCCTCTGATTCCTTTCATTCCTGCTGTTGACCAGCTTGGACTATAGAGAGCACTTTCCCTGCGTCCTTCATGTACTCACTGTTCCCTCTGAAAGAGATCATGATTTTGAAGAATGTTAAAATTATATTGAAACAGGCTTAATGTTAAAATATATAGCCTTTCTTTGCCTCTCCATCTGAACAGACTGATTATTTTGTAGTATATGTAGAGGTCAAGAACTCTTCATTTTAAACACAACATTTCCTAAATACATTTTGTTCATGTGGTCTGCTCTGAATTTCACCTAATGTCTTAAAGACTCCTAATAAATTTCCTTTATTCCTGGATTTAAAAATTGAAAGGCTTAAAATTTTACCTTTTCTTTATTATAAATTTTTTTATTATTGTAAGATTTTTCACAAATATTTTTTCTACACTGTTTTACCTTTTATGTATTATAATATCATCCTTTCAAGACATTTAATATACTCTCTTTTAGTCTCTGTAGAAATGCTGGAAAAGAATTTGAAGCAGATGGGAAGGCAGCTTCAACAGCTTGAGAGAGATTTGGAAACCTTTCCCCCTCCTGAGGACTTGCATGATAAGTTTGTGACAAAGATGTCCATATCCTTTTGATATCTAAATAACTTAAATTATCAGTAAAGTAGAATGAAAAGTTATTTAACATTTTAAGTATACTTGTATAACCAGAGACGATTCTGTAGTGCCAAATTGTAGGTTTAATCTTTGCTTTCTTACAGGAAAATTTATCAAAGTGTTTATTTATCATGAACGGTACAGAAATGTATTCTGTGAATTTCAATTTTTTTCCCCTTTTTATCAACTTGGATAATATTTTCTCTCATCTTTTTCTTCCACATGCCCTATTTCCTTCTAATGTTCATGCTAGATTGAAAGGATATGAAACCTCAATTTGAGGAAGTTTGAATCTAATGTGATGTTGTGATATAGATATTTTGAAATGTTTCGGCAAGCAGATAAGACTGTAAAGCGGAGTGACTACTCAGATTAATTTCAAGTGTTGGTATATGCTAAAAATTAACTCGTGTTTCAGAAACTTGATTATTTTCTTTAGAAATACTACATAGTTCCAAAGTCAAAATTGAATTTGTCACCATCACTGCTTGTGAAGGTATTCTCCAAACCCAAAATAAAATTGACAAATCAATGTGTATGTGTATATACATACATACATAAAATTAATAGCATGAGGCTTGTGTCCTGCTTAATTTGATGTTTCTTTTAGATTCAATTATCTTGGTTTTGCTAACTTTGTGGCTTAAACTCTAATGAGTAATTGAAGTAATAAACTTTATTTCCTGAAACTAATGTTGATTTGCTTTGCAAACCATTCTGTGAAATTAGAGACTGATATCTTTTGTGTTATAATGAAGTATTACTACTATGCATTATTAAAATCCCATATGGACTTCAGAATTCTACATGAAAGGATAACCCACTTTTACAATGAGCTGTTATAAATTGACACTCCTAATATTTTACTTTAAACGGAGTTACTTGAAGTAAAATAACCACTTTTCCCCTCTCTGTCGCTTCTCCCCTGAGATTTGGCAAATCACAAAATTATTATTTGGCTTGTCAAAAATTTTCTTTCATATGCTTTCAGCTTGATTGTGAATTAGTTCCATTTTAGGTTTCTTTACTGTATCTTTTGGGAAATATCTTAAAAATGCACTCCAGCGACAATCAATCCAGGCTAATGTGTTTGTTCCTTTCCTGTCTTTCCTGCCTACCCAGTTCCTTCTTTTATGAGGTGGGACGCCTTTATCACTGCACTGGAGATGGCTTTTTATTTTTTCCTAACTAAAAATGAAGTCTGTATTTATAAAAAATATTTTTGCAGTACCTTCGCATTTGGCAACATATGCTTTTTAAAACTAAATTTGTAAAATTTGTTATTGCAGAGTTATATTCGTTTCACTCTTCTTAGCTTTTTCCCCATTTTATTACGTTAAAATATTCATATGTGAGTTTATTTTAATCATTAAGTAATGGTAATTGAAGTACTTATTTATTGTTCCCTATAGATAGAGAGCATTTTAGAAAAGGTTTTGCTTGCGTACAGTTTCTGGCAGTATGTTGTGAGTGTACTAATTATGAAGGTTAGGTTTCTAGAACATATAACCTAAGATAAATTTCTAAGCTTAGAGTAACTGTTGTAGAGTCGTGCTCAGCAGACAACCTCAGGACCACTTGTATTCGTGTGACAAGAAGCGGAATAATGTCGGCTTCTTGAAAGGTATGCGGCTCATCAAAAGCACGTAGCAGGAAATCAGAAACAGGAAGGATGATGCTTTGTTGGAAACAGTTTTTTATTCTGAGTACAATTATACTCCATGGACATGAAAGCTACTATATCCTGTCGCTAAATATCACAACCTAGAAGCTTCTAATGAACTGATTAGCATTCACGTATCTCTTGGAAGTCAGATATATGAACACTTGGTGCACTCTGCTATTGACAAAGCTTATGATCATAAATATTCTTTGCTGAGATTAGATTGCACTTGTTTGCTTTTCTTTTTAGATATACTAGTATCGAAGTAATTAAATTCATTCATTGCAAAGCTTTGTTTACTTTAATTAGGACTGACAACAAATGAGATCTTGACTATTAAATGCATTTATACATACCCTTTTAAAATGGCAAAGTGTGAACTTCTTAGATCTTGGAAAATGGAAGTTTTGGAAATGAAAATGCACAATGAGTAAAGATATATTTAACAAAGTTTGGGTTATTAACACGCAAACTTCATTTTAATTTTTAGTGCTTATTAGTTAAAGTACATATCAAATGTCTGCTTCATCAACCAATCCTGGCAGAGTATGTATATTATCCAAGTTGTTAAGGATGCATTTTTACAAGTAGTCAATATGTATAAGCAATCATAATTTAGTGAACTATTAAATACTCTTAAATTGTCCTAAATTGTGATACAATTTTGTTATAGAAAATTTGACCAGTAGCATTCAATTATAGTATATTGTGTTATTATTATTTATAGTATATTGTATTATTATTTTCTTTGCATATACTTTTTAGTATAAAAATTGTGAATTTAGTACATCCTTTAAAAGGCATGAACAATTATTTCATACATATAACATTGATTTTTAGTAATGATGATGTTACTTTACAATTACTAAGCCTGGTCAGAAATCTAATTACAGTTAAATAGTTTCAATGTAAATGTTTGAGAAATATTTAACACAAATTTGAGATGGGGTCATTAATATTGTTATGTACAAACTATTATATATGAGGTGAATATACATATTAAATTCTTATCAGTGAGAAAATTAAGAAAATGCCAGGATTTGTGTCATGCAGTGCTTGTTCCTTTCTTTTGCCCTTCAAATTCTGGAATATTTCTTGTTTTAAGGGAAAAGAAATAGGTCCTAGAATATTACCCTTGAAATTCTCCTTGCACAAGCCTTAATCTTTCTATTTCCTTTTCTTCCTACCCCTTCCAAGTCTCTTAGGAAAAAATCATTTTCCTAGACATTTATGTTTTTATATTTATCACAACTTATGTAACAAGTTACTTGACTCTTTTCTGTGTTATAGTCTTTAAATTTCTTTTGCAGTCCAGCTTTATTTTTGCATTTTCTTTTGTGTTGTTCCACTGCATTGCAATGTTTTAGTCACTCTTGAAATTACTCTGTAGATGCTAAAACTATCTCAATAAATTTTTTTAAAGACATCTTATCTCTATTCCACACTGCATAAAATAGATCATTTTTGAGGTAAAGGAACTCAGTACATTTCTATTTACTTGAACTATAGTTAAGAAGTTAAACAGAAGAGAGGAACGGGGTGAAATGTAAACTTGTATAATACATGGTCCATTTGCAGGAGTGGGAAGTTGGGTAATACATAGTAGCAGATTTTTCTTCTCTTAAATTGGTCTTCTCTCTCCTCCCTTCATTCTCTCTTGCCTGTCTTTTGTTTAACCCATTCTTAACAAACTTACAAGATGGGTTAAAATATCCTGTGCCTCATCCTTTGCAAATCTTCAATTTATAGTGATCTTTTTCTTCTCTGAACTCGTGATACACTCACAAAGGTTGTTGCACAGCTTAGCGCTCACTGCTGTTTTAGTCACGCCTCGGTTCCTTCAGTCTATGTTGCCTTCGTAGTCAGGACTTCCCTGGCTACCCAACATAAATTAGCCTCGGTCACTCTGCATTACATCACAAAATTTTTTCCTCATCATACTTATCGCTGTCTGACTATTTCATTTATTTTAGAATGTAGGTTTCATAAAAGCAGGGACTTTGCTTATCTAGTTAACTACTGTTTTCCCTAGTGCCCAGAAGCGGGGAATACAGTGAAGTTCAAGGAATACTTACAGATTGGCCAGCGGGCTGCCTGGCTGTCAGATCCCGGGTATTTAAGAAGATGTATAAAAGGTACTGGACATGTATGACTGAAGCTGGTTCTTATCAGATGTGTTAAAGGAAATAGCAGAAATCTTTTGTAGGGAAAGTACAATAATGAGGGCAAGATATAAGAATAAATGGAGAATATATTAGTGCTAGGTAGTTAGGGAATGAGCAATAATTGTTGACCAGGAGTTGAATCCCAAATCTTACTCTTGCCACTTAGGTGGCCAGCACCAAGTGTCAGTGGTTCAGCATGTATGAACACAGATCTGGTTGTCAGTGTACCTTGCAAATGGGAGGATTACAGTGGTTCAGATAGAAATTCATGAGAACTTGGCCTTCGTCCTAGTAAAGGAATAGAGAATAGATTTCACAAAAATATCAAATGATTGGATTAATATCAATATTTTTATAATGAATTTTATCCAATATTTATTTTGTTATAGCTCACCTATTTTTCCAAAGCTCTTTACAAATATAGAACTTTTTGCTGGGGAAAAAATAAAGCCTTACTACTACTGAGATGAGCATTACTTTTATCTGCCATTTAACAATTGACACAAGAAACACCTACATTTGTTTTTTTCTTTTGAGTGATGATGAGTTGTTTAGTTTTGTTTTTTTTTTTATTGTTGTTGTTGGTGTGAATGTTTCACCATCTCTTTTTTCATTAAACTTTTATTTATTGATTTGAGAGAGACAGACATCAATTTGTTGTTCCACTTATTTATGCATTCCTTGGTTGGTTTTGTATGTGCCCTGACCTGGGATTGAACCTGCAACCTTGATGTATTGGGGTGATACTCTAACCAACTGCGTTACCTGGCCAGGGCTCACCATCTCTTACTGAACAGCCCATCAGTAATGACATAGAGAACCACATTAATGTAACCATTTATTCTGTCCTGTCATACAGTCATTTTAAACTTCTGAAAATTTGGCTATTTCCAAAATTGTTTCAGTTAAATCACAGTTTTACCATTCTTGTTGGTAATTCCAGTTATTCAAAGCTCCACTTTATTTCCTTTGGGAGCAAGTTGTTTTATAGGTAACAATTATAATAAAAGTAGCTTCTAGAGCTTTCTAGCTGTTAGGACAAAACCATGTAATTTTCATGGTTTTACTCTTGGTCTTCTTTCCCATCACATTTTTTAATAGAATTGTACTATTTTAAGTATGCCCAGGCATATTCCACATATTTCATTAACTTTTGATTCATATCTGAAAATCTAAAAAATACTATTGGATAATACTTACAGCTTTAATTTAACCTACTTACCAAATTGATTCTTGAGAATAGGCATATTCCCACATATTAGAATAAAATTACTAGGATTTGTGAAGTACCTATTTGAAAGCTCAAAGCCTTATAAGCAGTGATAGGGGCAGAAAGTAGTACCTGTAGAACCAAGCAGTTAAAAACACTCATGAAAATAGTGCAGCCTCTTGTCCAGGACCATGACCGTTGAGGGACTCGATTAGCTCTTAACAAGACGTCAGAACTGTTTGTGGGAAAGTGTATATATGTGGTTTGATGTTCCATGACTTTCATCAGAATTTTGACTTGTTACCCTTCCCACCAAAGTTTAAGACTGATGACAGTAGAGCAAAAGAAATAATAGGCACTAATGCAGTTGTAGATGATTAGACTTAAAACAACTAAGAAGGTGCAACACAGCATTTAGAGAAGCAGCTGACAATCAGAGGTGACCACCCCCCAGAAAATGGGGCAAAAACTAAGCACTACTAGGGAACTGGATTACAAGGGAAAATTTACAATGTCATTGCAGATGACTACAATCGACTACAAATACTATACGTATTTAGTGGGAAAAATTATCACTCACAGCTCTAGAGAACAAAGCTTCATGGAAGGGGAAGACTCTAATGAAATGTTCAATGACAGGTTTGGACATGCAAAGGCAGAAAACAATTTCTCTTTTAGACAGAAGTTAAGGATATATAAATAATCCATGTGGGTAGTGTCTCTATCTGGGACATAAATAATTTTAGGTGAGAGTTTATAAATTGAGTAGATGATAAAACAGTGTTGATTTCTGAACTTACTAGGTAAAAGAGGTAATTGAAATTTCACTTTACAAATGAATCACCGTATGTTCCATCTAATCATAGTTTCTGAATGCATTTCAAATGTGGCTTTTATTTACATAAGTTCATTTTACCTGCAACATTTCCTGTGTATGGATATTTCACAAGACAAAGCATATCAAAACCTATCCCATGTGACTATATTGTTATAATTCCTTGTGATTTTGTGATTTGACTAATTATAAGAAATTTTTGTTGCTCATCCAAGAATTAAAGATTGATACCACATATAAAGGCATCAATCACTGATAATATTATGATCTAGATTTTAGAAAGTATAAGGCATTTTGCTATTCAGTTGAATATAAACTGAGCCACAAAAAGATTTATAGATTTTCTTAAGGTCATTAAAAATAAAAATCAGCTCTTGCATTAAAATCGAGACTCCGTATATTCTAAAAGTGTGTGTGTGTAAAGACACATATACACAATGTATCTATACACACACACAGTATAGTATGAAAAAAACAGACATGGAAGAGCAATAGGCAACCCGCGGACTGACTATAATCATGGGTACAGGTGGATTGTGATTGGCTGTGATGCCTTTGCTCCGTTTTGGGAGGTCGAGTTCCAATTACAAGAATTCTTCTGTGCGCCCTGAATTCGCCACCTATCTAGCAGCAGCACTACCTCTTCCATCCTTGGTCTTTCATTTTTCTTTCCCTCAAAATGAAGGGCCTGAAGCAGTTGCCTTATTTTATCGTCCACTGGGCAATGTCTGACCAGAGGAACCATATCTGTTTGAAGTTGTGGAGAATATTTCTTAACAATGGAATATTTAATAAATATTCCACTTTTGGTATCCTTCTCTTGGTCTGAGTCTACTTATTCCTGGCCTTTCTTAAAAGTGTGTTAATGTCTGTTTATCCTTTTGTGTTAGAGACAATAAGATGCCTTCAGGAAGTTTGATTCTCTATGTTCCATTTATTTAAATGTCCCAATTTAAAGGAACCATAGACAATTATGATTGATGCTATAAGAGCCTCTTTCCAGACTGTGGTGATTTTATATCTGACTGCATCAGCAATATGTCACACCGCAAAGGAATTTCAGGTTTTGTTTACAAAATGTGTTCTAATGCCTCCAGCACATTCACATTTAGTCTTCTCAGTCTCAGTGTGCCTTGAACTAAGTTGTCATATATAAATGAGAGAAGAACATCTCCATGTGTATGTATAATCATAACTTAAAATCAGGTAGTGCAAAGGAGAAACTACCAGTTTTCTGGAGAAGTTAAAACATGAATTTACTTACATTATATACAAGGTTTTAAATGTAACTCTTAAACATTTATTTTTTATTGTCTTTGCAACCTTAAATAAAGCTTAAGATAGCGGTTAATAAAATACCAAGTACTTATATGTACTCTAAATGCTATTCATTTTTCTAAGAACTTTTCATGTATTAGCTCATTTAGTCCTCATAACAGCCCTATAAAAAGATATTATTATTATTTTTATTATTATACTCATTTTACTGATGAGGAAATTTAGGCACAGAGAGATAATAGCATTTGCCCACAGACATGGTACTACCAAGTATGGGAGCTAGAACCTGACTCCAGGCTGTCCAATTTAACTGCTATGCTTAATGCCTATGTTATTGATTGCAGTACCATTGAAAGTACTCAGTTGCAACTGCTAAACTATTATTTTAAATCATATTCATAATCTCTATAATATAGATAGGCAAACTGGAAGAAAATTTTCCTTGAACTCAGTTGTAAAAGACAAATATTAAATGTATAAATATTTAACTTTTCTGATAATTTTACCAGAGTTAATTAGAATTGAATTTAATATTTCATCATTGTACAGTATAGACTGAATTGTAAGAGTGATTAACCTTTAGAGGTAATTTTGGCATTTTGGGAATGTAGTACATTAAAACATTGGACTTAAAAGTGTTTTTCTAAAACCTTACTTTGAAATTTCAGAATCCCTTAACTAAAATATACAGCTTTGTTATCAGTGCAAAGGAACAATATGAGAAACTTTCAGAGTTACATGAAAACATGGAAGAGCTATACCAGAGTATAATGGAGTACTATGCCATTGACGTAAAGAAGGTGTCTGTGGAAGACGTTTTGACTGACTTAAGTAACTTCCGAACTGCATTCATGGTATGTTAAAAATTTTAATTTTTTTAAGTATTTGTATTTATTTTGGGTTGGCCAAAAAGTCCATATGGTTTTTTCCATAAAATAAGACACATTTTTCATTTTCACCAATACCTCTATTGATTTGAATATGTTGAGTATGTTGGCTATCTCCCCTGTGGGTATGACATTGATGGTTCCCAGTTAATGTCTCAATTTGATCATTATCAACTTCAACTGGTCTCCCCGACCGGAATATCATTCGGTGAGAAATCTCCAGCAGGAACCTTCACAGACCACTTTTGACACGTTTGACCAGTCATAGCACCTTCTCTATACACTGCACAAATCTTTTTTTTTTTTTTCACGTTTCAGTTGCATTTTTACCTTTTTTGAAATAGTAAAGCATAATATGGTTTTTTTTTAATGCCTGCTAATATGACAGCTGTCACAATATAATCTAACAAAATTGTCTGGAATGAAGTTAAAGACAAGTAAGCACTACCAGAGCCATCTTACAAAAACAAAAACAAAAAAACAAATGAACATTTTGGCCAACCCAATACTTTCTCATCTGTTACTACTTTTACTTCATTACTTCATTTCACTCCTGCTGTCTAGTAATGCCTACCTTTTCTGATGTTGAAAGTTAGCTTTTAAAATTTCAGATTTTAAATCTATTGAAAAATGTGTGGTTTCTTCCCTTTTGGGCCTTGCCAACATTAAACTGTAATCAGAAATTTTGATTGAAAATGTGACAAATTCTGAAGTTTTTCATAGAGACTCCCCTCCTGGCTGATTACAGAGCACTTTTGTAATAAGTTTTTTGGCTATGAATTTGTTTCATTATACTTAAGATCAATTTGTATTTTTGTGGTATAATTTTACCAAATTCCTTGCAGCTCTTATGAAGCTTTTTTTCCCCCTTTTCTTTTCTTAATGCATTGTACAATAAGCTACCTGCAGTTTGCCTTTGAATGGGTTTTACATTCCTAGGGTTTCCTTTAGATATTTTAATAGGGAGGTCAGGTCTTTGATGTGGAATCCTTTCATTTAGGCATTAAAAAGATCTTTTGAAAAGTATTAGCTGATTAGATGGGGGGAAAAAACCACACACATATTAAAATGAGGAAGCATTGTTGCCTCCCTAGGGAACTGGTGATACATTTCTGCAAAGAAAAATTACATTATTCTTAATACATGGGTAAGTCATTTCTGTATTTCAGCAAATGTTTTTGGGGATTAAAAAGTTTTGAATAGCTGTTTTTTTTTTTTAATCTCAGGAAAACTTTATTGCTGAATTGATTGGACTTGGTTATGATTAGATAGTCTTTGAATAAAAGTCAGTATTTCAAAGGAAAACTAGTTTGTCTACATTAATTACACATTTTGCTTACAGCTGTGGTTTATTTTCTCCACAAATTCAAAATGATTCTTTAATTTTTTTATGCCAGAAGTGATTTTGATTTTTAAATGTATTATGTGCCTATATGTGTGATGTATTGAATGATATGTTATTATAATTTTTATAATGTTTTATGAGGCAGCATAGCTTAGTGTAAATAGCAAAGCCTTTGCTGTCTGAAAGAGCTAGGTTTGGATTGCATGCTAGTTCAGGGACTAGGACCACTAACCTTCCTGAGTCCCAGTTTCCATATTTGTAAAAGGGAATGTTAATCTCTTTCTCATAAGAGTTTTTAAATATTAAATGAGAAAATATATGTTAAGTATTTATCATAGCTTTTGGCACATGGTAATTGCTTAATAAATTCTTATTCAGTAAAGGTACCTCAGCAAATCGTAGGTACTTAAACCTTGAACGTTCCATAGAAAAAGCTCTGGCCCTTGACTGACTCCAAGGAGGTCACTTCTAAGCCCTTGGAATAGCCTACCTGGGAAGGCTGTCTTTGTATACCTAGGACCAAGCTAGATAGTTTATGCTAAATATGTGATTTATGGTGAACACCTGTTTTTGTTCACCGGAGGCGCTGGTTGCACTGTGTCATTTAGTCCTCTGTGGGGCGCTGGAGACTGAGGAGCTGAGGTCATTCATGCGGGAGGCCCATGCCCGCGGGACCGACCTCCTCAATAAAAACACCTGACACTGAGGCTTGGGTGAGCTGCCCTGGTTGGCAGTCTGCTTCCTGTGCTGTCACACATCATTGCTGAAGTAATCAAACTCCATTGGGAGAGGACAGTGTGATTTTAATCTGTATCCTTCTCCTATAATAAACTGTAACAGTGGATAAAGCAGCTTTTTTGAGTTCTGTGAGGCCTTGGTAAAAATTATCAGACTTGAGACTTGTCTTGGGGACTCCTGACATAATTATGCATAAAATTATAAAATGCATATGTGAAATAATATCCATTATATATTGAGTATTTTCTGTGACCAGACATTTTCCCAAATACCTTACATATATTTTCTCAGCCAATCTTAATAATTGTGTTTTTTCACTGTTGCCATTTCTTTGTGGCAAATGAAGAAGCCGTGGCACAGAAATAGATTATATCTAGCTCCATGTCACATAGGTATAAAATTGTAGAACTAGAATTTGAACCCATACAGCCTTCCTCCAAAGCCTGTGCTCGTAAACGCTATGTCCTGCTGCTTCCCTTGTTCCATAGCTTGTGTTCTATTTTATGAAGAAGCACACTAGCATTTGGAGGGTTTCCTAAAGAGACCAAGTCCGTAGTGTAAGTGGTTGAACTGGGATTTGAATCCAGGTCTAATTCCGAATCATCCTGAAATCTGGTAGGATTAGAGGGTTTGGGCATTCTGTAAGTTGGCGTTTCTGTTATGAAGTGGTAGACAGATGGAGAAAGTAAGTGTTTGAATGAAGAATGGTTTGAAAAAGAAGGATAATTGAGTGATGGCTATAATTTGCCTATTTCAGATGGGTCCTAGAAGTAGCTGCTACCCTCCCCCCCCACAGTACTAAATTAAAATCAGTAGAACTATTTTTTAAAAAACATTTTTATGTAAATAATTTGAAGAAGATATTTTTCTTTAAGATAAAAATAAACACGAAGAAGATTGGATGGGAAGTGCAAGAAATTTTGCATCCATTTTATTCTTTCTGACATATAGTGATTATACCGCTTAAATTTTAGGAACTGGGTTTTAAAAATACCACAGTGTCAATATTAACAAGTAATTGACAAATAACTTGTATTTTCAAAACCTTCTGATGTTTTAGGTTGCTATTTAATTTCATACTATTCAACTTTGAAAAATGGGTTAACTTCAGTGAGCAATTGTGAAAATATTAGAGATAAATGCTGGACTTTAATGTGTCAAAGATCTGTTCTGGAAAGCCACATTAATGTAATAGGCAAAAAGTATTTTTTTAAGAAAATAGTGTTACAATATGTTTACATTGTTACTTTGTCCACTGGTACATAGGTATATTCCTGCTCATGAATGGGTAAAATGTCCGATACAGTGGCGGCCCATTTTGTACTACATGCGAGGAGCTGGGAACCACTGTCTTCCCTCCATACCTGTCTTCGACTATGGCGGTTTTTCATGGAATGTTTTTCTCAAGTTAAGGCCATTTTACTTGCCGTTCCCCGTCTGGAGGGAGCACGCCCTCCACGTTTGCCTGGCTATATTATTGAGCTCACCTTTCTAATTTCTGCTCAGGCATCATTCAAGCTAATCAAGACCTGTGTCTGTCTTGTTTATCTTTGTGTCCCTGTAATTAAAAGAATATAATAAGTGGACAAATTAAGTAACTGATGTTCTCATCAAAATGGGTGATATACTTTAATAGCTAACTCATAGTGCTGAACAAGTGCCAAGTGCTGTATTTTAAAATAAGGAAACAGGCTTAGAGAGATTGTGACTTGCCTATTTTTACGCAGTTACCAGGGACAGAGCTGAGATGTTAACCAGAGGAGTCTGGCTCCAGAGTCTATGTCATATATAGATGAACTCTGTTAACTTCTATTATACCTAGGAATTACATTTAATAGACTCACAGGACTGACTTGAAAACCTAACTCCTCCCCCTAAAAATGTGGTCATTCTTACTTTTGATAGTAATTTAGCTTGCAGATAATTCATCCAAAAATATGTGTTTTAGGATTGTCCCAGATTTGAAACTTAAGCAATTTAAGACTGGCTCACTTTTATTCAAAGCTCTTTACTGTAATTGACTAATTCATATAACCAGTGCTACTAGAATCTCACAACTAATTTGTATAGATATAGTCAGTCTCTCTCTCTCTCTCTCTCTCTCCCGCTCTCTCACCCCCCTGCACTCCTCCCTCCCTCCCTTTTTATAATACATAAAGAAGAAATATCTTTTCTGGTCTGCAGCCCCAAGCTATACAGACCAAGGGGGATAAGTTTCATGATCTTGGAGTTTCCTCTGAGGAAATGGTGTTCATTCTGACAGCAGTTTTAACTAACCCCCTTTTCTAGTTGGAGTTTCTCAACTGGGAATTGATTTGTCATTATCATTGTTTGAACAATCTACTCAAGGTAACATGCACATAAAGAATGATTTTTATTTAGAACTAATAATCAGCTTTAAAAAATAGAGAGTAAGTTTACATTGTAATTTTACTTGGCTTTTTTTTATTATTAGCATTTTCACCAAGTCAAAACTAAAAACAACAGCCACTGATCGAGTGCTTGCTTCTTGCCTAGACCCTGTGCTAGGTGCTTTACTGTGTCTCACTTGGTCTTCATGCCATTTTTGAGATGTGCAGAGTGTTACCCATGAGGTTAACTGCAGGGTGGAGACCTCAGTGCATTTGCACAGACCCTGCAGAATTGGTAGAGGCCTGCCGAGTGCAAAGCCTGGACATTTTTTTTTTTTTTAAATGTACAATACTCTGCTGCTCAGAACATTTGTAAGAAAAGTCAAAATGAAATTGTTTTTAAGTGTTTTTTTTAATAATTTAGTAGAGGAAATCAGCACAAAGCATACTTTATTTCCTCACTCGTTGATATAACTTTCTGTTTACATTGGTGGATTCATGATAGAAGAATGCTTGCAGGTCTGCTTTTGTTTCAAAGCCTAAAATATTCTCTTTTAAAATTAGAGACCAGTTAATAGCAGGAGTGAGGGGTAAAGTTAGCAAACACCTTTCTGTAATAGATTTTTATTTCCTTTAGTACCTACGTGAAGCATAAAGTTCACAGTGGAGGTAGTAGATGGAACTATGTGACCTCACTGTTCAGGTTGAGTAAACTGGTGGCTGACCAGGCACCAAGCTTCACCATGAAGCTCATGCCTTTAGTTGTATAGTGTTGCATAACAATTATTGTTTTCTACTTGTGACTGGTTTTAGATTCATTGTTATACGCCATTACCAATATACCTGTTACTAGTAGAGATGTCATGCTTCTACAGCGTGAACTGAGGTTTTTGTTGGATCTTCCCAGGTAACCTTTCTCTTACTTTATCTTATCCAATAGCTATAGCATGCAGATTTAGAGAAGGAACCTAATTTTTGTGTCTTTCATTGGTCACTGTGGCTTTGAAGCATAATGTATGTCCTGGCCCCTCTCCCCATTCGTATTCATGTTAGAGACTATTGCTCAGACTGCTTTTACTCATAGGCCTGAATTACATGGTTTCTTCTTTACCACCCCTACTGCTTATTCTGATGATGCTTCCTTTTTTATCATTGAAAGTTCTTTTGCTTCTCTTTCTCTAACCAGAATTACTAGCACAGTGCAACAGTACTCTTAACTCTTTAAGCAAATTTCATCTGACACCTTATTTATTTTGCTTAATGATCTCATTTTAGAGAAATATTTCTGAATGCTTTCACCTCTTAGGAGTCCTTTGTTATTTGTCCCCTTTAGATAGCATGTTTGAAAATAAATTTCTCTATCAAATTTCACATATTAAGAATATACCATTTTTCTGTTTTAATCGGACATGTAGCTGCTATGGAGACCCTCTGAGTTTACAGCTGTGTATGTTCCCAAGTAAAGTTGATGTGGCTACATGAAAGAAGTCAGATTTTTTGGTTCATATGGCTCTTTTTCTGAGCGCATGAACGTTTTCTGTATTAAAATACTAAAAAAAGATTAATGGGACATTTTTATAGTTTCTAAGACCCCGCATGTCTGAATACCCCACTTAAGGATTAGTCTTTCAAAAGCAACAAAAAGAAATCCCTGTCTTAAAGGGATTACTCTTGTACGCACCAAGGTGGGAGCCTCATATTGTCTATATTTTTCTTTTTTGCGCCGTAGGTTTAAATATATAAAAGTGCTAAACTTTGCAGTTATTTTCTAATCCGTAAAGTCCAGTCTGTTCCTCCCTAACTTTGCCACATGTATATGTCCCACCTGAATTATGTACAGTGACAAAGAGAAAGCATTCTGATTTCTTCAAATCTTAAGTGATTTGTGAATTCTGCCAACAAGAAGCCTCATCCTCTTTATCTGAGTTTAATAGTGATGTTCTGCCTCTCCCTCATTATTGGAAACAGAGTGGCTGAGCGTACAGGCTCTGGCATCAGAACCACCCAGGTGATATGACTAGGGACAGGTTAGTTAACCTCACTGTGCCCCCGTTTCCAGTTAATAACAGTATGTGTTTCTTATGGATGTTACATTTTGAAGATCAAATGACATAATGTACAAATACCCTCAAAACAAGTTAGCTATCTACAAATAATAGAAGTATAATAATTTTTGCCTTTCCCAATTCATTGTAACAAGGCAATATTTAAGTATTTTATTTTTCATCAATATTTCTGTCTTTAGATTACTTCTTTAATGTGTTAAAGTTATGTTTTATCCAGTTAAAGATTTGTCATTCATGCTATTCGAAGACACTAAGTTGATTTTGGGTTCATACAATTGAAATAACATTGTGTAGTGAACAAATATAAAATCAATTATAATTCATTTAATCCTGCTGTTTGTGTTGTTCAAATACAATTTATTCTTCTACTGAATACTCAGGCTAAAATAGTGATTTGCCAAACAAAAATTCATTCATCCAATGAGAGGGTAATTTTAGTGTAGATTTTTTTTTATATATATAATGAGGACAGCCAGAACAAAACTCATTTTACCAAATCATGTAAATAGATAAATTTCATATTTGTCAACTCTAAATGTAATTTCTGAAGACTACTATATAGACCAACTAGGTAACTAAAAGAAACTCCAGAGAACCAAATATTTTCTCTGTATTTCTTAATTCTTGTAGATTGACTCATTATATGTTATGTTATCTGAGAAAAGAAAATTATATAAAAGTCCTGTGGTTGGATGTTGAGCCAACTTATATAACAGGACCAGGATGCATCTTCTATCCTTGCTTATCTTGGTGAGCTTATAACTTGAAAGTTGTTTTCATTGGCACCATTGCTATTCTGAGATCATACTTAGAGATATAAAGCTCCAAACCTAGAATAGAGTAAGTATTCTAAATATAGGATTGTGTTTTCTTCTTATCCTTGGTATCTCTTTATTTAAGGAATTAGATCAATTCCAGGTGCTGAATATTTTGGATATGCAACCTTGAAAATTAGTTGCTAGGTTCTTTTGATCTTTATTCTTTAGGCTTTTCACAATAAAAACACACCTAGACTAATTGGCTAATTTTTCTCTTTAATGATAACATTTATTCTTAGTGGGATAATGCATGCACTTGACTGACGGGTTCTGTATGATTAAAAAACTAGTAATTTGTGTTTCCCTTTTATATTTTAAGTATTTTGCTTGTTCACTGAAATAATATAACAAAAGGTAAAACTGGATTATTCTAATACAATAATGAGGACAACGATTGATAACAAAGAGCAAGGAAGTCAATTAAGTAACTAATGGAATATCATAAGTAGATTACTCCATGTAATTGAAAAAAATAACACTAAACTAGGATGCCATCCACAAAAGTGAATAAAATGGCATATTCCTTGCATATCAGATATTCTGATCTTCCATACCATGAGTGAGAAAGATAGTGCGCGAGTGAGCGCTAATGAGAACACTGAGTACACTCTTGGCTTAAGGCTGTATTTTGTTATGTTTTAAACATTACAGGTTTGCATGGAATGTTTTTGGGCTTTAGTTAGATGTTTTCCTTGAAGAGATGATTAGCAGTAGCCCCCCCCCCCCCCCCCCCCAAAAAAAAACACAAAACAACCCACACAAAAAAATGCCCTATCACCAAGCTTACCTTAATGCACTATTCTTCATGGCTGCCATCTTGTGCCCACCTGTACCTTTATTTAGCCTCACAATTGAAAGATAGAGAGAATATTCTTATACTACATCACCTCAGAACACAAAGGAAGAGAACACATTTAATGGAAAATCAAGTTCTACTTTGGGAAAACATTAATTATGAACATTTCATATTTTATTAAAGAAGTTATTGAATAGGTTGAAATATCTCATTATTTGAGAATTTTACAAAGTGTTTGAAGGAATTGCAAACAAACTGATAGCATAGTGATGAAAGGTTGGTAATGTTCGGTCCCTGATGGGCTAATAAGTAATTTGTTATTTCATCTGAGACTGACTTTAAAATAAAGAGCAACTTGAAGCTGAAAGAGTTTAATCAGTAGCTTCTGCACATCCTTGGGGACATTCTCAAAGGATAGTGTCCCATTTTCATAAGTTTCACAGTTGTAAATGCTTAACTAATAACACCTTGTACTGAATGTTAAGATGATGAATTGTTTGTGCCGATGTGTCACGTTCTCCTGTTCTCACTGATAGCATTTTTTATTGGATTTGGTCATACCAGAGACATTGATTTGATAATTTTTATGTCGTAAGTGTTTCTTTCTAAAGGCTATGTCTTGTAATTATTGCAAATAGGGGCTTCTAAGAATAAATTTATTTTCCATGAGACAGTTATAATCCATCGTTTATAATCCTATTTTTGAATGTGGAAGGAAATTTTATATTTACAACAGTTACAAAAGAAAATATTTTTGATTGAAAACTGACAATTAGATCATTTTTTAAATATTCTTAAGGATTTTTATGACTGGTATTAATTATTTAAAAGCATTTTCTTTTATGTTCCAGTCTAGGAGTATATATAGGAGTACAGGCATACATTTTCAATGTTTATAGAAACTATTTTCCTTTTCTTCCTGAAAATGTTATCATCAGGAATTTCTAGAAAGAAGTCATTTAGTATGATTGAGCATTGTCTCTTCGCAAGGTGAACTAAACTCCTAACAAAGGATTAGTGGGAATGTGTTGGACTCTTACCTGGTTGTTTACTTTGAGAAAATTAGCCTGTGTCTTCATATTACCTTCACATCCATCCGTTTGGAAAGCATGTGGATTTAAATTTGGTTTGTCTAATTTTATTTTAGAGACTTGAAGCAAAACTGGAATACTAGGACATGAAGAAAAGATTTTTGAGTTTCGTGAAAACTGTACTAAAGAGATTCGTGGCTTACATAGCTTAACTGTCTGTTAAGGTTGAAAGAAATATATCTCTGAACAAGAAGACGTTTATTAGCTTTTCAATACTATTTTTCATATAATAAAATCTGCACTAGTTTTTTAATTTAAAAAAATATACAGGATCTTATCATATGTTGAAAAATGTTGAGTAGATAGGTCTATTTAAATAAGCTAAGACTAAGCAACAGGGATGAAATTCAGTTATAAAGTCAGGATCTGTGGACGTCTACTTGTGTTTTATACTTACATTCTTATATTTTACCACAATGTTATAAAATAAAACTAATGTATTCTTCAAGTAGGCATATTTGGAATATAGGCTATTTTCTTAAGTTTGATTGATTGTTTTTATGTGCAGGCAATATACACACTATTTTTTTATATTTCAAACTTTTGGGGAAAAATAAAACAACTATTAAGTATCATTGGGCAATGTTTTTAGTTAATTTATCTAGAATATCTAATTTTAAGTGCAGGCAATATTTTGGAGGAAGAAAACACAGGAAACTAAAGTACTCTTTCTAGAGTAAAATTTCAAAAAGCACATTAGATTTAGAAGTATCAAAAACTATTTCTGTTGATACATGTATATAAATCTTTAGAGATAAACTAGATCGAGGTCAAGAATATATTTTGCCTTCCAAACACTCTCTCTTTTCCCTGCCAAGTAATCCAGCTGTGTTGGATGCATGCTGTGACAAGAGTACCTTCTGTTAAATCAGTGTACAATCACATTCCAGCATCTCAGAATGGAAAGCATTTATATTCTCACAGGGACTATGAAAATTGGCACTTCCCCAATATAATAGACACATGTATGATTGATGTATGTTGGAAAGTGGCTTGTACTTGATTTGTTGCTGGATAAATAATTGTGCATGATATCATAGTAATAATGAAAAATATAAATTAGTAATGTAATAGTAATTAAAATAATTTAATATTTATATGGAGCTTACTATGTGTTGGCAGTTCTGTAAGTCATTTACACATATTAATTCATTTAATTCATATCATATCTTCATATGACTGGTACTGTTTTGCCCATTTTACAGAAGAGGAAACTGAGACACAAGCCTCACAGTTATTCAGTGCCAGGTGAAGATTCAAATAAAGAAAACATGACTTCAGCTTTCCTCCTCCTAACCATTATAGTATGTTCCTTCTAATATGCAATGATAACCTCATATAGATTTTTTTAAAAATATCTGAGAGTTGTGAAATATCATACTCACTATATTTTTTAAGACATTCTTGATTGACAAGTCAACGAAGTTTTTGAGTGCTTGCCTGAGACTGATCTTATATGTCTGTCCAGAGTTAAACTGTTTACCTTTGAATCCTTACACACACCAAAAAAACACATAGTGTATAAGAACTGCCACATTATACAAAAGTGGTTAAAAATTAAAGATCTTTATGTTCAACTTTCTACAAGAACACCCTTTTGGACACAACTTATCACAGTATGATAATAGGGACTCTTAAAGATCCATCTCACTACAATACAACAAACTATTTTAAAACATGAGTGTCTTGTGAGAAAGTTAGGGAAATTTCCTAAGGCAAAGAGATTCGTGGCTTACGTAGCTTAACTCTCCATTAATGTTGAAAGAAATATATCTCTGAAAAGAAAAAGAACAAAGCCGACACTTGCATGTTGTGCATAGGTACAGAGGAGAGAGCCAGGCTTCCCCTGGGATGCCAAGAGCAAGACCAAGACCAGGTTGAATGCACTGAATAAGACAAATCCAGGCCAAAAAAAAAAACAAAAAACAACCACTTATTTTAGAAATAATCCCTGATTATTTACAGAAGCAAATTTAAAGCTCTGTGCAGGAGGCAATTACAATTTAGGTCCTCAAGATTCTCACAAATTAAGCTTAATCAAATAAGAGCTCTTAACCCCAATCAACAAACACATAGGAAACAAGGGGTTGTATGGTGAAATGATCAGGACAAAAATCAAAACAATAGATGTAACCCACCCAAGACTCCGGATGTGGAATAATATGTGAAGTATTTAAGGAAATAGCAGATGCAATTAAAGAGAAAGAAAGAAACAAGAGACTACCAAAGATGACCAAGCAGGTTTCACAAAGAACCAAACAGAACTTAAGAAAATGAAAGAAAGCACAGTGGTTGAAATTAAACATTCAATGGTTATACTCAGCAGAAGAAACAGTGAATTGAAAAACGGTTCTAAAGAAATTGTCCAGAATGCAGGTTAGGGAGAGGATGCCATTAGCAACATAAAAGACTTGTGAAGAGACACAGAGGGCAGTGTGGGGCAGCCCGCCTTAGATGGTGCAAGTCTCGGAAGGACAAACTCAAAAGAATGAATGAAAGACATGATTAAAACTGATGGTTTTAAATTTTCCACATCAAGAATCTGGAAGCACAGCCTAAACCAACAGAAATAAATAGAATAAAATTCACTTGAAAAAATATTGTAGTGAGGCTTTAAAACTGAGAGAAAAGATATGACCCCAATGCAAGTGATTTCTCATCACCAGAAATGGAAGTCAAAAGAGATATCTTCAAATGTTGAGGTACTTCCAATTTGAGGTACTTAGCAAAAGCACTTTATAGAACAAGTGCGAAATTAAACTGTTTGAGAATAAACAGATGAAGGTGTTTTCCACAAATACCCTTCTGTTAAAGGATCTTTTAAAGCAGGGATTCGCAAACTTTTTAATGGGCCAGCTTGCTAAAGTTTCCTCTTTGCAGGACATACAGTATCTGTTGCAACTACTCTGCTGTACCGGAGCAGTGCAGGAGCAGCTGTAGGCAGTGTGTAAATGAGTGGGTGCGGCTCTGTCCCAGTAGTCCTCTATTTACCGTAACAGGTTGGCCCACGAGGACTGAGGTTGCTGACTCCCGTTCTGAAGGATGTATTTAAATAACCAACAATTTATTTTTATGAAAAGAAAGGGTTGAGAGATAAGAAAACATGCCCATAATGAAATTAAACGTAAAGAATGAAGTATAAAATAAAACAGTATGTAGCTCATTTTGTAGAAATGGGAGACAAAGCTTAACTATTGGACAACTTGGTTAAATAATTCAAAGGTGTTTGGAGTTCAGGTGTTTTATGTTCTATGTATTATTCAAAGGGGAGGTAGAGAGGTGGAGATATATGAACTTTAGGCCTTGTTAGGCTGTTAATTCATGTGATAAAATTACAAAGGATATAAGACGATAGAGATATCCAGTAAAAATTCCAGAATTTTAGGGGGAGAAATGGAACAAGAAAGACGTATAACTAAATAAGAACAGGAAACAATCGCAGGACCATAGATATAAAGCAGGACAGACAGAAGGAATAATGTAAGGCGGAGGAAACATCTTATAAATCACACTAAAATTTTTTAAAGGCCATAACATTGGATAAAAAATAAAATCTAGCTTTATGCTGTTTGAAGTCTACCTATAAATTCAAGGATATGGAAAAATTGCAAGTAATAGAACTTTTAAAAATGTTAATCAAAAGAAAAGGGAAACTATGTTAAAAACAAAATAGACTTAAGGGAATCTTACTTCAAGATGATAAAAAGTATAATTCAGCAGAAAGATACAATTCTAAAATTTGCAACTGCATAATAACATGTCACCAAAAGAAACATGTACAAATTAATAAACTCTAGAAATAAATTGACAGCATTATATTGGGAAACTTATTGGTAACTCAGTCAGAAAAATATTAAAGAGATGGGTTCTGTAAACTATACAATTAGCAGTCTTCATTTGATAAGCATATAAAACACAGCTCTACAATTAAAGAACGCATTCTTCTCAATCACAAGTGGAATTTTTGTTGGATTAATCATGTCCTAGAGATCATGAAAGAAATCTTGATAAATTTCTAAGTGTCAGCTTTATTTATTGGCTACATAACATGAAGTTAGAAATAATTTTTTTTAAAGGATGAAATTATAATCTCTATTTTGAAAAATTTAAAAATACATTAAATAACTTAGGTGTCAAGAAAAAAATAGTAGAAAATATTTAGACCTGAGCAATACTGAAAATACCCCACATCAGAATTTGTGGAATACAGTAATAGTGATATAAAGAAATTCATATCCTAAGTGCTTATATTTAAAAATCATAAAAACCAAAAATTAACAAGGTAAGCATCTGACTACAGAAATTGAAAAGGAAATACATAGTCTTAGAGAATGTAAAAGGAGAGAAATTAGGAAAAAACTGGCAAGAGAGAATTTTTAAAAGCCAAATTGTGGTTATTTTGAAAAGGCAAGTTAATTGGATAAACTTCTGAAAGGATTAATCAAGGAAAAAGACAGAATATTGAGAACCTAACAAGGAATATGATGACAGATATAGAAATAGTAAGAAGAGAAGAGCATACTATAAAAATTTGTAAGCCAGAATTGAAAGGTCGAAGAAATAAGTAAGTTCCTTTGGGGAGGGAGAGGGGGAGGGAATTACATTGAAATTGACTTTAAAAGAATTGGAAAGCTTGAATAAGCCCATGACTAATTTTTAATTTAATGACTTATTTGAAATCTTCCAGGAAATGAAATATTTGGCCCAGAAAGTTTTACAGATTTTTACCATATTTTAATGACATGATTATTAAAACTAATAGAGTGTGAAAAAATATACTGTGACCAAATGTTCAAAAGATAAATTTTTCAGGTCCAGGTTGAGTTTATCCCAGAAATGAAAGTATGGTTTTATAATAGAACATTTATTAATATAACTTATCACGTTATGAGTTACAGTAGATCGAGAAGAACGTTGCTAAAATTCAATCCTTGTTCAGGTTTTAAAACAAAACAACAAACTTGTTGAACAAACTAGTTGAACATTCTGCCTCTAAGTAGGAAACTAGGGACAAAGGGGAAACCCTCAACCTAATGATGGGGATTTAACCTCTAGCCAGTATGGTACGATAAGACAAGAAAGAAAGAAAGAGTATAAAAATTGAAAATGAAGAAGTTAATTGTTCATTACGGTTGTCTATAAATAATACAAAAAGGAATCTACAGGAAAATTATTAGAAATCAAGAATTTTATCAGTGGAGTATTTAAAAGTATATATTATTGTGAAAATATTAAAAACCATGTTTTTTAAAAGTCACCATTAACTAGACCAATTGAAAAGACACAGAATAAAGTCTAACACAAAATGTCTAAAACTTGAATGGGAAAAAATTATGCAATTTTGTCCAAAGACCCAAGTTAATGGAGAGCCACATGACATTCATTACAGAAAGACTAAGTACTGTAAAGATATCAGTTCTCTGTAAAGTGATCTACAGAATCAGAGCAGTTCTGTTCAAAATCTTAACAGGCCTTTCAAAAACCTTTGTACGTACGTTTTGAAATATACATGAGAGAGCAAGGTCCCAAGAATAGTGAAGATTTCTAAAGGAAGATAAGACAGAAGCTATGATAATTAAGACAGTATGTTACTGGTGCAAACATGGATATCTTGACCTAATGGGCTAAAACATCAACACATTGAGGCTGTATGTAATTTACAAGAGGTGGCTTTGCAGGCAGATCAATGGGGCAAGGATCGCTAGTAGTGAAATGGTGGGTCAGCTAGTTTTCCATATGAAAAAAGTAAATTGTATTCCCACTTCATACCATTCAAAAACATTGATTTCCGATGAAGTACGTACTGAAATGTGAACAGAACAGCATCATTAAAACTAAGAAGAAAATATAGGAGAATACCTTTGTCTTTGAATCAGGGAAAGGTTTCTTAAGATATAAAAGGTACCAGCAACATGAAAAATATTTTTGACTATGTAAATTTAAGAACTCCTGCTTACTGAAAAAACCTAAATAATGTACAATAACAGTTACAATTCAGGATATACTGATAAAACATAAGATTAAAAACAGATTAGTATCTGGCATATTTAAAGAACTACAAGTCACTAAGAAAACAATGAACAATCTAATAGAAAAGTGAGTAAAAGACATGAATAGCATTTCACAGAAGAGGAACTGTAAGTTAAAAGCATGATTGGATGCCATTATATCCCTGCCCGTGGGTAGAAGACAAATGGTGACAGTTTGGCGGTGTGTGTGCTGTGATCCCACACTGATGGTAAGGGCCACCCTTTGGCACAGTGGCTTTGAAGATACATTGATGTCACCTGGTAAGATTGAAGATGAACTTCTCCTTTTATGTATTTATTAGCCTTACTCCTATCCTAGAGAGCAGTGGTTTTCAAACTTTGGACCATAACCCACACTGTAAAATTTTACAATGAGACTCAGCACTAATATGTGTATGTATTTTTAGGACAGATCATCATCAGCAAACATTTCTTATCCTTCTTGTGTTATATACTAAAATGTTCTGTTCTCTTTCACTTAAACAGTGGCTGTCACCAGTTTCTAAACAGATTTAATAATGAACTGATAGGATGTGCCATTACAAAACTTTTACACATGTATACAGATAGATGTATACAAAAATGTTTATGGTGTTTATCATAGCCCAAAATTGGAAGCAGCCCAAATTCTACTGATGAGAGTAAATAATAAAACAATTTAGTATTCGAAGCAATGCAAATGAGGTGTAGTTTATACATAAAAGTATCGATGAATCTTAGAAACATAATGTTGAGTGAAAAAAAAGCAAGTCACAAGTTTATAATAAGGATGAAGCAGTTTTCAAAAAACTCAGCGATAATGTTTATGACCACAATTTATGGAGGATTACACTCCTAAATTTTTATATTTTAAACACACACACACATACACACACATAGACACACATTGAAATTCACTGGTTTTGGGTTATTTTGGTTTCTCTGTGAGAAAAGATGTTATATAATGTTATAATGTATATTTAACTAGATGTAGCAAATTCTTGTTACATTAGTTACATGGAAAATAGATTATAGGTGGATAATAATTTTGAGCTCATGTATTTCTTTCCAGAATAAACATACACACACATTTGTTAACATCTCTCTCTATTTTTTGGTAAATATATTATTAACATACCTATATGTTTTTAATATAGATATTCTAGAATCTGCTATCACCGTCAAAAACATGTGAGCCTTAGGAACTCAGATAAATTATTGATTATGCCTTTGAAATGAATAGTCAAAACTGACTGAAATTTTAAAACCCTCTGTAGTCATCACTGTAGACCAGCGTTTCTAAACCTTTTTCATCTCATGGCACACGTAAACTAATTACCAAAATTCTGTGGCACACCAAAAAATATATTTTCTTGCCTATCTGACAAAAAAAATGTATAATTTTGATTTCATTCACACCGGACGGCTATTGTCATGTTGGCTGTTGTCAGTTTTTACTTGACTATTTAAGGGAAAAGGGGCACTATCAGGGCCCCTGACTAAATAGTCAGATATTACATATTTGAAAAATTCTCATGGCACACCAGCTGGAAATAGTCGCTTTAGGCTGGTAAGCCCACAGATCTTTCAGATAAAGGCATGCAGCAGGCTATACCCAGGAAGCTGTGCAAGCACACAAAACACTTTTGGCGTTGCACAGCTGAAAGTAGTTGGTGGCAGTGCAGTTTATTTGCCAATTGAATAAATAGAAAACCAGGTCAAGAGTAAGATAATTTAAAAAATCAATGTCTTATACCTAATTATCTTTATGTATGGCTCACCCTTAACTTTATTTTCTGGCTTTGACTTTAGGATTAAAGTACCCAAAAGGCAATTGTTTTTAAAATAATGTGGTCTTCTAACTATTCAGCTTTTCTATTTTAGGCTACTTTTACTTCTCAACATTTAGAATAAAAGAAAATCCCAAATTACTATTTGAACTGGAATATTAGTTTTAGACTAAATACCTATTTCTATGCTGTCTATTGGTATTTTTCCAACTAAATTCTCCTAATAGTTATAATGTCAGAATAAGATATGTTTTAAATGAGATAGGCTTTTAAATGAAAATCAATAGTGCGTTTTCCATAAAACAGAATAGCTTTAAGAACTACTTCAGACCTTATTTCTAAATATAAACATTATTTTTATAGGTCCTAGGAAGTAATTTTGACATTTTTTTTGCCCAAAGGAATACTAAAAAGGTGTGGCAATTATATCTGGTAATAGGTAGTCTATTAAATGTTCTCATTGAAATGCATCCAGTCATTAAAGTGGAAAATTCGCATCAGAAAATTTTGTACTTTATTAAGCTTCATAAATAAGCTACATGAGATACTCACTTTCCTCAAGCAAGAAATACGGTTTTGATTTCTGAATATTTATCTTTTTCTCCACCACAATCTGCTCTTCCCACGCCATCTTTCTCACATACACACACATTGGTGCACACGCACACACACATACAGATACACACGCCTTTGAAACCAGGCTTTTTTTTTTTTTTTTCATGTTGCTTTCTATCTTCCAAGCTTATGTTGATTTTTTTCACAACTCTTGTCTTATCGCTGGCACTTACCATATGCTACCATAATATGAAGCAGCATGGTGGACAAAACATAGATTATAGCTAGCTCTCAAATCTTGCCTCTGCCTCTTACCATGCTCATTACAGTGAACAAATACTTAACCACTCTGCTCCAGAACGGAGAATACAGAAGCCATTTTGCAGATTGGAGGGAATGCACACTGAAGCATTTATCATTGAAGCTGGTATTTCCTAGCTTAGCAACAATAATGTGTTAATGCATACTGTACTGCTCAGAGTATGAGCATCTACCTTGTTAGCCTGCCAGCATTCCACGGATGTTGGCAGAAGACACAAGACTGTGGGGTCAGAGACAAAGCACAGTTTATTACAGCAGTAGCAGTAGCCAGAGCAAAAAAATTTGGCAATTCCTGAGCCCAGATTTCCACAGGGCAATGTTATGAGGGCCAGGTGTGACACCTACATTCTTAGTAGTCTGTGTTACAGGAGAAAAATCCTGAACTTACGGAAGCCAGTCTTTTCTAAGAAGTGATAAAACTATCCAGTCTGCTCCCCAGTTTACCATACTGGACAGCAAACAAATCCATTTACTTAAGAGGAAGACAGGACCTCCATTTTCCAAGACTCTTTATTATGCAAATATCTTTGAAAAGAGAGTTTGAAACAAAGGTGTTTCGATTAGTACTTTTATCTCAGAGTGCTTGGTCTTATACTTTCTTGCTTGAAAATCTCCAGTCATTTTCCAGTTTCCTTAGAAGAAAATGCAACTAGCCTGGAAAACCAAAAATGCTAAACAGTCAGGCCCCAGCAGACCTCCTGACCTCACCTTACACCCTCTACGGGTTGTCTGTCTCTCAGACCTTCCAGCAGCCTTTGCATTTGCTCTCCTCCCCCCTCCCCCCACCAGATCATCACCTAGCTCGCTCCTTGCCCTTCAAAATCCAGCTTGTGTCACATCAGTGTGTGAGGCCTTACTGACAGCCCGATGTAAAGTAGCTCCCCAGGCATTCTAGCATATCGCTCCATTTTTTTAATGTTACTGTATTTATCAAATATTTATTGTTTATTGTCTGCATTGGCCTCTGCTCTGTCCCACCCTATCACGGAGCATGTAAACCTGTTTTAGAGCTATACACATATCTCATCTTTAAAGAGTACCATTTACTACTTAGTCTCTCAATAAGTATTTATTGAATGAATGAGTGGACGGATGGGTGAATTACTCTATGCTGTTTACCCTTTTTTCCCCCTTGTGCTTTTCCTTTCGTTGTTTTAATTAATAATATTACACTTTATTATTTGATTTCTAATTAAAAACTTGTGCTATTTCTAGAGTTAAAAAATATTACAGTAAAAGGGGAATTAACACCTTCCCTGAAATAAGATAAGCCACCTTCTTGCTAAAGTTTAACTATTCCTTTTCCTATTTAATACTATTAGTGATTAGATAACCTGTTTGGTTTCATTGGTACTGAGAATACAGTCTCTATAGGAGATTGTAATACCATACTATGCTGTTTTTTGGCACTTAGAAAAATCCGCACTTACCAATTCCTACTAATGCCATGTGAGAAGTATTTATTGATTTGTATAAAACTTAGAAAATAAATTAACTGATCACATATCTATTGAGATCTTATTTTTCACAAGTTGTTATTCGTTTTGATGAATAGTCAGAGAGTCTGCTTTGGAAATGCCAAATATCTCTTTAGTCATCCTTATGACACTTCTCTCTATATGAGAAAAACTGTTAAATGATTGTAGTATAAAGGAGACATTTCAAAATTTCAGCTCCTTTTTATTATTTGTTCAACTATTTTACTTGTACTCAATAGTTGACTTAGCAGAGATGGTATGGGAGGCTCTAATACAAATGTATTCTTTTGGAAATATATGTAGAGAAACAGTTTTGATTTGTAAATTAAATGGTTTTATTTTTAGTTCTTGTCTCCCTTCTCTTAGTTGATTACACTAAGATACAGGTGCTTTAAATCTAAAAGTTGTATTTGTAAGTAAATGACACATTTAACAGGGGTTTGTGTGCTAATCTTCTAAATGATTGTGTTACTAATAAAATAAGTAACCGTTACTTAAAAGATATTTATGTACAGTTTTACAGATTAATAATTTTCCATTTTCTTTGTGGAATGACTGTGGTTAAAATTTATCATTTTTTCAAAATTAATTTGCTATAGCAAGCAGTAAAGGAAAATGTCAAAAAACGAGAAGCAGAGGAAAAACAGAAACGTGCCAGAATTGCCCAAGAACTGGCAGAAAAAGAAAGACTTGAACGTCAACAAAAGAAAAAACGCTTATTAGAAATGAAGACTGGTAAGTACTATCCAGTTTGCTATTTATATTATGTATACTTAAGATTTATACTGGTTACTTTGTGCATGTGTTTCAAAGTATCTTTTAGAAATTCACTAAAATTTTATAGCTGAAAAGATGTAATATCTTGGATTTCAGTCAAAATAGTCTAGTGTGACTGGAAAGCTGGCGGCTTGCATCTGTAGATGAAACGAGAGTGGCTCTAAGTAATCATTGCGGCAGTTGGGCGATGGGTGGTGAAGGGAGGCGTGTATGTGCTGCACTATTTACTTTGGTATATTTTGAAATTTTCTTCAATAAAAAACTGGTGGAAAAAGTTAAAAAGAAAAGAATAGCAAAATTAGAGCTTTACAGATACATATTTTTTACAGATATATATATATATATATATATTTTCCCCAAAGTTAAAAGATACCACAAACTTAAAAGCAAAAGAATTAAGTAAATTGTAGTTATGTTTCACCCCCAAAATTTTGGCTCTTCTACCTCTAACTCACTAAGGATTGCAGAAGCCTTTAATTAAAATTCATCAACTTCATTTCTAAATTACCATAGTTTACAATGCAAGGCGGCTGCAAATTCACCTCAGGTTTACCCAGGGGTACATGCCTTCTTGCCTTCTTGCCTTCTCTCCTTTCATTTTTACAGACATATTTTATCTTTAATAAAGCAAACTGAGTACCTTAATGTATCACACTTATTTCTTCCAGAGGAAAAAAAAATCATCTAAACACAATTTCTTTAAAAGTACAGTTGAAATTCGGGAAGTGTCCTGAGAAATATCTTAAAGTATAAACAAAAATAGAGGAGATTAGAAACGTTTATCATTGATTTTTTAAATACGCTTCTGAAAGTCATCTTGAAATAGTCTATTATTGCCTGGTTTATGAAACATTCTGCTGTCGGAACATTAGCTCATTTAGTGTTGGTTAAAGAGTCCTCCAGATGAGTTTCTTGATGGCAGGTTGGCTGTGGTGTTTGTTGTGGGTGTTGCCTGAGGACGTGCCACACAGCCTCTCCCAGCTCTCTGTTCCGTCACTCTGTCACTCCGGAGAGCTAAAAACCTGATAAGAAATAACCATTTCAATGAAACTTTAAATCCAGTGCAATTTTAATAATAATTTTATTTAAATTTCTGTTTTTCCTGATAGAAAGTTCCAGTTTCATGAATAACTAAGTTTTGTTTTTCCAATTTAAATATAATACTTTTGTGTTGTGGAAAACACCTAAAAAATAGTAGATCTGAAGATCATCACCAATCCTCCTATCCAAAGAATTACTCTTAATATTTTGTTACATTTTTCTTTCAGTTTCAGTTTGTTTTTGCCTTTTAATAACAGCTATATGATCCTGGTGAATATACAGTTTAGTGTCTTGCTTTATCATGATGAACTTTTTGAATGTTTTGTGCTATCCTTTATTGTGATTCTTAATTTCTCTGTCATTGAATCCACTGGACGTTATACTAAACTGAACTTGATTGGTCTGTAATGAAGTCATAGAACAATAGTTATTTCCATCTATTCAATGTGGTAAATGCATTTATGCATAAATAATTAAAATGCAATTATTAGGATATGGAGTAGAAAAAGATAGATATCCTTTAAGACTTTTAATACATATTGCCAAATTGATTTTCAAAAGTATTATTCTAATTTCACCAACTCTCAGCATGAGTTAATAAATATGCCTGGGTTGAGTATTCTCACTTTTTAAGATTTTTGTTAATAGCTTTAAAAGTTGTGTTTTGTTTTCTTAATTTGCATTTCTTTGATTACTACTGGGTGTGAACATTTTTCAAGTGTTTATATTCTATTTGTATTTCTTTTTTTTTTTGGATTGTGTTGTCTTACTCTTTTTCTTATTGATTTATACAAGTTACCTCATTATGTGTTAATATTTACCTCTTCACTATGTTTTCTCAATTTGGCTTTTTATTTTTCTATCTTGATGTATAAAAGTGTTTCCTTTTTCTTACGTTTTATTATAATCTTTGCTTTTGTGATTTTAACCACTTCATTTTTTTCTAGTTGCAGTTTATACTACTATTATATTTATTTTAACTCTTCTTTAATTATTCATATATTTGACATACAGATTTTAGTATACTAGGCTCTGTTTCTGAATTTTACCAAAGTTGCTCTAATCGTTAACCATCAATTATGGTAAATAATTGTTTATGTTGGTTTCAGATAGGTAATTTTATGTTGAGGATGTTACTTTTCTAGTCTTAATTATTAAAATTGATGTGAAGATTTTTTATTTTTAAAATAAATTTAAGGAAATGTTTCTATTATATCATTTGTTAATCACAAAATTCATCTTCTTTGACCTGTTGGACTATTTTATAAAATTTTTTCTATACTATCTTTTCTCAGACATGTTCTGAAAATTATTATAGATGGGCTTCAAACAAATGTAAGGATCCCACTTGATAGGAGTTTCCAAAGCCTTTAATATACTGAGGTTTATATGTGCCATACATTATAATATTTTCTGGGAGAAGATTCTTCAAGGGATAGTCTGAGTAATATTGATTTATATAAATTATATTCAGTAAGTACTTGAAAATGTCTTTACAATACATACTAGATATAATGTGGGAATATTTTAATAGATTTAATCAAAGCCACTTGATACAAGGTAAGACTGCATTTGATACAACAGAAAGCCATGATATAATAAGCTAGTTTTGAAACATTTTCTCTTTTAAAAAACATTTGAACATTTTGGAAATGAACTTTAATTTTTTATAGTCTATGAAATTTTAAAGAATCTATGGGTATATTCCAAATTTCATAGTGCCAAACATGTCATTTCTAATGTAAGTGAAAGACCTCTTCTAAAATTTCAATACATGATGATTATTCTGAACAGTCTTCAGTTTTCTTTTAAACTTAACATGATTAGTATAGAAGAACAAAGTATTTAGCCTCTTAATATTAATGTAGCTGCTATAGCCAAGTAAATCAAATATCAAATATATTATTACTTGTTAGTAGCTTTTTATATATTTAAAAACAGTACAAATATGCAGTTAACTTTTCCTCTCCATATTAGATATAGAATATGCTTTATGTCAAGTCATGATTTTATAACATTTGGAGGCTTTATAAAGTAGAAGTTACAAAGAAGTACATCTAATTAGTACTTATTACTGAAAATATTAGGCAAAAATATCAGTTTTGACATTTTTAACAGATACACTGAATTTAATGCATATCTGATATTTGACAAATACTATCTTCAATAAAGTCTTTGTATTATTATGAAAGATATAAGGGCTATGATCTTCCAGTATTATTTTACTGGTACAGAAAAGAAATTGAATAGCTTGGCTTCTTCTGTTTCTTTTATTCGTCAACAAACAGTTTTTATTTTTCTATGTGCTGGGATTACAGTGATAAATATAAAGTCCCTGCTGCAGTGAAGTTTAAAATTTTAATGAATGAATCAGACAAACTATATGTATAAGATAATTACAGATTATAACAAGTCACATAAAGTAAAATAAGAAAATATAATGAGAGATGAAGGTAGGGGCATGCTGGGATGGCAAGTTGTGGCCACAGAATTTTGTCTTAGAGAACTAAAGGGAATGTTAATGTATACCAAACATACTAATATACAATATTGGTTATGTAAAACTCCTTAGAAACTGGTAGGAAAACTAGCCTCATGTTTATATACTATACTATTTGTGCTGATACAGTGTACTCTTTTTAATGTCTTATTGTGAGGATTAGCTAAAATTTTATTTTGTTTTTCTTTTTTAAGTTATTTTTAAAAGATTTTATTTATTTATTTTTAGAGACGGGAAGGGAGGAAGAAAGAGGGGGAGAGAAACATCAATGTGTGGTTGCCTCTTGCATGCCTCCTACTGGGTACCTGGCCTGCAACCCAGGCATGTGCCCCGACTGGGAACCAAACTGACTACCCTTTGGTTCAGAGGCTGGCACTCAACCCACTGAGCCACACTAGCCAAGGCTATTATTTTTCTTTGTAGCTATTATATTTTAGTACACAACATAATACAGTTGACTCTTGAACAACATTGGGTTTGTGGCCCTGATCCCCATACAGCTGAAAATCCATGTATAACTTTTGACTCCCCCAAAACTTAGTTGTCCCTCAGTATCTGCAGGGGGTATGTTTCAGGACCTCTGCAGATACCAGTGTCCACAGGTGCTCAAATTCCCTGTATAAAATGATAGAGATCAATTCATGCACTTGGCTCTCTGCTTCCATGCACTCCCAACTGCTGATCGGAAACAGAACAGGTGTTTATTGGAAAAATTAAAAACCCACGTATAAGTGCATCCACACAGTTAAAACCTGTTGTTGAAGAGACTACTGTACTGCTTTTATCTTTGTAGACATTGTCAGCCTAGCTTTCCTATTCTTAAAAAAATATAAAAGGTAAATTGTTGAATTTACATCATTGATTTGTCACCTCTCTGGACCAGGAACTTTTCGTTTCATCTTATTTTTGTCTGTAGGAGGTGCACCCCTAAATGATAGAGGAAGAGAAAGATCTTCAAATAATCCTGCCGTAACCCCACAGCAAGCTTCCTTCTATATATTTTCTTGACTTTAGTATTTTTACCATGCAGAGAAGAACTGTGTTTTTTCAAGGTGTTCAGTCTTCTGTCACCACCTTTGGTAGCAATGTCCTGCTCTTTCTTATCCATCATCAATCATTACTTGCCTTTGTCCAGAAAGCAGGCTACTATTTTCAAGTCTACTATTTATTATCACTATTGTTTCAGAATGCAGTTGTTGTTAATAGAATGAAAATAAAAGGTAGAATAGTGGGCTGAATTTACCTAAGAAAAATAAAGCATTCAAAGTCCTTTTGAGTAGCAAAACTAAGAGAGCGCATCATCTCATATTACCATGTTAGAGCATCAAAGGGGCATTTTTCTCAGGGTTGTTTTTTTTTTTTTTTTTTTTTTCTGTAAAATAGATGAGCCTGAAGGTCTCTTACATATTCACATACATAGTTTTGGTCATTTATGTTGAATGACTTGATATTACATTAAACAAACAAGCAAATTAACTGCATTTTCATGAGGTCTTTATTTAATCAGTATGTGAATTCTGAATACATTTTCTGAGGTTGATGTTTAAATTTGAATTATTTTAATTTAGAGGATATCCAAGTATTAAATATCTGATGTAGAAACTAGTAAGTATAGAAACTAGTATTTATTTATTTAAAGTGCATAGCTATCGTTCTGTGTAATCATTTCTAGTAAGACAAATAGTAATAGCGATTTTATGTGATCATGTACAAGTTTTTCAAAATTGCATTTCTGTTTCTTAATCATGGGAACGAATGGGGTGTTTGATAATAGAATTCAAATATTATGCTGTAAGACTTCCTGAGTATGTAAGTTGATTCACATAATTTTTAAATAGCACATCAGAATGGCCTTGAAATGGACCCAGTGTTGTATAATTATGTTTTGTGGGGGAAGTAAATAAGAGCCTATTTAATGGAGCAATAAAAACTATATGAGCAGCTCCTATATTTTAGTCTTTAGGTTACAATTTGTTTATTATTTATTAGATTTAAATGTCTCATTTGGTGCAACTTCAGTCTATTAAATAAAAAGATAATTAGCTTTTAGAAATCTGTTGTTTACCCACATGGCCAAAACTGCTCCTTTGTTTTCCATTCTGCAATTTAGAATAACTAAGCAATTAGGCCTCCATTTTAGAGGAAATGCATATTACATAAATACTACTTGGGAATGCCTGCCAGTCTCAACAGATAGCAATTAATGTGTATACTTGCTTTCATAAAGGCTTTGACAATTACCCTGTCCTCTAAAGATAACATAAAATTAGATTATTTTCCATAATTGTGTATATTCTAGTTTTATGCAGTAGTGCTTCAGTTTTCTAACATTATTGGCAATTGATACATGTAAATAGGCCAATGGTTTTAATCATTTCTCTATTTAGAAGACTATAAAAAACTAAATCGTACTGGCTTTGATGTGTTTCTCCTTTCTTACGTTCCCCCCTTTTGGAATAGTAATACTACTATAGATAACAACAGCAACAATACCACTCATACTACTGCTAGTACTAACACTACCGCTACTATCACTACTATTGATCACATACTATTTTGCCAGGTTCCATATGTGTTCATTATTGCATGTAATGCTTACAACAGACTTACGATACTAGTTTAATCAAAGAGTTGTTTAATTTCTTTGTACATGGCCCCAGATTTAGCTAGCAATGAAGCCAGTACTCATGTTCTCTGACCAGAGGTCATATTTTTAACTATTGTGCTATTATTTCTTAACTGAAAAGGACCAAAACTAATTTTAGTGATTGGTAACTGGCACTAGACTACAACTATGTTTGAAGGTTGAGAATTATCTTCCCTGGAAACCTCTGAGAGGGACAGCTATCTCTTTGGTACCATATTCAGTGCTTTTAAACTAGATGATTTCTTCCTTTGCAAAGTTTTGGGAGGACTGCCAAATTAGGAAGGCTTCCCTACTGTGGTTCAGGTTCCATTTTGATTTCTTTGTTTACTCAAAGATTTGTTTATTACTGCGCCCAGAACTAGGAGGATGACATCAGCACCATCCTTCCCCTCTCAAAAGAGGGATTTTTCAATGGTTCTGGACCTGACAGAGCTCAACAGTTCTGAAGGGAGTGGAAACATCTTCAGTATTTTTATCATTTGCTCCAGAATTAAGGAACCAAGGAATTTACAATATACTGGGTTTTATTTTTTATTTTAATGTTTTAGTTACAGTTTACTTTCAATATTATTTTGTATTGTTTTCAACTGTACAGCATAGTGGTTAGACAGTTATTTATACTTTACAAAGTGTTGCCCGTGATATTTCAAGTGCCCATCTGGCAAAATACATAGTTATCACAATATTACTGACTATGTTCTTTATGCTGTAGTTTACATCCCCATGACTATTTTGTGACTACCAATTTGTACTTTTTAATCCCTTCACCTTTTTTTTACCAGTCCCCCAATTTGCCTCTCCTCTGGCAGCCATCATTACACTCTCTGTGTCTATGAGTCTTGCTTCAGTTCTGTTTATTTCTTTAGGTTCTTTGGATTCTACATATAAGTACAATCATATGGTATTTGTCTATCTCTGGCTGACTTATTTTGCTGAGCTTAATACCCTCTAGGCTGATCCATGCTGTTACAAATGGTAAGATTTCATTCTTTTTTTTTTATGGCCAAATAGTATTCCATTATATATATATATATATATGTATTACAGATTTTTATCCACTTGTCTATTGATGGGCATTTGGGTTGCTTCCATATATTGGCTACTGTGAATAAGGCTGCAGTGGACACAGGGGTGCATATATTTTTTCAAAGTAGTGTTTTGGGTTACTTTTCTTTTTTATGTTAGTAAGAGACTGAGATTCCATGAATCAATATTGGGTGACTTGTGAGGAATTTTTCTGAACGTCTCACGAATAGTTATACAGCTTTTTACTTGCATGCAGCAATCTCTTTCACTGGAATAGCACAGCTTTAATTGTGAAAACTAATTCAGAGTCCAGCCTCAGTGTGAACTAATACTTGTCTTCTCCATATACCTGTGTAAGGCTCACACACCAACTTCTGTCTTCTTCCAAAAAGCCCAGGAAAAGAAATAAGGAGCGAAGGGTCTCATATTTCTTCAGCACAAAGTATCTTCAAACCATGATTTTTTTTTTTTTTGGAGTGATAATCATAAATTCTATTTGGGACAAAATAATTTCAATCTTTATAGTATAGCATGAATTCTACGAATTTTACCAAAGAAATATTTATATTAATAACATTTATTTATAACTTTTCTGTTACCAAGCACAAATTCACCCTGTACACATTTAAGGGCAGAAATGATACCATTCAGTTCTTTTAATGTTGTTAAAATGTGGAGAATGCTGTAACTTTGATAACATCAGCTACATTTATTGTGTTACAATTGAGAACTCAATCACAGTGGCATCTTCCTTGTGTGTAACATTGAATACCCCTTCAGTAATTGTCCCTCCTAATCGGTAGGTATTTACATAGTGTACACTTTCAAACCTGCGTATGCTACCAAATGAGCCCTTTCATGCCAGATTGCCAATTCTAAGTGGAATTACTTGTATTTGATTAGAAGCTATTCTTTTATTTTCGGAGATAGACAGTCAATGAGTATTGTCTTATTTTCAAACAGAACCATAAATCTTTCCAGCTTTTAAGAAACTTACCATGGCCCTGGCCAGGCAGGTATCTCAGTTGGTTAGAAGGGCACCCTGCTACCCCAAGGCTGTGGGTCCAGTCCCCTGTCAGGCCACACACAGGAATCAACCAGAGCTCTGACCAGGTGGTTCAGTTGGCTGGAGCGCCATCCTGTACAACAAGGTTGTGGGTTCAGTTCTCCTTCAGAGCATACCTAGGTTGCTGGTTCTGTCCCCAACCTGGGCAAGTATGGGAGGCAACTGATGGATGTTTTTCTCCCCCTCCCCTGCCCCGCCCTCTCCCCTTTCTCTTGCTCTCTCTTTACCCCTCCCTCTCACTCATTAAAATCAATTTAAAAAGGAAGCTTATCACATTTCTGTTATCTAATACATCCTCTTAATATTATGTAAATTTCTGTTTTTAGCATTTACCTGAGGAACAGGCTCATAGAGGCCTTTAATTGTTTAAAAGCCAAAGAAAACTACACTTTTCAAACTTCTTGGTACCTGTGTAGAGTCTAGTCCAACACTTAAAAAAAAAAAAATCTAACAGTATATCTAGCAGTTAAAAAAAGAGGTGAAATTTATACCATCCCTAAAGCCCAATACTTATTGGTGCCAGTCAAAAAAATGTAACAACCAAGCAGACAAAATTGCAGCACACACAGGATTTCTTAGCGCCTCAAGACAGCTAAATCTACTTTATGTCTAAACCCCTTTTGCAATTCAAAAATGCAAAATGTTCTGAAAACCTTAATTTTCTTTAGTAACTTTGTCCCCAAACTCATTTGATGCCACACCTGACCTGAACTGACAGGAGGTCCCATCAGATGTGACTATAATATGTTTAATTAGAGAATGTTGCCCCGGGTTACTCTGGCTGGGTATGTTAAGATTTCACAGCATATACACCTTTTTAAATTTTCCCCAGTCTGAAAAACTGATTCTGACATATCGGAGTGCAGAGGTTATGGATAAAAGACTGTGAACTTGTAGTTCTCACTGACTGTTCTCTATCCCTGTTGAATGGGCTACACCATCTACTAACTCAGTCATGGAGATTCCTACTTTGCATTTATTTCTGGTGGTCTCTTTGCTGTAAATAACTGTTCTCTCATTTTTAACTGACTGGGTATAACAAAATATGATTAAGTTCAATTCTTGCATTCTTCCAAATGTTTCCTAAATATATGTCCTTGATAACAGACAACCACTTTTTTTTATACACCATTATATTCTTGGCATATAACTTATATAGGTAATATTTCATTAATGCTATTTCATTTGCTCCAGTCTTATGCTCCTAACAGATTCTGTATGTTTTTCAAGAACATGGCTTTATGCCTTCCTTTTTACACAGGACCTAGCATTCTGTGTACACATAGTAGAAACCCCTCAACAGAACCCCTCAAGATATGTCAGACAGCTGATAAAATGTAACTGGTCAGATGACATTTCTTCCATTTTGAGTGTAGTTTGGAATTTTTTTTTATATGTAGATATATATATATATATA
Organism: Pteronotus mesoamericanus; assembly: GCF_021234165.1. Classification (NCBI taxonomy): domain Eukaryota; kingdom Metazoa; phylum Chordata; class Mammalia; order Chiroptera; family Mormoopidae; genus Pteronotus; species Pteronotus mesoamericanus. The sequence continues at coordinate 16,682,966 of NW_026555285.1, read as the reverse complement.
TATATGTATATATATATATAGATCACGCTACAGCCCTCAAACCAAGTTAGACTGCACCTGTTTTTTGTAAATAAAATTACATTGGAAAATAGCAACATGCATTTCTTTACATATATTATCTCTGGCTGCCTTGGTGCTACAAGTGCAGAGTTCAGTAATTGGGACACTGATCCTGTACTCCACAAAGCCTAAAATATTTAGTATCTGGTCCTTTACATAAAACGCTTGTCGACTCCTTTGTAGATCCATAATTTATGCAGACTATTCTTTGATCTTCATAATACAGAATTTTTTTTAAACTGTTCTGTTAATTTTTTATTGATTGATTTAATAGGGAGGAAGGGAAGAGGGGAGGAAAGTAGGAAGGATTTCTTATTCCACTCATTTATGCATTCATTGGTTGATTCTTGCATGTTCCCTGACTGGAGATTGAACTCACAGCCTTGACTCTTGGGATGATGCTCTAACCTGAGCTACCCGGACAGGATGTTAAATTTTTTCTTGTCTTCTTGCAGCCAAAGCACACATTTGCAAAGTGACTGATCTGTGTTGGAAAATGAACATCTAGGAGTTAAATGAGTAAAAATATTGATTTTTAAAGGTAATGGGAAGTGTTAGAAAAATCTTCATCTTTCAGTACATTTCTAATAGCAGAGAATATCTGCAGCTGAACTTTTGAAATGCTAGCCAGCTCCTGGGCTGCTGATTGTCCCAGTAACCAATCAGTAACCAACCATTGTGCTCTTCGGCCTTTTATCCCAGCTTAGAGTTCCCAGTATTTCTGCGCTATTGTTTGTATATCTTTTTGAGATGAAAATATCAATGTGCCAAGAGGTCATAGCAGGAGCCAGATTTTTATTTATTTTTTTTTATTAATAGGCTGTCTCTTTTCTCTTCCTATTTTTGGTCATTTTGACATTAAATCCTTAAAGTTGAAGGAAATCCATTCAGTGGTGCTGAACTTGGTCATAAAGGTTGCTCAGTCTAAAGTGATTATCTTGCCTAGTAAAAAAGGAACTCAGTAGTATTTGGCTTTTGATGATAAATAAATATACCCTAGGGCAGGCTGGGAAAATTAAGCAGAGAAATTGAATATTTATGTGTTATTTGAAAATGGCGTAAATAGCCATTTGTGTTCAGATGAAATTAGACATTATTTTGTAATAGGATTTTAAAATATTGTTTCCTGGGTAGCTTCCTTCCTCAGTATCCAATGTTCTTCAAGAAAATTAGAAGCAGCATAATATTAACAGAGTTAACATCGAGGGCAGCCTTAATACAGGCTAGGATGCCCTGAGGCAGGAAGAATTTGACAGACTAGTGTAATAACAGAAAACAGATGACTGTTTTTGGAATGAGCAATTCTTGCGAGACCATTGCCTGGCTAGAGTGAACTGTCACAATAAAGCTTCCACCGCTAATTACCATTAATGGGTAGAAGTGACAGTAATTTTAATTCAATATAATCCTTTGAGTGTTTGTTTTTAAACTATTAGTGATATTCAGGCAAGAATTCTTGCAAAGTAGAAACATTTTTGTCAGGTCATTGTTGAATCAGAGGTTCCTTCATTGACTTCTAGAGTGTTGTATAAAGGGTACCTGTATTAGAAAGCTGACGAGTTTCCCCAAAGTTGTTACAACTCAGATTCTCTGACTTGCCAGTAGTTCTAAAGATTTTAAATGTTTGACAGTTCCTCTTTTTAGCCTAACTGCAGAGTAGCCTTCAAATGTCATAAAGTCAAGAAAACTGCTTGGTGAACAAAAGGGACTATCTTAATTCAAAGCCAGGGAAGACAGCCTTTCCAGTGCACTGTGGACACCTTTAGAAGTATTGATTCTGTGGTGTTGGATTGCAATTATGATCTCGTTTCCAGTGGGTATTCTTGATGCTAATTAAATTGTATTTTCTGTTGAATTCACATGTGAATAAAAGCATTTTTAAATATTTTTATAGCACAATGGTGCTTTTCTCTTAATAAAAGCATAGTGTCTTTTGATACTAGTCACTTACTATTTTTTGAATGCATGGAGTGGTTTTGTTGGCTAAATAGTAAATCAGTCGATAAGTAAATCTAAATATTTTAATAGATTACCCTACCATTTTGCTGTATACTCTGATTTTAACTTTGGTAGACGAAGATAACATTCACAGTAGTTGGAACCAACTTTCATCTTTGCAAAAAGACCCTGATGCTGCTCACCTTCCCCTTAGACTACAGCTTTTAGAGACCTTTTCTATGAGATGCTAAGGAACCTAGTCCAAGTAAACATGGGATTTGTGTTATACTGTGTTCTAATGGGCTCTTCCATTTCACCACTTTAGGGTGCACAGCCTTGCAGTCTGAGGAAGTGCCATTTCCTAAATTATGAGATTGAACATAAAATGTCTTAAGGTTATATTTGGAGGCATAATGGGGAGTTTAAGAAGTTTAAGATTGTATCTGGAGGCATAATGGGAACCTTCTTCTTTACCTGGCAAGTTAGAAGAGCCTAAATGATAGCATCCTTTGTTCAGAATTGCCACTCTTGGATGGCAGGGGAAAGCTGGGAAGAAATGTTGTTTTCCAAACTGTTTTTCTCACCCATGGGAAAATTTCCATTTTATGGTGGGTACCATCCTATTCCTAAAACATTGCTCTTTGATATAATAGAAGTGGAATATTCTTACAGTCGCCAATCTTCATGTCTCAAAGGGGGAAGGTAAGAGGAGAAGGGAAGAATATCTCCATAAAACAGTGTTTAGCATTCCTAGAGCCTGAGGACCTCATAGAGATGTAAGAATTTCCATCTAAGCATTACAGTTTAGCTTGAGTGTACAGACATGCTGTTAGCCTGCTCCAATTTGATGTAAGCTAATTTTAATAACAGAAATGAAAAGTTTTGAGGATTTAATGTATCCTCCTGGAAATTTATCAGAGACCTCTAGCATAAAGGTCTATTCATTAGATAATATTATCTTTTATAAAATACAAAAAAAAAAAGGAGAGGAAAATGACATGAGACATCTACAATAGTTATTTTAAATGATATTTCCGTTAATGTTCTGATTTGGCTATAAAGTTAGTTTCTTTATGCATGGAAATTAAACATACCATTAGTTTCAGTTAATAAATCTTACAAAAATAAAATTCTTTTATACGAAATTAGCTATGTTTTTTGAGCTACTATTTCTAATATAGGAACTTTCTATGACAGGCGTTCAATAAGCACTTTTAAAATATTTATGGAATTCATGTCTGTAGGACAAAAATCCCCCAATTTGAGTTGACTCACCAAAAGGTAAATTGACCCTATCCTAAGACAAGATATGGCATCTGTCAGGTTTGTTGTATGTGCTCTTATGGTATTGCTAACAAATAGGTATTTCACAGTCACCACCACACACTTGGGTGTGCAAAGATGTAACTCTTTGTATCAGTGCAAATTTAATTTCTGGCTCTGAGCCACCAATTTGAACAACGTTGAACAACTGAACTAATTTCTTCCCTCTCTCCCTCCTTTACCACCTTCCTTTCCCTCTATTTTTTTTTTTTTTTAGAGGAAATCTTTTTATTTATTTATTTATTTATTTATTTATTTAAATACATTTGTCTCCGTCTCCGCCCCCCCCCCGCCCACTTTCCCTTGCCCCCTCCCTTCTTCCCTCCCTCAGCTCTTCCCCTTTGGTTTTGTCCATGAGTCCTTGCTATATGTTCCTTGACTTTCCCCTTCCCTTCCCTTTCCCTGCCCCCGCCCCCTTCCCTCTTGTTTCTGTTGATTTCTTTTCCTTTCAGTGTTGCTGGTCATATTTTCCTTGCATCTTTGTATTGTTGGTTAGATTCCGCTTATAGGTGAGATCATATGGTATTTGTCTTTCGCCCCCTGGTTTATTTCGCTTAGTATAATGCTCTCCAGTTCCATCCATGCTGTCGCAAAGTTTAGTAGTTCTTTTTTTCTTTCTGCTGCTTAGTATTCCATTGTGTATATGTACCATAATTTTTGACCCAATCATCTACTGATGGGCATTTAGGTTGCTTCCAACACTTGGCTATTGTCAGTTGTGCTGCTATGAACATTGGGGTGCATAGGTTCTTTTCTATTGGCGTTTTGGTGTTCTTAGGGTATAGTCCCAGCAAGGGAATCGCTGGATCAAAAGGCAGTTTCATTTTCAGCTTTTTGAGGAAATTCCACACTGCTTTCCACAGTGGCTGCACCAGTCTGCATTCCCACCAACAGTGGACTAGGGTTCCCTTTTCTCCACAGCCTCACCAGCACCTGTTGTTTGTTGATCTGTTTATGATGGCCATTCTGACCGGTGTGAGGTGGTACCTCGTGGTGGTTTTGATCTGCATTTCTCTGATGGCTAGTGATGCTGAGCATCCTTTCCAATGCCTCTGGGCCCTCTGTATCTCCTCCTTGTAAAAGCATCTGCCCAGGTCCTTTGCCCATTTTTTGATTGGATCATTTGTCTTCTTGGAGTGGAGTCGAGTGAGTTCTTTATATCTCACCACTTCTTTTCAACATTGTATTGGAAGTCCTAGCCACAGCGGTCAGACAAGAGAAAGAGATAAATGCATCCAAATAGGAAAGGAGGAAGTAAAGCTATCATTGTTTGCAGATGACATGATAGTGTTCATAGAGAACCCTGTAGACTCTACCAAAAAACTCCTCAACCTAATAAGTGAATTTGGCAAAACAGCAGGATACAAAGTCAACATTCAGAAATCAAAGGTGTTTTTGTACACCAGCAATGCAATAGAAGAAGAAGAAATCAGAAAAAATATACCATTTGATATAGCACGAAAAAAGATAAAGTACCTAGGGATAAATTTAACCAAAGACACAAAAGACCTGTATGCAGAAAACTATACAACATTGAAAAAAGAAATTAAGGAAGACACAAATAAATGGAAGCATATACTGTGCTCATGGATTGGAAGAATTAATATCCTCAAAATGTCCATACTACCCAAAGCAATTTATAGATTCAATGCAATCCCTATTAAGATACCAATGACGTATTTTACAGAAATAGAACAGACATTTCAAAAATTTATATGGAACCATAAACGACCCCGAATAGCCGCAGCAATTTTGAGAAAGAAACACAAAGTAGGAGGGATCACAATACCGGACATCAAACTCTACTACAAAGCCACCATACTCAAAACAATCTGGTACTGGCACAAGAACAGACCCATAGACCAGTGGAACAGAATAGAAAACCCAGAAATAAGCCCAGGTCTCTATGGACATCTAATATTCGACAAAGGGGGCAGAAGCATAAAATGGAGCAATAACAGCCTCTTCCACAAATGGTGTTGGGAGAGCTGGACGGCTACATGCAAAAAATTGAAATTGGATCATCGGCTGACACCATACACAAAAATAAACTCAAGATGGATCAAAGACTTAAATATAAGTCGCAACACCATCAAAGTCCTCGAGGAGAACATTGGCAGGAAACTCTCAGATATCCCACGCAGCAATTTTTTCACTGATATGTCTCCTAAAGCAAGGGACATAAAGGAAAGAATAAACAAGTGGGACCTCATCAAAATAAGAAGCTTCTGCACGGCAAAAGAAAACATCAGCAAAATGAAAAGGGAGCCAACCGTATGGGAAAATATATTCGCTAATGATACATCAGATAGAGGTTTGATCTCTAAGATATATAAAGAACTTTCCCTCTATTTTAACTCAGTAATTTCAGTTTAGAATTCCATTATTTATATTTGAAATTCCCTTCCATGCTTTCTCTTCCTATTTTTCCTTCTCCCTAGAATGGACCCCAAGCTTGCGTGGCTTGGGGCACACCTTTAAGGGTGTGCGTTCTTTTATGTTGGCTCCTCTCTGAGCCTGAGGCAGCCTCCCTACTTTGACATGATTCCTCCGGTTCACTTTTGTAAAGATGACGTCTGTTTTGCTCTTGAATGGTAACCTGGAAGATCTGTTGGATTCCTCTTAGACACCAACTCTGTCCCTTACATGGATGATCCTCAAAAATGTATCCATGTTTTTCAGTTGAATTTGCACTCTCTCTCTGCCAGCTGCTGCTTCTCCCCAGCCAGTGCATGCAGGAAGTCGCTGGGCTCCCCCGCCCACCCCCGACAGCACTCCGCTGCCCTGGGGCTTCTGCCGCCTCTTGTGCCTGCACTTGTTTCCAGCACCTCTCAGCTGTGCATGTATGTCAGCACGATGCATCGTCAGTGGATCCGCCACTCTCCCAGCTCTGTTTCTTGGGCACAAGATACTTCTACTCTTGGATTCCACTCCCTGCGACTCCATGGAGAGTTTCACCCTACGAGTTGCACGTTTCCTCTGGAAGGAGGAGCAGTGTGCAGGGCTTCTACACCACATGGACTCTCCTCCCTTCCCTCTCTCTCTGCCTCCATGTGGGGGCACCTTTTCCACTTACAGTCCAAGAATGTAGTGTGCATTCTCTCCTGTGTGGATGGTTTCTATATGTTTCTCTTACCTTTCACGTTAGGGTGGAGGAAGGGTTGGTGGGTTGGCATGTGAAAAACAGTGCTCAAACCTCCACAGGTCCCTTGAAATGCAGTATCTTGAATTAGGTGGATACCACTTGAACACAGAGTTAAATGAACCAGGGCTTCCGCGCCTGGGAATCCACTGGGATGAGTAAATTAAGACACAGAGGCATGAAATTCATATTTGGACAGCAACAAATAACATAGCATGCCCGGAGTGATCTCTGAGTAGAGCTGCGGGAAGAGATGAGGCTAAATTGGAAGTCAGAGAGCGCTGTGCTTCGGGTTTTTGCTTTCTTCCGTAGGCGCTCTCCGAGGGCACTAAGCTGAGCAGTGATCAGGGCTTTGAGAGAGATGACTCCAACGGCAAAACTGCAGATGGACTAGCAGAGGTGGGGAGAGTAGAAAGAGTGAGGCCAATTAGGAAACTTGAAATTTTGTAGTATATAAATGCCAAAGGCCTGAGTAAGGATATACTGAGAAAGAAAAGGCAGGATAGATTTGAAGGCAGTTTTGAAGTAGTCCCAATGGGCTTTGGGCCTGATTGAATGTCGGGAGAGCAGGAGAAACTTTCCTGATGGGTAGATGATACATCTATACTAGCTTTAGGACACATTAATCTTGCATGGCCAATTTTGCATCTGGGGAATAATCGATCATCTGAAAGGGCCTGGCATAGGGTATGAAACACACCTGCACATAAATGTTAGCTTTTTTCTTAGAGGTAAAAACCATCTTTGTTAACAAAGACATTTTAGGCGTTCTTTTGTAATTGGACTAATCAAGAACATAAGAACATTTGAAACCAAATCACATGAGCTCGTGAGGATAAGCTGCAGTTGGCCCTTTCCAGCTGAGGCCTGGGATATGGGTAAGGTAAGACAAAGACCTTCCTCGGGAGGCAAAATGAGCCCAGTATTCAGGCCCTGGAATTCTCATTATCGAACTTTGCGTTCATGTTTGTTTTCCTGGCATATGCAATGTTTTTTTAGTCAGTGTTTTGTTATTTTCTTAAGCATTAATCACACTTACCTGGCGTTCCAAAAGAACTTTCAAGACTCTGTATTATTTCCTCTTCTGGTTTTAAATTTCTGACAAAAAGTTTATAAAATATTTCATTGGAAAACTTCCTTTAATGGAATTAATAAAGGACTAGTGGAAAAAAGAAAACATTTCTATCAAAATGTTTCCTTCATTCAACAAATATCTATTGAGCACAGTTCCTGGGGATACAACACGAAAAAAAGCAAACCCTCATCCCTGCTCTTGTGGGCTAATATCCTGGTGGAGACGATGAACAACATTCAAGATAAATATGTAGTGTTAGAATTTAGTACATTCTAAGGAGAATGAAATAAAGCAAGGATGGAAAACAGGAAATGTGAACAGGAGGGACACTTTAGATAATGTAGTTTTTTTCCATTTGCAAAAATTCTCTGTGTCATAGACAGCACTGTTATTTTCCTGGAATACAAGCAGTGTCGTGTAGTGTTGAGTGCTCTGTTAAGTAAAAAGCATGCTGTGTTATAGCCTAAGCAGTCAAAATCTGTTTAGGTCCTCAGTCACTCACTCTATAACACTGTCCAGCATTAAAATACAAACTATATTGCCATGGCTGGCATGGCTCGGTGGATCAAGAACTGGCCTGGGAATGGAAAGATCTCTGGTTCGATTCCCAGTCAGGGGTCATGCCTGGGTTGCAGGCCAGGTCCCCAGTTGGCGGTGTGCTTCTCTACCTCTCTTTCTCCCTCCCTCCCTCTTTCTCTAAAAAATAAATAAGCTTTAAAAAATACAAACTATAAGATACTTTTCATTTCTCTGTAAATATGAGTGTCCATGTGCGCTGTGTTTCTTATCTTTTGCTCTCCATTAGATTACAGGATAAATTTATTTGAAAGTTAACTGGTTTAGAATGTCTTCCCCATATTGTTGATCAGTAAGAGAGAGAAATAGATTTAGAAAAAGTTTATGGTAGGGGGGACTTAGGAAAATATGTATGTATGAAGGTGTGTATGAATGTATATGAACAGACCTTTTCATTAATGAATTGTCTCATGTCAATCACTAGGTTGCTATGTATGCTTTCTTAATTTTCTGAATGGAATATGTTTAGTATGTATGTAGAACAGAAAAAAAATGTCATATATTACAGAATCAGTTCGACTTTTTTACAGATTGACGACTTCCCATTTTTCCTGACAAATACTCAATCAGCACTTCAGCCTATTAAGAGGAGGGCTCATTAACATGCATAAACTAGCAGCCTGATCTAGTTATAATGCATCTTTAATGTGTGACATAGTGTAACTCCTTAGACTTGTAAGAAAAAGTTGAGTGGCCTCCGGTGATCAACAAGGTTCTGAGACCAATTTAACCTGGATAAAACCTTTATCCATAACAACTGTCATTAGGAATGACTAGCATTTCACTAATTAGCTCATCATTTATAACCCATAAGCTTCTAACAGATGGTAAATGTTTATAAACACCCACAGATGAGTGCACAGCTGACTCTCAGTTATCCGTAGAAAAAGGGGACATATATAATTTATATTCACTCACAATATGAGCCCCCTCATTTTAGCTAGTTTCAATCTCCTTTCTCTTTGGACTTTTTACCACAACTGTTAATGAAGTAGCAAATTAATTTAATTTCCACTTGTCCCTTATTGATGCACATACCCCCTGGTGAAAATCTAATGTGTACAATTGGGGTCACAAGATGGCTGGCAAAGGGAATATGGGAAGCACAAACTAAAATAAATATATTGAGCAATGGAGAATTGTACATATTTGTTTGTGGCTACATATCTAATAACAAGCTGCAAGTTGTGAAACCCCAGGAAGCCACCCGCTCCAGCCATGTTACACCTAAGCTCTCCGGGGCATAGGAGAATATCTCCTTATTTTTTGAGAGAAAGGAAAGGACACCATTTCCCATTGCAGCCTAGTTCTCTGTTAACAGTCATTTCTGTTCAGATAATTATTTCCATAATTTAGGGTCAATTTTTTTTTCATTGTAACATCAACCTATCGACTGTCTCATACTGAATAAAGTTGAGATGTAAATACAATAACCGAGGTGCCATGAAGTTACTTCTTTGCCTTATTTCCTTTGGCCTAAGGAGTCTTGGGTCTTGCTCTTGTCTTAGAGTTTCTTAATCTAAAACTTTCATTCATTCTCCTTTGTGCACTGGACTGTATTTCACTTATCCAGGCAGTTTTAAAGGCAGCATTTGATTGAGCACACCCCGAGCCAGGAGCTGTGTGGAGATAACTGAGGTCTACAGACCATTTATAGAGTGAACTTTGAAGGGCAACCATTTTGTGGCCTAGTGACCTACAGAATGTCTACTGTGTCTTCAGGCTGAGGCAGTCCTAGGTTACTACAAGTTGTTTTGCAGTGTTTCTTACCTAAGGAACATTTCTTTATTTCAGCTTATTGGAGAGGAAAATTAGTCATTCCATAAAAACATGTTACAAATAAATATTCCAGAGTGTTTAAAAAATTTAATAATGTATTATATAGAAGTCAAAATTATTGTCAAGAACTTGAATGGTAAAGAAATATTTCACTGAAGAAAAGTGTCTTACTGGAGCTATCCAGGAAGTCTGTAACTTTTCAGATAAATGATACATTAGTTTTCATTGAGGAGGATTTTTAAGTGCTAATGGGTAATATAAGGATCTTACTGGATAACTCCCCAGTAAGAATAGCTACTGAGAATGCAGTGCATTGAGAGACAGAGATCCTTTTATGTATACTTGCCTTCAGCAGTTGCCTTCTGACTTGTACAGGTGGTGCCATTCACTGAGATAAGGAACACAGAAGAAGCTATTGTAGAAATTTGAGAAGAATGGTGATGAATTCAATTTTATAGATTGCATTTGAGGTATCTGTAGGACACTCAATTTACCATGTGTAATGAGTGATTGGGCTCGGTGACCAACTCGTCCATTTGCCTGTGACTTTCCTCCTTTGAACAATGGAATTCCTGTGTTCTAGGAAACCACTTCATTTTTGGCAAACAGTAGTCATGCCAAAGACTACAGTAGTCTTGATCACTGTAGTCAAGACTCAGGAGCCGAGCTTGTGCTGGTGATTAAAAAAAAAAAAGAATCTTATACAAAGCTATGGGAATTAATGAATCACTAATAGAGTATGTGAGGAATGGTGCCGGTGTAAGCAGAGGAAGAGGAGGCAGGGAGAGAGCTTGAGAAGGCATCGCCATGGCGGTAGTAGGGGAACCAAGGTATTCCTATTTCACAAAGCCCAGGGAAGAGACCGTTTCAAAGGAGAAGACGTAGGACATTGTCAGATGCTGCCAAGAGATCATCTAATAAACAGACTGACAACTGTCCCATTGACTTTGGCTCAAAAGAAAGGGAAGAGTGTTGATAATTATGGAAAGTGGGACAGATTTAAAAAAGGGCACTAACTGGGGGGAATTGGACCGGTCAAGGGAGGACAGAGTAGGTGTTTGAATTTGTTCAATGTGGATTGGGAGAACTGAGAAAAGAGATGTTGGGAGACAGTGACACCCAGTAGAGCAGGGTCCTGAGGGCAGCAGAGCAGAGAGCAGAGGGTGGGGGACCAGCGCAGGTGGAGGGAATCGTCTTGGGAAGCAGCTGCTCTGGTATTGTGACGGGTAAGAAGGGGAAAGGCTGATTTTAGATTTGATGGTAGGATGTAAAGGGTGTTTTCATCAGGTGGCCTCTCTTTTGTAGCTGAAATCTAGAGGAAGTCCTCTACTGAGAAAGGGCAGAGGTTGGATGAGAGGCTTGAGGGAAATGAGGAAACATGAAACAGCCCCTTTGCGGGAACAGGAGGCAGACTCTCCTGGTGAAACTTAGGAGGAACGTTGGATAGTGTGAAGAATCCGGTTGATGTTGGCAGCTGTGATTATGTACTGTCCCTGCAGAATTATTTTTCACCACTATTAGCAGCTGGTGTTGTTCCAAGAAGGTGGAATTTGGGGCTCATTTATGCTTTGCCTCCATTCTGAGAAAGAACATTACTGGAGGAGGGAAGTAAGAAACTGGCTTGTTAACCATGGTCAACGTGATGAACCACAGAGTACAAACTAGATAGGCAAGAAAATGGGGCAGGCCATTGGAGGTCCCATGGACAGACATAGAGAGTGGAGCGGGAAAGAACTTTGACAGCAGTCAGAGAATGGCTTGTGTTAATCTAAGTTATGAGGAAGGAGTAAAATAAAACCATTATGGGTGACAGCAAAGTTCAGATTATGGACATAGGAGTGAGCAGTGGAAAGCAGAGAGAAAGCGTTGGTCTCTCAGGACCAGGGAGGTCAGAAAATTCAGAGGATTTGCTCTTGTTCACCTGGAATTGAATTCACTTGACTTGATGGAAGACTGAATCAGATGACAATGCCTATTTTGAATGAGAGGGGAGATTAGTGCCTGATTAGATGACAACGACCTAGAAGAGTGAAGGTGGTATAACTGAATGACCTGTGTCTCATAGGAAAGTGCTTTTTACATGAGTTTGGAGGAAGTGATAACATGATATAGCAGTAAAGATAGGGAGAAAACAAACTTCTCTTCACCCATACCCTGGAGATCAGGGGTGAGAGGATGAGCAACATCTTCTAGAAAGGGGCCTTGGACATCATCTCTCCAGTTTCCAAGGACAGCCCGTTTCCAATTAAGATAAAAGGGTTAAAGGAGTGTTCACTAAAGACATTGAGATAGCAGAGAAGTTGTTTATGCTAATAAATGTTAAAGGGAATAAAGGGCAGGAGGGACTTGGCTCTTGGGCAGTGGTGTCAGAGAATGGTAGTGAAACTGGTTTTGCTGGCCTCAAGATCGATACCCATGCAGGTATACCTCAGAGATACTGCATTTTCAGTTCCAGACCACCACAGTAAAGTGAGTATCACAATAAAGCAAGTCACACGATTGTTTTGGTTTCCCAGTGCACTTAAAAGTTACATACATTATGCCGTTGCCTATTAAATGCAATAGCATTACATCTAAAAATACAGTATACCTAACTTAAGTAAAAAAAATACTTTATTGTTAAAAATAAAATGCTAACCATCATACAAACCTTTGGAGGGGTGTAATCTTTTTGCTGGTGTAGGGTCTTGTCTCGATGTTGATGAAATCGCAACATCTGTGAATAAAACAAAGCATAATAAAACGAGTTATGCTCTATAGGAGGAACCAGTAGGCCACTACACACTGAACTGATTCTTGTATTTCCAGATACTCCTGGTTTTATGAGAGGGTTGCTTCTGCCCTTTCTCTGTGAGGAAGGAGTCACCTGTGCCCATTTCAATTATTGCCAAGTTCTGGGAAAGGAATCTGGCTCCCAGTGAATTTAGGGAAACCTAACCTGTCCTTGTTGGTTGTGTTCCCAGCTATGAAAGCCATTGTCTTTTTGTAAGACACATTTCCTGAAATGCCTTTACGTACAAGTCAGCAAAACTAAGCATCTGAATACTTCTCAGTTACCATATACCTTCTCTGTATCAAAAGTCTATTAATGGAGAGAATGTGAGCATTAGAATCCAAAAGATACTGATCCAAATCTTCTGCTACCTACCCTTTGTAGGGCTGTGGGCACATCACATTACCTCCTTGAGCTGCAGGTTCCCTGGCTTTAATATGCAAGTGAACACAGGTACTTTGTAGAGTTAAAGTGAGAATTAGATTAGAAAACCTAGGTAAAATGCTCCACACAGGCCCCAGCAAGGAGACATTCAAAGTGATGGTTCCTCATATATCTTAATTCGTATTTAGATAGTTGTTCTTTTCCTCATGCATGCCTTTTTTTTCTAAATAAAATTGTCCTCAACCTCAGTTTTTATTTAGGGATTTCTGTATTCCTTGTCAGTTTTTTGTCATCAAGTGGTAATTCTGCCATCTTTCTCTTAAGAGAGTTGCCACACATTTTTGCCTCCAGTTTCTTTTCAATTGTTAATGGGTTCGTGGAAAGTTCAGTTGTCTCCCATTTTCATTTCTTTTCTGTGTTATTTGCTGTCTCTGGAAACATATGTCAGTTCCTTTTCTTACTTTCCTCTCATTCAGATTGCTTTATTATCATTGCTGACTTCCTTTCTCTCAAAAAATATGTTGCTGTTACTCTAAGATTTTTAAATTTCTTCAGTTTGTAATATTAATGCCACAATTTCTGCATCTGATTGGGGAAGGGATGGGGAGGGAATGTCATATTTGTGCAGAATAAATCTGTATTTTCCCTTCAAAATGAACTGAAAAAATAAACACTGAATACTTTGAACCACAAATTCATATTAGTAATGCATCTAGAACTTGACTCTAATAAAATTGCTTTGTGTGGGCAGGGCCGGCAGCAGTGAGGTGTGCTTAACCAAGCATGTTCCTGGTCCTCAAAATGCTAATCCACTAGTTTCTGCTGTTTTCCTGTACTGAGTTATATATAGGATCCCATGTTTTAAAATACTAATGAAACACTTCAGAAATATAAGTACAATCACAGGTATCAAAGAATGACCCCTAAAATTATCACTGGGCAGCCATATCTTGTATGAACCTATTGCTTCTGAATTAGGGAATTTCATAGCAGAATGTTTTTCTATGTTTTTGGAGCATTCCTCATACAGGTAGTCATAAATTATGTGTTCAAATTGCCCATAGACTGTAACGCCCATGAGAACAGGGGCTGGGGCTGGTTTCAGTGCAAGCATATATTGTGCCTTGACATATATTCCTAGCGCATATTTGTAGAAATGAATTGAATTACAGACTTTATAGTTTTATATTTTCACCTACTTGGATAAAACCGTTTTGACTATTCTGCTAGCCCCTCAAAATCAATTCATCTAAAACTTAACATCATGTTCCACATAAAACCTCATTTTCATGTTGTTATTTTGGGTTAATTGTACCGCCATCTTCCCAGTCACCCAGGCTTGACACCTTCACACATGCCAGCTTTAATCATAGTGCAGTCCAATTTTGATTATTTCACACCTTTCAGATATATTCTATGGCAGTTTTTCAGCCTTGAGTCCAGGCTCCCTCAGCCTCCCTTCCTGACCTCCTTCCCCTTCCCCGTGTGCGCCAGATGCTGCTGTCACAGCCTGACGGCCGGCCCCACGGGCCCCTCTCGGCCTTCCAGGTGTCACTCACTGGCAGTGGCTCCTCGCGGCCTCCAGGCCATTACCCCAACCGCTCCTGTAAGAGAATGCCTGTGAAGTCACTATTCCCAGCTCACCCGCCTCTTTTTTTGATTCTTGGTATTGAATTAAGCGTTCTCGTTTTCTGTATCTGAAATCATTGTATTCTTTTTTTTAAAACTTGATGAGAAACAGAGGCATCAAAAAGTCTTTTTTCAAAATTCCTCTCCAAAATATGAAAACCATAAAACAAGCCTAAAACATACCCTAATACATTTTCAGCAGGAAGTAAACAATTGCCAAGCTCAAGCACTGTCAAGCTTCTTTCTCAGAGTAAAGAGAGTTCTTGTGGGTGACAAGTGAAGCTCCTGCTGGCAGGGGTGGTGTTGCACCTTATAATTAACCTTTTCCTCTCCGATTTACTCTTCGATTAGAGGGTCACAGACGCTCACTGTCTGTGAGAGTCACGTCTTGTTAAATGTCATTATCATTTCATATCTACATATATATTTAAGTAGATACATTTTTCCCTGACATTCTGTGCTTTTGCAACTCAGGACATCTGTTCAGCACCCTAGACCCTATGTAACTGCACAGGAACAACTTTGGCAACGTTCTTTTTGCCAGTGAGTCAACACTGGCTTTTAAATGCAGCTTTCTTTAGTATTAGTTAGAATAGGTCACTGTGAGCAAGCTAATCAGAGTCAGGCACCTGAATACTTACAGGGGAGACATTTTTAAAAAATTTAACACAGAAAGAAGTTGATAAGTAATGCCCCGCTTCATAGAAAGGTCTGTGTCTAGCGTTCCCATTGACAAAACAAGAGATTAGCTGTTTTTACTTACTATGCTTTGGAGATGATCCATATCAACAATTGAAATAAGCTTCATTATTTTTTCACACCTCAACATATTTTAGTATATGGATGTCATAGTTTATTTGGTCTGTCTCTTACAGATGGGCATTTAGGTTGTTTCCAATCTCCTGTTATTATAAACAATATTATAATGAGCATCCTTGTACATATGCCCTTGCATACATGTGAGCTATAAGTAGGTTGATTTTTTTAGAAAAAAATCATTTCATCATATGGTACATGCAATTTCATTTTGGATACAGATTGCTGGGTTGCATTCCAAAGAGGTTGCATCTGTTCTATATTTCCATTAGCAATGTGTGGAGTGACCTGTTTTCTAACCTTTATATTGTTCTAAATTTTTATTATTGTTATGCTGATAGGGGGTAAAAGATCTGTCATTGATGTATTTGAAATATCTTTTTTATGAGTAAGGTTAAGGATTATATCATCTGTATAAAAGTCTCATTTATTTTTATGATAGGTTTCCTAAATGTATCATTTCTGTTTTTTTGTTGTTTTTATTAAATTTAGAATATGAATGTCTTGTTTAATATATGTTGGTCATCTTCTTACTGAGTCATATTTTTTTTTTTAAATCAGTCAGGAAATTCCTGTGTTTCAATTTTTTTTCTAGTTTTCCCTTTCATTGTTTATATGTAGACTTTGTTCTTAATATTCTTTTGATTTGTAGATATTTAATAAGTAATACAGTCTGTATGACATTTGGGTATTTAGATTTTTCTTAGGAAGATCTTTTTACTTCATAACTAATGAAAAATATACTTTTCCATATTGCCTGGTATACTTTTGCAATCTCATATTTTAATGTTGAAATGTTTGATTCACTTGGAATTTATTTTGGTGTAAGTAGCGGAACGGAATTCAAATAAATTACTGTTACCACATTAGTCATTGAATATTTTCCTACACTCTACTAATTTGAAATGCTACGTTTACTCTGTATCATGAATTGAGTTTTTATATGTATTTGATATTAATTTTCAAGAAAAGTATATACTATTTATTATTCTTCAAGCTTATTTGACCACAGAGCCAACCCACTTCCTACACAACACACACACACACACACACACACACACACACACACACACACACGTGCGCACACAGCTAGCTTCTTGTGGGACTAGCATTCTGTGTTTTACGTTTTGGTAAATTCTGTTGTCTTATTGAAGTTTTGTTTTTGTTTTTTTAAATATGGGGTGTCTAGTGAATGTAGTCTAAGTTTTGTCATAATATTTTGTAATGACAAATTCATTCATTGATTCTATGGTTAGTTTTAAATCTTGTGCCTTAAGTATGTTTATGTTGCCATGGTGGAGTGCCCTTGTCTTTGAAAGAAGAAGTAAATGAACAGACAAATAACCTACATTTCTGGATGTTTACCCATGGTTTACATTAGTTTTTAAAATGAAAGGACTTTAATAAAAGATTCCAGAAGAAGCGGAGTTAAACTGAAGAGTATGATGCCAATATCATTTTCTTACAACAGAATTGAAATCATAACAAACTTGAAAATTAAAAATTAATAACAATACAGTATGATTTGTTACAGTATATTCATATTACCACTTTATCCTGGTTGTTTATATAATTAAAATAGTACAGTGCTTTATATATCACAGCCAGTAATGGGTTTTTTTAAAAGACTAGAGCTTATATAAGAAAAATCCTTTATTTTACTCTCTGGAACTATTTACTGTAAGACATGAAATTATTTACATTCTAACTTGTATACAATGTAACATATATTATGATAATTTGGATTTTCCATTCAAGTATACATGTAAAAGATATATTCGTTCAAACTTTGAAATATGCCTTTAATGTAGCGACTAAGAGAATGATCCTGTCTATGCCCAGAGTTAAAAGGCGTTTGCCACAGGTCCAGGCATATCCCAGACGGCAGGAAGAGGGTGGCAGCATGCGGCTGTCCCAGCTGTGGAAGACACTCAGGGTGGGAAGAGCGGGGAGAGAGGTTGTCAGTAGATGCCTGTTCTACTCCTAAAAACACACAGTGGACGTCCACCTGCGCTTTTCTGGCCGGAAATGCATTACACGCTCCCCACCCCCACCCTAGCCTTGCTGCAAGAGAGCCTCAGAGAATGAGGTTTAACTTGTCCATTCTCTCTGGTAGAAGCAGACAGAGAACGGGTGTGTTGCATAGGCCAGAAGGCAATATGTGCCATATTAGTGAAAAAGAATAGTCACCATAATATTAAAAATAATAGCTAATATTTATTGAGGCCTTACCATGTGTGAGGCACTACCCTAAGCCTCAACCCTCACAACCACATTGGGAGGCAGATACTATTATTGTGTCATCTTAAAGATTAGGAAATGGCAAACCGCTGATAAGGGTATGAGCCAGCATTTAAGCCCAGCACTTTTACTCCTTGATTTTGTTCTTAATTGTTCTATTTTAGGGGGAAAAGGTTTCTATTTTTTTTTCTAACTTATAACAGGAAAAATATTTAATTCAAGCTATGCAAATAATGAAGAATAGTAGAGAAAAAATAGTCATAGTAAAATAATGTTTTTAATATAAAGTTCCACTTACGATTTAGCCAGTCATTTCATGAGAGTGTAAAAGAGAAATGTCCTAAGTATCACTTTATCAGTTAAATCCCAATGATAATTAGCTTTCTAACTTCTTTGACTCAAATACATGTTTATTTTCACACCTAGATTAAAACAGGTTCAAAGATTTTTGTTTGCTGTCTGGTATAAATAGTGTTTTGAGCTTTGTTCTAGAAGGTTAAAGATTGAACTTGGTTAAAGATTGAATTTGGTTCCCAGAAGGTCAATTGAATCAGCATCACAGAGCAAGAATTTATTTAATTTTGTTAGGGCAACAGTCTCATGTGTCTTTTTAGAAGGAGCTGGGATAAACTATGAACCTATGAATTTTGTCCATCAGCTGCACACTTCCAGTAACTGGGGAAACAGAGCATTCCTTCCCCCTGCCACTCCAAATTCTGGGTGGTTATCCTTCTATTTCTTACTACTACTGAAATCATATAAAAAGTCGTGAGACGTATTAAGCTACATGACATTAGTCAGGCAATGAAAGACAAATACCATATGACTTTACATACTTGTGTAATCAAAAGGAAAGAAAAACAAAAAAATACCAAACAAAAGTCATCGATACAGAGAACAGAATGGTGATTGCCAGAGGCGAGGTGGGTCGGCAAAATGGGCGAAAGGAGTTGAGAGGTACAAACTGCTAATTACAGGATAAATAAGTCATGGGGTGTCATGTACAGAACGGTGAATACACTCAATAATATTGTATTACAAATTAGAGAGTTGCTAAGAAAATAAAATTCTCATCACGAGAAAAAATATTATAACATTGCATGTTTATGAATGGTAACTAGTCTTAGTGTGGTGATCATCTGAAACTAATAAAATGTCAATTGTACTTGAATAAAAAAAATTTAAGTGCTGAGACTTACAGAAGGTGTGTCAGGAGACAGTAGGAATAAAAACAGGGCTCTGAGGCCACATGCAAAATACACACAGTGGAAAAATGTCACAGGCTGAGAACAGTCATTTCTTTTTTAAATCCCCTTTACATATCAGTTTGCTTTTTGGCTTAACCTTAGCGTGCGCGTGCGCGCTCTCTCTTTCTCTCTCTCTCTCTCTCTCTCTCTCCCTCCCTCTCCCCCTCTCCCTCTCCCTCTCCCTCTCTTTCTTATCACTGCATACACTCTTCCTAAGAGAGTTCATGCTCTACCATAATATCAATAACTGTGACAGCGAAGATGAACTGTTACTAAGTGGCTACTATGTGCCAGACACCCTTAAGCACTGCACATGATTTTACCTCCTTTAATCCTCCCAATAACCTAGTGAAGTAGGTGCTCCCATTATTCACACATTAAAGATGAGGGAAAAAATAACGGTTAGCAAGGTTAAGTAATTTGCCCTAAGTCACAGTAATTGCAAATTGAAAAGCCAGTATTGAAATCTGGGTTGTTAGAATTCAAAGCTTGTTTTCCACCAGTTCGTTCTGCTTCCACTCTCTTGCATGGCATCGCACGTGGTTGGTGTGCTCTTAACTGAAGGCTCTCAGTGTCACCATTTCCTCTCCCTCAAGTTTTAAATCTATGAATCTGTTAGCCTTCTAGACACATTTAATCACCTGCGGTTGGATATTTAGTGAGCATCTCAATTTAACATATCCAGACTGAATTCCCCTCTAGGCTCAGCCCCATTCTACTACCAAACCAAAATAATTCAGTCACTTGGTGAATAACATCAGCATATATCCAGGTGGCCAAACCAGATACCTGGAAATTAGCGTCAACTTTATTTTTGAACACATCCATCCAAGACTTCTCTGTTCTTCCTCCTCTCTCTTTTTCATTTTCACCACTTCCATTCTTTGCTTGAGACTTGCAATCACATTTTGTCTCTATTTACATCGCTAAACCTGCCATCTCCTTATTTTCCTTGCCCTCTGTCTTGTCTCTTTTCATGTGATATTTCTAAAATAGAGTTTGGATCGTATCAGTTCCTAACTTAAAATGCGTTAATGGCTCCCTTAAAGGTAAAACCCAGTCTCCATAATAGCAGGATCTACCGCTTCAAGAAGCTCTGGCAAAGCTAAAGTTCTTCTTTAAGCCAGGTGTCCGGGAGGCCTGGGGCTGCGGCCCCTCCTCTCTGTGCCCCACAGTGGATGGATGTCCTTTCGGGGCTGGCAGTCTCCATCATAATACCCATGATGCTGTGTTCTACTGTTCGTTACCTCTCTTCTTCCCCTTACCAGAGGCAGGCACTTTAGGTCAAGGATCAACCCCTTCCTGCATTTCCTCTCCCCACTCCTCTTTTCCCCTTCCCCTTCCTCCCCGCCCCCCCTTTCCTCTCCTCCTCCTCCTCCTCCATTGTCTTTCCTGTCAGGAATTTTTTTAGTTACTTTGTATTAACATAATATCTGCAAATTTCTCATTGAAATACAGTAAGTGTAATAAAATATCTTCTCCTTCATTCTTCTCAACTTTCTCCCACTTTCCAGAGGCAAAAACTTTTAATTCTTGGGTTTTTTTTTTTTTATTCATAGAATTTACCTCTTCCCTATTGCTAGATGTTATGCTTAGACTATTATTTGTCATTTTTTCATGTTAGACACTACCTGAGAAGTGGCCGAAGGCTGTTTCCTCATACCCTCTCCCCACCTGTAGTCTCCTCATCTCCCCCTCTCCTTCACCCTGCTGTCTTCACAGTAGTTGTATCACCTGTGATGGTCAAAGGGGCAGGCAGCGTTTACAGGACTGCAGGTGTGTAAATGTTCCTCAGCCCTCCAGTTAGTATTCCATGATTGTTTCCTACTGGACAACAATGTTACTTTTAGGCTTTACTGATTCACTTAGCATTGGTGCATGCCTGTCACTACTTTATCCAAACGCTCTGACAGGTCTATGAAATAAGCAGCAATTATTTTTGCAAATGGTCCAACACAGCAGATTTGCTCCCAGTTCCTCATCCACTCTTCTCTCCTGTGGCCCAGCTTTCTCCCCTGTGATCTGAACTGGCTGCTCTGGCACACAAGTGCCATCCTCAGAATTCTTTTTGCCACTTTGCTGTTTTGTCCCTTCTTCCCTTTTTCTAGAGCTCACGTTTTTCTTTTTTCTTACTTTTCTTTCTTGTTTAGCAAAAGTTAGACCTTCTCATAGCTTCCTAATGATGAGTGCATATAGAACCTTTTAGGATCTCTGTATCCACAGCTACCTGCCATTTCAGTGTTGTACCTCAACTTGGGGAAATGTAATAAAAGAAAGAACACAACTACCCTACCACTGCCTTCTCTGTTCTCCCCTGCTCTTTATATTTAGGTGGTTCTCAAGGCGCGGTCTCTCTGGATGCAGGCAGATGCACTCACTTCCACGGTGCCACTGGCACCCATGAGGCAGGACAGAGTCCCCCCCCCCCTACCTCATTACTTCCAGGGTCTTAGGGTCTGATCCACCATTCTGAATGAGCATTTTTTATAATATGAAAAATAACTTCCAAAAATACTATCCAAACTTCTGTCCGAATTTAAAGCCAGCATTTCTGGCTTACCTCCAGAAGCCGTCTGGAGGTCCCCGCCAGCGCCTTGCCTCACCAGTCCCAAAGGAGACTCGTTATCTTCTCCAACATTTGCCCCCCACCAAACTCAGTATTATTTGCAAAATGTCCATATTTCCTGTTTCTGCAGTCATAGGCCCCAAAGACCTCAGACATGTCCAACTTCAGTCCCTGTCGGTCTCCTCACCCTATTGATTCTGCTTTAGAAATGTCCTGAACTCTCCTGTCTCCATGTCCCATGACACTGCAATTCTTAAACACACCGTATACGAATTAAACCAGGTGCTTTATTATTCAGACATAGCAAAGCTTTGACTATTGCAGTTAGTCTATTTATTTAAAAATGTTCACAGCAGGAGAGAGGCTATAAATATTTTGAATATAAATTGATTTGTAGTTAGAGAAATTGAATTCTAGTCTACATTAAAAAAATGGCTAATTTTCATTCCTCTGGTTTGTATTAGAACAATGTAAATATGAATCATTTAAATACTCTACTGTACCTCACTTTTGTTTTTATTCGTCTTTCGCCTTTGTCCCTGCCGTTCAGTCTTCCAGGTATGCCTTTCCCTCCCCAGTCCCTGCAGACGCTGACTCCTGCCCTTCGTCAGGTCATAGTACGCCGGGAAGCCACACATCTCCAGTTCATACGGATCCTTCCCATGCCTATCGCACTTTTCTGCTTCTTGAGAGCAGACAACATTTGTTAACTCTTGGTATCTAGGTATCTTTAGTGCTTAGTAATGTCCTGGTATATCATAGGCCCTTAGTAAACATGGGTAGAATGAATATTCTAAACGCATTTTTCATATCTGGAAGAGCGCCTTTATGACATCTCTTTATCTTATATATTGGGTTGTTTTAAGACTCTATTTGTACTTTGGATTAAAGTTTCCCTTAGAAATGATGTTATATATTATGTCCTTTACTAAGGACATAATCAGGTACACTGTAAAAAGATTTATTTAATTTATGCCCTGGCTGGTGTGGCACAGTGGATTAAGCACCAGCCTGTGAGCCAAAAGATCACTGGTTTGATTCCCAGTCAGGGCGCATGCCTGAGTTGCAGGCCAAGTCCCCAGCTGGGGGCGTGCGAGAGGCAACCCACTGATGTTTCTCTCACACATCAATGTTTCTTTCCCTCTCGTTCTCCCTCCCTTGCCCCTCTCTCTAAAAATAAATAAGTAAAGTCGTTTAAAATTTTATTTACTTTATAATGTATCAAAAGCAATGCTTGAAATACATAAGCAGACATTTCATAAACTTGCTAAAGCACTATAGAGTTCATTTATGAATTTATTTCTCTACATTTTTATATTAACAATTTACCAAGTGCTTTTCTTTCTATTATTTTATCTGATCCTCTCATTAGCACAAGACCGATATTCTCTCTATTATACATGTCAGGAATGACTATACTGGTCTGGTGTCACACAGGTAGTTAGGCGAGAGCTCAGACAAGAATGCAGGTGTTCTTATTTAGGTATTGTATTGTTTCCACTATGCATGTGGGTGTGAAGGCCAAGAAAAACCATCAGCTCCGGGGGTGGGGGGCGGCAAGAGCAGGGGTGGAGGTTCCAGGTGGAGAATGATGGACAGGAAAGAGGATGTTTGTGAAGAATCACAGGCAGTTGTTATTAGCTGAAGAATAGACTGTGATGTTGGAGGTAAAGATAAGATTAGAAGAGCAATTAGAATCAATGTTGTGAGCAAGTAAAAGAGATGGGACTTTATACTGTGGGAAGTGAGAGATATTAAAAACCTGTGACTAGGCGCTTGAGATCATCACTCTCCTTTAGGACTTGTCTGTACTATATGAGATGAATTAGAATTAGGGAGAAACTGGAAGCAATGTGAGTCCAGGCAACTCATGTGGTATTTCAGGGAAAAAAATAATTCAATTCTGGACCACCAACACATAAAGTTTAGTCAGAAAAGGAAACAATGGATCAATTTATGAGATACTTGGGAGTCCATTAACAACGTTTGTCAACTGAATGGAAGTTTAAGACAAGGGAAAAGGAAGAAACAAACCTGTATGTTGTTTACACGGTGGTCAGAACGTACTCCTACCATTTCCCTGACCCCATCTTCACCTATGACCTTCATTCTCCTGCATGATTATTCCTTCCAGCTGACCATGTTGTGCCACATTTGTTTTGGGGGTTTGGGTTTTTTTTTTTTGTTTTTTTTTTAAAGATTTTTATTTTTATTTATTTCTAGAGAGAGGGGAAGGAAGTAAGAGAGGGAGAGAAACATTAATGTGTGGTTGCCTTTCATGTGCCCCCAACTGGGGAGCTGGCCTGCAACCCAAGCATGTGCCCTAACCGGGGATCGAACTGGTGGCCATTTGGTTTGCAGGATGGCATTCAGTCCACTGAGCCACACCAGCCAGGGCTCACATTTGTTAACATAGTCACCGTGTCTTCAGAAACACGTCCTGTGTAATACTAGCATTGCAATAGGTTCTAAAGAGAAATGAACAACACAATTTCTGCCCTCAGTGAACTCATAGTCTAGTGGTAGAAATTGTCAAGTAAACAATATTATAAAGGATTTACTGCTCTGTGTATCACATGCTAGTAGGACACAGAGGACCACCTACTTCAGCCACATAGGTCAGGAAAGGATTCTCAGTTGTCTGTGTTAAAGGTGAAGGCATGAGCTTAGTGAAGAAAGTACAAAGGATGTTTTGCATAGCGTCAACAGCACATTCAAAGACATGAACTAGAGAACACAGAACTATGGTGTAAGTTGTTGGTGAGCCTGAAAGAGTCAGCATCTATGTCCTAAAAGCAGTGGGATTATCCTACCCATCCATAATGTAATTATAACACTCAGGTGTCTCAACATTGGTGCAATATAATCCTTTACTCTCCAGTGCACTTTAAAATTTATCCAGTTATCCCAATAATGCTATTTATAGCCTCTTCACTTTTCAGGAGCTAATCGAAGATTGTATATTGCATTTAGTTTTCATGTCTCTTTAATCTTTAATCTAGAACAGTTCCCTAACTTTTTCTATTCCTTGTTTTTCTCTCAGCCTTTCATGATACTGATGATTTTTAAGAACCCAGGCAGGTATCATTTCACTTACATGGAATGAAAAGAACAAAATCAATGAACAAACAAAAATGAAACAAACTCATAGGCACAGACACTGGACTATTCATTGCCAGAGGGGAAGGGGATTGGGAGACTGCGTGAAGAGGTGAAGGGATTAAGAAGTACAAATTGAAAGTTACAGCACGTAGAGTACAGCATAAGGAATATAGTCAATAATGTTGTGATAACTATATATGGTGCCAGTTGGGTACTGAAAATATTGAGGGGAATACTTTGTAAAGTATATAATTGTCTCACCACTATGCTGTCCAATAGAAAATAACACTGAAAGTAAAGTGTAATTGAAAAAATTTTAAAATAATAAAAATGGTAAAAAAAAAAAAAAAAGGGTGAGTTGTTTCACAAAATGTTCCTCACTTTGGATTTGTCTGGTTCCTCCCATTTAGATTCAGGTGAAGTGTTTTTGTGTGAACTATTGCACAGGTTATGTTGTGTCTGCCTCAGTGCATCACTTCATCACTGGGGATGTCAAATTTGATTATTTGGGTGAGGTTGTGCCGGATTTCGTCATATCCTGTTCCTCTACCAGTCTTACGCAGATTATTTTTTGTAACCATTGGTGATTTCTGCCTGAATCAGTTCCTACTATGTGAATTGTAATATGGTGGTTTTTCTATTTCCCTCATACCTGTATCCTCTTTATATCCTTGGTCTCCTTTATATCTTTGGCATCTACTAGTTTTATGGTCTTCTTTAAAGAAGAGCTTTCTCTTCCTCCATATTTATTTTTTTTAATATTTTAGTATTAATATGGAAGCATGCTTTTATTCCCCAGCATGTAGTTACATTCTCATTACTTGTTCAGTGCTCAACTTGTCCTCTATTTGAATAAAGCTACCCTTCAGTCCAGCTCCTCTATGCTTTGACATTTGCCTATCTGTCTGGGCTCTTTCTTGTTCTCTGGCACAACAGAATGTTCCTGGATCATCTCACAATATCTTGGTCTCAGCCCTAAAATCACCCATTTCTCTAAGTATTCTGGTTCCTGTTAGTGAGTAATGATATTTAGATACCAAGTTCCAAGAGCTAGGTGTGCACATTGCTGCTGCACTGTTATTACTTCTGGGCTCATTGGGGCTACAGAGTTCGGGAAAGTTTTTTGTTTTTTTTTTTAAACCCTGATCTTAGACGATGCCTTTAAATCTAATCCAGCACTTCACAGCTCTTCCTCTCCTTCTACCATTTTATATTTGTATTTCCATTCCTGTTGCCAACATCAGCATATTTACCCATCTGTTCAATCGTACAATACACACATAATAGTTTTAGATCACTATATCAATACCACCACCGACAGCAAACTTACTAAGGAAAGTTCAAGTTTTCTTTGTAGTTCTTTTTTTTTTTTCTTAAAATGTATGCCATTTATCTCATGCTTATTTTCTTAAAGTTTCTAATTTTTTAAATGTTTTGTTTTACTAATGAAATATACTTAAAACTTAAACATTTGACATTACCTGTAGTTCTTTTGGGGAAAAATATAGTTGAGTTTGTGTGCAAAATTTCAAAGATAGGTAGTTACTAATTAAAGTGGCTGAACTATTTAATGTGTTTTAAATAAAATAGCCATCAAGCCACTTTAGAATTAAACTTTCGTGTAAATTAACAGTCTCAAAATACTCTTTCTTACCCACCTTTTTTTATTACACCTACCAGTTTTAGTACTTTTCTAAAAATGTGAATTAGAACCAGATGGAAAAGGGGTCAATGCATATTTATATTTATATTTATATTTATATATCTTTTTGTAAACTGTGCTTAATTTGTATTCTAATGTATACATTTATCATCTGTTTCCTATAAAGGGATTGCATCTCAAAAAAAAAAAAAGAAAAAATAATAAAAATTCCAGAGGAAAATAGCTTTCTATTACTTTAGACATAACTATGTACCAGCCGTACAATTTCACAGAGAATGCCTGCAAATAAATTCTCTCTCTAAAGGACCAAAAATACCTTTGGTGTTTCCTTGTATTTCAGTTGGGCCAGTAATATTGTTGAAACTTTTTTTTCCTGTTATACATAGCTATGATTATTACAAAAAAAATCTGAGTTGTAGAGAGACTTGGCCCTATAACTACATCATTAATCATATACAGAATATCAATTTAAACTAATCATAATGTGATTCAGTCCTTCTGATTTTTGAAATCCTCTTTATTTGTTTATTATAGAAGACAGGCTTTTCTTCCATTCTGTAACAGTTTGTAATGATTGTTGTATGTCACCTAAATTTAAGGAATGATTATTCTCAGATATAAAGAATCAGTTGTTGGGAACATGTTCTCAAAAGTTAGCGTGGAAATACAATATGTACAATAATTTTAGACAGCAGAATGTCAGTAACACCAACAAAGCACGCCCATACCTGGTCGATTTTAGAACAGAAGCCAATGCTTTGAAATGAACTCATTTCTACAAGACAAATGTGATTTATGAAAACCTGAGACACAAATATGACGAGAACCACATTCCATTCAAAGTTATTGCGCCACCCCCTGTAAGCAGTGCTCTGAAGTGAACGCAGTCCTTTTCAATGGACAGTAACACAGGCACTAATGAGACAGATTTCATTAAAAGATACTTGATTTAGGAGAAAGTTAAAAAGCCCTATCATATTTTGAAATTGCTGCAGGCTTAGTCCTGGCACCTGATCTCCACACCCCCCCACCGCCCCCCACCATCGCCATCACCAGTTTTCTGTGTATGCTTGACACTGCTGTGGTAACCCCGAGGGCTGATGGAATTCCCTGCATCTCTCTTCACAGAGGGTGATGAGACAGGAGTGATGGATAGTCTGCTGGAGGCCTTGCAGTCAGGGGCTGCCTTCCGGGACCGAAGAAAAAGGACACCGAAGTCAAAAGGTGAATGTTATACTTGTTTCATGTTACTTTCTAGGGAACTATCACAAAGAACAACCCTTTTATACTTTTTAATTCTTTTAAAGTCATATGTCAAGAATGTAGTGCTGTGGGCAACATCTCTTCAGAAGTTTCATAAGTTTTCTTAATCCTCCCCTTGCGATGACAAATGTCAGAGGGAGAAGCATTCCAGTTGGCCGGTGTCACCAGCACATTACAAATCAATGCACTGAACCTAGGAAATCCTGATTAGTGTGACAAGTCTCATCTAAAGAACCATATGTACTTTATCCCAGTGGAGTTTACAGTAGCATAATTAAATGGCAAGTAAAAGTCATAACATTATTGCTTTGCTTCCAGAAATACTTAACCTTGGAAAAAATACTGTTACGCTTCTTGAGATGAACAGACCTCTATATTAAGTTTCTCTTTTATATGTTTTTTAACAGATATTCGGCAGAGTCTCAGTCCAATGTCCCAGAGGCCTGTTCTGAAAGTTTGTAACCATGGTAATAAATAGTATTCATAAATTGCACATTCTTTTTATCCACTTTTATCCTGTTGATCTGCGATTTTAGTAGGCTGCTATGAAGTTCTCAAGTTTCAGTATAGCTAAAATAGTATAAATGTGTGGATCTTTGCTATAAGATTGTGTACTCATATTCTACATTCTGACATTATTGCCTTGAAGTAGTGTCTAGGGTTCTTCTTTTTGGTATTGAGTGAACGTTTTTATTATTCTTATTATTATTTGAAGTTACCTCACACATTTCTGTGATCAGCGTTGTCCTGTGTATTCTTCCAAAAGCATTATGCTCTTGTAATACTACACTAAGTAGTGGATTTACTTTACATCAGGATACAATTTGAAATGTTGAATCTGTTACCAGTTGTACTCTACCATATTTGCCAGTACAGTTTGAAATACTGTGACCAGCATTTTGTAAAATCATTAATACAGATGAACTTTGTGTGATGTTATGGACTGTTGTGCTAGGATCACCAAAAAGAAGGTAAGTGAACTTAGTCTCTGGTAGTTATGAGATTGAGTCCTTTCAAAAACCCCTAACCAACTCCTGCAGACTTAGCCTCAAGTTGACAGTTTGTGTTGATTGGGTTTTATTTACTTTGGTTCCCTTTTTCTCACTGTTATGTGTATGGAGGCTGCTTGCCTTCCTTTGTTAAAAACAAATGCATCCATTGTGATTGCCATTTATTCAGAGTGAGAGTGTCACCAAAGTTCACCAGATTTGTAAATGGAAAAATACTTGACAGATTCCATTCAAGGGTTGTTTTGGGTGCAGGTAAATTAAGTAGTGAAGTTCTAATTCTGATGTGTGCCCGAGAAGAGAAATATTTTTAGGAGAGCCTTAAAAAATTGTGAGGTTATGAGGTAAATAATAAAAAGACATGGATATAAAGATCTCTTACTAGCTGTATAGATCCCTACTGCTCAAAGTAACTAAAGAACATATGAAAGATAAAGACCTGCAGCAAAATTTTACGTAGATCTTTTGACTTTTTTCAACAGTATGTTTTTGTTTTGGTTTTCTTTTTCCTTTTTCTTTTTGCTTTTCCCTATTTTAACAATAGGGAAAAAGAATTATAGTAAGTCAGAAAAATTTATTGTGGATAATTAATTCCTAATTTGGGGTTTATGATTTATTGTGGATAATTAATTCCTAATTTGGGGTTTATGATCTAGATTCATCGTGACATATGAAATAATGGCAAAAAATCTATAAAGGATATTCTTTTTCTGGACATTAAAGATTATTTTGTTTTATAGATGAATACATGGAAACTCAGACTAAAAACTTCCCAAAACTACACAGGCAGTAATTGACACCCCCATAACACAGTTCTGATTCCCATTGCCTTTCTCTTTTGATTATTTTTTATTAGTAATAAAATATATAAAATAAACAATTCAGTGCACATTGTAAGTCATTAAAAAAACACAGCCAACACAATGATCATGATATGATTATAATGGCCTATGTACTTCTGCTATGCTTAATTTTAAATAAATATTTTAGGTATCATGTAGAGGGAAATTATTTAATATAAATTTGTGCACTGACCTCAAGAACCCAGTCCTTCTGTGGCTGTAATTTTAGTAAAGTGTAAACGTTTCAAAGGCATATGTATAATTACTTGAGAATTGTGATATTTCAGTCCATTTTGTAAAAGCAGATGAGCATTACATTTCTATCTTTACTAAAGCTTATATGTGCTGTCATAAGTTGTAAGGCTATTGTGATAATTAAGCTAGTGGGTTATACAACAAGCCAAAGGATATATATCACAAATATCAAATTCTCTGTTGTATTTAAATGTAGTAGATTGACATGTTTTTGAAACTTAGTTTTTATTGCTATTTCTGCTGTGTTTTCCCTTCACGTTTTTAAGCAAGTGAGAACAAAATTCAAATGACCAAGTTAATCTCTAAGAACTCTATGTATAAAGATGGATTTATTAGAGTAGATGTTGAAAAATAAAGAATTTGATTAAGGAGAGTATATTCATTGCAACAAGGATCATGATTATTTTTAGAAATAGATGACATTTCAGTGTCTATTTGTAGTCTTTCTAGTTTTAAAAATTACTTGTTTTCATTGAAAACTGAAGCATGTGATTGGAATGTAACAGGTAACTCCTTTTACTTTTTAATTTGCTTTCATGTACTTAAACAAAAGTAATGTCTGATGTTTATTTTTTTCTACAAGTATAGAGTCATTGATATTATATTATAAACTATTTTTTAGAGATTTTAAGGTTTTCTGTATGGTTACTAAATGCCAAGCACTATTTTGAATGTTTTATCCGCATCCCATTTAATCTTTTTAATACTCCTATCAATAGACAATATTTTTGTCATCATTTTATAGTTGAAGATAACCAAGAATTGAACAGGTCTGGTAGTTTGCTTAAGGTCCTGCAGTCAAATTTCAAACCTGGGCCTGTCTGACTTCCACATCCACGTTCTCCATCTCTGCAGTGTCGTGCTCTGAATATAGCTGCTCGAATCAATATCTATTCTTCCCATCCTTGAGCTGATGAGCCATTTTTGTGCATTTTTTTTTTTTTATGACATAAGGTTAAACTATTGAGATACAGACTCTTTTAGGTTCTCTAGCCTCTGGTGCGCCTAGTCTCCTTCCGTGACTGAACCACTAGATAGCACTTTTTTCCTTGTCTGAGGCTGCATTACAAGGATATAACATCTCTAGAATTATGACCACTTTTTATTCATTTAATAAACTCCATGTGAAAACATCTGTTAATTTTAATAAATGTACATGCTGAAAGATCATAGATGATTTAGGTCATAAGTATACATTTAGAAATATATATATTTATTTACACCTTTGGCATATTTCACTTTAGAATTAGAAAATTCTAAAGTGTCCTCTAAGACCTTGGTACATACATATTTCAGCAAAAGATGACCTCAAGAATTCTAACTTCTGTGGGATTCAGAAGCACAGAAATTGTACACACTGAATAACCCAGCTGTTCTCCAAACCTCTAGCAAAAGCACTTCGGTTAAAGCCTTTATCTGTTTTATCTTTTGTTTTGCCTGTTAAGGTCTAGGCAGAAATTAAGTGTTTGGCATTTTTCTCTCCTAAATCTCCACTCTAACTTAGCAAAATTCATTAAACAAACTTGCTAGGCACTTAAGATATATAGAGATACCTTCTAAGATTTTACCGTCTGGGTGAATATTGATGAGTAATAATTCCCACCTTATATAGTTGCTTAATGCCAAGTTAGGTATAATACACAGACTCTTGGGAATATCAAGAAGTCTGAAAGACCAATTCAGACCTGGCTTCTAGAGCTCTTGGACCTGAAGTCCAAGCTGAGTTTTTGAGGAATGAGTAGAAATGAGGCCAAAAACCTGAGGACAAAGGTGGGTGAGCGAGGAAAGCAGCAACCTGTGCATACTTCCTCAAGAGGGCTTTCTGAGCCCCATTCTGAACTCTGTAAAACTATATGCTCTTATTCTCATGTA
The DNA here is from genome assembly GCF_021234165.1 of Pteronotus mesoamericanus. Lineage (NCBI taxonomy): Eukaryota > Metazoa > Chordata > Mammalia > Chiroptera > Mormoopidae > Pteronotus > Pteronotus mesoamericanus. The sequence goes on along the minus strand of NW_026555285.1, from coordinate 16,651,413 downwards.
TTATTAGCTAATATAATAATGCTCTTATTAGCACACTAGTCTTTCCCATTTTGCGATATTCATTTCCTTAAAAATGTTCTTAATCAATGTCTGCCATACTCCTCGTGAGTCCCTTCAGGATGGGGGTAGTGCAATAAAGCAGGGGATCCGTCTTGCTTACTGCTGTAAGCCCAGTGCTTAGCTGGGTTAATGCCTGACACAGGATGTTTCGTAAGAATGTATTGAATGAACAGACATATTTAGGTTTAGGCTTGAATGGAACAATTAATGTATATTAAGCAAAATCAGGTCTCCATATCACCCAAATAAATGGAATTTAATATGCCAATTGCTGAAGCTTAGGCTGTGAACACAAGTAACCCCCTCTCATCTCTTCCCTAAAATGTTATCTGAAGGAGATACTTGACTATCACTGGTCCAGGATTCAATAGGTGTTTAGATCAAACGTGGAGGGTGCAGTTTACTCTCGATTGGATTATTCACTCCTTGGAAATGGAAGGTTACTTAGGAGTTTACCTTATTTGGTGGTAACAAATCAACTGGCCTAGATGAAAATAAAACGCCAGATAGGTGAAAAGTCTATCAAGAGTCTGATGCTAGACCAAGAATTTAGACTCTTTGTGCTTTCGACAAGAAAATGACAGGTTTGAGCAGTTTGCCTGGAACTGAAGTGACAATTGTATGAGAGGGGAAAGAATCCAAAAGACATTGCAGCTACCTTGATGCTGACACCGATTGGCTGCAAGGGATCAGGAGAGACTCAAGGCTGAGGAAGGACATCAGGTCTAGAGCTCTGGGTTGAGACCTTCACAGGACTTGCTAAGGCTGCACAAGCAAATGAGTTATCGAAAGGAAAAATCTTTAAATCTAGAGAATGGTAAATCAAGGGCTCCACCTTAGGATTGAACCCAAGTGAATCATGAAGTGAATGAAAGGCAGAAAAAAGTTGAAGACATGGGGGAAGATTGCATAATTATGGAGCCCACATTATGGTTGAAAGAGCTTTCAAGGAGTTAGTTTTTTTTTTTTTTTCTTCTGTTGTTTGTTTCTTTCTTGTTCAGTTCAGTAGTATACCACTGAGTGACTAATGTCACTCTCTTCCTGCTCTCTTCAGGACATCTCTTCCCCTGTACACTATATAGACTATAAAATGTTTGTGACAAAGATTTCACACCTTATGGTGCATCTCCCTGTAACTTGATTGCATCCTTATTAGATGGTTCTCTTTTCATTAAGTGGTACTTTGGAATTTTTTTTCTCAGTTAGATGGATAGAGAGTAATCAGAAAAAATTCTATAAACTATATGCAATTAAAACCCCTAATGATAAAACTATTTAACTGTGACAAAATAAGATAAAACATAATCAAAATTTTAGGCAAACAAGTATTACACATTTTTAGTGAATATCCATAACCTAAACAAAATCTTGCTATATTATCTTTACACTAAATCAATTCTTAATAGCCTTAATTTGGATTTGATTATCTATTTTTACTCTCCCACTTATATGTAGAGCTGTGAGAGATTTTTATAGAAATAAGATTGTATTGCCTCCAGGCACAGCTGCTCTGCCACTCTTAAGATCTGAAGTCAGAATCAAATGTGAAGCTAGTTAGATATTTTTGAATTAGCATATTTCTCCACAGAATAACGAAGCACGCAAAACAGGGCTTGTTGTTGAGGTATCAAAGCTTCACACATAACCATGCCCCCTCATGAAACCACTCAGTCTTGGGTCCCTCAGTTTTTTGACCTGCCTTTTTCCCAAACAGCAAGAATTTGTCTTGAGGCAAAATTATGAAATTTGTAAAATTTTCAATGGTATCTGCTGAGCACTGGCTGCCGTAAGGCTTCTTTGAAAACAATGAGTACAATATGAATCCAGTCCTTGTCCAGAAAACCTTATCTATCAAAGCAGCAAATGTTGACAACCACCATTTCCATTTCTTTAAACTGTATCCTATTTTAAAGCATAAAGAGCATAAGGAATAATATAGTAAAATTATATGATTTTGCTAAATGTCATTGGCTTATTTTCTTGAGAATAGCTTTTTGTTCTCTTTCTGATACACTTGTGCCTGTCAAATAACCTAAAAAAGGGAGTTATTAAAATACTAATTGTTTTTGACACTCGTACACTCGGGCTTTCAAGCAGAATTAAATGCTACCTGTAACTGTGAAAAGACTTAAATATTTTTAAGGAGACTTGTCTAGGCCAGAAATGTAAAACAGTTCGGGTGATTTCACATTTTATTCAAACATCAGTCTCTCCTTCCTATTTACCATGCAGTCGAGCAAAAGGAAGAAAGGGCCCCCGCCTAGGTAAGCCTGCCCTGTAGGTAGAAGGGAAGGCCTCATTTATACCCGGGGCAGGGCGACCTTTTGGCTCAGACGTTCTCATACAGCCTCTTTAGCACGGAACAGTTCAGAAGAGTCTCAAGCAGCAAGGACTTCAAGTTGTTTTAAAAGGACATTTATGCAAGAAATAGCAAATGTCTTTCATTTAATGAGCATTCACGAAAGGATGCTGAAGGCTGGGACCAAATTGAGTGAAAAGGAGATAAAGAACTGTTAAGTAAGGAAAGTAATATCCTTGACTTCCCTGAGATAGTTGTTATGATTAATATGTCACTTGTTCTATTTGTCGATAGTGGGCTCTAAATATTATAATCTGTTAACATTTTTGGCTCCCTCTAAGTCTCTCCTGTTGCTTGTAGCACAGGTTCAGAATTGGGTTTCTATGGAGTCAGTAGACAAACAACTTTAAGTGTTCCTTTAACTTGGTACTTTTGATTTAGATTTTGTGTTTGGGCTTTTTTTTTTTTTTCCTGGTGAAAAGATCTGTTTTTTCTTTTCCACATTTTTCTTCCCCCCAAAAAAATTAAAGAATAAGTATTGATTTTGCTGCTTGATTACTGGTTTGTTACAAATCTTCTCTTTTCTACATGCTATACTTTTGTATGTATATCTTTAAAAGTAAGCCATTTTTTACTGTAATTATTTGTCATTGGGGAACTAAACTTTCAATGCTATAATCACAAATGTGGGAAACATGTCAAATGATGGACAGATCTATACTTCTAGTGACAAGTAAATTGTTTAGGGTGAGCAAGTAAGGTCCAAGATGAAATGGTGCTGCCGTGGAGGTTCACTTGGGATACAGGGAGGGGACAGCATCATCTGGACCCAGGACAGTCATTAGTCCTGCTGGATCTCCCAGGCAGGAGGGTGTGCAGGCTCCTCTGGGCTGTGCAGCTTGGAAGAAGCCGGGAAGGGGAAGGGAAGAAGCCTAGGACGGAGCAGTCAGCAAAGCCATTGGCTTCAGAAAGGCTAGGTATGGAAAAGATGGAGGAGCACGTGGGCACAGATTGGCTTGAGGACACAGGTGTCATTGTCACCTCAGGAAGAGCAGTTTTAGTAGAATACTAGAAACTGAAGCCAGTCAGCATTGACTGGAGGAGTAGTGGGGGCTGTTCTTTCTAGAAGCCTGGATATGAAAAAAAGAGAAAATAGCTAGAAAGTAGGTGGCACTATAGTGGGATTATGGTTTAATGAGTGGGTTATGTTTCTTTGCTTTTGTGTGACATTGGCTTTACTGTCTTTGTATTCTGGAGGGAGGGATGAATATTGAGTGGGGCAGCAGCTGGGGTGAGGTTCCCGGGCGGTGGGACGGGACAGCGCAGGTGAGGAGGACCTGGGTGGTGAAAGGAACGGCTATACGGGGAGAAGTGGGTGCAGATGTTGAGTAAGGAGGTATCTGGGGGTCTCACCTGAGAACATCTGTTTTTGCTGAGAACTAGGATATAAAGTCTCCTGTAAGCGAAGTCTCCAAGCGGAGAAGGGAGCCAAGAGCCATGGAGGACAGCACATCTCTTCCAGGGATTATGAGAAATAACTGCTCAGAGAGACACAAAATAATTTTTGCAACAATGGCCCAGCTGAAAAGGGAGACTGTAACTTGTGTAATGATAGTAGTCTGTAAAGTCTGAGGGGAAGAAAAGTCGCTGAGGTGCTTCCCAGGTTCAGTGACACGGGCAGTTGGCTCCCCAATAGCCAGAAGGTACCAAAAATTAATGTCCAAATGCAACCATAGTGCTTGGTTTGGCAGAAGGCAGACAGTGTGCTTCGATCACCTGTCAAGTAGAGAAATCCCATTTTTTAGAGGATAAGATTCTTCATATTTTAAAGTGGAGTAATTTCTTAGGAAAATAATGGCTCCCCTATTAACACGCCTTGTGCAGTGTGTGTTTGAACACTGAGTGTCGTCACACGTGAGGAGGCATGAGGCAGGATGGCGGTGACCCTGATGCAGCTGGTTGTCTTTCAGGCATGTGCCAGCTACGTCACGTGTCTGAGATCTTTTCCCACAAAACAACACTTGGCGCTACACTCTCATTTCCAAGGTGCCATTGGATTTATTTTTTATATTTTTACTGTATTTGCCCTCACTAAAGTTTGGAGTAGCTACAGATACGGAAACTACTCTTTAAGGTTGTTGTCAGTATTAAAAATAAAGGTTTTGCAAAGTGCCTGACTGGTACACAATAGTTACTTTAAAAATACTCGTAGTAGCCCTAGCCAGTGTGGCTCAGTTGGTTGGAGCATCATCCTGTAACCGAAAGGTCTTGGATTAGTTTCTGGTTGGTGCATATGCCCGGGTTGTGTGTTCAGGGGGCAACCAATTGATGCTTCTCTCTAGCATTGATGTCCATCTCTCTCCCTTACTCTCTCTCTCTATAAACATTGAAGAAAATATCCTCGGGCAAGGATATTTTAAAAAGTTTAAATACCAATAGTAGTTCTTATTCACTATTTGTGAAAACATAAAGCCAGCCAGGTTTTTTAATCCTGTTTATACAAACCTTGGATGACCTGGCCATGCAGACTGACCTTGAAAAGCAGCGTGAAGTCAGCCTGGGTTTTAGAATCAGACAGGTCTCAGTTTGACTTCTTGACTTAATAACAGGGTGACCCTAGCAAGTTACTTCAGCTTTGCGTTTCCTTTTTCTCAGCTGTAAAAAAAAAGAAATTACACCAAGTGCTTTGTAGACTCTTTGTAAGATTAAATGAAAGTATGTGAGAACACACTACTAAAATACCTAGAATTGAGTGGATATTCAATAAATTCAATATTTGTTAATTTCCCCTCATTCTTTTTTCCTTCCCCACCATCCTTTCATGATGCATTTGTCAATAGAAAGTTATTATAAATTCTTCAGCAAAGTGACAGTAGTATGCAGAATGGGTGTTATAATGAGAGAGGTTGAAATTAATTTTCTCTTGATGAATATTTTCTATACTGCACCTAAAGTGCAGTAAGTATTATTAACTATAGAAGATAAAAGGTGAAAAATTCAAAGACTTTAGAGACTTTTGGTTTTAAGAAACCATAATAAAGATGTTTTTAACCCCCTTTCACCACAAAGCCAAAGAGAGGAGTAACAAAAAACAATCTCCACTTCTATGAAATGAAGACATCTTTAACCTGGAACATAGACGGAACAGAGAAGAAGGTGATGCAGGAAGGGGAGAGCTGGAATGCACGTGTGTTCACTGCCAAGGCTTCTGTAACAATCACCACCAACTACGGGGCTTAAAACAATGGATAATCATCCTCTCATAGTTCAGGAGACTGGACATCTAAAATCAAGGTGTTGGTGATGTCAGTTCTTTCTGGAGCGAGAGTCTGTTCCCTTTCTCCCTCCTGTCTTGTGGCTGGCAGGCCTTGGTGGTCCTTGACTTGGAGTGCATCACTCGAATCTCTGATTACCTACACAGGGCCTTTTTCCTGTGTGCCTCTCTCTCTCTCTCTCTCTCTCTCTCTCCAGTCACTTGGTTAGGGCTCACCCTGTTTTAGTATGACCCCATTGGGTTTAGTATGGGTTAACTTGATTCCAAATAAGTTTACATTCACAAAAACCAGGGTTGCGGACTTCAGCATATGTTTTAGGGGAACACAAGTCAACCCACAGCAGCAGGTGACTCCAATGAGAAACAGACTGATTTACTCCTCACAGGACCACATAAGGGCTCAGGAATTATAGGATCCAGGAGCAGCTGGCCGAAGGAAGGAAGCATAGAGCTGAAAATGGAAGGATGGGAAAGGAGCAGTTCTGCCTCTGTCCAGACTGTGTGGCTCCGAAGTCCAGACTTTTAACCATTATGCTGCTCTTCCCTGGCTCCCTTTCCTCCTCCCACCCAGGAGGTGAGAGGTTTACTGTCTGGAAAAATTATGGTACTTTAAATGGCAGTGCAGGCCAGGGATGAGCTGTGCCACTGAAAACATAGATTTTGTGAACTCAGAGGAAGGTCTTTTGGAGAAAACAAAGAAACCAGTTGCCAAATCCTCTTCTGGCCCCTCCCACCACTTAATCCTTAGAACATAGAAGCCAAATTTATACTCCAAGCAAATTACAGAATATTCCTGTGAAGGTAATGAACAGTTTGGAGAAAAGGTCTTCAGATAATGACATTTGACCACCGCCTAAAATCGCTGGTTTACAGAAAGACCATCCCACAGAGAGTTCCATAAATGAACAAACCTACTCACTAAAGCAAAATCATTACTTTTACATATTCACTTGTGCTAACATTTGAAGAAAACATTCAACATGAAAAAAGAAAAAAACAAATCAACAAAAGGAACTCTTAGTAAGCAGAGAAAATGCAAAGAATAACACTATAATCATTGCAACAAAATCAAAGATTTCAGTGATGAAAATAGGATTAAATAGATAAATAGATAGATAGATAGATGTTTAGATATTACAGGTTTAGTTCCAGACCCCACACAAGAAAGCAGATTGCAAGAAAGAAAGTCAAAATTTTTTTGGTTTCCAATTGCAAATAGAAGTCACATTTTCACTATACTGTAGTCAAGTGTGCAATAGCATGATGTCTAAATAAAAACAGTGTACATTTTTTAATTTGAAGTGCTCCTTTGTTAAAAAAGCAAATGCTGACCATCATCTGAGCCTGTTGGAAAAGTGGAGCCAGTAGACTTGCTCGATGCAGAGTTGCCATAAACCTCAATTTTTAAGAAATGGTATCTGCGGGGTGCAGTAAAGTGAAGCATGATAAAATGGGGTATGCCTATGTTTACAAAAGAATTATTAGAAACAAAAAAGATATTTTAGCTATGAAAAATTTGGTAGCATAAAAAACATAGTACGGTATTTGAAAAAGCGTAAACAATAGAGGGTTCCAGGGGAAGACCAAAGGGAAAATGCAGAAGTTACAGATAATTGGATAGATTTGACCATGTATACAATTGTATTATAAAGCTTTGGGGACAGGTTTGGAAAGAGCGAAAGACAAGAAAATAAGAGGCAATTATTAACTCTAGAAAAAAGAAAAGTGGTATGTAATCATAGTATACTCCTTATATTTGACATAGCTTTGTGGGCTATTTTACAATTATAATATATAAATGCTGTTGTAGCCAGATTGCAAGACAACCCCCAATGACCTCTGCTCCCTGGTGTTCACATCCTTATGTAGTCACCCCCAAAATATTTTCCAGGCTTAGTCTGTAACCAATTAAATAAGGCAGAAAATAATGGTCTGTCACACCTATGTTAGGTTACAAAAGGTACTGTGGCTTTCACCTTGGGTGTCCTGTCCTGCTTTCTTTGTCTCTGTTGACCTTGGGGGAAGCCATGTTGTGAGCAGCTCTTTGAAGAGACCCCAGCTGTGAGGAAATGAAGCTTATGTCTGTCATAACGGGAAATCATTAAGCAGTGTCTAAAATTGACTAAGTAACAGGAGAAGAAACATAAATAAGGCAGAATCAGGGACACAGGTCTGCTAATATTTCACTGGAGGTCTTCTGGATTTCTATAAAGTACCAATAACTTTAAAGAAAATTAAAGTTTAGAAATATTAGAGCTTTTAACAGGCAACAGGTTAAAAATCATGATAGCAAGACATCTCCAAGAATAACTTAGTTCCTAAGTTATACCTAATTAGATAGAATATGAGTATACTTTATATATATGTGTGTATACATATATATATTTATATTTACATATATATGGAACTATAAGAGTCAATTTCATTCATTAGCTATCTCCTTTTCTCCTAAAACAGACTGATTGTACTTTTATTTTATTTTTTTATTTGTCCTTTTCATTTTCTCTCATTTTAATGCGATCTAAAAACTGAAGAGCTCTTTAGTGTGCATTCCTCAAAAGTGGTCACTGATGATAAGAGTCAATGGTGGTGCCTCTAACTCAGGATAATAAATGTGCTACTCCAAATAAAATGAATCCTTGTCCAACCTTTTTTGTGTGGGTGTTCTTTAGATAATAATGGTCAGTTGGTTTTTGCAGCACCCATCTCAATATTTTATCATTCTTAATATGAAAGAAAATAATGATGGAAATGAGTTATAGAAAAAAAATCAAGTGCCACTCCTTTTTTTTCTCCTTTTAGAGGAAAAGCAGCCTTGCAGTGCTGCATGAGAACTGCATAGGTAAACTGAATCCTTAGAAAGCGGGAGAACAGGGTGAAATTAGCATTTTGAAACATTAATGTAATAGTCAGCTGCTCTTTTGTAAGTAAGTGTCTTAATACATTACACTTGCTCTATGAAAGCCAAGGATGTAGCTGGACCTATTTGTGATTTGGAAGGGAAAGGCAGCTTCCTTGTTATATGGTTACTTGTTAAGTAGTCTAGGTAGAGGTAAATATTAAGTATTTTTTACTTTACAAAGGTCTATAAGTTCATGGAAGAAAACACTGTATTCATTGTATTCAAATGTATTAAGAAACCTGAATGTCCCATTGACTCCCAAGTAAATTAGAAATTATTAGTGTTAGCCATGACGGCATTATTGTGATGTGATAGCATTTGTCTTAAACAGTTTTACCATTTATTAGCAGTGATGTTAGAAGAAATGTTAATTATCATTAAGTGGTATGTACATTATCATTTAACTAATCATGCTTGCAATCTCCTTCTATTAGTCAAACCTCTTTTGGTTAATTAGTCAAAGGAGCTGTCTATTCCCAATTTCTAGAGGAATAGTGAAATAAAGAAACATTGAAATGTGCTAAAGGAAGTGACAATGTATCACTGTTTACCTCATATATCAACTTTATTTACCTTCACCTAGTCTATTATAGCAGCCTCAAAACATTCTGGCACTTTTTAAACTGTGAAATATGATGATTAGGCTTATTAAATCATCTGTGCATAGTTTGCCCGTTAAAGCACTTATGCAGCAGAAAGGTACTAATAGGATATGCAAATAAAAACAAAATCCTCCTTTACCAGCTTCTCCATATTAAGAGATGAACCAAGAAATACTGCTTAGATTTAACAATAAAAATGTTAATAACATCTTGTTGTATTTTAGTTCTAACAAGCCAATATTCAAAAATCTATAAAATTTCAAAACTACAAATATGGCACCAACAAAGGCAGTTTTATCAGTTCTTGCGTTGCTTACTTCTTGTTAATAAAGTTAGCCTGAGGAGTTCTTAAGCTGATGTTTGATAAACCATGAACAGAGTTTTATTTATAATCCAAAGTATATTTTATCACTGAATGTGAAGCAGATTTTCATATATTTTCTTTAGTCTTCCCAATGTCCCAAAGGAGGGGAAAAAAGATAGAGAAAAAAGATCTTTTAAAATTCATTATGATCAGTCATCAGGCAGCTTCTCAAGTAATGACAGTGATGCTTTATTTTTTAATGTGCAGACAGAAGTAAATGAAGGACAGAGTGGGTGAGGAGCTGTCAGGGCCAGCCTCGCAGGGCAGAGGAAGCGCTGGCCGGCAGACGCTCCTAGGATCTGCACCGCACTCGCAGCCCTGGCGGCGGCATCCTCCCTAATGAGCCTCAAGGTTTTCATCGCTTCCTAAAACACTTGTTTTTCTATTTGCTCCTCATTTGCTGGAAACTGGACATGGCCTGTTATTCTCTGTTCTGTTAACCTCCTTTCTCTTCATTTGCTGATCCTTATTCCCTGTCTTCACCTAACATAAAAACACATGGTTTGCTCATGGTGAGAAATAAAATATATTCAACAATGGAATGAAGTAACAAAAGTCAGTAACTCTTAAATACTATGTTGTAAAAACGTACAACTTTTCCTAAAAATTAACTCCGTGACTACTACATATTTGTTTTAAAGACAGATGAGTTTTATATACCTTTCTAGTATAGTCTCCTTGTGGTAATTTCTATGCAACTAGGTCCATAACTCTCTGTTTTAAAAAGTGTTAACTATTTTTACACGTCATAGGCCCATATTAGTTGCATGTTACTCTACTACACAGATCTCTGATCTTATCTAGAATCTCCTTAGAGTTTTGCACTGAGATCTTCTTTAACCCTGTTACTGTTGTCTTTCAAGAAATACCATACACTCTTTAATTTCAATTGGGAATAAAAGACTGTCAATGTACTACTTACTGCCTCAGCAAAGACCTCTCTCTATTTTACTAAATTACTTGACACTATGTATTGCACTGAGAGGCTTTGTTTTGTTTAATAGCACTTATACTTTTTTTTTGCTTCTTTCTTCATTTTAAATATAAACTTTATGCTGAAGAATGACATAAATATAGAAAAGTACATAGTTCCTAAATATATGACTTGCTGAATGCTCATAGAGTGAATTTACCTATATAACCAGTACCCAGATCAAAAACAGTATTAGAAACACTGAAGCCCCTTCTGGCTCCTCCCATTCATAACCTCACACCCCACTCATGTCCTGACCGTGACAATATAAACCAGCCTTACTTTGTCCTTTTTACAAATGGAGTTATATGCTTTGTATCCATATTGTTGTGTAAAATTATAGTTTGTTCATTCTTACGGTTATTTAGTATTTCACTCTAAAAATATATCTTTTTTTTTGTTGGTGGATACTTATTTCGTTACTCGATTTGGGCCATTACCAATAATATACATGATCCTTATACATGTCTTCTGGTTCTGTCAGGTAAAGACCTGAGGGGTAGTCACATTGTCATTTCATTGAGTTTGCATATGTTCAGCTCTGGTAGATGCCACCCAACAGTTTTCCAAAATGACGGTACCAGCTTCTACTTCCATCAGCAATGGCTGAGAGTTTTGTTTCAACAATCCTGGTAGGATAGTTCATTGGGGTTTTGATTTGCATTTCCCTTATGAGTAACTTGAGTATATTTTCATAAGTTTGTCTTTTTGGATATCCTATTATCTGAAGTGCCTTTTCAAGTCTTTTGCCTATTTTTCTAATGGCTTACTGAATGTGAAGCATATTTTCATACATTTTCTTTAGTCTTTGCGATGTCCCAAAGGAGGGGAAAAAAGATAGAGGAAAAGATCTTTTAAAATTCATGGTGATCAGTCATCAAATTGAGAGTAGATTTAGCACAATTTAGAACTTTATCATAACACTCATGTCAAACTGCTAACCAAAGGAAAGACTATGTGCCATTTTATGGTAACATAGTCCTCCATATTGCTCAGGTCTCCCAGTTAGAGACCTCAGAATGTCAGGTCTGGTCAATATTATACATGAAAAGGGCAGGTTGTAAAATCTGCCACCTGCTTACCCTGTTCTGTTGGATTCCCTTTCGTGCACCTGTCCACTGTTTTTCCCTCTTGGTTGTCATGTTCTAGCAATCCAGTGCCCCTCTAGCTTCTCTAACTGAACTGCAGATTCTCCAGGAACGTTACTCTGGAAAAGACAACCATGTCACGCATAAGACTTCAGAAAAACATTCGTTCAGTGAATGAATGCATGAACGATTGAATGAGTGAATATGTGAGTACATGAGTGAGAGAAATAAACAAATGATTGCGTAACTTCCTTATGAGTGTTTCCCGTATAACATGAATTCATCCTAATAATGTTTTAGTGGATATATAGTATCCATGGTAAAGTTGATCCATACATTATTTAACCAGCTTCCCACTGATTTTACCTTTAGATGCTTTTAAATTGTTCACCATGATAATAAATAGCAATATTTCCTCAGAGAAAGTTAGCAGGTGTGAACAGTTTTAAGGCTTTCTATACATACTGTCACACTGACTTAGGTAGAGTGAAGTAATCCCTTCATTATATTGCACTAAATTATATTCCTACTAGCCACCAAGGGCTGTGTCCGTTCTGCAGACCCTCAGCTGCACTAAGTGTTTCCAAATTTTTACCAATTAGACAAAATGATGTCTCTTTGTATTTTCCATTTTTAGTTAGCCGTGAAATTGTATCTTTTGAAAAATATTTTATTATATCTGACAAAATGGGAAGGGCAAGGAGAAGAGAAACAGGGTGGTGGGTAGAGAAACTTTCTTAGTATTTCTTATCAAACTATGGCATCCATTAAGGAGAAAGTCATCAACTTTAATAGTATATCCTCTATCTTATTTCTTCAACAGCAGCAGTTATTATGACTGTTTATTTGTGATGAATTTTCAGTGCTGTCGGTCCAGGAGTCGGTCTTATTTATGCATTTTGGCTGTTTAGTAATAACACATAAAAGCAACTCTTGATTTACTGGAGGAATGAGAGGGAGATAGGGGGATACGAATTAGAGCTAAGCATGAATCCCCCTGGCACAGGACTGGTTAAGGGAGGTGGAATCTCAGGTGGGCTTGCACCTCCTTCCCCATGGGTTTTGGGATCGTGAGGTGGCAACTTAATAAATCTGTAAAGATGCTTCTGACTATGCTGGTCTGCTTGATGCCATGGAGCCATTTGAAAGGTAAGGAAGCTGAGCCCACCCACTCGCTTTTCTTCCAGATGATTTTTAACACCAATTATAACATTTCTCTTCTCTGAAATTATCACATGAGTTTATTTAAGAGATATTTCAACAATGAAGGTATTTGTGCATTTTGATCACTTTGCTAAAGATATCTGGTTTAATTTATAATTTCAGTAATTTGAGATGGCTTACAAAAGAAGGCATATATTAATACTATAATTATAAGAGAAAACAGATGCTAATAAGAGAACAAAAGTAGGTTGACTCCTTAGCTTAGCACCTTGGTTCTCAACTTTAGCATCTATTCGCATCACCCCAGAGTAGGAGTAGCGCAGGCTTATCAAAACACAGGTTGCTAGACCCAGCCCCAAGTTAGCAATTCAGTCAGTTTGTGGTGGGCATGGAAATGTGCATTCCTTATAAATTCATAGATGCTGTGTCACCCAGGAACCACGCGTTGAGGAGCACTGATTTAGATCATCTTGTTTCTTCTTTCAGTATTTAGAATAATGAATGTATTTCTGTGTAATTTTTAATTAAATAATTTTTTGTGAACTTCCTGCCCCACTGTTTTATACATAATGGTAGCCATGTTATTATTTCCATAAGGCTCTTCATATGGACATCCAGGGTGTGATTGCTGCTTCTGAACGTTGGCTCCTTCAACGCACACCTCGAGAGTTTAAGTAAAACCAGTATGGAGCCTTATTCCACATACCCTGATTTAACTGGTCCGTGATGGGACCTAAACACTATATATTTTATAACTCCCCCTGTGATTCCAATGTTGGCCAGAATTGTAAGCCACTAACAGATAGAGAGAAAAATAGCCCATATTGACAGTAGATAAACAGGTGTTTTAGTTGTGGTCTGGGTTTCTTTTTTTCTTTCCTTTCCCCTGCTCCCATCAATGTGTCTAGGTTCTCATTCCTATTTTTCAGCTCTGGGGTATGTTTTTGGGTCTTAAGCGTGCCATTCTGTTCTTCTCTTAATTAGACTGCTTCTGTTTTTGATGAAGTTTCTCTAATCTATCAAGGCCATTTTAAATCCTATTTCTTTTTTCTAAAATGTTTAACCCCTGCTCAACTGAATATCATCTGCAAATTTAGTGAGCAGATTTTCAATTTCCTAATTGAGACTGTGCTCATTAAGTTCCAATATTTTGTAATTTTATTGCAAATTATTTCTATTACGTGGCTGGTGCTACCTTGACTTTGCCCTGGTCATGCACATTTTCTTCATATCAGTGAACATTTATTTAGTGCTTAGAAGTTGTGCAGTACTGAATCAAATTCTATGCCTTCTGCATAGTTGAAAATAAGTTCTGGATCTGACTCCATGTAGGTTTAACTCTAAGGAGAATATGTGTATAATATGAACTGTAAACAACACAGAACATGTAAACGCTTAAGCACAAAAATTGAACATTGAAAATGTAGGTCATATAGATGGATATAATGTAACTATCTAACTGTGGCTCATACAGAATGGAAATAAGAGTACCAGCTCCTGCTTATTCACTGTATAACCTTGTGCAAGTTATTTGATTCTTCTGCCTCAATTTGTCACCCATAAAATGAGATCTTAATCATTCCTGCCTTGGTTTGTGGTAAGGATTTAAATCAGATAATGCATGGAAGATTCTCAACAGAGCCTAACAAATAGCAACAATTCAAATAAATAAATAGTAGTAATTGAATCAATTGAGGAATTGATAGAAGATATTCTAGGTTTGGTTTGACAGCACTGATGATTAATAATCCAAGTGACAAAAGGATAATTGGTCTGGGATCTGTCTTCTTTACTGACTAATGAGGCTAAATTGGAACCTTCAGTTTTTACAAGTTTAAGTCTGTTTTTCTGTAAGCAAACAGTTTAGATTTTCATAGCTCAATGTGCTATGTTTATTACTGGAAAGTGTGCTTTTGCAAATAACTGTAGGTACTAAGTGACAGAGTCAGATCTCAAACTCGGGACTTCTATCTACAAGTCGATCATAGTAAAATGGGAGAAACGGAGAGAACAGATTGCCCCAAACATAAGCAGTGAAAGGAGTGGGAATCTATTTAAGAAAAGTAAGTAGCCAATATTTGACCACTTGCTACATGTCAGACATTATTGAATGCATTATTTACATTGTCTCAGACTGAAGCCTGGAAAGGTTAAGTAACTTGCTCTGAAATCATAACGCTGATAAATGACGGAGCCAGGAATTGAACCCAGATCTGTGACGGCAAACTCCATTCTCTAAATCACCTCAATACATTGCCTATCTTTGAATGGAATTGGGAAATTACTTTTTCTGGAATGGAATATGCACTCAAAAAATATCAGAATTAGAGTACAGAAAGGTAAGGTAGAGGCAGGAGTTGTGTTTAACCGCCTGTTTAGTGACAGAATAAATGGGAAAATCAGCTGAGAGACTTTTTCTCTTGCATTTAGTATGTATTTAAATTAGTTAAATAGCTAAAAAGAAGGGGTTTTAGAAGAAAGAGGCTATAAATGGACTAGATGGGGGTTTTAGAAATGAAAATAGATTGGAAGGGATCGGTTAGAAAAGTAGGCAATTTATGTACTTTATCTTCTTTTCTCCATTGGTCTTAAAATAAGTAAACATCAAGGATGATCTCTTGGAGCCCATAAAACCTAACATTTTTTGGTGAGACAATTTATAGCACTTTACAGTTTTCGAAGTGCTTTCACTTACATTATTTTGTTTGATCTTAACGTATTGGTGGGCACTTTACTATTTGCCTCTGTTATCCTATAATACCCATAAGTACCTGAGACATGTTGGTGCCAAATTGGATTGAAGTCATACTGTTCTGGAACTTCTTTGCATATACCTTTTTAATGTGTTTTATTTCATTATAAATGACAAGTTTAATCATGATTAAAAATTAAAATGCAGGTCTTGTTTGGAAAATAGTGACTATCAGGCAGTGTCATGGAGGATCTTTGCTTTTCTTCCCTCTCATTTCGCACTTTATTTTTCCATCTCTAAATCTCACCACTGCCTCTGCTCAGACATGTTCAGAATGAAGTGATTTTCCCCATCTAATGCAGTTGTGAGTGCCAGCCTATCAATTTGATTTTTTTTTTAAAAAAAAACTATTGTGTAGGCTTACATTACCATAACATTTGGAGTCATAAAAAAGAAATTGTACTGCATTTTGTCTGAAGTTTGACTATTTACAAAAAGTCTTGTTTTCATAAATTGGAATCACATAAATAAATGTCTAGTAATTCATGAAAGCAAAAACCTCAGCTATTGTAATTCCTATAAAGTCTGGTAATATTTGCTTTTTACCATTACGTTGCATTAAAATTAGACTTAGTCAAGTTTATTTGTTTATTTATAAGAACTTTTTTTTAACTCCAAAATCACTTCTCTTTTGGTGCTTTGACTGGCTTGACTGGCATTAACCAACTGTAGTGTGATGTGAACTCTCTGTAACCGAGCAAAACTGGCTCTCAGCCACGTGGCCCCTTGACACATGGCCCAACACTTAGTGTTGAAGGAAATAGGTTTTTACTAACAGGGTTCCAAACTCAGGAGGGCTGAGAGCAGTCTGCTCACAGTCTTCCTCTCCCACAAGACTCAGAACTTCCCTTGCTTCCCAAAAGGCTACAAGCAAAACCATGCCCAGAAGTTCGCCATATTCTTATCTGTCCATCAGCCAGTCACACAAACAGGCCTCCATCCTCTCTGGAATGTGTGCTGGTAGGTTTCAGAGTCCCTATCCTCTCACAAAAGCTCTCTCTTTCAGGATCTGGGGTATGTTGTTCCCAGCCTCCATGTAGTGGTTCAGAGAAACATGTGCCCTGTTACCCTGGATTGTGGAGGGGACCAGGGAGGCACATGTCGCAAGAGAGTGGCTTCTCCCCACATCCTTCAGAGAAGCAGGAGTCTGCAGCTTAGTAATCCAGAGCCCAGTTCAGCTCCAAGCATCTCTCACAAATCTGCGTGTGGCCAGGCTGGTCCCTCCACAGCTCCATCAGCTCTGCCACTGTCTTCTCCAGGCCGGCCTCCCGGTGGGCTGCCTCTTTCTCACTCCAGACTTCGTGGCGCGCTCTTACTCCGAACCACATGGCTTCCCCCTTACATACCAGACCTCGTGACAGACCCCTATGCCTCTCTCACTCACTCTGGACCTCTTCTCTTTGCAGTGGACTCTCTCCTACACCCTTTCAGCCCACCCTCATTTAAATTCTTGGCCTGGAACTTTCTATGTGACCTCGTATCTGGCCTGTCCTATGAAATGCTATTTTGCCAGTTCCCCCATATCTTTTACCTTCTTTTGGCTGCCATCTTTAGTCAGGGCAAG
Source organism: Pteronotus mesoamericanus (assembly GCF_021234165.1). Lineage (NCBI taxonomy): Eukaryota > Metazoa > Chordata > Mammalia > Chiroptera > Mormoopidae > Pteronotus > Pteronotus mesoamericanus. The sequence goes on along the minus strand of NW_026555285.1, from coordinate 16,634,371 downwards.
AGTTCCCAGTGACACAGGGGCCTCCAGGGTGGGCATCCACCTCCCCTGGCTATGTCATGAGACACTATATGCTCTTAAAGTCACATACACCTTTGACCCTGGGTGGCAGTTCCCTTCAGGAAAGGCACAGCTATTAACTTGCCATTGCAACGCAAGTTATCTTAAACGCTGCCTCATCCACTTCCCCCAGTCAAAGGTTGTGGGGTATACACTGCTATTTTCAGGGGACCCCTGCCCTGCACCCCATTATATATTCAGATAGCATTTAAAAAGCTGTACAGTAGGATTTTTTTCCTGCCAGACAGTAAAATAGTCTTCACTTTCCTCAATGGCTACTTAGTAAGTAAGCTAAAAAAGGTGTTTCCTTTTTCAAATCTTTTACAAAAGGAAAATAAATTTCTACATAATTTAAGGGATACAATGTGGTCAGATTATTTACATGTATTTTTGTACTAAAACCAGTACTAGCTAATATGATCAATGAGAGTTTATTACTGTCTCTCTCCACCCCACCCCGCTTACCCACATCCCCAGATAATTATTTACAAAATTTGATCAAATTCAGCATCTTTATGCTTATCATATATACTATTAATTTTTTTCATTTAGACTTTTTTTTTTAATAGAATCTCTACTTACTATCATTCTGAAAAGAGACCAAAGCTTTAAGATGACTAGTTGTGGTATATTACTATTGTTACTAGTTGTGGTATAACGGAGTATTGCAGAAGGAAAGAAAATACTATAGGGTGGCCTCAGTTTTTAATTCCGGCTTTGCTGCTTATGTGCTGGAGGTTGCTGAATCTCTCTGCACCTTAGTTTCACCATCTATCAATGGGCAGAAATTATGCCCAGCAATTATAGGGTATTTGTGAAAACTGAGCTGAACAAACTATGCAAAGCACTATGCATTCAATAAATGTTAACAGTTATAATCGATGATAATATTTGGTCCTGTGCTGACAAGGACGTTGGCTGGGAAGGAGACTGTACTCTAAAGATACTTGAGTTTTGAAATTCATAGAAAAGATCATCATCTGCCAAATTATACAAAGTAGCCTCATTGTCCGGTGCTGCCTGAGCATATCCCCATCTTGGCTCATTAAGAAACGCTCCTGGATCAGATCCACAGAATGGTTTACATGACTGTGAGTGGCACTGATCCAATTATGTAACTTGACTGCAGGGCCATTTAACTGTAGCCAAGGTAGCTTATTTTTATGTCATTTAGATTAATTTTTCCATTTTACTTGTACTGCTACCAAACCAACTTCAAAACATTTTAAAAGTTTACTTCAAAAACAGTGTGATAAATATGCTCCTGTTTGATTTCAAATGATTTAGAAGACCTGCAAGATTGTACTTCTTCATATAAATTGCTTAGACATTGTTGCTCCTTCCTTCATACAGTTATAAACAACTAAGGCATGGTTGAAATATCCAGGTGTAAGGAAACACGTTAATTTTTTCATAGATTCCATACATTTATGTCATAGCAACTGAGGAAAAATGTAAGTTTGTAAATAACAGTTGCAGCAATAAAAGTAAGGGATGCCTCTTAAGGTAGAAAAATCAAGTTAAGAGGAACCTAATTTAATCACTCTAATTATTTTACTGGAATTTTAAAAGAATGGATCGATAATGATCTTTTGTTTTAGGCTATTAACAGCCAGAACCTTGGCTCACAAAATTAAGAAATCGGTTCTTGTTAATTAAACTTAAATATGACGGCATAGATCTTAGTGCTATGAATCGAGAGCCTGATCTTCGGCTATTTTATTCCATACTTGGTATAATACAGTACACTGTTCTTAGCCAAAGCCCTATGTTGTCCGGGCAACTCCCGTTGCCATAGTAACAAAATTCTTTTGCAGGAACAGGACGAATGCTCGTTGTAGCCATTTGTTGTTCCTTCTGTCGATCCCTTAACTAGCACAGTTGTAGAGCAGCCAGAGACTCTGGGTGAACAGCACGGAGTGCCCCCAAAAGCATTGCTGCTGAAGGCATCCGGCTGCTCTGCTTAAAAAATCATTTGAGCAGCAAGTGTTGGCAGTGCCACTATGAGGGCAGAAAAGCACAGCTTGACTCAGACCCTGACAACTGTTGATCTGGGACTTAGAGGGAAGGAGAAGACTGTTTAAAACCTGTGGAGAAGGTACTGATGACACGGAGATTAATTTGACACCAGCCCCTCAGAGGTAGGTGTGAGGTATAGCATAACAACTGTTTATCCAGGCTAACCTCAAAACTGGATGCCCAGAGGCGACAGGAGACAAATCAATGGTTCTTTCTTTTATTTCCATCTGAAACTACAATACTGTGGCCTAAGGTAAAAATATTCATTTGATTGGAATCAGTCAATTGCAATTCACATAGGTACTGGAACTAACTAATTGCAATTCACATAAGTATTAGATTCAGTCTGTACTGGTAACTCTCTCCTCTATTTATAATCCCTTATTTTTAGTGTCTTATGATTTAACTGCCAGAAGTGAGCTGAAACTGAAAATCAACTCAACATTAATGAGAACAGACCCCCTTTGAAAAATAAATGATAAAGTGGTATCAACCAATTGTATGGTCTTTTATGCTAGTTTAATTTGAGAAAATGTTCTTAAACCTGGCAAGTAGTAATTTGTTATAAAACCTAATTGCTATAGGTAATTGGGAAAGAAAAAAATGTAATGGTAAGAGAAATTATAATGGTAAGAGAAAACATAGGAGATACTTTTATATTGTATCTTACCTTTAAAAGTGTATTGACCCATGAAAGTGGTCAAGTTCATGAGGTTTTTAAAACCAGCTACTGTGTAAACATACTAATAAGTTCTGAGGTAGTTGGTAGGTACAAATTTAATATATATGCCTTTTAATAGAATAGACTGAAGGTGCTTCCTGGCTGAAATGTTCTCAAAATTCAGAGGAACTAATATCATAGGCTTATTATTTCAAGCTGTTTCTCACTACAGCTTTATGTTTGTATTGAAATGGTCATAATTGGTATAAAGATGGCCCAATCATAACTACAGATTCCTCTTTTTACTGGAGAGCAGGTCGAAAGAAGGCCTTTCAATTCAATGTGATTTCTTTTTCCTTGATAGAACTCCATGTATATTTAATGTTTTTATAACTTGTCCTCCTCTTTCCAGCGAGACAGCTACCCGAGTATCAGTCAGTGTTCTGAAAGAAATTAGCTTCTGATGATAGTGATCTAAGTCATTTGCATGCTTCAAACACACTAAATAAATTAGTCCCATCTCACTGATTAAAATAGATACTCAATCTATAAATTACAAGGAGAAAAGAATTGAAATGTTCTAAGACCCACTATGTACATATTTTTAAATTAAGAGAAAAATAACTATAAATTATATGTATAGCAAATACTGTTTGCTAAATACCATATACATTTTACTTATGAATTTTATATGCAAAGTATCTCAGATATTCCTTAATAAGCCCTGTGGAGTATTTTTAAAGGTTATTTTCATTACATTCTCAACTTTAAATGTTTGGCTACACTTCTCTAAAAGGTAAAAAATACTCAATTCCTCATTCAGTGGAGATCAAGTTACTGTCAGATTTCCTGCCAATCATGACATTCTGATCCCCTAAAATGACTAGGTTTCCCATAGGTTTCTGAGGACAAAAGAAATTTAAAATATCCTTACCATAAGATGCACATGCATTTTTCCATGGCAGAGAGAGTTTGTGTCAACACGAAACTTAGCAAGGGACTGGACGATAAACGGGGATAGATTTCCATCCCAATCAGACCACACAGTAGCCCTCTGGAGAAATAAGAGTAGACAGTCCATCCTCATTCTGCTGAAGTGTTTTCCCTTCATGGCCAAAGAGATGAAAGCCCTAAAACCTGAATATGGGATGAGGAGTTCTCTAATATCTAGGAGGGTTTTGAAAGCCCATAATATCAATGTTAAACCTCACCAGAAAAGCTACCTCTTTGGGCTAAGTACCTAGTTCCCCCACCAACTTTCTTTTCAGGACAGAATCATAACCATTGCTGATTGGGTTTCATCACCTTCAATGTAAAAATCATTTGTCTTAGTGGATGCTTTGTAGGCCTTTGCTTAAGTGATGCAACATACCCAGCATCTGGCTAACTAACTAAGCTCATTTGGGCAAAGACAAACTAAAGCTGTCCCAAATAATGTCTAGTGGAAGGTGACAGTCCACAGGCTTTTAGAATCAGGTCCTTGATTGGAGTGAGACTTACACAGGGACTATCAGCTGGGAAGGAAAGGTTGACTATAAGGGAAAGGAATCAGGGTACAAACTGGTTATACAGTCTGGTTTGAACGGCACGATAATCACCCTCTAAAATGAGAATGCAATCATATTTCATTTAAATGTGAGACAGGTGTTCATTGAGGAGAGGAGGGTGTCCACAGTAGGTTGTAACTCAAGCAATCCAAGAACAGATGTTGTCTGAGTGCTCATAAAGTTAGCTGGCCCTCTCTTTCAGCTCTAGAGGACGGCCAAGGCAAGAATAGGTAACTTAAAAACCGCTCCATTGAGAAAATGAAAAAAGGAGCAACTTGAATTTTAAAATTCTGTTTTAACCCCTGCTCAAACCACTCCCTTCTTGTCCCTACTTTTCAATAAGGGAGGCTTGATGGAGCTGTGTCCTACTGGGATATTCCCTTCTTCCTCCCCACCCCCAGGAAGGCTGAGGGGCCATTCTCACAATGCATAGAGGAAAGCTGGCCGATAGGAAATCTAGCTGAAAAATCTGTACCTCATGGATATTTATTAGAAGATCCCATTCCTCTTATCCTGTGCCAGAGTCCCCAGGACATTATCTGGAAGCCCTTCCCTAAGTATGTATGCCTCAATAGCAGTTCCGGGTGGTGATTTTTTTTTTCATATATTGGTAATTGGTAATATGGGAGACCTTAGTGACCTGTTACGTACTTTTTAGTGTTTCTGTGTTTTACAGTTTGATTTGCTTTTATGGTTATTTTTCTTTTTCAGTTATTTTCAGCCAAATCTGTTGTCTTGACAGTTTCACAGTGTTATCTGAATTATTTGTAATTGTACCCATCATTAAGTGCTTCACTTCTAAGAAATCTCATCAAAAACTAATGTTTCCAACTACTAATTTTATATTCATAAGTTTTTGCATCTAGGCATGATTTAATAACTTGGTTATGATAGTTTGAGTTTTTAATTTTTAAAACTTAAATGCATTTTTCTCTTTGTCAGTCATTGCATGAAAATGATTAGTCAGGCCAGTAACTATAGCACTATTAAGTTAAAAATTATGCATAATGAGAAAAACTGTATCAGTGGTTTGTTATAATCAACTGGGCAGCATCTTTAAAAAAGTAGTTTTATGCACCTCATTCCAGACTACTGAACAAACTTCTAGGGGTGGGTGCTCGGGAACTATATTTTTAAACAAATTTGCCAAAAGATTATTGTGTCCCTGATCTGCTCCTGGTTGGAAAAGGAGTCTTTTGGAAACAATGTCCTGGAGTAATATTTCCCACTTTTTTAATGTCAGGTTTCAATGTGAAAACATGGCTTAAAAGCTTCTATTTTTTCAAGATTTTATTTATTTTTTTAAAACATTTTATTTATTTATTTTTAGAGAGAGCGGAAGGGAAGGAGAAAGAGAGGAAGAGAAATATCAATGTGTGGTTGCCTCTCACACGCCCGTTACTGGGGGCCTGGCCTGCAACCCAGGCATGTACCTTGACTGGGAATCAAACCTGCAACCCTTTGGTTTGCAGGCTCGTGCTCAATCCACTGAGCCACACCAACCAGGGCCTGAAGCTTTTATTTACTTATTTTTAGAAAGAGGGGATGGGAGAGAGAGAGAAAGAGGAGGAGAGAAACATGGATGTGAGAGAGAAATATCAGTTGGTTGACTCTCATATGTGCTCCAACCGGGTATTGAACCTGCAACCCAGGCATGTGCTGTGACTGGGAATCCAACCAGCAACCTTTCGTTTTGCATGCCAGTGCCCAGCCAGGTAAGCCATACCTGTCAGGGCAAGGCTTAAAATCTTTATGTCAATTTCAGGAATATTGAAAACCGACTGTCTTATTATTTATTTATTTTTTGGGAGGGTCATTGTTTGATGTCTGTTTTTCTCTAAAAGGAAAATATTTAAAATATTTGAATATGAAGAAAATATACAATAACAATGATAATAATGTGTTATTGACTGGAAATAACTTTAAAATATAGAGAACATGGACAGAATTACTCTTTTTAAGGTGTAAAAATTAGTTAAAAAAGAATACTCCAAGAGTACAAAAACAAAAAAGTATGACATTATCAATCAGTGATTAGAAAGATTCATTTTCAATCCATATCTTTCCAGACTATGTACTTAGAGCTTAAAACATGCTTCCAACATTAGTGAAAACTGCCAAACAAACGGAATGATCACAAAGGGTTGAAACTTAATCACAAAATTTCTTTGTTCAATAAAGAATTTTTAGAACACCCTAAGGTGTGCAAACATTGTACGCATTCATTTTTAATCAGTTTGCTCGTGACAGAATGAATAACAATTTTATTTAATCCACATTGATATGTGCAATTAGTTTTACTTCATATATTACATACACTTGGGAACTGGCAACCATTGGGTTGCAGGTAATTCTCAGTCGAGCAAGGAATGTCTTTATTGCACACACAAGCCATTAGTGAATCTATTTGTCCCTCTAACCACTAAAATCATGAGATACCTGGAGCCACTTATCTGCAATACCTCTTCCCCCACTACTGGAAGTATCACTCTCCAGCTCTACCTGAAGAAATTGCTAAAACCTTTGGTATTGTTTTTAAAAGATAGTTAACCCTTAGGTTAAGTAATTCTCACATCTGAAATAGTATTAGCCCTACCGTGTTGGGTTTTGGTTCTGTCTCCCTTCTATCTTGCCTTCTCTTTCATTTCCTTGCTTTGTTCTTGTTAAACATTCTGACAAACCTCAGGCTGTGTGTTAAAGCTGAAGGAAAAAGAAAGACAAAAAAGTAACTAAGGTTTAAAACATTTCCTTCCTGGCAGGCTAAAGTTGTCAGTTCATTTGAAAGCAACTACAGCAAAAACCATTCCTGAACAAAAAGGCTCTGACTCTTACAAGTTGTCCATAAACTCCACTTTAGTCATTCTTAACTAAAAGTCTTTAGTCTCTCCACATCTTGGGTCATTCCCTCTGATTGAGATTCTTTCGCTCTTTTGTCCAGGTTCACTCTTAGTTTCAAAGCTCTCTTTCAGATGTCACCTTCCAGGCCACTCCTGTCCCACTCCTGTTCAAAGAAAAATAATCTCTGCTGCTCCGTGCTGCTCCCATAGAATGTTCCACCTCTGTCATTACTTGGTTAGCTGTTGATGTAGTTGTCCGTCTAACTGGAATATCAACTCCTGCAGGTCCGGGACCATCTTCTTCATCTTGGATCCCCTAAGATCCAATCTTAGCAGAGTACCTGGCAGATGTATCAAATGAGCTTAGTGATTATTACTATTTCTACCCATAAGGTCACTTGTCCCCAGATGCTATTTTTTAATTGACTGGTATCCAGTCAAAATATTGGATATTGCATCTTTATCCAGCATCAGAGTTATTATCTTCTTGAACAGTTGGAGTTTTATTTTTGGTTTTCACTTTTTTATTTTACTGATTTATTACATGCATGCAGAAAATGCCCACATTTTAAGAGTATATATAATTCAATGTATTTTCTCAAAATGGACTCATGTAACCAGCACTCATGGTTTTTTTTAGCAGTATAAACATTTACCAGAGAAAATAAAGAATTGATCCTAACATAAACTTAGCATAGGAAGTAGCATGGTCTGCCACAGTTTTACTTGATTGTGTGTGTCTGTGCGCGCGCGTTCCTTCAGACGAGAGAGTGACAGCGACGCCTGTGGTGTGTAGACTTTTTTCCTCTATTAAAGTCCTTTCTCATTCTCCCTGTTGCAATCCCTTGGCAATTTCAAAGGAAATTGAATTTAAATGTGCTTCTCTAGCTGCATTTAAATGTATGTAAATGGTTGTAAATAAAAACTTTAAAGGAAATGAAAATGCTTTACAAATATCCTATTAATTCCCCAAGCATCTCTATATGACTCTGAAAAAGACAGTTGCCACAGAATCAAAAGGCTGGAAGAGAACCATCAGTAGATCTGTGAGTAGCCATTACCAAAAGATAATTGGCCACTTTTTCTTTAAAGTGTTCAGAAAAGGAAGCTTCGTCCTTTTTTGTGGCAGTCCTCAGTTCGGGCTGTCCTGCAGGCCTGGGAGGGGAGAGCATTCCGGTCGCTAGGTGGCCATTCCTCAGGCGCCCCCAGGAGGGTGCCTGTGGGTCTCTTATCCCACCTCCCAACTCCATCCGAAGCCACCCTTTCTTTCCTCCCCACACCGAAACCTCCCCCTTGCCTCGTCCCCAGCGCAACCACGCGCACACCGCATTCCTCACCGGATTGTACCGCAGTCCATCTCCGTGAGGTTGCTCTACTCTGGCCTTCCTCCCTGCGAGGGCCACCACCTGCCTTATAGACTTTTGTTACGATGGGGTCCTGATCACTCTTCCTCCCTCCGGTTCTCCTCCCATCCAGTTCATTCCTTCATACTGCTACAAAAGCGGCCATCCAAAAATAGACACTTGCATGCTCTCTGTAAATTCCAGTAGTTTAGAGCACGAACTCCCATGTGATCCTGTATGTACCTCCCAGGCTCACCTAGTCGCAGCCTGTTGCCAGATGCCAGCCCTTCTGTCTCACCAGTGGCTGTACTTAAGCCATTGCAGTTCTCAGCGTTCCCCACACTTTCCAGTTTGTACTGTTCTTTCATCTTCTAGGAATGTGGCCTCTTAATTTCACTAAGATTAAAAATGGGAACATCCTCTCTGAGAACAGCCCCTCCCCAAAATCGGCCATTTCTTCCGTTCTGATGAGTCCCGTTATCATTGATGAAGGGTGAATTGGCAACGCTGCCTAATTCAAATCACGAAAGAATAAAATAAAAATGTGGCCTACTGTGTAGAGTAGAAATATCTTAATCTGTTCTTTCCTTTTCTGTTTTTTAATTCCTCCTTTTAGCAGCACCTATGCTTAGATCACATGCTGGATGGATTACTTGTCATTTTGGGGTTGCTGCAAACAGTGCGTGAGGGACTGAGGTGGGCGGGTGCTGAGAGTGAGCTGGTACCATCTCAAGTGGAGATTCAAGTCGCTTCCAATATTTTCTTTTCAGTGCCCTGGGTCTTTCCTTACTTTTTAGTGTCCACATAGTTGTGGTCCTTAAGTCGCAAGCTTTTTAAAATGGAACCTGGTGGTCTTGCTTCTTCAGGCGGAGCTGTCACCCTTCTTGGGCTGTGAGGGGGATGTGACGTTGCTGTTTCTCTTCACCCCCACATTCTGCGCTGTGCTGCAGGGTCGGTCCTTCTCTTCGCTGCCCCGACCACTTCCTTCGATCAGATACCGCCCCAGACTCTGAGACTTACTTTTAGAAAACCTGTATTTTCCAAATTTCTACTGCTTCTGCTGGAAATCGGCAAGGCTGCGGTGACAGCAATGAGTCTCTTCCATGTCACTGTTTTTTGCAGATATACCTTTTAGTGTGCTCTGATCTTTTCAGTTTTCATGTAAAATCGAGGGCTTTTTGTTTTCATTTAATTTTTTCTGGTTTTAGTTTTAATAGTTCTATTTGTTTTATTTTTGAAATTTTTAATGAACTACTCCCAGGCTTTACTACTCAGCATGTCAGATTCAATCATGATGTCAGACGTAACAATTTTTTGCCAATTTTCATTGCAAGCTAATATTCCATTATTTAATGGTGTACAATTTGCTCAGTCTGCTGTTGAAATGTATTTGGTTTGTTCCCAGTTTGAAGCGATTCTGAATAGTATTAGTTACAAACATTCTCAAACGTGTCTTTTGGTATATGTACATTACTGTTGAATATACACCTAGAAGAATTGCTGGATCACAGCGTATGCTTATGTTTAATTTATACAAATCTTAGCAGAAGATTTTTCAAAGACGTCTTACCAATTATACTTCCATCAGCAGTGAATGCAGTTACAGTTACTTCATATTCTCAACACTTGGTATTGCCAGTCTTTTGAAACTCTTTTTTATTTTAATCAGTCTGCTGGTGCGTATTGGTATTATAGTGGGACTTTATTTTGTATTTTACTTAATGTGTAACCTCTCCAGTGAAGTGCCTGATCAAGTCTTTTGTCTGTTTTCTCTTGGGTTGTCTTTTCCTTTTTAACTCTTGATATATTCTGGATCCAAGTTCTTTGGTGAGAACATGTGAAATAAATATCTTCTCCCACTCTATAGCTTGCCTTTTTCCCTTTTCAGTGGTGTTTTTATGAACAAAAGACCTTAATTTTAATTTAATTTAAAAGACCTTTAATTTTAATGTAGTCCAATTAATTAGCCTTTTCCTTTATAACACTTTTAGTGTCCTATTTAAGAAAGCTTTGCTGACCTCAAGATTATGAATATATTGCATTTTCTTCTAAAAGGTTTTTTTAACCTTCCTTGTTTAGTGTTACCATCTAGAATATGGAGTTTTTACTTTCTGTTTTTTTACTTCTTTTTAGTTATGCTTTTGTTCTTTATTTTCCATCCTTTCTTACATATTTACATTTTTTTTTACTATGGCAGTATATCCACAACATAAAATTTGCCATTACTACCATTCTTATTTGTACAATTGTATGACATAAAGCACATTCATATTGTTGTACAGCCATAACCAGTGTCCACCTCCAGAACTTTTTCACTTCCCCAACTAAAACTGTACTCATTAAATACCAGCTGCCGACCTTAGTTATATATTTTCAAAGGATAATACTTTCTGCTTTTATTGTCACAAAGGTAATAATACCACATCTGCATACAAAAAGATATTTTAAGTCCCTAATTTCTAATTTTTATAATACCTAATTTCTAACTTTAAATACAAACTACCAAGAAAGAATATAATTTAAATATTTGAAAATGTTTTATTCTTTGTTTTAAATATTTTTTATTTACTTCACATAATTTTAATTTAACACTATTATGCTGAAACAACATTGAGAAGGCAGAAAAATACTATGTCAACTAGAGGCAATACTGTTGATAAAAAATCAAATGAGAAACTATGAATGTGATTAGGATACTAGTAATTTCCACAGACTTCTTTTTCGTCATTTCAAAACCATGTTAATGTTGAATAATATTTAAATAGGTTAAATTCTAGCACAGAAGTTGGCTTTATTTTATAAGCTTTTAGTGTTGCTTATTAGTTATATTTGAATTGGGTTATAGATATTATTCTTGCTTAAAATTTTTATCAGCCTACCTAGTCACTTTTAATTTATTTAAGATTATATAAACAATTTGGCACTATAGAGTGTCTCTCTTAAAAAGCATAGAATGTATCTCTTAAAAAGTAGCATTTTGCAATCCATTCACTTACTGCTAGCAGTACTTACAGCTGTGGTTTCCATTAGTATTTTTCTCTGAAGTGTACTTAAATCTGTAATATTTTTATAATGTACATATGAGAAGAAATTCACATAAGTAGTACAATAGCATAAGTGCTCTCGGAATGTTTCTCTTCCCTTTGGGGATATTTACTGACATTTTCTCTTGCGTATTTGTATCTCATGCATGCACCCCCCAAAACATCCCTATAGAGGAAATTCAAGAAGAAAAAAAGTCCTGATGTATTTCTTCTTTCCTACCCTGAACCCATTCTCTTTCTTTTAAATTGCACCTGCTTAATTATAAATTTTCCTTTAAGTTGATCATGTTCTCACTTGTCAGGAATGATAGCTGGCTTAACTGTAAAAATGACTTCTAAATGGCTAAAATGGGCACAGGAAATAACTAGTTGCCTTGTTTTCCTAATCCCAGGTCACTATTTAACCTCACCCCTCTTTGCTTGTTGCCCCATCGTCTCCTTCCCTCCCCAGCCTTGGGTGTGGATTCCTTCCCACTGTTCACGAACTCTGAGAAAATGTCCTCCATACTTTTGGGCCATACCTTCTCCGTTTACCATTTTATTCTCTCATGCCCTATTCTTCATCGACTCAATACAGGGTAAAAAATAGGGGGTGGGGGAGAAATATACAAGTATATTTCTAATATAGGTCAGATGATTCTATATTGTAAAGGAAAAATAGACAACTTATCTAATTCTAGCTTAAGTTTCTTCACCCTTTACATACAACTTGATTAAGTTTTTCCCAAGATACCTAAGCTAGAATTTAACTTGTTTTTACTTTTTTCCATGGTGTTTTTATGTACTGTTTAAATATCCTTTGTTTGCTAATTTTACAAATTATAGAAGGCTTTGGTACATGGTGTTAGACTTAGCATATGGGAAATCCCAGCACACAAGCTAATTAAATGTCATTAGTACTATCATTGTAATTAATAGTAGCAAATAACATTTACTGAGCGCCATCTATGTGACAGGCAGTCCTGTGAAGCAAGACAGACTATTCCCATTTCCAAGGTGAACTGGAACTCAAGAGTAGTCAACTGACCAGCTCACTTTGCTGCATAAGGAGTAAAGAAATTCTAATTCTCAAATCTCATGTGGCTTTTCTAGTATTACATGCAGCTTCCAACTGTTCGGTATTAGAATGCTAAATGCATTCAAGAACCAAATTAAAATTCAGTAGATGAAATGTGATTATTTTGTACAGCGCGTTATTCTAGAGGATCACATTCTTAACGAGATGCAAATTCAAAACTTCAAATCCCTTTACTAATCCCTTTCTACTGACAGTTGTTAATTTTGATAATTTGGACCTAAGCATGAGGGATAGATCCTTACAACATGGTCAGGAGAGATGGGAGACCAATAGGGAAGGTGTTTCAACTTTACCCCTTGAAATGTTCTTAATGCGTGAAATTGTATTGCTTCACTGCTGTTTAAAAAAGGGAAAAAAGCTTCCAGAAGTGGGAAAACCATTGGTTGTAAACACAGCCAAGTTTCTGCGGACAGTGTGTTGGTGAAAATATTTCAGCAGACAAAGAGGCATGTAGGTAATGTGTACAGTGGTCAAACTACCTAAAATTTATGGAGATACACTTCAGGTTAATCTGTAACATGATTGGAACAGATGCAGAGCTGATTTGATCTATAGAATCCCCTTATGGGTGCTGCAAGCTATTATATGAAGTAGATTTTTAAAGTGGTACCATTGAAAATATTCTCATGGATTAATGGGAGTATAACATTTAATCACAAATTGTTGAGGGATATATTCTCTGGTGCTTATTTTCTTCTCAATAGTCTTAATATTTGACAGTAGGTCCAATCTATCTGAGTTGGGGCCTGCCTAGAGTAACAACCCCTTCCCTCCCCAGCACAAGGAGGGAGGAAGCAAGCTAAAGGGAATATGGCAATTCTAAATTTTTCTTACTGATTTTTGTTTTTTTAGAGAGAGAGATTGAGAGAGCAAGAAACATCGATTTGTTGTTCCAGTTATTTGTGCATTCATTGGTTGCTTCTTGTATGTGCCCTAACCGGGGATTGAACCCTCAACCTTGACATATCAGGGTGGCCCTCTAACCTACTGAGCTACCGAGCCGGGACCAGAATATGACAATTCTGAAGCAATTTAGGTATTGCTTTCCAAGTCAACAAGCTGCAGGTCTGGCCAGTCTCTGGAGGCTGCTCCGCTATGCCCTTCCTACTCCTTGAGCCAACCACTTCAGATTCCCTCACCCCATTCACCCACACCCTTCACGGCTCTGGGCCTGTCACTTTGTCAGGCCACCTTCTTGACCAGGATCTTTTTAAATTAATCCCAGGCCTTTGTTACCATGGGTTCCAGTTCTGCCCAGTGAATTCTATAAATCAGGTCATTTTACATTCTAAATGAGGGAGATAGGTCTTGTATATCTCTGAGGATGGTGACTAAACTTGGAAGGTATTTGAAGGTAAGGATTTATGTAAAGGGAAAGTGAAAGTAATGAGCAACTACCACATGCTCAGCGTTTTCTTGTATTGATTAATTCATTTTGAACTCCTACTCACCATTTTGAGATAATTTCATCTTCCAGGTAAGAAAAAGGTGAGGTTAAGAGACTATTAGGTCATACAACTACTTAGCAGAACTGAGATTTAAGTCATGCTCTGTGAGCACACCACATGTTGGGGTTTGGAGTTGTAGAAGTGTTACTACCTTTCTCACTGTTATATTCTCTTATTTTCCATGGCTGCTACCACTCGATGGTTCTGTGTCTGGTTTGTTTACCTTTAGTCCCAAGGTCTGCATTTCATTCATTTTTATGTGTCTGATGCTTAGTTTAGTTTAGAATGTAGAGTAGATTCCATATTTTTTTGGTTTTGAAAATTGGGTAGTAAGGTGTTAAAATTTTACAGGTGTTCTCCAAATTCTGCAAATTAGATTACTGTTATCTTCCTGCAAATGACTAAGGCGCTTAACTCACAATATATATAAAGTGCACTGGTCTCAGTCTGTAATAACTTTCAGAAAATTTTATATTTTTATATCTGAAAATTATAGTATTCTACATGCAATTAATATTCACTGTTTATTGACTAATATTTGCTTATAATATTGCATTAAATTTTTATTTCATTTTTGTAACGTCATTGCTATATAGTTAAAAAAATTTCATAAGTTTTGTTGAAATATCTTTTGTTGAAACAATTAAAATATTGAAACAATTGAAAGCATGACACTAATCTGGAATAATCTGAAAGGAAATGTCATTTTTTTCCTTTATTAAAAATAAATTTGCAAAATTTCAGAGTATAAAATTTTCTCTTTCAAAGTCTTAGTGTTATTTTAGTCATCACTTTAGAAATGGAATTAAATAGGAGCATGACGTGATGTTAAATTATGAGATTACATGTAATATTAGACACTTCAAGAAATAATCTTTTGTCATTAATCTTGCTTAATAAATATATTTTTAAAATTTGAAAATACAATGTGGCCAGATGGACTAAAACATCTCCAGCACCTTTCTGCATGAGGGAATTGCTATTGATCTGTGACAAATGCCAGGGAGAGGAGGCAAGGACTGGTTTGTTGCTTCAGAATGGAACTAAAAGCAAACAGGTTTGTTATCAATCACTGGTTGTCTGTGTAAGACAGCGGCGGCTGTTATAATTGATTTGATGGCTCTGAACGACTTGAGTGTTAGTGGCCAAAGTGGATTGTGGCAACTCAGCCAGGCCAGACATTGACATGAAGAGGAAGTGACATGACTCCTCAGAGGCAAAGTCAGATGATTTAAAGGGGCAAATTTATTCACCAATTCAATAATTCATAAACATTAACTTTTGATATGAGATGATGTTGATGAGCAAAACGAAAATTAGGTTTTTGTTTTTAACAGTCAAGTTTTTTGGTGCCTTTTGCTAGAGCAGCCTAGCTTTCCAGTTTTTTACCCTCATGACTTTTTGATGTATAAACAATACTTAAGATACTTAGTTTAATGCAGAACATCACATATTATATATCATTTCCCTGACTAAGCCACTTCATGGGAATGTGAGTTTTAAGAGGGAGCAAAGAAAGGGAGATTGTAAGAACCAGATATATATTATCTACCTTCATATGTGACCTTGATTTCTGAGTTTGAAGAATATGAATAAATTGAGTTTCATTAAATCAAGCAGCTTCACAAAACACACAATAAAAGGTTAGTTACTAATTATATCATGCCTCATTGCTATCTGATTCAAACCAGATTTCTGAATGCATGTATGTATCAGTCAGTTGGGCAAACATACGTGTGTACGTGTGTGTGTGAGTGATGGCAACTTGTTTTCCATGCCAAAGTTTTCTTACATAAATGGATTCTGATCTGGGCCAGATAAGGAAAATGTTTCCTTTCAATAGCTTATTGACTGGCATTTGCTTTCTGTAAGGCTCAGTTGCAAAGAACATTGTGCTTATTTAGTGATGTCTGTGATGGGTACTGAATAAGGAAGTGACATATTACGTATCACGCATTTACCCTCTGAACAGTACTTTACCCTGGTGAGGTCGATAGTGGAAAAAAACTGGGGTGACTGTGCGCTTGGAGTTTTCTTTTCCTAAGCAAACATATTAGAAACCTAAGGGCCATGGTGCTGAAGGTACAAAGAACTTTAATATGGTTAAACTCTCATCTCTCCAATATTAAATTTTATCTGTAATATATTTATCAAAGGCGCCGTGTGTGTGTGTGTGTGTGTGTGTATTTATAAGGACTCTTCTAGAAATCATCCAGGTTATTTTTATTTCAAACATTAGAATGAGATTATAGGACATACTAGTTACACAATAGGAGACTTTAATATCTTCTCAGTAGTTACACTTAGATTATGGTATTTTAAATTGAAAATTTTTATGGAAATTACGTTCTGGATCTTATTTGTTTTGAGAAAAAGAAATTGCCAAAAAGCTTTTTCTTCCAAGTTTTACTCAGTAATGAACATTTTCGTATTCATTAAAGTGCTTATCTATTAGAATTTTCTTAGTAGTCTCCTTTGGATAAAACTGCATGTAATTCATTAATGGTTCTTAATGAACGATAATATAAGAAGAAAGGTTAACATCTGAGTGCCTTAGAAATTACAGAATTTAGATCTTAAAGAAACTGAATGATCTTCTATCCCCAGTGGTTTTCAAGTTTTTCAACTCTGACCCACATTTAGAAAAACATAATATACAAAGACCCACTACATATATCTGCACACATGTCTACATAAAACCTAAGAACAAAAATTTCACAATTTTTACCTATGCTTCATGTGATATAGTCTCTTTTGTAATGCAATTCTGATCTAATCTGTAGTCCATTAAAAAAGAATATGTGATGCCAGTTTTAATGGATAGAAACATAAAATTTAGAAAACACTATTCTAGTCTAATTTTCTCTTTTTATTGATTAAGAAAATAAAGCCAAAACCAAGAGGTACCTTTTGTCCAGGAAAAAAAAAGAGTTAATGAAAACACCAGTCTCCTATTAAGAGGTAACAGAAATTAAGCTCCAGGCCCTCAAGGAATTTATAGACTGGAATGTAAATAGGACAAACACAATTAAATATATTACATCATTAACAACCAACCCCCTTAAGACCAACTTATAACAAATAGAATCGCATATAAATACTTGGATTGCATTAATGAGAATAGTATGGATAGACTAAAAATCTGTATAAACAAAATATTTTAATTATATTCTAAAGGGGAAGAGAAAGATAAACTTTTTCAGAAAAGAGCCTTTTGGGAAGGTGGTGTTTTATGATAGCATTCTGCACGGTAAATAAATTTTACAGAACAATGAGGGTCAAAGTTGGAGTTTGTTAATTCACTGTGGCTATCTATATAAAGTACATTCTGCTCTTGTTCTAAGTCTCGTATCCCACAAAGATTCAACATAGTTTAGCACAGGGCATCAGTTCTCATAATAACACACTTTTAAATATTTCTAGTGACACAGACACCAGGATTCTGCCAGATGATCAGTAGAGACCATCTAAATGTTAAAAATCTTTACATTCAAGTGAAACCAGCAGAAAATAAGCTAGAAATCTTTCTAAATTTAGACACACATTTTCATTTCAGCTATGAAAATCTAAACAACCTTTTTGGTTCTTCTTGCTGTTTTCCCTTTTTTAAATAACTATGTTAGCCTATAGATAACAAGCAGCCTCATATGATCTTTGAATGTGGCAATTATGTCTTTTACATTGATTTACTGGCTCATTCGCCTTCTGAGCTTTTTAACTGTGGTGATTGGGGTAATTACAGAGCAGCCTCTCCTGTGTGAAGGCACAATTTGCAGGGCAAAAATGTTGTACAGAAGTAGGTATGGTGGCTGTCTAATTAGATTGCTTAATATTTATCAAAATGGCATTCTGTTTTGTTGTACTGTTGCTTGTCTCAGTGCTCTGAATATTCTTTGTTAATGTAATTATATGATTGGATTTTCTTTTGAACTTCATGAGACATTAATCAGAGTTAAACATTTAAGCTCGAAATATGATTTGCTGTTGTACATAAAATGTGCATTTTCTTCATCAGTGTTTTGTAGTTTAATTCTGAGATATTTACTCGGTGGATGTTTCTTGTGCTGTTCCCAGGAGCGTCTGTTTTTGATGCCGGGGCTCTAGCTGTACGTTCCATTGTGGACCTTATACGGCCTACCTTCTCGGGCAAGAGCAAATAAATAAATAAACTAAATAAGAGCTTATTATAAATGCTGTGAAGGAAATGAATGAGAAGATGTGGTAATCAATCAGCAGAAGCCTTTCTTAGAAAGTAACGTTTTAGCTACAAATTGAAGTGCGACCCTGGAAGGTCCCAACTAATAAAAGAGCTTGAAGGAAGCCATAGTGATTGCATGGGGTCAGGAGAGATCTGGGCTTCTTAGATTAACACAAGAGCGATGTTGATGAGAAGGCGATGAATGAAGGGCAAGGAAGAATGAATGGAGGAATTAGGTAAGCTGGCACGGGAGACAGTGAGCGGTCTCTATAGATAACGTGAGGGGTTTGAATTTTATGCTGAAAGCAATAACACTATCAGATTTTTTTGAGCACTTAATAGACACCAGGAACTGTGTTAAGTGTTTCATGGGTGTATCTCATTTGCTTACAACAGCATCCTTGTGAAATAGGGGGTAATATTTATGCTTTATATATAACAAAGCAAGATTAAAAGAGATTAGTAATTTACCAATATAACAACAGCTAGTAGGAGGAGAAATCTCTTCAAATCAGATTCTAGAGTTTAGGTGTTCTATTTAAGTTTTTTAAATACATATCACATGTCTCCATATTCATTTTAGTGTGTTATTTGGTCTTTTTCTTAATTATTTCTAGGAATTTTTTATGTATTTATTCATTAAAACACCAGTCAACTATGTCATTTATAATAAAAGTTACCTACATAATTTATCTTAGAAATAGATAAACTAACTCTAAAATTTAAATAGAAAACAAACAAGCAAAAACTAGGAAAATTATTAAAATATAAAAATTGTTAAAATATAAGAATAACTGCAATTCTAGCCTTACCAGATATTAAAACATGAAGCAACAAACAAGAACCCAGAATATACTTCAACACACAAGGACTAATTTCTCTTCTGTGTGTGTGTGTGTGTTTTGGGGTTTTTGGGGGGAGTTTTTTGGTTGGTTTTTTTTTTTTTTTAATGCCCAAATTATCAGCCTGGTCAAGTAAGAACCCTCTTCAAGTTTCTGTGTCCTTTTAAAACCACCCCAGGCATTTTTTTTTTAAATAATATATCCTTATGACTTGGCAACAAGATGTCCCAGGCTCATTTAGACTTTTCCCTGCTGCAGCACTTGGAATCAGTTACTCTCCAGACGCTCATTTTCTGTAACGGAGAAGTACTGGAGACCAAAACGTGGGCATTAGCGCTGCATGTCAAATCGCACGTGTGGTGGTAGGCTGGTGCATGAGGCTGCACCAGGCCTCTTTAATAACAAACTAGACAAGAAATGCCTTTTTTAAGTTCACAAGTTCACAGCGGTTTATTTCCTCTATATCACATCTTTCTAACAATAGAAATAATGGTCAACATTTATGTAACTCCTACTATAGCTAGGCACTGTTTTGCCCTTCCATGTACTCATTCCATCATCACAAACATCCTATAAGGCATGGCTTGTGTGTGCGCGCGCACATGCGCACCTACAGAGGAACTTTAGGCACAGAGCTGCTGAATAACTCGCTCAAGGTTAAATAGTCATTAAATGGCAGAGACAGGATTCAAACTCATGCATTTGTCCATATTCTTACTTGAGGAACATGAATGGATAATAAAGACTCCTATGGAAAAATGTTTCCAAGTTCCCTGGTTGATTTTAGGCAGATGTTTGGGAAGGAGGCAGACCATGTATCAGCCTAGGCAAGTTCTAACAGTCCTCTTCTCTGGATATCAAATAATTGTTTGCTATACTCTATGTGACCTAATTATCATCCCAGCTTCCTAAACAGCAACCTATAACCCTGAGGAACTATATTCTGGCAGTTGCCAGGGGAGAAGAAAAATTCCTTGATTACTGTAGGTCACAGTGACCTTGCAAGAAATCCACAGAGGTTTACCTTGTTTTTGGAGAGGTTTCTTCAGATAGAACTAATTCACTGTTCCCACTGAGAGACATGATAAGGAATGAAACAATGTAAAAAAAAGAGAGACTATTTCTTTGTAGGTCTTTAATCTTTTTATAGAAAAGATAATTTATATGAAAGGCCCTGATCAACTGAGTAAGCTTTATTATCATCATTGATTTCCAACCTCTAATCTCTACTCAGTTCACTGGGAGCTCTTAGCCAACAGTCCTGCCACTATCATTTTTAATGTGTTTTTATTTACTTCTTTGCTCCTAAGGCTAACTTTTCCATTGTTATTGTATTGCAATTTTAACACCCACTTGCCTGTTTTTCTCCAGTATCTAACAAAGACAGTTAAACTATTAGTTAAAAAGTGAAATAGTGAAATAGGGAGAGTCCAACAGATTATCCATCTTGTAAGTGTGGGGCCACTAGATCAGCCATCTCAAGATACTCAGGCTGGATCTGTGACTAAGTGAAAGAAGTACGTGAATGGTTGGGGATTTCTGAGTTGGTTTACTGGACCAGGAGGCTCAATTATCATGTGAGGTCCAGAAGCAGGTACCAGGAGCTATTCACACAGCACAGAACCCAGCAATGGAAAAGGCAGAAAACTAAGAGCATGCATGTGGACCCAGACATTGACCGGGGCTGGGGGTTACCCTGTCCTGAGGTGTTATGTTTAGATTATCTAGTTCTATCCATGAACAACATATTCACGCAAACTTAGAATTATTGATTCCTGTTTTGCTGTAGAAAACATCAGTTCTGTATGAAGAACTACAAAGGTATATGCATATGTAAGTCTATGTACACACACATATTATTCATATAGAAATGAAAATAATTGGTTTTGTACAAAATACTTTCCATAAATTTGGTTATGTATAATAACATATGTAAACTATGTATTTAATTCTAGGGTAACACACTTGTAAAGTGAAGTTCTAATTTATGTGACAGAATAGGCATTACAATCTTATATGTGGCAGCTATGTTTTAAAAAAAATACTTCCTCACTAAGCTAATAATAGGTTTGAGTTTTAATACATAATCATAAATTTTTAGCACTGGTCATCAAAGCATGTGATGTAACTTTTTCCTGTCTTTTACTTTTGCAATAAGGCTTTTTCTTAAGTTGCTCTCTGCCATTTAAAATGGTTGCATTCAGGTTCTAGCAATAATGGTAGAGGTTTGAGTTATTATAAACTTTGAATATCAATTCCTCCCCTTCTGTGACAGTTCTACCACTAGGGAAGTCAGGCTTGCAATGTCTAATTACTGCAGCGTTTTGATATCCCCAGCTATAATATCGGCAGAAATTTAAGCCATGGTAGAATTCATTGGTGACACCGTTGTAACTAAAAAGCACAGAATCTGTTTTCAAGCTTGTTTGGGATGGCGTCAAGTACTGGGTGATGTCAAATAGTCTTGCTGTAAGTTCAGAAGTGCCTTGGATGATTCTAATATGAAATGCTAATTATTTGCACTAGAATGTAAATAAGGTGGCACAAAGTCTTATTTGCAGTGACTAATGAAAGCTGTTGTACTGTAATCAGTGAGATACAGAGCAACAGGGCAATTCATTAGGAAAACCACAGCTGACAAGGAGTTAATGTGTGCCATTCTGGACCTTTTCTCTTGCCTCTGTTTGCTTCTATTACTCCTCATAGATAATAATAAGTCCCGTATGGAAAACACGTAACAAGGATAAGAAGAAGCTAGCAGCTAAATTTTGCAAAGCTATGCCAAATATCTGCAGACTGTAAGTCTTCCTTAGCTTTTCTTTGCCTATGAAAAACAACTGCCATATTAGGCTGATTGGAAAAATAGTGATTTTCTAGTCAGCAAATTGCTAGTCGGAGAATTTTTCATCTTATTTCTCTAGACTTGAGCAAAACTTAACTATGCTGCAAATTATTTTATTTTCCAGATATATATTACATTTCAAAATTCAGCCACATTTTCACTTCTCATGCTTTACCAGTAGAACACTTTTAACAAATAAAAACACTAAATTGCTTGGTCCTGCTCTCTTCTCTGTGTTACAGAGCAAGGCCTGGTAAATGAAAGTTGAAACCCTAGAATAGCTTTTCTGCTCTGGGGCATCATTCATCTCTGCAGCAATTGTGCAGGATACTATGCTGTTCTAAAACCTGTGTAGTGAAATTTCTAATTTAGGTGATTATTAAGGGAAACATAGTAATTATTTTTTATTCCCCACAGAAGGAAAAATTAAGAAGGTGATTTCTATTGTGTTGTAAATTTTAGAATCATATCTTTCATTAACTACACATGACTTCCACAGAAGAAAGGCAGCTCATTTGAATCCAATATTTTATAGCCATCTTTTATTTAAAAGATTTGAGGTAGTTTGTGTATTTAATGGGTGGAAAAGAAGCTGGAAAGCCAATACTGCGATTTATTTTTGAGCTTCCTGACAGCCAGACATAGACAAGGAAGCATAGTTGTTTACTGAGTGTTAAACTTGAGCTGTATCTCCTGAGCAAGAAGATCCTTGAATCTAGATGCAGGGAGACAAAACCCAGGAAATTCAAACAGTCTGAGGCCAGTTAAGAGTTTCCTTTACTCTTTATTCCACATTATGAAAACGCCATGAATTACCCACATTTAGATCTTTCCTTCTGTCTCAAGTGGGTATGTTAGATCCTCAGCCCATGTCAGGCCCCTCGGCAGCTGTGGAGTAAGATCGCTCTTCAGTGGAGGTGCATGCAAGGGTTTCTCCACAGCTGGCATCATCAGATAAAACATCGGGTTCTCAGTCAGTTAAATCTGATTTCCAGATAAGCAATCAATACTTTTTTAATCTTGGTAAGTCCCATAAATACTTTTTTAAATATAAATGCCCCAAATATTGTATGGGACATTCGTATACTTAAAAATTATCCATTATTTATCTTAATTCAAACTTAAGTAAGTATCCTCATTTTTTACTTTGTTTTGCTGAATCTGAGAGCCTTACCCACAGTCTGCAGCTAAATCTCATGCACTGTAATAAGGGACTGTCGTTTTATTACAAAAATGGGAGGGCCACAGTGACAGCCAATCTTAGTCATTTTTTTTTTCTTCTAACATTTATTAAGACATTTTTGGGGATAGACTATGATTTTCAGGCAAAGAGAGACTTAACAAAATAATCTTTAGACAGTACATAGTACTCCCCCCTCCAAAAAAGGAAACTTTTATCAAGAGACTTGAATATTTCAGAGAAGGTATGGATTGGTGGGGAAAGCCCCCCTCCATATATACACAGTATAGTTAAATTAAATTACCAATTAAAATAGCCAGAGACGTGGCATCTTATGGTAAGTCAACAGACGACGTGGCAGGAGTGGATGTAGCATATCTCAGAACTCCATCACCTCCGGGAACTAATGGGGGCCTGCGGCTCTCAGGCCCCGTTCCCACAAAGGAGAGTCTCTCAGACTTTGAGAAGTTGAGTTCCTACTGCACTTCCTGTTCTCTTATCCTTGAGGAGTTTTAAATCTTGGATATTATTCTGGAGGTACTTATATTAGCAACATGGACACTTCGAGTCAAGGGAATATTTTAAGCATTGTCCACTCCTGGTCCTTGAGCGTATCTCAGTGTCACCAAGACCACATTTTTGTTTTGAGTGAGGGAAAGCAGAGTTAGCAGCCATCCATCCCTGAACATTCTTTTGCGGTGCTGAATTCCCTGTAGACCTTTAAACCCTGCATTGTCCTTCTTCACTGTTGCAAGTTGGAAATCCATTTATTGGACAGGGTACATCTGCATGGCATATGTATAGATGGGGATTTAGCGGCAAAAACCAGAATCAAGTTAAAGCAGAAAAGTAATGGCATATCAAATGGATTATAGTATTATGGGGAGGACTGAAGAAATGATCTGAATTGACCTTTGATGACCAATATCAATACCCATAACCGGGCCACCAAGGCAGTTGCTCTCTCCTCTACGAGCTTCAGCTACTGGTGCCAGAACCTTACTGCCACTCACTGACAGGAAGTTCCCATGGTCAGGAAACTACCAGCATTGCTGCCAGCTACAGAACTGTGCAGCACCTGCTACGGTCTGAACCAGCATGACAGATACCTTGTCCTACCTTTCCTCGCCCACAGAGCTAGTGATCAGATATTGGGAACTCTGCTGATGGTATAAGAGATGGCCGATGCTTCTAAAGTTACTCCGGTGAGCAAAACCAGCAAAAATGGCCTCCATTTCACACCGAACTTCCTAACCTTGAGCAATTTGGTCACTGGCCAGACCAAGTCACATCTAAACTGCAAGATTTTGATGTGGTTTTTAGCTTCCAGCCTGTTTAATACTCTAGTAGGTGGTTAAAAGGGACACTGACTGTCAGTCTACCACAACCAGGACACACAACCTTGTTTACAAGTAACAGTCCCATCTTATTAATCCGTCTTCCCCATACAAATGAGAAAAATCAACGAAGACCATGTCATAAAGATCTCAGGTGCCTTTTGGAAAATACTTCTGACTACCTTCTTTAAGGTGGATCATTACTATTTCCATTTATAAGGTCATATACAATTCTTGAACTGTGGCAAAATTGTTTTTTCTGGTCTTAAATTCCTAAGGGCTTTGAACACAGAATTTTTGTCAAGTACAGTTAGATGTCTTTTGGACAATGTTTTAACAAGTTTTTCTTTTTTTTTTTAATGAAATATAAAAGCAATTTTTATAGTTGTATATTTTGTGTTGATTTTGCTGTCAGGTGGAAACCAACTCCCGGAAGGACACAGGCAGCTAGTACCACTCTGGCCATTCATTTGATGGCTCTCAGAAGCTGATTTCAGATCTACCTTGATTGATTCTGCTTTGCAAGTCACCTGATGGGACTGGAAATTCTTGCCCTCTTTCAGCTACCATTATGGCTTGATTGATGCCAAATGGGGCTGCTCAAATCCACCCATGTTTTTTTTGTTTATGGTACAGCCATCTTTCCCACTGTCATTACCATTATTTTGTCAGATGGACACAAGTGAAAAGGTTCATAAGTTAACAGTGAGAGGCAGAGAGGGGAGAATTAGTGATCGAACAGAAACATTTAGAGGGCTATTCCACCCATTTTGTTTTTCTTCAGACTTTCATTTTGTGGGACACAGAGAAACCCACATCATCAATTCATCTAGTTCTTACACAGATGTAGAAATGTTGACAAATAACTTTAAAACAAACATGACTTAACAGCTTGAGTACTGAAGTATGGTTCTTCCTTTTATATTACTTGAGGAACCATAGTTGTATAAAAATCACAGCGCAATAAATGCAGTATAAATCATCTTTATTTATCAAAATAACATTTGTTACCAAGACATGAAAAATGAAACTGACAAAGTAAGTCACACATTCCTATCAATCTTTTAAGTTTCCTGGATTTGCTCAGTGAAAAGGCCTTACATACTTGCAAATTCTAGTTGAGCTATTCTAATCAGATTTTCATAGAAGCTAGTCATAATTGTTAACAATTCCTTTTGGGAAGATGAGTGCTTTTTTTTTATAGAACAACAAAAAGATGCCATATAGTGCAAATGTATAGTTTTTCAGTATGAAAATTTAGCCAAGTACATATTTAGTAAATTGAATTCTTTTGGATTGCTTTAATAGAATGAAAATATTTTAAAAAATAAAAATCATGGGAATTAGGGCAAAGTTCCTACTATACTTTAATAGCAATTTTACACCGTACCCCACATAAATACCTTTTTAACTTTCATTTGAGAGTATTACATACACTAGTCAGTCAGTGAATACTTGAAGAGGAAAATGAGTTACTGAGGCAGATAAATAAATGGGCTTATAATGTTTGCTTACCAGCTTAAATAACTACCAATAACTGTGTTCAGCTAAGCTTCTACTACAAAATTATAATCTTTTTCCTCTGTGTTTGTCTAAAGTCTTCCTCATACATTCAGTTTTTATAGATAACTGTCAGGCACATACAGAGGTGAGCACTTGCAATGGTGATGTATTTTATTGCATTTAATTTGTTCAGCCAGCATTTTCAAGCCCCAGCCACATGCAGAATCCTGAACTAGTTGCTGTTGTTACAAAGGTGAACACAGTGGTCCCTGTCCCGATGTTCTTCAGAGCTTTGCAGAAGAAACGATTGAGGTTTATTTCACATTGCCCATATTTATTAAAGTATCTGGCATGCAGATTTTTATGAACTTTTTTAATAGAATAAACCTAAATGTTTTCATAAACAATAACAATTTCTAATGTTTCAGACATGGTATTTCATTAATTTTTTAGTATTTTAAAATTAATTTTAATTTAATTTTGACTAGTACATTCACATGGTTCAACTTGATCTTAGCCAAAAGGCCAAAACGTGATCACATGGCTCAAACTGAGATTTTTTCCAAAAGAAAATACGATGAAAAACCTGTTTCTTCCCCTTATCTTCCAAATGAGCCAGTTCCCCCATCCCCAGAAAAAAAGAAAAAGCATATTGGTTAGTATTAGATTCAAGTGCATATAAAAGAAAACTAAAATATCATTTAAACAGAGGAATTCAAGGATATCAGTCTGATGCTTGCTTGGAAGTTTCACAGTGTCATCGGAGAGTTGGACTCCTGTTGTTTTTCCTTGCAGTTTTATAACTTTATTTGACAATCATGGATTAGATGGATGGATTAGTTCTTATCCACACTGACTGTAGATTTTTGAAGGTGGTAACAGGTACATAGGTAACCAATACAGAGAGTTTATTTGGTGAATCATCATCTTATCACATTTTCTGGGCAACCACATATGGACAGAGTATGGGACCACCCTATTCCTTTGGTCCAGACAGCTTTGTTGAGCCGGGCGTCAATGGGCACACCTGGAGTTTCCATCTCCTTCATGGCACATCGTCAATCTCTGAGTGCCTGAAGGGTATGAAGCTCACTCCTTGAAGCCCATTCCATAGATGTGCTTGTGAATGTTGATGGTTCCTTCTCAAGTCCCCACCTCTTTGATGGCATTCGTTCTTCCCGCCACCCTTCTTTGTGGGGGCCATCGTGCTGGACCCAGGTTGCAAAGGACGAACAGAAGGGCCTCTCTCCTATCCTTGTGCTTCCTCCCATCTTTATCCTTTAGCTTCTAATCTCAGGGTTGCCTGTTGGTCCAATTTGGCTACTGGAGCATCACCTGTCATTTCTATATTCCAGGGAGGAGAAAGAAACTCAATATGAGCCCAAAAGCATGGCTCTATAAAGAACTTTTCCCAACACAAGGAAGAGGAGATGTGGAAAGATACTAGACGCTACCATTCAGCTTTGGAAACTTGCTCGTGGTGATCTCTTTGGTGCCTAGTGTCATCTTAACAGGACATCACATTAAGCTCATTTGTTAAGCACTTCACATTTAGTAACTATGAGTAGGACTAGGTAATCTGTTTTATTTAGGCCAGTAACACTTCGGTGTTTATAATTTGTAATGCTTCTCCTTGAATAAAACACTATTACTGTTTCTAAAATTTGAAAGAACTATCAGTTGCTAAACAGATTTGATTTTCTTCTTGAGCTATTCAAATAGATTTCAGAACAAGGGGAATTTAGTTTTGTAATTATAAGGACATCCCATAGTACCTTCTGTAAAGGTTTAGAACCTTATTAGGGTGGTTTATGTTCTGTGATATTCTTTTTAAACGGAGGAAAGTTAGTGTGAGTTTTTTTCCTCAGCACAGGCAGCATGGTGTCAAGAAGGTTGCCAATGGCATGACCTTGGCCTTTAAATCTATTTCCTTACTGTAAAACTGGAATAATGATTCCAACCTTGAAAAGCTGTTATGAGTCTGAAAATGAATTTATATGTAAAAGAACCTGGCTTAGCGCCTATTATATACCAGTACAGTAACTAGTTGTTTTCCTTTTTATAGTTAAAATTTCATATAGTGTGTTTAGTGCTCCATAGAGATAAAAAGTTCACTATGATTATTGACATATGGGATTATTTTAATAATTGCCTTGAGGTTTACATGAATGACTGGATTTCATTCTATCTAGTAAGGACCCTCAAACCTCAAAATTATGTCTGCTAATGATATGTTTTCCTCATCTCCTTTAAGCAGATGACCTTTGCAGAAAATTTTATCTTCATAAGGTTTCTTTAGAACCCTCAATAATATAATGCTGCAGAACAAATGCATTAAACAAATATTTGATCGCCTACCATGTTTTGGGAACTTTGCTAAGCAGATAATATGTGACTTCCTCTTGAGGTAAATACTGAATAACTCTTTAAGGGCAGAGAAAAATGAGGTGCTCTCATTAATGTCTAGATAATTGGTGGTTATATAATAAATGGTAACAAATGTTGGATGACTGAAAGAAAGGAAGATAACTATAGGCCCCATGTAGATATATAAAGTGGGGAAATAGGGTATATCTTACTTGCTGGCATATAATAAGCTTCTCACTTTATAAGAAGTTCTGGTTAAAAGATAAAACTTGTTTCAGCATTTCTCCTTGTTTGTCTCCTGGCATTTTTATTGTACTCGGGGGAGGAAAAGTTGATTGGAGGGTTTGTCTGTCTGTTTGTTTGTTTTGGATGGATATTTTTATTCACCAAAACAATTGTCTTATAGAATTGAGCTGTATGTTACATGCTAGAAAACGGAATTGCATGTTCTCCATATTCCCAGACAGCTCCCTGAGGGTAGTCCCCTGTCCTTCAGCTACCTCAAAAAGTAGAAGTGCTGTTTCTTGATAAGTGAGATAATAAATATACCTCTTGTTTTAGGCACTTTAATAAGTAACCTGTCACTTGAAGTTGGAGCATCCTAACTTCCATGAGTGAGGATGGGGTATCTTATTAGAAAAAAAGGGACAAGAATAAAAGTAAATATGTAGAAAAAAGTTTCAGATCTTAAAATTTGTTTTCCTGTAAGTAAAACTTATTTCCAGTTTTTATTAAGGGCGCAACAATGTCTTCAAAGGTTTGGACTCTTTAACCCCCTCTTCGCTCTCTGTGGCTGTTGTTCTTCAGCTCTGACTAAGGCTGGCAAGGGAACTGGCGTCACGCCTACGCACAGCCATGTCCAAAGACAGTGGGCCCTCTTCTCGGAGGCTGTGTTTACAGGAAGCGAAATCCTTTTCAGGAATCCCTGAACAGACTTTTTAAAGACTTAGTGGCCAGAACTAGGTCCCAAGGCCATGCAGGCAGTTGGCTCTGTCATCAAAAAAGCCTTCCACAGCTCCCCAAATGCTCTCCCTTCTTCAAGGCTTAAGACACGTGGGTTCTTACACTGCCACTGAGCTTTTCTACCCAAAACACAGATCTCATCAGATCATTCCACTGCTTAAAGATTAATAGTGGCTTCTCTTTGCATACTGAATAAACTCTACCCCCCATCTCTTCCGCATCCCAGAACCCTCTGCACGATGCAGACATAATGTCAGTCCCTGAAGGAGGGTGGCTGGATTCTAGTTCTATTAATTGTGAAATGTTTATAAATGCATCTCCAATCATATATTGAGGTTGTCTTCAGTTTTAAGAAAAGCAGATCTTCAGGTTAAGGCAGATGATGTATTATGTCAGCAGTATTAATTAATTAAGCAAATATTTATTGTACATTTATGGGATTAAACAAAACAAACAGTGTTGTCTTCAAGGAGCCTATAGTATAAAAACAAAGACTTATAAACAAGAAATTGGTCATTGTGATACATGTTAAGAAAGTAGAGAGTGTCAAAAGACCCAGTCACAGGGGGACCAATCCTATCTGAAGGTGAGCTTCCCCAAAGAAGTGACGTTTTAAGGAAGGTCTGAGTAAGTCCGAGTGAGGTGCAGAAGGGGCGTGTGGGAGCCAGCTACGTGCAGAATGGATCAGGAAAGGCAAGGTAAGAGCGGGTCCATGCCAGTTAGGAGGAAATTGCGGTGATCCCCACGGAAGATGGTATTGGCTTGGACCAGGACTGGGGTAGGGAGGATAGACAGTCTAGAACGCGGTAAAGGATTGCACGGGGGGAATACATATCTGATTCTGGAGTTACCGACTGGAGCAGTTGGATGACCCTGCTGTTTCCTGAGAAAGGGATCACTGCTTGGTTAGAGAAAGAGGAGCCAGGAACGGTTTGAAAGAGCGTGTTGGCACGCTGTTCAGGACACTGCCATCGCCCAACGGTGCTGTGCCATCCTAATAATGTATCTTCTGTCTCTGCCTGTTTCTGTTGTCATTACCAGAAGATACAATTATTTTACCATTTTTGCTTATGTTTACACTGGTGTTCTTGACCTATGGCTCCAGTCCGTTGCCTTCTGTGCCCTTCTCTCTCTGTTTCATTGTCCCACAAGAGGAATTTACAAGGTGACTTAGGTAATATCCAGTATAGGATCTCCTACAGGGCAGTATCTCCTGGCAGTTGTCCGGTGAGTTGTCACCACTGCCATAGAACCCAAAGCGTGGCAACTTTTACTTACCCAATCATTCAACAATTTTTTTTTTATTATTAACTCCATGCCAAATGATATACTAGACCATGAAAAAGAATACATGGCTTGTGATTATTAAAATTTCTATCTAAATTCTGGTTTTTCCATTCATCAAATATATGAACATAGGCCAAAACTTATTAAGTTCTGTATGCCTTGATTTACCTCTCTATAAAATAGATACAGCAGTTCTGGCCAGGTTGTTCAGTTGGTTGTAGTGTCATCCCATGGACCAAAACACCAAAAGGATATGAGTTCAATCCCGGGTCAGGGCACATACCTAGGGTGTGGGTTAGATGCCTGATTGGGGAATGTATGAGAGGGAACCAATCAGTTTCTCTCTCTCTCTCTCTTCCTTCCCTCTCCCTCTCTTTCCCTCCCTCTTCACCTCCCTACCTCCCTTCCTCTCTCTCTAAAATCAATAAACATGTCCTCAGATGAGGATTTCTTTAAGAATACATTTAAAATAAACAAACGTGCCGAGTTGTTCTGAGGATGAAATGGAGGATTAAGTACAAGTAAAGGGATTAGCGTTTTCAAACCTGCCGAGAGTGGTGGAGGCTGTGAGAACCATGGAGGGTGTCGCTGAGGCCATGGGCACACTGTGGTAGGGCTGGCGGTCGTGGCGGAGAGTTTGGACCTTGACCGTTATGGGGGTGGTGATTGTAGATTACACGCACAAAAAACTGCTCTTGTCTGCTTTGCTTAGAAGGGCTATGGATAAGAAAGGCACTTGATTCAAGGACTGTCCAGTACAAAGGAGTTTTTAAATTTATTCGGACTCTATTGTTAGAAAACAAATCACTATACTCACTTAAACTCAGACCTTGAAGCGTACATTTTATGAGTTCAACACTGAATTATTTTCACAGTTCAAGAACACTGACAAAGTGACTTAAAAATGTACAATTATCTACCTATTTCAGAAACTTGATTTAGAGGGTGGAAAGTATGTATGAAAATGGAAAGAACAAGCCTCACTTGCATGTATGTTAAGAAGCAATTTAAAGTCTCACTTTTTGGCCGGGGTACATTCTAGTTGTTCGGTTACATCCTCTGAGCTTTTTTGTCTTTTTGACAGAACAAACTGATTTCAAAGTACAGCTCCGTTCTCTGGAATAAACCATGTTTGTTTTAAAATTTTCAGGCAGAATCCATAGCTGAGTGTGAATATTCTTTGTCTTATTTTTGTTATTTGTTCATTTGACTAGCTTTGGTGAAGAAAAAGTACTTTAGAAAAAAAGTAGTAGTAAACAAATCTGAAAAATTCAATGTAATTGTAAAAATAGCTAACATTTGTTAAGGTCTTAGTTTATATGTTGTGCACTAGCCTAAGGTATTTAGATATATTATCTCACTCAATAATCAACATAATCATGACATGGGAGCTGGTATTACCTTCATTTTACAGATGATGCATGCCCAGCTCAGATGAGAGAGAGCCAACATGCACAGCACATGTATTTAACTGCATTTTTAACTGAGCAAGCTCTATTATTTCTTTCTTGATAGTTTAGCAATAATCGGATAGGTAACAATTGAATTCAAATTCAATAGATGTTGGATTCTGTTTTTTTGAGAGTTGAATAATCATCTTATTAATACATCCCTAATGTACTCCCATATTTTAAATTGCATGCTTTTTTCACATTCCAGTTTGATTAGTATTTGTTGTCAATTTTAACTACCTTTAAATGTAGAAAGTACAATTGAAATAACAATTATTTTTTCTTTTACTTGAAATCTGTTATAAGAGGTTTTCAGATGATATACCGTGGTATTTTTTATTTATTTTTTTAATATAACTTTTCTACCTTAACTGTCATCAATCTGTTATTTTTCAAAAAGACCAGCCTAATAAAAGTAAATCATATTAAACTAATGAGTCTATGAAATTACAGACTTGCTCAAAAATAAAAGTTATTCATTAAAAATATAAAAGAGTACAAAAGATATATCACATTTAAAATCTTTTTATCAGGTTTTGTTTCTCATGAGTATATTCATTATTTCATAGATTTCAATGAATTTTTATGTGCCTGAAATAATGTATATACTCATGTGAAACAAAACATATATATTTGGAGACACAGAGAGAGAATGAGAATATATTGTTACGGAAGATTAGGTGATTTTTCAGTTTCTTCATTTTTGTATACTTTATACCTAGCAATTAAGAAAAATCATACATGTCCATAAAGGTGTTTTGAACAAAATTAATTTTTGATTGTTTACAACAAATAGTCTTTTAACCCAGAAGAAAAGCAGTGTTTTCATTTGGGGTTGAGGACAGGGCGAGGATTATAAAACAATACATCTTAAAATATTCAGAAAATGCATTCCAGAAACAGGTCAGGGCTATGCAGATATAACTTTTGGAATTATTAGTAGGTAAATAATATTTAAACAATGAGACTGGAGTAGATTGCTTTGGAAGTAAGTGTGCGTAGGAAAGAGAGGAGGATGTTCAAGGGCCAAGCCCCGGGACTTGCTAACGTTTAGGGTTCCAGAGGACACAGAGGACACATCAGAACACTGAGAAGTCAGCTGAGCAAGGCTGGTGTCCTGGGAGCCACAGAAAGCAAGTTTTAGGAAGAAGTCAGTGGCATCTCTGTCTAGTACGTCTGAGAGGTCAAGTAAGGTGAGGACTGAGGAATGACCATTGGATTTATCAGTGCGGAGGTGACTAGTGGCCTTGAGAAAAACCATATTTTGGGTGCAGTGGGGAGGTTACCTGATTGAAATGGTTTCTGGAGGGAATAAGATAAATCAGATACTAAGATAATAGATAACTCTTCCAAGGTAGTTTGCTGTAAAAGGAAGGAGAAAAATGGATTAGTACGTTGAGGAAGAACTGGAGTCAAGAAAAGGGCATTTGTTTTTAAGATGAGAGAACTCACATGTTTGTTTGCTAAAGAGAACAACTCAGGGACATGGGGGGAAATTGATGATGGTAGAAAACGGTGAGTGGATTTCTGGAGCCTTGCGCTGGGATGGGAGCTTGTGAGGTTCAGGAGGCAAGCGGGGAGCTGACCTGCTCAGAGCTTGGGCAGTTCGTCGGTAGGAACAGGAAGGAAGGTAGGGTACGTGGACCACAGTGAAAGGTGCCAGTCAGGGAATTTGTGGGGGTTCTTTTCTGACTGGTTTAGTAATTAATTTTCATTTCTTCTCTTCTAGTTGAAGACTTTTATAAAAAGGCTTTTTTTGAATTGTACTTTGTATTTAAACCACCTTCACAGAAATATTAAACCTTGATATAAAATGTATCATCAGCTCTTTTAAGAAATACCAGATTTTCTACTTCAATCCCTTTGATTCCAATTGGCTTTAATATGTTCACCTAATTTTAATTTTCCAAAGTCTTATTCTGCGATTTTCTTCCTGATATGTGGTAACTGTGAGGAAGTCCATTTTATTCTCTGAGCTTTCACATTTAACTTGAAGAAGACCTGTTTTCCAGATATTTAACCAATTTCTAAATTAACCAGGTGCCAGCCTACTGCATTTAATGTACCAAGTAATGATTACTGATTGCTGGTCAATCCATATTTTAATTGCTTTTCCCCTTAAGGTATTGTTTTCTTGGGGGTTCTGTGGTTCAATGTTTTGAGACCAGAAACCTTTTCAAATGCATTAAAATGTAAACTTGGAGCTTGGTAGAAGCACATTTAACTGGCTTTCCTACTAGGTTCTTATCACTTCTTTCATATAATGAATATGACTTCATTTTGTATTAAAGTCTGTTTTCTCAGAGAGGTGGATATAACCATTTTCTGAAATTATTGCCACAGTAACTACTAATATATAATTATAACTACTTCTTTGCATTTATATGTCAATTCTATTAACTCAAATTATTCCTATAGAAATATGTGTTGTTAATATGAAATATTAACATTTTTGGTGGTAGTTTCAATTTGAAGAACTCAGTTTAGCTATCTTTATTGTCAAAAAATGCTAACATAACTAAATTATCAATAGTGACCCAAAAATGACTAACAGGAAGAAAAGGAGAAGGAAAGAAAGGTGACCTCTCAGCAGCTACTTTATTTCTTATTAGTAGCAGATCTCTCATAATTGAACCTTATTTTGTTCAGGAATCTAGGTAACAAAAGAAATAGCCTCCTAAAATGGTGACTTATGGCTTATGGACACTTCTGAGTGTTTGTTTATTTTGGGCCTTCCAACTGTTTATAAATTAAAATATTACAACATTTTATGAAGTATATTAAGATTGACTTAATCGCCATTATTTACAGACAACTTTTGGTTTTAGAGTTCGTCTTTTATTTATATTATTAATGTTTCTCTTTT
The DNA here is from genome assembly GCF_021234165.1 of Pteronotus mesoamericanus. Classification (NCBI taxonomy): domain Eukaryota; kingdom Metazoa; phylum Chordata; class Mammalia; order Chiroptera; family Mormoopidae; genus Pteronotus; species Pteronotus mesoamericanus. The sequence goes on along the minus strand of NW_026555285.1, from coordinate 16,599,501 downwards.
CTTTCTTCCCTGCTTGATCTTTTAACTTGTAAACTGAAAATAGGAAAAGGTGGCTTTTTCCTTTCCTATTGATTATTACTTTATGTATTCTTAAGTTTAAGTCTGAGGGTGATTCTAGATTGTCAGATGTACAAAATATATACATTCCATGTATCTTCTTAAGTGGATCACAGCATTGTATGAGGATGCATTGTGGACTCAGTTCAGTATCACGAAACATGAAATAGAATTGTTATGAAAGACCTGCTTAATATTAACACAGGAAAGTGTTGCATTCTAAGCTATGAAATATATGCTTTGTGAAATCTAAATAATTTCATTTGCTATAACAATTCCTAAGTACTTTTCTGTAATCTTAATATGCTAGTTCTTCTAGCTATTCTTTAGGTCTTATCTTTAAACCAGCATTGTATAATCTGAAAATTACTTTTTTAACCACAGAACTAAAATAATAAAACAGAACACTGAAATACTTATTTCAGCAATATTTTCATTCCTAATTTTTAGTTTCTGGAAGTTGCCTTCAGAGCCAGCTTACCAACCACACAGAAAAAGGAGTCTCATTGACTTCAGGCATCCCTCATTGATCGGAATTGATTTTATGAGTCTTTTTTAATCAGACCTCACTCCAAAGGGCTTCTGATTGTTTTCTAAAGTCAAATCTACTTTCAAGGAGATTTTTTTTTTTTTTTTTTGCCACCATTGAAAACAAAAATGCCTCAGGCCCTGAAGGCACTTACTGAAAAAATGACAGATTTTTCTGAGCAGAATCAGAGGGGAGTCAAGGGAATAAGGATGTAATTTGCACAGAAAATTTGAAAGGAGGTTGTTATTATTTAGGGTCCTCATATATTTAAAATCCATTGTTGGTTTCTCATCATGTCAGGAAAGTACTTTTTTATCTCTCTTTTGCTAGTCTGCTTTTTGTGAATAAGAAATATATTGTATTCGCTTTTAAATGTCCAATTCTTAAGATACTATTTGGCACAGTAAGGGGCCAGTAAATGGTGGTTAAATAAATTTATTTCTTAGGTAGATAAATCAGTTTATCTTTACTTAAGAATCACTTTTATTTTTTTAATATTACAATGCATTTGCTATAAATTTTTTTTATTCTTTCCATATTTTTTGAGAACTGAGAAAGCAGATATGAAAAAATAGGCATCCCCCCCAGCCTTCCTGAAGGATACATTATACTGAAGAAAAAGATGATAAACTAAGTAAATAAAAAACATAGATAGCAAAGCGTTCTATGAAAAATAATAAAGCACTTCTGGGTGGGGATTGAGCAGGTAGCAGATCACCATCCCTTTCAGCAATAACTAGAATGCCAGTGAAAACACACAGGTCATCCGGAGGAAGTGACATTTGGGGAGAAGTCTGTCTTTCGCGGATCCCTGCAGCTGAGACGTATCCCTGAACCTGTGAGGTGATATCCGTCGCTACTAAGGCTGAAGGCTGGGAGTGTGGCCCCAGGAAGAGGTCGGTTACTTGGGAGCCGCGGAACCAGCTGGGTTTTTGGCAGTCGTGCGGGGCTGGAGTGGCCCGAAGGGAGGCAGGTGGGGTCCCCGCACAGAGTTGGTTTCCGCTTTATGACGTGGACTGCACTCCGAAGCTGCAGGCCACGAGGAGTTTCACAAGACTAAAAGTCTAAACAAAGCAAGTCTTATTGAGGGAATAACAACCTGCTCGGCAATCACTCAAAAATTCTAGAGGGCTACACCCTAGGAACTGGGGGCGAGTCAGCGTCTCCAGGGTCTTACTGAAAGTGCAGGGTAGCCCAAGGTCAGCTCAGTGTCTGCTGGATAAAGGTGCTCACTCTTAGGAGAGGAAAGGGTGAACCCACAATGCTATCTGGGGCATCCCAAGGTTTGTTCTTTTGTTCGTTTGTTTTGTTTTGTCTTGTTTTGGGGGGATATACATAATGTCAAGATTTCAGTAAAACGTTTCTAGGCATATCAAGAGATAGGACGTAGGAACACACACGAACACACACACACTCACTCTCTCTCTCTCTCTCTCTCTCTCTCTCTCTCTCTCTCTCTCTCTCTGGATATGCAGATGACCCAGACATTAGTTATTGGAAAAGGACTTTAACTGACATTGACATTTTAAACAAAACAAAGGAAGAATGGCCCAGGGACATGGAAAATGTTGTGGGGATTGACTGCGTGAGTGCGGGGATGGGCTGGGCGGGGAAAGGCAAAGGGGAAAAAATTGGGGCAACTGTCATAGAATAACAATAATAAAATAAGGAAAAGAAAAATAGAATAGATGAGAAGATGGAGTGTTTTACTAGAGAAATTAGAATTTATAGAAAGAATCAAATGGAAGTTTTAGAATTGACAAATGCAAAATATGAAATTAAATTGATAGCTAAAATAATGGTTAAAATGTCAATTTAGAAAAACAGAAAACAGGATTGGTGAACTGGAAGAAAATATCCAATCAGAAGCACAGAAAGCGGGGAAAAAGGAAACAGAAAAGTTTAATAAATATGAGGTGCCCAAAAAGATTTGACAGTGCTGTATAACAGACATATATCATAGCAGGATACATATGGAACTTAAATATTTGAAATTAATTTTAATATATTTTATTTAACCCAATGTATTCAAAGGATTTAATGTGAAAATATTAGCAATCAGATACTTTTATTTCTGTAAAGTTATTGAAATCACTGTGTGCTTTCCAATTCACCTCATCTTAATCTGGACCCTCCATTTCAAGTGATTCATAGTCACGTGGCTATGGCTACAATACTGGGTAGCTCATATTTACTTGTATGTAATTAGAAACCCAAAGGGAAGAGAGGAAAGGCGATAGAGAATGCTAAATACTGGTGGCAGGGGGCATGAGGAGCTATACAGTTCTAAATAAAGAAGTGAGGGGAGGCCTCGCCACAGGACATTTGAGGATAGACACAAAGGAGACGGGATAGGAAGTGAGCCTTGCAGATGGATGAGGAAGAGGGTTGAAGATTGAGTCCTGAGGCAGGAGTACACTGTTATTTATTTTTTTAATTAAATTTATTGGGGTAACATTAATAAGTTGTATGTAGGTTTCAGGTGCACATTTCTATGATACATCATCTGTATATTGCATTGTGTGCCCTCCACCCAAAGTCAGATCATTTCCCATCACCATATGTTTGTCCCACTTCATCCTTTACTGCTCTCCTTCCTCCCTCTCTCAGGAAACCACCATACTGTTGTATGTGTCTGTGAGTTTCTTTCTGACTTATTTCACTTAGCATGGTACTCTCAAAGTCCATCGGTATTGTCACAAATGGCAGTGTTTCGTCTTTTGTTAGGGCTGAGTAGTATTCCATTGCACCTTTGTACCACATCTTCTTTATCCAGTTATATATCAAAGGACACTTTGGTTGTTTCCATGTCTTGGCCACCATGAATAATGCTGCAATGAACATAGGGATGCATATATCATAATAGTGGGTGTACCAGCATGATTGAGGGTTCCTCCTTCTCCACACACTCTCCAATACATGTTATTACTTGTCTTGTTGATGAGCCATTTTAACAGGTGTGAACTGGTGTCTCATTGTAGTTTTGATTACATTTCCCTAATATCTAGTGAAGTTCAGCATCTTTTCTTCTATCTCTTGGCCGTTTGTATGTCTTCTTTGCAGAATTGTCTGTTCAGGTCCTCTGCCCATTTTTCAATTGGGTTGTTTGTTCATTTGGTGTTGAGGTGCATGAGTTATTTATATATTTTGAATATTAACCGCTTGTCGGAGCTGTCGTTTGCAAATTACAAACCAGTATCTTTGATGAATATAGACGTAAAAATCCTAGACAAAATACTAACAAATCAAATACAATACATTAAAAAATTAATACATCATCATTATCATTATCATCAAGTGGGGTTCATTTCATGAGCACAAGGATGGCTCCACATATACAAATGGATTGATATAATACACCACAATAACAAAATAAAGATAAAATGTGTATCTTCTTATCAATAGATACAGAAAAAAGATGTGATAAGAGACAACATCCATCTATGATTAAAACAATCAAATGGATATAGAAGAAAAGAACCTCAACATAATAGAAGCCATATAAGACAAACCCGCAGCTAATATCATACTCAGTGGTGAAAAACTGAAAGCTTTTCCTCTAAAATCAGGAAGACGACAAGGATGCCCATCAGCAGTTATTCGACACAGCGCTGGACGTCCTAGCCAGAGCAGTCAGGCAAGAGAAATAAAAGGCATCCAAACTGAGAATGAAGAAGTACAAGTGTCATGTTTCGCAGGTGGCATGATCCTAAAAACTCTACAGAAAAACTTAGAAACAATAAACAATACAATAAAGTTGTAAGATACAAAAATCAATGCCAGTATTTTTTAAAAACATCAAGGAGACTGGTGTGTTGGGGGCATTAACTGGGGTACTAGGAGGAGAGTAAGTCAGAGAAGCTAATGGGGACCATGTCCTGTAAAGCATAATAGACTTCTTGAAGTTTATCTAGAAATAAAGACTATAAATGTAATAATCCTAGACAAAATACTAACAAATTGGATACAATACATGTTTCATATGTTGGGGAGTGGGTAGTCTCAAGGCTTAAAAATTAGCTTTGGTTTTTAAACTGTTACTAATATTTTTTTAATCTTCCTGATAAAATCATGCCATGCCTTCTTATACATGTGCCACTAAATATATAGCGTGAAGAGTCATGGAAGGTGTGTGTTTGTTTTGAGGTTGGTTTGCAGTCCCTTGGGTAGAATCAAGCTCTAGTGGCACAGATTTTTTAAATAACAACTCTTCCACATCTAGCAAGAAAGCCAATACAATTAGTCATTTTCAAACGCCTTATAGTGCATTTTCTGTTTTAAAGATTTAAAATAACCACATTCAATTAGTGAACTAAGCATGGATTTTTAAAAATATATAAAGAGCTCCTTTTTTTTAGAGTATTATATGTTAGGAAATAGGAAGATATCTAGTTAGAAAGAAGGAATTTGCTCATCTGACAAATGAAGATTTTAAAAGTAAGGATGCCTGAGGGTTGTATATAGCCTACTTGCTCAAAGGTATGTAAAAAATGTAATTGCTATAACCAAATGGGAAAATAAATAGGAGTCTTCATTTTCTGAGGTTGGGTGATAGGATTAATTATGGTCAAAGATCTTTAAAAGGGAAAACAAACGGGAAGAAGAAAAGGTTGAAAAGTTTAAGGACTAGGTTTCTTTAGGAATTGATATTAACTCTCGGCTTACTTTTACAAATAACGGGGAGAAAGCCAGTACTTGGTCAAATATCAGGTTTTAGAGAATGCAAAGCTTTCTAGTAGGAAAGAGTCAATAAATTGGTGAGCATCCTCAGGGAAGATTCACGCAGCTCTGTGCAGGTGGGCAGGGGAGTACAGGGATATATTGCTGGTATGTTTGAAAATCCAGTGTATGTGTGTACGTGTATGACTTTAAAGCAGTGACTTTTTACGTTTTTGAAGGGCACCCCGATTTCTCTGAAAATCTGATTAAAGTTACGAAGCTGTCCCTAGGCAAAAGCTCATAATCCCCACAATACAGAGTCATATTTCAATGCAGTGGTCTTGAATTAGCTTAAAAAAACTGAGAAATAATTTTCCTTAGTCTATTCATTCAGTGAGTGAACAAATGTTTATTGAGCTTCAGTTATAAAGGTGGCCCTATATTAAGTACTTGAAACACATAGAGTCCAAAACAAACTTGGCATCTGACCTCACATAGCTTACAATTTGGGGCGGGAGATAGATAATCAAGCACTCGTGCTGTAATGAGAGGATTATTTCCTCCTTCACGCCAAAGTGCTGTGGAAGACTCTGGAGGGTCACCTAACTCAGACTATGGTGGGAACAGGGAGTTCAAAGATGTCTGTGAAGGGACATCTAATTGACACCCAATGGTTACCTTCAGTCAAAATTTTACCCCAAGAAGTCCAGACACAGGACTTTATTGTACATCTTTGGCAAACATTTAGTATCTGTAGATCTGATACACCTCAGGATAGATACAATGGAATGATGCAACTAATTGAAACAGAAGGACAAGAGAAACGTTTAAATGTAGGCTGTTTTGGGCCTGGGAGGCAAAGGCTGAGAGAGAGCACTATAAAATAGACAGGTGTGTATGAATATACACAGAAATATAAATTACATATTTTTTAACAGAAAGAGAGTCATTGTTGTGTTAAAAGACTTAACAAATCCTCTTTTAATAAAATAGCATATATATTCCTGAAACTTGATTTGGGTAACTTCCTTTACTAAGCAAATACATTTCTGTGCTCATCCTAAAGATGGTGCTGGAAGGAAAGATTAATGGAAATTAAGATTTTTGACAGATTTTAGAATGACAGAAGTACTAAAGTACTTCTATGTCACATTTAAGGTCAATTTAACCAGGGTAACCAAACAATCTTTATTAGTCAGGGTAATGAAGACTTACTGTCATATCAGACAAATCCTGGAATCTCATCAACTGAACTAAATATGGTTTTTTTTCCTCTCCTGTCTGTGGTCTGGTATGGGTCAGAGAACCTCTCCCCATTCTCTCTACATCCTGTGGAAGACCACAGTCCCTGCTGAAGGGAAAGAGGCATGGAAGAGACACTTTGCCTCTTAACTGCCTCTTTCCAGCAGTGACAGCCACTCACGTGCAGAGGCCAGAGATACTCATAGGGCTCCAACATAATCACAGAGCAGTCCAGGAAATGTAGGGAGCCACGTGAAATATTTGGTGAGCAGGGTGTCTGCCACAGCCTCCAACATCTCATTCTTTGGGGATGCTTCCCAGCACAAATATCACATGGCCTAAACAAAGGAATTTGGTGTGCACTTTTTTCCATGGTTCTCCAAAAAAAGTTCCCACCACAGAAATATCTGGCTACTATCACTAAGATTTCCGGTTGAGTGATTGCTGAATAAAAGGTAGAGAGCCATGCTATAATTAGAATTGCTGTTTCCTCCCCTCTATCCTTCCTGAGGATAGAAATAATGAGCTAAGCAGGAAAATGGTGGTTCCACTCCACAACATAGAAGATGAAAGGAAGAGCAGATTTTTCTCTTTTGGAGAATATTAGTCTACAGTTAGACATCAGCAGCTAGGAAGGGGCGGGAGAAGGGGTGGAGGTGTGGAGAAGGTGGAAGAAGAGGAGGAAAGAAGGCGGCAGCATTCTATAGACAGAATCTGAGATCTGCAGCAAGTAAAGTGTTTAGCATAGAGGTGTAGTATTTGCAGCCAGAAGCCTAAGGGTGAAGCACCAGAGGCAGGGTGAGCTCTTTAGGGTGATGTGCCTACTCAAAGGTTGATAGAACAGTGTGAGGTTGGAGGAGTAGGAGGATTGTAAAAGAAGCAAAGGAGCAGTATGTGTTTAAGGGCAGCAAGGATGTACCAAGAAGTCTGAAAGAAAAAAGAAGGAAGAATAGCTCTTTTTGCCCATTTTAGAGATGAGGAAATCCAAGTGAGGCCATCATTCCAATTCTTTCCCACAGCCTGTGCAAGGTCACTTAGTGCCAGCCTTGTGCCCCGCTGGCCCAGCCCCCCCCCCCCCGCCCCTGCCCCGGCCAGGCTGTGCTTCCAAACACCAGACCATTTGAAGCCCCGGAGCCATGAGGAAATCCTGGAGAAAGTCCAACTACAAATTAAGATGGAGCGAATGAAATCACTTTCTAATAAAAACCTGGAATAAAGACGAGTCTCTGCTTAAAAGCATTTCTGAAAAATATGGGACACCAGGAAATAAATTAGAAAGTCCGTATTGAAATGATTGCTGGTGAATTGACATCTCATGTTTTTCTGGATCTCTTTAGGAAAAGCAATCTAGTCTCACCCTCTCTTGCGAGTTACTGGTACCGCCTCTTAACCGCCCTCCTTGCTTCTATCCTGTCCTCTTCTGGCCTACTCTACTCTACTCTGGATGTAGCGGCCAGGGTGAGAGCGTTCAAGGGGAGGTCAGATTAGATAGCACTTCTTAAAACCCTCCCATGGGATAAGAGCCCCACAAGGTCAAACCATCTGTCCACCTCATCTCTCTGTCCTCATTTCTGCTACTCCTGCCCTGGCTGTTCCAGATACCTTGCTATTCCTAGAACACATTAGTGTCTACTTGTTCTTTCTTCTTCCTGGAACATTTTTCCTTCCAAAATGTATGGTATGCATGCTCCCTCCACGTATTCCTGCAGACCTCTCTGCTCCATTTTCACTTTATCAGAGGGGCTTCTTCTGACCATCGTTCATTAAAAGAACAACCCCAACCCTCCGCCCATTTCCCCTGCCAATACGCTGACCACCCTCTGACGTGTGATGTGTTTACTTATCTCCTGTGAGCCGTCTCCTGCCTTCCCCGCAAAAGGCGAGCTCCGTGAGGCCAGGGCCTCCTCAGTTGTGCTGGCTTCTCCTCCAGAACAGAGTTTGACTCATTATAGGAGTTCAGTAACTAATTGTTAAACGAATGGTCACGAAATACGATGTTCCTTTGCAGTCATCTATATTTTATTTTTAATAAGAACATTTTAACATCAAAAAAAATGATATAATGTTAATTTTAAATTTGTAGAAAGTTAGCTTAAGGAAGCTTTTTTTATCCTTTTGCCTCAGTGAACAATTGCAAGCAGCTATTGGGAACAACTACACCATGCCATCTAATTCTCTTAGATCCATTCATCCTTGCCAAGAAGTATTTGTGTTATCGTAGGAAATAAACCACTTCAAGCTGATTTAAGGAAATAAGAATATTGCTTACTTCCTATTTTTAAGAAGACAGGAATATGATTTATTGTGCTATTTCTTTTGTCAAGATATGCAATTACAATACTTTTTCATGCACTAATTTAGCAACACTTGTTTTTTGTACTTTTTCTCCATGTATTTGTACACAGAGGTTTTGTAAAAGATAGATGAAAGGGATACTTGCTGGTGCTTTTTTACCTTTAGGATCAAGAAATATTATTTTCACATTCAAGTTCCTTTAGCAACTGCTGTGTTCTAAAGTTCTGATTTCCAGATATAGCAGCTTGTCATACAAGGTTTATTGTTAATTCTTTTATTTTTTTTCCCTTTGTATTTGTTTCAAGAGAGTAAAATAGTTTTGTGTTTCTTTGTTAGAAAAACATCATTTTAAGTTATTTTAAATCCCTGAGAAGAACAGTTTACCACAAGGAATCAGAGATGGCAGATGGGAAAAGACTTTAAAACCCCACATTAAGCTCAGAGTGAGATTGTAATCAGACAACCAATTATTTAATTTTCTTAATGATGCACTTTGTAAATGTCATTGCAATAACTGTGATAGGGAGAAAAATAATAAGAGCATGAAATGTATTGATAAGTATAAAAAGAAAGAAGACAGGTCTTAGAAAGGATGTTACCCCTATTTCAGTAGTTACGAAACAATTATTCTTTGTTTTATGCGCATTTGGGCATATGTACTTACTGAACTTTTCCTGCATGTGTAATTCTTGCCAGTACATAGCAGAGTTCTCCTTTCTTTGAGTACCAGATTTTAAAATATTAGTAAGAGGGGAAAAAGGAGCATTACTTCCTACAAACAAAATTTTATATAGAAGCAAGCATTGTTTACAAGCACAATTAACATCTTAGAATGAAAGCATATTCACTGCATCTAACTTCTTTCTTGGAAATATAAGACCATTAGCACAATGAACAAGTAATTGATAATTAGTTCGATGATTTCAAATTGTTTTTAAGCGTAATGAACACTAGTTGTTCTTCGCTTTCATCAATAGGTAGTCTTTATTCATAGCCTGTATAGACTTGAAAACCCAGCTCCCAGTCCTGGATTCTAGGTCGTTCTGAATATCACACGTGAGCCACAGTCTCTCAAGGGAGGAGGGATTCTAAGATCTGTCACACATTCACAGCCCTAAGCGGGCCACAGCTGCAGAGGGGAACCGTCTACCGGTAGCTATGGGTGACTGGTGGGTGTTCACACACTGTGTGTTGGTAGTGATATTTAAATAAAATATGTATGATATAGAACATATATTATATATTCATACTATATATGTTATATACAATATGTAATAAAATATATAATAATTATAGCTATTGCTACATGAGCCTCAATACCTTCTTTGAAAACCTTTTTTGGCCTCTTCCTATCTTATTGTCAGCATGTGTAGTAGGCATGTAGAGAAGGTACTGTTATTAATGTTTCATACTGGTATGTCTGAATTTTTATCTTTAGGTTATATAGCCTTCAGTATACCATATGCTAATTAAGTTCCTAGTCAAATGATTCAGAGGTTTGGAATGAGATAATCCTTGGGAATGTGATCCTTTAATTTATTTGAACAATTCAAAGTTTATCTTATAAGTAACTGGAAGTACAAGTTTACTTTGACTTCCTGTCTCAAAGTAAAACAAGTTCATCTCAATAAAATGAGAAGATTTTTTGGTTTCTGTATTAATCATTTACATAAAATCAGGAACTACTTATCACAGACAAATAGAAAAAAACACAAAGCACTGTAGAAAATTCAAGATAGCATTATAGAGATTACTGCATTCTAACAACTCTACTAGGATCTGAAAGCACTCCTAACAATGCATCAATTTTCACAGCCATTTAGCTGATTAGAAAACAAGTGTAAGCAGCGTAAAACCCACATTAAGTCCTGTCATCATCCTGCCTTTTGCTCAGTTATGGATTTGTTTGAAATAACTGTGAGATCTCCAATGATTGCATCGACATCACAGATTGTACTATAAATATTAATGAACCCATTGTAATGGGATTTATAGCACTATATGGCAGGTGTTTGTCCTTGTGTCATGGTAACAGGTTTGTGACGTAAAGGAATATGGCATTGTCTCTAAGAAATAACTCCACATGATCTCAAGTGGTAATTGGATCAACTGACAGGATTTCAAGTTGCCCTAAATTTTATATTCCAATACTGTGCCATTAATAACCACCTGTTACTTAATGTTCAAAAATCAATCCAAATGATAGGAAATCAATTAAGCTATTTCTAAAAAGTGATTATAAATTTAAATAATATGCCATTTTGATTTTTATTAGATTATCTTGATCATTCTCCTCCAAAAAGCATAAGGCCAAGTAACTGTCTCATTTGCGTAGAAACTGGTGAATGGGATTGGACACACTTAGACTGGAAATTATTTTGAATGGCAGACAAGAGCTGCATCCCTGCTTTTCTAGCTTCTTTAGTAAGGATTTAGTAATCTGTTGTTTCTTCTGTTTGGAAGATGAGACTGTATATCTTAGTTTCTGGTTTTTGTTTTATTTTTAAAGATAACCACACTGAGAGGTTTTGATGGTGGAACAAAGAATTTCTTTTTAAGACATTTTTTTTCATACTATTAGATTAGAAGAAATGGTACCAGTGCATATCTTTTTAATTGCTTGATTCAGTTTGACTTGTCATTCTTCTTTAGATAAGGGTCATTTTATTCCACTGCTTAATGTCCTTTTATTGGAATACTCTTATTCTGGTTAAAAGTTGACTACTCACTTCTGAAGTACATCCTTTAGTCTTCCGAATGGATGAATGCACATGTAAGTATTAAACCATGAATACACAACTGCATTGTGTATTGGCACTTCAGTTACTAGCAGATAATTTACCTAACTGTCGATTTTTCATCTTGGTCAGGAACTGTGCTATTATAGTTTTCTGATGCTTAGGAGAAGGGGCAAGTGGCAAGTTGATGGAGCTACTATTTATGTTTAGTGACTTTTAGAGGTGGAGTGCTGGCCTTTGTGCTTTGCACACGTTGCATTGTACATTTGGAGTGGAGGAGTCATTTGGACGTATTGCAACTGTGGTCCCTTTCGAACACACAGTTCTTGGAAGCAAGTTCCAGGAAAGGGCATATGGGGTTAGTATTGTTCTTGCTGGCTTTCCCCACCCAGCTCTTGCCATCACCCGTGTTTCAGTATTAAAGATGGGCAGGCATCACGGTGCATGTCTCTGAGGGAAAGACATTTATGCTCGCCCTCAAGTAGGTATTGGCTACACCCTATAGTATTTATTCTTGCCCCTTTTTCCCTCTAAAGGGGGTGCTTAATGGGACGGGCCACGTTCTATCTATGGGAATCCTGGTTTTCAAATCGAGACCACAGGCCAGTGATTCCTACAAAATATATTTGCTGGAAGCTGCAACAGTGGTTCCAAGTTAGAAAGATGATTAGTATATTTATTTTTATCAACTATAGCACTTTATGATGCTCATGGAAATATTCTTGGTAAATTATTCAGTCAAATAAATTTTACATGAGGGTTTTACTAACAAGTCTAAAAAATTATTTTCAACTTAATTCAGTCCGACAGATGGATTTTGTTCTCCAGGTGGTTGTGTATTCTTTGCTTGATAACCTATAATATTCGCCAGCACTCTTTGGAACCTGTGAATATTTATATTTTGTGGCCCACTCAATAATTAAGAAATCTGCATTCAGTACCAGATGTTTCAAATGACTAAACAGCTTTGTTTCATTCTAAAAATATAACATATTTTTTACTGTTTTTGTTTCTAATAACAATCAAGAATAAAGAAAGTATTTACTAAAGTCTTACATTCACCCAGAAGCTATGTTAAAGTTAATTTACTTTATTAAGCAGAAATGTTGGCATTCCAAGAGCATTACTTAACAGCTATAAAAATTAGCTGCTTTATAATGTTATCATTTACTTTTCTTCTTACATTATTAAAGTATCTAACTAAGAAACAAATTTAACTTTAGACTCTGAAAATATGTTTTCTTTTCAAAGATTTTCCAATTTTTCTTTTAAGAATCATTCTACAAATGAAGAATGACACAGCTTCCTTTCTAGTAAACTGTACCAAAATCAAAGTGATACCAACCTTATACACCTATTCTTGGAATAAACCCAACCTGGGAGGAGATTCGTGACTCCTGTAACAAATGAACCTTGCGTGTCCTGTGAGGGCTGGGGGTCAAATACAATTCTCTTGAGTTTTTTTCGAGTCTCCTTTTTGTTTTACCTTGATTAGTTACATTCCAGGAATTATTCTTAGTATTCTTGAGATTGATTATTGGTTATTAATACTGATTTCAAATCCAAAAACAATTTAATAGAATCTCATATCTGTGCCTTCTCTATAATGGTCAGCAAATTGAAGGTGGAGTATTTGGAAACTTTGGTTTATACACAGCACCATGAGAATAATTCAGGATCAAAAATAAAGTCACTTATTTGAAAAATCATATCTTGGAATATTACTAGAATTTTTTTATGATAAAGTTAGAATTTTATATACTAAACAGATTATTTCATAAATGTGTCCTTGAAAATTCACTTTTGGCATTACTTTTAAAATGAAGATTATAAAGATCATTTAAAATTCAGATTAGAAAATAAAATTTCCAATATAAATTATGGCTTCAAGTTCATCATGCAACTAAGAAACTCAAATTCATCGTGTGACTTTGTAACAATTTTCTTTGTCTTTTTATTAAAAAAAAACTTCACTGTTTTGAAGATCTCACTTTGCCTCATGAATTTTATACAAACTTTGTTAATGTTTTCTAAATTGGGGTCGTAAGCTATCTTCTGCAATTTGCTTTCCTGTTAGATTGCAATACTAGGATTCGGTATAGTCTCTACCAACAAAGCTACATAAAGACTTTAATTGTTTTTGTAAATAGGAGAGAAAGGTTTGCACTGATCATACCCTCCATCCTTTGGACTGTTGACATACTTGGAGAGTTCCATAGCAAGGATAGATGCATACCTGGCCATGCCCGGCTCTTGCTTAATGTCTTCTAGTGGCTTTCCTCGGTCCTTGGAATAAAATCTCACACTTCTCCACTCCCCGTGGAGCTACGCTTCCCTTTGGTCACTGCATTCTAACCACAGGAGCCCTCCACCCATGGGCTTCGTGCTGCTCCTTCTGCCTGAAGTGCTGTTCTCTCACCAAACCTGTCTTGCAAACAAACTCTTTCTGGTCTCAAATATTACTTCCTCACAGAACCTTTTCTACAACTGTCTTCCCGTTAAAACTTAAATCAAGTCCCTGGTTACACTTCATAATTGCATCCTTTATTTTTCCTTTTGCATTTACAAGTTATAATTACATATATGTTTGATTATTTGTTTAATGCCCACCTCTCCCAATAGCATCTAAGCTCTATGATTAAAGAAAGAGTTGAAGTCAGAGGAAAGACAATTTTATTATAATGAGTATTTCATACTTTTGACAGGTAAATTTGAACAAAATAATTCCCAGGGAATAACAGAGAGCTTGAAAACCATGAGATCAAGGACAGGCTGTGTGGTGTAATGCAGAAGGCACACAGCCTGGTGTCCATAGGCCTCGTTGAGTAAAAGAGCAAAGATGGCGGGGGGGGGGCAGGAATGCGTATATAGAAAGAACAGACCCTGACAATTCATCCAGGCCAAGTTTCTTGACCTCTCTTGGCTTCAGTTTCCTTGTCAGTAAAAGGAAAACTGAAGTTCTTTTACTACAACGTTGTCAACTTGAAAGCAGAATAGAGTGAGGCTCAGGCTCCAGTGTTCTTTGGTTTCCAGAAGATGGGTTATAGTCATGAGCTGTGCCAAGGATTTCAGACACAGACAAATAATGTAGAGCTTGGGGCGGGGGGCATACAAGTGGAAAGACTTCACCTAAGTGACCACTTCAGCTCCAAAATCACAATTACTTACTTACCATTCACGCTCTCTTTTTAGCTCCCTAGGTCTAAAACTCAGTACTCCTTTTCCTCGCTAGATTTCATGGATAAATTCTCAAGATTCAGAAAAATAGCTAAGACTTCAAGTACGAGAGCTGATATTCTTTTCTTAAAATAAGAAAAAAGAAAGAGAAAAAAAGCAACTAATAATTTATCAAAGCTATGAAGAATCTATACCAAGTAAGATTTGAAAAAAAAATTTCATTCTATTTTTAGTGTCAAAAGCATAGAACAGAGAATACCATCAACTACAGCTGTGGTTTTCTACATTCTAAATTCCCTACTTGGCTTTTTAAAATCCCTTTTAACTTGTCTTGAACTAAATGAAGTATTTTAGTCCCAATGTGTACATTGCATAAGCTTTACACCAAAGGGTCAGGAATATTTTTAACTAAAGTTTACAAGGATCAGTGGACTGTATCTTTTTGTTTATGTTACACATGAAAGAAATATGGTTTACTTAGTCCTTAACACCCTCAGTCAGCAAATAGTTTATGTACTTGAATATAAAATAGTTCCCCCTAAATGTAAAATGTACTTAAACACTCCTTTTTTTTCTTTCTGTTTGTCTAGGTTTGCTTCCTTCTTTTGCTTATGTTAGTAGTTCTACATGCATTAACTAGAATTGACCTGCATACAGGCTGAAATGTCAGACGAACTTTGACTCAGAGTTTTTCTGAAGCATGAGTTTACAGTGAGACAGTTTCTAGTAGTCAAAAAGATTATAGTTTTCATATAAAGCCCATTAATGTAACAGAAGCAAACATAAGGAAACAGTTGAAATATGCCAATTTTTACTTTGTGCTGATCCTTCACTATAACCGTTAAGACAGTAATTATCATGAGGCAGACTTCTGTAAGCTCAGCTTTTATATCATTTAGCAAAAAACTGGTGTCAGTTGATCATATGATGCATGGAGATAAAAGCAATACTAAAGAAATGAGTAAGGAGCAATTCCCATCTTTCATGCAGGACAGGGGCCTATATAACTTTCTTGATCTAGTCATCCTTCTTCCTTTGGAAAATCTAAGAAGATAAGTTAGTTTAAGATGCTCCAACATAGACTGATTTTGCTTATACACTAATTTTGATCCTTTCCTCATTAGTGCTTCCTCCAGCAATTACTTAAATGGTTTATGATTAAAAAGTATCTGGCAGTTCATAGCACAAGTCCTTCCCCCAAGATTTCTACTATTATTTCTTCAGACTCACCAGACCCTTTCATATCTGGTGTTTTGTATCTGCTCTTCCTCCTCCCTGAAGTGCTCTCCTCCCCATCCTTACTTAACGAGATGTACTCACTTGTCAAGACTCAACACAAATGCTACTTCCACAGTCAATCTTTTGGAGGCTAATTCCTCTGTCCAATTGGCTCCTGCAGCACTTTTTCCCCATAGCTATAATGTATTTGTTTCAATAATATGCCTGCTAGATATGAGTACCTCAGGGCCTGCCTTCTTCTTTGCATCCCCAGCCCTGGCACAGTGGTGGGTAGGTGCATAGTAGGCAATCCATTGTTGTTGCTTCAGTGCATAAATTAAGTAACCAATTACATGAAATGTCTGACAGACAGTCTTCTACTTTGAAACTAGTTGTATCCCCACAGTTAATTTTTAAATCAGTTGTTTTGGAACTCAAAGCAATTTCCCACAGAAACAATGTTATAAATGTTATAAAGGGTGGTTAAGTTACCAGCCCTCAAGAGTGTGTTTAAACCATAGTACCTTAAACACTATGCAGTTGTGATAAAAAAAAAAAAAAAGCAGAAAGCAACACCGTTACAAATGTGCGGTGCTTTCATCACATTAAGGAAATACAGTTCTTTTCTGTGTAGAAACTGCAGTCCAGCACAAATTACACCAATGGGCAGGCATAGCGTGGCCTAGCAACAAGAGCAGGGCCACTGAATGTGGGCCGAGCCCTGTAAGTCGCTCACTGTGCCTGAGTTGCTCTATCTGCCCCGGCTCCCTGCTTGGTATTTCTTGCCTACTCCCCCTGAAGAAGAAACAGGGTGATGTATGTAAGCACTCCCTGAAACACAGAGTACTATGCAAATGCAACGTGTGTCACAATGTAAAGTACCCACAGAAAATGAAACTGAATTATGAACATTTAATAGAGTAGGAAATAAGGTAGCAGAGTTGGGGATTATGTAAGATGTCCGACCCCCAAGGCCTAGAGGCTGGGTAAGCACCATGTCACCCTTCCTCCACCAGGAGCAGCTCTAGGATACGTGAGTTCATCTTTCTGGGCCTTAGTTTCTTCTCAGGCAAAGTGGCATTTAGATTAGATGACCCTCCAGTTCTTTTAATCTGAGTGTCTGTACTTAACATTATTAGGACAGAGTAGTAACTTTGGTGGGATCAAAAATGCCCTTGAGGGGAAATAAATATGGCCTAACTTTATTCAGTTTTCTCCTCTATGATTAGTCTCCATCAAGCACCACTTGCATATTTTATATCTTTACTGCTCGATAAGATTATTTTCCTTAGTCTGCTGAATATGCCCACCTTAAAACCAACTAGTTCCTAACATAAAAGTCTACATGGAATCTAACTTCTATAACATGGTGTCTTCATCCAAACTTGCAGAAAAGCAACGAAGAGGGATGATTCTCTCATGATACGCCTAAGAACTTCCCGTTGATTCTGGTGCGGTAGATACGTGCTCCAGCTAACTTTCTCATCAGATTTGATTCTCTCCTAAGAGCCAAGTTTACCGATGACTGCTCTGTTTTTTATTTTAGTACAACTCATTTTAGTCCCTTCATCTGTTTTTACCACACCAACTGACTTCCCAGTTTCCTAGCTCACCCCCCCCCCCCCCCCGCCCACCCCCTACCACCTTTCGTGTGGGAGGGGACAGAACGTGGCCAACAGGGTCTGCTGTCTTCCAAACCAAACGTGTGAGGCTCGACCCCTTCTCTCTGACACGCTGGAATGCCTTCCTCCTTAGGCTGACCGGCCCTCTTTGCTTTCTGCTCTATATTGAAACTTCCCTCAGAAAATGTGTGACCTCTGAGGAGTCTTTTCTAGAAGAAAAGAGAGAAGTTGGTAAATTCTTGGCATCTTTAACTTTCTCAAACTAGAGTCACATTTGTCTCTCCCTCAATCATTGCTTTCCTTCTGTGCCCACGGGCCAGCTGATAGGGACTAAGTGTGTAACCCCTTCTATGGAAACAGTTGTTACTGGGTCAAACTCCATCACAGAAACATTTTCTGCATGAAACTTCACCCCAGTTTGATACTTAAAATGATAGTATTAGAAGACCCACGTTTGTGTTTTCTTTGTGTGTTTATCTGCATGAGTGTCACTTGCCCTGAACCGTAACATCTACATCTGAGGGGTGGGTCTTTTGTAGCATTTTTAGATTTTTACCTTAGGTCAGGTTGGTTTCCTGTAAATTTATTCTGAATTATCTTAAGTCCTGTTGTTACTGCAAAGCCCAGCTGAGACTGTGCCATTGTGAAGCCCGCTTCACTTAAACTGTTTCCAGTTAGACCTCCCCCCTCTGCAATCCTGCCGCATTTACAGAGAGCACGGCTCCTTTGGCACCTCCATGACTTTAAAAACAAGCCCACAGGAGCTCTTCTTTTGTTCACGGGCCCTGTCAGACCAGCAGTGGCACCTTAAACTTCTTACTGGTATGTAGCTCTGCGGCTTATACATGGAGTTGCTCAATAAACATTTATTGATTCACTATTCAATTACATATTGACTTAAGGTGAAGTTTTCAACTGATCAAATTTTTTGACCTTTTCAGTTTTTTTTTTTTTTCTGAGTGTTTCTGACTACCTAGTTGCATTTTTACCCTCAATAGGTTATGTCTATAAAGAGAAATCTAGAGACATTTTTAATGTGTTTGGGGAAAGAAATTGAATTAAAATTTCAGATTTTAAAATTGCAGATGAATATGGTCTTAGTGATTAACTGTAGCAAACATATTTTCAAACAGTTTATCAAGCTGAGAATAAGGCAACAATAGAGCCATCCCTTGTGACCAGTTCAATGGCTCCCTTCAAAAATCGACATTTTAAAGTTTTTGTTTCCTTCTTTCTTTAATCTTTTAATGTTATGAATAATATTTAGTTGAGCTCCCCAAGCAACTTGGGGAAGAAAATCTTTGGTGTTGATTTTAGATAAAATAGGAGACATTTACTTTTGTGAATTTTAAGCTCAGAAGAATTTAACACAATCTTCTGTTCTCCAGGCTCTTGTGTCATTCAAAGATTTACGTTTTAGCACAGTGTGTTTTTGACCACAAGAAATCCCACAGAAACACCTCCATATGAAAGTTTTAGTTATGAATATCTATAGAATTTCATTATTCTTTTAATTACCATTTCAGCAATTCCCGATGGGTATTAATATATTAGGTTGTCCTGCCTGTCCATTATAGGCAGTTCTTAGGATAGTCATCCTATTGTTACACTACTTTGTAGTTCTTTATTTCTCTGAACTTTTTATTTTAGCTATATTTGCTTAGCAATCAAGTCAATTGTTTAAAAATTATTCTGCTTAATTACTCTCTGAGTATTTTAGACATATCATTTCAAAGCACTAAAAGATATCAGATTTTGTCCTGATTTTTTTCTCAAGGAGTTAAAACTGTATTTCACATATTTTGACTTAAATTTTGACTTCTTTTTCTTTCTTTAGATTTTAAAACTTGATTGACCTCAAAGTGCATTAATAGATCTGAAAATTCCTGTGTTCTTTAAAAAAATGTATTTGTTGCCCTTGCTGGTGTGGCTCAGTGAATTGAGCGCTGGCCTGCGACCCAAAGGGTTGCTGGTTCTATTCCCAGTCAGGGCACATGCCTGGGTTTTGGACCAGGTCCCTAGTAGGGGGCGCACAAAAGGCAACCACACATTGATGTTTCTCTCCCTCTCTTTCTCCCTCCCTTCCCCTCACTCTAAAAATAAATAAAATCTTTTAAAAAATGTATTTGCTGAGGACAAATCCTTGCATTAGATCCAAAGTTTTGTGAAATACAGTTCGCTATTATATGTTTTTTAAAGTCAAAACTAAGTTATTTCTGTTTGGTTTGAACATGTTGGCTGATTTTTAGACTTGAGTGAATTTCATTGCAAATTGCAGTTCGCTGTGACTCAGGCGCCCAGGAGCTGTCAGGACGGCTCGGCGCTCTAACGCTGGTGTCCTGCAGCTTCGACTGTGATCAGCAGATGCTGCAGTGTTACCGCGACTGTTTCCCTAACTGCTTCTGTCAAAAAGAAAACCCTTCCTGCTCCGAGGAGTCTGCTGCTTCTGATTAAATTCAGTATGCCTTCTTTTGCATAATTAATGTCCCATGATGATCTCTAACCTTTTGTTTTTAATATTGCCTCTTAGTCTAGACTCACTCTTTATGGGGCAGCTCAAAGTAAGAGCAGACAAAGGGAAGTGGGTGGTGCTTTTACACGAAGCCCTCAGCACCTCCATGCGCTGGCGTGGTTATTACTGTTTTATGTAGGTACATTGCTTGTCAAAGGTCATGGAAGGTTCTGGTCTTTGCGGTGTTTCTCACTGTGGTGCCACTGCTCTGTTCCACTTCTGAAGGCTGCTTCTGCAATGCCTTGGTGCACTCGGTTTTGCCTGAGGACATGTGATGATAGGATCTGCTTTGGAATGTGCTTACCCTGGGTGTGTAAACTGTGATAAACCTCGGGCACAAACCTGGTGAAAGGCTTCTTATTTTCTGCAAAACTTTATGTACCTCCAGCCCAGAGTAAATCAGACACTGTATTTGACACAACAAAGTCAATGTATACAAAGCAGAAGTGCAGCTAGAATAATGTCATTTTGTTCAATATCATTTTGTTACAATATTGATGAGAAGAAAAAAATTGATTTTCTGTTGAGGCCACTGTCTGTGGAGCTGGCACATTGTCTCATCTTTGTGGGTTTCCTGCGGGTTCTCCGATTTCCTCCCACATCCCAAAGCTGTGTACAGGAGGCAAGTGGGCGTGCCTGCGTTGTCCCAGTGGGAGTGACCGGGCCTCTGGGTGTGAGGGCGCCTCGCGCTGGAGGGGCGCCCTGGCTGGGCTGGGCGCCCGCCTTGCGCCGGGCTGCTGGGTGGGGCTCTGGCCAGCCCCGACCCTGAGCTGGAGTAAGTGGGTGGGAAAATCAGGATCGTGTTTTCATTCATTGTCTTTTAAATGTACGTATAGCTCACATTTATTTTATTGTTTAATATTAGAAGTGTTTGGAGACTTTATTTAAAGGTTTGGTAATGTTTTCTGTGGCCAGAAATATGCCAGAGGAACTTAACTCTTGCTTACATCAATTAGCTTATGGTAAAATTGCTTTTCTTATGTCATGTTGCTTAAAGTCAGTTTGCAAGAAGCCGTGGACTGCGGTGAGAATTTACTGATGTTAAAAACAAATGCCCTGTTTTGTCAGTGTGAGAGCATTTTTACATCATCTTGATGGGAAAAGATCCTTGAATTTGCCTATTAGCACTGCCTTCTTCCTCAAGAGCCGAAGTGCTTCATCATTTTCCTTTTTATCCTTTTAGAGCCTTTGAGTACTCCTGCCTGGTAACCACCTGTGAGTTGAATTTTTTGTTTCTTTTTCAACTGAAACATTGATGTGAACAGATATCCTTTATGACGTTATTCTTGCAGTATGAGATTAAAAAGTATAGGTTACATCTCTAAATCAGGCCAGTAGTAAGGGGCACAGCTACAGCTTAGAGCTGCTCTGTAACCATATTATCTGAAACAAGGACTCCATTGTTTCTGAAGAAAGAATGAATGTCTGAGCTTCATATTTTCTGAGGCTTATCTACTTTTTTCTTCTCTGGGAGATTCTGCTAGCAAATATTTATCACATTATTTTTAGTATTTTCATATTTATAGAATCAAAGAACGTTCTAATAGAAAAGAATCTCAGAAAAATGTCCATTTTGTGACTGGGGAATCTGAGCCTAAGTGATGGGCAGAAAGCCAGAGGTAGTGACACATTTAGTTTGGGAATTTGCAACTCTTCTGAAATGTAAATATATTCAATAGATTTCTGTGTATCTCACAATAAAACCAAGCAAAGGAGAAACACAGAAATTACTCATCATAAATGTTATCAGTCCCAAATAGATTCCACATAAAAGAGATATGTTTCTGTTATCATGGACAAAACTTTTTTTCTGTTTTTTGTTGTTCAAGCTATGTTACTACAAACTCGTTAAGCGTATAGGTGCGTAGCTCTTCCGCAGCCCCAGTATGTTCTTTTTTATTTTTTTCTATGCAACCCCCGGCAGTACCGCTTCTCCATCTCTGTTCATTATCTCTTCACATTAGCTAACCTCTTCCACAGTAGAGAGCACTCCCTGCAGCAAGACAGCAGAGACGTGGCCCAGAAGACAATGGCTGTGTGCCAGGTGAAACGGGAGGGCTTGCAGGTTTTCATTCTGCATCCTCCTTTCTTCACTCGTCAGGAGAGTAATCCACTTTTCTGAGCTCAATTTCCTTGTCAGCAAACAACGATAAGCACTGACCACCTACAGGAGGATTAAGCGGACGCTGCCTGGGTGAGTGAGCCCACGCACCTGCCACTCCGAGACCTGCCCTGGACAGCCACGGAGGACTGGGGAGACCCCGGCAAAGCAGGAACCCAAGGACACGAGAGCTTGTATTTCATGAAACGGGGGGCTTCAGGGGCTCTTTCTAGTCTCTTTCCTCATTGCCAGTGTACGGAGGAACGTAATGTGTTAGTTACTACTCAGAAAAAGTCACGGATGTGTTTCTTTTAAGAAATTGGGAGCTGAGAGTGGAAGGAAGTTCCTTAAAGCACCGGCATTTAAGGAAAAATGTGAAATGTTTCTCTGGCTCTCAGAAGAATCTCCTTCCCATGTCAAACCACCACCCAAAGAACAGCTTGTCTTGATATTTTTCTTAATATTTCTAGATGCCCTGAAATCCTCAAATTTGATTTTAGATGTGTTGTTATCATGCTTTAAGAGGAAGCTGTCAGTTTATTTTAAATCCAAAACCTATAATTCATAAATATTACAGCTGCCATTCTCATCAGATATATTCAGAATTTGGATATCCGCCCACCTTATCCTCAGCAAATTAACAAATAAATACACATCACTGGGTTTATCACTTTAACTGTGAATTTAATAACACTACATGTAAGCCTAAGTTAGTTGGCTGATATGATAGATTACATTGAAAGTAACAGAAATAAAGTTTTTCTTTTCCTTTTTATTTTTTTTACACTAAAAGTGGTATCTTGATCAGTTACTCCAAAAGCATCATCTTTGGCTCTGCTTTCACTCAGAGTTACATGATTTTAGGAGTGCCAGTTACTGATGTATCTGCTACAACCATTAGAAAAGAAGCCCAAACGCAGCTGCTTTCAAGATTTGTGATGAGAGGACACCTTACAGATGCCCTACCTTTGTGTGGTGATCTATATTATCAAGGAGCTTTCATATATATTGTTCTTGTCATAAAAAATTCTTTGTAGGTTAGGCCTATTTAATCATTCCCAGTAACCTAAGAAAGGCGTTGAAGTCTACCGAGACTAAGAGAATCATTCCAGGATATAAAAAGTGGATGACAGAGCTGAGAAGAAACATTACAATTTTTCCTTTTAGATATAAAGGAAACCCATGATAGAGCACCTTCTGATGTATAAGTAGTCAAAAATGTAGAGTTTGCAACTAACCAGATGAGTCAGAGAAATTGCTTTTGATTCCCTTTCATGTAAAGCCAAAGAACAAACAAAGCAATGAGCATACAGATTGATAAAAAGGTTGTTCTGTGGCAGTAGCTCAGTTAAAACCAGATCTGTAGAGACAGCAGGGAAGAAGGGTGAAGCTGAACTTGCCTCCCACAAAGGGGCCTTTAATTTGCCTGAGAAGATCGTCACAGTCCTAACCAAACCAAGAGCATCGCCATGGTCTGACAGACACCAGCTGGCCTTTCCTCTATAAAGGAGGTATTATCAACAGCTTCATAGAGCATGTGATCATTAACTGGGAAAACATTTTGAAAGCCCCTCATCCTGTTTGGCACAGAGACACACACTAAATAACTGGCATTACCATCATCACTGTTTGGATAAGACCCAATGAAAGATTTCTTTAGTGGAATGTAGTAGAGGACACAGATATTAAATATATAATTACCCAAACACATTATGCTTATGGTAAGTGCAATGAAGGAAAAGAACAGGGTGCTATGTAAGAATGAATGGTAGGAGGTATAGGGGTGGGGGTTAGTTAAGGAGGATTCCCTGGAATTCACTTCTTGTGCCAAAGCACTTGGACCTGGTTGAGACTGATCATGGAAACTGGGATACCAAGCTCTTAAGAGAGGTCCAGGTAGCATGATGAATTCATATCATTATAAACTCTGTAATATAACATTAACAACAAGATTAATAGGATATTAACCACAATGAAAGAATAGTAGAGACAACCGTCATTCTCAGCTATGTCTGGAGCAAAAGCGTCTCAGATTCAGGACTTCTGATTAAAAATCCATTCCTTCCTCACGCTCTTCTTCAAATCCTGCCTAATTCATTCTGTATGAACTATTCCTGATTTGATAAGACCATACCTGCATTTTTACACAGCCTACATAGTCTTCTCTTTTCTCTCATTTCCCACCTTTCAGTCAGTCCCTCCTATAACCTAGTTCATTAGTGCTCCTTAGACAATCTTCTAGATAGGCCTTTCACCTTCAACATCGCATGTGTTCCTTTCAGTTATCATCTACTGCTACAAATGACACCCCGTCCAGTCCTAAACATTTTTTTAAACCTAACACACTCGCAGGGCTTAAACATTTGTTTATTATTGAAGAGGCATTGATCCTAATTTTGCTCAAAGCTGTTACAGATACCAGATGCAATAATGCATTAAAAAAATGAGAGGCATAACTGACTACTCAAAACACTTTGAACAGTCTTACCATTTCTCCTTGTTATGTGGGGAAGATAATAAGCAAATACCTCTGTGGGTGTTGATGTAGTGATGTGATTAGACTGTAAGCTCCCTGAAGGCAGGAACCATTTCTGCTCACTCTCTGCTGTATCCCTGACATTTACTAGAGCAGGGCAATTGTACCTACCCAACATTTCATACCATGTGAATGAAAGCATGTTTTCCATCTGTCCAGAAAATGTTAAACATTGTGTCTCCTGTCTTGATTATAGACTCTTATGATGATATATGACATAGCTGCATTAAAGTACTGCTTTTAATTCCAAAAGGGATGAGAAGAACACAGACCCTCCTCTAAGGAGTTCATGGTCTTGTCACTTGACTCTATTGTATAGCAGGGACACACAGAAACCACAACAGTAAGTGGACCAAGACACTCAACATAGGAGAGAAGTACAATGACAATTTAATGGCAAGTGACATCACAACCTTTTGAGAAATCAGTAGCATTTGATGAGATATAAGAGATCATGGATTATTACAGACAATGATTATGACAGAGGAATAGAAACGGGGTAATATTATATAGAGTTCACTACATAAGTAAAACTAAAAAAGTTACAACACATTGTTAGTTTCAGGAAATGCTCAGTTTCCTAAAGGAAGAGTCGTTTCCTCAAGCATGGATTACTAATAAGAGAAATACATTCAAAAATTAAAAAATTTAAACTTGACTGAGTCATTTGTGGCTAGCTGATTTTATTTAAAAAAAAACAAAACAACAACATAACTCTGGAGTCTACTTGGGACCAATTGGATATAAATTAAGATGTAGTTTTTATGTTTAATGTCAGAGTACAGTAGTTACCCCTTGTCCACAGTTTTGCTTTCCATGGTTGCAGTTATCCATGGTCTCAGTTACCCACGATCAACTGCAGGTGAAAAATATTAAGTGGAAAACTGTAGAAATAATTTTTATGTTCCAAAATGGCGTGCCACTCTGAGTGGTATGATGAAACCTTGTACCACCCCACTCTGCCCGTGAGCCTTCCCTCTGACCAGCATCTCCACGCTGCGTATGTGCATCGGTCACTCAGTAGCCATCGGAGCTGCCAGACCAGCTGTCTTGGTATCATGGTGCTTGTGTTCCAGTCACTCTTATTTTACTTAGTAATGGCCCCAAAGCCATTCGGTATTACATGTGTATTACACATGTGTAATGTGTATTACAGTAGATTGTTATACTTGTTCTATTATATTGTCGTCGATCTCTTGCTGTGTTTAATGTATAAATTAATCTTTATCATAGGTATGTATGGGAAAAATACAGTGTATGCAGGGGTCAGTATTGTCTGGTTTCAGGCATGGACGGGAGACCGTCATAAACTAGCTTTCTGAATTTTGTAATGTACTGTTGAATCTGGGTCATAGATTTTGCTCCCTCTCTGAATAACTAGTTATATTGCATTTTAAGCACAGGCAGTACTTTATACAATACAAGCAAAAACTCTGGAAAATATATTCCTAGTTCTGTTTAACTAGAGAGCTCAATCAATTTTTAAGGTATTTGTCAGAAACATATCAGTAGAAATGAAGTGTGTCATAGCTTCCTTTGGTTCGTTGTGCTAACAGAGGAATACTGTTTGCTGCTTTTTTCAGCATTTATAGTTGTTGTGTGTTGTTTTTGTTGTTGTTGTTGTTTTGTTGTTTTTTTAAGTCAGATAACAGTGGTATAGTTTGGAGCCCAGAACTGAATGAGGGGACTTGGGCTTGAATTCGAGCTTCACCATAACTTGCCTCCTGACCTGAGACAAGTTCATTACCTCCTCAAAGCCTCCCTTCCTCATCTGTGAAATAGAATGAAAATCATAATTCATTACACTGTATGACAATTCATGTAAAAGTCACTTAATAAGTAATTAGTATTGTTTTCATTATTAGTTTTTCTGCAAAACTTGAAATGGGAAATGCCCTTACAATTATTTTATTAATTGTATTTTTATTAATTGTAATAATGAGATGATGAGAAAGTGAACATAGTATTTTTGTTAGAACTAAATCTGAGTTTCATCTTTGTGGATTGTGTTAAAATTGAAAAGTTTGTTTTTTAACAAGTTATGTTTGGTTTGTCACATAGTTAACCTAACTGGATAGATGAGAAGTTACCATCCCATTGTAGTTATTTGTTACTATGATAAGTCGGGCTATAAACATGTAAGATAAATAAGGTCTTCGTAATCCAGGAGAAAATAGACATAAGGTAATTACATTAGAGAAATAAAATGGTTCATGTTGGAAGGCCCATGAATGTTAGAGTTTCCAAATGGACTTGGTAAACTGCAGAATACATCACTTACCTCTTCTACTCCAGAAGAGGCCTTTTCATGTCATGGGATTCCATTAATTGTAAAGGTTCCTACAGTCCATTAACTGTAATGATATCTTTCATCTTCCAACTAAATGAGAGCAAGTATAGAAAGGTAGTAGCATTGCAAAATCTAAGAAATAGGTTTAGAAATAGAATAATCAATTAGAAAACATATTATTATTCTACAGTGATAGTTGTAAAAGACTGTTTATGTTGTATATTTTTAAGTCACTGGAAGTTATTCAAGGTACTCTAATGCCCACTTCAATGTAATCATTGGTGACAGGTGTAACTGTCTGACCTCTAGTGGCTAGAGCCCACAGCTGCATCTCAGTTGGTGAGTTTTAAAAAAAGAAAAGCTAAACTAAGGAAAGAAATCTGCTCAGATCCTAATAATAGAGTTCTACAGCTGAGTGTATGATTAGCTCCCCTAAATCCCTGCCAGTCTAATTGTTGGGGTACTGCCTCAAAGAACAGAGTTCAGAGCCAGCATAATTGATCTAGAGTTTAGGTGCCTAAAACGTACTTTCAGCATTATTTTTAGTAATATAATAAATAATATAACAATATATTAAATAATATAATAAATAAATGTCTTATTTATTCAGCTCATGCGAAATATCTTTAAATAGCAACAGAATAGCTATGTATTAAATGTCTATTAATAACATGTCTTTTATGTGTACAGATGTTTTGGGTTACAGTAATCTCTTCATATACATCATCATAAGTTAAAGATGATGTTTGTGACTATGAAATAGAGTGGAATTGACCAAGAATTTGGGGCATAAATTTTCTGATTATACTGAGCCACTGAACTAAATAGACTTAGACACTACATTTTATATGCTACCCCAAATTTCAAAAGACTAAGAACACTTATATTATCTTAAAGTAATAAAAAAGAGAACATTTTGTCATGTAAAAGTAACATAGTTTCCTTTGTCTTTAACATGAACCATACTGGAATTTTGATTTATTTTTTTCTTTTTAATATTTTGTATCTCAATTAGCTGAGAACTTTCATCTCAATAATTTAATGAACCACAGATTGCTAGACATTTACAGTCAATGTGGATCCTCAGTAATTTTTTTAATTTCAAATACCATGTGGCTTATAAAGTTCCATATACTTTAAGACTTCTTCTGAGCTAACAATTCCTGTAAATCTTAAGAGAATATACAAGAAATGGACAACTGACATTTGCCACATCTTGCCCTCTGTCCATTCTCCTGCAGTCAGTACCTTCTTTGGCATAGCGAGAGTACTACCCTCTAATTTCATTCTTTTCTGCCTGCTGCGTGGTGCATTTCTAATGCTTTGTGTTTCATGTTACCATAGAGACAGAGGTACTCCAAAGCCCTGGGAAGATGAGTAGAAGTAGGTCTTTGAGGAAACAGTCCCCGCTGGCTACAATAGAGGGGCCTGAGGCCGGAATCTACAGCAGTAAATGGAAAGAGGCAATTGTGTGTTCCGATCAGGCTCTGCCTCCATCGGGTCTCAGGAAGCACAGGTCCAGCCTACCCTGCATTAAAAAAATAAGTTGTTTACAGAAACCAATTTTCAGAAATCTCAGTGCAGCCTGTAACCACACTTAGTGTTTTGTTTGCAATAAAGTAACTGAAGTAACATTGACCTATTCTTTCTACTGTTTTCCTCATCAAAAGGGAGTAGCTTCTAAGAAGGGTTCTGTTTGCCTAGCTTATTTTTCCAATCAGAAATCTTACCTTTAGAATGTGGATCAATATTCTTTGACTCAGCCGAAACCATCAAAAGTCAAATTGCAGTTTGAGCACAAAGGACTCTACAACCAGCACCCAAATCATTGACCCAAACATACTAATTCTAGACATGAATAGTTTATACAGGAATGGGCAAAAGTAGGTTTACAGTTGTGAGTATGCAAAATATGGGTTTACTCCTGTATTATTGCTTATTTATTTGTATCTTTCTATGTGAACAAATGTACACCTACTTTTACCCACCCCTATATTTACTCTAAATACTTATATTCTGTCCATATTTTAGATACATAATTAAAGCTTTCAAACATTTTCTGATTTAATGAATTGTTATATTTTCTACTGTATATTTTAGCTCATACCTGTTAATATTTTTTATTTAGGAGAAAGCTGCTAAAAGATTTAAAAATCATACAGATTTTTTTTCTCTTGTTTCTTGCTTATAGATGTGTAGGTGGTAAGTCTTTGTAAGGAAAGGGGAAGAGAAAAATGAAAATCTTAAGAACAAGATAATGTGGAAAGGAACTTTAAAAGAACATATATTATTTTGTAAATTTAAAACATCTCTCAGATAAGATCCATACTTAAGGTTTTTCCTGGATTTTTGTCAAAGATCTAGTAGTCTAAGCAAGGAAAGAGTTCAGAACAATTCAGAAAACACCAATAGATCTTCCTAGGAAATAATCCCAGGGCATAGTATGCAAAATTGTATTTGGGAGGAAGAAGGCCGGTGATCTGTAAATCTGTGAATAGAAGAAGGATGAGCACTGTCCTCTGAGACACTCACTTTCCTCAAACTGACAGTAGGAGACAGTAGTGTACTAGTCTGAGCTTCTCTCTTTAAGGTAATGTCTGTGACGCAGGCCAGATCTTTTTTTTTTTTTTAACTCATTTTCTAGAAATATATGAAACCAAAATCTTAGAAGTAGTTTCAGATTTTATAATGAAACTTGGTACCATCAGTCCATGCTGCTGGGCTATGAATAGAACAATCAAAAAAGGCAAGTCTATCAGCTTCTAACAGTGGCAACTCTGTACTTCGGTTCCAATTTGAATAGAAGAATGGCAAGAAATAAAGGCCAATCTCATTTTGGAAAGAAGGAGAGTCACATTTAATGTTAGAGCCTTCTAATTTTCCCTGACTTACTAAAATGTGTATAAAACTATGAAGTAAAAGCGGAAGAGTCTGAATGGTAGCCTGGTCTTCCTGTGCTTAGGTGACTGGAAAGAGATGTCAACACACAGATTGTAGCAACAGTAGGCATGTCACAATTAGCATTCACCTGTCATGACTGTATTTTTAACTTTAGCCGTTGTCTATTTTACCATTCACAAAAGCTACATAAATCCAAATTACCTAGGAATATACATCTGTCCCTTCCTCTTTAAATTTTGGAAGATGGCACTCATTCACTTTATTGTTTTTTATGTAGCTAAAAAAGTAAAAATTTTGGAAAAAAACATTTTCCTTCTATAATTATTGAATTTTTTAATAGGTTATCTTTCATTTATTGGCCTCATTTTAATAAGGTCTGTATTTTGGGATTACCTCAGTATTAGAAATGTATTTATAACTGCACTTACTTCCCTATATAATTAACAGCACATGTTTATAGACTCACCATCATTACTGTACACTCTGTGATCAAAGTCAAGTTTACGAGTCCAAACTACACAGGGAAATAAATTGTAAAATAAATACATTTCTAATAGTGAGTAAAAGATTCCGAAATACATACCCATACAAGGGTGGGGTTAGTTATCTTGATATTGTGACTTCTGCTCTAACCAGGAGAACCACATATCCCTCCATAGCAGCTGTCCCCAACCTTTGTAGCACCAGGGACCATTTTCGTGGAAGACAATGTTTCCACAGATGGGAATGGGGGGGATGGTTTGGGGATGATTCCAGTGCATGACATTCACACTCACCTCCTGCTGTGCGGCCCAGTTCCTGACAGGCCCCAGCCAGCACCCGTCTGCGGCCCAGAGGCTCGCGGCCCCTGCTGGTGACTTAAATAAATTATAGGAGTATTATTAGTAAATATGGGTAAATGGACAATATTAATTTCCGCTAGGATATGGATTATTCTAATTTAAACTTTAACGTTTGACTAAAGTTTAAACATTTTTTTCTAATTTCTAATTTACTTTTAATAATTATGTTTTTTAATAGTACAAAATCAAACTTGAGATGAAGTTACTCACCACTGTAATTTTCTATAAAGATCTCCAACTCAAACATGTTACAGGCGATAGCACTGGTAGCGACTGCAGTTCGATCCTGGCCGTCAGCAGTGTAGCCAGTAGCCGCGCGCGCTTCCGAGCCCTTGGGATGCGGCCAGCCTGCACTGAGACCGCAGGGCTCTGTAAGTGTAACGCACGCTTGGTTTTGAACACTTAGTGTCTCCCAGAAGGAGAATGTCAAAAAGATTTTATCAATATGTTTTATTTTGCTTGCATGTTGAAACTGCTGGAATGGGCTCTGGCATTTGGTTAAGTAAAATACATTTTTAAAATTAATTTCACCTGATTCTTTCTAATACTTAATGTGATTTCTAGAAAATTTTAAGTTGCATATATAGGTTACTTTTGTGGCTCTCATTATATTTCTGTTGGACAGCTCTCACCTAGACTCAATGCTATGTCCTCAAGAGGCCAGAAAGCACAAAAAATAAATGTATATAATCAGAAATTATATGTCATCAGTTTGTTATTTAGGTAATGTTATTCCAAAGTATTTTTTAAAGTGATTAATATAAAGCATTAAGTAAAACAAGGTAAAATTATGCTATGCTTAGGGTCAGTCACTCAAGAAGTAATGTATTAAACATTCATGTAGAGGCAGGTACTATTATTCTAAGTACAGCAAGTCCTCAAATAATATTGTTCATTCCACCTTGTTTTGTTATAATGCTAATGAAGGGAGAAAAACATCAGTTTCCATCTAGGGCCACGGTCTGTCTGGAGTTTGCCTGTTCTCCCCTTGTCTGTGGGGGTTTTCTCCAGGGACTCCAGTTTCCGCCCACATCCCAGGGACGTGCGCGTAAGGTAAATGCTCGTGTCTCCGTTGTCCCAGCGGGAGTGCGTGCGGGTGTGTGGGAGTGGCCCTGCGATGGAAGGGCATCCCGCCCGGGCTGGGTTCCCCGGCTCTGCCTTGAACCGCCAGGGTGAGCTCTGGCGACTGCCATCCTGAACTGGATTTCTTTGTATGTGATTTCACTACGTATCACTTCGCTCAAAGTTGCGGTGTCCAAGAACCTATCGGTGATGTTATGTAAGGACTTACTATCCTTGCGGACACAGCAGTGAATAAAACAGGAAGATCCTTGCCTGCATGACATGGCCTTGCATGTTAGGTCAGAGTAGGATGGGTATGAGTTTTTCTTCCTCCTTAAACACATTACTGCCTTTTAGATACGGCTGACATAATAATATACTTAGTGACAGGCTGGGGAGAAGTAAAGGAACATTTTTGTGTATATAGTCATACATAAAATTATTTGAATTTAACATGGTCTTCATCACACAGGTATCCCAGGTCTGAATTCTCTAATGAATAGAAACAGATTGTTTCAAGCAGATTTTCATTAGGCATATAATGAAAATCAAACTCAACTATTAAGTATACATGGGAGTTTTTTTAAAGGTTGAATTCAAAAGGATTCTATGAGCATATAATGCTATTATTTTATGGTACTGGGTACACTAGCTCAGTTTGGTTCTTCCCAGAGTTTTGAACTACTAAAGGAATGTGATTTTGCATGTTAAAATAAAAATGACAGAATCCTAAATGTTTCAAGGACTCAGTACCTAGCATGGTGGCTAAATACTCACTGAATCAACTAATGAATTGACTTAACCATTACTTCAAGGAGAACAGTTGAAATTGTGGCTGCTTGGTTTGACAAAAAGGTTTGGGGAATGTGATTATCTGTCTTTAAATAGCTGAAGGGGTAGTGAGTGGAAGTGGAATTAGACTCACTTCACACAGCCCTAGTGGGAACAAAGAGTAGGACCAGTGTCTAATATCTTAGGGAAGCAAACTCTAGACATATAAGGTAAAACTTTTTATTATTAGAGCTGTGCAAAGGAGATAGAGATGGCCTTCTGTGATTATGAGGATGTGACTGGAGGTCTTCGAACTTGGGCCAGACAATCATTTGACAGGATGCTGGATAAATGAAATTTAAGCATTGGATAGATGGTTCTACCAAGTACCTAAGAAGGCTCTTTCCACTCCTGAGCTTGTGTGAGTTGAAATAGCTTGTTATTCAGAAGAAACACCTGTATACTGGAAGTTTCTAACAAATACCGTATTAGGAAATATGAAAGATAAAGGAAAATAGTTGAAAGCACATTGTAAGATGCTGCTTAGAAATGATTTCTGGAAAAATATTTAGGGCCTACAATAGTCATTTAGATGGTTATTTTCCAATATAACAGTTTTCCAGTCATAAGCATGAGGAATTAGCCTCCCTGAAACTTCTCAAATGTAAAGTGCTCTGTATTTTCATAGTTATGTCTTTTTGTCATGGCTCAATCAGGTGCCCCGGAGCCACGGTGACATGAGCTTTGCATTGGGCTTGCCAGAAGCAAATAGCAAAATCTGTGTGGCTTTAATAGTCCAGGAACTTCTCTAAACCTCCGTTTTCTCAGAGTTGTTAGTAGCTATCTTTTAGGGTTGTTGGGAAAAATTTAAAATAACATGTAAATGATTTTTTAGAGAGAGATATATATTTAATAACTGTAATATCATACCAAAGTCCTCTGTTATCTCCCCACCCTCTTCCTCTTAAACCACCAGATCAACTTACCAAGGTATTTACTGCCTGTCATACATTAGCTGACAGACAATTGCATCCTTTAGAAGTACTTACTTAATAGCTGCTAAGCCACATACTGGACCCACAAGTGCAGAGTGACCCAAGACAGCTGTCACGAACAGATAGCAAGACTGGTAAACAGGTACTGTGGTGGACTTAAGTATGAAGAGGACACCACTTAGAACACAGAAGTTTGGTTTGAAAACGTGTTGCCTGAAGTAATGGTAGGGCACCGAGATAGATGCTCAGGAGGCTGAGGGGGGCGCCCTCCCCTTAGGGCTGGGGTGCAGAGGGGGCGGCTCCTTCTTAGAGGAGGCGACTGCAGCTGTGATATCTCGGTCTAAAGCATGTCGAAGGGACAGAAAAGAGAGCATTGTCGTGCTTGGCAGAGGGGCTGAAATATAGAATAAATTATCAAAGATGACTAAAAGTGAATCATCAAAACGCAGAAGAGTAAGCGTGGCAAAGGGCTTTATTGTGAGAGAGCTTCTACTCAGGAACCTGAAGTCTTGAGCTTTGTCTCTGGCTCTGCATGAAAGTTGTGCCTGCTCCTTCCACTTGATGTAAAACACGGTAAACCACATCCTCTCTCTCCCAGGAGTGTTAGAGGAATCAAACGAGTGGGTGTATGAGGAGAGTGTTTGCAAAGTACAGAGGAGTCATAAATAAGGTAATATAATATTGATATTATTAAGTACATAATAATATCCAAAGTTGTAAGTAACATTCCATAATTACTTACGATCCCGGCTGCCTAGAGTTAGGCCAACTTCCACACTTCACGGGGCTCGGAAAGACTGCCCTGGCTTCAGGCGCCGTTTCCAGTTTCTGGGTTCCTGGTCTACCCTCACTTTTGACCAGCTGGCTACAAATTGGGGGGGGCAGTGTTTACTGCCCTCTTAGGTTTGCTCATTCACTACAATGGCTTAGAGTCAGGAAAGTGCTATACTTACTATAACAGCTTTATTATAGTAAAAGGACACAAGTCAGAACCGGCCAAAGAGAGACCAACATGGGGTGAGGTCTGGGAGGATCCCAAACATGAAGTTTCTATTGTCCTCAGGGATATATTACCCGCCAAACACCAGAACAACAGTGTGTAACAATATGTAGTACCAACTAGGAAAACTTAACTGATGCTCAGAGTCCAAGATTTGTATTGGGGCTTCATTACTTAGACATAATTGATGGGCCACAAGATCGACCTCAGTCTCCACCCACCGACTGTCAAATCATTACTGGTCTTTCTGATGTGGCCAACCCCCATCCTCAGTCACTTATTACCATAAACTATCGAGGGGCCCACCATGAATAGCAGAGACACTCCTATCACTCAATTCCAAGGGTTTGTGGCAAACTCCCAGAAACTCAAAAAAATTTTTGGTTAGTCTTTTTCCAAGATTTTTATATATTTTTAGAGAGGAGAAGGAGGAGGGTGGGGAATATCAGTGTGTGGTTGCCTCTCTTGCACCCCCTACTGGGGATCTGGCCCGTAACCCAGGCATGTGCCCTGATTGGGAGTCAAACCAGCAATCCTTTGATTCACAGGTTGATGTTCAATCCACTGAGCCACACCAGCCAGGACCTAACCAAATTTTTTATTGCACACTTTCTATAAAGTGTTGCAAATGTAAGGGAAAATGTGGCATGAGAAAATTCCATTTGAGTTTAGGATTTTTGAGGTGTCTGGTAATTTTGTGGGGAGCAGTTTGAATACAGAGGTATGAATGAGAACCAGAGGTTAGAATTTGCTATTAATTGGATAGAAATGTGAGAAAGAAGAAAACAAATATAGAGAGGAGCAGTCAACTCAGGTAGTACATTACAAATCAGAAAGGTAACCAGTGGGATGGAAGGGTTTACATCACCATCCTCTTTAGAGGAAACAGGCTGCGCTTGTCCTGGGCGTCCTCTGCTCGGGGGCTGCTTCATCGCCTGCCCCTCCCAGCCCTTGACCAGCTGGGGGGCTCAGCATGGGAAAGTGCAAAGTGGCAGTGCTCTCTTTGCAGCTGTGTTTAAAGGGCAGTGATATAGAACAAGACTCAATAGGAGAGTATATACGATGACTTTCTGCAAAAAGAAAAAAAAAAAAAGAAAAAAGTTCTAGTTTAATTGTCAAGTATCTTCTCTATTCAGAGATACGATACCTTTTATTTATCATCCTCTACTTTGTCTGTTTTGTTTGAACTGGGAAAGTAATTGTTTTGTTTTTCTGTTTTTACATATGGTTTCAATAAGAGTTTCTTAGCACTCCTGAAAGATTTTAACTATATACAAAATGCCCCTTTGCTCTTTTTATCATTTTTATACACTTTCAATATAAAAGGAAAAATAAACAGCAAAATGAAGCCAAGGGAAGACAATTATTTATAGCATCAGTAAATCAACAGTAAGGAAAACCACAGGGATACGGGCTGCTGGCGGCCAGCACTAACTTCCGTTATTGCATAGATTAAAAACATATATTTGTCACACACTTTACTATCATGTAGACCCAGTAGTGCTTTAAAAATTATATTTATGAATCATTTTTTCCCTCACCAAAGGAAAGTCATTGCTGGGGTGAAACAAACAGTTTCTTAGTAGAGGCCAAAGTAATAGTTAAGAGCAAAAGGTAAAGGATTGTAAGGAGAGACCGAATTCCAGGAAGGCTGAATAAATGCAGCCCATGTAGGACACTGGAGCTCCGTATTCCTCCTCCTGCCTGAGCTGCCACGGGCTCACCGCTGACCGCAAAAGGCAGGAGCTCAATTTTATATTTCATCTGAGAGTTGGCACTTCTAAGAAGCTCATGCCCATTAGAACCACAGTGTGATGGGGGATCAATACTGACTTAAAGGGAATAATGCCTCTTTCTGAACCATAACTGATACTTCCTGCAGCTGAGAGGGTTTTCCCCATGGGCTGTCAGCCAGGGCAGCAGCCTCGCCTCCTTAGCTCAAGAAGCCGAACTGCTGGCTGGAATATTTCATCGTTTGATGCCAAGCTGCATATATTTATATTTACTTTTTTTTGTCAGCAATCTTCCTGTTTTTCTCTGTCTTTTGTGTTACTCAAAAAAACAATAGAAATGTTAGCTCAGGATGGTGGGGGTTTTGTTTCTTGTTTGTTAAGTTTTCTTTGTCATCCGAACTGGTAGTCTGCCAAAGGCCATGTGGGATCCAACACTGATGTAGTTTAAGGCTTTCATTCTCATGTTTAGGTCTAGCAACTTATCTGTATTTAAGAGCCATTCAACTTTTCAACAATTTTCAATTTTTCATTCACTTTCAAGGGGGGAAAAGGCTGTGGCGAGACTCCAGAATCAATTCTTATAGTAAGAATCATAAGAGGAAATAGAATGAAATAAGTGAGCTTTCATATGTTAAAGGAAAGCAGTGCGTATTTTCATCCTATTTATTTCTACAGACACATAAATACAAAATGCGTGGACCAGATTCCCTTACTGGCCTGGTACTAATAGCAGCTGGGCCTTGCCTGATCACCAGCGGCTTTGGATATTGTCAGTAGTCCTAGATAGAGCATGCTTCTGTTTACAGACATCAGCTGTAATATCTTGGGGCGAGGGGGGCGGGAGGGAGGTTGGAATAGCAGCCTTGGTTTCGAGTCACAAAATAATGGCACAGACTTTATCTCTTTGGAAAGTTCAATGGTCACTCTACTTTGTCTTAATATTTTTTGTTTGCATTTCAAAAACTATTGATAAGGATTTGAATTGATGGGAAATAGAAATGCTTCTCTTTTTCTTGATACCCAGTCTTAGCTTTGATTGAAAGAGTTTATGTGTCCAAGGTATTTCATTTGTATGGAACTTTCTAATTTCTTATGATAAGGACAAGCCTCCTGGCCTGAAGTTACAATTTATTTCATGTCTCTGAGTACCTATATGGAGTTCTTTCCAACATACACGGTTGGGGCATCTCCTGGATATTTGAAATGAACCTTCTAGAAATGAAGTGCATGTTTTAATTGCAGTAAGTACATGGCATTTGGGTCTCTAGTTCAGCACACATGAAGCCATTAACAGGAGACTTTTAAGATAATAGTAATAGCAAAAGACACCTGGCCTTGAACCGATGTTATTATAACATTTGTATATTAGAGTGAACTTCTATCTTGGGACCTCCCTCTAACTATAAAAACTTTTCTCTAGTTGCAGTGGGATAGAAGTCGCCTCCAACCCAACTTCATTTACCTGCTTCGCAATTTAAAATGTGACTCCCTCAGTTGTGCATTTTGGATCTCCCATGACTGGGGACCTGGGTGGGGGCTGTTAGAATGCTGAGAGATAAATGTGAGGGCTGGACTGGAGAGTGGTTGTCTAGAAACATCTAACAGAGCCATAAGCTCATTGTTAAAGAAGCCCTTGGTGCTCTTTCTTTTTTATTTATTCAGTGGTCTCAGGAATGGCCTCTTTTTATCTCGCCTTGTCTGTTGCTTCTCATGAAAGATTCTCTATCTGAAACCACAGAGGAGTTAAATACCAGCTTGGTTTTTCTCTTATCACTTTGTCCCTAAAGCGTGCTCCCAGCTATTTGTGGAGCGTTCGCAGAAGGGAAGGGCGCCCGCACCTGCTTTGGCCCTCCCATTGTTATCCACCTCAGCCTCGGAACAAGTTCAAAGAGCAAACTCTGAAAGAAAACCCAGGCTCTCCTGGGCATTTCATCCTTAGATCTGGTATAGGTTGAGTAAAGACAACCAAAATATACAAGTGGGTTTATACAATCCTTGTTTTTAGCAACACGCCGCTTATTAGTGACCTTGACAGGAGCTGCTTTAGAAGAGGAGAGGGTCAAAAGGATGGTGGGAGTGGATTTAAGAGAAAAACGGGAAGTGAGCAATTGAGAAAGTAAGTAAGGACAAGTCTGAGAGGCTTGGCTCTAAGTCAGTCAACCGCTGAGGTGGTAAATGGACCAGGATGTGGAGTCAAAGTCAAAGAATTCTCTTCTCTAAAGCTTAGGGTTATTATCAATACAACATACTTGTGCACTGAAGATACTGGTCACACAAAGAAGGAAGCTTCTATGAGGTGGTAGTGAGGACACCGCGGCCAGAAGGATGTCCTTAAATAAAGCAAGTGTAGTGCGCATGCTCCCCGTGAGGCGCTGTCCTCGGGGTGAGCGGAGCAGGTCCTAACAAGAGAGAGGCGTGTCTGTGCGTTCAGTGCACAGACAGGGAGGGCTTATGGGGGTTTGCTCTCTCCTGTTGGCTTCTATGAATGAGTTAAATGAGAGTGAAGGAGATCATGCTGGATGTTTGAAAAGAAGGGAGAAGGTGTGAAATAGTTGTCTGGGAGATTGGAGGAGTGCGTGGAGTAGGGATTGTAGTGGGATTAAGGTTGTCCTTGAAGTTTACAGTCCTGACTTTACGTGGGACCGGGACAGGAAAGGGGTGCATGTGTGACCCTGGACGCACTGTGTGCTAAGGGAGTTTACACAGGTATACTAGCTCTCGACAAAGTTCTTGGGAAAATTAAACGTATCAGAAAGCATTTTGAAAATCGTTTCTTGGCCTTTTTGGCTCAGATCAAGCATAGAGAAAGCATTTTGAACTAAAGTACAGGACACCATTATTATGAAACTTAGCTTTGAATTACTTAGCATTTTTCCTTGCAAAATGCTTTTCAAATTTCTTTAAGGCAGCCTTCATATCTCTGGAGACAGTACTGGGCTGCTGCCACTGACTTACTCCGTCGTCTAAGCGATGACTTAACCTCCCTCCGCTCCTACCTCTCTGTCTGTAAAATGAGGGTGGTGATGTTTAAAGTGCCACAAATGTTTTATAAATGAAGGTGCTACCTATGTACAAGCTATTAATAAACTGGCATTTCGGCCCTGACTGTGGCAAGCACCAGGAAATCACTAAGGTTGGAGCATCTGGAAAAGTCCCAAGTCTTAGGCGGTTGATGCCTCTCTTGGAAAGCTTTGAAAGGGGGAAGGAAAATTTGGTGTCACTCATATTATTTCCTTTAATTCTCACAAATACTCTGTGAGGTTCGTTATTAGAACCTGAAAGCCAGAGAGATTAAGTAACCTGTGAAAGTCAAGTGGTAGAGCTTGGATTTCAACCCAGACCGACCTTAAAATCCCATGCTCTTTCTGCTTTGCCACATGTGGAATTGGGCTTGATGCGTGATAGCCACAGAAGGTACAGAAAAATTTATATATTATAGATCTGTATTTTAGCCCATTTAATCTCTTCTCTGACATCAGATATTTGACTGGAGTTGCTCAGTAGCAGAATAAGCTGGTTTATTGTAAATATCATCATGATAGGGTCCTTTACAAGAAATCACATGACAAGAAAAGACAGGAACATCCAGGGGAAGAAGCGGTAAGCTAACTAAAAATTTGCACTTAGCGACAAATGTGGTTTTCAAACACATTTCGGGGAAAGGGTGCATGCTAGAAAATAAATAAATGCGTGTGGTCACAGGAACTGCAGGCCCCCTTGGCCACTGTGCCGTTTCCTGCAAATGCACCATGTACCTTAGGAACCATAGAGCATAAACTGCTCTGAGAGAAAATCGCTGCTCCATTAGATTTTGATTTTTGAGTAACAATTACCCACCTGATAGAGAAGGTGATAGAAAAAGTATATTTATTTTCTTCCAAGAGCTAAAAGGTGATCATACTTCTAAAATTTGTTGAGATTGTCCAAGAAAGTGTGTAAAATACCCATCCATCACTGGAAAGCCCCTGGTCAGGAAATGACAGCGCAGTAAATATCTTCAGCAGCCACCTTTTAATGTACAAGCTGTTTTCGGTTGGAATTTTCAGCACTCACATAAAACACACTGTCATGAGTGACTGCTTGTGCTCCAAAGTCATTACCATTGGGATAATGGAACATCTCTCAGCGAATAACCAAAAAACTTTAAATGTCATGTCAAGTTTGTTGAAGCCATTTTCAAGCCGCATTCAAGGTTGCATGAATATTGAGGGTGTCTGTTTTTTCCAAGTTTGAGCTCTATGAGAGAGATCACTCATACGGTTGTGCAGTGTGAGAGTCAGTTAATTAAAAGAAAATCTAGCGTTCTTTGGAAAAGTCAATCAGCCGGAGCCATTTAGTCCTTAGCTATTGCAACTCTCTCCTTAGAGCCTTGATAAGTCATCATCACTGTCACTTACCAAAAAAAAAAAGAAAGAAAGAAAGAAAGAAAGAAAAAAGAAAAGAAAATATGTGTGTATGTGTACGGTGTATATATTTGACAGTTAAGTTATGACATAATTCCATTTTGCTAGGAAGTTTTAACAATTTGCCTGCCAAATTCAATATTTCTTTTAGGGGAAATCATTAACTTTTTAAATTCCTATTAGAAACTTTTCTCCTTGGTTTTGTTTCAAAAAGAAATTAACCTCATTTTTATTCAAACTAATGCTTATGCTGGGTGATAGAGTGTGGAAATAGTTTCTTTACCCGGTGTCTATTTACTGAACACCTACTTTGTTCCAGGGCCGTTTTGGCCACGGAAGTTAACAGCAGTGTTCAAAACAATGTTCCTGACGTCTCAGAGCTTACATTCTAATAAAGAAATAGACAATGGGCAAGTAAACAAGTATATAATGTGTCCAGTGGTTATGAATTCTGTGGGGGAATAGATAAGGGGATAAGGAGATGCTGTGATGAAAAGAGGAAGTGCATGTTACACGCATAAAGATGGTCAGGGAAGACCTCTTTATTTAGATGGCATGTGAGCAGACACCTGAATGAAATACAGAACACGCTTTTGATAATAACTGAGTGATGGGCCTTGCAAGCATAAAGGAAGAAAGAAATGAGCATACGTGCTAATGAAATCACTGTCTATTTATATTTCAGTTTACTCTTAACCTCTGCATGTTCATTTTAAATCTACCTCACTCTGTTGAATACTTTTAGCTTAATATACCTAAGAGGATTTGTTTAGTGAGAATAATTTTGTTTAAATTATATTTTGTAATCTGCACAGTCCTTGCTTATCACAGTGATAAATTTTATGTTTCTTCCTTACTGTAGAAAATCAGAAAGTGCAGTTGACAGAAGGGTCACGTTCGCACTGCAATATCAATTGCAACTCAACAAGGATTCCGGTCACCAAGGAGCTTAATTATAATCTAGACACTCACACGTCTGCAGGGAGGATCAAGGCAGTTGAGAAGAAGG
Source organism: Pteronotus mesoamericanus (assembly GCF_021234165.1). Taxonomy (NCBI): domain Eukaryota; kingdom Metazoa; phylum Chordata; class Mammalia; order Chiroptera; family Mormoopidae; genus Pteronotus; species Pteronotus mesoamericanus. Next base: position 16,557,809 of record NW_026555285.1, on the reverse strand, counting down.
AAGCCTGCAATGCAGAAAGCAACAGAGAAAAGGAAATGGAACTTCTTGGCTCTGTTTCTAAAAACGAATCCATTCCTGAAGTTGAAGCCCTGCTGGCAAGATTACGAGCTTTATAAATTAAACTAGTGGAAAAAATAAAAAATGATCACACCAAATATCAAACCATGCTCTGAGCGCTAACACTTGAAAAAAATGCTTTTTATATGTTACTTTATATAATTTAAATTATGATATATATTAGAAAAATAAAGCTAAATACATGATTGCAATGCTTTTCCTATGGACTTGAGGTTGTGACTTAATCAAGGTTGTAATGGGCTTCAGTGTTTTTTTGTCACCTGGTATTTATGTGTTCTATATTTGGTGGTTAAATTATACTCAGTGCTTTAGAGAGCAGGTAGGTGGCCCTGTGTTCAGAATTGAGTACTTAAGAAAATACCAAGCTTCTAAGTCAACTGTAATGTTTACTTTATTATTTTCAACAGTAATGAACGTCAAATCTTCAACCTCAAGTCTTGCTACATATCCATGCATGTTATTTATACTGGCCCAGATTTTTCCTGAATTGGGATTAATATGCTGTTAGCATGGTATCAAAAACATAAAACTGAATAAAATAAAGCTGTGAGGAAATGATTGGTAAGCTTTTTACCATCATTGAATTCATATTAATTAGACCTATATGAAACTATAAGATCATTGAGCACATTTCCAAAAATGATGTACTAGGAACGTATGCATTCTTTCCAAATGCACAAGCTTTAATATAAAGTTGGACATACATGGTATTATAGTGCTGCTGAAACTCTTAGCTGAGAGAACACACCGCGCACCACCCCACCCCCCACCCTGTAATTATGACTGGGATAGAATTGCCATTTTGAAATTTCCCAAGTAACAATTTTTTTTTTGATTTCTGCAAACAGACTTGAAATTGCAGTTTCTTTGATCTGACAATCAATAACTTTAACAAAGATCTGAAGAAATGTTTCAAGGAAAGTTTTCTTATGCAAATGTTACAATTATACTTTATTTGGGGCATCAAATTAACTTTGTTAATTCTGTATCAAAGAAAATAAACTTGCTACTTGCACTCAATGAGAAAAGTCGCTCTTTTCTTTTTTCATAGTTAGCATATTCTGTGGATGAGCTGGAAACAGACTGTGTTGTGCAGTCTATCTAAGCGTCTTATTTAGCTTTATTGTCTGCAGTAAGTAAGTGACTGCTCTTTTACCTTCAGTTAAAAAGCAGTTATATGGAACTAGTCTGTGAGGTCCACTGCCTTTTATTTCCCTAAGTTGCCACCTCGTTTCAGCTCCAACTTAATAAAGTTAATTAATCAGAACTATGAACCAGGCCCTGTTTATAGACATTGGGGAACAGTGTTATCCACAGCCAGTGTGGGAATAAATTGTTCTTGTGTGTATTGCTGAAATGAGCATTTTTGCCCTCCCATTGCAATTCCTACTTTCCTGAACACAAATCTTAAAAATCAAGAAAAGTGAAGGATATTTACACATTTAAGTCAACAGGAACCCTAACAGGGTAGAGAGAATTTAAATGAAAGAATTCTGATTATCAGTTCTTAACACAGTTTTGCAAAAAGTCGAGCTTTTTAGAAACACAACTGAAGTTCAGCCGGGCAGTTTGGATACACCCGGTGGCAGGTGAAAACTCAAACACCTGGAGCTGAGGAGCAGCCATCAGGGCGAAGCAGCCTGGCATGTGAAGGGAAGGAAAGACGCCACGCACTCTCAGGGACAGGCAGGGAAGGCACAAAATGGAGCGGCCAGCTTCAGAGCACCTGTCTGCGGGAGCTGAAGGACAGCTTTCTAGCAGGAGGGCCACGAGCCCGAGCTGGCACAGCAGTGCAGGGGCGGGCTGCCTGCAGGTCCGCGGCCCACAGCTGCGCCCCTCCCTCATGGACAAGGGCCTGTTCTGAGTAGCCCTAAGTGGGAAGACTGCAGCTATGAAGAAAAAAAAAAATACCAGAGTTGACAGAGGTAAGTGCCAGCTAGGCACCGATCATTTTCTGTTATTTCCTTGATAAATGTCCATTCAACAAGGGGCTGGAGGTGTAAAATTGGTATTTTAAAATTCATAATATTCCTTTAGCCAACTGGAAATGAAAACTATCTTAATGACCTGTAACTTGAAGGCAGACAGTGAGGTACAATTTTGTGTTTCTGAGCAAATCGTTTGTACATTTGAATTAGAAGCTAAAAGGCAAACTTGAAACCATCTGACAGAGTTCAGTGCCCTTGATGAGGATGTTCTATCCAGGCTGGTGACAAACCCCAAATAGATTCTCCTTCTCTTTCTCTCAGGCCAATGTGGAGAATTTGGCAGGAACACACAGACAACTAAGTGCTCATTGAGTTGTTCAAGAGCAAAGCCTGCAGCTAACAAGTTTTCCCAGTCAACGTGATTTAAACATGAGGGAAGCAGAGACTTCTGGTGGAAGATGGAAGAATAGGTAAATGCTGGACTCACCTCTTCTCACAACTGCATCAGAATTATAACTAAATTATAGAGTACCCATTGAGAACCACCCGAGCACTAGCTGGACAGAATTCCTCTAACTAAGCTTATAGAGAAGAAGCCTTGTGGAGACTGGTTGGAGGGGTGGAGTCAAGAAATGGGCTAGTCCCACACCCACAGTGTGTCAATTTAGCACCAGAAGGGATATCTCGGCTACAGAGCCCCCTACCCCCGAAAAGGAGCAAGGGACCTCAGCTTAAAGCTGGGCTTCCCAGACCAAGGCACCAGTTCTAGGAAGAGGAATCCCTATGGCATTTGGCTGTGAAAACCAGCAGGGATTGTGTCTGAAGGAGACACTGTGCTGCTAGAGCCCCAGCCTTGGTAGGCCTTAAAGGGCCTAAGCATAGATTCACTTGCCCACAAACTTATGCAGTCAGCTCCAATGAAGGGACTGCATCTTGAAGAGCACCAGGGACTTTCAAGGAGGAACTAAATTGCTGAGCTTCAGGGCAAGAACTGGAGAGTCAGGGGCTGGGTCAACTCCCTCCCATATCAAATTGCCTGCAGACACCATTGTTCCCCTGTTGAATACTCCCTCTACCCAATGGACAGGCACAGTCAGGCACCAAATCTGAATGCCCCATTAACACTGTTTGCCCTGGCCCGCCCACCTGCTCCAGACTTCTTCCAGTGAATTTTCCACACAAGCAGCCTGCCTGAGCTGATGCTTCAGCCTTTCCTAAAGTCTCTCAAATGTCTACAAACCCCAAACAACCAGTGGCTGGCCTTGGCAAGCCTTGTACCACTTGCTAAGTGGCCCAAAGCCTGTCATTAGTGTAGCCAGCCTCAGTTTGCAGCATAGCCTTTCCTGGATGCCTCCAAGCCCAGTATAGGTGACAATCAACTGTAGCCATTTTGTATGTGCTACATGGTGGCCCCAGGCCAGACAAGCCAGCGGCTGAGCTTAGCCTGCAAAGGAGCCCTCCCAAAAAGCCCCAAAACCAACATACTCAGTAGCTAGCTTCAGACCACACCAGAACAATACCCAACCAGCACCACAAACAACACACCCAATGGGCAGACTTGACAGACTCCAAAGCCATGCTAGAGCAATTCCCACTCCTTGAGGTGAGTCCCCACACAACAGCTTATCCGTTATAGTCACAGCCAGTCCTTACCGTTAGTCAGCCAGAGAGTCTGTCCCACCCACTGTCGTGCCAACAGCAATCAAGGCTCAGCTGCTGATAAAGGAGAGCACATATAACTGGCATGGGAAACACTTCTGGAGCACCTGGCTCAGGTGACTAGGGAGACTGTGCCTCTTGGCCCCAATAAAACCACTCTGCCAAGACTGGAAGACATAGCTAATCTACCTAATATATAGAAACACAGGGTGGCTGCCAAAATGAGAAGTCAAAGAAACATGTCCCAAATTAAAGAAGAGGACAGAACTCCAGAAGAAAGAACTAAACAAAATGCAGACAAGTATTCTACGAGATACTGAGTTCAAAACACTGGTTATAAGGACGCTCAATGAAATCAGGGGAAGAATAGAGAACTAAGTGAGAACTTCAAGAAAGAGGCAGAAACCGTGAAAAAAAAAAGAATACAATAATTGAAATGAAGAACACATTACAGGGATTCAAGAACAGATTAAAGGAAGCAGAGAATCAAATCAGCAATTTGTGAGGCAAGGTAGTGGAAAACACCCAAAAAGAACAGCAAGAAGAAAAAAGAATTTAATAAATGAGGATGTTCAAGGGACCTCTGGGACAACATCAAACATAACAACATTCACATTATGGTGGTACCAGAAGGAGAAAAGAAGAGTAAGGTTTTTCAAATCTAGCTGAAAAAGTAATGACTGAAAACTTCCCTAACCTGGTGAAGGAAATAGACATACAAGTCCAGGAAGTGCAGAGTCTCAAATAAGATAACTCAAGGAGGCCCATACCAATGCACACATAATTAAAATGCCAAAGATCAAAGACAAAAAGAAAACCTTAAAAGTAGCAAGGGAAGCCCTGACCAGTGTGCCTCAGTTGGCTGAGTGTGATCATCCCACAAAACAAAAGTTTGCCGGTTTAATTCCCAGTCAGGGCACATGCCTGAGTTGTGGGTTCGGTTCTCTGTCAGGGATGTGTAAGAGGCAACCAATCAGTGTTTCTCTCTCACATTGATGTTTCTTCCTCCCCCTCTCTCTAAAAATAAATAATTTTAAAAAGAATACAGAGAATCAAGATGGCAGAGGAGTGAGTGGAAGTCACACTGACCTCCTCCCAGGACCAACCTGGAATTACAACTAAATTGTGGAGAAATTACCTGGAACAAATAACCGAACAATAGCAAGAGAGGAGCCTTGTAACCTCAGAGACAGAAGAATCGGCTTTAGCTCACTCTAACTGGTAAGGAGTGTGGTAGAGACTCTAGAAGGCAAGTGGGGAGCACACGGCAGCACCAGAAGGATATTAAAATGGCCAGTTGGATCCCCCTGAGAAGAGCAGGATCTAAACCAAAAGTGGGGCTCTCTAGCCTGCAGCATCCGAGCCCAAAAAGTATGCAGGAAACAGCCAGCTGCGAAAAGCAGCAGGGACACTCTCTGCCAGAGACTGGCAGCTGGAGAAGCAAAGAACCATTTAAAGGGCCAACGCATAAATTTTTATTTGCAGCCACTTACCCTGGTCTCCAGCAAAGGTGGGGGCGGAGTGGGCTAGAGACACCTGAGGAGAGACTGGGGAAGGAGGCTTTGGGGAGAGAACTAAGAAAGTAGCCGTCAGGAGCTTGGTGCTGACTCATCCCCCATGCGGCAGCAGCCATCTTGCTCAATCAGAGATCACGCCTCCAGAGCAGCAGAAGCATCAGAGGACCCGACGGTCCTGCCCCCAGATGGGATTCCACCCCACCCTGTGCTGTCTAAGCCACCTGCTGAGTGCAGAGTGGCAGCCACAGATAGTAGATCCCAGGCTAAAGGGGATGCAGAGAGGTCTAGGGACACTTGAGGAGAGACTGGGGATGGAGGCTTTGGGGAGAGAATGGAGAGAGTAGCCAGCGGGATCCCAGGGCTGACTCCTCCTCCATATGCCAGCAGCATGAAAGGACCCAATAAACCGGCTCCAGGAAGGACTCTGCCCCACCCTGAGCTGTCCAAGGCAGCCTGCTGAGTGCAGAGTGACTAGATTAACAGCTGAAGGAGACAGCCACAGAGAGTAGGTTCCTGGAAGTCTCGAACAGACTACCTAAGGTCAGACAAGGACGACATCTGACATCATCAGAGGCAGATCCAGAAAGCAAAAGCAATGGTCTACCATAGAAGTTCACACCACAAAGTCAGGAAATCAAGACAGATCAACTTAAGAAGCAGAAGTAAAAAAGAAGAGTCTCACAAATAATGGAAAGACAAAGAAATACCCCCAGTCGAAGAGAAAGGAGGAATCCCCAGAAAGAGAAATAAATGAAATAGAGTCAAGTAAACTATCAGATATTGAGTTCCAAACAATGGTTCTAAGGAAGATCAATGAGCTCAGTGAGCTCAGAGAGAATTACCAAAAACTACAGGGAAACTGTGAGGAACTTACTGAAAACTATATCAGCATGAAAAAGGACATAGAAACTATCAATAAGAGACAAGAAGAAATGAAGAATACAATTTCTAAATTGAAAAACACAGTAGAAGGAATCAAAAGCAGGCTAGATGAAGCCAAGGATCAAATCAGCGAGCTGGAGGACAAGGTAGAAAAAAGCTGCCAGAAAGAGCAAGAATATGAAAAAAGACTCAAAAAGAATAAAGAGGCATTGAGGGAAAGGCAGGACAACCTGAAACATACTAATATCCATATAATAGGGATACCAGAAGGCGAAGAGGATGAGGAAGCGATAGAGAACCTGTTTGAAAAGGTAATGATGGAAAACTTCCCTAATTGGAGGAGAGAAAAAGTCACACAAGTCCAGGAAGCACAGGGGGTCACACGCCAGAGGAACCCAATGGGGCCTACTCCAAGACACATCATCATGAAAATGGCAAATATCAAAGACAAAAGGAATCCTAAAGGAAGCAAGGGAGAAAGAAGTAGTAGCATATAAGGGAGCCCCAATACGGCTAGCAGCTGACTTCTCAACAGAAACACTGCAAACCAGAAGGGAGTGGCAAGAATTATTCCAAGTCATGAAAAGCAAAAGCCTGCACCCAAGACTGCTCTACCCGGCAAGGCTCTCAATTAAAATGGAAGGCGAAATAAGGAGTTTCCCAGACAAGAGACGGCTAAAAGAATACACCTCCACCAAACTGGCACTGCAAAATATACTGAAGGGACTGCTTTAGGATGAAGAAAAAGAGTCTATGAATACCCAGGTCCTTTCACAGTTGCCAGTACTTGATATTACCAATATTTTTTAATATTTATTAATCTGTGACAATGATGTGTTATTTTACTTGTTCCTTTATCATTTGTTGAAACTAAACCTGGTTTTGTATATTTCTTGCTTATTTCTATTATTTTTCAAAAGTTTTAAATGGCTTTTTGGTATACTTTATCCATTTTTTTTAATTAAATGTTTGTAGAAGTTTCCCCCAAAAAACAAACAAACAAAAAAAAACCCATTAACCCTTTTATAGATGTTTTGCAAATACTTTCCTATTCCATTACTTGTCCTTTAATTTTTTTATATGTATACTGCTGTACAGTCTTAAATGTTTAATATAGTCATATTGTCAATATTTTACTTTATACCTTCTGGGTTTGAATATTTTACTTCAGGGTAAGAAAAATATTAGTTTGTATTATCTCCTGAAACTCCTTAGATTCTACATATTGATTTTTAACTCACCTGAATATTTCTTGTGTAATGTGTGAAATAGGGCTCTATATTTGTTTTATTTCAAGTAATAGTGGTCCATGCACCTTACTTGTTGAATAAGCCTTATTTTACCCATTGATTCGAACTATCAACCTAATCATATATTACATTGTTAGACAGATATACATGTTTGTCTCTAGAATGTTCATGTTATTTCATTGATCTACTTGATTATTTCTGTGCTGGTGTCATGTTGTTTTAATTGCTGAGACTTTATAATGGTTTTAAATTGTTCAATATTTTATAGTTTACACTGAAATTTAAAAAATAAATAAAATCAATCTGCATTTAAGAGAAAGAGAAAGATAAAGGAAGAGAGAGAGAGAGAGAAAGAGAGAGAGAGATGGAACTCCTACCTTTTGTGACAACATGGATGGAACTGGAGAATATTAAGCTAAGTGAAATAAGCCAGTTGATGAACAACAAATACCATATGATCTCACCTATAAGCAGACTCTATTCAACAAAATAAATTAACGAACAAAATAAACCACAGGCATGGAAACATGGAGCAGACTGAAAGTGACCAGAGGGGATGGGGAAAGAGGAAAGAAAGGGAAGGGACTAGACAAAGAACATGTATGAGTGACCCATGGACATGGACGGCAGAGTGGGGACTGACTGTGGGAGTGGAGGGTAGGGGTGGGATGGATAGAGGTGGTAAAGGGGAAAATATTGAGACAACTGTAATAGAATAAACATGACTTATACATTAAGAAAATAAAAACAAAACAAAAAATAAAAAAGAATACAGATTCTAGTTGTTTGTTTAAAAAAAAGTATCAAGAGAAAAACAGTTACCTACAAGGGAACTCCCATAACTGTCAGCTGATTTTTAACAAACGTTGGAGGCCAGGTGGGATTGGCAAGACATATTCAGGTGGTGAAAAGCAAGGACCTACAACCAAGATTACTTTACCAAGCAAGGCTGTCATTTAGAATTGAAGGAGAAAAAAGAGCTTCCCAGACAAGAAACATTTAAAGGAGTTCATCGCCATCAAACAAGTATTATAAGAAATATTAAAGGGACTTCTTTAAGAAGAAGACAAAAAGATTACAGAAAATGAATACTAAAATGGCAATAACTAGATACCTATCAATAATTATCTTAAATGTAAATTGAGTGAATGCTCCAGTCAAAAAACAAAGGATAGCCAAATGGATAAAAAACCAAGACCCATACAAATTCTGCTTACAAGAGACCCACTTCAGATTGAAAGACACACACAGACTGAAGGTAAAGAGGTGGAAAAAGATATTTCATGTAATGAAAACTACAAAACAAAAAAGCTGTAGTAGCAATACTTCTATCATATATGATAGACTTTAAAACAAAAGCTATAACAAGAGGCAAAGAAGGACATATAATGATAAAGGGATCAATCCAACAAGCAATTACAACCCCTGTAAACATTTATGCACACAAGGTAGAGCACCTAAATATATAAAGCAATTATTGATGGGCATAAAGGGAGAAATTGACAATATTACAGTTATAGTAGGGGATTTTAACAGCCTGTTGACGTTAATGGTTAGATCATCCAGACAAAAATCAACAGGGAAACAGCAGTCTTAAATGATACATTAGATCAGGTGGGTTTAATTGATATTTTTAGAACATTTTACCCCAAAGCAGCAGAATATACATTCCTTTCAAGTTCACAATGAACATTTTCCAGAATAAACCATATGTTAGGCCACAAAACAAATCTCAATGAATTTTAAAAGGTTGATATTATATCAAGTATCTTTTCTGATTATAATGGTATGAAACTAGAAAGCAATTACAAGAACAAAATTGAAAAACACCCAAATATATGGAAGATAATAACATGCCACTAAAAAAAATATGAATGGGTAAACAATGAGATCAAGGAAGAAATCAAAAGATACCTTGATACAAATGAAAATGAAACACAACAACCCAAAATTTGTGGGACAAAGCAAAGCAGTCCTAAGAGGGAAATTCATAGCAATATAGGCCTACCTCAAGAAATAAGAAAAATCTAAAACTGTCTAAACTTACACCTAGAGGAACTATAAAAAGAACAACAAAGAAAGCCCAAAATGAGTACAAGAAAGGGAATAATAAATATCAGAATGGAAATAAATGAAATAGTTTTAAAAAAGAATAGAAAAGATAACTGAAACCAAGAGCTTCTCAAAAGCAGAGAGTGCCAAAGAAGTTGGACCCAAGGAAGCACACACTAAGGCATATCATAATTATATTGCCCAAGATTAAAGATAAAGAGAGAATCTTAAAAGCAGCAAGAGAAAGGGGACAGTTACCTACAAAGGAGTTTCCATAAGATTATCAGCTGATTTCTCAAAATAAACCTTGCAGGCAAGAAGGAGCTGGAAAGAAGTATTCACAGTCATGAAAGGCAAAGACCTACATCCAAGAATACTCTATTCTATTCAGCAAAACTATCATTTAGAATGGAAGGGCAGATAAAGTGCCTCCCAGATAAGATAAAGTTAAAGAGTTCATTATCACCAAGCCCTTATTAAATGTTAAAAGGACTTATTTAAAAAAGAGAAGATCAAAAACTATAAACAGTAGAATGAGAACAAACTCACAACTATCAATAACTGAACCTAAAAAACAAAAACAAAGACTAAACAAACAACTAGAACAGGAACAGAATCACAGAAAAAGAGATCACATGGAAGGTTATCAGCAGGGAGGGGTAGGGGAAGAATGAGAGAAAAGGTACAGGGAATAAGAAGCATAAGTGGTAGTTACAAAATAGACAGAGGGAGGTTAAGAATAGTATAGGAAATGGAGAAGCCAAAGAACTTGTATGTATGACCCATGGACATGAACTAAGGGGAAGGGGGATGAATGCTGGTGGGAAGGGGGTGCAGGGTGGAGGGAAATAAAGGGGAGAAAAAAATGGGACAACTGTAATAGCATAATCAATAAAATATACTTTAAAAAATTAAATGCAATGTTAGTTTAGGCACAAATAATTATTTCCTGGGTTGATTCATTGTTATTTTAAAATATAATCCAATTTAGATCTGAGTTAGAAACTACATCGTTCAGGATATAACATTTTATTAAACTCTTTTACAGGCAAGGAAGTGTGGACCAGGAGCACATTTGGTGATTAGTTTTGTGGCAAACTTTCAAACAAACTGTGTAACTTATATCCTTTTATAATATATAAAAACCACTAATTTGATTAAAAATTTAAAAGTGGCATTTATCTTTTTTCTTCATAGTAATTATTAAAATTTTTGAGATCCAGGAATTGTAGCTGGCAGTGACTCAGCACTCAATTTTGTCTGGTGAATTGTTCAAAGGTAGCTGTAACATGCTCTTACCAGGCATGAGTTTACTTAAAATATGTCCTAGGGCCAAATGGTTAAACCATTTTGCTCTAAGAGCTACTGTTTTGCAAAACATATGGCATTGCCAAAGAACCACAGACTGGGTGGCATTTCAGAACTGAATCCAAATCTCCCCATAAAATGAAAATAATGGAACTTTAAACCATAAAAACTCTATTCCTAAACAGAACTTTGACTTCTAAAATGGGTAAAAGGAAAGGTTTAAAAGTAAGGTGGGGAATGGAACTTAAAGTACAATGAAAGTTAGCTCTGTCCCCTATTTAGGGTTTGACTGCAGAGGCCTCTTTGTCTCCTAGTCACCTAATTAGACTTGAGTAGCATATTTGACTTCAACAATATCCTCCCTTCAGGTATATCCAAGACACAAGAACTTAAGAATTTTGTTTTCTGTTGTTTTTTTTAAGAAAACTTTAAAATGGGAAGTTTGTTTTCTTTCCCTTCTGCTATCCATATTAAAACTCCAGCCATTGGGCAAAAATATTTTATTAAATTTATTTTATTTTTAATTATTATTTTTATTGTATTTTTTCCATTGGACAAAAATATTTTAAAAGCTCCAGATATTGCCTCCTTACAATTATTATTACCAATATTCCCGATGTTCTCACAGATCTACATCATTATACATTTCATATTTGAAATCTGATTTTTTTTTAAGGCATTCTGAAAATGAATGGAAAGCCAAACTTCTGTATTATCTCTTAAGGGCAACTTATTTTTTCTATTTTTTTATTTTTTTACCACAGACTTCTGAGGCACTTTAGTAATCTCTCTTATGTAACTTAATTTTTTAAGTATATTTTATCGATCATGTTATTACAGTTGTCCCAGTTTTTTCCCTGTTTCCCCCCCTCTGGCCAGAACCCCCTTCCCTCCAGCAATCACCCCCTTAGTTCATGTCTATGGGTCATGCATAGAAGTTCTTTGGGTTCTCAATTTCCTATATTATTCTTAACCTCCCCTGTCTACTTTGTACCTACCAATCATGCTTTTTAATTCCTGTACCTTTTCCCCCATTCTCCCCACTTCTCCTCCCAGTTGATAACCCTCCAAATGATCCCCATACCTATGATTCTGTTCCTGTTCTGGTTGTTTGCTTAGGTTTTTTGATTTTTGGTTTTTGGTTTTTTTGTTTGTTTTAGATTTAGTTGTTGATAATTGTGAATTTTTTGCATTTTCAATGTTCATAGTATTGATCTTTTGTTTCTTAAATAAGTCCCTTTAACATTTAACGTAATAATGGCTTGGTGATGATGAACTCCTTTAGCTTAAACTTGTCTGGGGAACACTTTATCTGACCTTCAGTTCTAAATGATTGCTTTGCTGGATAGAATAATCTTGGTGGTAGGTCTTTGTTTTTCATCACTTTAAATACTTCTTGCCAGTCCCTTCTTGCCTGCAAAGTTTCTTTTGAGAAATCAGCTGACAGTCATATGGAAACTTGTAGGTAACTCTCTGCTTTTCTCTTGCTGCTTTTAAGATTCTCTCTTTATCTTTAACCTTTGGCGTTTTAATTATGGTATTTCTCGGTGCGGTCCTCTTTGGATCCAACTTGTTTAGGACCCTGTGCTTCCTGGACTTGTATATCTATTTCCTTCACCCAGTTAGGGAAGTTTTCTTTCATTATTTTTTTCAAATAAGTTTTCAATTTCTTGCTCTTCCTCTTTTCCTTCTGGCACCCCTATGATTCAGATGTTGGCATGTTTGGAGATGTCCCAGAATCTTATGCTGTCCTCATTTTTCTGAATTTTTGTTTCTTCTTTCTCTTCTGGTTGAATGCTTATTCCTTTCTTATGTTCCAAATCATTGATTTGAATCCTTGATTTCTTCCCTTCACTGTTGGTCCACTGTAGAGTTTTCTTTATTTCATTTAGTGTAAACTTCATTTCTTCCTTTGTATTTGCTGTACTCAGTCAATTCTTTGAGCATCCTGATCACGAATGTTTTGAACTCTGCATCTGATAGGTTGGCTGTCTCTGTTTTGTTAAGTTCTTTTTCTACAGTTTTGTTCTGTTCTTTCATTTGGGCCATATTTCTTTGTCTCCTCAATTTGTCAGCCTCCCTGTGTTTGTTTCTGTGTATTAGGTAGAGCTGCTTTGACTCCCTATGAAAGGCACCTGTAAATTGTGTGGGGTGGAGCCTTAGGTAATTGCCGGGGGGAGCATCCTGCTCCATAGCTTTGTGTCTCTGTGTTGGGGGAAGGCTTGGGGAGGGGACTGGTCTGCTACCTGGCTTCTGGAGGTTTACCTGGCACTCACTCCATTTCCAGTCACTTCACCCACCCCTGATATGTGGCACCATTCTAGCGATTGTCCTCGTGGTGAATGCCAGAGCAGGTAGGTTTGCATATATTTTAAGACTATGTGGGCCCTTTAAGTGAAATTTCCTTAAAAATCTGGCAGTTTCGTCTGCCACCCCAACACCCGCTGGCTTTTATAGCCAGAAGTTATGGGAATTTATTTTCCCAGTGCTGTGAGGTTTGGCCTGGGGCTGGGATGGCTCGCTCCCAAGATATCCCTCCTGATTTTTATTCACCACATGTGAATATGGGACTGCTCGTGCCCATTCCACCACTGCCACTGCTGACACCTCTCCATGCCACACTGAGTCTCCAACCCTCCTACCCGTCTGGGTGGTTGTGGCTTCTTTAAATCCTTGGCTGTCGGACTTCCACACAGTTCGATTTTCTGACAGTTCTGGGTGTTATTTGTCTTGAGATTTAGTTGTAATTTTTTTGTGTGGTTGTGCAAGGAGGCGAAGCGTGTCTACCTACTTTACCACCTTGACCAGAAGTCAGATCTCTGTAACTTAATTCTTTTTATATTTTATTGGATCTAAAGTTTGTGACTTTCCATTTTTCTCTTGATGTTTTTAGTCTATGTTATATTTGAATTATGAACCTATTTCTCAAAATTTCTCTTCTCTTTTTTGAACTATGGGTTACTATAAATTTATTTTAAAGATGAATCTCCAATGAGAATCTAATATTAACATTTTATGAATAATCTGACTAGATGTGATTGATGTTCAAACAGGAGGCCTATAATAGAAGCTATAATAAAATCAAACAGATTGAAACAAGCATTTGGTGAATTATTTCTTGAGAACAGGACCAAGTACTCAGATAGGTATATTTCAATAAATTTCCCCCCAAAGTGTTTGTTTCATAGACTCAGCTAGTTTTGGTAGAAAAGATCTATCTTTACATAAGAAAAAACAGTAGATAAATGATAAATATAAAATGTGTATTTAATTTAATACGTAATAACGTGTAAAGGCAAATAGATATGGTTATGTACTAATAATACTGAAATGTCTATTTATATCCTTTGTAATAACTTCAAGGCTCAGTATGTATTAAGTATTTTCTATTAAAATACATCAAAATTAGGCAACAGAGGTTTAGACCTCAAAATATAAATATCCCACCTCTGGGGGAAGCTTGATTTTTAAAATGACATTTCTTTTCTTCTCTTGTATCAGACACAAATACTTGGACTTCCCAGGGCAAATCGAACTGGGTGCCTAATAAAAGCAAACAGGTGCCTCTCCAGTCGGGGGGGTGGTGGGAAACCCCAGCATTTTCTTTGAAGGGTCTCCTCTTGACTCCTTTCTTTTTCTTAATGACCTAACAAGACCCATCCTGATGATGGTAAGAGATGTGACTGACGTCCCACACCTGTGGCCTACCCGGAGCGTAAGTGTCCAATTTGACTGTGATAATAAATAAAATCTTGTCGTACTATTATAGGGTGTTTGGCAAGGACAAGAATTAAGGCACCTTTATAACTCCCAGAGGAATCTGGTGATATTTCTAATGTGATCTCACACATCATCCTGTCCTGCCTGACCTTCCCTGTAGCACCCTCCTGAATTATAGCTTGTACCACAACCCGCTCCTCCTTCCACAGCCTCTCCCCAAATAAAAGATTGCTGACCTGAAGAAAACAGATCTGATTTTTTTTAAATCTTTATAAGAACGTAAGTTAAAATGTCCTCGAAATGACTCTGTATGTTTTCTGTAGAACATTTACTGCTTCCATTAGATGAAATGTTGTCTCGCTTTATGAAATGAATACTGCAGGTCTCTCAAAGATTAAAGCATCTCACCAAGAAATGTCCAGCTTCATTCCTCAATAACTTCTGGGGTCCCCGGATAGTAAAGGAAACAGGTATGTACCAAGTTCATCAATTTTACCACCCACTTTCTCAGTGATTAGTTCCTTCATCCTGGCAGTCCCTGGGGAGAGTTGACTCTCAGGCACTTCTTCAGGACTCCTCGCAGAAAGAGAGTTTTTAAAGATGTTGTAATAGTTTTTTCTCATGCTCTCTGGAGAAACTTAACATTTTCTGTCTTACGAGCCAAAGAAGAACACACTTGTATATGAACAAGCACACTTCAAGGACACGGTTGAGCATGAAGATATCAGTAGCACAGGGGAACGGTACCCACACCCGTGGAGACCCGGTGCCATGCTCATGTAGGATACGTGCATGTAGGATGACCTTTCTTTGGGCATGCCCCGATACAGCATGAGGAAGGCAAAGTCTGATTTTGATAAGACACACTTCCTGAGAGGCTGGGCTTTTGCTATCCTTATGGCTTCTCTTCCTCTATGCGTGAGCCTCCTTTGCACTCTTTAAATGGGCGATAACAGCAAAGGGTCACTTCCACAGGGATATTTGCATTTTCACTTGCATCTGACCTATGAGAGTTGAGGATCTACTAATGGAGAATTGAGAAGCAACAAACTGGGGGAATCTATACTCACTTCTTAAACGGAACCCTGAATCACACCTTCCCCTTGTTCCTTTCGCCTGAACACCAGTCACCGTGTCTTCAAGGGGAGCTGCTTTGCACTTCAATGCCAAGGTCAAAATGAGAACCAAAGTCCCTTTTCTTTAACTTTCCTTGTGAAGTTGAGACAAGACAGGACTTTTAAAAGGTTTCACAAAGCTCTGAGTACAAAGTAAAGGGAAAGATAGAGAAAGCAAGAAATATGAAGACATCCAGGCTAACACACAGGAATTCTCACCCTCCACCGCAAATATGCCTCTCTCATTTGAGGAGAAGCTGGCGAGTGCTGAGGAGGAAGAGGTCTGATGGCCCATTCCCAGGGCATAGACTGGCCCTCTTACAGCTGCAAGTTTCCTATGGAGCAGAGCAGCAACCACTGCTCCGTTTCCAGAATTAAACCTCACATATCCATGGAGATTATCTGGGCAATGTGGTGTTTCCTAAACCTCAGAGACAAGACATCAGGCCTTACCTGAATCATGCATAATACAGAGAGTTAGGTGAACGGCAGAGTAAGGGGCATGAGATCAATGGTGTTTTGCTGAGAGGTGTGGGAGGGGCATTGTCCGCGGCGAGGGCTGGCAGCAATACAGATGCTCGGCACGTCTGACCGTGTTGAGGGAGGGAGGGCTCAGAGGACAGGACAGCTGCCTTCAAATCCTTAAAAGATTCATATGGAAAAGATAACGAACTTACTCTCCAGAGGACAGAGCTAGGTAGGGCCAACAGCATATACAGAAAAGCACTTTAACTGTAGAGCTGCCCAGTGATGAGAGAGGCTCTCCTTCAAAGTTATAAAGTCATTTAGTCTTAGAATTGGAGCAAGTTCTTCTGAGAGACGTCAGAAGACACCTAATTCAAGCCCCTTATTCTCCATCTGAGGGGTGACGAGACTCCCCTTGCCCCCACTGCAGCCCAGGTCCCCTTGCCCTTCACACCCCCCTCCCTCGTTACACAGCCTCCCTCCCCAAGTTACCTCAGCAAGCAGAGGCCAGTAGCTGCTTGATTGGGAGATAATAAAGGAATCTATTACTCAGGTAGAAGGTTGGCATATATGAGCACTGAAGGACTTTATCATTCTTAGAATCTGTGTTCTGTGATTTTATGGGATCATAAGTGGACACCTTAGCCTTAGGGATTATCACCTTCAAGCCCTCACATATTCTGCTTGCTCACCTTGTTGAGAGACATAATAACTGTCTTGGTTTATTCATGTGCCTGCACCAGGTCTTGCAACCGAAATAAATCAGCCCTTTCTTAGACAGAAGTGGTCTGGAAAGGCAAAGCCTAGGGGGAAGGAAGATCTGCTAAGGATCTCGTGCTCTGTCTCAGTCTGAGATAAAGCAGCTCTTTGCCAGGACATGGAAATGCAATAAAGAAAACATTCCTTACTGTGGGTCACATGCTTCCACGCCAAGCACTGTTTTGAGCAAGCTTTGTGTCTTCTTTGACTTTGTGTATATAACAACCTCATGAAGGGGGATTGCTGTTGGCGCAATTTTACCAGTGAAGAAACTAATGAGTAGACAAGTAATATACCGTGATCACGCAGCCAGTATGGAGTGAGCTCAGGGTTCAAATCCAGGCCTTCCAAAACTCCAGGCCCCACGCACTTCAGCTCTCCCGTGTCCCTGCACAATTCTAAATTGCTCCTGGGAAGCAATGTAAGAATCAGGAGCAAGAATCAAACACTTTGCGAGCCCTGAGTTTTTTGCAACAGTTTTGCAGTCGCCTTTGTAGATGACTCACCACCCAGCTTCATTCCTTTACTACAAAAATGCTATGGTTGGCCAGAATATCCAGCAGCTAGATATTGAGAATTAAAATGGATAAACGTTATAAAATACTTCACATTTGAATTCCTGCCATCACTGCTTCTCTTTGAGTGTGGTATTGTTAAATATTCAATCATACATATAAATTTAAGGTGAATCAATTTAAACTGGAACATTTGCTGCCAGAGTGGGTCAAAATGAGCAACGGCTGACAGGCATGCCGGGCCCTCTGACACCGGCCGCCCTTCCAGCCCTGCTCCCAGTAGGCGTGCTTTTCCTGCTCAGATGAACAGCTTGTCAAGGCCTCTGTGTTTTGAAGACTCATGAGATTTCTGTAAGTACAGTGTGTATGAGAGCTGAGTTCTTCCCAAACCATTAGCCTCTCTGCAAAGGAACGGTGTTCATCATTTTTGTTTTTCTGTTGACTTTTCTTCTTTCCCTTCTTCCTTTCTGAATTTAGGGAGAAATAGAAGCACAATACATAAGCTGTAACTTTGCGAAGACTTGTTTTCATCAAAACAATCACTTTGTTTTAAATAGACCTCTTAATAATATCTAGAAATCGGAGTGCATTTGAGTTTTGTTTTGTTTTTTAACAAGTTCAGAATGTGTGAAATTTTTAGGAGACTAATCCACTCATCAAGGTATTTCTCACACCTTTGATTAATAGTAAGCTATGCATTTTGGAATAGCATTTTGAGAGATTTCTGCATTTTATCATTTGGCTAAGAAGCAATTAATGTTCCAGTCCTATTGAACCTAAGAGGTTTATTGTGGATGAATTGAACTTGGTATTGGCCGTCCACAGGTATGCTTTTTCCATTCCATAACTAGCAATACTGACAAATAAAAAATTGAATGTTTAAGACAAATAAAAAGCAAATGTGTCTGTTATTACTAAAGCATTCCAGTACAGGGTTTCTGTCTGTCCATCCTGTTTGTCCCCACAGTTTAATTCTTCTAAGCTAAAAGTTGCAGACATTATCCTCAGCACACATATCTAGCAGTGTGTATATCCATTATTTAATTTGCTTACGAAGAAAAGAGCTATGCTTTGTTAACTATATCAGTGTCCTGAATGATGCCTGGCATAGAGCTCAACTAAATTTACTTTAACTGTGTTGAAAATAATGGATGAAAAATCTGTTTAGTGAACGAAGACCAAGGAATTTGTTAGAGAATGATAAATTTATTCCTGGACAGCTCTTACCCTTTCACTGAAGTTCATATAATGCATGTAAAATAGCAATTAGATGCAGCATCCTGTCATAAGCTGTTCAGATGTCAATCCTTAACATAAACCCATTCATTCAATGATACCAGGGACTATGCTAAATACTGTGAATCTAAAGCTCAACAAATATAGTTCCTGCCCTTGAGGGATGTATAATCCACCAGGGAAAATAAACACAGGGTACGTGTGCATATCCTATAGGAAGTACAGGTTTTAGGAGGACAATAGAAGGGGAGAGAAGGGGAGGCTAACTGAGCTGATGGGGGTCAGGGTTGCTCTCCTGGGCAGTGACTTAAGTTGACGCAGAGAGGATGGGCAAAAGTAGGCAGCCCGAGGGAGCGCCGGGCGGAGGGAACGATAGGTGTAGAGGGAGTCCGCGTGAAATTTTCATTTGGAGACACAAAAATAGGTCTGAGAGGGAGAGGCAGCTAGTATATTGCTACTTCTGTGACATACAGACTCATATTTTTGTTAAACTGTTGGAAATCTTTTTTTAATTCAACCACGTGTTGTAGAAATTTTGGTGAGCCAACCACAGAAGGCAAATAACTAACAACTACTCATGGTATCACACATCCTTAAATTTTGTTTCCTCTCCATAAAAATAAAATATAACTAAATTAGGCTTCAAGTTTTTAACTTTACATGCATCAAGATTTCTATATTTACGGATTCTAAGGTGAACATTTGTTCTTATACTACCCTATTTTGGTGTGTATAACGTGCACCCACATTTTGTGCACATTATACAGAGGATTATTATGCTCATTATTATACTCATGGTATGTAAATACTATGCCCATGTATAATGCTCATCCTTATTTTTCCCTCAAAAATTTGGGCAAAAAAGTGTGCATTATACCCAGTAAAATACAGTAATTATTGCAAAAAATTAGACCTCACTGAATTATCTCAGTATTTAAAGCAAGCACATCACCTTCCTTCTTGGTACATTTTCAGTATATACTTTCATGTGATTATTTTAGAAAATAGCCATAGAGTTTGAGTTTAGGTATGTCACTAATTTTTAACACTACTTGTACAAAATGTCATCAGATCATGCATGTCACTGTGGGATCTACGTTCTTTAAAAATGATGGGGAGAAAAAATAAGAATATGTAAAAATAACCATACTGTCTGATTTTTCAGCACATTCTGTTTTTTCTCCATGCATACTTTTCTGACAAATACTAACAGTGGTGTTTTTTCTAGGATCCAACAGGCAAGGTTGTATCCACTAGGGAGCTTCTTGGAGTCAGTAATTTTCAAACAATAGAGAAAAAATGCATAGATCAGCCAACTAGTTTATGCTACATCAATTTTATACACCCAGAAAGCATGAAACTTTAATACGATCTCACCAAAGTCAAATAAGTCTAAGAGAAGCTACTGAAACAGGCCTGGCCCTTTTATCTATACAAGCTTATGTCATGACGCCTTTGCAAACACAATGTATTCTGAAAGGGCAGGGCAGGCATGCCTCTAAATGCATGTTATATTAGACAGCAAAGAACCATAAAAGACGCTCAAAGCAAAGTGTCTAGGAAACCAAGTTGATTAATGTGTAGCCTTACTTCACTTCAGGGGTAAAGGACTGAAGGGAAAAAAAAGACCATAAGCTCATTTGACAACTATAAAGGTCACAAAGGAAATGACGGTAGATAGCCTGAAGTTTTCAGGGTGGGGCGGAGGCTCAGTCCTCAGAAATATACAGCAGAAGCTCTGAGAATGAGGTGCCAGGTGAGCTGCCAGCCGCCCGAGCGCTCAGGTCAAATGAAAAGGGCAATGAAAACACAAGACCCTGGAACCCCAAGTTCTAGTTCAGGGCCCTCTTCCCAGCCAGTGAAATGAACAGATTATCTGGCACCAGGATTCTGGGCTCCTAGTTCAGAGGACTTTAGGTCTCATATGTTCAATGTAGTGTAAGTGCCTGACATTAAGCTTTTGATTGCCCATGCACCCATTTCAAAAATATCCAGCCCAAATCAATATATTGCCAGTTACACAACTAGGTAAAAAAGCCAGGCTGTCCCACCCATGAGGTTCCCTTTTAGAAAGCCCTGGGTTACCTGGATGACTGACAGCTTGGGTGACCCCATTTCTCTCTACACCCGATTTCCCACTCATGCTTTAAATTTGCCGATGCAGAGTATATCTGTGAAATCCTAGACCTCCCGTCCTCAGATGCTGATAAAAGGAGACCCGCAGGTCCACGTTCCCTCCCTCTCTCTACGTATGACCTTGCTTTGTGGCCCTCTGGTGTGCTGTGCACCCTCCAGGACCTGTGAGGACTAAATAGCGTTTCTCAGAACTCCCTGATGGCTTTTTGCTGAAGTGCGTGCTGCAATCACAGCAGCCAGCTTGGCCCTGATGGCAGGGAATGTCCCTGGGGGCTAGGCACAAGGAACAGGAACTGGGCCCGTGTCTCAAGCCATTTCTAGCTAAAAAAAAAATAATAATAATAATAATACTATCATTAAGCTGCGGCCAAACAGGGAAGTCAGCTATCTCATATTCTTCTGTTCTCACTGGCTCACAGAAGTCTCCATGACACAAGCCGGGGGTCTGATGGGATATCGGCATTACAGTGTAAGGTCATCACTATCATTTCATATTATAGAGCGAGGATGTGGGTAGAACCACAGACACAGAAAAATTGAGCAGGAGCTCCTATTGGTTTGCTTCAGGGAAAACTCCAGGCAAAGAATCTGTCCTTAAATATCCTGTGAAAGACCTGTAAGCCTTACAGAACTGTTTTTTAATGTCCTCTGTAGTGTTAGAGTTCTGATTAAGATGGAAATAAATCGAACAATTCTCAACCACTTATGACAGGGGACTAGAGCATTAGCCTCCCAAAACTGATAACAGAATTACAACTGATATTAATGGAGATCAAAGCCTCACCCTCAATTTCTGGGCCCTGCCTTTCCCCAAAACCTTCCCTGCTCATTCAGGTAGGGGCTGTGGGGCTGTTGGAGATCTAGAGCTTCTTCCTGAAAAGTGGGAAGAGCATAGAGAAGAATCATGTGATCATATAGCCTCATAAACCTTCCAGAGCATTATGGCAGGGACAAAACATTAATATACATGAGAATTTACAACCTTTTTCTTTCCAGCCCCATGTTGACTCCCTGGATCTGTCCATGAGGTTAAGGTATGGAGGGAAGGGTGGAACACTTGGGAAAACTGTGGAGTGTGGCAGCAGGGTCTACACCGAAAACAAGAGGGAGACTAGTGAAAGGAGGGAGAGGAAAGAGGAGGAAAATGGAAAGTGACTGCCAAGGGGAGAAGGGCCTTTGCAGCCACCGTAGGGATTTGGCAGAGATGGAAGGGTAACAGGGAATCTGCATGCATCTTCCTGTGTGTACCACGTGAGGAGCCCTGCAGTGCTCCTTCCAGGAAACTTTGAGGAAATATCTGTGCTATTTCTCAAGGCCTCTGGAGTCAGATTTGTGGGATGCATGTAAACGGCCCCCCTATACCCCCATAACATCTCAGAGGGGTTCAAGGAGAGCAATCAAAACAGCGAGCTTGTTCTAAAAGGAGGAGACCCTTCTGAAATTTCTACAGCCCATTCCAGAACACCATGTGCTATTTTGTTTTTCTTATAAGCCTGGTCTTAAATCTTTTGTCTCTTCTAAACAGAAGACTTCTTGCTGCCATTTTTGCACTTTTAAAATTGCAGTTTCAGCCCCCCCAATCATATTCTTGTCTGTAATTGTAGCAAATAAATGGTTCTAGTGAAAAATACTGCTCAGCTTAACTTTTGGCATCTGAGATGAACCCCACTGAGTGTGCCTCTGTATCACACTGAGTGAAACTCAGAACAGTTTCGCACCCAGGAGATCAAATTAACTAATGAGGTAAATCTGACATTCATGGGTGAAACGCCACACAGTGTTTAAGGATTCAAATGAAAAGGACTTCAGAAAAAGTCATTAGAGAAAAAAAATGTTCATTCACAGGTCATTATGAGCAACTCTTGAGAATCTGTCACTATTTTAGAGTAGACAGCACAGTGGAAGCAGAGACTCCTGGCTCCGCATGAGAGCAGCTTGCTGCCAGCTCCCTCAGTGATCGAGCGAGGGTTGAGGTTGGCCTGGGTTAAAATGCTCCACACAGTCAGAGCCCAGGCGCTGGTAGCTCCACCATTTCAGCCCATGGCTTTGCATTTGCCCTGAGTGCACAGGTGGGAAGAGTAAGGAGCAGGCAGCCTGAAGCGAGAGAGAGGAGGAGACGAGAGAGTTGCCGGGCAGGCCTGGGGGCAGCAGCCACTGTAGTGCTTGTGTTCCGTTGGTGTGAACTCAGTCACCTCACTGCCAGGAAAGCTGAGAACTGCACTCTAGCTGTGCATCCAAAGGAGAGGACAGCAATGGAAGAAATGACGTTCTTCACCACAGCCACTTCCCTGACCTTATTTTCTTCCTTTTAGAATATTATTTACTAGAGAAATGTGTTTAAATGTAATATTGTACAGTTAGTGATATGCATAAAGGACGGGGAGAAAGCATGACACTGGGTCCAAGAAATTGGAACAATTATGGGGACATTGAGGAGAATAAAAGAACTGGGAAGGGTGTGAAATGTGTGAGTGCATTGGGAGGGAGGAGAAGTTTTGGTGGAGGGTGGAGCAGTTTTGGCAATGAGGAGAAAATAATAAATAGGATAGTCGTTAGAAGAGGTAATTATATGCATACATACATGTATGTATATATATAAAATATAGAGAGATATATAGATATGGTTTACATGTATTAATTACAAAGAGCCCAAAATACAAAGGTCCTCTGTTATGAGGTGATAAGGAATTATGTGACAACACATAAATTACAGATGTGTTTTTATTAAAATAATATCATGAGGGAAGAATGATTACTAAATACTAACTGACCTATAGGGAAACAAATCATAAGGACGGCATAGGTGGGGCTTTATAGTTTGTAAACCACAGCTTACCGTAGGAAACGCAGAACACAAGAAAACATCAAAAAATATTTTCAGGACAACTTCTAGGGAAATACAAACATTGGCCTTTTCAGCTCACAAAAAACTCCCTCTGTTATGTCCTGCAGACAGAGATTTTTAGTTTTATACCTATCCTGATTTTTTTAAGATAAGTGTCAAAAATACAAATATAAAGAAACACACTATACTGTATTTTGAAGAAAAATACTGTATTTTGCTGTGTATAATGTGCACCCATGTTTTTGACCCAAACTTTAAGGAAAAAATTCTTTTAATTTTTAAATTATTTATATTTAGATACTTGTTTTCTGTATTATAAGGGAATTTTAGCGTTTATTTTTGAACATATTATGGTACAAGAAATTTTATGTAACAAATAATTACAAAACACAAGAACAGATACAAAGTACTATCCATGTATAATGTGCATCCTTATTTTTCCCTCAAAAATTTGGGCAAAAAAGTCCACATTATACATGGCATAATACGGTACCTGAAATTTCACTAATGGGAATGAAATAGGTTTTCTCGTTGTTGTTTTCAGGCAAAGAACTATTCTGTTCCTTTATTTCTTTAAGTCAGATGTCATGATGTGAGTTATCACTTCGTTGGCTGGTGGAGCTTCCTCTCGCTTCTCCATGAGAACATACACCTTTCCCAGGCTCCAATGGTGCCAGGGAAACCTGGTACCGGCTCTGGGCTCCTAATCCGTGTTCATCTCCATCTTTGTCGTTGGACCGTCCATCTGTGAAGGTGCTGCTGAGAGCTGGTCCTCACGTACACTCTGAGCCCCTGCTCTGGGCGCCCTCCTGAGTTCATCCTGAGCCCAGGCTGACGAGGGCCACACAGAGTAGCCACAGAGCTTTCTGAATTTTGTGCTCACTGTTCCCTCACTTTTCTTTGTGGCTTTTCCATATATATGAATATTTATAGCACTCAAAACAATTTATATGTAACACAAACAATTCATTTTAACTTTACTTCACATCCAACTTTTCTCACTTTATTTCCTCTCTAAGTTTGAAGGTTACACTCTATTCTTTCATAGTTTCCCTAGCCATTTTGATAGTTTAACTTTCAAAGTCTAAGGTTAATTAAGTTAATTACTTTTATTACTCTTTGCAATTAAAAAACTAAGGTTTTTTGTTTTTTCCCTTTCTAGGTAGGGAAAAACCCAGGTCTTTCTTCTTCTTCTTCTTTTTTTTTTTTTTTTTGTCCTGTGTGCTTCCTTCACTACTCAGACAGAACACTTCACTTGTGACACTCCTGGTCACCAAATGTGTGGCGTTCTCCCCACAACAGCAAGCAAGTCTCACACACCTGCTAGGTGTCCTACAATTTAACTAAGGTCTAATACTGTTGACCCATAGACAGTGTCAGATTCCACAGTTTAAGGGCTTAGTCCCACGAGAATGACCCCCATGCCCAATGCACACACTGTAGATGCCATCTGCAAGAGCAGGTTATCACCCGTGTTTCTGAGCAACCGGCTATAAATCACAAGTTCCAAAGATCCCCTCCTTCGAGTTTCATTAATTTTCTAGAGCAGCTCACAGAACTCAGGGAAACAATTATGTTAAACAACCTAGTAAAGGATATGACAGAGGAAGAGGCACGTAGGGCAAGGTCTGAGAGGGTCCTGAGCACAGCACCTTCTTGTTCCCTTGAGTTGGGCAACATCACTCTCCGAGTGTGAACTGCGTTAGCCAACCTGAAGGCTCTCCAAACCCCCTACTGCTAGGATTCTACATGGAGGCTTCCTCACATAGAAACAACCTGATTATTAGTGTCATTTCCAACCTCTCTCGGCTTTCCAGAGGATGGGGTTTGGGGCTGAATATTCCAGGCTTCTAATCATGGCTTGGTCTTTCTGGTCATTAGTCCCCAGCCAGGAGTTACCCAGAAGCCTACCCAGAGTCGCCTCATTAAAACAAAAGATGCTCCCAGTGCTCTTACGACTTTCCAGGCATTGTAAAAGCTGCACTGTGTCAGGGACGGGATCAAAGAACAAATATTAAAACAAGAAATTCTCCTAGTGCTTTTATCACTCAAGAAATGACAGAGGTTTTAGGAGCTCTATGCCAGGAACCAGAGTGTGTGTGTGTGTATGTATTAGAATAATATATATATTTCTATTATTTCACACTCTTCCAAATAATAGAAGCTCCTTAGATATTAACATCAAGACCCTTAAAAACTACATGTTTAAATTGTCTGATATTTTGCATCAATCTTTCTTAACTCTATGAATTACACATTGTTATTGCTGTTTTATACCATTTTTTTCCCTTTCTATTTGCCCTATGTTTACCAGTATCTTTGTAAATCATTTCTTCATCTCAAACCCTCCTGATATCATTTTGTATCTACCTTTAAAATTTCTTTTAGTAAGAGTGTATTGGTGGTGAACTCTTTTGATTTTTGCTTAATTGAGAAGTTCTCTTTTTGATACTCTCTTTCTTGAAAGAGAGATTTTTATGTTTGCATGTTTTCCTTTAGCAGATAATGATGATATTTCACAAGTTACATTGTTGCTATTGAGACATTGATCATTAGTCTAACTGCTTTTTTTCAGAGGTAATCTCCCTTTTCTCATTGACTACTTTTAAATTTCTTTATCTTTTGGGTTCTGCAGTTCTACTATGATCTATGTAGGTATGGCTTTGTTTTTATTTATTTTTTTCTAAGATTAATTGAATTTCTTGAATTTGATCTTTGGCATCACTTCACAGTTCTAGGAAATTCTGGCCATTTTCTCACTATTGTTTTTTTTTCTGTTTTATATCTTTTGGAACTCTGATTATATATGTACAAGACTATGTCTGTCTTCTATGTCTCTTAACTGTGCTTTTTAAAGTTCTATTTGACATTCTATGTGATACTCTGGATAATTTCTTCCAATCTATCTTCCAGGATACTAATTTCTCTCCAGCTGTGTCTAAAATTCTGTGTAACCCACCCACTGAGTTTTTAGTATTAACAATTATATGGTTCATTTTAGAAATCCATTTGCTTTTTTCCAGGTCTGCTTGGTTGCTACTGATCGTCTCTTGTTTCTTTCTCATATTTCTAAGCTTCTCCAGTATTTACTTACAAATAGTAAATATGTTATTTTATAGTTTGTGCCTGATAATTCTGATATATAAACACTTGGCCAGTTTGTATCTGCTGGCTGTTGCTTCTGGTGTCTTGTTTCCTTTATTTTTGACTATGAGCTTATTTTCTTTGGAACATTATCTCTGAAAGTTATTTGAGGCCTGCTGTTTCCTTCAGGAAATTTGCACACCCCCTGAGATTATCTGCACTTGTTTCTGACAGTTGCCTGGGGCCACAGCCAGAAGTTTCTTGGTCTAACTACACTGGATAATGAGAACTCTGGCTGTAGAGCCCCACAGTGGTTGCAAAACTCAGGAAAGGATATTTCCATTCAGTGGAAATAGACCTGTTCATTCATTGCTAAAGCAGCCACAGGCAAGTTTCCTTGCTCTTCCTGCAGAAGGGTTTAGTGCTTATTCACCTGTACATTAAAGGTACAGCCTTTGGAGTCCTAGTGTGGGCCCTTGTTCTGTCTTGTCCCCTTTGCTCCTGTGCAACCATCAAAAGGAGAAGATGCATGTCACCAGGATTGGCAAACACTCTCAGAGTGAAAACCGTTTCAGTTGTCACTTGTCTCATGGGATCTTACTTTAATTTCACTTTGACCTCTGCAAACTCCTTAATGTTTTACTCCAGAATGGCAATGCATATGAAGAACTTTAAAATATTTTAGCCAGCTTTCTTAGTTTTTTTCAGCAGGAAAAGATTTTAGGCTATTTACTCTACAATGTTGTCAGTAACTAAAGATCTGTTATATTATTTTCTCATATATGTCCTCTTTTTTCAAGTATAATGTTGTATTTACACAATAATTAATAATGCATCCTATACTATTTTATATTTTCTTGGCACACTTAGAAGGACCCATACACTTGCTCCAGGATTATAAAAATATTCAAATATGAGTCCTTCTAATATTTTTTGTATTTGATTTTCTTCCCGATTAAAATCTTTGATTCCTCTGTAATTTGTTGTGGTATAAACAATGAAGTTGGGAATTTACCTTATTTATTTCTTACAAATAGCTAGTGTGTTACCCTAACCCCTTTTATTAAAATAACCATTATTTCCTCTATTGATTAGAAATATCCCCATTTTCGCAAACTATATTCCTGAACAGGGTTCCCATATCTTCTTATGTGGACTTTTGTGCTCTCTATTCTCTTTAACTGATTGGTCTTCTATCCTTTGTAACAGGGAATATTGGGGTCCCCCAAAATGGGAAAGGTCCCCCAATAACCTGGCTGGGGGAAGGGGAAGCAGATGAGGGCCAATGAGAGTCGTTTTGCATGCCTACAGAAGTTGGCCGATGTTTTAGTAACGTTAAATAGTTGTGCTGGCTTGGAGGCTGGGAGATGGGCGTGACTCTAACCCATGATGCAGCCAGAGGGGCCTGCTGCTCTGAGAGCAGGAAGGCGGTTAGCTCTACGTCACTGCACCACGTTTGCACAGACTAACAATGGCAGCTGAGAAAGGCAGAAGAGACTAGACTACTGGCAGGTGTAACTCAGTGTGGGAGGAATTGGAAATGGGGTTACAGAGGAAGATCCATGCCGGAATTTAAACTCAGGTGCAGAGCAACCATTGCTCTCTTGACCATGCAGCTTAGGAGCAGAAAAGCAGGATATAGCAACAGTCGGGGGTCTTGTTCACCTGGTTTGAAAGGAGCCAGAAGGACCGCCACTGGCCCACATGAGGATTGGTTTCGCATGAAGAGCAGGAGCCTAGCTAGCTGAACACAGATAATTGAAAGAAGCCAGAATACAGGCTAAGCTACAGACTCCTATTTCTTTTCCTGAGAGATGGTACCCCTGATTGGCCTGGTTTGGCAAGAGGAGACAGGACTGTGTGTTTGTGCGTGTTCTTTTGTTTCTAAAGAGCATGGGATTTAACGGCAGAATTCTGCCATTGTTCTAAAGCTGTATAACTTTTGAATAAATTGTTCCTTTTCTTTTCATAAGACTCTGACATTGGGAGTCACAATTCTTATCGGCAGCGGGCACTAGAACCCAGAGCAGTAGAACTCAGTGGTTCTGTTACATCCTTACACTAGTGTTTGTTCCATTTAGTGAAGTTTCATAATCAATTGCAACATCTGATAAATTGAGAGCTCTTTCATCACTTTTGTTTTTAATTTTTTCAGAAATTTCCTCACTATATCCTTGAATATTTTTCTTCGTGACAAAATTTAGAACTATTCTAGCAAGTTTCCCAATATGCCTGTTAAATTTTTGACTGGGACACATGTGGTTATTTCCACAGTACCTTTTATATATTTTACAAATGGTATCATTAAAATACAGCTGCAGTTTCCTTCAGAGAGCCATAGGGAAACAGATAGCACACTTAAAGCATTTTATTTAACAGAGGTTAATAAAGGGGCTACTTTCAGAGGTATGAGGGAACCGACAGGGGATGAGGAAACACCCAGAGACAAGCAGGGAGAAGTCATTAGCACCCTGGAACCTGCAGGGGCAAAGGTGGAGACCCGATGACTGTAGCCCACAAGACGAGCCATGTGGCAGAACAGAGCCACTGCCCAAACCTGGCAGAGAAGGGAGGGAATAGAAAGGGGACAGGGCATTACGTTCCCTGGCCGCCCACACTCTGTCCTCTGATCTACTGGTGCTTACTAAAGAAACCTAATCTGGGGCCAGAACAGAAAAGCTTTCATAAAGGCCAGCCTCCTGCAGCCCAGAGAAAGCCTGAAAACACACCTGGAAGGACAGGTGTGGAATGACTAGCACAGCTCAATATGGTCTGGTAACTTTAATACTTGCAACACCTTAGTATTGTTAAAATTTGAAATGTATTCACAGAAAAAGTGATTCTAGGAAAATAACTGACTGCTCTGTATCCAGATGACTTTGTGAAAATCAGATGTATTGTTTCCTGAAATGCGAACAGTTGTTTTCACTTACGGTTTGACATGTTCTAGGCTGCAGACCTTCCCGGTCAGATGGCGAAGTTGGTATTTTTTTCTGGTGACAGAGAAAAGCACCAGGCAGATTGCCTGCTTCCATCACCCTTTCCCTCTTATATCCCATCTACTACAGGGGGATCTCTCATTAGATTCAACTTTGAAATGCAATTTTCTACTTCCTGATTGCAAAATCCCTGAAGAGGACTCAGAAGTTTTTATTTTTTCTTCCAAGAAATGTGGAATGGTAAATCTTTCCACAAAGAGCATCCGCAGAAACTAATACACAGTAGTTCAAATTCAAGAGCACCTGGAAATAGTGCAGAGCTCAGCAGGTGAGAACGAATTGAGCCCCTTCCAAGGAAGGTTATTTGGGATCATCATTTTCTTCCTTCCTCTAATTTCTCTGCTGGGCAAACCACACAAATCTGTGGTCAAATGCCTCCAACTCAGAATGCAAAGTAAAAAAGCAACAAACAAACAAACAAGTGAAATCAGCCCTTGATAGCCCTCTGCTGAGGGGTATTTTCCCTCCAGATTTTAAGAATTCCGAGACTTTGTTCTAATGGACAGATACAGCCCGCTCTTCCTGGGAACACAAGAGCAGCTAAAGCCAAGGGCAGCATGAGAATGCAGAGCAAACAGATAGCCTTCAACCCAGCGACAGACATAGGCTACCCTGAACTCTCAGCCTTTTGCATTATCGCCAGTCATCTCCTGTATTATATGCCAACAGGGGCATATTAACCACGAGCCATTGTTTTCAATGGAAATAACTGGCCTTCAGTTCTGATAATGTGCTTTGGCATCAGGGCATCAAAGTAAATGCAGAAAATGCCCTGCACTGGCCCTGGCTGCTCTGATAAATCGCCCATCAACAGAGTCTCAGAGAGACTGGAGCAAATGAACAGATGATTGAATTTTTTCAGGTCATTTGAAGTATGAGAGGCTGCCTAGGATAAAGAAAGCAAATAGGTCTGTTTCTTTGCTGCACCCCACTCTTTGTAATGCAGCTTCTGAATAGAACAGGATGGCGCCAAACCTAAGGCCAGGCTCACTCTGGCTAATTTTAGTTAATGTACCTTGTTGTAGAAATATACTTTTAATATAATTCCAGAAACATTTGCTTTTGTTTTTTTTAAATTATATTTTATTGATTATGCTAATACAGTTGTCCTGATTTTTCCTCCTTTCCAACCCTCCACCCAGAGCCCCGCTATTCCCTTGGGCAATCCCCCCACCTTTGTTCATGCCCACAGGTCATGTGAATAAGTTCTTTGGCTACTCCATTTCCAGTACTGTACTTTATATTCCCAAGGCTATTCTATAACTACTTATTTGTATTTCTTAATCCCTTCACCTCTTCACCCATTCCCTCACACCCCCCTCTCGTCTGGCAACCATCGAAATGCTCTTCATATCCATGATTCTGTCTCTGTTCTTGTTTGCTTGGTTTGTTTTTTAGATTCAATTGTTGATACGTAGTATTTTTTGCCATTTTATTGTTCATAGTTTCATCTCCTTCATTTTCTTAAATAAGTCCCTTTAACATTTCATACAATAGCAGTTTGGTGATGATGTACCTCCTTTAGATTTTTCTTGTCTGGGAAGTTCTTTATCTGCCCTTCAATTCTAAATGGTAGCTTTGCTGCATAGCGTAATCTTGGCTGTAGGTCTCTGCTTTCCATGACTTTGAATATTTCTTGCCAATCCCTTCTAGCCTTCAAAATTTCTTTTGAGAAATCAGCTCACGGTCTTATGGGAACGCCCCTATAGCTAACTTCTTTTCTCTTACTACTTCCAAGATTCTATCGTTATCTTGAACCTTCGGAATTTTAACTATGATGTGTCTTGGAGTGGGCCTTCTCTGCATCCATCTTGTTTGGGACTCTCTGTGCTTTCTGGATTTGCATGTCTATTTCCTTCACCAAATTAGGGAAGTTTTCTTTCATTATCTTTTCAAATAGAATTCCACTTTCTTGCTCTTTCTCTTCTTCTTCTGGCACCCCTATGATGTGAATGTTGGAACACTTCAAGTTGTCCCAGAGACTGCTTGCAATATCTTTGGGTTTTTTCTTTTTTGGGGTTTTTTTTTTTTTTTTTGTATTCTTATTTCTTCATGTTCTGATTGGTTGTTTTTTGCTTCCTTATGTTCCAAATCATTGATTTGATTCTTAGCTTCATCCACTCTACTGCTGTTACCCTGTAAATTTTTCTTTATTTTAATTAGTGTTTCTGACTGGATCTTTTTTATGCTGCTGAGGTCCTCACTAAGTTCCTTGAGCATCCTTATAACCAGTATTTTGAACTTTGCATCTGATAGATTGCTTATCTCTAATTCGTTTAGCTCTTTTTCTGGAGTTTTGATCTGTTCTTTCATTTGGGCTATAGTTTCTTTGTTTCCTTATTTTGGCACCCTCCCTGTGCTTGTTTCTATATATACGGTAGCGTGGCTTTGACTCTGTGTCTTGGTAGTGTGGACTACTGCAGTAGATGTCCTGTAGGATCCAGTGGCACAGACTCCCCTGACACCCAAGATGGGTACTTGAGGTGTGTCCTTTGTGTGGGCTGAGTACACCTTCGTCTTTAGTTGAGGCCTGGTTGCTGTTGGCAGATCAATGGGAGGGATTTACTCAGGCCAGTCAGCTGCAAGGATTGACTATGACCACTTACCACCAACCTTCACCCTCAGTGGAAGATCAGCTGTGTAGGGGCAGGGTGGTGGTTCTCCAACATGGTCTGTAGCTGTCCACTGGGTGACTGGCCCTGGGGTTTCCCAGGTGATACAGGCCAAGGTCAGCCCCTACCTGTGTTTTGCCTAGGGGCACCCTGCCTATGTTACAAAGCAGTCTGAGATGGCTGCTACTTGTGCTGGGCTTGGAGCTTCCCAGGCAAAGCCAAGCTTTGAATCTAGGCTGGTTGCTACTAGTGCTGGGACTGTCACTCACTGAGACCGGCTGTTGCTTGTTTGAGAGGATTTAGAAAGTTGTGAAGCATGAGCCAAGACCAGCCATTCACATGGAAAAGCAGTTTGGATGGGCCTGCAAGTTGGGTGAGACAGAGTCTCTGGGAATCTCCAAGGTAGGTCAAATGGTGTGATCCAGGTTGACTGAGTCTCAGTTATGGCACCAGCTTGTAGGCTCTGTTGGGGGAGAGGGTTTAGAAAAGGGACAATGGCTCCTGCTCACCTTGATGCCAGACAATTCAGTTTCTCCCTGTATGCCACTGGTGCCTTTTATGCTGCCACCTGGGTGCTGGAGCTCAGAGAGAGTGAGTCTGAGTAGGTGAGTCCATGTGTGTGGGTTCTCTAAGAGGAACCACTTGGGGTTCCAGAAGTTTCTTCCACAGACTCAATCCTTGCTAATTTTTACAGCCAGAAGTTTTGGGAGTTTATCTTCCTGGCCCTGGGACACTGAGCTTGTGGGGGCCAAGTGTGGGACTAGGACTCCTTGCTCCCAAGATATCCTCCCAAATTTTTGTCCACCACACATGGGTCAGGAACCAGCCTGCTCCCAGTCTGTGCCCCTCCTACCAGTCTGGATGGATGTGGTTTCTTTAATTCCATAGTTGTAAGACTTCCATTCAACTTGATTTCTGACAGTTCTGAGTGATAGTTGTTCTATATTTTAATTGTAACTTTGATGTGGTTGTGTGAAGCAGTGAGCCACGTCTGCCTGGAACGTGGGCTGATGTGGCTGGTGCCCATCCAGAATGCATGGAGGACCGCATACTTGGCAAGGCTGAGAGGCAGGCATGGGCCCCATCAGGAAGGGCTTTGAAGACCATACTAGAAGTTGATTTTTTTTCCTTTTTCATGAAAAACCATTGTATAGTTTTGAGCTTAGAAGAACATGCTCAGATTTTTCTTTAACTTTGGCTGCATAAAGAGTAGATTGGAAGGGATGGCAAAGTAGACCCTGTATCATCTAACTCCCCCTGCACTTTGTTAGTCCTCTTTTATGACCTCCATTTCCTTTTACCTTGTGTTACAGTTATTGGGATAATACTGTGCATTGCAGTTCTGTGTGAACATGTCCTGTTGCCATGCTAGATGGGAATGTACAGGCGATCCTGGACTCTCTTGTCTGTCTTAATATCTGCACCACCCACCACACAGCACATGGCATAATGTAAACACATAGTAAACAATTAATAAATTAGGTTGAATTACTTGTCCAAATGGCTCTGCATTCGTAAACTTCCATATTTCTCTGACACATCATGTTTAGGCTCAGCTCTATTCATTAGTCTAATTGGAGAGAAATTGAATTTCCCCTAGGTATCTCCTTAGGCAAAAGCCGGGCTGATGGGGGAAAGTTATGAGGAGTTGATTTGGGCAGAATATTGTGCAACATAAAGGCTCTCTTTTATGAAATTACAATTTAGCAAAAATAGAATCACCTGTGAGAGAAGGAGTTGCTAATCATTACAAGTGTGATCTGTGATCACATGCTGTTGGCCAGAGACACTACGGATGATGTAGTGGGTTGCATGGTAGCTCCGCAAAAGATATGTTCAGGTCCTAAGCCCAAGAACCTATGAGTATGACCTTATTTGGAAAAAGGCTTTTGCAGATATAATTAAGGATCTCAAGATCTGACCATTCTGGGTTATCTGTGTGAGCCCTAAATACAATGAGAACTGCCATTCTGAAAGACAAAGGATGAGAAGACACAGATGCAGTGGAGCAGGCCATGTGAAGACTGAGCAGAGTGTGGAGTTACGCTGCCACAAACCAGTCACTGCCTGGAGCCACTAGACTCTGAAAGACGCAAAGAAGCATTTCCCCACAGAGACTTTGGAGGGAGTGGGGCCCCGCTTACACCTTGGTTTTGGACTTCTGGTCTGCAAAATTATGAGGAAATAAATCCTGTTGTCTTCAAGTTTGTGGTAATTTGTCACAATGGCAATAGGAAACTGATGCAGATGGGATTCCAGCATATGGAAATTAGTTCACCTAGATCCATGCTTTTCGAGTTTTTTCCCAAGGTTTAGAGTCTCTGGTGCAAATGAAATAATAATGGTAAAACAAGAGGAAAGACACAGAAATTTCCCCTGCTCTGGGGGGAAGAAATGGCCAGAGTCCATTTTGCTTTTTCTTCACCCTGAAGGTTTGTATGGAGCTAGATGACTTGGAAGGAAGGTCCACTCCAACTCTGATTTGGTAGGTTCATGTTTTAAATGACAAGGGAAGCAGACGTTCACGAAGCATGGATGTGTTAGGTTTGGTTTCTGAGAAGCAGACTCTAAGTTCATTTAAGATATTATCCCAGGAGTCACTGGCAGGGAGAGCAGGAGTGAGATGGGGAATTGAAAAAAGCCAGTATCAGGTGCACTAGGGGGTAGGTGACTTCTGTGGGTAAGTTGGTTACATCTTGTACAGGCCTCTGGGAGATGGTATAGAATATCCCTCAGAGATGGCCCACCTGAGAGGCAGGGAGGTGGGGCACTAGTCCACTCATTTCAATTCACTGCTGGTTAGGGCTGCTCCAGGGCTAGTAACTCTCCAGTGTTTCTGACCTCCTCTCCTCTCAGTCCGAGTGTGTACATAGCCAGCTGAAACTCTCTCAGCCAGAGAGCCCTGGGCACTGGCAGCACAAAGCCGTTGGCATCTACTGGAGTGGGGTGAAGTGAGGGGATGTGACCGGGGCTCTGCTGGCCAGTCTGGGAAACACTCCAGTTGGCATCTGATACCCTGTGTAAGACCCAACACTGTGAAAGACCATTTATACTGTCCAGAAGGGAACAGGCAAAATAAATCCCCTGTCTCCCAATTGTTAATCTTAGTCCTGGAATAGAAACAATGTGCTAAAATGTCCTTCTATGTAGCTAGTCAATCGGCTATTTGTATAAATAAATCATAAAACAACTGAGCATTTGCAACACACTAATGACACATACACACAACATATGAGTATAAGAAAGAAAAGTATAGACAACGTTAATTACCCAAATAAATTGACAGTCTTTGTTTTCAGTAAATTCTCAGAATGAAGAACTAAAAGCAAAATCTATAATATTTTTATTGAAGGGTATTGAGGATAAGAAACCCTTAAATTGAAAGAGATATGAGCATGCTTATCAGGCCCAATGGTGAAATACTAAAGAAAGATGCTAACAGCAGACAAAACTAAGCATATCACTTCCGGGGGTGGGGGCAGCTTCTGGTTGGTAGAGGCCATGTGTCGCAGGCCACATGGAGAACTCATACAGCCCAGGAGGGAGCTTAGTGTGGTGGATAAAGGCAGGTAATTAAGTCCTGTCAGAGCTGGGACTGAGTCCCAGCCCTACCATTTATTAGTTGTGTGGCTTTGAGCAAATGAGCCTTTCTCTTGTGTAACAAACAATCAGAATCATTAGAATCAGGGGCAGCCTGATTCTCGTGAGGCCATAAGAGTGATGCATTGAGACGAATGCCTACACGTAGCAGGTGCTCAAAACATGATTTTATTCACCCATGTTGTTGGTAAGAGGCTTGTGCCATTGGTTTCTGTATCACTCAGGGACACACAGCCGAGGGTGCAAGCAGAGAGAATGAGATTTGGGATTGCCCACTCCGACAACAGCACAGGGAAACGGTATGATTTTCAGAGACTCTAAGTTTCTCTGAAGACACTCAATCCTGGGATGCACCAGTTTGTTGAGAGCATGTCAGGCAGAGACTTAAGACTCAGGATAAAAATCTAAGTCTACAGAAGAAGGGGAATAACCTCTGTGCCCACAAATATACCTTCCTGAAAGGCCTGGAATTCCCTCGTCTGAGGGGAAATGTATGCTTTTGGGGGGACAGACTCCTGTGGGGAGCTTCCGACGTCCTACGGAGCCTTGCTGCAGCTCCCCAGTCTATGTCCCTGTCTGACTTTCCCCAGAGCACCCACATTTCCCACTAATTGCAAAAATGCCCTCTCTCTGAACCCTTCAACTCTAGCCCACAGAGCTGGAAGACAAACTCATAAGTATTTTAAGCAGATGTTGTGGAATTCACAGAAAATCTATTTATAGGATTTTTTTCTTAAGGAACTTAATAAAATTTGAGCGATACAGAAGTCCTCCTGGAGCCATTTGTGTACCTGCAGAAAGGTAGATTAGGAAGATGGCTGTCGTCTGACGAATGGCATAAATCGTCTTCAGGCTGAAGTCCTAGAGTTCGGTGCAAGCTGTGCTGTCCACCCACTGGCAGGCCGAGGCAAACTGCTGACACTTGCTGTGCCTCAGTTTTCCCACATGCAAAGTGGAGATAAAACTGCACCTCCCCACCGGGGCTGTTCCGAGGATTAACGAAACACTATCAGTGAAGCTCTTTGTGGTGTTATATACCCCAAAAGGTAATGCCGTTATCAAAATCCACAACGTAAGACTCTATTTTTTATTTGTGACTTTGAAGGCATGAACAAACTTCACCCTCCAGCCTTTTAATATGATTATAAGTCCTTTACAAGAATACAGCTTTCACTCTGCACAGCAGGATACATAATATTTCTTATAAATTTAATTTAGAAAACGGCAGGAAAATAATGTTAAGGATTTGCCTTAAACCTACTAAAGCAAGGCAATTCTATTAATACTGCCACACCGTCTTTAACTCAGCACATTGTGCTTTATGATGAGTCTTCTAGATACCTGCTATTCTTTGGGACAATAAAGGTAAACTTGAGACATGGGACACAAGAACGCATTTTGTCTCTGGATTCCTTTTCCCTAACACTGCTTAGTCAGATCCCTAACAACCTCCTTAATGTTTCTTTCTTCTTTTGAAATAGTGGTCTGAACAGTTCTCAGGTAAGTTTCACGGTGACTTCCAATAGTGGATGCTCTTTCCGTTAGCACTCAGCGGCCCACCTAGAACTTGTACACACCTGCGGTCACTGGGGATCTGTGTATGCCACAGTGAGGTGTGAAACTGGGAAGCTTTTAGTTTTTGGTTAAAACACCACACATTTATCACCTTACAGTTTGGTAGATTACAAGTCCAACACGGGTCTCACTAGGCGAAAGTCAAGGAATCAGCAGGGCTGTGTGGCTCCTGGGGTCTCTAGGGGAAAATGCGTCCTCGACTTTTCCTGTCGTCTGCATTTCTTGCCTCGTGGCCCCTTCCTCCATCTTCAAAGGCAGCGTTAGTGGGTGAAATCCTTCTTATGTTGTCACTCTGACCTTCCCTACTGCTTCTCTCTTCTCTTCTACTTTTAAAAATCTATGTGATTACTCTTGCCCGTCTCCAGGTGAGCTGATTAGTGGCCTTAATGCTATCTACAACCTCATTTCCCCTCACCATGTCATCTAACATAGTCGCTATTTCCAAGAGTTAGTATCTGAACATATTTGGGGGTGGGGGCTGATGTTGTGCCTACCACAGGACTCAAATGCATTCCCCAATATTTCTACAATGGACAACATGGGTCCCCTGGATTCCAAGGATGGTACAATGGGATGTTGTTCTTGTTATTGGAAGGTATGCTGGACCACGGACCTTCCCTGCCCCTCAAGTTTTCTCACTCTCTGGGCAGTACCTTCTTCCTTCTCAAGTTTTACATCCCAAATGACAGTCTGCATTCCACTCATGGTGAGAAGCTCATCAAATCCAAGTGCCCACCTGAGCATCTCGTGTAGCCCACAGTGATCCGAATGCATTTTGAATGTTCTGATTTTTGACTGCTAAGGCTAATCCTCATTCTAGACCGCTGCCCTGTATTTGTTGAAATAGCAACTAATCTTATGTTTTTGTGTCCCTGACTGAAGCCACGTCCTGCCAAGGTTAAGTTCAACATCGGGTGGTGTTTTTCTCTAATATAACACATGTGTGTGGCATGTAGACACTATGAAAGTTTTTGCATACAGGATATCATTTAATCTGTTGAATGTCTATATCTTCAGAGATATACAATATCTTACCCAGGTTGCATAGTTTCATCACCTTGAATAAACCCAGATCACGTTGACTCTAGAATAATGTTGTGCCCTCTCTTGGGCACCTGCCATGTGCAGACACCCAGTGCCCTTGTACATCCCTTCCTTAGTGCCTTTTTTACATCCCTTTCCCATTATGCTTGGATGGAATGTGTCTCAGGGCAGACTCCCTGGTCCAAGGCAAGTGTTTAATTATTCTAGGAATTCCTTATCCTTGGAAATGAGCCCTAAGAAGCGATGGAAAGGGAGCTGCGGCGGGAGCCCATACCCAGACACTCAGCAAGCAATCACCTGTGGTCGTCAGGGGTCCTTGAATTATTCCACAGGGCAGCTGTCTACATTTTAGCCACAGCTCATTCCATATGGAAGCAAATGAAGCCAAAAGCATCCCCTGTGTGAGATTCTCCAGTAATCAGGGAAGGAAGTGAGTTAGATTGACTGGCCACCAAAGATTAATTGGGTCTGTGTGAGTAAGTGGTTGATGGGACAAGGTCAGCCTCTGCTCTGTGTCAGCTTGAAAGAGGATGTTGGGAGTCAGGAGGCTGTGAAGGGCGGCCTCAGGGTCAGAATGACAGCAGCTCGGGGAAGTCTCCAGGCTGTGAAGTAAAACAACCACAAGTGTAAATGACCCGGGGCTCTGATGATGTGCAGCAGAGATGCTCGGGCTTTTAGGCTGACATTCAAATGCCTGAAATATCACCCACCTCAGCTGCCTGATCTACACTAGGGAAGTGAACTCAGATCAACCAAGGGATTACCTTTTACTCAACAGAGTGTTAAAAGGTTTCTTGGTCCCTAAGGTTTGAAGTCTTTGTAATAGTGTCGCAATAAAGGGCAGTTAATGCAACACATGGGTGTCCCTATTAAAATATTTACCTCTAAATGAGCTTATTAAATTTCTAAAAGTATTAAGTCTGTAGCAGATCTAGCCTTCCCCGCCAAAGAAAGATTAAAAGAAAAACACGTCAAATGCATAGGCTGGTGTCACTCCTCGTCATTTGAAGCTCAGGACTATAAAATAACCCCAACTATTTCTTATTCTATGTGGGAATCCATCTTGAAGAGATGATTTGGGGGAGGGAGGTAATGAGGAATAGGAAATTTTACAAAGAAGAGTAATTAGATTCGAAGCACAGGGCGAAACTGGGAACTGCTGTGCAGGGCAGCCGTCGGCCACTCCCCTGGGGCGGGTCTCCTTGGCGCAGCCCCTGAGACAGGACCTGAGCTTCAGCCGTGGGGGCCCCATATCTTGGTATTTGGTTTTTCCAAGATATGAGGCAGTTCAGGGACCGCCTCAGCCAATCAAACTCAAAAGAGACTAACTAAACATAGTGTCCTTATTAATATTCACTGTGAAATATGCCTTTATCGGCAGCCAGGATCCTAATAAATCAGGTATGTAGGAGCTCAAGTTAATAATCAGAGTTTCTCGATATGCAGGGAATCATATCAAAAGGAGGTAGAAGCTGTTGAGATGTAGTTCACCCAGGTCATGCAGTGACTTATTAGAATTATCCAAGCCCATAACAAAGCATGCCTAATAATATTATAATAAAACTAATATTTACTTATTACTCATACATCATGGGCAGAAAGATAAGCAGTGTACATGCTTGCAATTATTATTCCTACTTTACAAAAGAGAAAATTGCAGCTTAGAATTGCTAACCTGTATTAGACCACATGAACGATAGAGTGAAAGATTTGAGGTTAAACCCAGGTCTGTCTGACTCCCAGCCCAGACTCTTAACCACCGTTATGTACTTCCTCCTCTCGGTGAAAGGCTCGGATTCTCAG
This sequence comes from Pteronotus mesoamericanus, assembly GCF_021234165.1. Classification (NCBI taxonomy): domain Eukaryota; kingdom Metazoa; phylum Chordata; class Mammalia; order Chiroptera; family Mormoopidae; genus Pteronotus; species Pteronotus mesoamericanus. Next base: position 16,517,627 of record NW_026555285.1, on the reverse strand, counting down.
ATTTACTGCCTCTTCCCTGACACTGTTGGAAAAACACTGCCAAATCCCTGCTTTCTAACTCCCCTTTGTTTAAGCTGCCACATTGACCATTCTTTTCTGTTAACATAATTTTTCTTCTGCCTCCTCTCTTCTGATTCATTCCTCACACCGCAGCTATAGTGATCTTTCTAAAACACAAATCTGATCCTGTCATTCCCCTGCTTAAAACTCTTAATTGGCTTCCGCAGGCTGAAGCATAGACTTCTTTGCTTGGATTTCAGACCCTGTGACCTGCCGGCTGCTGCTTGTCCTTCCGTGCCATGCACATTTTTTCCCCACCCCACTTTTTGCTTCTGCCGTATTTAACTTTTTTCTGTCCTTGGAATCTCCATATCAAAGCAATTGACTCCTCTTGCTGTTTCTGGCTCTCACGCTCCCTGTTCTGCCAACATCTCTCCATATCTTCTCTTTCTTTTTTTCCTAACTCCTCTTCCTGCAGCTCCTTAGTCCCTGCTCCTTTCCTAACTAACAATCACCTGTTCCTTCCACAAATATCTATTGAGCATTTGATATGTATCAGGCACTGATGGAACAGGGTAGATAGATGTGGAGCTTTCATTCTAAAGCTGATAGACAAACAGGCCAATAAAGAGGGAAACCTCCAGACTGTGATAAGTGGTATGAAGAGAATTAAAGTTGTGATGATATGAGGGCAAGGAAAGAAATCAAGGAAGACTTTTGAGAATGTGACTCCGTGCTATGACCTGAATGAACCTGCTAATCCTCCGCTGTGAAGATTAGAAAGGCCAGTCTGTATGAAGGCCCAAAACTGGAAAGGAAGATGGTGAATTTGAGGCGCAGAAAGGCCAGTGTGGTTGAGGGTGGGCTGTGACGGCAGGAGCTGAGCTTGGAGAGAAAGACGGTAGAGCACATGCGCCTATAGGGCCTAGGAAAAGAAGTTTGGGTTTTATTCCATGTTCAGGAGGAAGATACTTTGCACCAGTCTGTAGCACAACCTGGTTTCCATTTTCAAAAAGTTTAGTCTGGCTACTGACTCGGGAACAGGTGGCGTGCGCTGGGGTCGGAAGCGGGGAGCGGAAGTAGGGGCGGTAACAGGGCCCCACAGCCGTGGGCCCAGGAAGAGGAGCTGCGAGTGCGAGGACAGGGACATCAGGGGTGTGTTTTGGAGTTGGCAGAGTTTGTTCCTATTGATAGACCGTGTGTTCGGGGGTGAGAGGGTGGAGGAGGTTTGAGGTAGAAGGAAAGAAGAATTGAAGAGGACTCCTGCAGTTCAGTGGAGGCAGCTGAATGGATGTGATAGTATTTTCAGAGCTGGGAAAGAAACTGGTAAGTGCTGTAAGTTCTGTGAGGGCAGGGAAGGGCACATGAACAATAAATATCTGATATGTGAGTAAATACATTTAATTAATTATTTCAACTTGTCCTATTCACTGTATTTTGGTTAAAAAATAGTTCTAACTCAACGTATGTATGGTTGTTTTCTATTTATTTTACATATTTTAATCTCTTGGCCATGTACAGATTATGTCCTGAGGTCAGTCATATCTTTATCTAGCTCATCTCCTGGATTTTGATTCTAATTTTACTTGTAGCAGTTGCTGAAGTTGCGGTGGAGGGCAGAGGCTATGCTTTATTTGTTTTATCACCAGCACCCTGGAGCAGTATCTAGAGTGTAGCAGATGTTCAGTAATAATTTATTAAATGAATAATTTGGCCAATGCCTAAAAAATACATGGAGGCAGACTTCAGCTTTATCAAATATTTTATAACAATTGGGGCATTTGAATGCCAATCTTTCATCTCCCAAATCTGAGTTTTTCACAACAGAGAAGGCTAGGTGTGGTGACGTGCTCTTATAGGGGGATATTATTTAAAGGAATGTATTATTCACAACAAAACAAAATGAAGTTTCAAACATTCCTGTGACTCTATTTATCATCATTTCTTTTCTAAGAGAAAACCACTTAGAGACTCCTCAGGCTGAGGAGGCCCCTGTGAACAAAATGATGTTCTGAATGTCCTAAGCTTAGGTTTCCAAACTGCCTTTACCTACCTCAATTCCTGTGCTATAAAGCAAAGGATCTTACTATTTCCTGCCTCCCACCCACCAACTTCATAGAAAACTTGATATGAGGATTAACTGAGAAAGGAGTTTAAAGCACTTTGCCATAGTAAGTGCTGGGTGTTACATTATAGCACCAATTTGAGCACAACATCCCTACTTATCCAATGGAAGTTGCCTTCTAATAAAAAGCGTTCAATCATTTTGTAATGCTGGGGCTTAGGTCATTTTGGTCACAAGATCCAAGGTTGAGTGATTACACAAAGCAGACTGATACTATGTGCAAGGCTTGGACTCCAGAATTGCTTTTGTCTCCATTTCCATAATCAGGTTCAAGAAAGATTTGGTTATTAAACTGTCATAAACCAAAATCTGTCGTGGTTATAAAGTATGCGACAAAAACCCAATGAACACTTTAGGATGCAGAATAAGCACTCTTCCGGGACTGACAGAAGTTTAAGTTCCTTCCAAGAGTAATTTTAGGTTTTTAACAGAAAAAAGTAGTGAGTAAGGATTCCAGTATTAACACAATTTTCCCCGGGAGCAATGACACCAGAATGCCTTGAAGGTCATGGAGGTAAAGCACTCAGGTTATATCTAGGACTTTACAACTACCTACCATTTCTGAAGTAATTTTTTGGTTTTAATTGTTTCCTGGACAGAACACAGGATGTCCTTCGTTAGAAATGAGATACTCAGAGAGACTAACTGGATGATTGCGGAATTATTTTTTGCAGTAAAGGGAGCAAAACAAACAAGCAACAACAACAAAAAAGGAAAACAATAAAAAACCCCCACAAACACGAGTTAACTTGCTTTCCCATACAGCAAAACAAAATAAACTCCTTCCGCATAGCTAAGTCTTGATAATTTTGTCTTCCAACAAACCCCCAAACATAGATAAAGTGCTTCAAGTGCCAATTTGAATTTGGCAGGCAAGTGGGCTGCAAATGATCTAATTTATCTCAATTCAAGTCAGCTTAGCAAATTTGGAAGATGCTACATGAAAATAGGTAACATGGGAGTCACAAACACATGAATTTTAAGGTCTTTAAGCAAAAGTGACTTCCTAGGACAAACTACTTCCTATGATACTTTCCATAAACCGTACACATGGAAACCGCATGGGGGGCGAGGCAGGCTACTGGGTTACAAGTCTTGTCTATTTAAATACTTGGCTCAAAAATAAGAATTACAAACCACCTGCCTCCTTTCCAGAAGGAAAGAAACTTTCAAAAGGCAACAATCTTGCTGAAACCCTAGGAAGAAGTGGGAGTACAAAGAGACGCCACAGTGGGAGAACAAAGTAATTATTCAATAATTATTGGCGGTGAATAAAATGCATGAAATGCAGGTGTAAATTATAATGCGAGAATGCCATCATATTCGAATGGCAGTGCCTCCTCAGTCCAGGAAAGAGCACCCCCATGGATTTCTTTTCCAAACCCTTGATCTTGCTCAGGGGTGTTCTAGAAAGAGCAGCAGACCATGGGGTTATAATTCACAGCAAATTGAGTAAGAGGATTGGGGTTCAGGTCAGCTAAGAATTTTGGAACTTCACTTTCTCTTTTCTGAATTTGGTAATTTTAGTTTAAAAACGTAAACAATAAATGGGTGATTTGGTTCCTTAACCTAAAAACAATAACAGAAAACAGCAGCACAAAAAGAAAACTGAACCGAAGAATGAGGCTTTTAGGCATGGGCAAACTTGTTATTTTTATGGCAATTGGGGCCATGGAAAACAAACGATTAGTGTTACACAATGCCTTATGCTGCTGTATCGCTTTACGGTTTACAAAGTGCTTTTATATCCATTTCTGTGTGGCTCTCAGAGCAACCTTGCTTTAGGCAGGAATTACTAAACAAAACAAGTATATAAGGTGCCTGGCATATGCTTGGCAGAGTTGGCGTTTTACACGTGAGAACACGGGTGCAGAGAGGTTAAGTGAGGAGCCCAAGGTCACAGGTCCTGTCTGTGCCAAAGCTACCTCAAATCCAGGCCCTCAGAGTCCCAGTGCAAACCACCTTTCCGCTACCTCATACTGAGTTTCTGTGTTCTCAGGGCACAGAAAGAGACAACCTGAAAAGATCCACTTATGCAACAATTTCCATTACATCCCTTCGCAGAAGCTGTTAATTGGTTGTAATGTCAAATGATTTACATATCACCTCATTTAATTTTTTTGTCTTCTAGAGGTGATGATGGGCAGAAAAAGCGAGCCATCAAAAGAGGGCAGAGGGAATTTCAATGGCCATTCATTAATCAGTGCTGCTTTCCTGAAAAATTGCAGGAGATTCAAGACTTTTTCATGCATTCATTTCCTGGTTATACCTCTCGTACAACCTCAAGCAAGGAGTGCATTTATCTCATCCGTGCGTGGCAGAAATTTTTTGCCTCATACTCTTTGGAGTCTCAGTGTCCACCCAGAGCAAAATGAAGACGGGATTTGAAAAACATGGGATTGATTTTATCAACATATAAAACTGGAAACCCTCAGAACTCAGGGGATTTCTGTATCTGAATCTCTGCCACCAACTGGAGCCTGGGTGCCGCTTCATTTTATCTGTGCCCCTATGACAGTGTCTTCATTGACGTGTCCCGTCCAGACACCTTCTGGGCTCCACAACCCCATCCAACTGGCCCCTGGTTGTCTCCACTTGGGTGTCTCAGACACTTCAAAATGAACATTATCAATAAAATTCATCGTCTTTCCCTCAAAAATGGTTCTCCCTCATCACTTGCATTTTGGAAGATGACTGTGCTATTCACCTATTATTCAAGCTGAAACCCAAAAGGCCACAGCAAGGTCAGAGTGGGCCCGCAGACATCTAAACGCACAGAGGAGAGCACCTGGCCCTCACTCACTCTGCAAGCAGAATGGAGGGCCCTGGAATGATATGAACTTCCGGTGAGAATACCATTCCCACCCCTCCCCCAAGCCTGCACCTGCTTCATCCCTGAAACTGCCTGAAATACAGTCCCCAGAACTTATCAGCCACCCCCATTTACTTAGGCATTTTCTATGGCTGCTTTTGTTCTGCAACAGCAGAGCTGAGCGGTGGTGACAGAGAGCTTGTTCCATAAAGCCCGAAGTGTTTACTATCTGGCTCTTTGCAGAAAGCGTTTGGTGACTCCTGCCCTAATAGGATGTCACATTAATCCCATGATTTTCTGCATCCCTCGTGGCCACAGTCCCCACAAAAAGCCCAGGTCTCCCAAGGCATTAGTTATCATGGCGCTTGGGTCAGCTCTCTCCTGACCCAAGGTCCTATTTCTCCGAAGCCTGAAACTTTACAGCGATCTTCTCCAGAACCCTTCGTGTATCGTCAGCAGAATCCCTGAAATTCTTATTTCAAAATCCCTTTCATCTTCTTGTTCTCACAGAAATCCGGCTGTTCCTTCAGGCCAGTGCTTTCCCTGCACGTCTTCTACATGATGGCTGTTTTCTCCCCCAAGCCCCATGCACCGCTGTACCTAACGGGTAGTGCTCTTCATTCCCCCTCCCAGACCAGTACCCCCGTTCTCCCTGGACCCCAAATGCCTTTGACTACTCCCTTTAGTAACCACCTACCGCCCTCACAATCTGGAAGTTTTCCTACCATTATTTTGATATCATCCGTTGTGGTTTTAATATCTGAATGGGTATTGACAAGCTCGTCCTTGCCTCCAGTGATTTTTATCTTCCAGGGTACCTTACTCATCCAAACTCATAGTATCTTTTGTTACCTGGTACTTATATCTCCTCCAAAATCTCAACTTCAGACATCCCACTCTGATCACTACTTCCTATTTTTCTCACTTGTTCTAATACCCGCATTCTAATAATATTATGCTAACACCCCATACCAATATTTTTTACTCTTTGGATCTTCTATCCATTGACTCTATCTCTTTCTACTGTCCATCACTGCACTATGTCCTCATTTCTCTCCTTTATCCAATTTAGGTGCCATAGTCCATATTTCTAATTGTTCCCTTGCATCATCATCAAATCCTTTCTTCCTTTCTCTCTCCATTGTGTTTACTTTCAAAACTCTAACCCTGATTAAATACAGCTTTTCACATTCTCCATTACTGTTCCCAAGCAGCTGATCATAGCTAAGAAAAAAATACGCACACAGCCCTGCTGGCTTTAAATTAATGACTACAAGGGCTTTCAACATTGCCCAGGAAATATACAACATTTCCATAATCAATGCATTCTCTCACTCTCTTAAATAAATATTTCAGTTATTTTTTTCTCTCCTATAATACCCCTACTCCTTCCCTCCCTGACCAACACACTCATACTTAGCAATGCCTTCCTTGTTCTTCCACCAGGGAAATAGGTACAATGTACTGGTATTCTGCATCTATCTCTTCCCTCTTGTTTTCCACCTTTCCCTGTTAACATAGAAAGAATGGTGTCTGTTCCTATCAAAGATCAACCCCTCCACATGTGAACTGGGTCCTATTGCTTTCTTGCCCAGCCAAGAACTTTGCCTCTGCTTTTAACCCATTCTTTTCTTGCATCATGCATATCCCTTCTTTACTAGGCTATTCCCATCAGCACCTAGACTTGCCCAAATATCTCCAAGGTTAAAAAAAAAAAGAGTCAAAACAATAGCAACAAAAACACCTCCCTTGACCACACATTGTCCTCTTGTCCCTTTTTCTCATTTTCTTTGGAATAAAATTCCTTAAAAATGGGCTCCACACAGCATCAAAAGTGAACTTTCATGACTTAAATCAAATCATGCCATACCCAGCTAGCCAATCCTCCAGAGTTTTCCCAACACACGGAGAATAAAATCCCGATATTTTTACCACACTTTACGGAACTTACATAATCACATCCCCTATTTGACCTAATTTTTTTATTCCTTTTCTCCCTAGGCACAGTTTTTACCTACTTGCCCTGCTTTATATTTCTTTATAGCAACTAGTACTTGACTGTGGTTTGCCAAATGATGGTCCTTAAAGATGTTCACATCCTTATGCCCAGAACCTGTCAATATGTTACCTTACACAACGAAAGGGACTTTGCAGATGTGATACTTTAAAAATATTGAGATGAAGGGATCATCCTGGATTATCTGGATTGGACAAGAGTTCTTATAAGAAGGAGGCAAGGAGATCAAAGTCTGAGAAGGAGATATACCAAGGCAAGTGGAGGTCAGAATGATGTCATTGTAGGAAGGGGCTGTGACCAGAGAATGCAGGTGGCCTTGAGAAGCTGGAAAAGACAAGTAAATGGATTCTCAGAAGGAACACAGTCTTGCTGACACTTTGATTTTAACCCATAAGATCCATTTCAGACTTCTGACCTCCAGAACTCTAAGATAAACCCATGGTGTGATAAGCTTGTAAGTTTATGGTATTTTGTTATTGCAGCAATAGGAAGCTGACACACTGATATTATTTCATTTCTTTACTGTTTATTATCTGTCTTCCCTAACACAATGTAAGGCCAATGAATTGAGGGCTATTTTCCCCTCTTTTTCACTGTAATCTTCCCAGGATATTTCTTGAATTAACAAATGTGTACAAGAGTGTAGGAAAATGAATGAAAATCACTTCTTCCTTCACTGAAGCATCTCCTTTATGTTTCCCTTTGCCACATGGCACTGGTCTCTGGAACCAAAGACTATAATACACAACCCAGAAAACACCTCTGACCCCCATGTGTCTGGATTTCCATGTGGGGTCTAACAGTATCAAAGAATAAGTCCCAAACTCTTTCCGGTGCCCAGGTAATCTGCCTCATGGATCATCATCAGAGTGTTAAATTAAGGTGTTCATTTTTCCTTTCTGGAAAACTGTCTGTTTCTCATATATACTGCATGATAAATGAGAAGATGAATTAATAAGAAGCCATTAACTGGAAATTGACTCTTAAACTTACTTAAACCCATTTGTTTTTCTTTCTCACTAGAATATAAGCTCACTAGGGTCTAGAACGTTTAATTCAGTGCTTTATCCTCAGGGCCCAGAAGCATTCTTGGTACTTAGTAGGCTCTTAATCAGAATTTAATGAATGAAAGAGGTTTTAAAAAATTTCTCCTTCCCCTCAATCTCATATACAATCTCCAAATCCTACAGATTGTCTTTCTCTGCACGTTAAATATGCCCACTCCCCTCCACCTCCTCTCCCCCTGCCTTAGTTCGGCACCCCCATCTTCTCCCGCTGGCATGACCGTAGTGTTCTCCAGATACCCAACCCTTCAGCGCACCGATGCTAGAAGGGCTTTCTCAGGTCTTATCATATTAACCTCTCCACTCTCTCTAAGACCTCTTCAATGGTTTCCCCATTGCCCATAGGATGGAATCCTTACCATTTGGTATGGGTTCAAAGTTTGGTATGGCATCACAATTGTCACATCCTGCCCTGACCCTGCAGCCTTATGCCTTGCCTTCCTGCTAGCCCTTCTCTCAATCTTAGTGAGCCTGCGATGCTCCAAATCAGGCTACTGCTTAGTGTCCCTGTGCCATTACTCAGGGTTCCGCCTTCATCTGTGTTCAACTGATCTACCGCTATGTAAAAAACGTGTGGCTTATAACAACACTGTGGCTTAAAACAACAACAATCATTTACTATTATTATCTTTTATGGAGGTAGAGACTGATGGGCTCAGCTGGGCAATTCTTATTGTTTTCTTTCATGAAGTTGCAGTCCAATGGTGGCTGGGGCTGGAGTCATCTTGAAGGTTTCATATGTTTGGCATTCAGTAGTGACTGTGGGCTGGGAGCTTAGCCAGGGCTGAGAGCTGGGGCCCTTGGTTTCTCTCCACATGGGCCTCTTCATGGAGTTAGGACTTTCTCACAACATAGCACCAAGAGCAAGCATTCCTAATAGGGTAGGTAGAAGTGGCATGGTCTTGTTATCCAAACTCTGGAATCACACAGTATACTTCCACCATATTCTATGAGTTAGAAGGAGTCACTAAGATCAGCACATATTCAATCACAGGGGAATTAGATCCCACATTTGATGGGAGAAACCTGTACATATAAGGAGGGAAGGAATTGATGGGGACTGTCTTTGGAGATAGCTACTATAGTCAGGAATTTTTTTTTCTTTTTTACCTTACTTCCATAAGCAAACATATTATTTACCTTTGAGATCAACTTTATCCCTGACTCCCATACCTCAAGGCAGAATTAAGCCTATTCTCCTTTGTAGGATTCTTCCCCCTTGTGAGAAGTTGACATAATTGGAGTCATTTTAAAATGGAGCCAAAATAGCCATTACAGAAGAACTTGCACGTCTTACTCCTTGAACCACTGGAATGTTTGAACTCGACAAAATAACCTCTGGACTGGGCCAGAGCAGTACTGTCTTCCAAATAATCATTTGTAAAGCTAAGAGAAAAACAGACATCTTGACGACAAGAACTAATCGTTACGGACATTCCTTAGGGTGAACAGCCATGTGTGGCTAGCTAAAAAAACGATTCTTAACACAATCACAAATTCTTTTCTTCTATTCACGTAATTATTTTCTTTCCTTTTTCTCATTAAAACCAAACCAAACCAAACCAAAAAAAAAAAAAAAAAAAAAAAAACCCCTTGCCTTCACCCTGAAATTGGGACACAATTTTGGTTTCTGTCTGAATCTGTGCCCCCAGACTTCAATCCTGTGATCTCAAATAAAAGATTCTGGCCTCTCCGTTTGTCTGTTTGTTTTTGGTTTAATCCTCTGTGGGCTTCCCACTTGGTATCTACAACATATGATTTAAGTACTTATTTATACTTCTGCCTCTCCCAAACACTTCAGGACCTTAGTCTGTGTTTTATCATCCGTGCCTACGAAAGTGCCAGATACGAAAGAGGCCCTTAAAAATATCTGTTGAATAAGAAAAAAACTGTTTGCCTTTGAAGATTAAAATAACCACAAATATGCTCTACAAAATTGGTTTTTGAGACAAAGAAGTTCAAATGGAGACACTGACAGGTGAGTTTTAGGAGGCTCTCACCTGAGGCACACACACCGGGGTCTCCCTGCATTTTGGTGGGTTTTTCATAGGATCCTGGGCATATTCGAGACAAAAGAGAAAAAAATGACCTCAGTGTCAGGAGGTTCTTTAAACTTATTACAGAAGTCAAGGGTCACAGCTGGAATGGAACGCTGCGCTGAAGGAAAAGGGAATTTTGAATGTCGCTGAGCATTTCAAGTGCTTTTGGCTGGAAATGACTTCAGAGGTTTTAGGAAAAAAAAGCTTCTGTGTTTTCTCTCCCCCTCAGTGGACTCCAGCTGCTCGCGGTGAGGGCCCGCGGGGTGCCCGGCTACCCGCAGCGATAATGGGCAGGCCTGGGGCTCCGGCTGACACCGGCCTGAGAATTACTCCCAAAGTTTACCGACTGATCAAGTGCATAATAAAGAAAACGGTTTAGCCAGGAGTGATAAGAAAATCTAAAATACTTCTCTATTCAGATTTAATTTTCCAAGCAATAAAGTTTCTAATATTAACAAAGATGGTGAAACTTCTAAATTCTTTGTTTAAATCTTTAAAAATTTTTTTTGAATATCTCCTCCCAGTGACTAGTCTGAAGACAACACTGAAGTAGCAGGTGACAAATTGTTACAGCAGCATTACAAAGCTAACATTTTAGGGCTTTAGTCCTTTTGGATTTAATTTCCTAATTAGCTTTTAAAAGAGAAGTACAAAGGTTAAAAGCTGCTGCCTTTCTAAAATTCAAGTATTAAAAACATTTCTACCAAGCTGAAAACTTAATTTCAAAATTAAACAAAGCAATCTGTACAGAGCGTCTAAATAAATATCTAATAAAATCTGCTTACGGATTAACCAAACTGAGATTTCTGACAAATCTTGCTATGATTTGCTCCTTTTTAAAATTCAGCACTGTGGGCATGGTGTCTTCATAAACTCTATAGTGAGGCTTACTTCATGCTTTTGGCAGGTGTGAAACAGCGATTCTGTGTACATGTCTGATAGCCTTTCAGCCGGGGCTCAGATCAGGCCAGCAAGAGGTGCTGAGCTTTTCTAGCAGCGGTTCGAGAAGCAGGAAGAGCTGTGAATGGGGAAGGGCGGGCTTAAGGACAGAAGGCCTCTTTTATTCCTTGTGAATCGTGTTTCTATGGCACACAGTTTTATTATTTAATTTGACTTACCAAATTTTAAACATTTCACAGAAATTGTATTTATTTTTTTTCTCCGATTTCTTTCATAATGTTCTATTTAGAAAGCCCTCCAAATACAGATTTTAGAGAATGGACAAAGGCACACCCATGTTTTCTTCTGTGATTTTATTTTATTGAGTTCACATTTACCTAATGAAAGTAACCATTTCAAAGTCACGTTTAGCATAGTCACAATGTTGTATGACCACCACCTCTATCTAGTTCCAAAACATTTGATAGCTCCCAAAGGAGACCCCAAACCCATTAGGCAATCACTTCTCATTTCCTGCTTCCCCCAGCCCCAGAAACCACTCATCTGCTTTTTGTCTCTAGGGATTTACGTATTCTGGATATTTTATATAAATGGAACCACACAATATTGACCTCTTCTCTTTGGTTTCTTTCACTTAGTACAGTGTTTTTTGAGGTTTATCTACCTTAGAGCATGTATAATTACTGTAATCCTTTATATGAATAATATTTCATTATGTGATATACTACATTTTATTTATCCATATATCCAATGATCCATGTTTGGGTTGTTTCCGCCTTCTGGCTAATGTAAATAGTGCTGTTGTGGACATTTATGTATAAGTATTCGTTTGAATGCCTGCCTTTCATTATTTTGTATACCTCAGAAAATGAGTCTTAGGGTAATTCTATTTTAACTTTTGAGAAACACTTATATTTTTATGTTTAATTTTTAAAATTTGTAAAGGTAAGTAGACTATTTGTAAATTACCAATTTTAACCATATCATTTATTGAAGAACTCCTTCCTTATCCTATACATTTGTGGTTTTATTGTTTTGCCTAAATCTTCTTCCAGAATCAGATACTTAAACAATTAATATAGCTCTAAAGATTTTAAATATCTGTTAGAGAAAGACCTCCTGTGTTATTCACCTTCTTCAAGATTTTCTTGGCTAGTTTTGCCTTTCATTTTTTTCAGATTAAATTTAGAATTACTTCTGTCAAGTGAAAAAAATGTCATTGCTATTTTAATTGAAATTGTGAGGTTGTATCCTGTTTAATAAGCCTCTTCATTTAGTAAGTTTTTTTTAGGATCCTTTGGTAGACTTTATAGGTTAATTTTTGGGGAAAAAACTTCCTTTACCCTCCTAGGTTGAATGGCCGGGGCCCTAGAATCACACTGATCAAAGGATAAAAGACAGAGTAATAAGGGGAAAAACAATTTCAGTTATTTGTGATGATCGATGACCAGATGAAACTCAAGAAATAGGCCAGATTGTTGAGGCTTATATACTGTTTTACATCAAACAGAGGAAAAGAGATTTGGGGTTTCTGGGTGGAGGAGGCAAGCTGTGGGAAGGTAAGAAGAGGAAACGGATACTAAAAAGGGTTGGCTTATGTAGACAAGAGTCTCTCAGTTGACAATGTTGCCAGTGGAAATGGGGTCCTTTCATGGTGTCACAAGAAAACCATTTCCAGGGACCCACGCATGAGAGGATTAGATGTAGTAGTAAGATTTATTGGAGCAGAAATAAAAGACTGCCCCCCAGGTTCCCAGTGTCTATTTTCTTCCATTCCGCCGTGGAAGAAGTCCAGCCTTGCCTTCACCAACCCAGAAGAAGGGCTAGGGCCCAAGGAATTCTGTGCCGTTGATTCAGTCCATGCCACAGCTGAGTCCAGTTCAGTCTCCGTCCCCATCTGGGTAGCTTAGCCTCTGTTTCTGGCTGGGCTCAGGCTGGCACTGTGTCATTGTACCCAGTACCCAATTTGCACTTGGAGTCCCCTGGGAACCCACACGGCTGCCAGGGAGAACGCATTAACGAAGAGGCGAACACACAGTACTGGGCTAGAGGCCTCTGTTAGGCTATGATTATATTATCTTTGACTTGGGAAGGACCAGATGCACTTTCAAACTAACCAATCATTTCCTCAATCCTTTGTGGGCTTGTGCTGGGGTCTCCACCTAACCAAACCATTTCCTGGACCTTCTGGGCTTCTGTGTCTCTTATGCAATCCCATCTTTTTCCCAGGAAGGAGGCCTTCCACTTACGGTCACCATCACGGCCACTACTGTGTGCGCCTCAGCAGAAGTACCTCCCTTTGTCCATCTTGGCTTCTTCTGGGCATGTGCCCAGCAGAGAAGAAATTTCCCCTGCTGTTTTATGCCCCCTTCTTGGTAATTCCAGGCGAGGTCCCGAGGTGGGGGACAAGGATGGAGGATGCAGCAGTCTCCTGGGGCATCTATAACTGCTGCAACTTCCCAGTGAAGCAGGCTTATTGTCCAACTCAGTGACTCAGCTCCCTAGTTTATTATGTTTAATGTCTGATTTCATTTGCGCTCTCTCTCTAACTAACTAGCTACCCATGCTAGCAATAAGAGTAATCTCTGGAGAAGGTCTCTTCTGATTGTGGAGATAACTTTACAAATGGAAATTTTATTTATAAAAAGGAACATTTATGCTCTACTTTTAGGTAATTAGAGACAGGGAAAAAGCTTTTCTTGCCTTTGATGGCTCTCAATAGTCTGTAGTTTAAAATAATCCATATGCCAAAAAGGCATATTTGGGGGTAGTATATATTAGTACCTTTCACATCCATACCGATGTTGTTTATTCCTTGGTGGGGTGCCTAGCTCTTCTATCTTTTTGTTACCTTATGAATAACATTTCCTCCCAGTATTACTTTGGAGGCTTTAATGTCTCTAATCTCACTTGTTAATCCTAGTACATTTTCCATTGAGTTGGTGTTTTCTACATAAACTAATGTCTACATAAACTTACATGATTTGTAAGTAACAATAATTTTCTTTCTCTTTTCCAAAAGTGTATTTTTATATTTTCTTGTTTGATGATAACTTTTAAGACAATAGACTTTGTTTAGTTTATTTTTATACCCCTAGCACCTAGAAAAAAAAATGTATGAGCTTAATATGCATTTTTAAATGAAGAAATAGATTTTGTGTAATACAGTGGGCATGCTTTCTTAATTCAAATTTTAATAGAAATGCTTATAGTATTTTACCATTAAGTATGATAATACCTTTAAGTCTGAGATAGGTGTTCATCATTATAGAAATATAGTTTTCTAGTTTTAATTTTTAGAGACCATAAAACTAAGAATGGGAGTACATTTTTATCAAATCCCTGTTCAGAGAGTTCTGAGATTATCCTATAATATTTCCCACTTAATTGACTTTGAGTGGTGTATTAACAAATTTCCTATACAAATTATGCTCGATGATAGTGGATTGTTATATTAATGTACTGCTTAATCTAATTCACTAGTACTTTATTTGTTTATAAATTTTCAAAATTTGTCTGGAGGCTGTGAAATTTAAACACGTTGAGCTCTTCTTGCCTTACTACCCCATTGGGTGTGGCCAATGCATTTCTGGAAGGAATGGTACTGATACCAGAAAAGATAGTATTAGCACAGCCCCTAAGGAAATGGGGCCCAGGTATTTCTTTCGCATTGGAAATCAATTCTTATTTTCTTCAGATTCTCGGAAGCCGCAAACTGGCATCGGCTACAATGATGCCTGGTACCTATTATGATGCCTGGTTAGGGCAGAGCACTTCTACCAGCCCCTACCTGCCTGCAGATTCTCCTTCTCTTTCCCATGGTTTTTCCCTTGAAGGAGACTCAAGCTATCATAAAATCTGTATTTTACCATTTTATGAGAGGGTTTTATTGATTTTTATGTGAGATAGGGCCAGCACTGTTATTGGTATGCATTTTTGGGGTATTAGGAGTCAAAATTCACCCATCAGAAGTCAGAGTAACTGGGAGAAAGAGGAGTAAACAATCCATATGCAGAGCAAAACCACCCAGGCTCACCTGACAAGAGTGCTGCCTGGCTCACTACTAACCATCTGGTATCCTAATACCACAAGCAGAGGGCAAGAACGCACAGCACCAAAAACGCATAGCGCTTTGTCCTGTACCAGTCTTGCTACCTCAGAGTACAAAATAGGAAAATTACCTAGTAATTTTCCAAAAAATGTTTCTGCTATAGGCTGACTGCGTCCCCACCACTCCAGACCCCAGAATGATATGTTAAAACGCCCCAGGTGGTGGTATTAGGATGTGGGACCTATTCAAGGTACATAAATCAGGAAGGCAGGGCTCTCATGAGTGGGATTAGTACTTGAGAGACTCCGTGTTGCTCCTTCTCCTTCCATCATTTGAGAACTAAGATCTTTTCAGATACAGTTTTTTGACTAATTAGTGCCGCTTGTGACAGCATTAAAGTAAATATGCGTGTTTCAGAACACACCCTAAAAACAAACAAAAAAGGTTATTTTTAATAACATGCCAATGTGGGTTATAGAAAATATTACTTTTTTGTAGATACGGTACAGTTGAGTACAAGCTAGGTTCATTTTTGTATGATCATATTAGATTTGAAAGAGGCTATATAATGTTTGGATTGCTAAACTGTAGAAACATTTCTGATATTTTCAGGCTGTTAGGATTAAGTCGACTTGGTGAAAGTTAATGCAACATTCACTAGCTGTGGTATTCACGGTGCCTGGCACATTCTAGGTGTCCAATAAATATTTCTGAACTAAACAAATGAATGGATGTTTCTTGTACCAAAAGAGGCAACTGATGATGTTTAAGTAAGTGGATAGAAAGTGACCAATATTTTCTATTTGTGTAACAGCAGTCTTTAAAATAAAGAGCTGAGAGAAAAATCATAGAGCACTGATTTCTATGAAGTTACCTGAAGTAAAATATTGCAACCAGACACTGATAGGGATAGACCCAAAATTTATGCATTCAAGGATTATGCTAGCCCATTCCCTTCCCCTCAAATCTTCTTAGGAACTGAGATGATGACAGGAGTCAGGCTGGGGTGGAGTGAAAATATAAAATGGGCTTCAGGGAAGAGCAATAAAAATGATGAGCAGGTTGGATATATGATTATGAGGAAAGGCTAAGGAATCAGGACTTTAGATAGGTGAAAAGAGAATGAGGAAAACTTAATATTTTTTCTTCAAGGATGTGAAAGGTTATAATCAGGAAGGTGCTGACCAGCTGTTCTCTACTGTCACAAAAGACAAAACTCATAAAAAGAAGGATACTTTATAGAGAAGTAATAGAATTCATGGTGAGGTCTATTAAATACTTGGCTCTATTACAAAAAAAAAAAAAAAAGAGTGGCCAGGGTAGGATAGAACAGTGATTCTCAAGTGTTGCTAAAGAACTAGCATCATTAGTGTCACCTACAAGCTTGTTAGAAATGACAGTTCTTGAAACCTGCCCAGATACTGAATCAAAAACTCTGAGGTTGGGGCTCAGCAATAGGTGTTTTTAACAAACCCTTCAGGTGGTTCTGATGGATGTAAGGTTTTAGAATCATTGGGATAGATAAACTCTCATGGATGCTTCGTTTCCTGATTGCTTGAGAAGAAAATATCTTGAAGAAATAAAGACTTTAAGCCTCTTCCAGATTAATATTGTCTGTTCTTTGTCAAACAGACACCCCCATCAGTGTAGTTTATATTCATCAGTGCTTCAAACCCCAAGGAATAAAATTCATCTACCTTGAAAGATAGTTAGTAGCTGTACTGAGAGATTGTTTGTAATCAGCAACAGTGAAAACCGCCCCAAAGTAAAAGAAAATTTCTTTTGTTCCAAAAGTTATTGAAGATACTCCATAAAGAGTGCCACCTAAAAAATAAAAATAAAAAATAAACCACCAGTGAAATGTCAAAATTTTTAGGATTTGGCAAAAGATGTGGACACAGAGAGTGATGGTTATAGTTAGGGATGATCTTATGAATCAGAGTTAATGAAGAAATGAAAAAATCTAGGAAAGATGCTGTAAAATAAGCTGTCTCATATTCTACTAAAATGATTGAAAAGTCTACAACCACAGTCTTGCTGGAGAAAAATTCAGCCATATGCATTAATAATCTTAAAAATGTCCTACCTCATTAACTGACTAATTTAACTTTTAGGAATTTAACCTAAAGAAACAATCAGAAGTATAGTCTAGAATATTTGTTGCAGTCTTATCTGTAGTAGTAAAACATTTTTAAAGCGATCTTTAATTGCCTGCAAATTTTTTCCTGTAAATATAGTAAAAAAAATAAAAGTGCCCAGTATATAAAGGATACAAACTATTCACATTGTTTGTAGTAAAAAATAAAACTTTAGAAATAAAGTGAATGTTCATCTTTAAGGGAACAGTTTAACTCTGGTAATCTCTACCATGGAATATTATGTTGATATTTAAAAAAATGTAAATCTTTGACTTGGAGAAATTTCCATGTGTATTGTTCAATGATAAAAGCAAGATGAAGAGAAGAATACATAACATTTTCATTTAAAAAAGACAACTCCCCCATATATGTATACATGTTTGTTTAAGATAAAATTAGAATGTGAGCGTCGAAGCAAGCCAAAAATAGTGTTAAAAATAAGGTTACAATATAAATAACATGTATAATAAAGCTCTGTTTATGTAAAATTATACAAATTTATATACAGGGTGGGACAAAGGTAGGTTTATAATTGTGAATACATGAAACAGTTTATTCTTGTATTATTATTTCTTAGTTATTGTATTATTTTCCACATGAACAACTGTAAACCTCCTTTTGCCCCACCTATAGTAAGATCTTTTGTTTGGGGTTAAAAGTTAGTTTGCTGATAGTGGTCCTCTGGGTTGCAGGATTCAAGGGTTTTTTTTTTGTTTTTTTTGTTTTTTATTTTTGCTGTTTCCTTATGTGACATATTGCTTGATTTCTTTGTATAATGAACATGCAAAACAAGACATATAACATTTTTTATTGTAAGAAAAAAAAAATGCCCCACCAGTAGAAGTATAAAAATGAACAGAAGGCACAAGTTCTCATCATTTGGGAACTAGGAAGCAGACATAAAGCTGTGTTGGAAAGTGTGAAAGAGTAAGTATTACTTTTCTAGAGAAGCATTATATGAGGCTTAAAAAAAAGGAAGATGATGTTTAGGCAAGATGGAGGAGGAGGCAGTAATACGAATGGTTTAAGGTTGGTGAGTAGGGGGTACTGGGCTCTTAGAGTCTAGAGTTGTACTGTGGAAGAAAAGGGACCACATTCTAAACCTGAAGAGCTCAGGGGAAGCCTGTGTGGGGCCTTACCAACTCAGAGACCTAAAGTAACCATATAGGATGGTCTGAAATGAGAACTTCCTATCTAAAAGCAATTCATGGTGGGTAGTCATGTCCTAGACCGGTATTTTTTCTCTAACAAAGATCGATTGAGCCTGTTTGTTTTTGGTGGTTTTTTTTTTTTTTTTTTTTTTTTTGCCTCTACAATAACATACCTTTAGAATATCAGAGTAATTTCTTTTTTTTCCAGACCCCTCAAAGCACAACCGCCATACCAGAGCAGAGACCACAAATCCTTTCATTATTATTATGTTGTTAACTATTAATGATCTTATACCCACCAACATAAGAGTCTATTTGTTTTACTTTTTATCCAATCCCAGACATTTCCCTGCTTTGTTTTCTCCTACTTTTCTAATGATCAGCAGTGAATTTCAAGTAACCCCCTTACACCTCCCCCTTTGATTACAATGTATAAAATAAGGTGCCAACCTGCCATTCTCTGGAGCTTTTCCTCAATCCGTTAAAATTTTGTTTCCTGGCAATTGTCATGAGTTTAGCCCAAAAAAACTCATAACAATTCTTACAGGTTTGGAGGTTTCTTAAGTTGACAGTGTGCACTCCGAATAGGAGTCCAGGCATCCAAGCACCAGTGAGACACTATACTGGCTCTGTTGGTGACTGAGGAAGGTATGAGTTGGGGTGTTTTCATGGAGCAGTTCTGTTGAATTCTAGTACTAAATATATCCCCTCTGACTCACTTTGATGACTACTATTTCTTACACCTCCCTAAACATTTCCCCCTCTGTCCTTATGATTATACTTCTGGACAACCAATGCTACTTAAGTGGTACAACTGTGGGCAAGCCTCAGTTTCATCATAGAAACAGTGCAGACTTGCAGGTATGTTGGGAGGTGAAAATACAGGTAAAGGAGAAAATACAGGTAAAATATTGCATTGGCCAAAAAGTTTGTTTGTTTCCATAAGATGGCTATGGTAGTGCTTAGTTCTCTTTAACTTCATTCAAAACAATTTTGTTAGATTGTACTGTTGTAACTGAGGAAATCAGGGCTCAGCCATGTGGCACCTTGACACATGACCAAGCAATTAGTGTTGAAGGAAACAGGTTTTTATTAACAGGATTCCAACCTCAGGAGGGCTGAGAGCACGTCAGCTCAGAGCCTTTCTCTCCCATGAGACCCAGGACTCCCCTGGTTCCCCAAAAGGCTGTAAGCAAAAACCATGCCCAAAAGTTCCCTATGTCCTTATCTGTTCTTGAGCTGGCTGTGCAAACAGATCTCCACTGTCTCTAGAATGTGCGCTTGTGGGTTTCAGGGTCACCATTCTCTCACAGTGGCTCTCTCCTTTAGGATCTGGGGTATGTTGTTCTCAGCCTCCATGTAGTGGTTCAGGGAAACATGTGCCATGTCACACTGGGTCATGGTGGGGTCCAGGGAGGAACACATCCCAAGAGAGTGGCTCTCCATACATCCTTTAAGGAGGATCTGCAGTTCAGCATTCCCTGTCACAGTTCAGCTCCAAGCATCTCCCACAAATTGGTGCTTGGTTAGGCAGGTACCTGCACAGCTCCATCAGCTCTGCTGCGGCCTTGTCTTTCTTACTCCAGACCTCCTGTCATGCTCTTACTCCAAACTGCATGGCTTCCCTTTACACACAGGACTTTGTGGCAGACCCTTTCCTACACACCAGGCCTCATGACAGACCAGGACCCCGTCCTACACCCTTTCAACCTGTGTGGCTATTTCTCGTAGTGGACTCTCTCCTCTCTTTTAGCACACCCTCATTTTAAATGCTCAGTCCAGAACTTCCTACGTGACCTCATATCCAGCCCTGCTTATGATGTGCTACTTTTGCCAGTTCTCCCGTATCTTTTACTTTCTTTCAGCCTCCATCTTTAGTCAGCTCAAGAGTTCCTCGTGATGCAGGGACATCCAGGGTGGGCATCCACCTCCCCTGGTTATGTCACAAGTCACTATATGCTCTTAAAGTCACTCTCACCCAGGCCGCAGGCCTTTCCCCTTCAGGAAAGTCATAGCTGTCAACATGCCATTGTTATGCAAAGTATCTTAAACACTGTATCATCCACTTCCCCCTTCCTCCAACCAAGGGTTTTAAGGGTTTTCTCCTATTTTCAGGGGACTCCTGCTCTGCACCCCATTACATTGATAGCTGTTTTATCAGTGTGTATTAAAAAAATACTTATCAAAATTGGTGAATTTTTGTGCAGCCTTTTAAATATTGAAGATGAAAGAAAATATGCAGCATTTTTTGACATATCATGCTTTATTATTTCAACAGACATAAAAATGCAACTGAAATGCAAAAAAAAAAAAGATTTGTGCAGTGTATGGAGAAGGTGCTGTGACCGATTGGACGTATCAAAAGTGGTTTGTGAGGTTTTGTGCTAGAGATTTCTTGTTGGACAAAGTTCCACAGTCAGGTAGACCAGTTGAAGTTGATAGAGATCAAATCAACACATTAATTGAGAACAATCAATGTTGTACCAAGAGGGAGATAGCTGACATACTCAAAATATCCAAATCAATAGTTATTGGTGAAAGTGAAAAGTGTGTCTTTTATTTTACAGGAAAAACTAAATGGACTTTTTGGCCAACCCAACACTTAGAAAAGAGCCTGCCAGGCCTGACGGAAGCTCTAGGTAATAATTAGCATTTCTTAGTACTATTGTTATTTTTTAGTGCTATCATTATTTGAGGCAGTAAGACAGAGGTGGAAAAGCAGGAAAGGTGAATGCTGGCTTGTGAACCTCCCCTCCTCCAGTCTTCGCATCCTGGTGAGAGGAAACTGGTTTCCCTTCTCATTCACTGTAGGAGCACCCTGCAATGGGCTTCCTTTCTAGCAGTTAACATGGTTTCTGGTTTCTTATTTGTCCATTGCTACTGTGTCTGCAATTATTTTAGATGTTCTTTAGTGTTACGATATGATATTATAGGATGTAAAATTTAGGTTAAGCCCATACCCAGGGGTTAATTTAGAAAGCACAATCAAGAAATGGTCAGTTAGTATGGTAATTAAGCGAAGCTGAGGGGTCAGAGAGCACTGTCAGAAAGGACCACACTCCAGAGGTAGCTATCTCAGGCCCTCCTGTTATCTATGTCTCCATCAACAACAGATTCTTTCTAATTAGCATATTTTATGTCAGAAATAGGTTTCTATTTGCATAAAACATAGCCTATTGCTTAATGTTGGGAATATTAGAAATGAGCTGTCACTGGTGAAATTAAAGTACTTAGTTTACATTGAATGTTTAATAAATGGCATAAATAAGGTATACAAATCCAGCAAGGTTTGCAACTATGCCCTGAGCGATTGCATTTAAAAGGTCTGGTTTGTGCCATGAAGTCTAGATTGTGTCAAGCCATCAGGGTGACAGAATCCTGCCTCTGGAAACTTGGCATTGTCCTTGTAACGGGGAACATCCAGGGCCCCCTCCAGGGGGTATTTGTAACGGGGTCCAGAGATTGGGGTGTCTAAGAAAAATATATTCTCCCCACCCCAAGGCAGCTGCCATGGGGGATGGGAGCCTTACGCAGGGCCGTGGAGAGTCATTTGCATGTCAATAACAGGATAGCTTCATTCCTCATATGCAAAGAGGGTTATTTTGCATATCACCAAGGCCATTCAGAAAGGTTTGAGACTTAATGCAGAACGTAACTGGGAGAGGAAGAGGAGAGACAGGGCCTGCCAGGAAGATAAAGGGACAAAGACTCTGGGGAACAATGTGAAGACCATGAGGGAAGAAAGAGGGGAGGAAGGACTCTTGCTAGTAGGTCATGAGAGGGTGCCACACGGTTATGGATGAAGAGCTGGAGGCCGCAGCGACGCAGCGGATGGTTCTGGGAACTGCAAGAGGCCTGCTTAGCCGAGCCCCGGACTTCTGTTCTTTTCCTTCTGAAGGACAGTACCCCTGACTGGCCTGACTGGCCTAACTGGGCAAAGAGGGGTAGGCAGGACTGTATGTGTTGGTGTGTGTTTTAAAGCGATTTCGAGATCTAAGAGTGACATTTAGCCATTAATCAAACCTGTATACCTTTTGAAGAAATAGTTCCTTTCCTTTTCACCAAACTCTGCCATTCAGAGCCATTATTCCAAGGGCGGCAGGCAAAGGACCTACAACCGAGGGACCCCAGGGAAGGCGGGAGTTGTTTCAGTAGTAGCATCTGGGCAAAATCCGCCCCCCCCCCACAGGTCCATTTGTTCGGTAACATCTTGGAATGAATCTTTTATGCAAAAATAAATGGTTAAAGTATCTGAAAGGAAAGAGAATGGAGACCCCTTCTAGTCTACAGAAGTCATATGATTTTTTTAAGTCATGATTTTTTTAAATACTTGTTTTGCTAATAAAATTTTATGCAAGAAACACATGCGACTTACTTTGGGCATAACCTTTTGTAAGAAAACAGCTGACAATCTCCACTTCAAACTTCTTGGGTGGCTTCTACAATTTATAAAAGACCTCAAGAACTGTGCCAATAGTTCGCTGTTTATTGTCTTCCTCCTTCCTTAGGCTGTAAACTCTTCACCTGGTTTACATGTTGGCACGGAGCACAGGGACTGCTGTGGGAAATGTGTGGCAATCGTTAGGTGCCTGTTGTGAACCGGCTGGCGGGGCTCTCCATGCTCCTTCCTGCTCTTCTCCACTCTGTGCAATCAAAGGGACAGGACCTTCTGAAGCTGCTCAGAGCACAACCCAGAGCTTCAATGGGTTCTGACAGAAAAGGGCCTCTTTCCAGGCTGAGTTAAAAATTTTATTGTTAGGCCCTTTGGTCAGATTGCTTCATGGCCATATGTTTACTTGAATGTTCCAGGAGTGGTTGTGGCACCATGGACGAGTGGAAACAGAATAGTGCAGTAATCAATTGAGTGGTCCTAAAGTCAATGAGCCTAGTTAAACAGGGTCCTCTACTTAGGTGGCACAACTTTGGGCAAGCCTTGGTTTCATCATAAAAACAGTACAGACTTGCAGATATGTTGGGAGGATTAAAGGAGATAATACAGGTAAAACACTTAGAAAAAAGGCCTACCAGGCCCGAGGTAAGCTCTCGGTGATTAATTAGCATTTCTCAGTACTATCATTATTTATAACAGGAAACAGAGTTGTGAATAAAGTGTTTGGGCACCAGGTGCTCATTTCTCTAAATAAGTGTTTTCAAACTGGGAAGAACATTGAATCATCCTGAGTAGCTGTTAAATATTTGGCTTTTCAGCTCCTACCTTTGCAGACTGATTCACAAAGTCCATTGAATCATCTGGAATACCTGTTAAATATTTGGATTTTCAGTGTCTACTCCTGGAAACTGAGTCACAAAGTCTGCAATCTGTGGCCAAAAAGTCCCCTCAGGTGATCCTTATGATAAGTCAAGTTGGGGAAACAGTGCTTTAGGTGAATAAGAAACTGAATTTCGGGGCACCAGCCATCATCTAGTTTAAAGTTGTATGCCTAGGGCATTCTTTGGTTCCTGGCGGGGGGCCTTTTGGTAGTGAAAACTAATTGTTTGTTTCTTTTTCTTCTTAAAATAGTAAATGAAGGGTATGGACTTTGGACTCTAAAGCCTTTGGATATGAATCTGGAATGTGACCTCTAGCCTTTCTCAACTTCCGTTTCCTTAACTGTAAAATGTCAACAATAACGTCCTCCTGGGTTCCTTCCTCCTGGGACTTTTGTAGGATTAAATGAAGTAATTTATTTTTAAAAAGGCACGGTTACTGTACAGAGCAAAGGCTCAGTAAGTAATTACAAACCATAATTAGGACTAGTCATGATCAGACTTTTTATTCCCATATGGCTGAGTCGCTTCTACTGAACCTCACCCTTCTACTGATAACTGTTATCATTTCTAGACACAGCTGAAAAACAAATGACCTAAAGTCACTGAAAAGTGAACAAAAGCAAGCAGATTCCGGAGAGGAGTAGACAGTTAAAAAAGGGAACCACATGGATAAATGACTTGTTTTTCAATATTATTTAGTCTGAGGACAGGCCAAAGTTGACACCAAGATGTCACTAAAATTTTAAAAGAAAATTCTCAAGTTTTCTGGCCTAAAGAACCAAAGACAGAGTTGGGGGCAAAAACAGCTATTGTCAAATGAAGGGAAAATCCCAGAGAGTTTGAGAGAGAGAGCTCCAAGTTCTTTTATAAACTCTGCCGAAACCTCTGGCTGTCAGACCATGTGTACATGGGACAGACTCTAGTTAAAAATTAAAGAACTAAACTGAGCTTTAAGGTGTTGCCCAAGAGGCAGTGTTTTCAGTTTGAGACCAACCAAATAACTGCTTTCTAAGACACAAAATCTACACTCATATATATATATATAATATATATATAAAAATCAGTCTCTAAAATATAATAATCACAGTGTTGAGGATACAATCCCAAATAACTTGACATTCAAAGAACCAGAAAAAGATAACTGATTCTCAAGAATAAAGACAAACTCTGAGTAGTGCAACATGTTAGAGTTAGCAGACAGAGATTTTAAAACAACTATCTAACTATACGTAAGGACGTAAAGGAAAATATGTTGGCAATAAGTGAAAATATAGGAAATCTTGGCCGATACAATGAAGAACCATTTGGATATTCTAGAACTGAAAATACAATATCTGAAATTTTAAAAAAATCACTGAATGGGCCTAACAGAATGTAGATGATAGACAAAAGTAAACAAAGATAGAATAATAAAAATTACTGCATAGAAAACAATTCGAAAAATAGAATGGATCCTCAAGAACCTATGGAATGATATAAAAAGAACTAACATGTGAAATTGGAGTCTTGGACGTAGAGAAGAGAATGGAAAAAATCCTAATTCTAATTCTCCAGTGAGTGAATGGCGATATGGTAAAGACGGAGGATACATAATGAAACTTAACAGAACTTCATCCTGTGGGGAAAACTTCTTTTAGGTTTCTTCCTATATCATCTGTTTAAACTCTTTTAAAGGTTCAAAGTGTAAATAGCATCTCCTATTTGAAGTGTTGATTATTTTTTGTCCTTCCTTCCTTTCTTCTCCATTTTTCCTTCTCCCTCTCTCATCTTCCTGTCAGCAAATGTTTATTGAGTCTCTACTATATTTTCTGGAGAACAAGAACTTTATCTAGTTCCTATGGCTAACCTTCCACTGGAGTACACTTATAAAACTCTTTGCTATGTTGTAAGTACTGAATACATGCTTTGGTTGAACTGGGGGAGTCTGCTTCAGCAGTAATTTTCTCTTGTCTGAGGGACTTGGCTGATATCTGAAAGGCCAAATGTGAAGGACCACCACTGGAGAAAAACATAGATTCATGCAAAAATAAAGCATCTGAAAGGAAAGAATGGATAATTTATAGATTAACTATTACTATTGAAAAACAAGTAATGTATCCATGTGGTTCCCTTTTTTAAGTGTCTACTCTTCTCCAGCACCAGAACTGTCTACCACTCCTGCCTACTCAGAACTGCATCGGAGCCTAGGCTTCAAGTATCATGGATGTAGATGCTGCTTTGGTTCTCTATAGGGCTGCTGGGAGGTTTCTAGTTGACCTAACAGCTGTTCCCATCATCTCTGGTTTTTGCCACCAGAAGTTTTCTTTCCTGTTTTCCATACTCCCTGACACTGCATCCCTTAAATGTTTCCTTTATTGGGCAACTCAAGCATCTTTTTTTAAAGTCAAATTAGCCCTGTTTTAAAATTTCAGTGGCTCATAGTAGTCTGCCCAGCAGAGTCTGGGCATCTTATTTTGAGTGATAGGCTTCTTGTGACTTCCAGGGTCATGGTTGTTATTTTATGGACATGCTCAAATTTGTTTAATATTTATGGAAGCATAACTAAACAACTTCAAACTCTCACTATCAAAAGACTATTTAAGGAAGCTTAACACAAGTCTTAATTGTTTGAAATCTTTTGTTGACAACTTCTCCATAAGGTCAAAAAAGTGTTATCACCAAAACTTGAAGAAGTACAATATTAGCATCTTGAAAGAAAATCATATGCTATATTGAAAGACGTAGATGTAAAAATCTCTGACTCAAAAAGTAATATTAAAAAGACAAACTCTGATTTGGAAGAAGTTTCAGGAACACCTTAATCGACTTAATATTTACTTACATTTTCCTTTTAATGTATATTCAATATGATAAAATGCTACATCTAAATAAATTTTAAAGGTTCTTTCAATAAGTATAAAATAAAGATTCTAAGTGATAAGAAAGCATTGTGGTTATTTAAGTGGTAGTAGTGTTCCTTAATGGTGCATAAAAGAATGGTACAATTTATAGGCCATGGTATCTTAGCTTTGATAAAAATAAAGTATTTCTGTATATTTTATTATTATATAGTCAGTATTTCATTTTTTGAATCTATTAAAATCTGTTAGCTCAAGCATCTTAAAAGACAAGTAATATATATAATCATATATGTGTGTATAATTTATATATATTTATATAAATTATATATATTTAATTTATATACATTTATATATTTATTTTAAATATATAACTATAACTATTATACATTATTTATATATTTATATAAATTATATATATTTTTAATATATATATTATATATAAAAATATATAAAATTTCCCTGCATGAGGCACAGTCCATCTGGAATATCCAAGATTTTTCTAATATTTTTCCTTAAAGTAAACTTAAACAAAATTTGTGAAGAACAAATGGGTCAGAAATAGTACAGGTGAAATGTGCTCCAGGCACAAAACCTCCTTGGCTAACCCTTCCCATTCATCCTTTGTGATTGGTATTGCAAGTCTATGGTCTCCACTCCCAGACCAATGAACTCTAAGACTGACTGTAGGATGGGTGGAGTAGTGCACTGACAGAAGTGCAAATGGCAGCGGAGTTGAACTCCGGGAATCCTGTGTGAGCAGCTCTGTAGCCCTGAAGTGATGATTAAGAGGGTCAGCATCCAGAGTGGCTCGGGGCTGGGGGAGAAAAGGGCAGTTCTGAGAGACACTGGGCTTAAGTATAATGGCCTACAAACTTTTTCCTTTTTGGCATATTTGCCTTCCCATAGATTTTTAAATTGACCTCAAAGATTTTCCATCATAAGTTTGAATAACTGCAAAAGATGCAATTTCTAGCATTTAGATATGAAACTGCTATATCAGTCTTCTAAATGTATCCAATGGGATCCACATACCATAATGATTTAATATCTACTATCATCCAATTTAAGTAGATGTGATTAAACTCTCTGTTAAATTTGAAAATTACTACAATTTTCCTTGTCTCCTTGAACTTGAGTTTCCATTTAGGAAAGTACAATATACCAAAAAGATCCTATCAGATTTATCAAGTGATAATTAATTTTACCTATTAACTTTAAATTTATAAGCAGCCTCTTTATCCAAACCTAATATACATTCAGAAAGAAGAGGGAAAATAATATATTATTAATTTTATTGTATTTTTGCCAGTATTATATATTTGATAAAATACTTTTATCATGTGGCTTAGATAGTTCTTCATTTGAAGCTTAGAGTAAAAATTTAGCTCATTAATGATCAACAAAAAGTTTACTGAGAAAGCAAGGACACATTGCCTGACCATTTTTTTTGAAAAAAAAATTAGCTTGAAGTTACAGATTCATAGAAAATTGCAAAACCAGTAGAGAGGTACCTCATGTACCTTTCACCTACTTTTCCCCAACAGCTACATCTTACACAACAAAACCAGAGTAGACCTTGGTATAACCTGTATGTATAGTTCTATGCCATTATTCACAAATATATATTTATGTATCCTTTTTTTGTTGTTTTTTTCCTGCCTTCCTCAGGTTTTCTTAAATATATTTTAGAATTCCATTTTGATTTATCTATAGTGCTTTTGAGTGTATATCTTTAGGTAGATTTTTTTTTGGTGTCACTCTAGGTATTACATTGTATACATGTAACTTATACAGTCTACTGATATTTACATATGATCAGTTTGAATGAATGGAGGGAAAGAGAATCTTACTTCCCCTTAATCCCTTCCCCACCCCATTCGTATTATAATTATCGCTAATTTCTCTTCATTCATTGATTATACTAGAGAATAATTTTTGCTTTAATCATCTAACATAATTTTAGAAAAGTCAGAACAGCAGGGAAGTCTATTGTATTTACTTATATTCTTAATCTTTCCACTGTTACTTCTTCTTTAATAATAATCCAATATTTCTTTTTTTAAAAATAATTTCCTTTTTGTTTCAAGAAATTTCTCTATTCTTTTAGGGTGGGTTTACTACTGGTGACAAATTCTTCTAGCTTTTCTTCTTCAGAGAATGTCTTAATTTCCCCTTCATTCCTAAAGGATATTTTTGCTGGATATAAGATTCTGGTTTGACAATAACCTTTTTTAGAACTTGAAAAAGGTTTCATCAGTTCTTTCCAACATCCATATTTTCTGATGAGAAATCTAACATTAGGTTTTTATCCCCCTTTTAGGTAAGGTGTCTCTTGTTGCTTTCAAATATTTTTCTTTATTTTTAATTTTCAGAAGTTTATGTTCTATCTTGACATGAATGTCTTTGGGTTTATTTTATTTGGGGTTTGTGTAGCTTTTTGAGTATGAAGGTTTATATCTTTTGCCAAATTTGGGAGATTTTGAGTATTATTTTATAAAACTCTGGTTTTATTTAAATCCTCTATTTTAGGAGCTCTTTTCTGACACCGTGCTGGTGGGAGAAGTTAAACACCACCAGTTGCTGTGAGGTGGGGTTAGGTGTCCAGGCTACATTAACACTCTGGGAGAGGGTCCCTCATTACTGTTGGGAAGGGATGGACGTTTAGGATCCCCATGTGACCCCCCACTGACAACATGGGAGGGAAGCTGTCCTTACCACTGGGTGACAGTGAAAGTCCTGACTCCTTTCTTGGCTTTATCTGACCCCACACTGGCAGTAGGGAGGTAGAACTTGCTATAACCTGATGATAAGACAGTTTAACCCTCCCACCTGGGCTTCATTGGTGGGGGGTGTGGCCTCAGTGTTTTCCAGCTGTGTTGCTAGAGTAGGGCAGTTATTGTCTGAATGTTTTCTCTCTTGCTAGGCAGTCCTTTCCTGGTCCTTTGGCTATAAAGAGCAGACTTGCGGGACGACTTTTCCCCTGTACCTGTTAGTGTTACTGGACTGCTGGCTTCTCTAACACCCAGTCCAGGGTATACAGAGCAAATAGAAAATACAGGAATTTCATTGCTGTGCTGTCCTATAAGTCCCAAGATTCTTCACTGGTCTGCATTTTTTCCTCCACCTTTTAGTCTTGTTTGTTTTTTATATAATGCCCACAGTTTCTAGTTGCACTTAGTAGAAGCAATATAGAGAAGTATGTTTACTCCATCTTATCTTAAAATTACAAATCTCTATGACTTCATTTTAAATTAAATGAATGTTTCAGTAAGTTGGTTTTTAGGTATATAATTGACTCAGTCTGGCAAATAACATACTTTCATATTTTATTAATAAGGGGTAGAAATGTTAAACATTAAGTAAAATTAAGATTAGAATAAATATTTTAAGGTATGACTAGACAAAATAGTTTTAACTACCTTATTTAATAACAAACACCAAGTTCTGTAATAAATCATAAGGAATTTATCTGTGGATTTCATCTAATTTATTTCGGAAAATTTGGAGTCCCAGAAAACCTTCCACATATTTAAAAGATCTGCATCACTAACTCATACTGTTTTGGCTGATGGAAGTTCCTTTATTTTTGGCTGATGGAAGTTGTTTTTTTTCCCAGCTAATAACGTGTGGTAGGGTGAGCATTGAGAATAACTGAAAAGAAGTGCTTACATTTAAATACATAAAAAGGAACCATTTTTACTGTTCAGTGTTTCCCACAGATGCTCTTTTTGCCTTCTTTTCAATAGATTCTCCTTCATGAATAATGAATTCTTTAAAAGTAGTTAGTGGATAGAAAAGTAAACTTGTTAAACAAAGCTTATCATTACTTTTACTTTATTTCATTTTTATTTTTATTACCACGGGCTCCACTTTATTTTACACCTGCATTTAGAACATCCAAACAGGGACCCACGTTCTTCATTTTTCACGCCACCTTTCTACTTATTAGAAGTATGTATAATAGAAGAAATAACTAGAAGCTCTCAGAACGCAGAGTGTCTTGAGTAGTCATAAAAGGAAGTGCTCTCCCCTGCTTTTTTTTCCGCATCCTGACAATTTTTACATAGGAATTGGGAAGTGAGGCCATGGTTCATTTTTGGTCAGGCAAGAAAGGGGCTATTGGTGAACATAAGTGCAAACTCAGACAAATCCTTTTTAGGAAAAGGTATGAGTGGAATTTGAGAACCTGGAAATTGATTTCTGTAAAACGATAGGTGAGTTCTGATTAAAGGTGGTGACATAAAAGGATCCTGAACTCATCTCCTTCCACAAACACTGAATCTACAGCTACACAGAGGACAACTTCCTCTGATAAAAACCTAAAAACTGGCTGACTGACCCCTGTGCTCTGGATGAATGAGAGAAGAACCACAATGAAGTGGGTGGGAGAGGCAGACGCAATCCAGCCATAAACCCCACCCTGGCGCAGTGACTATACTTAATGCTATACTGCAGCATGGTGACTACAGGCAATAATATTAGTCAATAATATTGTAGTGCATATTTGAAAGTTGCCAAGAGAGTAAATCTTAAAAATTCTCATGACAAGAAAAAAAATTTTTTTTGTAATTTTTATGGTAATGGACTGATTGTGGCAATCACTTTGCAATATGTACAAATACTGAATTATTACATTATATACCTGAAACTAATATAATGTTATGTCAGTTGTATCTCAATTTTAAAAAAAGAATACTAAAGAGAAGAAAAGAAAACAAAACTATAGCAATCCCAATACTCTTTGGAAAGCATTAACACATTCCTAGGGTTGCGAGTACCCCATAGTGACAATCCCTACACAGATCACCGCTCTGGCCTGTGGCCCTTGGGATGAGAGAACATGGGAGCTGAAGCGATATTAAGAACCTAGGAAGTGTGCCTCTTTCAATAACTACTACATTGTCCGTGTATTTGGTGAAAACTTAACACAGAAGTGGGAGAAATAGCAGAACACATGCTGAGTATGAAAACTTAGATTTGTCTTTTTTCATGTTATTAGAATAACCGTATAGTCCCTTTTTGGGCACTCTTACTTGTTTCTGAAATTTTGACTCTTTTCATTACAATTGTATGAGATAATCACCCATTGATAGAGGTTTGTGATTGTCTGAAAGGGTACAAAGGTCACTGATTAGTTGGATTAATTAAATCAAACAATGAAGCACTCTCAGGGCTAAAGGTACTGCACTGCGTTCCCTTTCTCATGTGAGGAGTTGACTTCTGTTGATAAATTGGCATTTTTGAAGAAAGGAGACAAAAGGACATGCAGAATGCTTGTCCAGCAGTTTGAGAAATCCTTAGGATTTTTGCAGCTAGAATTAAGATCTACTGGGTAGGGATCATTAAAACTGTAAATATCAGAGACTGGAAGCTGATGATACAGAACATCCTTGAGTAGGAAAAAGTGAATTGACAACATCATAGTTTCTGAAAACCCAGAGTAAAAATTGTATACGTCAGAACCACAGGCAGTGTCAGTAACTCCCCTCCCCTCCACCCATGTTTCCCAAATGTCCACTCGTGAGCTTGGACCAGGCACAGTGTGGCTAATCTGCAACTTGTCATTTTCCTCCTTTGTGAAGTCTTATGAGAAGCTTATCAAAACATGTGAAGAAGACGTAAGGAGGAAATAAATACTGATTCAGTATTTGTATGGAATAAAAACCAGGGAACCAAGAGTTATGGTGGTCATAACTAAAGACAGACATTTATAACAGAGACAGAACCCCCAGTTTTGATGAGAATTATGCATTGGGGTTCAGGATCCAAATTGGATGTCATCTATTTATCCACTTTGTTTTGCATCCAATCAAGGAGCATCAATTTGGGAAACAGTATTTTTATCCACACTGGAGGAAACCCTCTGAAGCAGGACATAAGTTGGGGTACTTAATGTTCTTATTTAGAACATTCCCAGCCCTGACTGGTATGGCTCAGTGGATTGAGTGCTTGCCTGTGAACCAAAGAGTTGCCAGTTCGATTCCCAGTCAGGGAACATGCCTGAGTTGGGGGTGTGCTAGAGGCAACCACACATTGATGTTTCTCTCCCTCTCTTCTTCTTCCTTCCTCCCCCTCTAAAAATAAATAAAGTCTTAAAAAATTACTAAATATCAGTATTTTTCTATCAAAAAATAAATAAAACATGCCCACGCTTATGTTTATAATTTAGTCAGTTCCTCCCTTAAAATTTCTTTTGAATAAACTATCATTAATTTACGCTAGAGGAATAAGACAACAGAAATTGTGCTTCTTGCCACATATTTTGGCTGAGTAAGCTAATTCTAATCAGTAAATCTGTAAATTTGAATTTTGTTTTTGTGCTGTTTTCAGTAAGCTCATAGTAGTGATGAGCTTGAGATGGAGGGTGTATAGAGATATATTTTAATGGACTTGATATAAAGCACCAAGAAAGTTTATAATAATCTCAATTGGTAATAAGGAGGCATAGAAGTAGAACAAATATAATTTCTTAGTGTTTAGACACATTGAATTTACTGTTTCCTTTGCAAATTCTATTAGTCACCCCTGACAAGAAGCGTGCAATTTCATGTGTTTGCCATTGCCTGACCCTTCAAAGTTACTCTCTCTGTCCTCTTTATTGGCCTGGCTACTGGAGGCTCTGGCTCTTTTATGTTCATGATGTGATTAAATATTCAAAAAACTTTATTAAGAAGGTATTTTTCTCATTTTGCAACTGGAAAGTATGAGTTTCCGAGAGGCCTTGCTCCTGGGTCCCAGCCACAGTCATTGTCAGAGTTGGGATTGAACCCAGGTCTGCTCAACTCAGCTGGACATGCTCTTTCTCCCACATTATTCTATGCACACCGTCCATGGCAGCAAGGGACAGGGTGAACCCTGCCAAAGGTTCTCAGGAGTTAGCTGACCCTTGTGTCAGGCCTGGCCAAGGGCAGGCAAATCTTCCCCAGGAACATTCGTCACCTCCTACAGAGCCGCTAGTTCCAACAGTTGGTTCCTACAGTCCTGGTTTGGAGAAGGGGGATGAACCCTAAATTAGGACTCAGTCCTAGCTCCATGCTTCTTATTCATCCTTTAGAGCCCAGCCTAAACTTGGTTCCGTCAAGACAACCTTCTCTGACACTCCTCTAAATTGGGTTTTTAGATCATAATGCTTATCAGATCGTGTTTACTCATCTATGTGTTTCTGATTAGGCTATAAGATTTGTGAGTTCTTTGTTTACTGTCCACCCCAACCCCCACGGCCAGTACTTAGCAAAAAGTCTGTCACTTAACTCTTTGTTGAATAGATGAAAAATGTCACTCGTGTTCTGAGTGACTTGGGAAAGGTATATACTGTATCCAGTCTCAGTATCCCCTAATGAAACATAGGGAGTTTTTTCTATATGAACTCTAAGATCACTTTAGATGTAGTGTTTTATGATACTAGCTGCAAGGCATGCATTCTGCTAGCTGGAAGATATTTGAACTCTTTGATCTATATTCCAGGAGCTTTTCCTGCCTATCTTTGCAGGGGAAGGAAAGGACTCTGTCTTGCTTCCACTGTTTCCTAGGACCTATGTACATGCTCAGTATCTATTCACTGGATGGATGGATCTTTAGTTTCTAATATCCAATGTACAAAGATAACAGAATCTACTTCATTGTCATGACCATTGGCCTTGTACAGGTAAGAGTCTACATGTTGCTCTGAGATGCAACAAATCACTCCATAGCTGCCTTCATTTAAAGATATCTAGTTAGAGTTGGTGGATGGGCAAATGCTTAGTTTCACATTAAACAATAAAAACTTACGTTTCTAGTGACTTTCAGTATTCAATTAATGTTTCTCAGCTGGGGAAATCTAAGATCCTTAGAACGAGACTGATTTTTCCAAGCCCCATAAGCAGAGGGTGGCAGGGCCAAAAACCAGTGTCAGAACTTCTGACCCTAACTAAGTCTTACACATTTTAAATCCCTCATGTCTCTTACAATAAGTGAATTCTCTTGATTCGCCAAGACTATCATCCTGAATAGGCGTGCCACTGATCACACATAAGAATGATTTACTACAAACCCATCCTCATGTCTTGAAACAACTGCAGGCATATACCCTGCCCTTTAAAAGGATATTCTCCCAAGGCTATTGAGAGGGGAATGTGCTTATTGAGACTCACAGTTTATACTACACCTTTTTTTAAAAAAAATCCTCACCCAAGGACATGCTTATTGATTTTAGAGAGAGGAGAGAGAGGGAAACACCAATGTGAGAAAGAAACATGGATTGGTTGCCTCTTGCATGAGCCTGGACCAAACACGGAACCCACAGCCTAAGCATGTGCCCTGACAGGGAATAGAGCCCATGCCCTTTGGATTTATGAGACAATGCTCCAACCAACTGAGTAACTCTGACCAGGGCATTTTCTTTGATACTACTGAAATTACTACTGGGAACTAGGAATTTCCGCCTTCTCCTTGCCTCCTTCAATAGGAACACTAAATTAGTGTGTTTTATTAATCAACAAATCATGTATTTTCTCTCTAGACTGTAGGAGCCCTAAGAGCAGTGACCATGAACGTTCTCTGTGAAAATCCATGGCCATCGCAATAGCTATCACGCTGAGACACTCAGCCACAGGTGCTGAACGAATGAAAGGGCCTAGAGAACTGACGTGACTCGTCTAGACTGAACTAGCAGCGAGGAAGTTAAATCCATATTGTATTACTGAAACAAAATAAAAACGTAAATAACTCTGCCTATTTAAGAAACGCGTCTCCTTCACTGTGGGGGCCTCCTCAAGTCTGGCCAAATTTGATTCCCTGTGACTGCAGTTTCATCTGCTGCAATCCTGTGGGTCCAATCTCTCTGGCTTCCACAATTGTTGAGCTTCTTCTGTTTCAACGCAGCATAAAAAACTATTTTAATAGTGCATTTGTTGTACAATGAGGTCCCCTTAAATCTAATTCCGATGGCTGTTTGGAAGCACAGTATGCTTATATTCTCAAATTTTACTGTTGAAGAAAACCAAAATCTGAATATTTCCCTATCATTCTGATAAATTTCCATCATGGACCCTCATGTGAATAGTGCAATTTAGCCAATGGCCTCTTATAGATAATAGACCAATATATCAGAATTACACAGGGCTGAGTCCATGCATCTTTTAAAATCATCAAATACAAAGTCCTCCTGGTCACATAAATATAAATGAAAGCTTGATTGCATCACAGTCTGCAGGAGTACAGCATGTGTGATGATCGCTAGCATAAGCTATTGATTATTAAAGTCAAATATGAATTTTTCCAGCAGTGTCTCCAGAGTCTAACCTCTTTAGTTTTCTCTCGTTGGCCACATTTTGTAAAATTCATATTTTTTCCATCTGTATGCAGGAGGGAGGGTTCTATCTTAGGAGCCCATGCCAGTGATTTGGGTGTCAGTCCAAGGTCTAGCATGAGAAACACGTGTTCTCCCCTCACCCTGCCACATGCCGACACTGTGGCCCCAGAGCGGGTCCTGGCAAGCTATTCCACATTCCCACACTGATTCTGACACAAACTAGCCTGCAGGTGGCTTTTTAACAGTCTCTTCCAAGTAAACCCCTAAGTTTTTCAGAATTCTGTGTCATTTTTCTTCTAAGCCAACACCATAGGAGGGAGAATCCTCAAATGAAGTAGGAGGAATTGGGGACTCACGGACAACAGGTGACATTGGCAGAAAGGATGGCTTAGAATGCTTCTCTTTCCTATGGTCTCAGGAAGGGATGCATTTGGGACATTAGTGGCTCCAGAATTTCTACATATAAAATTGAACATGTGAAATTGCTAACATTCAACTGTTCTTGATGCAGAAGGGTTCAACAGAGGGGGCTTAGGAAGAGTAAGCTGTTTGGTGATGAAACAGCTTACACTTATGGAAAACTTGTAACTGAGTTTGCAAGGAAAATCACATGGTTTTACTTATACTTTTCTTGTATTTTTATATAGATTGCTTGAAGGAAGCATTCATGGAAATTATTAGGGGAGTGGGGTGGAGCTGAAACCCTCTCAGTGGCCACCCATGACACCACCACTATTCTGAGCTTGCTGGAGAGAAGGCAGGTGCGTGAAGGACCAAGATGTAACCATCACTAGTTAACATTAGTTCAGACTACTTTCATACACACACTTTTTCTTTCCTTTTCCTTGCTGGTTATTTCTATCTTTCACGTGCCATTGAGTTGAAGAAGAGAGAAAGAAGGATAGAAAATACTCCCAAAATATATCAGTTATAAATAGATAACTTCATATGCCTGATTCAAACTTCAGTGAAGCAGAATCAGGCATATGAATCATAACCTGTGATTTTACTAGTGTAAGCAGTTTGAGGAGCAGTTTTCAATATGAAAGAATGTATTTTGGAAATCAAAGAAAACACACTTCAGCCACTCACTGGCTGAATACATGCATTTGATGTTGTGCCAGAATCCTGGACATCTTATGTGCATGGCACTGTTAGGGTACTCTGTTTCTGGGGGCTCAGCATGCGAGTGTGTGTATTTGTGTGTATGTGTGACTTAGGAAACTACAAGGACATGTAGAGGTATATAAGTCTCCCTGTGAGGCCCTTTCTTTACTCCCTCCCACAAATATTTCTACTTCTTGGCTTTAGCCTTGGATGTCACTTAGTGGAAGGAAAAGGCCCTGGTGCTGTGTCCTTAGCACACCACCACCCGAAGCCCTGAGCAGAGGGGCACCAGGCTGTTAAAGCTGTTCATTCTACATTTGAATTCTTGTAAAACATAAGTACCCCTATGAGGATGGCATATTGGCTTTTTCATTTCCATTGCCTTCAATCTCCAAACCATTACGAAGTCCTGCTGTTTTTTATTTCCTACCTGTTTTTCAAGTTTTTTCTCTTCTTGCCATGTCTACTATCACTGCTTTACTGCAGTTCCTCCTCACCTTTGTCCTGGACTTTTGCAACCACCTCCCCCTGGAGTTTCTGCCTCCAGCGTGCTGGTCTTGTTTTCTTCAAATGCACTCCCCACACTTTGGCCAAGGTGACCTCTCTAACGCTCAAAGCTGACCAGTTACTCTACAGTTGAAACTCTTTCTCTACAGGGTAAAGTCAAAGTGCCAAACATCATACACAACAGCTCCCTCCCCACGCCCCCCATGGAACTATCTATCTCTTCACCGTCCCTTCACCCCGGTCATTTGAAACATGCAACACAACACGTCATACTTCCTCCCTTTGCTTAGGCCATCACTTCTGCTCAGAGTAACTTTGTCCAAACTTGGACCCACAGGAATTTTACATAGTCACAGCCACGATGAATTGTGCTTGTGTTCATTCACTCATTTCCTCATTCATTCCTTCTTTTTCTGCTAGGTTGAAATGGATAGAATGTTGAACCCTGGGTGATACTGACTTCATTTTGACTTCAGGATGAATACTAAATTTCGAAAAGTGGGGCTTTGGGACAGAAGAAAAAGCAGGAGGATATTTTTGACTTGGAATAATTATCTAATATTTCTTAGAGATAAGTTCTTAACTTGGGGGTCCATGGACCTTGTGTGTCAATGTGTTTCTTTCTGGGGAGAAAGTCTATAGCTTTGTATAGATTCTTAAAGGGATCTAAGATCCAAAAGGGTAAAAAATCATGACCTCTGAGAAATTGTGTGTGTTTATGTGTATGAGCTTGTATTTCAAATACTCATTTTATTCTCAGAAAATTTCCTTCCATTTTAGACCATTTCTACGCACATGTTATTTGCAATAAATTGTTTTTTTGTACATTCCCACTTATGATTCAATTGAAAAATTCTCACTGAAATTTTAAGCCATTCTTTATCTTTTCCATAAAAGCATATTATTAGTAAAAACAGATGTTTGACAGTCAATAGAAACCATTTAGGCCTGGGCTTCAAAGCTTTTGAAAGATGTCAGATTACAGAAATAGTGATTACTTTTATAATAGATCTATTACTAAAGATCAAAGTCAGAAAATAAAAATTGTCAACACAAGTTAGGAAGGAAGGGTAAAATAACAATAACACAATAGCACAGATATAAAAAAATATCCAAAGGGGTTAAAAGCACTGTTCTTAAAAACATATACTTAAATGTAACATGATAAAACAAACATAGAGGGATGCAGGCAGATTAAAAGCCTATCAAATACTTGGTTAAAACACAATTTTCTTTTTAAAGGAATTTTTAATTATTTATTTTTAGAGAGAGGGGAAGGGAGGGAGAAAGAGAGAGAGAAGCATCAATGTGCGAGAACATTGATCGGTTGCCTTTTGCACACACCCAACCAGGGACCCGGTCTGCAACCCAGGTATGTGACCTGACTGGGAATTGAACCAGTGACCTTTTGATTTGCAGGACAATCCTAAACCTGCTGAGACACATCAGTCACAGCTAAAACACAACTTTCTAATAAGACTATGGATACGAAAGAGGATTTTTATTTTGAAAAAACAAATGATCCCAGATAGAGATTGAACTGTGAAAATTTGTAAGGATTGTATGATGGAATTTGCAAATACTTCCCTGATTTGAGGAAATCAAAGCTTGAATGTTTAGCTAAATGAGAATGATTGAAGTCTTTATGAGGTGGGATCCCCCAAAATTGGAATTATTATCTGGAGGGCAGGCCCCTTGTAGTACAGGCTTCCCCTGCTAGATGAGTGTTTTAGGAATCCATCTGAATCAGTGCACCAGCTGGCGTTGTTGTGAGAGGCTGCATTTGGCTTCAGTGAATTTTTTTTTGAAGGCCTTTTCAATGCATTTGCCCATTTCATGATGAGTGATTTACGAGCACACCTGCCCACACTGTGCTGAGTGTTCAGCAGTTTTTGATCAATAATGGCATGACTGCTATGCCCCATCCTCCCTATTCATCAGATCTCACCCCAAGCACCCTTTTTTTCTTTGTTTATTTGTTTCCCTGGATAAAAAAAGTACTCAAAGGGAAACATTTTGCTGATGTGGAAGAGGTGAAACAAAACATCAGATGCACTAAAGACATCAAATGTGTTCAAAAACTGTTTTGAACAGTGGGAAAAAAATCTCAATAGGTGTATTGCATCAGATGAAGAGTATTTTGAAGGTGATGGAAGTTTAAATGTATAAGAATAAATACATAGTTTTTAATAAATAATTACTGAGTTTTTTTGGGTCCCCCCTTATATGTTAGGAAGAATAGTTTAATGTAATCCTCTCAAGATTTTTTTTTTTCTATTTCCATATATGCTAAATTTTCTATGACATAGTATGCCTGGGAGTTGAATGGGACAAAAGTTGCTCTGGGGAATTTAGGTAGGAACTGGGCTTCTCCCCATTTGGATCATGCAGTAGATGGGTGAAACTACAAAAATGCTGTAGAAAAATACTCTTTCTTCTCTCAAGGTGCTTACCTTTGTTTTCTTTTTCAAGGACCCTTTTATTTGCTTCTGTAACTTGTTTCTTGAGCCCATGCAGCCCAGCTGGCTCACTTCTTTTTCCTCTGTGACTTTCCAAATAAACTTTTGCTTGTATTTGAGACTTGGCTCTGAATTCTTTCTTAGCCAAAAGTCAAGACCAGGGTCTAACATCTGGTGCTGGTTGCCATTAACAGTTCCACTTGGTACCCTGCCATCTAGGAGCAGCTGGCCTGATATCTCAGTGGAATGGTCCATTGAAGACTTGTTTCCAGCTCTGCTGGGTAACAGCTCCTTGTGCAGCCTGTGTGTTCTTCTACAAGATGTGGGTTTGTCTAAACCAGTGACCAGTATCTGGTGCTGTTTCCCCATAGTCAGAAAACTTGGGTCCTGAAATCAAGGGGTGGGAGTGGGCATGGTACATCTCACTATTATAACCAGATAACATTAAGAGCTTTCATTTTCTCTTTGTATCCCTGGACTCTCCTGGTTTAGAGAGAAATGTTTCCATTGTTAAGAGATGCAACAGTGTTGGATGCTGGGTTTGCTACCTGGTCATCTAGCATTCCTCTTGCTCTGGAAAACAGGCAAATAAAA
This sequence comes from Pteronotus mesoamericanus, assembly GCF_021234165.1. Classification (NCBI taxonomy): domain Eukaryota; kingdom Metazoa; phylum Chordata; class Mammalia; order Chiroptera; family Mormoopidae; genus Pteronotus; species Pteronotus mesoamericanus. Next base: position 16,477,260 of record NW_026555285.1, on the reverse strand, counting down.
GAGTTCCCTGTTAACTGATGTGGCTGATCCCTGTTATTAATTGGAAATAGGGTTGCTGTTACACAATGGTGGCAGGGAGGATTCTATGTGGAACCCAGGGAATCCTCTGTGGTATCTTCTTGCTTTTCTTTATCCAATGATAAAGATAAGAAAACTGCAGTGAAGTGACTGTGTACAGGTAAGACTACCAAGAGCTTATCTATTTGGGGAATAAAATTTGGGTTCTCCCAAGCAGGCAAAGAATCCTGACCTACTGAGATACTAGCTGATGACAATGGGAATATGAAATGGTTGGAAGAAGAAAATAAAAAAACAAAAAATAACCTTGTGACCAGTTCAGAAATAACTGTTGTACTTACTCATATTTCTTCCTTGCTGTTTGGTGCATATATCCATACATTTTATCTAACATTTCTTCTACTACTATAGCTTTCCATATTTTATTTAGTGTGGGTAAAGTTTATGAAATAGTTTACAGCCTAAAGACTGTCCAGACAGAATTGTGAAAGATGTAGAGGAGAAAGTAAACTGACTTAAAGACCTTGCATAAATGTATAAAATTTATTTATACATTTTATCTAACATTTCTTCTACTACTATAGCTTTCCATATTTTATTTAGAGTGAGTAAAGTTTAAAAAATAGTTCATTGCCTAAAGACTGTCTGGACAGAATTGTGAAAGATGCAGAGGAGGAAGTGAACTGACTTAAAGACCTTGCATTTGGGCCTGAAGGCAGTAGCAGTTCAGCCTTTTCTCTGTCTTGGCAGATGGATCATATGACAGATCTATTAGGTGGCGGCATCCTGTGTTCCACAGTTGCTAAATCAGTTGCTATTTAATCTTAACTATGAAAAAAGTTCTGTGTTTGAGAGCCAAATCCTCCAGGAGACATTTGTCATGGCTTGGGGATGTCCAGCATCTCTTGAAACCCTTCCCGTGTTTAAGAGAATATTCAGCCTCATGAGTCCTGCCACCTCAATTAAGAAGACATGACACCCCTTTTCCCAGCCTCCCTTGCAGTGAGGATACAGGCAGTGACCCAGACCCTAACCATCAGACATGTGAAACCGATTCAGAGCGGAAATGCCCGAGGAAGCAGGCTGCGAGTGAAACCCATGTGGCGGGAGGACGGGACCGCCCAGGTATTCGGCTCCGGCTGTCGGCACGGAGGCGCTGACAGTGCCAACTGCAGCCGTGGTCGTGGCCGCGTGGAGTTCCTGGCAGGCGTGTGAGTGGCAGCAACTCCGTGGGGAGGAGACTCTGCCGTTGATGGAAATGCTGACCATTTCCTGACGAACTAGTTGTTTTTCAGCATTAATCCTAGAAGCTTAACCTTAACACCATTTTTTTCTGTGCCCTTTCTCCCCATCAATTTTATTGAGATATAATCGACATATAACAGTGTAGAAGTTTAAAGTGTACAACATAACTTATGCATAAATTGTGAAATGATTACCTCACTAAATTAACATCCATAACCTCACAGAGTTACAAATATTTTTGCTTTAAATGAGAGCTTAGAAGGTCTACTCTCTTAGCACCTTTGAAATATACCATACAATACATATTATAAAGTATAATCACCATGCTGTATGTTACATTCCCCAAACTTACTTATAACTGGAAGTCTAAACCTTTTGAACACCTTCCCCCATCTTCCCCAGCTCTTATCTCTGGTAACTGCCAATCTGCTGTTTCACAGGAGAATTAATTCTTACAAGTCATTAGGAAAACGGGTCAAAAATGTTTTCTAAGCCTTTTCCCATATTAATGGAGTCTTTTCCAAGACTGGAAAGAGATGTTCTGGAAATCATGGGTCTTCCTCCTTGCTGGTAACACACTCCCTGGGTTTTTTGTTGGTGCTACTTAGCCCCAGGTCCCTGCTTTACTTGCTCATTGCTCACTGATGTGCTACCTCATAGTCCTTCTCATTACTTTTCCCCTTCCCCACAGAAAGGAAGGCACTGGAATATTTATTTATTTATTTATTTATTTATTACACCTATTGCTTAGATTGAATGGCTTTTATGGCTGAGGAAAAAAAGTGTCTTGATATTGCTGAAAAAAATGCCATACTCAATTTCATGATTTCTGAGTTCAGTTAAATTTGAGTTTGGAGAAAAAGATATGGAATTTATTCTCTCCTTCAGGCAATGTCTTCATATTTACCTTCAGCTAGGTCTCCTTCTAGGGGGCATGGTGGTTTCATATATGATCACAAAACGTACATATTCTGTATTGCTTTCAGATGTTTTCTATCTTCTCCCCTTTTTTCTTCCCTGTATTTTTAACCATCACAAGTTTATTTATTACTATGTTGTCTCTGCTGGTATTAGCAACAGCTCTTAATTTAGCATTATCTGTAAACTTCATTTAAGTATCATTTGCTGTCTCTGCAAGATCATTAATAAGGATGTCAACCATAGCATCTTGGAAAGTCGTTACAACACTTCCTCATCTTCAGGACAAAGTGAAGATTTTAGAGAAAGTTTCCCCTGACATAAAATATTCAGATGCTCTCCTTGTTTGCTCAGTTTCCGGAGCCCTCCCAAGTGTCTGCTGAGAGGCAGCCTGCACCTTTAGCAGAGACCTGGGTGCATGCTGCTTTTTGTCATGTTTTCACTGTGTTAAAATGAGTCTTCTTAAATAAAAAAATATTGCTGGCTTGTGTTAAATTGACAGAAAAAGTGTCAAATATTTCTAAAATTTTGAAATGTTGATGTTTGGGAAGTCAGGCAAAGAATTGAGGCATAAGAGAGATTTGATTCTCAAAAAACTGATTTTGAGAGAGAGAGTTTTATTCTCCCAGGAGGTGGGTGTGGGTAGAAAGCTGCCTAAAGAAAGAAAGGAACCCATTTACTTGCCTTGGTTATGATTTGGGTGGAATTTATATTTTTCCCTCTTTTTCTCTTTTTATCTGTTGTGCTCAGGGCTCGCTACACTGTTCCGTATCCATCTGCTGGCCTAGGGTTGGGAAATAAATAAATGCCCTCCAAGTTTTCTTTATCCAGCCTCCAGATTCTTTATTTTTAAACCGTGGGCAAACTTGGTAGGTACAGCAGTTAAATAAGAAGGCTTTTACTCTTCCACATTTTCCTCTTGCCACTCTCTCTTCTGTATCTTTGAGAAACTCAGACACAGGTACATCACTTAGGTGCACATTATCTAACCTTTTCAATTCTCCAAAATCAGACCAATAACTAAGAACCAAGCAGAAAAGAAAAAGCCCTGTGAATTCAAAATAGGTAGTTCATGTTCTAAAGTACATTGGTTCTGTTTTAAACAACTCTGCAAGCTGGAGGCAGGATAATTCTTACAAGTCATTATTTGCAGTTTGTTTACTCTCTTTTTCTCCTCTTCTTCCACTTTTTTTTGTACCAGCAGGTACAAATTTTCAGGGTGGGATGAAGAAACCTTAAGGGCTAAAGTATTTTCTCTCATTTGTAATGTTAGTCTGAACCTCAGGCTTTTACAATATTTTCCCCAAACATTACTAGGGAGAGAAGAAAGGTTTACACAACACTGGGAAGATCAAACCGATCTAGAGGCCCTGCCTGCAGGGGTCCTGGGACATGTTTCCTAGCAATGCTAGATGCTAGGGTAGGGCAGGAAATTGAGGCAGAAAGAACCTAGAGCTGAGGCCTGTGTCCTCTCTCTGTGGTCTCAGAAATACTCCTGTGCTCTGTGCAGTTGGGCACTTGGAGGAAATATGCATTTCATGTGCATTGAAAGCTGAAGGGGACTCCGTTGAAGGCCTGGCACATCCTGACAGAAGAGTCCAGTAACACCCAAGAGGGAATGTCTTGCCAGCCAGATGGATGGGGGTGAGAGTTAGATTTAAGTAGATTTAAAGCCAATAGAGGAATACGGTTACTTTTTCCCACCTGCTGTGGTCTGAGATTTATATTAGCTATATCTGATTACCCAGTTGCTCTGTTAATAGTAAACTTAAATGTCCTGTGTTGTGGACAGGCAGAGACAGAATGGTTTCCTATTGGCAAAGCTGTCCGACAAGGGTGCATTGTTCCTCCCTATTTGTTTAATCTGCATGCAGAACACATCACTCAAAAAAAAAAAAAAGCTAGGCTAGACTCAGAAGAAGGAGGAATGAAAGTTGGTGGAAGAAATATCAATAACTTAGGATATGCAGGTTACACTATCTTATTGGCTGAAAGTAGCAATGGTTTGAAACAACTTCCGATGAAAGTCAAAGAAAAAAATGCCAAAGCAGGACTGCATTTGGACTTCAAGAAGACAAAAATGTGACTACAGAAAAACGCACAACTTTACTATAGACAATGAAGACACTGAAATTGTTAAAGGTTTTGCATCAGTCATCAATTCAGACGGAGATTGCAGCCAAGAAATCAAGGGAAGGTGGAGACTTGGAAGGGCGACAGTGGAAGAATTAGGAAAGTTCACCAAGAGCAATGATGTGTCTTTAGAGACCAATACTAATTCCCAATTACTACATATAAATGAGAAAACTGGACAGTGAAGAAGCTGATAGTTAAAAAAGGGGACTCATTTGAAATACGGTGTTAGGGGAGAGCTCTACGGGTACCCTGGACAACCGGAAAGAGAAACAGATAGGTCCTATGGCAATGAAGCCTGGAACATCATGGGGGAAAAACAAAACAAAACTGAAGCTTTCCTACCTCGGGCACACAATGAGACGGCAGGGTTCTTTGGAAAAGACAGTTATGCTGGGAAAAATGGAAGGCAGCAGGAAAAGAGGAAAACCAAATATGAAATGGATCAACTGCATAAAGGAAGCCATAGGCATCAGTTTGCAAGAACTGAGCAGGGCTTTTGAGGACAGGACACTGTGGACATCATGCATTCACAAGGTTGCCAGGAGCCCATGAAAGGGCACGTAGCAGACATGTAAAGCAGGGAACTAGTTTACAGACAGTCAGAGTTTCTACTACTGACAGAAGGACAAAAAAACAACAACAAAACAACCCTTAGATTTTGGCAGAACAGTTAATAAAGGAGCCCTGAGGGCCTATTCTGTTCTAGCAGATTTGAAAGAGATTATTACCCCCTAGCATCCCTTCTCTCCTTCCTTTAAGTCATAGAGCACCCTGCTCCCACTCTGCTTTCTAGCTTCCCTTACAGCTGGTGTGACCATGTAATCAAATTTTGGCTAATGGAGTATGAACAGAGCAACTTTTGCTCCATACCCTTTTTTAAAAATTGTTCAATTACAGTTGTCCCACCTTTTCCCCTCTTGCTCTCTCCTGTCTACATCCTTGAAAATAAAATTGCTCAACCTTGTTGCTCTCTTCCTCCCTTCCTATAGACTACAACAGACAGTGCCAACTCAGCTTGAATATGCAAGAAAAAATGATAACTCAGAGAAAGATGGAGAACCAAGATAAAAGAAACTGGGTTCCCGGAATGACCTTGCAAAGTGAAACTACTCAAAAAACCTACATCAACCAGAGGATTACATAAGCAAGAAACAAGTCTCTGTCTTATTGGAGCCATTGTATTATTGGTAATTTTTTTTACAGCAACTTAGCCTTTACCTTAATATACATAGCAGATGCCAATATTTACTTGCCATAATAAATCTTCAAAAAGGTAGACAATAATGTTAATATTCTCTGTTTAAGAAGTAGAGATTAAATTATAAAAATTTTGGAAGAAAGATTTGGTGTGTAAGTTGTAGGCGATACCATGTACATAAACATTAGCTTTGTCCTTGAATTTTATATTTAATATAAGACGAGCAGCTCTACCTCCTCTCCTGCCATGTCACTAAATATTCTTTGGCAACATTCTTTTTAATGACATGACATCTGGATATACATAATTTATTAATGAACCTCATGCTGTTAGGTATTTAAATTATTTCTAGGTTTTTGTGATATTTGCAGTGCTGCCATGAATACACAGTATTGGTTCATAAATCTTGGTCTTTATCTTTTATAATTTTGTAAGGATGGGGCCTTAGAAGTAGAATATGCTGTATTACCTTTTCTCATTTTTCCAACCCTGGATCACCCAAGACATGGGACCATTTTCAAACTGCTCCAATATCAAAACTTCTCCCCATGGACCCCAAACAGAAAATATTTAAAAACCAAGTCTTATCCAAATTTGCCTCTGGAACCAAATCCATTCTCAAATAATATGGACTGCAGGACCCTCCTCAATTAGCCCACAATTTCTCTTTTACGATCTTATCTTTTATTATAGTGCCTGTATATGAACACTGCTCCAGTTCGAATACTTCTCTCTTTGAATGCACCTTAACACTTTCTACCTTCACACTCTTTTGCCTCAATGAAACACGCTTTTGTCTTCTTTCCCCATAGTCATGCCCTACCCACTCCTCAAGATCCCACTTCACATTCACCTCCTCTGTGCAGGCTGCCTGGAACTTCAATCCACATGTATATCTGCCACCATGGAATGGATGGGGCACTTGTGTTTTTATCATGTATTTGGCACATACCTTACATGATGCCCCCAGAATAGCCTTTAATGACTACCTTGCATGGTACTGAAACTTCTACATGTGTATATATATGTATAGAGGATATGTTTGGAGGCACTTGCTTTTTTACAGCCCCAAGAAGTAAGCTCTCTACTTCAGGTGCTCACAAACCTCCAGCCAAACTGATCAACAGCAGACAAATTTCTGAGCCAAAGGCGGATATTTCAGATGGACGATCACGGTAAGAAGGATACTGCCTGACAGAAAAGACACACAGTGCTGGTCGTGACAAAGTAATGGACCCTAGTATTAAGAGTCTGGCTGTGTTGGGCTATGCTCATAAATGCAAGCACAGCAAACCAGGGAAGACAGGAAGGAATTCAGAGCAAAAAAGGAAGGTAGAGATTGGAGAACTTGTCATCATGAGGGGGAGAGATTAAGTGTCTGTCTCAATTCCTAACACCATTCCACTTTCCAATTTTAGTTTACATGAGACTCATCCATATTTCCTTTTCTTCTCTGAGATAGCCTGACAATAAATTACCCTTCTTTTTGAGTTATCTTGAGTGGGTTTCGGTTTCACGTGATTTAAAGAACCTTGAATAGAACAAGTCCAATGAAAGGTTCAGATTCTTTAATGGTAGGAAGAATATAGTTTAATTTGTTGCTTCTCCTGTAGCATTGTTCTATAAATTTCTTTTAAAAAGTTTTTTTTTGTCTCTTCACAATCTCTTACTTCAATTACAAATCACATCCCTTCCAAAAATGCACCATATCATCTATATATTCTTAAAGCTTTAACAATTTTATGGATGTGATTGGATTTGTGTCCCAGTTCTCTCATTTTCTAGCTGTGAAATCTCCTTATAAAGGGAGATGATTAATACCGGAAGACTGCCAGAAAGACGTTTTTTACCATTGGGATAAAAAACCATGATTAACCACCAGGGGAAGAAATTTGAGTTAGTGGCCTAACAATTTCATTCATAATTTTCCCACTGAGGAAGTGCCATGCAGGGAATAAAAATGTAGATTTTTTTAATAAAATCTAAGCTTATCACCAGAGCATACAAAAATACCACTCTATTTGGGGTCAGAAGATGTAGTACTCTCTTCAGATACAGTGTGTGTTTATATAAAATATAATTTAAAGGAAAACAAAAGGGATTTAAAATTAGAAAGTAGCTGAGACAATGCTGATAGATAAAATAAAAGCTAAGACAGAAAATCAGATCTTTTATAATGTATTACTTGGTTTGTTACAAATGTTTATATTTAATAGATATCTTTATTTGGAGAGAATAATAGCAGGAGCTCACATTTATTTGGTTCTTACCACATGCTCAGCATTGTACTTACTTATTACATATAGTGTATAAATCAACCTGCAAGCAGTCCTATGATACCAAGTTTGCAAAATCTTCCATTTTACAGAAGAAAAAATTGAGGTCTAGGGAATAAAATTATCTTTCCAAGGACTTGAACAGAAATAATCTTTTTGACTTATATTTGCACCAAACTATATTACTTCATTTATAACTTCCTTTCAACATGTAAGAACAAAGAACAACAAAATCTTACATATATCTTGGTGTTTCTTGCTTATACCTGCTAATGTGGGACCTCTACAGCCTTGTAAAGTTCAACCTAGTTATTTCTAGCAGTATCCTGAGGGTGTTTCTTGTGTGTTAATGACCAAGTCTGATTGGTCACCGTGGGCTGCAGCAATTACCCAGGGTCAGATAATTGAAAGGACTGGCAGGACTCTAACAAGGTATACTCAGTAAGATTTATTACATGGGAAGGATATACAGCACCAGGAGCACGAAAGTGCAAAGGAACATTGCAGGAGCCTAGATCACCTGGGCACAGCTCCAGGGTCCTCTCTCGATCGCACTGAATATGCTTCCTCTTGGGCTCACAACCTATCAACGTGAGAACGAGGTATCTGCCTCAGGGAAGAGGAGGCACAAGATTGCATGGAGGTCTTTTATACTTCATCAGGCTGAGTGACCAGGTAAACCAGGTGGGGACCATCGATCTATACATTTTCACTAAACAATGCAGACAAGCTGGCACCTGGGGCCTCCAGGAAACTTTTGGGCTTTAAGCAGCACATTATAAATCATTAGTTAGTAGAGTTCATTCCTATCTGGGCCACAGGTCCATAGCATGGTTCCAGGCATCCCTGGAGATGCCTTCAGACAAGCTGTAACTTAATCTTATTCTTATACATGTGGATTTGTTTTTGAAGTAGCTCTTCCCTTGCTCTAGCCCAGCACTGTCCAACAAGCTTTCTGTAAAGGTGGAAATAGTCTTAATCTGCAATGTCCAATACGGTAGAAACTAGCTCTAGCAACCAGTGGCCGTCGCACACTTGAAATGTGGCTAGTGTGACTGAGAACTCAACTTTAATTTTTTTTAAATTTGATTTAAAGAGTCACACAGCTAATTGTTGCGATATTGAACAGTGCCGCTATAGTCTCTGCATGTGCTGGACTCCCCGAATCTGTTGGGCACCATCATGTCCTCTGGGCACCACCGAGGCTTGCCTCTGATACTGCCTTTCTTTGTGGCGAGAGCTGCCACTTGGCCTGGTGTGGCTCTGTCCTCTGGGCACTGACGTGCTCTCTGAGGATGTTGTGAGGCAATAGAGGTGAGTTGAAGCAGTGCTGACTTCCTGTCCAACAACCATGACAAACCCCCACTTGCCTGCTGGCAAAACCCACCTCCCCCTCTAGACACTGAAAATTCCCGATTCTCATCTTTTGATCCCTCTTGCACTTATGGCATGGGCATGTACCCTCGTGACTGTAATCTGACAGAATGTCTGCTTTAGTTACTAAGAAAGATTCCCTATGGTAATAAATCAGAGATGCACAAAACACCTCTCTTCCTCAAGCTGATGTTGTGATTGTGGCAATCACCATGGCACTGTACTGGGGCAAATCTCAGGACTGAGCCAATGCTCTCAGGATGCCAGGGTGGGAGGAGTCTGGCTCCTGAGGACATTGTCGCATTGGCTGAACCAATTGGGGAAGCAGCTACTTCCTGATTTCTTATTATGTTTAATGATAAAAATTGTGCTTTAAATCTCACAGAGCTTTATAGCTCTGGCTGAAGTAGGAAAAGATTTTAATTTATAACACCATATTTTACTTGGAATTATTCCTTCTAAAGCTTTGTTACTGAAAATAAAAAAAAAAAAGAAACTTTAAAAGAAAAAATGGATAGGAGGTAAGAAAATGGAGATCTCATGTATAAAAAAACCCTCGGACTCTCTCAGGAAGGTTGACCCAGCAGGCTTGCAATTGGGGGGAGATATAATCACCACAAGAACATATTGAAATGTTGATGGAAAAACAGAACAAACACAACCCGCAAAACAAAAACAAAACAAAGCAGAGAGAAGTGAAAGAAACAAGGCTGTATGCAGGGATCAAGTGCTGTCAGGAGGTGGAAGAAATCTCTGGTTTTAAAGTTACTGCTGCTCATCATGTTTATCCTTCCTTTTTTTTTTTTCCCATCTTTAACTTCTTTTTGCTTTGTCTAACTGTACTAGCTCACCTCATTTACTTAGGAGAAATCTTTACTGAAATAAAACCTTCCAGAGCCGAAGCAGCCTAGATCTCTTCGTCCTTCCTGCAGGAGGTGGCTGCCTTCTGAGTCAGCTGTGTGTTTTCCGTAGGCAAGTCTTCATTCTTTAGTATATGTGTGTGTGTATACATAAACTATGGTATTGCTTTTCATGTTTTTAAACTTTTTATCAGTCTACCATATTCCATATCTCTTTCCGCAAATCTCTTTGTTTTGGTTTTTTGCTCAGCATAATTATTGAGCTTTATCTACCTTAAAACATAAAAGCTCTATTTGATTACTTTAAAAGCTACACAAAATCCATTGGTTAAATATGCCATTTAGTTATTTTCCTGTTGATGGAAAACTATTCATTATTCTTAAAAGTTAAGTTTTTTTAAAATCAAAGTTTATACATGCATATCGTTTAAAAGAATCAAATTGTTCTATAAGGTTTTTAAAACAATTTAGCTACACCTCATTCCAGAGACAACCATATTCAACTTTTGCAGCTGATTTATTCTATATTTGCTTTTAAAACTCAAAGTTAAATGCTAGTTTTCCAATTTAGATTTTAACTATTACCTTTTGATTTCCCACTTTGGGAGATGAAGTTGCAGCTCTTTTCCATAAAACCCCTTCTGTACCACACACTGCCATTCTTTCCCTCTATTTTTTCACTGTAGTTCTATTATGCACTTGATTAGATCAATATAAGGTTTATCACTCTGAGACCAGTATCAGAGTTGAGTCATACAGTAATTAATGATTAATTTTTTTCCTGCACAACTTTTTGTTTCCTTTGGAATTAATAATAATCATTTTGCTTACTGGGGTTGTTTAGTTTTGCTCTCATTTTGAACTCCACTGTCAGATTCCAGAGAAAGGGCTGAAAGTTTTCAAAACTTATTCACCTCTCCCTTTTATTTGATAATTTGACTGGGAATAGAATTATAAGTTAAAAATAATTTTTCTTCAGAATTTTACCAACATTGAGCAGTTATCATCTATTCTTTAGTCTATTTATTGCAAGTATGGTGCCATTTTCATTCTTGATGTTTTTATATACTTCAGGGGTTAGCAAACTATTGCCCAAATCCAGCACACTGCCTGTTTTGCTAATAAAGTTTTATTGAAACACAGCCGTGCTCATTCTTTCACATATTGTCTATGGCTGCTTTCATATTATAACAGCCAAGTTGGATAGTTTTGACAGAGATGGTATGGCCTGAAAAATGTAAAACCTTTATCATCTGGCTTTTTTTAAAAAAAGTTTTCCAATCTCTGATATAAGCCCTGGGTTTGTTTTCTCTTTAAAAGTTTGTAAAATTTTGTCCCTAGTGTTTTATTATATCTTGGTCCCTGTTCATTCATTGCACTGAAGACAGTAGTGTCCTTTACTTCCGGTATATTCTCTTGAATTATTCTCACTTTGTTTTTCTCCTTTTAAAATCTCCTCAGTTTTTTTATTTTTGGAACTTCTATTATTTGAACCACATGTTATCTTTTCTTTCCTGTTTTTTTTTAAAATTTTTGTCTTTTTACTCTAATTTCTGGGATATTTTTGTAACAATTTTCTCAAGTTTCTGTTAAGGCTTTTGATCTACCCCCCAAATTAGCTCTCTGTCCTTGTTTTAATGTACTTTCCTTTCTCTGAGGTTAGTTAATTAGAGTTTTATTTTTTGACATTTCCTTTTTCTTTTGTAGCCTCTGTCTTCCATGTTTTTCTTTCCTTTTTATTTTGGGCTCTGATTTTCATATTTGTTGATGATAAATGCTGGTGACCCTTGCCTCTCTCTTATGTAATGATGGACATTAAATAGCTGCCTGAAGTTTTATGCCTGTGGCTGGGCTTGCCCCTGTGGGCTTTTCTATAAAGTGAACTGATAGGGACTTTTTTTGAGAAACCCCTGATGTCAATATCTGTGAGCCCTTTTCTCTTGGGCTGGTCATGTTTTCTAGGGATGGCTCTTTCAGTGTTTGGCCCTCGGGTTTTAAAACCTGTAGTTAAGTGAAAGAAGTAGTCCGGGGGTGGGGGGCGGGTCTCAATGTTTAATATGTTCATTTTTTCTTAATCCGCTTGTTTTAAGAACTATCTCCCAGCCATCAGCTGAGTCTGGCATTCAAATCTAGAGACTATCTGTCCCACATACACCTCATCTTCTGCCTGTAAGAGGCAAGGGTGATTGCACAAATGGAGAATGGGTTCCAGCAGGGGATCTATGCTGGCTTGATGGGCGGCAGCTCAGCTCCCATACTCCTGCTGCTCCTCCCCCGATCACGACTCCTCTAAGCCCTTGCTTGTATTGCAGGAGCTAGAAGCTCAGAAACTAAATCCCTAGAATTACTTGCTGGTCAAGTTCTGGACTCCAGTCTGTCAATGAGAGACACGCCTACAAGATTGAAAGGCATAAGAAAGGTAGATACCACCTGACTGCTCTCTGAGAACTGCAGGCAACTTTGTGGACTCGAGTAAATATGAGACACTATGACAGTCTCAGAGTATTTCCTTGCAAATCACCAGCTATGATGTTTCACATAGCTATGATCATCTTTGGAAATTTCCTGAAGTTCCTGCAACTACTTGATTCTCAAAAAACTGACAGAAAATCGGAGAAGTAGCTGTGACTATCTCTCGTCTGCACTTCTCTGTTCCTTCGACAGTTTTATAAGCAGCTAATTCATTGTATTGAATCCCTTCCTAACCAGAGCAGAGTCTAAGTGCTGTTTGAATGCACTTTCCACCAACCCTTCTCTTTTTAGCCTCATCTTTATCTTTCTTCTAGAGGTAACTTGGTAAGTTGGTCTACTTCTTAGCTTTCCACCCTCAAACTTTCTCACATTTGATAAGTCAATTACCACCTGCTCACATGCTTTGCAGACTCAGAAGTGTTGATACTAAGTTCTCCTCTGCATTTCTCTTTGTTCCTAGGGGTTTATGCCTTTTATAAAAGAATTATTTTCTGTCTTTCATTTTGTAAGTGTTTGGGGAGGAAGGAGAGGAATTCAACCCTGCATTCAATCCATCACCATCCTGTACGAACTCCTCACTCACTCCTCAACTGCTCCAAGCTGGGCAATGGCCTCCTCTGTAGCCTCGTACTGCACCACTTTCTGATTTACTCCAGTCACACTGACCTTGGTGATAGTCCTTGAACCACCAAGGTCCTTCCTGCCTCAGGAGAGTCTGCATATGCTGTTTCTTTTGCCTGGTCCATCATTCCCCGCCTCTGCAAGTCTAAACTTACGTTAATCTTTTACATTGCTCAGACAGGTTGTCCCTGACCATGCACATATGCATGTGTGTATATATATACATATATATATGTATATATATGCAAACTGTGACCCCTTTATTCTCTCATAGAACACAATTTTATTCCCATATTGCAGTTATATTTCATAGTCATGTTTATTTATTAATTTAATGTCTATCTTTCCTACAAGAGCATAAACTTTATGCCCAGTGTTCATAAAATCTCCATTAGTTAAATAAATATTTAATTTATTTATTTAAGTATTGAATATTTAAATAAATATATATTGAGAAAAATTATTTAAATAATTTTAAAGTTATTAAAAATTTAAATATTAAATTGTTATTGAAAATTAACTATTTAAAAAATAAATACTGAGAATATTGAGAAAAATTCTTTTTAAGAAAACTTATAGAAGGGGGTCCTATATGTGTTGTCTGGTCTGATGGTTGAGATAGCACAAAGATCATTCAAATAGAAGGGATGTTACAAAAGGCCTATTTTTTTAAAAAACTCATCCTGAAAATATAAATTTCCTCATTTGGTTTTAATTCCACAAACTATCATCAAAGAAAAAAGAGAACAGGAACCAATTTATGGGTTATGTGGCTTAGTATCCACATAAGATCTTTATTTCTTTTTTTTTTAAAAAAGAAACCCATTCATTATATTTTATTTTATTTTATCCCTTTAGGCTTGAGCCTGTAGAAAAACTTCCTTAACAGTGTTTGAATGAAAAAAAAAAAGAAAGGGAGGGGAACGTAATAAGAAAATTAATATAATGAAATAATCAGTGAAAATTACATTCCATTGTCCAGAAAAAACCCTCAATCAACTCTCTTAGAATTACTGAATCTGATGAGTAATTGTGACTTAATCTCTAATTGTAAGATCAAGTCACGCTATCAGAAGTACTGCCAACATTGAATGGAAATTTTATGGTGCTCATTTTAAGGTGGAACTTTAAAGAAATCAAAACCATTAATCAAAAACATAAATCATCCACACCAGGTATTAACTGAAGTCCGTAAATCTGGTAAAACGAAAGTTTATATTCATCATCGAATAATACTTATCAATGCTTTATTTTTCTAGAGTCTTCAAAAGAAGGACAAATTTGATAAAAATGTTTACAATAATTCCAGACTGTATCTTCCTCAGATGACTAGTTTGAAGTATTGCCCCAGAATAAAAGAATTTGAGTTTTTGTAGGGAAAGGGAAGAAATTTACTTACAGTATTTGTTCTATGAAAGTATATAACAATGTATCCATTGTTTAAATTCTCCTTCCATGTTGTTTTAGGAAAACAATAACATTTTATGTGTGTACCACATAGCTGTTTACAGTTTATAAAATGTTTCCCCATGTATGACTCATTTTACAATAATTTTTATAATGATTTCTTAACCCAATTAGACCTTATAAAGTGACGTGACTGGGTTAAGCAAGCATTAAGGTTCTTTCGAGCTTTGATTCTATTATGTTTTCAAACAGTGGTTCTGCCTAATCAGAGGCACAGCTCAGTAAATTCCTCTCCTCTGTGTGTTTCTGTGTTTGTCTCCGTCACTTTGGTGTTCTCCCAGTAGACGCATCGAAGGGCATGCTGATTAAATTAGTCAAATTAACTCTTTGCCTGACTCCATCCTCATTAGGCTAATGAGCAGACTCAGGAGCACATCTGTGTGTCTCAGTTGTCTTAGGTCAGAAGTACTGTCACTAGCAGCACCAATGAAAAGTTGTAATTGTGACACTCTTTAGGAATTTGTAGCTGGCAGCTCATTTTCCATCCCTTCTCAAGAGGGAACACGCGGCTCCGCCGAGCAGAAGCTGCAATGCGCTGGGCAATCTCATTTTCTCTGCTGGATCATTATAAAAGAAGGTGTAATTTTGTTTCCTCCCCCAGGAAAGAGTTCCTTGGGTAGGCAGTGTGAGAGTTGTTGAACAAACATTAATCAAAGGGGGGGAGGAAATCCTATTATAACCATAAGGTGCAGTGAAGTGATAGATCTTAATGATAGAGAGGCCATGCGAGGAGCTGCTCTACAGATTTGTTTTGATTAAGTACGTGTATGTATGTAGGGGATGAGAGAAGGTGACTTGGAAATAGGTTTGGGGAAAGGCAGATAAGGAAGGGAGACCTAACAGCCGGTTTCAAAACTTGAGTGCCGTCTGATTCTGAAAGGCATGTCTCTCCTGTCCCAAGTACACAACAGAGCATTCATTGAACTAAGTGGCATTTCATATACATATTAAGCATGGATCTAAAATTTTTCTGCTGACCAGATGATTTTCAGTGCTTGGGTACATTCATAAAACTTAAAACGTGAGTTTGATAGCAGAGTGGTCTGCACGTGGTAGGTGCCAAACACGTCTTTGAGGAGAGAGGACACTGTGAGCAACAGTTGTGTTTAGATACTGTAGGCGGCCGAGTCCCAGAAGGAACTGGCGATGACCTACCTACACAAGAGCCAGTCCTGGATGAGCAAATAGTGTGGCTGAAGAGACGGTAATACATTCTGGGGTTGTGCCTCTGTAGGGCACAAACACCTTTTTTTAGTTAAAACCTTAATACCTCCCAGTTGTGTGACATACTTTTAGAGAGCTTAGAGCATTTATCAGTAGATCCTCGAGCTATGTTTACAGCTCTGTGGCTGCTGAGCAGTTGCCTGTTGGGAACCACAGCTGATCTGAGGAGAGCCTGGCACAATTCTTTCATCAACAAAGTTCTAACTTTGTGTAATTCCTGACTTTTCATTTGCTCAGATCTTGCTTAGCAATTTCGAAACCCCTGGATCCTTCTTGCAGGCACACTAGGGAGACAAGTGCCATGGGAAATACAAAAACTTTGGTCATGATACACTCCTTTGTCACTGCAGTGTCAGATTTCACCAGCAGGTTGATGTGTGGCCTCTACCTCCTACAGTCTGATCTCACTGTTAGTCTCTCTATCTGTAAAATGGGGATAACTGAACCACCTACATCATAAAGTTACTGTGAGAATTAAATGAAACAATCCATGCAAAATGCTTAATACTCAGCCTAGGATTTAGTAAGCCCTTGATAACTGTAAGCTGCAATTACAAATGTAGCCACTGGGGCTGTTTCTTGAAGCCCAAAGTATTATAGTGATTAGCAACAAAATCTTTTTATTGGATAAACCCCAATATTTTTTCTTTGGTTTGTCAAAATAAAATCCTCCTAGTCAAGAGGAAGCCCAATAGCTACTACGGACCTTTGAAACTAGAATGGTTCCTTAAAAATTGATTTCTACATGGTCACTCTTACGGAACAAGGGTGCTCTTTCCCTACTTCTCTCATTGGAGGGAAGGGCTATGCCAGCCAAGTCACTTAAGCCCTACAGTGTAACTGAGTTTGGTGATGAGGCTCTTTAAGTGAACACCGGTCTGTGCCAACACAGTGAGCACAGAGGAGAGGATTTTTAAATGGTACTGAAGGTTTTACAGGAGTGCATTGGTGATATGTTATCTAGGGCTACAAGGAGGTACGGCCCCAGAGCTGGGAATATCACTCTTCAAGTGTTTCTATGAAACAAATGTTTCCTATATCAGAGCAAAGATATATGATTACTTTAACAAGGCAGAATGCCTCTCAGGCTAAAGTTGAAGAAAAAGTATTCATATGGCAAAATAAAGAGTCTTAATCTGAAAGCTGATTGGTCAACAATAGGGTGGGTCAAACGGGGGCATAGATGAACTTTCCATCTGCAGGCCTGTCCAGATGACTGGGTTCGCTGAATCATGAGCCCCCAAGGTCCTGTCCTTTGCAGCACAGGTATCCCACAGAACTCTGGTGGCTTGACCATGGCTGACATTTAGTGTAGGTGATAAACTTCTGATTCCACGTCTATCTGGCAACCTTCTGGTGAGCATTGCCTGACCCACATCTACCTATGGAGAGTGATACTTTTGATTATAAATGAATACATTTGCATTCTTAATTCTCCACATCAGATTTGTGTTGGTTCGAGTTGCATCCCTAAGCCTGATTACCTCTGGGTGTATTGATCACTAAAATTCCAACCTTCATATCCATGACCTGGACCCTTGGTGACCACACCAGGGCTCTCCCTCTCTGTGTGAACCTGTCTGAGGCCAGCTGGCCCTTCCCAGGAAGTGTTGCTCTATCCTCCTTAAACTGCGATATGCCTTTGACATAAACATAAGGGAAATCAAGGCCTCTATCAATGCTGTTAGTGTTAATATTGTTGCTATCAGCATTGAAATATTTAAGAAGAGGATTTAAAACTTGCTTCTGTAAAAATCAAAGTCTCTATAACAGGACTTTTCTTCCATTTAGAGTAACATAAGAACAAAAGACAAGCCTCCACAAAAACCATCTCATCAACTTTTTAAGTAGGAATGTGTTAAGATAGAGTTTGGAAAAGAGTAATACTAATATTGATGGCATAAGTTGCTATGAAGTCTGAGCATTGAGTCGATGCAAAAATGATCTCTGGCATCATTGATCCACAAATACTATCAATGCCTTATGTTTGTAAGTGTTTTAAATCTTTTCTAAAATTCTTTTACTTCTTTCATATCATTTGATATTCATAACAACCCAGTATGGTAGTAGATAAATGAATATCATTATTCCTATTTGAAAGCTGAAGAAATTAAGAGACAGGGACTTTATGGTGCTTCTCAACAGAGCACATCAAATGGCTGGTTAGTGAAAGAGCTAAGAGGTGGGTAAAGGCTCACCTCTGTTTCCTTTGTTTCTTGCCAGTGCACCATACTCTTTGCTCATGTTCACTCTGGCTGTTGACAATAATTACAGCTGCAGAATTGATTGCAGAACAATCTCGACAGATAGTAACAATGAATAGGTTGTGTCCTAATCTGCTCACTGCTTGTCTATAGAGAGTCATAGCCTAGGAAACCTTCAGTTCTAATAATCATTCAGATTAGTTTGTGAAGACTGTTTTAACCACCCTGACCCTTTATTATGCATTGTCTTTTCCCCACAAATTCTGATATAATCAACTCTATATCTTAGTTCCATATTCCAAGTATTTTCAAAATGTTTAGCCAGGGATGGAAGTCTAGTTTGTTTTCAGGGAAAAATTTGATTTCCACAGATGTATCAAATCTGTAATTCTGGACTTTTCATTACAGTCTCAAATTAAAAATATATATATACATATTTTATATATATCACCTTATGCTTTCCAACAAAGCTCTCAAAATGGCTGTGTGTGTGTGTGTTTTTTTACAAACCTTTTTACTTTGTTGCAGTTTCCTTCTGAGATTTCCTGTTTTTCACTGATTCCACTTTGGTCAGTTGAAAATGCTAACAGTTTTCTTTTTCATCAGATCTGTTCTCCTCAAATCCCTCTGCTGCATCTCCAACCCACATTTAAACTCTGTGGTATTTTTTTTTCTTTAAGATTCCTATCGAACTGAATTTTAAATCAATCAAAAGAAAATAACTATAACACGACTCCTCAATTTTCAGCAATAAATAATACTGGCAATGAGAAGGAAAAGAAAATTAAACTACTGAATGCATTTCCATACCATGCTGAGAAGAATAACTATAGGAAATTATTAGATTCTCCTCTGTAAATATATTAGTTTAGAACCTGGCATTTTGCAGTTTTATTTTCCTCAAAGGGTGTGAATTATCTAGCCAAAATTTTCTATAAAGGTAAATGCAAACCAGATAGTTATAAATAGAATAAGAAAGAGAGCCAGGGAGGGAAGGGAGAGAGAGATTGATTGAGATTGATTGGAGAACAAGAAAGCAGTGCTTAGCACAAGCTTATGTTATGCAATTGTCTGACATGATACCACCTAGCAGAAGGCTCAGGCAGGATTTTTCTACATCCATAGAAGCAGGAGGCTCTGAAACTTTCCAGCTTCTTCAGAACAACACGTGATTGATCTGGCTCCTGCAGTTCCTGTGTTTATTCCAAGGAATAGGAACTGTATGTAAAGAACAACCGTAGAACAGTTCATTGGAGACATGTAATCAAAAAAAAAAAAAAAAAAAAAAAAAAAAAGAGCTTTCTTCCTTCTTCCATTTGGGAAATGCAACACCTGTCGAAAAAAATGACCAAGGCACTCTATGATGCATTATACATGTCTTTAGGCAGTTGTAAAGGATATGACCTCTGGAGACAACTGTTTGTGGCATTTTTTGTAAATATGGTTCAGGTCAAGAGCTGTCAATCTTGAGCTACTGCAAGTCTCAGGCAGGTGGGGGCTGATTTAGAGAACATCAGTCCCTTCTGTACGAACAGGAATATTGAACCTGATATTCAAATATTCAGTATAGAACTTTATTTAAATCATATTAGCTGTCTCCCATTAGCAGGAAGTAAATACAATGAGCTTCAAATTTTCAGAATTACTTTATGGAGAATGACATAAACCAGAAATTAAATTTAAGATAAGGTATAATTTTGACAAAAGTCTATTACAATTAGCATTTACTGTGCTGACTGGCCCATAACACAGCCCTGCTTACCAGTGCTATCTAGGCGCATCTGCTCTTTTATAACTGCTTAGATCGGTGGAAATTCATGAGTTTTCCATGCTGTATTGTTTTAAATCTTTTTGTTTCACATTAGTAAATAGAAATAATAAGTTTCCCCCCTTATAAATACAGATCAGAAAGGATCAATAGAATTGCAGTGACATTTTTCAAGATTAATAGACGGAAATAAAATGAGGTATTAAAATTGCTAATTGGACTCAGAAGATAAAACTGTGGCAAGGAATTTTTTTTAGAGAGTTTTAAAAAAGTGCTCTTTTTATTAGAAGGAGGTAGATTATAGTACAATATTGGTGTTGGGATCTAGAATGGCCTAATTTGGGGGGAAAATCTCCACTTGTTGGTTTATTGAATCCTATATATATATAACTTCTTTGGAACTGGATGCTCAGTCTTCTTAGATACTCTTCTAAGTATCTAAGAAGACTGAGCACCCAGGGTTCAAGACAGGGTTGCAAATTGACAGGGTTCAAAATTACTAGAATTCAATTTATATTATTTTCTCTGGAAAGCTGCAAAAGGCAGCAGGCAGCAATTATTTATGCATTTACTATTTCAATGTTACTGCACATATAGCTTCCAGTTGGAACTGCTACAAGTACACATTTCGTATTTGCCAACATTTACAATGATACATTGGTAATATTAACTACTGCTACCTTTGTATATGTGTATATATATATCCATACATATGTCTTTCTAGAAAAGAATATTCTGTACGCAGTGGGAAGAATTTTAATTTAATAAATGATTATGACTTTGATGTTAAGATAGAATGCATGGAAATACATTTTTAGCTTTAGACTAATTGTCAAAATAATTTGAGGCCTAAGAAATTATAAGCCTTTTATTCATATTCTTATTTGCTTATTTGCTCTGAGGGAACACGTTCAATGTAGGTGCTGAGGACAGTTCAACCATGAAGAAGAAAACTTAGTTCCTATCTTTAGGAGCTCACAATCTAACACTGAAGACAAATATGGAGTCCTTATGTTGTGCTTTTTTAATTATACCATACCACCTCTCTTGGACCTTTTAAGTGACATGTTACATTAAAATAGCTCTTTGGTTACATCAACCAGATTCTCCAAGATGGCAGCCTGGATAAACATGCCCGCCTCCTCACACCATCACATCAAACTAGACAACTAAACTATAGAACAACCATCACTCAGAAACATCAGAAATTGAGGTGAATGAAGTCTTACAACTACGGAATTAAAGAAACCACATTCATCTGGAATGGTAGGAGGGGCGGAGATGTGGAATGGGCTGGTTCCACACCCATGTGTGATAGATAAAAATTGGGAGGGGTATTTTGGGAGTGAGGAGACCCAGCCCCACACCAGGCCACCAGCCCAGGGTTCCAGTGTCAGGAAGATAAGTCCCCATAACTTCTGGCTGTAAAAACCAGTGGGGCTGAATCAGTGGAAGAAACTGCTTGATTCCCAAGCAGTTTCTCTTAAAGGACCTGCACATGGACTTGCTCAGACTTACTCCCTCTGAGCTCCAGCACTGGGGCAGCAGCTTGAAAGGCACAAGTGGCGTACAGGGAGGAACTGAAGTGGTGGCATCAGGGCAAGAGCAAGGGAACAGCTTTCTTCCAGATAGAACTGCTGGCAGAGGCCATTTCTCCTCTGCTGAGCCCTCCCCTCACAGAGCCACAGAGCTGCAGGAATCATATGTGAGACTCCATCAACCTGGCTCCCACTGTTTTCTCTGCCCTGGAGATTCCCTGAGGCTCTGCCTCAGCCAACCTACGGGCCCACCCAAAATGTTAACAGTGACTTTTCCATATAAATGGCTGGTCTTGGCTCAAGCATCAGATCTTCAATGCCATCAAACAAGCAGCAACTGGCCTCAGCAAACCCTTGTACATTTTACTAAGTGGCCATAGGCTTGGCACTAGCAGCAGCTGGTCTTGCTTCACAGCCTGGACACACCTGGGTATCTCCAAGCCCAGCACAAGTTGCAGCCATCTGCTGACCTCTTGATAGCTTATGCCAAGTATGAACACAGGTGGTGGCTGATCGTGGCTAGCACCTCCTGGGAAACACCAGAGCCTGCACACCAGTGCACAGGTACAGACCACATTGAAGCACGATTCATTACCCAACCACCTCCACAAGTAACACATACAAGGGGTGGACTCAGTGGGCACCAGAGCCCTGCTGAAGTAAGGCCTGCTCTGTGGAGTGGGTCCTGGCACAGCTGATCCTCCACATAAGGCAGAGGTTTGTGGTCAGTTGTCACAGTCAGGCCTTGCAGCTTACTGGCCTAGGTAAAATTCTCTTCCATTGATCTGTCAACAGCAACTAAGGTTCAACTACAAGAGGAGCGTGGACTCAGCCCACACAAAGGGCACACCTTGAGTACCCAGCTTGGGCAATAGGGTAGGCTGTATGACTGGACCCTACAGGATACCTTCTACATTAGGCCACACAACCAAGACAGGGAGTCATAGCAGCTCAACCTAATATTCAGAAACAAACACAGGGCGGCTGCCAAAATGAGACAAAGAAACATGGCCCAAATGAAAGAATAGATCAAAACTCCAGGAAAAGAACTAAACAAAATGTAGATAAGCAATCTATCAGATGCAAAGTTCAAAACACTAGTTAGAAGGATGCACAAGGAATATAGTGAGGACCTTAACAGCATAAAAAAAGATCCAGTCAGAAATGGAGGATATACTAACTGAGATAAAGAACAATTTACAGGGAATCAATGGTAGAGTGGTTGAAGACAAGAATCAAATCAGTGATTTGGAACATAAGGAAGCAAAAAACAATGGAACAGCAGAAAGAAAAACAATCCAAAATAATGAGGATAGTGTAAGGAGCCTCTGGGACAACTTCAAGCATACCAACATTTGCCTCATAGAGGTACCAAAAGGTGAAGGGAAAGAGCAAGAAGAGCAAAATCTATTTGAAAAAAATAATGAAAGAAAAATTCCCTAATTTGGTAAATAAACTAGACATACAAGTCCAGGAAGCTCAGAGAGTCCCAAACAAGATGGATGCAAAAAGGCCCACTCCAAGATACAGCATAATTAAAATAGGTTAAAGATAAAGAGAGGATCTTAAAAGCAGCAAGAGAAAAGCAGTTAGTTATCTACAAAGGGAGCACCTATAAGACTCAGCTGATTTTTCAAAAGAAACTTTGTAGGCTAGAAGGGATTAACAAGGAATATTCAAAGTCATGAAAAGCAGGGACCTACAACCAGGATTACTCTACCCAAAGAAGCTATCATTTATAATTGGAGGGCAGATAAAGAACTTTCCAGATAAAAAACTAAAGGAGTTCATCATCACCAAATCATTACTATATGAAATGTTAAAGGATTTATTTAAGAAAAAGAAGATCAAAACTCTGAAAAATAAAATGGCAATAAATACATATCTATCAACAATTGAATCTATAAAACAAACTAGGCAAACAAGCAGAACAGAAACAGAAGCATAGATATGGAGAACATTTTGATAGTTTCCAGAGGGAGAGGGGAGACTTGGGGAATGGAGGAAAAGATGAAGGTATTAAGAAGTACAAAATGATAGTTACAAAATTGTCATGGGGATGTAAAGTACAGTATAGGAAAGGGAGTAGCCAAAGAACTTATATGCATGACCCGTGGACATGAACAATGGTGTGGAGATCCCCTGAGGGAGTGGTGGGTGCTAGGTGGGGGGAGGGAAGGGGGAAATTGGGACAATTGTAATAGCATAAAGAATAAAATATAATTTAAAGATATAATATAATTATTTGCTAAATTCTTCTCTGAATATTTAGTAGATTGAAAATTCCTGGTCAGTGAATAAGTCTTAATATGCCACAGCATCTAATAAGAGTTCTGAGTACTTTACCTGGTTATCTATAATCTTCTTGCTTCAAAAAAGTATTTCAGGTAGATTATTGCTGAAGACACATGCAAAACAGAACTGCTAAAAATAAAAGTGAAGAATTAAAATCTGATAAGTGGGAAGAAAACTATTTTCCAAATCTGGGCAAATACTGAATTCTGCAATTTTAGTTCTAAACTTTCTGTTAAGACAAGAAGTAAAACATGATGGATAAATATTTCTCATTATTATTATTTTTTAATCCTTACTGGAGGATATGATTATTGATTTTAGAGACAGAGGTAGGAAGGGAGGGAGGGGGAAAAAGAGAGGGGGAGAGAGAGGCAGAGAGAGACACAGAGAGAGAAACATCAATTGGTTGCCCCCTCACACCTGGTCACGCCCTGACTGGGGTTTGAACCTGCGACCTAGGTATGTGCCCTGACCAGGAATTGAATGCATGACCTTTCTGGTGTACAGGATGACATTTCAACTACTGAACCACCTAGCCATGTCACTGTTTCTCATTATTGGATGCAAGAAAGAACATTTTGACAAGACTAACAAACTTTTAAGGATTAAAAAAATAAAAAATGGATTCATCATATAGACCTGTATAGGGAGAATATTGAACTACCTGAAGTCTATTTTGAAGAGAAAATTTTTGAAAAGCCGAATATCCTTGTTATGATTATTTCTTATATTGGTGCCTGAAAAAAACACTTGCTGGCGTACTATTAAAATGTAACTCAGCAGTCATCATGAACAAAATGTTGTGAGGAAAGATTGTCATATCCTAGAATTAGATGGCTGCCTAGAGAGTTATATAAACAAAAAAGAGCTGGAAAGAGTTCAGCATAATAACAGCAGCAACAAAAATAAACACAGGCAAAACTTCACTCAACAGAAGCCTCAACCTGGCAAGCAGCCAAGGGAAGTTACTCAGATTGGGCAAAGTCCTTCCTGAGAAACCTGCCTGCTTCCTGGTGAGGAAGGATCCCCCCACCCCCATCCTAAACTTTTCTGGTCATTTTACCCGAGAATTCTCCGCAGAGCCAATTTTGTTAGGCGCCGCGCCACTGGCCTCGCCCTGAATCAGATAACAAGTGAAATAGCTCTCTCCTACCTCAACACCTCCACACACATAACTCCCTGTTAAAAAACCTCTGCTTCCAGCCACCTTCTACGCCCCCAGCATCCGTCCCTTCCCCATGCCATTCCACACTGGGCCAACACCTATTTTATCAGTCCAGGAGTAGTCTTTGCTTAAATGCCACTTCCTTCACGAACTCTTCCCTGACTGCCCAAATCCAGGTTCCGTGTTGCGCGGATCAGTGATTCCTGTCCCTGACTACGCGTTAGAATCACCTGGTATGCACCTGAAACCTGCCCAGCCTCCACTTTCAGAGAGCAAAGCTGTCGATAGGAGTTTCTGCTTTAATTGGCCGGGGTGAGGCACGAGCAGAGAGTTTATGAAATTCCCCTGGGTGACACTAGTCGGCAGTCACTGTTACAAACGTCTCTTCCACAGGATCTATTAGCTCTCTGAACTGTCCTATCATGACACTCAATTTAATGCAGTACTAATTTATTGAGCATTTACTATGTATATAGGGCCATTTGGTGAATAATTAGGCAAGATCTCTACCTTCATGGAGCTCACAGAAGAGGAGAGGGACAAATACTGGATAAGTTATTTATAAACTTGAGTGATTAAAGGGGAACAGCAGCACAGGGGAAGAGAGCGCTAACAAAAAAATAATCTAGTAGATAATGGCATTTTGCAATTCCTTTTTTTTATTTTTAAAGATTTTTATTTATTTATTTTTAGAGAGAGGGGAAGAGAGGAAGAGAAGCATCAGTGTGTGGTTGCCTCTCATGCACTCCCCACTGGGGCTTGGCCTGCAACCCAGGCACGTGCCCCGACTGGGAATTAAACCAGCAGCTCTTTGGTTTACAGGCTGGCACTCAATCCACTGAGCCACACAAGCCAGGGCACATTTTGCAATTCTTGACACCCACCTTATTATAAGTATACACCTGTACCTTGGTAACTTTGCATTGCCCTCCCACAACGGCTACTTTCCTGCTACATCGATGCTGAGGCTGGTTGGGTGAGTTGCCTTGGTCAATGAGAAGTTAATGGATTTTAGGGAGCAGAAAATTTTGTGTATTAGACATTTTGTGCGCCTGTGATCCCCCATGAGGAGAACATGCTCTGAGAGGCCTGTGCCCCAGAATGAACACAAGTGCCTTACACCTGAACCCACTCAGTGAGGAGAAAGGCTTGGCCAAACTTCAGCTTGAGGCAGAACCTTCCACAGCGGCCCAGCCTGCATCAAGCAACTATAGAGAACCTGCCGACCCACGGGCAGGAGGATGCATCTTTGTTGTTGTAAGCCTCTGAGTTGTGGGTTGGCTTGTTAAACGTTACTGTGGCCACAGCTAATTAATATACCAATCGGGGGTTCAGATCATGCTGTTCTTGACTAAATAAACCATGTTTAACTTGTTCATCATTGTATTTCCTGTTCCTATCACACTGTGTGATATGTAGCAGGTGTTCAAAAATATGTGAAGGAATAAAAATAGGGTTTCTGACTTCAGTGATCTCATAGGTTAGTGCGTGAGACAGTTCTGTGAACAAATAGTTAAAATGTGAAGCGATAAATGTAGCAGTAGAAGACCTATATTAGCAGGGAGGTGGTGGAAAGCCTTCAAGTGTGGTGTTACCCACAGCAAGGGAAAGTGTCAAAAACCAAGTGCTCAGATTTGAACACGATAGGAACCACTTATTCTATCATCAGAAGCTTTTATTAAGTTCTCTGGTGCAAGCTCGGCTACTTACAAAGTCACATAAATGGACTTATAGTTCCTGCCATGACTCAATAAATTACATGTTTAAAGATTTTCAACATATGTACCAAATAAAATGATATGTATTATCTATAAATATATTATAAAATACATGCTACGTTTCATGGGGAAAGGGCAGTTGGCTTAGTGGTGGGGTCTAGTGAAATGGACTATCAGAGAGTCCAGAATAAAACACTGGAATAAGTGTTTTAGTTGCCTAAAAGGCACATTGTTGCTTTATGATTCAAAATGAGAACTCATGAAAAACTGGACAGAAGGAAGGGGAGTGAGACTTGGTGAAGAGGGCAGAGATCACAGCACAGGACGCTCCTACTCTCTGTTTCCTACCTCACATTAAAGGGTCCTCCCCAAATAACCAGGGCCAACCAGTATCTTCTCCCTCCTGTGTGAGGGTTCTACTTGATCTAGCACTCTCTGAAAGTGGCGCTTGGAGAGCTTATTAATTCCTAACTTGATGAAGGCTAGGAATGTGTTGTCATTCTTGACTGGGTATTGCAGAGACACAGATGTTTAAGAGAGTTTATTTACAGGGAAAAAGTAGCAAGATATCTCCAAGGGCGGAGGCTCTCAGCATTTGCCAGGGTCAATTGGTTGGCTTCTCATTGGAACCTTCTCTGCAGGCCTCAGGTCCTCTTTTTATTTTTTCCTTTTAACCAGTTAATCTGCTCTATCCTCTTTCTAGCTTCCAAAAAATGCATTTAAATCTTTAATTTGCTGAGGCCTCCCCTTGCAATCTCTTTTTCCTTGTGTGTTAATGCCCTTTTACTGATATTTTAACAGGGTTTGGGGAAGCAGAAGGCTAAAGTGTGTGCAATCAGTCTGACATTTTTTAAACGGAAATCCACAACATTATTCATTTTGACTAAAAACTGGTAAACAACCCGCATTTCCCCAAACCAGGAAGTTGTTGAATAGATCAGGCATATGTGTATGCTGAGATAACATGTAGGCACTAAGAATCACGCTGCTGAAGATCATTTAATGACGAGGAGAAATGCTAAGAATAGAAACTGATTATAAAAATCAGAATATAGAATTCTCTTTATAGCCTGGCCCCAATTCTCTTATTCATCTATCAAAATCATAATAGTTGTTAGTATAATTGGATAATGTGATTATAGCAAACTTACTCGATTTCATTCTTTTTGCAGTTTAACATATTTAGTTTTTTAGTGTGTTATTTTTGTAATAAAATTTTTAAAAATCTTATGTCAGTCTTTTCTTCATACCTAATTTTTAGAGAGCAAGTCTCTCCAATCTTGACTATAGATACTTTTATCTGTTAATGAATAAAGCAATAGCAATTTGATTATTTTACTATCTAATTTCCAGAATGATTGATTGCATTTCATTCAAGGCCTTAAATTCCAAAAATTCTGATGCTTAAAAGTCTCCTTGGTACCATTTCTTCCGGGACATTTTGCTGCTTCCTACTGCTTTCCAGTTAAAGGTTGTAGAGTTAATGGAGAAAAAGGTCTTCAAAAGTAAGTATTACTAACACAAACTCTTTCAGTCATCTGCCCTTATGCATTCAACTCTACACAACTGGGTATGAAAAATGTTCACCTTTCATTTATATTAAATGTTGTAAATTACATTCTCAGAAGTCCCTGAGGTGTACTTAACAGTCACACAAATACTTTCAAACAGCATGACCAAAGCAGGAAGCTGCGTCCCTAAATAAGACAGGATGTTCTGCTTGGAGCCTCACCTTGGGACATTTCATTTATTTTGAACCTGTGTGCAGTGGTTTGTTTATTTCCAGCTTTTCAGATTGCAAGTAAGTCTGCTAAGTTATAGAGGTGAGAGTACTAATATTTTCATCTAGCTTGTTCCATTTCTCAGCTCAGCTGAGAGGGTGCATCTGTAGTCAGTTACCTTAAATGTCATATGGTTCATCTTTTTTCTTTTCTTTCCTCTTTAAAATTTTTTATTATTTTTGAGGAATTTACTGCCCTTGAATAAAAATGCAAGCTCCCTGCCATGCTCTTCAAGGTGCTGCACTACAGCTTTTAAAGGTCATGTTTAAGGAATGCACAGGGTGAGGGATGGTCTTGGGATGGTCAGACATGGTTCCTTTCTCCTGAAAGACGGGAGTACTGTGGAGAGGAGCACAGAGGCCCTGTGGTGGGATGGAGCTTGGCTTTTCCAAGAAATAGAAAGGAATCACATAATATGGCTCTGGAGAAGTTGTGGCTTTTCAATAATACTGTTCTTGGTTAACGCAGATCTCTTACTTGGGCCTTACTGACTCCTCCTTAAAGTGTCAGTCGTATGCCCTACGTTCCTAACAGCGAATGCTACATGATCCTCACGCCACCTTAGCGCCCAGCAAGTCTGGCTGCAGCCGGGGAGCAGGAGACATTGAGGTGCACTCCCATCCCGGGACTGAGCTCCCGGCAACAACTTTCCATGAAGACAACTTTAGACTCAAACTTACTTCTCATAGGTCTGTGGGGTCACCCTGCCCTAGACTTAGACAAGAGAGAAATTTGGAGATAGCCAGAAACTAACTTAGGTCTCATTTAGTAAACACGCAGTTCAAGTTGCAAGAAATTCACGTACTTCCCCACATAGGGATAGGATGAATGAGTGTGAGATATGGGGAAAAAAGAAGATTAATGTCCATCTCATTTAGTTAACTCTAAGTTCCATTAGGAAAAGTACAATTTCTAGTTTTTCTCATCACCATATCTATGAAGCCTAGCAGAGTGCCTGGTAAATGATAGATAGTAAAATAACATTTGCAATATGAACAAATAAATGGCTGATTGCCGATTGCAGGACTGGGACAAGGAAAATACAAGATGAGCCTAGACCATCTTGTTATGCAGGCAGGTGAGGAAGTGATTTTAAAAAATGAATGAACAAAACAAAAGCATACAAAAGCCAGCTTGAAGAGGCTTTCATTGCCCATAGTTGGGATGATTTGAAGCATCAGAACACATAAAGACAGTAACCCATTGAATAAAATAGTATTCTACAAGCCTGTATTGATAATTAGGTAACAAAATTGGAAGAGGGAGGGCTCTTTCTTAAAAGATAACTTAGACAAGTAAATGTGGATGGAGTAATGATAACTTTTCAATCATCATAATATTTATTTGTGTTAGAATCATCAGTGGATGCTGATACTAGGGGGAAGACTATGATGAAGATCAGGATTTTGTACATTCTTACGACTACCTTCAGATTGCTTATAGTTGCATGGTAAATGTCAGTTAATGACATGATTTAGATTAAATGTAAATTGGATCCTGCGCTGGAGGTAATAAAAAAAAGTTATGAAGAACGTTATTAGAACAATTTAATAAATTGCAGTATGGACTGCTTAGAAAAAATGTATCATATCAATGTTAAATTTCTTGAATTTGGTAACTGTACCATGGCTACATAAAATCCTAGCTTTATTCTTAGGAAATACACACTCAATTGTTGAGGGACAAAGGGCACAATAAGTGCAACCTATTATAAAGAAGTTCATGAGGGAAATACTATACATCACACACATAAGAGAGAAAAGGAGAGACACAACAAATACTGCAAATGTTAAAAGTTGTGTGCCTGTGTAAAGGGTATTGTGCTCTGCATTATTTTTGTAACTTTTTTGTGAGTTTGAAATATTACCAAATAAAAAGATAAAGAAATAATATAGCAAATGCATAAAACAAGACAAAATAAGGTCAGAGAGAGTATAAACTGAGTACTGATGCAGATCAAATCATGACAGGAATTTTGACCAATGAAAATGAGAGGGCAAAGGGGTCTTTAACTCAGAAAAAAATAAACAAGCGAACCCAGAAAGCTTCAGGAGCAGAGATATGGAAGAAGGAAAGTGAAGGCATAAGGGAGGAAAGAGTCTTGTTTAGCTAAAGTATATGAAATTATGGAGATAAATCAACAATGGTAATTGGAGATGTATTGTGAGAGGCTATCTTAATGTCTGAGTGCAGAATATCAACTCAAATTTTAACAAATATAAATAATGTACCTTATTTTGATATATATTACAATAAGGGTTATAAAGGAAGATTATTTTTTAAAAAGTATAATTTCAGAGAAGAAACAATTTTTCTAGCTCTTTTTAAATCTAAAAACCGATCAAATAAAAATGTCCAGATATACTGCTCATCTATTTCGCTACAAAACTAAAACCCAAATATGCTGCTCAGAAACTTAAAATAAAAGTAAGAACAAAAATGGAGACAAATTACTACAGTGAACTTTGAATTTAAACCCAGTTTAAATTCTTTCAGAATTTTCATTTTATACAACTATTTCTTAGATTGCTGAAAAATTATTTGAAAGAAGGGCCGCACTTTCTAATCATTTGGCAGCTCTTTTCTTTCTCTGGGTTACTTCAGCCCGCTTTCAAATGAAAAGTGGATTCTCCTCTCAAGGCTCCCGTCTTTTTGGCTGGGGGCTACTTTACAGTATGCATAATACCCTGGTAGCCAGCTGTGCACTGACTCCTCTACGTTGTAGGCAAGGACCCATTCTACCTGGGCCTTTTGGGAGTTAACAGCTGGCCCAAGGAGAGACTATTTCACAAGATCAAAGGCAGCTGCGAGTCAAGGGGGCTGAGGTTCTCAGGAAGGCCAGGAGGCTTAGCCCTGGGGAGAAAGTAATTGGTAGCTTTGTGTTTCAATGGAGTGAAATGGGTAAAAGCCGGATTAGAGAAGGTCAAAGAGAGAATTAAAGGAAAGAAATTTAGGGGAACAGGTGCAAACTTTTGCCCAAGAAGAACTACTTAACCAAAAGAACAAGGTTATAAGGAGAAGTAATCAAAGCCCAAGGAGTCAGCAGGAAAATACTGTGATCTCCCAGGACAGAGTTCAGAGTCTGGGCAAGATGAGCATAAGGGATACGGTAGTGCAACCAGATGAGGGGTTGAAAAATAAAGGTTACAAGAAAAGCTACCCAGTATGAAACAGTGTTGGGACAATCTGACCTGGAGAACCAGAATCCAGCAGAGTGTATTATGAAGGGCATTTAAATCCATATGTCAGAGTGGTTAATGGATTAGAAGCTGTGAAAAGTACAAGTGAGACAAGAATACACGAGGAGAGAATGTTACTAAAGAAAAAGAAGCAAGCAAGGCTTCCAGGAAATAATATTTTATGTTAAAAACAGTGGCAAAGCCAACAAAAGGAGCTCAGCACAATGTTCTTTCATATAGGTGCCTATCAGATTTGTTATTAAGAAAGTTTTAATTATAAAATATTTGCTTCATAAAAGAATACATTTAATACACATATAAAATATAATATCAATGCTCATAAACATGCCATCCTATCTAAGAACTAGAATATTATTAAGACCCCAGAAGATGGAAGCCTGGGCTCTTCCTTATTCCCTGCACAAAGGCACTGTGACATCATGTGTGTGTGGCTTATCCTTTACTTTGTAAAAATAATTTTTCCACATAGGTATACATCCTTAAACATTATATTGGTTAGTGTTCCTTCTCACTGAGCTTTATAAATAAGGTACCTCAGTACCACTGTATGGAGTTTCATATTCTTTTAACATTGATGTTTGTGTTTTGTATTAGTCAGATACAATAGGAGATATATATATATATAGTTATATATTTATATATTTTAAGGAATTGATTCATGATAGTGGGGAGTGGCAAATCTGAAATTTGGAGGCCAGGCTGGAAGGCTGGAAATGAAAACTCAGACAGTGTTTTTATGTTATAGTCTCCTAATTTCTTCTTCAAGAAACCTAAATCTTTGCTCTTAAGTCCTTTGACTGACTAGGTGATACTCACCCACATTATGAAGGATATTCTGCTTTACTTAAAGTCTACTGACTATACATTTAAAAATCACATCTAGAAAGTATTTCCAGAACAACCTGTAGATCAGACAACCTGGCACCATAGCTTAGTCAAGTTGACATGTAATATTAACCATCACATCTTTTAGGATTCACCCTTGTTTTTGGATATTACTTTAAGTCATTTCAGCTCACTCACCATTCCATTATTTCCACGTTTTCTTGTCAGTTGACACTTAGGTGTTCCCATTTCTCAGGTGTTATAAACAAAGCTGCAATAAATATTTCTGTGCATGTCCCTTTGTGTGCAAGAGTTCCTCAAGAGTATAAGAACGGAACTGCTGGGTGGTAGACCATGTTTATTAATGACAGTGCTAAACCATTTGCTAAGGTAATTGGATTAATTTACATTTCTTTCAAAACATTTAAGTAGGTGGAGTTTTTTTTCAATATTTGAGTTTCACAGAACAGGATTAGATACATAAAAAAGAGTCAAATTCATTTGACAATTTGATTGTTATCCACTCTACCTTTTCCCTTATACCTCTATACTCACCCAGGTTGTTTAGAAGCTAAATGAGAAGAGAAGCAAGCTTTGCGAGAGTTTTTAATGAAGACTTTCTAAGTCAGTCCTTCATGCACCACCTGTTTTTTTGAACTTCTGCTATGCACCCAGCTCTGTGCTATGCACTGGGTGGAGTATAAATGGTGGATGATGCCCCATCCATGCCTTCTTAACTAAGAGATTAGAAGGGAGATAGATATAAAAGTGCTAACTTTGCTAAGCATTGTGCTAAGATTGAATAAATGTACATGTCAGTATACGGTAAGAGTGCCTATTTACAGTCTTGAAGATTGGAGAACTTTTTATAGTATAATTTATACACTATGGTAACTATAATATGCAGGCATTGGTAGATATGGGTGGATATATGCATGGGTAAATATGCGGCACTCTATCTAATAAATATTTGCATTACTATGTGGTGTTCATTGGAGTTTGTACTAAGCTTGCCTCCCCGGGGCTGTACATTATAAAACTTTTCACATATACAGTGAAGTACAGTGAAGCAGCATTTCAGTTATCCATAGCAAGAAATCACTACTCTTAAGGTGGAAGAGACAAATATTTAATGAGAAACCCAAAATTTTTCAGATCATGCCAAAGCTGTCTTTGAATTTACCTTCTGAATGTTTTCCTGATGTCCTTGAACAAGATACCAAGAAGGCTGTAGATGTGAGTTTCTTCTTGATCCTGACATGATCCTAACTTGAACCAAGGGTTTAGGAATAAGGCTAAATGTTTTTTATCTGCTTGAGTTGCAAGATGTCATTCAAATAGTTTTACTAAAAGACATGGTTTATTGCTTCAAATAATAAGCATTCATTTCTAAGGTAGTGGTTCTTTGCCTGTTGTTTCTTTGCTGCATATTTGTTAACAAGTATATTTTTAAGAATGCAAAATCCTTTCTTTGCATAATTCATTTTCTGTAGCTACTCTCTATAATCAGGTCTTTGCAGTCTGTAGTAAGTATCTTTATAGGAAAGCATGACTATAAAAATAGGCTAAAATCCAATACAGAGAAACAGTGAGCTTCAGATCAGCTAGCAGGAAGATTTATTTTAGCAATATAGCTCTGTGGATGCTGCTGCTTGGTACTTTTTATCCAGCTTACAACATTTTATTTCCTTATGTTGGCTAGAGTTAGTCCTCAGAGTAGGATTCATCTTTAGGAAATCTTAGGTGTCAATAAACTACCCTGGTCTTGCAGAAGCCTCCAGCCCCATGCACACCATCCCAGTAACAGAACAGTTCCTTCAGGCTGTACACTTCCCCTGCCTCTTCTGCCAATTCATCTGACTCCCCTCTCATAGTAACGCTAGGTTTATAGTACTTGCAGTGGTACCACAGAATGCAGGAGGGACGGGGAAGGGGGATGGGGTGGGGCACAGAGCCGGGAGCAGGGCCATTAAAATGTACTCATCTTTGAAATCCTCAGCAGTCTACCCCTGCCCTACTTTTCTAGAATCATAACAGCCAGTTGTATGATGCCTCTTTCACTAAATTCCTTGGCATCCGGGGGGGATTAGAGGATTTTCAGAGAACCTAATCCTGCCCTAAGAAGAGATCTCCAGATACTGACACCTCTCAACAAAAGCCTTGTTTACTTCAAAGCTAAACATGTC
Source organism: Pteronotus mesoamericanus (assembly GCF_021234165.1). Taxonomy (NCBI): domain Eukaryota; kingdom Metazoa; phylum Chordata; class Mammalia; order Chiroptera; family Mormoopidae; genus Pteronotus; species Pteronotus mesoamericanus. Next base: position 16,442,771 of record NW_026555285.1, on the reverse strand, counting down.
CTATTTGGGTCAGAGGTCGACAGGTCATGCCCACGTGGAACATACTTCCACTGGTCTAAGTCACACGCAGAAACACCTAGCTTCTAATCAGTAGCTTTGGAATTGCCGGCCTTAAATGTAAATGTTCAGGTAAGGATTGCTATATATTTGAGGAACTCATTCAACATTAAAGAGAAAAACAAACAAACAAATAATAAAGGGCCCATAAAAAACAGAGATAATGCAAAAGAAAACAAACAAAAATCTATATTTAATATCTTCAGAGCCATAAAAGATACCACATCTATAAAACAAACACAAGAAGCTATAAAAAAAAATCAGGGGGTTAGAAAGAGCCCTTAGAATTAGAAATATGATAGTAGAACACACAATTCAATAAAAGGATTGGAGGAAGAAGTTGAGGAACTCTTACAAAATAGAACAAAATAGAATAAAAGGAGGCAGAAAATGGAAGAAAGAACTGGAAATTAGGTCAAACTAGAAAGTCTAACATTAAACTAATAAGAGAGACATGAAAAAACAAGGATGAGAAAATTATAAGAGAAATAATAAAAGCTTTTCTCGACACACAAATACTTTTAAAAAGAAAAGATCTTTCTTGTTTCTCTTCTTGAAAGGCTGCTGAAAGGTGTACTCAAGCAAAGTAGAGAGAAAATGAAGAAAGCGGAAAACCAAGAAAAATGGTTTTCCTGTCTATCTTGAGAAAAGGAAAAGAAGTCCTAGCATGTTCTTGGGAGAAGGAGCTGCCTATCTGATCTAGTTAAACATCAGGAAACATTGGGAAAATATTAGAGAGAGTTATATAGAAAAGAAGCAGCAATTATTAACTTTAGGGAAAGTACTGTATGAGAAAGAAAATGTTATTGTAGCACACTTCTTGACTCAATACAATATTTGCATAGTTATAATAATAGAAAATTAAGATTGTGATATAGCAATATTGGGAAGAAGAGGGGACAGGGGTAAGGACAGGTGGGGATTATGATGCAGGAGAGTTGAAGTCTCAGCTGCCACAAGATCACTATATCATGTCAAAAATGGATGATTCAAAAAGTAGCAAGATAAGCACATTATTTAAAAATATGAAACTATGTCAACTCTAATAGAAAAATAAAAAATAAAAATGTGCAGTTATGCATCAGAAGAAATCTATCAAAGAGAGGACGGAGGTGGGATCTAAGGCATAGGCTGAGAGAATATTGGGGCTGGGCGGTTGTGTTCACAATGAGCCTTACAACCTACTTCATGTTTAAACTATGTGCATATATTCCATTGATAGAAATAAAAATTCACCTTAAAAACAATGTGAGAGGGGTTCTTTTATATAGCTTACCGTGCATGGCACTAACTTTTTAGGACTGATCACTAGAAATGAAATTACTAGGTCAAAAGGTTTGATCATTTACGTATCAGTTTTCTCCAGGCCTCGCTGGCTATGCGGAGAGTGCCTGCCTCCTCAGCTCCCCACCAATGTGGGGGAGCCCCATAGAAAGTTTCTGGCAGTCTGACGAATAAAACTATTTATAAATTAGTTTTTAAAATTACTTTAAGCTTAATATTTTATTTTATTAATGTTGGGTTCTGACTTAGACAAAAAATAGAATAATATACTTATGGTAAATGATTTAAGTCCATATAAGTACAAAGATTAAAACAAGAAGGTAACCTGTCAACTCTTCCTATTCTCCACTCCCCTCTCCAGGAATAATAGGTTTTAATTATGTGTGTGTGTATATAAAATTATATATATAATTTTACATAATGAAATCATACAATCCATGGTGTTTTGCAAATTGTTTTCTATACTTAAGAATATATCTGGAAATATAACTTGACTCCAGGTCAAGTTTTTAAAACTACATTGCTTTTATGTGTCTTAAACAATGAGTTGTGGTTGATCCATGGAGGTGGGGTACTCCGCCCCCCCCCCCCCCCCCCGCCCCCTCCTCAAATTTGTTTGTGATGACATTACACAGGAGGGCGTGAAACGGTTTGTTGCTCACATAATGAGGCTCTCTGGGGAGAAAACAGCAGGCTGCAGACTAGCCTGAGAATGGCTCGGGAAAGCAGAGGGAGATTTTATGGTGATCAGGGGGCTGAGCCCAGGGTAACGTTTCTGAGGCCGGGACTGTGGCTGGCACAGTTCGAACTCGCTGCTGGTGTCAGGGAAGGAGCCCCGAGTGTACTTACTGGCTCTCTCAGGTGTGGGGCAGGGGAGGGGACAGTGCTGGGCCTTGAAAGCTGTGTGCGCTCAACCATAAATGGAGTCAGATTCTTTAGTACACAATGTTTGCTATTCCTTGAGAGTTTAATTACACAGATCCTCTGATTTCAAAAAATGGAGATGGAGCTAAGTGACAGGCTAAGGTAATGAACTTGTGTTTTTTGTCAGTTTAGTAACTTCCCCTATATGACAGCTGCACCCCTGATGGCAAATGAATGGCAGTCATGAGCGACCGTCAGGCCGGCGCGCCCAGAGGCACCCGGCACCACGTGAGTCTCTTCTGGAGGGGCCGATAGCTCCGTGCTCCTCTGTCTGGTCTCATTTTCTTATTTTGGGCAAACCAGCTCACCTCATTCCTCAGAGTCCTTGTTGCCAGCATGGCGGTGCCCAGCTTTCTGATGTGGCCTGGTTTTGCTCAGGCCTGTTTTCCGTGTACCTCGGAAGGGCTTCTTCTGTCTCTCTTATGGAAGTGAGTTACATTCTGTTCTGGTCCCAGGGGCAGGGCTCATCATTGGTGTTACCCCTTCAGAGCTCTGTAGGCACAGAGATTAAAGTTGAAAGGAGGCCTAATGTTTTTCCAATCTCAGAACCACAGGATTTACTATTGTCTACGCAGCAAGTGTGAAGGGCTAAGTGAGAGTTACCAGAAGGCATGTCGACTGAGGTCTAATCACTGAATTTTGGGTATAAGCTTGAAAATGGCCTGTTGATCGTGCATAATTGCAGAACAATTATTCTCTCCCTTGCAAAGAATTCTAATTAATGTGGAAACGTCAAAGAGAATGCTGAGTTGAGAACAGAAGGTCTAAGGCATCAAGAGCTTGGCTCTCCCAGCAGTACTTAGAGCACTAGGAAGTGTTTAGGCCCAATTTGACATTTCAGATCAAGCAGATTAAAGTCCATGTTTTTTTCCACCTGGCATAATCCTAGCCTGTGGAAGCCACAGTTAATAATTATTTCCCTGGGCCTAAAGAGAGTTCTACAATAGAATCTCTTATCCTGGCAAACCCAGGGCGTGTTGTGGCCAGCATTTTCAAAGCTGGCAGAAAAAGGTTTGGCCTGCTTTGCGTGAAAATGTCTTCAGCATAAGTGCTGTTGTTGCCTTGTCCTCTGCCACTTTCCAACACCTTTGCCTCTCTAATCTCTCTGTTTCTTGTGCGCTCTTTGTAATTCTGGGTGACTTCGTGCTTAGAGGAACTACTGGGCATGCAAAGGGAAAAAGGAGAGTGTAAAGCAGCCAAAGATCCACAGCAGGTCTTGTTCAGTTAGGGACTTTGGAAACCTGAACTTCTCACAGATTGAAGGGTAAGAATTTGGTCACTCACTAATAACAGAAATGTGGAGTCACTTAGGATACAAGAAGTTATAAGCCAAGTCAAACCAACAAATGAATAGGGTGCTGTGCCAGATATTAGGAGACACTCAAAGCCAAATTGATAAAATGACAAATAATGTTCCTAGAGGAAGGAGCAACAAGGCAGAGTTTCTGCCATTGATTCACTACTATCAAACCACAGGTTTTTCTTTGTCATTAATAAGTAATGTACCTTTGCTCAATTATAATACTTTTCCTAGAGGTTTGGAGGCAGTTACTAATTATTACAGTATTGTCCTGGATATGTAAAATCACAAATATCATCAATAAGATAATATATATATTTATATATATATAAATCCTAGCACTATGCTGGGAAGACAGTGCTCACTTAACTATTATAATCTACTGGAGAATAAATGGCCTGTCCTTCCCTTTGATCCATTTACTTCTTCCTTTCTCGCACATGTCTCTCCAGCATTCCCTTCCTCTCCCTTTCCCTCTCATGGACTTATCTTGATAATAATGTTGGCTATCTCTCTATATAGATGTTCCCTCTCCTTCATTGGGTTGGAAGCTCTTGAGAATAGACCTTTGTTTCTAGGTTTTTCACTATACTCTTATTGACTAGCACAGTGCTTCATTGGTACATTGATTAGATACACTAGAAAGTGACCTGTAAATATAACATCTTATCCTAAGAGGGGGTTACCTCTCAATGGGAGTTGCCTACTCCATTATATTTTCACCTACTTGGAGCAGGACAAGACACTGAGCCCAAAACCTCTAAATGTTACCTCAATCACATTGCCTTGCCCAACAGGCGTAAATTATGAAGGTCAAAAAACGGTGAGGGATACAAAGGTGTTACTAGGTAGTAGCTAAAGATCTTTTCCTGTATTTTGTGGACTTCAAAACTGACTGAGGCCTTCCTAAAGAAGCTTTATAGCAAAAGGATGGGAGGAGGATGGTTTATTTGGGAGCTTCCTCCTTGCTGTCTGAACTCAAGATTTTCTAAAACTGTAAACTTTGGCTATGGAATTGACTACTTGCAGGTAATACATGCCCAGAACAAAACAGTACACAAGACTGCTTAAGATGAATGCAAATTTTTTTTTCTATTTCCTGAGTAAAAAAAAAAAAAAAAAAAAAGATGAAAATGGAAAATGACACTTGGAGACATGAGTTTTCTCCAAAGTAGGAAATACATGGCTTCTGGTGTATCGGTATCAGTCACCCACTTTCATGCCTTTTATCACAGTCTCCTCATCTCCATTTCCCAACCTATTATGGTCACTCACTTCTGCTCCTCTGAAGCTTGTGTAGTATCCAGACCTTCAGATTGCAGGTACCCTCAGGGCCCCCAACCATGCCCATTGTCTTCTCCCTCTTCCTGTTGCATAAGTTACCTCCATGAAATACTGTCTGTTTCTTATCCCATTCATTTAGGCTCTGATAGCTGACTTGAAATCCCCGCAAAGGATTACTTCAGGTTACAGCCTCTGCTATATAGTACATTATTTCTATTTTAATGAGGAACCCTATGGTTTAAATCCAAAGTAGATTCTTTTAATGGTGAAGTTGTTAGGCATAAAGCCAGACTAGTAGGGATGGTCTATCTGGGTGGGGAAGCAGGCAAAGCTTGAGCTTTTGGTGTTCCATTTCTTATGTAGGAGCACAGTTTCAGACTTTATTTTTAACACTCAGCTATCAATCCTGAGATATGCTCTAGAACATTAGGAAACTATTTCCTGGCTTGGGTGTCAGGAAACCTGGGCTCCAGTCCCACTGCTATATAGCTGTGATATTAAAAAAAAGAAAAAAGGAAAAAAAAAAGCCTAGGTCTGAGTTTCTCATCTGTAAAATGAATGTGAGGGATTGGTAGTCTACAAAGTTCCTTTCCACTGTGAGGCTATGACTTTCTGATACGGGGCTTCGCAGAATCTGATTTAAACATGGAGATAATCGTATGGTACTTAGAAAGGACGGTTGAGTGAATATGAAATGCTAGGACAAATCGGTAGTTTTGTCAGCTCTATGTAAAAGGCAACTATGGAGGTGGTCCTTCCCTGAACTGCTCTAATTTGTATGAAACATCTAGGGCTAAAGTAGGAAAACCCAGTGCTAACACTTTCAATTAAGTTAAATGACTTCATGTTCTGTTAAGTTCAGGTTGGCTAGGAATTTCATGGCTTTTTCCTGACTTCATTACAATAATGCTTAGCACTAGGTTCACATGGGTGATGTCTACTTGACAGTATTTTCATAATTGTACAGCTACCATCAAATCATGTTGATTCATGGCTGGATGAAAAATGACAGTGAATAGCACAATTGTGAAATTTCACAAGGCACTGACATTTGTGTTTAAAGCACAGAAAAATTCAGCGAGAATGATTACTACAATGGAAGTGCAATTGTAAAGACTTCACGGAAAAGTTCACGGATTCAAATGTAATTAAGCATGAATTAAACATGATGAGCTACAGGGCTAATTCTAGCACAGCCGAAGCTATATTATGGAAATCCGTTTCAGAAATATGACCAGCTCTTTTTTTTTAAACATATGTCAGATGCCTAACATATGGTCTCCTAAGGCCTCCAGCATACCTTGGGTGATCCAGGGCAGTCAATGTATGTTTGGCACTGTTGAAAGTTTAGTTTATTGAGCCAAGAAGCTAGGAAACATAATGGGAAATCAACTCATGCTTGTCAGCATCTCACTTTTCCTTTAGAAAAAGGATTATAAATTCAAAGAAATTTGAGCCTTTGTAAAATACAGTGCTGTGTTCTGACTTTTTATGCTGGCGTAATAAGCAGCAAATCATGAATGTAGGCTAATGCCTGTTTATAATTAATTTATGGGGGTGGAAACCAAGTAAAGAGATGTTATATAAGCCACACCCATGAACAAAATCAATTGTTTGGCAGCTTAGTCTACACCTTGTGTACTTTGAGGGACACAGATAATGCAGAATACAGCTTCTTAAAATACTATCGCTCATCTCCCCACCTCCCTTGTAACTCTGTCCCCAATCACTCTTTCCCTCAACACCAGAGAAGGAGTAAGAAGCTGGAATCTGAAAGGCAGGATTGCAGGCTCACGTCTTCCGTTGACTTCCATGAGGGTGTTGATTTGCTTCTTCTAGTGTCTCCTTCCCTATATGTAAAATTAGGATGATTATATCACCTCCCCTACTTCACAGGGCTTTTAAGTAAATGTGATGCTGTGATAGATGCAAAAGTCCTTCATCTATACCTATCTTTACCTATAGCTCTATCACCTAAGTAGATGATATACTTATGGTTGGCTCTATTTTTCTGGTTCTGTCCTTAATGGACTGGCAGAAATGGTGATAATAATAACATCCGTGATGACCATTTATTATATTTATTCTGTGCCAGGCTTCCAGGGTACTGTACTAAATGCCTTTTATTTTCTTTATATAACTGTAAGACATGATCCTTTCTGAATCCTAGAACAGGAAAGAGTAAAAAGAATAAACATATCTAACATGTAATAGCTCATTTATTTTTTTAAAATATGTACTTTTCTGCCCATAATTACTAAAGCGAAATATCTTTCTACATTATCAGCAGTGGTCTGTGGTCTTTGTGTTGAAAGTTGTGGCTGTATCCTTCTCCAATGAAAGATTTTGGGGAACATGAGGTATATTGCCATTAAATCTTATAGTTGTACAAAGGGAGTTTCCTCCATTCAGTTCACATACACCAGAGTGGTCCCTTTCCATTTAAAAGAGAGAAGCTTGGAACATGAGAAACTCACTGCCCACAAATGGTGCAGGAGGCTGCTAACATAAATAGCTTCAAGGCCTGGTTTAGATGAATAACAATGACAGATCATTAATGGAAGTTCAGACATGTATTAGAGGTTGATGTGAAAAAGCACAGAGTTGTCCTTTTGGAGAAGAAATTTCAGTACCTCTGATAGAGACAGGGTCTAGAACCTGGTACCCTACAAGATGGTTGTATTTTCATGTAAAATATTTCTTAGGGTTATAATCCTCGTAAGTCTCTCTTTTGGCAAGCTTATGTAATGTTTGGGGGAGGTAGAAGAGCTATGTTAATTAGCATCTTTACTGTCATTATTTTGCCATCTTCTCATCAGTTACCCAGAGAGCATCCATTAGAACTTGAGTTTGAGTTTCCACTGTGTGCAATACAGTCCATACCCTGTAGGTGCCTATATTCAAAGAATTCAAATAAGAGAAAAAGCAGATGAACATGCTTTTGAGACAAAAGAACATGCAAATGAATCATTCCCAACCAAAATTAGAATAAGAAACAAATAAAGAGATCTCACAGTTAAATTGTTTTTTATCCCAAATTGCTTTGCTCTGCCCACCCACGTACAGGTTGCAAATAGCAGGAATGTGGTCTTTAGCCAATGATGGCTCTTACTGGCATCATATTACTAGTTCCTTCCCCATTAGCCTTGACTCTGAGGCCTACTGTGCCATACTAGGTTTTCTGTGTCCCTGCATAACTCTGGGATGCAAATTGCCAAATCCTCTGCTGAGCATCTCAGTTTCCTGTGTTTATTTACTGAACACTTACTGAATTCTTACTAGGTTATTATCTAATTTTTTGAGCATTTTCTTTGCACAAGACACTGTCCTAAACATTTTATAAGTATTAATTCATTTATGCTTCCCTCAGAACTTATGCGGTAGATATTATTAATATTTTTTATTATTTTTATTCTCACCCAAGGGCATGCTTATTGATTTGAGAGAGGGAGGAAAGAAAGGAGAGAGGTAAATATTGATGTGAGAGAGAAACATTGATGGTTGCCTCTTGTACACACTACAACTGGGGACCGAACCCACACCCCATGTGCCCTTGAATGGGAATCAAACCTGGCAGCTTTTGGTTCATGAGATCATGCTCCAATCAACTCAGCCACACCAGCCTGGGCTGTAGTAGGTATTATTAATATGCAAATAACATACTTAGTGTTTGGGAAAGTGATCGTGTTCTTTAAGTTGGGAATCATTTGTATGTCATGCTATGAAGTTGTGTTATTTTTTTCTGAAGCATGTCAAAGGAAAAAAAAGCAGAGAATGCTGGAAGATATATTTAAGGGGAAGTAGAGTAGAGACAATGAGATAAATTAGGAGTCCAGTGCTACATTTCAGGAAACTAATAATGAGAGCCTAACCATAGCAGTAAAAGTGGACATAGACATGAGTAGAGCTGTTAGGAAATATTTAAGAGGGAGAATCATTAGTATTTCTTGACTAATTGGGCATAAGGACAAAGGACAGACAAGAATATAGATGGGTTCTCATTATTTAGGTGACTAGGGGAGAACTGGGAAGCTATCAGCGACAAGGTGTAGAAAGCAGCATTTTTGTATAAGCACATTCATTCAAGTTGGGATGTGATCAGTTAGAGATAGTCTGGGATGCTCAAACAGAAACTCTTAGTAGACACTTGGACGGACTAGCCTGGAACTGAGGAGCTCAGGATTGCTATTTGAAAAAGTCCTCTGTTTGTAAGTGGTTGGCAATGGCTAATGTGGATGAAATTTTATAAGTAACATGTGTCTACAAGAAGAGAAAGTGAGTAGATGAGGAGAAGTCAGCAAAAGAGACTGCAAAGGAATGAAGAGAAGAGGGGTTGCTGTCTCAAAAGGCAAGAGAAGAGAAAGTGGCCAAGAGTGTCAAGTGCAGCGAGTGAATTAAAGACAGTAAAGTGTCCATTGGGTTGTTGTTAATTTGGTGAGAGCTGTTTCAGTTGTGCCAGGTGAGGAGGTGAGACAAAAATCTTTGAGTACAAAAAAGCCTTTTACGTCACCTAGGAAAATGGGGAAAGAGAGTTGAAGTGGTAACTTAATTATTTTAAATAAGGAGAGACTTACTTGTTGAGAATAAGTAGCAAGGGAGAAGAAGATAGAGGAAAGGAAAGGAGGATGTAATTGATGGAGGAAGTTCTCTGAGGACTTGGGTAGAATGTGATCCTCGGTGCATGTGGAGGGCTTAGCCCTAAGAAGCAGAAGAGCCACCACTTCTGAGGTAGAAAGGAAAAAACAAAGATCCAGACACTTGTTCACTTCCTGTGGTAGTGTTTGGAGGTTGCGGTATTTCTTGTTGAATGGCTTTTATTTTCTCTATAAAATAGAAGGTGCAATTGTCTGAGAGTCAAGGTAGGGGTGGGATTTGATGGGAGAGGAGACAGTTCAAAAGAGCCCACTAAGATGTTAACATTTTTGAATGGGATCTTGGAAAAGGTGACTGGGCACCCTGGGAGCTCAGATTTAGGGGAGGGGACATTAATTAATAATCATGCTATTCTGCACCATTATGAGAATTTTCTCCTTAGGTACATATTCACCAGACTAGGTATATAAACAGCAAGGGAGGTGGTTATGAGACAGGACAGTGAGAAGCTAGAAAATCTTCTTGGTGAGTGGAGTAGGGAAAATGAGACGGACAGCTGAACACAATGGCTGAGCAATTTATAGCCAGGAGCAATTTACAGCCAGGTGCAGAGGGTCACCAGGGCGGAAGGCCCCCAGGGCCTCGCAGGGGGCAAAACTGGGCAAACAAGAACCTGGCCCCCAGGGCAACCTTTCCTCCCCTGGCCTTTCCTCCCTGGAGAGAACATCTAGGCCTCAGTGGCGTTTCAGCTCCAGGCCCAGAAAAGCAGCAAAACCAGGTGGGCAATGCCAGGACCAACTGCAAGGACTAAACACCACCTGCCCTGTCACTGAATATGCAGTGGAGACCGTGACCTTGAAAGAGCACACCTGGAAAACTGATGAATATTCTACTGAAACCCTCCCCAAGGCCTCCCCTAAGGTTCCCGCCCCCTCCCCCAGGGAGATTAAAGCCTCAAGACAAAAGATCCAGTGTACAAGCTCTCCCTTTGGGGAGCAGCCACCATCATTTCCTTTTCTTTCTTCTCCCACTGCCCCCTCTTCTTTCTTTTCAGGCACGTGCCTCCTACACTCTAAGGCAATGGGTAGCTGGCAGCTTGTCCCAGGCTAATCCCCTGAACATGTCCCCAAAGCCCCTTTTTCTCTGACTTCCCAATGAGCCAAGGCAGCCCAGCCTAGGGCTTCCCTGTTGCTTCTTCCTTGTTTCATTGTCCCCACCTTTAATAAATGTCCTCTTATAGCCACCTGGACTTGTGTTGTGAAATGATTCCCAAACAAGAACCCACATGCTACAGCTGGCCTCAGGCAGACCCACTCAGGTCAGGACCCTGTCTCGCAACAGTTCAATTGATCCAGGGTTGGGAGTTTTTCTGGAAGGTTCATCCAAGGTACAAAGTTAGAAAATGATGCGCTAAGAGACTGAACATAGAATCTCAATAACATTCAAGGACAATTAATTGTGATAAGGGAGTAGGAAAGTTGGCCTGATCATCTTTTGGTCTCTTTATTTCTCAGTTGCTCTTCTCCCTCTGTTCACAAAGCATTTGCTTGGCCATGAACCCTAATTCTACTTTCCTGGTTTCCACTTCCTTTCCTTAGCATTGAATCCTGCTTCTAGCGTCTTTCATAGTCCATGCCTCAGGCACCACATGGGGCCTAGAACTTCTGCCACCTGGAAATCCCTCATGGTGCCTAACCAGCCTCCTGGGACCAGATCTTTGCATATTGTTCCATTCCAGAGCAGGCAAGCCTTCACTGCACACCCTGGGCCCAGTATTGGCCTCTTGCCTTCTTCATGGAGATGCTGTGTCTCCTCTCCAGGTGGGTCACCCTCCTGCTTCCATGCTCCACGCAGTTAAGATGTGATATTTTTGTGGGAGATAGAGAAGAAAAAGTCAGAAAACATTACATTTATTTTTATCTCACTAAAATATGTCACCTGGAAATGGCAGAAAGAAAAAAAAAATCAATGTTGAAACATTTAGTCTCCTGTTCTTTGAGATTGAAAAGATGATAGCCTACTATCAGGTAATACAGAATGGCTGATAAATGGTCATCTATTCACATTTTCTGGAACACCTCCAAGGAATTAGTATATTCCTTCTCTACATCTTTACCATGTTTTACTGGACCTGAGAGGGTCAAAGGCAGAGCTAACGTTGTATGTTATGGATGTGAACAGGCTGCTGGCTCTCTGTCCTGGAGCGTTCTCCTGCCCTCTGCTTGGTATGCAGGTCACATCTGAGAGCCGTTCTGTGAGGCTGCTGCCGGGTTTCCATCTGTCTTGAGCTCAGCAGAACTTAAGGGATCACAATAGGAGATTCACGTACACTGACAGGATTTTTATTCCATCTGCTGTTGATGGTTGATAAAGAAGACAAAACTGAAAATTCCATGTATCTAGGCTATTTCTTTTCTATCTACTATTCCTTCTATAAATATTTGTTGATCACCCAAGTGCCAGGCATTTATTCTACTTGGTGCTAAGTATACTACTGGGAACCTAAACAGAAATAATTCCTTATAGTCCAGTGAGGGTATAAATTGAGTAATTGAATAATTTTCCAAGTAAATGTAAAAATTCGACTATGATCAGTGCTATGAAAAAAAGTCTATTGTGTTTTGAGAATGCGTAAGAAGTACCCTCCCTTATTACATGGGGGTTAGAGAAGGTTTCATAGAGGAGGCAGCATTTGAATTGAGATATAAATGATGGGTAGGAATTAACCAGGTGTAGAGTGGGAAGGATTGGCAAAGGTTTTGAGCAGTAAGGAAATGTTCCAGGATCCACAGGATGGTTGAATGAGGTGAAGTGTAAGGTGAGATGAGTTCCCAAAAGGGACCAGTGAGGCAAAGTGTTTCATCTACAAAAAAAGGAAAGCTTTTAATATTTTTTAAACACAAGGGTAATATAATCAGTTCATATTTATAAAATATCACTCATTAGGGCTGCAGTACAAGAGTGGATTAACAGTGGAATATACAGAATATTGGGAGAACAGTTAAGGGACAACAGCAATTGTCCAGGTCATTGATGATAGAAAGCTGGAGTAGGGTTCTAACAGTAGAGACTAGACATGTACAAGAATTTATGCTGCATTTTGAAGATGGAACTTGAAGGACTTATTGATGGATTCACATGTCCCAGCACAGAAAGGAAGTGAGAAGCTGATTTGAAGTTTCTGGTTTGGGTAACTGTGGATGATGGTGACAGAGTTCAGTCACAAGATTAGGGGAGAAGCAACTTTGGCTAGTGACATTAACTACTAATTAATTAATATAACACAATTAATATAATACAATAATGTGTTTCCATTTCATGTAAAATTCAGAACTCCTAAATTATCATTATTAATTTTTTAGAATTTAGAAACAAGTCATTTGTGAAAAGCATATTTGTGGGTCATTTGATAATGTCATTAGAAAGACTTGTAGACAAAGCAAAAGCTGCCTTTGCAGCAAGAGACAAGTGTAAGGGTGGGCAGAAGTAGGTTTACAGTTGTGAGTATCTGAAATAGTTTATTCTTGTATTATTTTTTATTAATTATTGTATTACTTTCCATAAAAGCAACTGCAAGCCTACCTTTTCCTATTCTGCACTTATGTAGAAAAGTGAAGAACAAAAACACTGAAAGAAGTGAGAATTTAAGGCTCCCATTAATGGAGGTGTGTGCAAGTGTGTGCATTTGTGTGTTTTGTCTGTATGAAGGAATATATGAGGGTGGCTTATAGTCAATAGATGAGTTTATTTCTTTACTTCCACATTCATAAATTTGCTACAGTCTCCTCCTACCTTAGTGAGTTATGAGTATAGTAGACCATATCCTCCTGTGCAATGACAAATTGGGACAGATTTTCTCCTTATTGGTTTTATGGGTATTCTTCTCCCTAAAATCAGGAATAATATTTTTCTTTAAATTACTGTAAAACCAGTCACCTTCAATGTTGAGTATTCTAGCTCTTTTTTTCTCCTTAATTCATTGTTATTTCTGTTTCATCTTAGATAGGGCACTGGGTCCAATTACAGCTTTGCACTTAATTATAAACTTTGCATATGTGTGCATTAATTAGAAGATTTTATTGCTTTGTATTTTATAGCTGGAGGTTGTGAACTATAGCAATTCAATATACCACTTAAGGGGATAATACAAATTTAGAATAATAAAAAGAAATTTATAATGATCATCTCAGGCATCCAAAGTATTGTATAGAAAAATAATAAAGCATAAATACAATATACACATGAGTTGAGCTCATTTTCCTTCTTTAATAAAGAGATTTAATCTTGTAAAAAGACATTTAAAGATGTGGCACCATATATATTTGACACTTATTTAGGTTAAGGATCTAAAAGTAGCACCATAAAAATATGTTTGAGCCCTGGACTGGTGGCTTGTTTGTTGGAGCATCATCTCATACACTAAAAGGTTGCAGGTTCTCTCCCGAGTTGGGACATATACCTAGGTTGCACGTTGGATCCCTGGTCTGTACATGAGGCAACCAATCGATGTTTCTCTCTCACATAGATATTTCTTTCAATATTTCTCTCTCTCTCTCTCTCTCCCTTTCTCTTTCTCTAAAATCAATAAACATATCCTTGGGTGAGAACTAAAAAATATGTATGTTTGAATGTGCTCCCCCCTGTAGAAGAAAACAAACCAAGATGTTAAAACCCAGTGCATATAGATAAAGTGGTCCCATGACTATGAAGAGGAACACAGGATGCTTGAAGACTTCAGAATCAAGATCCTACTGTTTCAAAACAGTGAACCTAAGTTATTTTGTAAAACAGTATTTTGATAGTTTTGTATTCTATAGAAAAATAATAAAGCATAAATACAATATATATGAGTCGAGCTCATTTTCCTTCTAATACAGAGATTTAATCTTGTAAAAAGACATTTAAAGATGTGACACAATATAAATTTGACACTTATTTAGGTTAAGGATCTAAAAATGGCACCATAAAAATATGTTTGAGCCCTGAACTGGTGACTTGTTGCGTACTGTAAAACTGAAGACAAAAATAACTGTATACAATACTGTACCCTATTTAACAAATATGTTTCTTATAGGGCATGAGTTAGAAATCTTGAAACACTTCATATATATACTAGAGTTGAACAAAGGATATTATAGATTCACTTATATAATAAATATAATTAATAATAAAGTAGATAAGAAGTTAGGTTTCACACTATTGGAGAAATACATTACAAATAATGAAAAAAAAAGGCTAATAAGGAAACTGTGATATTGGCCTAAAATCAGAGATATCAGCATAAACTCATGGACTTTGAAATATAAATATATACACATACATACAGTTAGGTAGACACAAAAATATAGATTTTTGTATGTATGCATGGGTTCATGTACATAAAGGTATTTCCTAGCTCTCTCTGCTGAGAGGGCCTAGCAGTAATGCCATTACAATAGCAATGGGTATACCTGGTGTCCAGATCTTGGTTTTTAAATGCCATTCTTTAATACAAGGAATCAAGGTTTCATAAAGAGGTGACTGATTCCTGGGGTAGGGCAGGGGAAATACAAGATTAACCTGGATCATCTTGAGGTATAAGGAAGTGCTCAAAAAAGAAACAGTATCTGCTACAAAGACACAGGAGCCAAGGTGGAGAAACTCCTAATGGACAAAGATGACACTTTCTTTTTTTATTCTCAACTGAGTACATTTTCATTTGCTTTTTAATTTTTTTTGAGGGAGGGATGAAGGGAGAGAGGAATGGAGAAAGCAAAACATCAATGCCAGGGAAGCATTGATTGGTTGCCTTCATACGTACCCAGACCTGGGAACCATACTGGGACCAGGGATCACATGCATCCAGACTGGGCATTGCATATGCCTGCACCTAGACTGGGGATGAATTCCCATCCTAGGCACGTGCCCAACTTAGAATCAAACCCACAACCCCTCGGTTAAGGGATGATGTTCCAACCTCTGATCCATGCTGGCCAGGGCAAAGATGAAATAATTTGAAGAAAAAATTGATGAAAACATTGGATTATATGTAAATAGGGGTTCCTCAGAGAGTGCCCATAAAGGAAAGTTGAACAAAGGATATTATAGATTCACTTATATAATAAATATAATTAATAATAAAGTAGATAAGAAGTTAGGTTTCACACTATTGGAGAAATACATTACAAATAATGAAAAAAAAAAGGCTAATAAGGAAACTGTGATATTGGGCTCCTAGAGACCATAAAGAGTTCCAAGAAGAAGCTTGGGGGTCCAACAGAAGTTGCCTTTGGTCAAGCTGGGGAGTGGGAAGGGGAGTACTGTCCAGAAGGAGCAGAGCCTGGGAGGGACAGTGATGGCAATGGCTAAGTAGGTAATGGTTAGGAGGGGTGAGAGACTCTGGAATTCTGAGGGGAGCCCAGCATTACTTAGGCAGAAACGTTTCATATGGGAAGACGACTCTGGAGCCTGGGTAAAGTTGGGTCACACTCATGAAATTGTCCGACTCTCATCATTGGGGATGAACAGACCAAATCATCCCCTTGTTTTCTTCCCAAGGATAAAGAAAGGTCTTTTGGAATGAGAGTGGGGCAGGGTGTCCAGGACCACATAAACAGGGTGCCCGATCGGTACCCCTGTGCAGTGAATATATTGACTCCTCCATGAGAGAGTGGTCTCCAAAAGGAGGCCTGAGAGGGCTGGTGTTCTCCTAACTTGGGGCTCAAGAACTTTGAGAGCAGAACACAAGGAGGAATATTAGAACTTACACTACAGAGGACTGATGTTAATTATGAGGAATATAGTCACCTGCTGCTTTTCTTAAAGCTCTGCTCAGACTTCCCCAGGTGGGAAAGTCTGAATAGCCAGACATCAGCCCGATGGCTAGCCTAATGGCTTTGCTTTTATTGCTTCAACTAATTGCTTTAGATTATCCTCATTATTTACAGGATAAACCCGTTCTCATTACTACATGAGCTTTAAGTAAATCACTTTCTCAGAATTATGAAACTAAATTATATAAAGTATTACAAATACAGGAATAGAGAGGGATAAAATAAAGCCGCTGGACGTGGTAGTGTCAGTAGCCTTTCCTCTTCAAATGATGATATGATGGCAGGATGAATGGATCTGTACAGAGAAGTTTCTGTAAGTCTGAGGCTCCTTGGAAGCTTACCTAAGGCCACTAAACAAACCTCTTTAAGATTCAGCATCGTCAAAGTTACCCCAGGCCAATAGTGGTGATGGTGGTGGTGGGGGAATGAAGTAAAGAAGAGAGATGTTCATTGCCTATTCAGTATTCATTCCCCCATCTACTCTTAACAGAAACTCAGTTCTGTTCAGTAACCCACCTTCTCCATTGCAGCCATACGTCAAAGGAGTTCTTACCTCTATCTCCAAGGGCCTGATTGGTTCAGAGGAGCATTCTTTGTTCATTTATTTAATAAATATTGAGAGAACTCTATGTGCCAGGCATTGGTTTAGATAAATAAAAAATTTCCAAATCCCTAACACAATGAAGTTGACATTATAGTGTGAATGGAAAGCAAATGCACAAATAACAAGGCAAAACATATGGTGATAAAAGCTAAGAAGGAAAATGGGGCTGGGGTGGGGTGGGGTAGGGCAGGGGCAGAAGGAAACGCTGGGAGACAATGTTGGGGAACAGTTGCTATTTTAAAAGGGTGATCAAGGAAGGGCTTGATGAGTCGACATGTTCTCCTTCCTTTGCCTTGTTTTAAAATTAGGCCAGTTCTGTCAATGAACAACCAGAGGGGATATCTACTGGGGAACTTGTAGGAGAATGTTTCCTCACAACAAAGATAGAGACACAGGAAGAGACAATCTCTCTTTTTCCTCTGGATGTTGTTATAATTGGATGTGATGCCAGGAAGAACTTCAGAGGCCTTGCTACCAGTTTGATGACACAGGAATGGCAGGGTGGAGAGAAAGAACAAAATTTGTACCTTGACTATTTCTCTAAGTGGCAGAATTAACTAACCTTGAAGTCTGACTGGTGCCTGTGCTTCCTGTAATGTGAAATAGTAATTTTTCCTATTGTATATGCCTGTTTAAATCAGGGGTCCTTTAACTTGCAGCTGAAGTCATCCTAACTGATATAAAGTGGGTCCTGGTAGTTTTAATAGACTGCAATGAGCCAGTTTGCAAAATTCTATGACATTAGTTATAACACTGGCATTTTTCCTGTACAGAATCTTAGGTGTAAGCTTAATAACTTCTTCAAGCTTGAAGCAGTTGAGGTAGAAAAACAACTACTTGTTAGAGTTCATTTGCTCAAGGCAGTGACAAAAGGATTCCAGGCACCACTCTTGAAAACCTCATATTCAGTCCCCATAGTCCACATACCCTAATTTACAACCAAGTGTGCAGAAGAGCTGTGGAGATGGAAGGGTACGTATAAATATGAGTGAGGACTACTCTGTCGTAAATAAAAGCTGTGATTCCAGACAAAGTCGAAGGACCTGAGTGGCCGTGATGGTGGTGGTGGTGGCGAGTTGACCACATGGAGAATGTGAAGTTAGCCTTCAGAAGAATTCTCATTGTAATTAAGAGCTGCTAAAAACTACAGTCTTTTATTTCATTGTTACGAGCTGTCAACTGTGGTAAGCAGAATAATGAGTCCCTCTTCCTGAAAAATGTCCACATCCTAATCCTTGGAACCTGTAAATATGCTATATGATTATGGCAAAGGGATTTTGCAGACATGATAAAGATTATGCACCTCGTGATGGGGAGATTACCTTGGATTTTCAGGGTGGTCCCAATCTAATCACATGAACCCTTAAAAGCAAGGCATTTTCCCCACTGCAGTCAGATAAGACGCAGGAGAGATTCTAAGTGCAAGAGGGGCACGATCTACCTTTGCTGATGTTGAAGATGATGGAAGGGAACCGTGAACTAAGACATGTGGGTGGCCTGCAGAAGCTAAGGACGGCCGTTAGCTGACAGCCACCACAGATACAGAGATGTCAGTCCTACAGCAGCAAGGAACTGAACTCTGCCAACTATATGAATGAGCAAGGACATAGATTCTCCCCTAGATGGTCTAGTAAAGGAACACAGCCTTGCCAGAACCTTGTTCACACAGCCCTGCCCACACCTTAATGTTAACCTGGAGGGAGACCCATGTCAACCTTCTGTCCTACAAAACTGTGAGATAATGAATGTGCATTGTGAGCTGCTAAGTTTGCAATAATATGTTATCACAGCAATAGAAAATGAGCACACTCACCTAGTAGTGTCAAGTCTTGAGTGGATGAAGCACTGGATTGAACTACTGGATGATGTGGAGAGTGTAGGAGAGGCTTAAAAAGTAGAGTGCAGCTTTGCAGTGGCCCAAGTAAGCAGGAGACAGAGGGGTCAGTTGAGTGCTGGGATGGAGTGTTGGAAAATGATAAGGAGGTGTAATAGTTATCTATTGTGTGTAACAAACAACCCCCAAACTTAGTAGCTTGAAAGAATAACAATTTTCTGTGAGCTAGCACTTTGGAGTGTCTCAGCTCTTTGGTTCTTCTGCTAAGCTCAGTGGCGGGCAGGGGTGGGGAGGGCGGTTCTCTAATACATTTGGGATCAGCTCAGCTGCCAGTTAATTAGGCAGCTGTCTCTGGGGTTCAGCTTGTCTGGGGGGGGGTGCAAGTGGTGGGGGGGTCGGGGTGGCCAGGTGGCCGACCATGTGGTTTTCGCCAGGCCGACTAGCCCAGACTTGTTTGCAGGGTTGCCGGCAAGGGCCTCAAGGGCAGCAAGAGGCACTTTTCAAACCTCTGCTTGTGTCATGTTTGCTACTGTCCCATTGGCCAAAACAAGTCACACATTTGTCCCAGTTTGCTAGGGTTGCCATAACAAAATGTCACAGACTGGGTGGATTAAGCAACAGAATTTATTTTTCACAGTTCTGGAAGCTGGAAATCCAAGATCAAGGTGTTGGCAGGTTTGGTTTCTTCTGAGGCCTCTCTCTCTGGCTTGCAGACGGCCTCCCTTTTGCTGCCTCTTCACATGGTCTTTTCTCTACATGTGCATCCAGATGTCTGTTCCTCTTCTTTTAAGGACACCAGTCATATTGGGTCAGAGTTCCACCCTAATGATCTCATTTTCACGTAAAGACCTTATCTCTAAATATGGTTACATTCTGGGGTACTGGGAGTTGGGACTTCAACAAGTGAATTTTGGAGGACTCAATTCAGCCTTTAATAGTCAATGTGGAAGGAAAGTACCCAAGGGCGTGGATAATGAAAGACATGAACAAAATGGGGCAGGGTTGTTACTTGAATAATCTACCCCAGAATGTCATCAAAATGTGAGAAAGAGTCTGCAAACTGTGGCTGTGGGCTAAATCTGGCCCCTAACCTATTTTTGTAAATAAAGATTTATTGGAACCCAGCCACCCATTTATCTGTGTATTGCCTGTGGCTGGCTTTTAAGTAGTGTGACAGAGACTGTATGGCTTGTAGACTTGCAGCCTATTTACTACCTGGACTTTTATATAAAATGTTTGCTGACCCCAGTGTTAGAGAATTATAAGAAATTCATGGGTCAGGGTAAGAAACCAGACAATCAGCAGCAGGAAACATCCTGTCCTGGGTGGGAAAGAAGGTGTCAGGCACAATTTTCCTTGGTTACTTCAGGTAACAAGGAATCAAATGAACAAGAACTCTGGAACTGCTACAAGGATTAGTCCCAATGCACAGCTTATGAAGTTCATGGAAACTCTCTCTTAGTGAAACAGCCTATAGCTTGGACCACCAATCCATCTGCTGCCCACACAACTTGGACCTTTCAAGTTATTATCCAGAGATATGCCATTGTCATGCACAGAGAACAAAGCAAGAGTCCCAGCTTTGATAGGGATTTCCCCTCCTGTGATATTTCATGCTAAGCCCCATTCACACCCAGTACGAAGGCAGAGCTGCTTTTAAAACCCATTTCACATTTTAAAACCAATTCTGTTAAGCATGACTTCAGCTGTCACTTCTTGTTATTTTGGGAGAAGCTTGATGCTCATAGGTTTGAAACATCCCATCCATTTGTTCAATGGGCTTCTGATAACCATCCCTGTCCACTGGGTATGAAGTTGACACCAATTATGCAGGTGACCGCCTTAACGATAGAGTATTTTAGAACGGTCTGAAATGCCTTGTTGTTCCTACCACGTCTGCATGTGTGGCACTTTGAAGCTGGTCTGATTTTACGGCTTCCGCAAGTGAAGAGTTCTGGGGGAATCTGGAATGAATGAAAGTTGATAGTAGGCTCAGGGCTGTCTGCACTGCAGACATGGTCTGTAACCCCGCTGGAATCAAGAGAAGCAGGCTGTTCAAACTCCTGCTACGTAAGCCTTGTTATCGTTGAAACAGACCACTTGAGATGGAAGTACAGACAGATTTGCTGCTGATGACAGCTCACCAGGACCCAGCTCTCCATTCAGGGACATTGATATGCATATTCACTCTACTGGAAAAAAAATCATCTCGTCTTCTACCCTGGGACACTGCTTCTGTAGGCTCGGAATCTGCTATTTTATACCCACCTGCTGGTACAATATAAGCAGCCTCAATAGGCATCAAGCTATGAAAAGCTCTGAGGAGCTCTATTGCAGCACGAATTGCTTCCTTGCTCTGTACTGTTTGGTGATTGTAAGATGGATTGCCAGATTAGCACAGGCACACAGTGTTTGCGTAAGGAACAGGAAGGGTGATTTTTTCCCTGCTTTCCTACCAGCTATTTCTTACCAGTCCCTTTGCTTCCTATAAAAGTGAAGTATTTGTTAATGTCATTTCTTAGTGGAAATTCACAGGGCAGAATTACTGACTCAACCCCAAAGTGAAACTACTGTTTCTTTCTGCTGGCCTGCTACCAGATAAGAGCCTCTGATGCTACTAGCCAAAGAGGCCACTGGCTTAGGCAACAGCTGGCTGGCTCGCACAAGCTTCCAGCACAGCAGTTTGCCCCTTGATGTTTTGTATTGTGAACTAACTAAATACACGCAGCCACCACTGCTGGATGCAGGAAGTTGTTTCCCAAATGCAAACACAAGGTAACAAAACAGGTAGAATACAGACAACCTGGAGGCCCGGAGCGGGCCTTGCTGCTGCAGCCAGTGTGGGTAATCTACTTTAACATCTTGTCTTCAAGACATTGACCTTGCTTTGATTCAGACATTCTAGAAAAGGACTCATTTCTTCTCCACTTCAAAGCTGTTGTTCTGGCTTAGAAAATAGCTGCTTTAAACAGAAGCCTTTACACTTGTCTGGGTATATTCTATTCCATTTTTTGTTTTGGCCACAAGTCAAAGATAACAGCTGTGCGCTTGTGGGTTCACTGAACTCTACGTGCTTGTTGGCTGCATCACCAACCAGAGGGAATAACCAATAATTAGAACATTTTGGGTCATCTTGGGAAGAACAGAGTTTTCTCATGTTTGGAAAGGTGATGCGACCTCCCTCTGATTTTTTCCAAGTGTGGATCTGTCAGTGACTGCACGTGGATCTGAATATACAAGCCTCGACTCACGGCCATTGTGTCCTCCCTTTTCCAAAATATCACCAGATGAATGGAGGCTTCAGAGTACATTTAATGTTATTCAGCTTAACTCTAGCTCTGCAACAGGCCTGAACCCTGATAACAAGCAAAAGTACTTGTGTATTCCTAGCACATCAGCAATTCTGATCATAGTGATTTGTAACTCAGACCTTGAAAGCTGTGGGGTTTCCTCCTAGTTGAATCAATACAAGTTTACATAAATATATGTTTCTGTTTTCCTTTTGTTCTTGCTTCAGCATTTATGTTTACTTGCTGGCAACAGCAGACTGTGGGAGGGTAGGGGGGGACGAGAAATGGAGCAGAAAAAAGATGATTCCAAAGAAATTATTTGGGTGGATTTTAATTTCCCTGATTATGACCTTTTTGTTTGTTTTTTTTATGAGGGGTAATGTGTTGGAATTTTCATTTGAAAAGATAAAATTTATCCTATATATTTTAAAAATATAACCATTTGCACATTACATTTGGCTATGAACTAAAGCCATTCCCATGAAGTATAATGAATATACTCATCCATATGTTACATTTGATGATAAACTGTAGCCATTCTTACCTGGACTGCTCATGTATCAGGGTATTTGAGGTGCTAGAGCTCTTCATATCAGTGATAAAGATCCTAAAGCATTAATCCAGCAGTGAAACAGATGCTAGTTTGCAACTGATACAAGGGGCCAAGTGAGTATTCTCTCTGCAGTCACATCTCCCTTGGTCAGGGAGACAAGGTTGGCAAGAGATATGGTGATTACTTTTGGCTTGATTTTTATACAATGAATGGGGGAACTTTTTGCTTCCACTTGAATAAGCGCAAGGACGAGGCAGGTACCACCTTTTTAAAGATTCACCTGTAGGGCAATCCTATTAATAAGCAGTAATTTGTCACTGATGCCGTATTTCACTCTTCTGGGGAATGTGTCCTGGGTACATGAAGGGCTGTGGCTTTCTCTGGCTGTGCTCTTTGTGACACATAGAGCACCCAGCTGAGGTCACAGGTTAGGTCTCAAATTAAAATCCCCTTCTGCTCAACAGACTTCTGGCCCCATAGCTGCATCAACTCAGGGTTATGGTCATGATGTGTCCACATTTTCCTTATTGACCAGTAAGAGCTCTGAATGTGTTTGCATTTCTTGCTGTCAGTTTGAATCCGAACCCCTCTACTTTATTCATTCTTGACTTCCCTAGCCTGAAATTTTACTCAGTAAGAAAGTAAATGAGTGATTGTTATTATTAGTTAATACAGATACATTTTCTATGTCTGGATTTATTTAGGTAAAGTCCAACCACATATAGATATTTGTGTGGAATATCTACGTATTCTCATTTAGCTCCTGAAGAATGCTTTCAATGACATTTTATACTGAAAGGGAAAAATTAGAACTAATTTGAAAGCTCTGTGCACATGTCATATTCACTCTGTTAAGCAGCACATGATAACTGAGATAGATTTTTGAAGTGTAACCTAGATTAGGACTGATATTACTGGATAGTAACAAGGAATCCTGCCTAAAAAGTCATCATAGGAAGACAATGGCATATTCAGATCCCTGAAGGTATATATATATATAAGAGGCCTGTCCAGAAAAAGTCCAGCCATTGTTAGTATAGAACGGTTTGTGTGACATTGATATGACCTGGGAGCCAAAGAGAGTGGACTGGAGTATGCATGTGTGAACAGTGATGACTTCACTGTACTAGTCAGTGGGGGTGGTAAATACCGCTGAGTGAGCATGTGTACTGTGTGACCATCTCATTCAAAATGATTGAGCAAGTAGAGCAATGAATCTTCATCAAATTTTACATTAAGTGTGAACATTCCTCCACGGAAACTATTTGGATGATTCAGATGGATGCAGTTATGGGCAACTGGTGACTGCAGCTTCATCATGACAACCTACCAGTGCATGTATCACATCTTGTGCAGAGTATTTTGATGAAACATCAAATCACCTAGGTAATTCAGCCTCCCTACAGCCCAGATTCGACACCCTGCGACTTCTGGCTTTTCCCAAAATTAAAATCACCTTTGAAAGGGAAGAGATTTCAGACCATCAATGAGATTCAGGAAAACATGATGGGGCAGCAGATGGCACTTGGGAGAACTGGGTGAGGTCCCAAGGTGCCTGCTTTGAAGGTGGTTGAGGCATCATTGTCCTATGTACAATGTTTCTTGTATCTTGTATCTTCTTCAATGAATGTCTCCATTTTTCATATTACATGGCTAGATACCCCCTGGACAGACCTCCTGTATAAGTGTATATGCAGAGCACAGTGCGTGTCACCAAGCAGTTTGACTGTGTTTTTGTCCCTGAGGGCTGTTTCCTAAACTGGTCTTGAGAACAAAGGGTTCTGAACAAGCCAGGACTGTTTAAAACTCTCTTCAAAGATGGAATGTGTGAGTTCAACCAGAGGAGACTGAGAGACACTTATCTTCCTGAAACAAGCTGCAAATATGCTGCCACACTTCTGGGTCACATTTCCTGTCTGCTTGGAGCATCCCTCTAGGACTGAAGGAACAACAGGAGGTGGTAGGGAGAAATCATTGAATCCCCGAGATGGCTGTGCTTGCAAAATTATTTCTGTGTGAAGATTTAGAATCTGGGAAAGAGAGCAAAGTGTGCAGCAGGGATATTTTTCCCTCCTCAGCATTTCTAGCAATGGACTGATTGGTGTGAGAAATTAGCTGTCCTGCGGGGAGTTAGGTGTAGCATCATAAATGGGACTTCAAGTGGGCCTTTGTTTCTAGTGTATTTGTTTTTAAACTGTGGGCCCTCTCTGGTAATTCCTCTCATTAGCTTCATCATGTTGTCACATGGGGTGGGAGGAGGTGGGTAGCAAGCCAATTGCAAGACTCTATCTGCTAACATGTTTAATCTGATTACATTTTATGCTAGTGCGTTTTCTCTTTCATTCCTCAAAGTGCCTTTACCTCCTCTACTTTGGGCAACACCACATAGATGCTCATTTAACAATGAAGAAGGACTTCTCAGAATGCCTCTTTGTGTTGTGTGAGCTAAAATGAATTTAATTCTAGAGCAGAGCAAACCTCTTCCTAACATGCAGGGATACATTATAATTTAGTTTTCTAGCGACCACAAGAGAAACCAGAGATGTTTCTATTAAATAGAAGCCAATTTTTTTAGATATTTGGTTATATATCTTTAAAGATTATTACTATTATTATCTTTATTTTATTTCTATATTGAAGTCATTCTTTCAGACCTATCTACATTATGAAAGTCAAGCATATGGGGAAAAATAATCAATAGATGTGGTATAAGAAGCAGTGTTTTATGATAGAACCATCTCTCTGCTTCTCGTTAGGCTTTTTACCTTAAATCAATAGTCCCTTAACAGTTTTAGTAAGTACTGTCTTTAGTTTAAAGAAAAAAAGAAAGGAAATAAATATATATTTTAAAATGACCTATTATGTGTCAGGCACTCTACTGGCTACTTTTTATTTGTTATCTCATTTAATAGTCATAACAATCCTATGAGGTGAAGGGTGCTTTTACTTTACAGATATGGGAACTCAGCAAAATAGAAATAAGTGAGGGCAGGCAGAAGAAAGGCAAACTGGGGATGCGGTGTTAATCAGTGGGATTCTGACTCTAACAGGCCCCCTGATCTTGGAGTCCCAGCGGACTCCCTGCAGCATTTGGAAGGGGCAGAGCAGAGCTCTGTAGACAGTCAAGAGTGTCCACTGGGAGGCCACGAATGCACTGCTGGACCCTTTCGGAATGGATTATCTCTGAGCCCCACTAGGGGGATCCGCGGGTATAAGCGCCGGTGTGGGCTCAGACCATGACCAAGGCCTCTGCTTTGGGCCTGTGATGAAATAGCTCCAGCCAACTCCAGAGCTCTCAAATATTGTATAAATAATAAGGACTGACACTTTATTACTAAGCATGTATTATGGGCCAGACACTGTTCTAATGGCTTCACAGGTAACAGTTTGTTTAATCCTCAGACCCCTGAAAGGTAGATGCCAATATTTTTCCTCTTTTACAAAAGAGAATTATGAGGTAGTAGTTGAATAGCAGGGAGGTGAAATCGCTTGTCAAATGTCACAAAACTAGTAAGCAGTGAATTGGGGTTTGACAGAGGCAGTCTGGAGGCAGACTCACCGCCCTTCACCGCTTTTGCTCATCTCCTTTCACGCATGCCCCTCAGAGTTGTCCTTTGAGAAGCTGACTTTTCTGGATGAGACTCACATCCTCACGACTCTCATGCCCCTCCTCTTTTCTAGTCACTTCCTTGTGACTCACTTTCATTCCGGGGAAATCCTTCCTTCTCTTCCAGAGGGATTTCCACTCTCCTGAAAACCTGCTGTCCTTTTGTCTTGCATAGTGGATGGCCCATTAGTGAGTTCAGCACCTTGGACCCATGTTTTTAGCAATGATAAACTAGTTTCCCTTTCTCAGAGGGCAAGGAGGTCTCAATCCTCGAATTTTCTAGGAAATGAGTAAAAATGATTCCCTTCCACCCTCTTACTGTAACAAAAAGAAAGAAGAAAACAAAACAGCTGAATGTAGACATGTCACTACATATCTGCCAGAGATAATCAGAGAGGTCACAGAAGTCAAAATTTAGACTCTGGTGTCTGCCTGGGTTTACATCTGCCCTCCTCTATAGAACTAGCTGGGTGAATAGAAAACTACTTGTAATCCTTGGCTTGTCAACTATAAAACTGGTTTAATTTCTATTTCATTGTGTGATTGTAAGAATCAATGGTGATAGGGTGTATAGAATGGTTATCACAGTGCCTGGTAATGGTAAGATTTTAATAGAAAATATTTTCATTAATTATGATTATTAATGCCCCAGTGACTGAAAACCTGGATTTTGACTTTACAAATGCCCTGGGGACACTCACGGTGACTTGGATTATCTTAAATCAGTGTGGGACTGGCCATGCTCTGAGAGCCCCTGTCTTAGTGGACACTTAGGCACAGGGAAAGCACTTGGTAGAGAGCTTGTAACAAGGTCCAGGACAAGAGGTGCCCAGGAAAACAGGAAACCCCCCACAGACCACGGGTTGGGAGGGAGGGAGAATGGACATACTTCGCACATCTCTAGCAACTTGGTAGCTAGTGTAATAGCTACCACCTTGGGGCAAGGTAGGTGTGATTTTAAGGATACATCTTTACTCATGATATAGCTGGGGGTGGGGGGACGGTCTCCCTCGGTCACTGAGTCACTCTTGCCACAACTGGGGATGGCAGCCAAATACATGTAAACTATACAGAAAACTGGCACATGTAGCTCATTGTGGGAGGAGCCATATAGGAGGTCACGCGGGAGGCTCGGGGTCAGTATTTAAACTAAGGGCGGGAAACTAGGAAGGAATTCAACCACAAGGAGAAGAGCTATATTGCCGGTAGTGAAGAGGAAGTGCCATGTTGCCAGTAGTGAGATAGAGCTACCATGGGGTTTGGAAACAGCGTGGTAAGTGGGGATCCATGAGGAAGGAGAGCAAGGATGTAGCAGCCCGAAGAAGGGAGAAATAAGCAGGCAGCTAAGTAGTTTGTAGTCAGGATCCTGCCTGGTGTAGTAAGGAAGGAGACATACTGCTGCTCTGATCCTGCTCGCTCTAGCTGACTCCAAAGGACTCTCCCTTGCAAGATGCTGACTCTGCGGACTTGGAACATAAGGAGAGGCCACTCCTGGAAGTTACACTTTTCCTGGACTTCACCATGATCCAGTGTAACATGGCACATGTATTTTTGGACTATAACATGGAGGCTGAGAACAACGTACCCCAGATCCTGAAGAGAAGAGCTGCTGTATGAGGATGGAGACTTTGGTACCTTTCAAGGGACTGGAGAACCGTTTGCAGAGCCATCTTAAGAATATGAGAACTATTGGGTTTGCTTTTGGCTTATAGCCTTTTGGAAGTGCTGGGTCTTGTGGGAAAGGAGAGCTCTGAGCCTAAGTGCTCTGAGTCCCCACCCCTGAGTTTGGAATATTGTAAATAAAAACCTGTTTTTTCCAACATTAATTGTTGGGTCATTCACCAAGGCGCCATGTGGATGGGCCCCTGTCTGCTCGGTTACAAGCTTTTCATATGCTTTCTAATCTTCAGAAACATCTATGGGGCATGGACACTTCTAGCCTCACACCACTTTATTCTTAAATACTTTTTCCAAAGTGCCGCACCTGGCAGGGAGCAGCTGTAGGATTTGAATCCAGACTTCAGATCGTGACCATTGTATTTTGCGTGTGGTCAGAAACAGAAGCAAGATGACTCAGTTACTGGAATCTAGGTTTTGGGTGCAGACAATTTAGATTTAAATTCCTCAGAGCTAAGTGAGCTTAACCCCTCTGAATCTCTCTGAGTCTCAGTTTCTTCACTGAGAAAATGGTGATACAATGACCAATCCTCCAGGCTTTCTCAAGAAAGAGATGAAGTCATGATCAGGGTCTGGGTTGAGTGTTCCCTAGGCCTGGTAGGGAAAGAGATGCCTATCTCCTAGAGTGTGGAACACGTGAAGGCACAATGAGCGAGGGTATTTGCTGTGCCTCCACGTGAGGAAAACTGAGTGATGGATTTACTCCGTGTAACAACTTTAAGGAAAAAAGTGCTCTCCTTGCAAAATACAGGGCAGGCAATAAAATCTACTTTCCAAACTGTAGGATACAACTGGGAAAATACTCGAAATATAGAAGACATGACCATCAACAACAAACTATGTCTTTCAAAGGTAAACCTGGTTCTTTTATAATGTGAAACTAAATTAACTACTTCTAATTCAGCACTTTAGAATAATGTGGTCTAAGGATCAGCAAGGTCCTGGAGGTGTGAATCTGGCATTAAAAGAAGTCGGTTTAGGGCGAGTGAAAATTCGGATAAACTTGTAAAATACTGCCCAAAGAGTCTGAGTTTTCTACTTGTTCAGCCTTTTGATGCCATTACATGCATCATTTTGACAACAGGCTTAGAAGGGTGATTTGAGTAGGTGAAAATTTTGCTTTTTTGCAAGCAATTTTACTGGTTTGATTTCAAATATGCGGGGAAGGCTTAGTCATAAAATATTTGAAATAAAAATTTTAAATGTGACTAAGGTGGTAAATAAAAAAAAAATCACAATTCTTTAAATGTCACTTCATTCAGCGGTGCACATTGTCCGTGTTTCTCCTCAGCAAGTGGGGAAATGAAAAATGTCATGTACACGCCAGGTTGACAAATTGATTTTTCTTTGTGAGTACACATTTTGCATTAAGAATCAGAAAAAAAATGTACTTTGTAGGTTTAAATGCCGAATTTATACCATTTGGTCCATTTAAAAATTGCTAAAGAGAACAGAGAGGTGAAAACATCAATATTTCTGTGATGTTTTGATATTTACTGGTGATGCTTTCTTAAGTATCACCTGCTCCACCGAAGCTGAATTCAGAACGTAAATTGTAATTTTCTGGCATTATTATTTATTTTCAGCATTTCCAGATGGAAAACATAAAATGTTAAAAATACTTCAAGAATGGCTAGATACGTAATTTTTGCTCTTCAACACTGGCTTGAAATTTAAGTTTTCTTCTTTCTTCACTCAGAATCCCTAGAGCCCCATACAAGTTTTGCTCTCTACTCCACTCTTGTGAGAGCCCATAATATTCCCCCTGAGGCCATACAGAGGATGATTTTTCCAAAAGAACAACAACAAACAATGCTTTTAAACAAAGGAATAACACAGAGTTTTGGAAAATGATTCAAGTTCTTTGAAAGTTTTAAGCCAAGGCAAAAGGCGGCAAGTGAGACTGTAATAGAATTCATCTTGCCAGCAGCATCATATAGCATTTGCTCTCCTGAACACTAACTTCAGCTGTGATTTATTAGGGGACCAAGTTCATGTCATTGTGCCTGATCTTCAGAGACCTGGCTTCAAATCCTGATTTTACTCACAATTGAAAATGAAGCTGGTGGTCAGGTCCCAGCCCCGTTTGACATGATTGTCAGCCTGTACTCTGGAGAAGGGCTGTCTAGAAAAACAGGGAGTGTTAACTTGCAGGTTGGGGACTCAAGTGCATTGCAGTGGAATTTTTATCTGTAGTGAGGCTGGGAGGGACGGCCACTCCTGACCCTCTCAGTGGGACACTTATTAAGCTGCCTGACAAAGTAGGGTAATATAATCCTAATGTCCTTCTAAGGAAGCTTTTGTCCTTTTCTTTTTTTTTTTTTTGTCATAGCTGAAGAAAACACTAATTACTAAAATTTTGGAGAAGAAATATCTCTGGGTCATGGAATATCTTTGTAAAATCTTAAAGGCAGCCATGTTTGCTTCCTGGTGTTACTTGCCTTGTGCAGCTTATAAATGCCTTCCATGTGGCTTCAGCTTCAGCACAGACCTCCGATAAGAGGATGGGGCAATTAATTTTTAGATGTCTGTCAGTCTAGGGATAATGTGTATGCCTAAGTGCAATTTCTTTTTTAAATAAGTGGCCTATAGAATGGGGGTTGTTTGTTTCCTTTTGTGGAGAGCAATAGAGAAAGCAGACGATATATGAAAATTAATTTTATAATCAGAGATAGGACCAAAAAAAAGCCAATCGATATAATCAGATTCAACATTGAATTCCAGAGAAGAGGTATGAAAAAAGATGTGACTACAGGTTAGTCTTTATTTGCTATCACGTCTTGGGTTCTCTATTCCCTTAATATAAAATTGCCTCTTGCTTTTGGTTTTATTTATTTATTTTATTTATTAATTATTTATTTAGATTTGAGGTAGTTTGTTCTCTAAAAGGTCTCAGAAAGTTCACTGTCACCTTTCCAATACCACTGCAGATAAATGCAAATGTGTTTCTGTAGTAAAATTTAACTTTTAATTATAATTTATTTTATTTTATTCTGTTTTAATTTAAATCAAATTTTTTGTGGTGACATTGCTTAATAAAATTATATGGGTTTCAGATGTACAATTCTATAATATATCAACTATATATTGTATTGTGTATTTACCACCCCAAATCAAGTCTCCTTCCATAATCATTTATCTCCCTTTATCCTTTTTTACCTCCCCTATCCCCTTTTTCCTCTAGTAATCACCATACTGTTGTCTGTGTCTATGAGGTTTTATTTGCCTAATCACTTCATCATTTTTACTCAACCCCTGACCCCCTCCACTCTGACAGCTGTCTGTATGATACCTGTAGCTATGTCTGTTTCTAATTTGTTTGTTCTTTTGTTTATTAGAATCTACATGTAAGTGATATCATACGGTGTTCGTCTTCTCAGACTGGCTTATTTCACTTGGCAAAATGCTCTCCAGGTTCATCAATGCTGTCAAAAAAGGTAGGGGTTCCTTCTTTTTTTATGGTTGATTAGTATTCCATTGTGCAAATGTACCACAGCTTTTTTAATCCACTCACCTACGGATTGGCGCTTGGGCTGCTTCCACATCTTGGCCATGGTAAATAATGCTGCAATTAACATAGGGGTTATATATTCTTTCAAATCAGAGTTTTGGTTTCTTTGGATATATTCCCAGAGTGGAATTGCTGCGTCATAGGACACTTTTATTTATTTGAGGAAACTCTGTACTGCTTTCCACAATGGCTGCACCAGTCTGTGCTCCCAACAACAATGCACTAGGGTTCTCTTTTCTCCACATACTCGCCAACACTTGTTTGTTAATTTATTGATAATAGTGATTCTGAAAGGTATAAGGTGATGTCTCAATCTGGTTTTAATTTGCATTTCTCTGATGATTAGTGATGTTGAGCATCTTTTCATATGTCTATTGGCAATCTCTGTCTTCTTTGATGAAGTGTCTATTCAGGTCCTTTGCCCATTTTTTAATTGGATTGTTTGGGGTGTTTTTGGTGTTGAGTTATATAAGTTCCTTATATATTTTGGAAATTAACCCCTTACCAGGTGTATCATTGACAAATATATTCTCCCATACAGTGGGTTCCATTTTCATTTTGTTGATGGTTTCTGTTGCTATGGAAAAGCTTTTTAGTTTGGCATAGTCCCATTTGTTTATCTGTGTTTCTCTTGCCCTAAAAGACATGCAGCAAAAATATTGCTACAAGAGATGTCTGAGATTTTACTGCCCATGTTTTCTTCTAGGATTTTTATGGTTTTGCAATGACATTTAAGTCTTTTATTAATTTTGAATTGACTCTTGTGTATGGTGGTAAGTTGGTGGTCTAGTTGTAAGTTGTTTGTTTTTTGCACGTTCTGTCCATTTATTTCAATACTATTTATTGAAGGGACTGTCTTTACTCCATTGTATGTTCTTGACTCCTTTGTCAAATATTAAGTGACCATAAAGGTGTGGCTTTATTTCTGGGCTCTCTGTTCTGTTCTGTTGAGCTATATGGCTGTTCTTATTCTAGTGCCAGGTTGTTTTGATTACAATGGCCTCATAGTATAGTTTAATTTCAGGTATTGTGATACTGCCAACTTTGTTCTTCTTGTTCAAGATTGCTGAGGCTATTTAAGGTCTTTTTGTTCCATATAAATTTTTGGAATATTTGTTCTAGATCTGTGCAAAATTGGTATTTTAATGGGAATTGCATTGAACCTATAAATTACTTTGGATAGAACGGACATTTTAATTTTGTCCAGTCAATGAACACAATATATGCTTCCACTTACTTGTATATTCCTCAATTTTTTTCTTCAGTGTCCAATAATTTTCTGAGTATAGGTTTTTTACATCCTTGGTTAAATTTATTCCAAGGTATTTTATTTATTTATTTTTTGTTGCGATAAAATGGGATTGCTTTCTTAACTTCTGTTTCTGAGAGTTCATTAATGATGTATATAAATGACACAAATTTTTGAATATTAAATTTGTGTCCTGCTACTTTGCCAAACTCATTTATTACATCTAGTAATTTTTTGGAGTCTTTAGGGTTTTCTGTATACACTGTCATGTCATCTATGAGTAATGACATATTTGCTTCCTCCTTTCCAATTTGGATGGCTTTTATTTCTTTCTTTTTTTTTTTTGTCTGATTGCTGTGGCTAGGACTTCTTGTACCATGCTGAGTAAGAGTTGTGAAAGCAGACTTTGTGACTTGTTCCTGATCTTATAGAAAATGCTTTTAGTTTTTGCCTATTTAGTATGATGTTAGCTGTAGGTTTGTCATATATGGCCTTTGTTATGTTGAGGTGTGATCCCTCTATTCCTATTTTGTTTAGTTTTTTATCGTAAATGGGTGCTGGATTTTATTGAATGCTTGATCTATTAATATGAGCATGTAATTTTTATCCTTCATTTTTTTAATGTGGTGTATTATGTTTATTAATTTGCAAATACTGTACCAACTTGCATCCCCAGAATAAATTTTATTTGATCATGATGTATGATCTTTTTAATGTATTGCTGGATGCAGTTTGCTAATATTTTGATGAGGATTTTAACACCTATGTTCATCAGAGATATTGGCCTAGAATTTTCTTTCTTTGTAGTGTCTTTATCTGGTTTTGGAATTAGGATAATGCTGGCCTCATAAAAAGAGCTTGGAAGTCTTCCCTCCTCTTGAATTTTTTGGAATAGTTTGAGAAGGATAGGTGTCAGATTTTCTTTGAATGTTTGACAAAATTTGCCTGTGAAGCCATCTGGTCCAGGACTTTTGTTTGCTGCGAGTTTTCTGATTACTGCTTTAACTTCATTAGTTGTAATCAGTCTGCCCAAATATTCTAGTTCTTCCTGATTCAGTTGGAAGATTTTATTTTTTAAAGAATTTATCCATTTTGCCCAGGTTTTCCAATCTGTTGGCCTTTAGTTGTTCATAGTGTTTTTCTATAATCCTTTGTATTTCTCTGATGTCAATTGTTACCTCTTCTCTTTCATTTCCAATTTTATTTATTTGTGTCCTTTTTTTTTCCTTGATGAGTCTGGTTAAAGGTTCATCAAACTTGTTTATCTTTTCAAAGATCTAGCTCTTGGTCTCATTGACTTTTTTTTTTTTTGGTTTCTATATCATTTATTTCCTTTCTGATATTTATTATTTTCTTCCTTTTACTTACTCTGGGCTTTGCTTGTTTTTCTTTTTCTAGTTCTTTTAGGTGTAGTGTTATATTGTTTGAGATGTTCCTTGTTTCTTGAGTTAGGCCTGCAATGCTGAACTTCCCTCTCAGGACTGCTTTCACTGTGTTCAATAGATTTTGGGCTGTTGTGTGTTCATTTTCATTTGTTTCCAGGTAATTTTTGATTTTTTTTCCTTGATCTCATTGTTAATCCATCTATTATTTAATAACTTGCTATTTAGCCTCCATGTGTTTGAATTCTTTTCATTTTTTTTATTTAGTTGACTTCTATATTTATACCATTGTGTTCAGAGAAGATGCTTGATATGATTTTAAACTTTTTGAATTGATTAAGAGTTATTTGGTATCCTAACATGTGGTGTTTCTTTGAGAATGTTCCATGTGTATTTGAGAAAAATGTATATATATATTCTGCTGCTTTGGGATGAAATGTTCTATAAATACCAATTATATCCATTTGATCTAGTGTGTCATTTAAGGTTGCTGTTTCCTTGTTGATTTTTTTGCATGGATTTCTTCATTAGTGACAGTGGGATGTTAAAATCCCCTACTATGACTATATTGCTATCAAACTCTCCGTTAATGTCCACAAAGATTTTCTTTATATATTTAGGAGTTCATACATTGGGTGCATAAATGTTTACATGGATTATATCCTTTTGTTGAATTAATCCCTTTAGTATTATGAAGTGACTTTTTTTGTCTCTTGTGATAGCCTTTGTTTTGAAGTCTATTTTGGCAAATGTAAATACTGCTACCACAGGTTTTTTGTTGTTGTTGTTGTTGTTTTGGTTTATTTGTTTTTTTCCATTGTATGAATATTTTTTCCCATTCCTTCACTTTCAGCCTGTGTGACTCTTTTGTTCTGAGGTGGGTGTCTTGTAGACAGCATATATGAGTAATGCTTTCTTATCCATTCATCTACCCTATGCATTTTGATTGGAGCTTTTAAGCCATTTACACTTAAGGTTATTATTGATAGATACATGCCAGTTCCTTCTGACCTGAAGTGTTCCTGTTGAGAACTCAGCTGATGGCCTTACAGGAGCTCCCTTGTAGGTGTCTTAACTGTCTCTCTCTTGCTGCTTTTAAAGTTTTATCTTTGTCTTTAACCTTTGGCATTTTAATTATGAGGTGTCTAGGTGTGGGCCTCTTTGATTTTATCTAGATTGGGATTCTTTGTGCTTCCTGAACTTGTGTGACTTTTTCCCACACCAGGTTAGGGAAGTCTTCTGTTGTTATATCTTCAAACAGTTTCACTGTTTCTTGCCTATTCTCTTCTCTGTTTGGTACCCCTATGATGCAGATGTTGTTATGCTTGATGTTGTACCAAAGGTCTCTTAGAATGTCCTTTTTTTAAAAAATTCTTTTCTCTTTTTGATTCTCTACATTGGGTGCTTACTGTTAACTTGTCCTCTAAATTGCTGATTTGATCCTCTGCTTCATCTAACCTGCTGCTGATTCCTTCTAGTGTTTTCTTTATTTCACATATTTATTCTTCATTTCTGATGGGTTCTCTTTTATGGTTCCTATGCTTACTGTTTCTTTGTTTAAGTTTTAACTGAGATCATCCATTCCTCCCCTAAGATCCTTGAACATCCTTATAACCATTGTTTTTACACTCTGCATCTGGTATTTTGGTTGCTTCCATTTTATTTAATTCTTGTTCTGGGGGATTTCTCTTGTTCTTTTCTTTGTCTCCTCATTTTGTCTTTGTGTATTACATATATCTGCTATGACTTTCAAACTTGTTATGATGGCTTTATAATGAAAGTGTTTTTGTTGGGCTCAATGGCACAATCTTCCAGATCACCTGAGCTCCTTGCTCCAGAATATTTCTTGTGTGTTATGTGCACCCTCCTGTTGTAGTTGACTCTTAAGTACTGTTGGCCCACTTGTGGGTGGAGTTAACCCTTCAGGCTAGCTAACTATAAGGATAAACCTCGATCACCATGTATGAAATGCTTTGCAGGGGCTGTCCCCTAAGGCAGAGTTGTTCCCAGCAGGGTCACTGGTGCCTGCCAGAATCCCCTTTTTGGTGTGATGCTTGTGTTGTTAGTTGGGTCAACTCTGGTATTGTCTGAAGCCCATCTTTGGTTGTGTTGGTTCTGGGTCCACTTGGACAGTGTTCAGGTACAGGCTGATGTCAGATATTGTATGTAACCAGCCTTGGGCTACTTGTCTGCAGCTATCACGCTGTTCACTGTTTGTGGCTGTGTCTATTGGACTTAGGTGTGTGTGGGAGGAACCAGTCTGTGTATAAGGGTCAGCTTCCTCCAGTTTAGAGCTGGCAGCAGATCTGTAAAAGGACTGAGCATCCCTGAGGTCTGCCTCCTCCTGTCAACTACTCTGTCTCCCTCTGGGGTTGCCTGGTCTTCCTCCAGAGCCTCCCAAAGAGGGACTATAGAGTGGGTTCAGGCTGGCTATGAACCACAGACCCTTCCACAGGTTGTGAGCTCAGTAGGGAGACACAACTGGGTCGTGAGGACAGAGCTACTTTGTCCTTTACATGGGGATCACACAGTCAGGCACTCAGTGAAGGGAAAGTGGCCCTTCTCCAGAACCAAACCACTTAGTCGCTGCCAGAGTGTTCAATTCTAGTTCCCTCTGGAGGAGCATGCTGCAGGCTCAGGTTGTGCTCAGCCAACCACCCACTCTGCAGAAGCAAGCTCAGCCACCCTGGACTCCGGGGGACAGATCGAAAGAGTCTCCTAGTGAGGGTGATGCTGGGCTGGCCTGCAGGAGGGGACTAAGCACTTCATCCCGGCCCCAGACAATGGCATTTGAGGGACTCACATTTTGAATGACCCAGCTCTGAGCCACTCTCCCTTCCTGCCCCCTGCCACGGAACTGAGACTAGTGGGACAAGGTATCAGGAAATTGGAAGGGCTCATCTAAACAGTCTCCCACAGGAAGTGGAGTCCACAAGCCTTTAGGAGGGGGATGGGCACTTCTTCTCTTTCCTGCAGTACTGCAATTTTTTCCCCTCAATTGGTAAGGACATTTTTCCTGACCTTCTCTGGGTAGCTGCCCCTCTTACATTGGTAAACCTGCATTATAATTACGCTTTCCTTGATTGTCTTTCTAAGATGTGTAAGCTTTGTGAGACAGGGTGTTATGCTTTATTTGTCTCCTTCAGCCTCTGCCTAGCAAAGCATCTAATCTGTGGTAGGTCCTTAAAGGTCTCAAAAGAGGTTGTTGACTGCATCAAACAAGTTGAGCTTCACTGTCTCATTTCCATGGACTTGCAGACTGTGTCAATGAGCAATGATAGTTTCCTCTCTGCTGCAAGGAGTAGAGTTTGTGACTGATTTTACTAAGTTAGGAAGTAGCTTTACTTGTCAAACAAAATTTAATGATTAATATTAGAGATCTTGAAATAGAAATCAGGAAAAGTGGAATTTTTATTGGGGAAACTCCGCACTTAGCTATTAAACCCCAGTTTCACAGAAGAAACTAGAAAGACTTTAATTGCCTCTGGATCCATTTTGCCAACTCTAAGGTGCCTTAAAAAATTAAAATAGTACCAAATAAGGGGTTATAATGAAAGTAGAAGAAGTCATTTAAAAGTAGAAAAGCTTCCCTCATATTTGTCCTCTTTGTGATTACAATTTTTAAATTATAGGACATGACGTAGTAACAAACCTCACTTGACTTAATGTCCAGCATTTTCTAAATTATCTAAG
Organism: Pteronotus mesoamericanus; assembly: GCF_021234165.1. Classification (NCBI taxonomy): domain Eukaryota; kingdom Metazoa; phylum Chordata; class Mammalia; order Chiroptera; family Mormoopidae; genus Pteronotus; species Pteronotus mesoamericanus. The sequence continues at coordinate 16,405,117 of NW_026555285.1, read as the reverse complement.
TATTCTAACCTCTTAGCCTTCACTTGACACTCCTACTCACTCTCATAATCTCTGCTCCCTGAAGTATTCCAAGTCCTGTCTCCATCACTGTCATATGAGTAATTTTCTATTTTTATGTGCTTGTTTCTGTCTTCCTCCTATATGACTATATTCACGTGAATGCAGACACATGAGAGATTTTATCTTTTTTCCGCTCTTTCTCTGCTCTCCACAGTCTCATAGTAAAAATCAGAAGATAGCAAGGCTGTTGTATGGATGTGGAATGTGGTGAAAATTGATGGTTAAAATTGGCCACAGTGCTCTGACCAGCGTGGCTTAGTTGGTTGGGCATTGTCCTGCAAAGCGAAAGGTCACTGGTTTGATTCCTGGTCAGGACACATGCCTACATTGCAGGTTTGGTCTCCGGTTGGGGTACATATGAGAGGCAACCGAGTGATGTTTCTCTCTCACATTGATGTTTCATGTTTCTTTACCTCTCTTTCACCCTTCTTTCCCTTCTCTCTAAACAAATAAATTAATAAAATAAAAATAAAATTGGCTACTGCTCAGCTTTCAGATGTGTTGAATTTTCTTCTCTGTTTGTAGGAGAGGGCTAAGGTTTACTCAGTTAGTAAAGAGTTATTTTCAGAAATCCAGAGGATTTTACAATAGCTGTGGGTTGGACTCTTTGCTGAAGCAGTAGAGATTACAAGCAACCTAGGGAGGGTATTTATAGTGCTGACCTCCAGTCAGGGATATGTGGCCTCGCTTTAAGGTTTATAAGGCTATGCCATTTGTACATCTGGTGGGTACATCGCTGTTTAAAAAATAAACTAAAAATTGGAGGAAAACCGCATCCTTGACAAGATATATCCTTTTCTAAAAGAGGAATGCTGCAGCTGTCTAACAATGAATTACAACACTCCACAGCTGTCTGGGCAGGAAATGAAGAAAATTATCCTGGCTATCTCTAAATGGGTGCTTGGGGAATGAGAGAGAGTGCAAAAGTTGCTATAGGCTATTCTGAAATTAGGGCTGTGAGCCTGCCTGATTAATTTCATTTCATATAATAGGGTCATTGGCTATCAAGTTTCAGATAGCATTAAAAAAATTTGAACCATATAAAAATCAAACAGTGTGATTACACAGATTCCAGATAGTGAATTAAAGTAAAAAAAAAAAGAAAGAAAAGGTCTATTTTTGGCAGCAACCAGGTTTCCCTTCTTCATTTTTCCATCCAATGAATAAATTACATTTAAAAAAATTAATATCCAAATTACCTGAGAGTCAAATGTGATAGAGTTATGACTACAGGGGTATCATTTAATAATCATCATTGCAGAAAGCAAGTGTTCATATTTTTATAAAGAATGTAGACACTGAATAACTGCACTTCAATCAAATGGCTATTTCATGTGCCCTCCATACTGCCTCACAAAGTAGCATTTCCCAAGCACGGCTAAGGTCGGACTCCCCTCTCTAGAAACTTCAGTGGCTACCATTGTCCTCAGCAGTACTTCTCAAACCATAATGTGTGTATGAATCATGTGAGGATCCTGTAAACATAAAGATTCTGTTGCGGCAGGTGGGCTTCTGCATGCCTAACAAGTTTCCAGGTGTTCCTGAGGCTTTTGACCTCACTTTGCAGAGCAAGGGTCTATAGGATGCACACTTAGCTTCCAACCATTTTTTTCAGGCAGATTGCTGTTTATATTCTTGATACTCCATATGCACTCTACCCCCTGGCCTTTTCAGGTTAGTATTGTTTCACAGATACATACTCACCCTCTTCTTCTATGCTTTTGTGATATTAGTCCCTATCGATATTTTACTTGCCTTTGTTTACCCAAAGAGCCCACGTTCTCCACAAGCCTTTCTCAGAATCGTCTCTACCCCATCCACCCATTAGAATCACTCTTTCCCTATCCTTCTCTCCTCTTGCAGTTTGTTTGGAAATCAGTTTTGCAGCTCACTACTGTCTGCCAGGCTATACATATTGAGTGTGTGTTTGTTCCAATGAACTGTGAACCTCTGGTGTACAGTAATCTCATTCTATACATCCCTGCTTTTTCTGCAGCATATTACACAATTCCTGCATAGAACGGGTGGCAATAAGTGTTTGCTGGAATTAAATAAAATTCACAAATTGTGTAAGATCACTTCTCTAGATGGCTTCCTCTTGAAGAACTTAAACTCGTTGGCATTCAGATAAACCTTTCAATGTGATTTCCCAAGAGGATATGTCTTACTCCTTGGTAGTTAGGGATCACTCCTGGGTGTTTCATAAAAAGGTTTTAACTTAGAGTATCTATGAATGTGACTATGTGGGCTAAGCTTCTTAAAGGGGCAATCCAGCTGAGAATCACAAAAGAAGCCAAGGCTGCTTCCTTTGCCAAACGTGTAAGCTGGGTTTTCATTGTTGCTAATGAAAGTCACTTGTGTTGGCTGTCTAACAGGAAGTACCTTAATCCTTTCTCATTAGACATCTAAAATTAGCTTTATTTTTTTCAGCCTGAAGAATGATGAGGTGTGCTACCTTTTCAGTTTTAGGGGGAATGGTAGGAGAATCGAAGGACGTTCCTTGCTGGGCAATGTGAAGGAACAAGTTTTTTTTGAATCAGAGTGACCGGGGTTCTAATTTTGGTACTGAAAGATGTTAGCTCTGTTTTCTTGAAAATAATAGTTAGCCAGTTTGAGCCTCAGTATTCTTATCCCATAATGGAGTGAATCATACCCACCTGAAGGATTATTAATATTAAATGGAAGAATGTGTGTCGATTGTTTGGCATGTGGGTGTGCAACAAATAGTGGTGAGTGTTATTACAACCAACTTTCTGACCTATCACCAGTCTTTCAGCATGTAAAGTCCATCATCCATGTTAACTGATCACATCCCAACCATTAAAAGTTGGGGGTGAGAGAGGGGATCTTGATTTAAGCATCCAAATTCTGCTTCTTTTTGCAAAGCTGTGGCCATTCTGTTGTGCCCAGTCGCTGACCCCTGCTAGTGGCGGAAGTGGTAACTTCCATGGGCCTTGACTGTGGCGTAAGTAGGCTGTCCCAAATATGCCACTTTGGCTTATTGATTATTTTGAATTAAAGTTACTTAAGAAACAGCTCGTGCTAAAAGGACATCTGATGATCTTCTGTTCCCCGGAAAGCAGAAAATAAATCTCCCATATGAAAGGTACCATCTCTGTACCAGGAAGTAAAGAGATGTCTTTATCACCAGAGAGAAGGAATTCAGGACCAAGAAGACTATGTAAACAAACTCTGCTTAGATTCTTTGCTAAGTACCCAAGCTTAGGTTATTTTTGTCCTCTCAATTCTTCACAAATTTATTGTTTCTTTGTTTAGAAACTATAAAAACTGCTGGCTTTGGATGCTTCTTAGGTCCCATATCTACAAAACCTGTATATGTACAAAATTAAATTTGATTTTCTCCTATTAATCTGTTTCATGTCAATTTAATTCTTAAACTAGACAAAGAACCAGGAGAGGGGGTTTCCCCTTCCACAAGAAATCCGTCAGAATTGGGACTTTTTAAATCTCCCCTGGATCATGGACTCATTTCAAAATCTCATGAAAGCTAGTAACCTCTACAAGGGGGAAAAAGGCATGTATTCATACAGTTTTGCTTTTATCAGGATAAAAAAACCCACTGGTCCCTGAATCTACTTAAAAACTTCTGGTTCTTCATGAGACGAGAAGCCAAGAATAACACAACAAATTTGCATTGGTACAACAGAATCCCAAGGAGGTTAGTGAAAGAATGGAGAGAGTTACTCACCCCTCCCCCAATTTATTTTCCTTGCTCAGGAAAACTTAAGCAAAGATAGCTACTTGGAGGGAGGAGGTGAGGGGTAGTTCGAATACCTTCCTTTTATATCTTGTACTGGGAATGATTGTCCTTCAAACATATCTGGGTTTCTGACATAAAATAGTTTCTGATATCTGTAAAGTGATAATCTCAATAAGGTTTGCAGTGAAAGTAAATAATATCCCAAGTTAGCGAACTTCTGTTTCAGAAGTGGAAGGGAAGTTGCCCAAGCAGCAAAGTACACTGTTCACCATTTATCTTGGGCCAGGTGGTAGATCTGTGTGCAGGGCTGACTTGCATTAATAACCATCAACACAATGGATGTGGAAACATGTCCAGGCCTTGCTCATCAGATCCCATTTTCATATTTCCTGAGTAGGCTGGGAACGTGGAAGGACAGCATGAATTCAATTTAACAGTCCAGTAAGTGCCAAAGAAATGATCATAAATCTGAAACTAAGTGTTTTAAACAAGATTTTTCAGATGGTAAAGAAAAGACAAATCCCTTGTTTAGTAAATAGCAAACGCTTTATACATTAATCATCCACCAGACGTTAAGTATAATCAAAGGTTCTGTTTTAGTTCAAATGCAACTTATGTTCCCCAATTAATTACTTACAGGACTATGTAGTTTGCATTTTTAAATGAATTTTCTGCTTCCCAGATGTCTTCTTACAGGAATGCTTGTCCCTTTGTAGAGAGGCTGGTTCTCTTATCACAGTGTTTTCAAGGTCTCTCAGGGTGTGAAAAGGAAGTAAAAAAAAAAAACAGTTTTAGTACCACCTGCCATACTGGACCCAATAAGGGACTTGTGAAGTTGGATGCAGCTCCCATACTTAAGTAGGTTATATCCTTGGCAAAGAGGCTGTGAGTTGAGATGACGTAACTTAAATTTGATTTTTTCCAGAGAAACATTATTCTAATGCAGTTATCTTCCTGACCAAGGGTCAAGTCTTGGGGATTCATAAAAATGAGGCTATCACACTAGTAAGGAACCTCAAAAGTAATCTGGGTCAGTCTTCCTTGAGTAAGAAATGTTTTCTCTTTACAGATGAGACAAGGGAAACTTATTTAGAGGCCTAGTGTTCTGCTAATATGCCAACTAGGGGCAGGGCTTCAGGAGAGTGAGGGGAGAATCTGGACTATCACTCTTTAACAGACTTTCCGGCAATAATAAAAATGTTCTACATTTGCACTGCTCAGCGCAGTAGCTAGTAGACACATGTGGCTCTTGAGCGCTCAAAATGTAGCTAGTGTGACTAGGAAGTGGATTTTCAACGTTATATAATTTTAATTAATTTAAATTTAAATGTAGCCACATGTGGATAGCAAAGGTAAATTAAACTGAAGTTCAGGCATTTTGAAACGCAAAGGCTAGGTCACAAAGAGGAAAGTATAGCCAAGAGACTAAAATCTGATGAGATAACTACCTAGCTGATTAAATTGGATATTTCATAATGAAGTTTAAGGATCATCAATCTGCTTGTCAATGCCAAGGAATTTTAGTAGTTTGTAGCATGATAAAGTCTCAGAGCCATTTAAAAAATTTTATAGTACAGGGAAGAAAAGGTACATGGAGATTCTTAAGGGCATTGACAAATACCAAATAAAACATCTAGATTTAGGACAAGAAGAAAATGTAATACAATAGAGTTAGGACAACTTTAAAGAAAAACAGCCTAAGGATAATGGAGGGAGTTACTACGGAAAATTGTGAAATTTATTTTAAAAAACAAAACCAAAAATGATTTTGACTGTGGCTAGCTATGGGTCTAGAAACAAAATTATATATTTTATAATTCCTTCCTCATTGTATTTTATTTTTAATTTTAGCATAGGTAGTTTTTAAAAAGTTGTAGCAAAAAGCGCAGGAGACCTAACCTCAACAAATTTTTAAGAATAGGTAACAGTATTGGTAACTATAAGTGTTAACATTGTATAGCAAATCACTACAACTTTTTCAACTTGCAAGACTGAAACTTTATTCCCATTAAACTGCAGCTCCCAATTTCCCACACCCACCAGCCCCTGGCAACCACCACTTACTTTCTGCTTTGATGAGTTTAACTACTTTACAAACCTGTTTGGAAACGACTTGTGCAGTATTTGCCCTTCTGGCACTTGATTATTCCAATTAGCATAATGTCCTGAAGGTTCACCCACATTGTAGCAAATGACAGAATTTCCTTACTTTTTAAGGCTGAATAATATTCCATTGTCTGTAAATGCTACATTTTCTATATCTGTCCATTAGTCAATGGACTTTAGGTTGTTTCCTCCACTTGGCTATTGTAAACAACGTAGTACTGAACCAGGAGTGCCTGTATCTCTAGGAAATTCTGATTTCAATTGTTTTTGGCTAAATATCCAGAGCAGGATTGCTGCATCATATAGTAGTTCTATTGTTAATGTTTTTAACAACCTCCATAGTGTTCTCTGTAATGGAGAACATTTTACATTCCTACTAATATTGCCTAAGGGTTCCAATTTCTCCACATTCTCATTAACCCCTCTTTCTTCCTCCCTCCCTCCTTCCCTCTCTTCCTTCCTTCCATAATGGCCATCCTAATAGGTATGAAGTCATACCTCACTGTGGCTTTGATTTGCATGTCTCTGATGATTAGTGAGGTTGAGCATATTTTCATATACCTGTTGGCAATTTGTATGTCTTCTTTGCAGAAATGTCTGTTTATGTCTTTTGCCAATTTTAAAGTGAGGTAATGTAAGAGTGGAAAATTGTCACAGTCGGAAATTGTGACCCACCCCACCATTCTTTTGACATTGTTTCTGTCCGCGCTCACTCTGACTAATATGTAGCTTGTAGATAAACGGAATGTTTGTATAAGAATTCAAAGAACTAACCTCAAAAAATATAGACTCTGACCTTCAGGCATCCCAGCTGTGGGAGGTTTGCTGACCTTCAACCATGGAGCTGTGATGACGTAAAATCAGGATGATGTGAAGCCAGAAAGACTGAACCAGGACGATGCACACCTGACCATCACTTGCTATCTCGGAATGGACTGTGCTGGCCTGTATGTAGAGAACTTTTGAACCGCTTTCCTTAATCTCTTTGCTCTGCTCCCCTCTCCCTTGTTATAGTAAACCTCCACCTCCACTGAGATGTGGAGATTGCCTTTGAAACATGAGTCCCCCATCTTCCAGGTGGCAGCACCTGAAAATAAACCACTTTCCTTTATATCAGCACTTGCCTCTCATGTATTGGCTTTTAAAGCAGCAGGCAGCTGGACCTGCACTTGGTTACAGTTATTTGTTTTTTGCTATTGAATTGTAGGAGTTCTTAAAATATTTTGGATACTAATCCCTTATGAGTTATCTAGTTTGCAAATATTTTCTCCCATTCCATAAGTTTCTTTTTAACTCTGTTGATTATTTCCTTCACTGTGCAGAGCTTTTTTTTTGACATAGTCCCACTTATTTATTTTTCCTTTCACTACCTGTGTTTTTGGTGTCATATTCAATAAATCACTACGAAGACCAACGTAATAAAACTTTACCCTTGTGTTTTCATCTAGGTGTTTTACAGCCTTAGGTCTTAAATTTGTCTTTAATTCATTTTGAGTTTATTTTTGCATATGATATAATATAAGGGTTCAATTTCATCCTTTTGTCTGGGGATATCCAGTTTTTTAACACCATTTATTGAAGAGATTAATGCGTTTTCCACTGTGTGTTTCTGGCACCCTTGTCAAAGATTAATTGACTCTTTCTACATGGATTTATTTCTGGGCTCTCTATTCTATTCCATTGGTCTATATGTCTGTCTTTATGCTTGTACCATACTGTTTTAATTACTGTAACATTTTATTTTTTCCACTTCACCGTTGTGACTTAAAGTCTATTTTGTCTAATTTAAGAACGGCCAGCATTGCTCTCGTCTGATTACCATTTGTATGGAATATGATTTTCCATTCTTTTACTTTCAGCCTATCTGTGTCATTAAATCTAGAATGAGTCTTATAGATAGCACATAATTAGATTTCATGTTTTGTTTTCTTAAATTCTTTCAGCCATTCTGTATCTATTAATTGGAGAGTTAATCCATTTACGTTTAAAATAATTATTGATATGGAAGGAATTACAATTTCTATTTTATTGTTTCCTGTCTGTCTTGCAGTTCTTTTGTTCCTTATCTTAATTTACTCAGACAGCAATAACAATTTACCCCCAGACTCAGTGGCTTATAAACAACAAGAACTTATTTCTTGCAGCATTGAAGGCTGGGAAGCTCAAGATCAAGCTGCCTGCTGATGAATGTTTCCACGTTGCTGATGTCACTCTTTGATGTATCTGCTTTTGATTGTGTTTAGTACACTTGTCTAGGACAAAAGATTGTAAAACACTGTATTCAAAATCTACAAATGATTTCTCACCCTACTTATATCAGAGAACATTCTCCAAAGAAACAGAACAAGAAGTATACACACACACACATATGTATATATCTATGTGTGTATATATATATGTACATGTATATAGTCATATATATTTATATACATTTTGTTGTGTCCAGAAAAAGTCCAGCCATTGTTAATATAATGAGAATGGTTTGCATGACAACAATGTGACCTGACAGCCAAGGAGAGTGGACTGGAACGCACAAGCATGAACAATGATGACTTTACTGTACTAGTCAGTGGAGGTAGTAGACACTGTTGAGTGAACATGTGTGCTGTGTGGCCATCACATTCAAAATGACTGGGCAAGTAGAGCAACAACTCTTCATCAAATTTTGTGTTAAGCTTGAACATTCCTCTGCGAAAACTATTTGGATGATTCAGAAGGCTGCAGCTATGGGCAACCAGTGATTGGCAGCTTCATCACGATAACATGCCAGCTCATTCATCACATCTCATGCAGAGTTTTTTTGAGAAACATCAAATCACCCAGGAGACTCAGCCCCCCTACAGCCCAGATTTGGTGCCCTGCAACTTCTGGATTTTCCCAAATCTAAAATCACCTTTGAAAGGAAGAGATTTCAGACCATCAATGAAATTTAGGAAAGTATGATGGGGCAGCTGATAGCAATTGGGAGAACTGTGTGAGACCCCAAGGTGTCTACTCTGACGACGACAGACGCATCATTTTCTTGTGTACAGTGTTTCCTGTATCTTCTTCAATAAATGTCTCTATTTTTCATATTACATGGCTAGATACCTTCTGGACAGATCACGGTAGCAGTTAGGAATGAGTGGCCAGAGGGGAAATAAAGGCAGGGCCCTTGCCATTATAATCTAACAAAGAACTTAATACAGAAGGCTAGAAGTAAATGAAGACATGTCCCACCCTTTGACCCAGTAATCCTGAGCTTGGTCTGCTAGGGCTGCCAGGCATTTTGAACAACATAAGCAAAACCATGTTAGTACGGGGGGAGGTGAGAGTCCTTGAGACTGGGCTTCTGTAAGCTTTTGTAACAATCTTACTAAGATTGCTGAGTGTCCTGAACCTCTCAAGGCCTAGAAGGTGAGAAGAGATTCAGTGAAATTCTGTATACTGTTTCCACTATCTGAGAAAGAACTCCCACTCATGCCTACCTTTGGGCAGTCACAAACACTCAGGGGACGATGGCACCACCTTTACCCACCAATCAATATGTAACTCCCTCACGTCCATCCCGCCGACTATGTAAGTCCTCAGAACAAAGGACCCGATGCCTCTTGCCACCCTTGCTTTTGTCATCCAAGCTCCTGCATTTCATCCCTGCCTTAGCTAGGCCCATTCTCTTCCATGAGAATTTAGCATGAATAAACTTTGCTTGCACACTATTAGGCTTGCTTATCTGTAATCCTTTACTACATTGGCAAGAAGAACCAGGTTTCTCCCATAACACACACACACACACACACATGCGCGCACGCGTTAAAACATATACACACACATATAAATATATAAAACTATACATATTTTAAAGACTGCTTCACAAGATTGTGGGGGCTAACAAATCTGAAATATATAGGTTGTGCTGGTATACTTGGAACTTAGGTAAGAATCGATTTTGCAGTCTTAAGTCTGAAATCAGTGGGGTAAACTGGGAGACTGGAACCTTGGGCAGGGTTTCTATGCTATAGTCTTAAGGCAAAATTACTTTTTCTCTGTGAAACTTGTTTTCTCTTAAGACTTTCAACTGATTAAATAAAGCCCACCTACATTATTGAGGATAATCTTCTTTACATAAAATCAACTGATTGTAAATGTTAATCACACCAAAAAATATCTTCACTGCATCATCTACAGTAATTTTGGCCAAACAATTGGAAACTTAGCCAAGTTGACACATAAAATGAACTATCACAATACTCTACATTATATAAATTGAGTAATTGATGCTCACAGAGAATCAAAAGTTGTCAAAGCAGAAAAGGATAAGAGAGACCATACAGCAAACATCTTTATTTTACAGATGCAGAGACTGAGTTACAGTAAGGTAAAGTGACTTAGTGGAGGCAATGTGAATAGAACTTTAGAGTGAGAAAGATATAAATATGATAGGTTTATTTATTTTTAAAAAAATATTTTATTATTTATTTTAAGAGAGAGGGAAAGGGAGGGAGAAAAAGAGGGAGAGAAATATCAATGGTGGTTGCCTCTTGCATGCACCCTCTACTAGGGACCTGGCCTATAACCCAGGTATGTGCCCTGACTGGGAATTGAACAGGCGACCTTTTGGTTTGTAGGCCAGTGCTCAACCCACTGAGCCACAGCAGCCAGGGCAATAGGTTTCTTTATTATCAGCTGTATGTCCTGGGAGAAGATATTAACCTCTCTCTTTTTCAATTTCAACATATGTAAGGTGAGAATTACCATATTTACAGTAACATTTTGTAAGAATAGTCTGTGGCAGAGAGTAACTTCTCAATAAATGAGAATAAATTCTCATTTTTTACATCATTGGGACTTAAAAGGTAGCTCTCATTTTGCCTAAACAAGATGGGAAGGGATGAAGAATGTCAAGTAACCATCCTAGTTCTTTGTTTTCTGTTATATTTTGTGCTGTGCTAATAATGTGAAATTATGATAAATATGATAGATTATCCAGCCAACTGTACATAGGTTTAAATCCATGTATTTTTCACTTACTTATGCTGAAGTAACATGAGGGGATATTCTGTCAGTTGTTGAGTCTTATCTGAGTTAGGAAGGACATTCAGGAGGTATTCCCAGGCAGATTTATAAAGTATGTTAAGGATTATTCTGGTGGGGAGACCTGGGTACATGTTGGATCATTTTCTGAGGTGTTGATCCAGGGCTATTTGTGTTGTGGCTCATTTTATTATCATGAATTGATGGGGGTGGGTACCACATCCTGTGCAGAGTCCCCCCAGGTAGCCATCAATGGAGGAAAATAAAATAAGTCATTTCCAGACACTTCTCTGTCTGCCAGGAAAAGGGGGTAATGATTCCCTCTAGTGGAGAATGCTTTGATCCCTTCTCGTGAAGTGGCTTTTATTGAGAGCAATATGTGCAGGGGTATACAGCATGGATGCAAAGCTCATCAATCAATGTCAAAAGGCTATGTTTACAGAAAACGGATAGGGATCATAGATAACAATGGAAGGAACACAGAAATTTGCCTCAAGTCAGGGCCTGGTAGACAGGGTGGTGGCCATTTGGCCCTGAAACCTGTGAAACTGATCACATACTATGTTCAATCCCAAACATCAGTATTGACTAACTTGAGGGCATTCTTAGTAGATTTCACAGGATTTAATGCATCCCTTTTCCAGGCCTAATTGTCCCCAGGAACTGCCCGATCCAGTTTAGAGCTGTACCTGCCTTTAGTATTGTTTCCCTGACCCAGTCAGGCAGATGGGCAGAGCAGCCAGGAGATAAGGAGACTTCTCTCAGATAGAATGAGGACTCTGGCCATGACAAAGCTGAGGGGTGAGGGTCTTTTTCCCCTTCTCTGCATCCCCCAATTCCTTCCCTGATGGCCCCCATGTGACTGTGCCTGTCTTAGGTTGCCCCTGCCATCGCTGGGTCTTACCCATCATTGAATAACCAGCCATCTTCCAGCGCCAAGCAGGGTGGTGTGAGGGAGGCAGGGGCTGTACCCCTGCCAGGGAGACAGGTTTTGTCTCCTCAGTGTCCTATTTTCCCAAGGTCTCCTTGCTTAGCTCCAGCCTTGGGGCCCTCTCACCTGTCGGCAAGGCTACAGCCCCTGAAAACAGGCAGGATGGTTCCCAGCAATGAATGTACCTTTGCATGTCTGAGCCTTGGAGCTTACGGTTCTGTCCTCTCTGCTTGGAATCAGAATGTCTTTTTTCGTTGCCTTGACCTGCTGGCTCACCAGCTTAGCAGCTTCCCTGTGCTTGTGGATGTTATGCAGAGGATACCTATGTTGGCAGAGCCTGAACTAACCCTCACTTTTGGAGAATTTGCTATCCTTTGATCTTTTACCATGTTGCTGCTTCATGATGTCAAGAGCCTAAAAGCTTTGGTTTGAATGTTGGCCAACCGCACAGGCATTCAGGCCCAAGTTTGATCCTTAATCCACCAAATCAAAGGTTCTTCCTTCTCAGCCACAGGTCCTGCTTCGCCTTATAAAATTGGATTATTGCTATCTCTAGACAACCATTTTTTCTATTTATCAGTCATTCTAAAAGCTTGACTATAGGTGTGCCAATAAAATAATGAGACAACTCCCACTCTCCACAAACATAGCAGGAAAATTGCCAAGTGAATTTGTCTTTGGATGTTATTTTTCTTCAAACACTTTGAAACTTACCTTTTAAAACTGTTTTTAAAATGTCTTCTAGTGGCAGTTTTAACAAAAGAAAAAGCAGTACTGCTGTTATGTTATAGTCATGGAATATTCTTCTAGGCTCTATGGTATTTTTTGCCGTCATTTTTCCCTCTTTCCTCCATTTCTTCTTGGAGAATGGGAAGTAGGGGAAAGAATGTGGGAATTGAGGCAAGGGAGTCACAGAGAGGCTGGGGGACCTGGACGGGGGCTTTCCAGGAGGATTACACAGCGTGATGCTTCTCAAACTTTAATGTTTATTGAAAGCTTTGGTGATGATATCAAAATGCAGATTCTGATTCAGTAGTACTTGGGTGGGGCCTGATGGTCTACATTTTTACCATGTTTCCGGGTAATGCTGTGGCTGCTGGCCCATGTACCATAATTTGATTAATTAGGACACATAGAGAGGAGGAAGCCATGGTACCAGGACCACTCTGGATGAGACTTTTTACAAGTTTAATCAGTCGCTCCTCACAACAGCCTTGTAAGGTCACTTTTCCTTTGTTACAAATAAGGTTCCAGACTCAGAGAGGTTGGGTAATGGAACAGAGCTGGGGTATGAATGCCGTTCTGGGTGACATCAAGGATCACAGGTGGCTTCCTCTCAGTGCCTCCTTTCATTGTAAGTGTGACACCCTCCTTCCTACTGGCATTCAGTCCCCAGCAAGGTGCATCCATTATGCTCCATGGAGGTTCATCACATCAGCTACCCCTTTCTACTCGCACTAATCCGGGGGTGCTGGTTTGGCAATGGCCCTCTTTGCTGCACCCCATTTCTTTTGCTCCTGCAAGCACGCTGCATGGTGCTGATCCAGTGACTTTTAAAGTGCAGCTCTAATCAAAGACTCTTGTCTGTTCCAAAGTCTTCTGAGTGTATGACATGCTCTTTGGATTGGCAGTCAAGGCTTTCCATGATATCATGTCTCTGGAACTTAGCTTACTTGATTTTTCTCCTGCAAATGTCCAACCCTCCATCTCCATATGTTAAGATTCTTCCCACTCTTTGTCTGTCCACTTCAGCCAGATACCACGGCTCCTTCCTGTGGAAATTCCCAGAGCCCTCTCCCTACAGCACCTTTCTTATTTCACTTCATGTGGAATCAGCACGTTTACTTGTATGAACCCACTCTAAAGCGGAATGTGAGGCAGTCTTCACAGGCATTGTTGTGTAAGCTTCCCTCACCCCGCATATCAGGGGCCTAGAGAACGGAGCAAGCACTAAACAATGTTTCATAATTAAGTCATGTGACACGGTAAGGCTGAGAATCACAAACAGGATTAGATGGTGAATGAATTATATGTTGAGCCTCTAAGGAACTAATGAAAGCCGAGAATAAAACCTATACATTAAAACGGTATGTAATGTGTTCAATGCTCATTCTTAATATCATCTGTAAATGGAGAAAAATAACCCCCTGCCTCCTGGGGTGACAGGAGGATTTTCTGAATCAACAGCAGTAAAACAACGAGAACAGTGCCTGGCATGTAGGAGAGGCTCACCCAGTGTTGGTTGCCTTCATTCTTCTCCCGAACGTAGCTGTCCAGGGCGGCTGAAGACATGTGTTTGATCTACAACGCTTGCACAGCAGTGAGACGGGCGCGTTTGGTTTTCAACACTTTATTTAACTGCCAGGTGTAGAAACATCTTGTGAAGTAGAAAGTGGGAAGTAACATCTCCCTGGAAGCGTTTTTGGTATTCTTAGACAAATCAGAAAAGCAATAAATAGCCACTGATAATAATAATGACTCACTAGGCAGAATGTTTTAGAATGACTGCCACCCTTGACAGTTATCCCATAAAGCAATTGTCCTGCTATGATGCAGGTTAGGAAAGGACCGCCCCTTTATGTAGGATGCAGGCTGCAGAAGGAAGACAAAATGCGGTACAAGTGGCAACGTGGTACGAGAACCTTTTGGATCACTACTCTCCTTTTCTGTGTTACTAGAAGTGACCCTCACATCCTTAGCGGCGATGTCACAATAGGAAGTATCAGGAAGAGGAAGGGCTAAGTCAAGGAACACGGAGAACCGGCCCCTGGACAAAGCCAAAGTGGGGAAGGACTGAGGGAGGGAGGAGGGTGGGTGGGGCAGGAGGAAGTGGTGGCAGGTAAATGGAGACAAATGTATTTGAACAATGAAAGTAAATTAAAAAAAAAAAGAAAGCATTGTTCCCCACATGTGTTGACTACAGAAATCCTTCAATAAAAACGTGCGGAAGAGCCACATGGAAGCTTGTGACACATGTAAATCTCTGAGAAATTCTCACTGAGTGGATATGGCAGGACTTAAGAACCTGGGGCAAGGGGCACTTGGATTAATGTACATTTTTCATATAGAGTTGAGGAACTTGAGTGTCAGAAATACTGAGTAATTTTCCCAAGGTCACATAGGTAGAAACGGAGCAGATCCAGGATTCCAGCCTGGGGCTTTTCATGCCAATCCATGATAATTTCCTCTAACTCACAGTTGCCTTCAAGTATCTAGAGATATGCATCTCAAAAGTTAATGTACATATGAATTGACTGGGAAATCTCTCAAAGTGTAGATTCTGATACACGGTGTCTGAGGAGGGCCAGAGATTCTGTATTTTTCAGACTCCTGGGTGATGCTGCTGTTGCTGGTCTGTGGATCACACTTTGAGTAGCCAGGATCCGGGACATCACTGGGCTTGGACTGAGAGGTAAACGTGAGCTACAGTAAAGTGGCTCTTTCTGACTTTGTAGCTCCTATTGCAGATAACACAGGACTGAGCAAATGGAAGGCTACTAGGTGAATAAGGACGGAATTTGGCTGCTGAAAGGCTTGGGGGAATCAGGATGTCTAAAGTCAGCAGGTGGCCCCGAGTAACTCCTGCCTTGCCTTTTTTCCCCTCTTTGGTATCTTTGGTGATCTGTTTCCATGGGAAGCTACCGAGTGAGTCTGATGACTGGCAGATGCTTGTTCCTTGAGATAAGTATGAAGTAGCAGGAAATGGAGACAATGCAAGGGAAGAAATAGAAGAGAAAGCATGGCTGGGGTTAATTTGGATTCTTTAGGTAATGAAATGATCTAAAATCAAAACAAAATGAAAAGCGTTTATGGGTGTTCATAAGCACAGAATACAGGTTTTAAAAAATATCATAAAATTAGGTTATGGAATTCAGGTTATTAATCAGGAAATGAAAAAGACAGATATATAGTGAATAAAATTACCTTCTACTTTTTCTGAAGTTTTCAAGACTAGTATGTCATACCTCTTCAGAAAAGAGGAAAGAAGAAATTTGTATTGAAGTAAAATTATTTTATTTGGCATAAGAAAGAATATGGGGGGAATCTATAGATACAACATCTCCAGAGGTTTTTAGAAAGTGATGCTTCTCCTCTGGAGAACTTTGATCAATCAGGTTTGTGTTGCTAGTATGTACCAAGCTCTGGGATGGGCTTACAGGGATACTGCAGTGATAAGATGTGGTCCCTGCACATAAGTCAAGAAATAGTTAAACTATAATACAGTACAATTAGTGCAATAGTGGCATTGTGATCACAATGTGAGAGATTAGAGGAGACAGTCAAATTAGGGAAATCTTCTGGGAAGAAGTAATGTTCAAATAAGCATTGAATGATGAATAAGAGACGGCCAGAAGAATTTTGTTAATATTCACTTTAACAAGTATTATTTATTGTTACATAGTATGGGTAATAAAAGAAGATGTACTATAAACAATGACAGTCCTGATTTCAAATCCCAGCCCCTACTGCTTCCTGATTGTATCATCTGATACAGATTTTTCTCTTTTGAATAATTATATGGCATGTTCCATCAGGAAATAGATGAGATAAAATAAGAAAACAGTAAATGCATGTTTTCCAGTCTTCTAGATATGCCTGTGTTCCAATGTCAGCAGGTTTAGGGGCCAACCGGGATCCTAACTACACCCCTGAACACACAGTTCTTTGGAGTGCAGCTGCTCCTTTCGATAACTGCCACTTTCCTAGCTGAATTCTCTGTTCTAAGATTTCCATTTATTTCCTGGTCTAGATTTCCCTTAGGACACTTGTGCTAGATTGAATAGTGTCTCCCACAAAGTTCATGTCCATGCAGAACCTCAGAATGTGACTTTATTTAGAAATAGGCTTTTGAAGACATAATTAGTTACATTGTGATGAGGTCGTACCAAATTAGGACTGGCCCTAAATCCAGTTTGAATGGCATCCCTATAAGAAGAAGACCTCCAGAGACTCAAGGAAGAAGACCATGTAAAGACAGAGGCAGATATTGGCATTATGATGCTACAAGCCAAGGAACACTCAAGATTGCTGATATTACCAAAACTAGATGAGACAAGGAAGAATTCTTCCGTAGGCTCCAAAGGGCTTTGGAGAAAACATGGTCCTGCTGACACCTTGATTTGGATTTTTAGCCTCCAGTACAATAAGAGAATAAATTTCTGTTGTTTTAAGCTACCCAGTTTGTGGCATTTTGTTACAGCACCCCTGAGGAATTCACATAACACCTGTATGCCATCTACCTTCAAGTCAGGGTCATTAAGTTAACTTTAAACGTACATGGTAGCTTTGCAACATGTTGACTAGGCTGGGCTGTGTTTCCAGAATTACCTTCCCTGTTTGTTTCTGATTAAAATGGAGCACTGGAGTCATTTTTGCACAAGCTTTAGGGGGCACGACTGCAATAGCAACCGGTATATGTTTTCTAAGCTCAGAAGGTCGGGGGCAGGGTCAGCAGGTGCATTTGTAGCTCATACACATGGGTGCTCATCCACCTCATTGCTCTGGGGCAGCAGCTGGGACTACAGCGGCTCCACCTTCCCCTGCATCTTCCTTCCACTTTCTTACCGACTCCTGGGCCCAGTGTGTATTTATCCTGTGTAAAGGATCCACTTTTCCTGCAGGGGACAGTGGGAGTCTCTGCAAGGATTCTAGCTTGTCCCCTTTCTCTCCACTTTACATCTACCTTCCCTTCTTGGTGTGCCTGCAGAAATCAAGCTCCTGAATCAGATGGAAAAGCATCAGTCTTGCAGAGTCCACTTACCCGCTTTTTCAATTTTGTAAGTAAAATCCCTACAATCAATTGCTTTTCTGATGGGATCCTCACAGATATATTCACTGAGGGCCCCATAGTTTAGTCCCAAGGTTTCTGGTAAGGTAATCTCTCTTTGTCTACCAATGAGACAACTGTATTTTAAACATCCTTGTGCTCGAAGTTCTTGAACATACATGAGAAATAGGCCAAATGATGTTTTATACCAAATGATATTTTATGTGAACTTACTTTTTGTGGTTTTCAGCTTCCGTTGAATTTAGTGGCTCAGCATAAAGGTCTCCCATTTTCTCTCTCCATGTCTGTGACACTTCTCCTTGCTCTATTACCACAGAAAAAGAAAATTACACTCAACTCCTACTGTTCCCTGCTTCTCCACCTGCAGGGAGCAGTAGGCTCCAGGGCTCAGGTTCTATTACATCAAGGCTTTTTCAGCCATCGTTCAGGAAGACCTTGGCTCGACTGTCAGCATGGAGCGTGGCTGTCTGCAGCTGGAGCCTCAGAGGAGGGAACCCTGACTCTGCAGTGACCACCCCTTTCCCTTCAACCTTGTCTGGACTAGACAATGTAATCTGAGACTCCTGGTGCTGATGGGAAGAAGATGAATCACAATGATAATCAGTACTGATTTTTTTAAAAGCTTCCATTTGCTTTGTGTGTAAAAGCTGGACGTGACAGTTGAGCTGGCTCTACCTGGCAGTTATCCTTGTGCCAGCACTGAGCACACTCTCACAATATGGCCCACAAGGAGAGCTTCGTGCAATTATAATGAAGACCTTGTAGCCAGAATGAATGACTCCATTCACTGCAAACACAGACCTTGCTCTGGATGTTCAATTATATTAGGTGCCTCCTGGATAGTGTAGAAGGGGAGGTGAAATCATGATGTCAGAATAAGCAAAAAGAGCCTTTCTGTTCTCAATTCTAGTCAGCATGACAGTAGAATGGTGTCTGCAAACTGGTACTCTGCTCTTAATAGGTATTAGAAACAGTCTTTACTCACTATTTTTATGGGGGCCTCCCATAGCTTCTCTTGGCTCATAGGGCTAATTCTCAACTCAGTAACCTAGTATATAGGCCTCTTCCCAACCTAGCCCCAACTTAGTGTCTCTAAATCACTGACCATTCCTTTAGATGCCACTTGCCTGCATATTTCTGTGCCTTTATTTACCCTATTCTTTCTGCTAGAGCTTTCCTTGCTTCTTTTCTACTTTGGGAACGTCTACATTTTAAAAACTAGCTCAAACATTACTACATTTGACATCCTCAGACAAAATTAATATTTTTTTCTATTATGTTCTCACAGCATCTTTTATGAATTTCTCTTATAATTCATAATATACGACATCTGTCCAGAAAGTATCTAGCCATGTAATATAAAAAAGAGACATTTATTGAAGAAGATACAAGAAACATTGAACATAGGACATCGGCTCCTTAGTCCCCTTCAAAGTAGGCACCTTGGGACCTCACATAGTTCTCCCAATGACCGCCAGGTGCTCTGTTGTATTTTCTTGAATCTCATTCCCTTTCAAAGGTGATTTTAGTTTTGGGAAAAGCCAGAAGTTGCAGGCACCAAATCTGGGCTGTAGGGGGGGCTGAGTCACCTGGGTGATTTGATGTTTCTCCAAAAAACTCTACATGAGACATGATGAATGAGCTGGTGTGTTGTTGTGATGAAGCTGCCAATCACCAGGTGCCCATAGCTGCAGCCTCCTGAATCATGCAAGTAGGTCCACAGAGAAATGTTCAAGCTTAATGCAAAATTTGATGCAGATTCATTGCTCTACTTGCTTAGTCATTTTGAATGTGACAGCCATACAATATACATGCTCACTCAATGGCGTCTACCACCCCCACTGACTAGTACAGTGAAGTCATCATTGTTCATTCCTGTCCGCTGTCCTTGGCTGCCAGGTTATATTGTTGTGCAAACCATTCTTGCTATATTAACAATGGCTGGATTTTTTCTGGACAGACCTCATATATCGTGTAATTGTTGACTTACCTCCCAAACTTTCAGATTTTGAGTTTCTTGTGCATGTGACTCATCAGAACATAGAACAGTTCCTGAAACTAATGTAGCTATTTTTTTTTGAAGAGGACTGAATAGTATTGAGAAGAGAGCAATTGACTTGGCCAAAGATCATTAAATTAAGGATTGGAGCTCCTGGGTTTTAATCCCAATTTTGTCCATCTCCTCATGGCCTTTCAGTGGTTGATCAGAGTTGAGTAACACTAACGTGTATAAGTCTCAGTTTATTCTTGCCTAGATTTCTTCATTTGTTAATTGGTAAATATGATATCCACCCTTGCTAATTCATATTGTGTCTTGAAGATCAAATAAAATAAAAAGTATAAAAATTTGGTGGGAGGAGGCCCAGTGAAGGCCAGTGGCTTCTTAAACTTAGGAAAATAAACTTTCTTGCATAGCTTATTTGTTGTGGGCTTTCCTGCCTCTTTTCCAGGCATCTAACATGTGTTGGACACTAGGTAAAAATAATAGTGATTGAGAGAAAACCATGTGTTTGAAATCCCATCAGTTAGTAGATTGAACTCCCCAAGAATAGTCATTAATCAATACATTTCTTGGGAGGCTCTGAAGGGTTACTGAGGGACAGTGTGGCTCTGCAGAGGCCTTTAGGAGGGAAAAGATTCTATCCTTATTGGTCCAGAATGGCCCAGGGCTCCTCTTATTTGAGGCTGACTGTTTCTACCTCCTCCCCAGGTAAGAGATGGCATAACCACTTTCTTTGACAATTGACTTTACTATAACACAGGCAAAACTAGAAAGGAGGTAAAATGGCCACGGGTGTCTTCATATCCTCTTTATATTCTTTCCCTAACATTTTTATAGCCTCTTGCCCTTACCTTCTAATATGCAGGGTCCTCAGTTGGCACCTTAGCTGCCCAAATATCACTGTCATCTTACCCCAAACAGTAAAAAACTAATTAGTAACTTATTGTTTTAATTTTCAAAAATGATCACTGCTTTGTGGATTGATATATCTTTCTTCTGTGTGTCTACAGAGGAATGTTTTTCTTTGACAGTTTCAATACCTTTGCTAATTAAGAGTTGTGGACATTTGCAGGTTTGATTATGATGTGTATTGCCAGAGTTTAGTAATTTCTCTTGTGTCTATAATGAAAAGGTGAACTTCAAACACTCTCAAATTGGTGATTCTTAAAATTAAGAAACAGTTCATATGTCTTGGGTAAATCAGAATAAGATGATTGCTGGATTTTGGAGGGGAGCATAAGTAAACTAAAAGGAGCAGATTTTGTTTTGCTTTTGTATTAATGACACAGATGGTCACACTACTGAAGACAATCACATATTAATAAATTATAGTTAGACTAGTAGCAACAAAGAAACCTAAAATGAATACAAAATAAAGGCATCTCTCTTCTTCATGAGGTTCAGTAAAAAGAGCTGCCATTATCATGCTGCATTTTCAACCAGTCAGGTACAAATAAAATTTCCTAATGTGATATTATAACCTTAAATAAGGCACAAGGAGTAAATTTACTTACAGTTGGCCCTATGTATCCCTGGGTTCCTCATCCATGGGTTCAACTAATAGCAGATCAAAAATGTTAGAAAATTTCAGACAGTTGATCCCTAAACAATACAGTATAACAACTATTTATATAGCATTTACACTATGTTAGGTGTTATAAGTAATCTAGAGATGATTTAAAGTATATGGAGTGATGTATGTAGATTATATGCAAATACTACACCATTTTATGTAAAGGACTTGAGCATCCTTAGATTTTGGTATCCATGGGAGTGTCCTGGAACCAATCCACCATGAATGCTGAGGGATGATCATATTAGGTACAGAAAAAAGATGAGTTTTCTAGTTATACAATATTTGTACCTCACTAGCAAAAAAAAATCCTCCCAAACAAAACAAACTCAGTGATAACCTTGTTATATCAGTGACATCAAGAGTGCCTTAACAGTCATAAATTTGTAGAAGTGCCTTCTCAGTATGTTAAAAAAAATAGATTAAAAATATCTCCCTGTGAAAGTGAATGATTTAGTGCTGTTGCCTAGACAGGAATTGTTTCATTTAAAGCAACAATAAACACCTGCCATTTGCTTATCTCTGCTTTCTCTTTTTGTTCAGTGTCACTCTCGACTTCATAGACTCTTAGTTAGGAAGGAATGGTAAGGTTGACCTTGCTCATCCACTCATCTGGTGCTTGCTTCTTTTCCAAAGAAGGACAAAAAGAAGGCTTGAAGTGTTCTGACAAGTGATCTCCTGAGGTCACCCATTCTGCCTTTGGATGTTCCTGACTGCTCAGAATTCTCTCCTCTGCATCTCCTTTGCACTGGCCTGGCTCTGCTTATGGGGGCAATACAAAATAGTGCCAACCCTTCCCGAAAATGACAGACCTTCAAGTATTCATCAGGTCATGAGGGGCCTTTACTTATCTTGTCAGATTGAACAGTCTAAGTCATTCCATCATTTTTTACATGACAAAGTTCAGAGTCTCTTCACCATTCCAGCCACTTTATTTTGGTTGTCCACATGCTTCTCAAATACAGTATAGAAACAGAATGGGATGCTCTAGATGTGATCTAACAAAACAGAAAAGGAGTATAATTTTCCTTAATTTATATTAAAATAAACATATATTGCCTTGACTGGCGTGGCTCAGTGTGTCGAGTGTTGTCCCACAATACAAAAGGTCACTGGTTTGATTACCAGTCAGAGCATGTGCTTGGGTGTAGTCTAGGTCCCCAATTTGGGGCGTGTGAGAGGCAACTAACTGATGGATGTTTCCCTCTCACATCAATGTTTCTCTCCCTCCGTCTCTTCCTCCCTTTCCCTTTCTCTAAAAACAAATAAAAAACAATCTCTAAAAAAATGAACATATATTGACGCTGCTTGAATTCAAATTAACCCTTTCAAAGTCATAAAGGACTTTTACTGGAATCAGTGGATGGAATCATATAGCTATTAAACAATGTCTTCATCCTATTCTTATGTCATTGTTTATATGGATCTACATGTCAGACCTTTATTTATTCCTACAACACTTCATTTTGGATTTGATTCATTATTCCCACCTATCACAATTTTTTCAAAGAACTTTCAGAGTATGAAACTTAGAGATCATCTAGTCCAATCTCATCCAAAGATGTGAAGTTGTTGACCCCAATGCATGACAGAGTCATAGCTCCTTATTGCATCTTCTTTCCTCTCTTGGTCTTTCATTTCTCCTAAGAATCTGTTCTCTCAGCAATATTACCTTTTCCCTTTGGGTTGTTGAATGGTTAATTTTGTTTAAGAGCCACCAACTATAGCTCGGCTAACAAACTTGGATAAAGCATTATTATGAAAGATAATTTCTCTTTTACCTTACAGAAGAAATCCTGAATAGACATCTGTTCTCTTTCTGAGTTCTGGTCTACCCTTCACCTTTTGGGAGACAAAGTTAATGATCCTGTTGATGGGTCAGCACTTAACTTCAAACTGCAGTTGTCTTCATAATAATACCAATAAAAAAGATGAACCTTGCCCTGGCCAGGTAGTTCAGTTGGTTAGAGCATCATCCTGATATACAAAGGTTGCGGGGTCAATCCCCAGTCAGGGCACATTCAAGAAGCAATCAATGAATGCATTAATAAGTAGAACAACAAATTGATGTTTCTCTCTCTCTCCCTTCCTCTCCCTCTCTCAAATCAATAAAAAATAAATAAATAAAAATAAAGGTGAACCTTCTTACAGTGTTGAGATTCAGGAAACTTTAGTTCTAATGTTAACAACATCTCTTTGGGCAAGTAAGTTAATCTTTTTGTGTCTCAGTTGCAGAAATGAAAAGAAACCGGTTACATTTTGTAGCCTCCTGATCAGTGCTTTTGCTATTTATAGAAATGCCATTGTTTTCTTATTAGGAAAACAAGTTTAAAATTTCCTCATTAAAAATTGAGTCCTCTGTGCTAAGATAAGAATTTCCCCTTCAAATCCAAATACTCCATGGGAAAGTTAATACATTGAAATTAGCTGCTAATACTTTAGAGCACAGCTTTTTCAGAGGTTACCAATGGGACAGTTAGCTGAAGGAAGCTCTGAAATGGATGAGATTCACACCAGAAAAATATAGGTAAGAAAGAGAGGAGAAATCCTACACTGGGGAGCTGCCTGGAATTAGAAGGCCTAGTATGCTACGGGGTATGTTGGTGGGCTTAGAAGCTGTGAGCCCATGTGCAGAAAGAAAATAACAAATTATTGTAAGAAGTAGAAAGGAATTAGGAAGCCATCCAATTCAATCCCCTTATTTCACAGATGAGGAAACTGAGCCTTATATGCCTTGCCTGAGGTCACACAGCTGCTTAGTGGTGGGGGCCAGGTCCCTGATTCCAATGTAGTGCTTTTCTTTTAGATCAAGGGTCCCCTAAGCTCTGGGCCATGGACAGGTACGGATCCGGGCCTCTTAGGAACTGGGCTGCACAGCAGGAGGTTAGCTTGAATGTAATGCACTTGAATTACCCCAAAACCATCACCCCTACCCCACCCCAGTCCGTGGAAAAATTATCTTCCAAGAAATCAGTCCCTGGTGCCAAAAAGGCTGGGACCACTGCTCTAGATCATGAAGACAAACTACACAATTTTGCTTAAAATGGCATTGCTCTCAGGTTCCTATACCATGCAAAGTGAGCCAGATTGATGAGGTTGTTGAAGCAGTCTACTTGAGAGTAGAAAATGCCTCTCCCTGAGGCTGCACAGTCATCCTCTCAGAAATGTTTGGGTAAATGAATCACCGTGGACAGTCTCAGTAGAGGTTGGCAGAGACCCCAAAGCAGAGCACTCTTGTACGGTTGTTCTGTGGAGGCAGACTGTACTGATTAATTGGACTCAAAGTCCTGGTTGAGGACATTCACAGAATGATTTTGCTGCTGAACATGTAGTCCCAGATGAAGACAAATATCACCAGTCAAATGGGTCCTAGATGAGTGGTGAATGTTTCTGAAATGGTGTGTGAAAGCTGTGGAGTCTTTAGGGAGGTAGCCAACTGTATCATCTTTATTCTCTCCTAGGGCACATGCTGAGCACCTTTCGTATTAGCATTTTTTAGGATTGATTCCTAAAAGATCACCTATTTAGGATTTCTCTTGAAGCATCATATTTGCTCATTGTGACTGAACAACTATTGATCATCTCTTTCCACCTGCCTTGCTCTCCTTTTAAAGGAAGGCCTTCAAGGACACCTCCCACACAGGCCTAGCTCTGCTTAACTTGGAGCTGAGGGCAGCCTTGTTTCTTGAGCAGCCCTCTGGCAGGTGCTTTTCAAACACAAAAGTGTATATGAATCACCTGGGCAGCTTGTCATAATGCAGATTCTAATTCAGTAGGTCTGAGATAGTGCCAGAGATCCCGCCTTGCAAAAAGCTCCCAGAAGATGCCAATGCTGCTGAGCCGAGAACCAGACTTTAAGTAGCAAGGCAAAGTTCCAGGATAGCCTCCTCTTGACTTGGGGAGAGGTTTGTGAGGCCTGCTTTGGCACACTGTTCTCCAATCTGTTCCCAGAGGAGTGTTTAACCAGGACCTTCCTGGGCCCCTGGGAAAATTATTGAACTTATTAGGCACTAGCAGTGAACATGGATCTTTGCACCTAAGCCTTCTTAATCAAACCTGCAATATTTGTGGGTGGGACTGTTTGCTTGCACAAACACCCTACCCTTGCCCACGGTAATTAGGTAATTGAATTGCAAACGGTAATTAGCTGCCTAACTGCCTGCTTGTTCATGCAGGTATCCAATTTGCTTTTGAAATGTGGGCTTATACTGGTGAAAATGGAAGATGCCATTCAAGACTGCAGACACAATTAAGAAGGCCCATTGAAAACCTGGCCCTGAGTGAGCAGCTGTTGCATACTTTTACCTTCATTTTTTTTCTCCTCATTTCAGTTTCTCTGATTACATTTTTCTGAAACTCAGAGAATATCTGTTCCTTTGTGCTACTTAAGAGAAATGAGGAGAGGTAACGGATGCTCATTTTCACATCTTGGGGATAAAATTAAAAACTAAATGCCGTGCAGTAGAGTGACAGGCGGTCTGCTGTGTTCCTAGCGACCCGACAAGCGGGTTTCCTTCCGAGAGCCTGTCTCTGTGCGGCCCATCATGGCGCAGGGGAGGGCTCCTGATGCCATCTCTCCCACACCAGTGGGGCACGTGCTCCAAATTGTGGCCCCACAAACACGGTTCTATTTTAATCCCTGATCATTTTTGTAAGAGAAAAACCACTAGAAGTAGGAAACATCTGCTGCTCTGACAACATGAGTTTGTGTCCAAGCTTCCCAAGAAACTTCAGAGAGGCTATTGGGCAATTCTTGCTCCCTTTCAAAATCATTAATTCTTTTAAAACAAGTCTCACACTACTCTTTTGCCTATCCCTAAGGTCAAAGAGTCTGGAGGCTCCTGTGACCCAGGCTGTGGGTACCTGGGCATCAGCACGCCAAGCTCTGCCAAGGATGGTGCGGTTATCTTATTCATATCATGTCCTGGAGATCTTCTGAAATTGCTGACCTACAAACCAATGTTTGGCTGAGCGGGCCCATCTTTTCTAATAGGTGAAAATCTTTGTAACACACAATTATCCCAAGTGTGAAACAGTGGAGAGTGTTCATTGGCATCATACAATCTTTGTAAACTATTCATTTACTAATGATGCATGATGAATCATGGGTCTTTCCTGTTCTTTTGTTTAACAGTAGTTTTGACTAGATTTTAGCTTAAGAGCTAAATTTTTAGGAAGAAAATGTCTTGGAAAATACTCCCACCCCCTTTTTTTAAATAATTGGGACAAAGATCATCATGTGGCCTCCAAATTTAAAAGATGTCTGTAAAATAGGACATAGAAACATTTAGACTAGATTATTGAGATCCATTTAGTTTTAATTTTATCACAAAGCACACAGAAGGGCAGTGGTCAAGGCTGTTACTGGAGCTTTCAGAGGTGAAAATCTTGGGCATCATTAGAAAAAAAAATAAAAGGAAGAGAAGTCAAGGGATTTTTATATTAAGCATAAAAGAATAAATTAGAATACAGAAAACTATAGCAACTTACATGTTAGGATAAGAAAAATAATGACTGTTGCTCCTATAAAATAAAGAAGTAAGGTGTATAATTTTAAGATTTCTCCCCCTTTTCCTTATAGTATTTTTTAACAAGCACATTAAAATTCTCCCTAATGTTGCTCCCTTTTATTAGGGTCTGCAAAAATCCCAAGAAGGATTCCTGAAGGAGTTTACATTTGCCTTGTTTCTTTGAAGAGGAGTAAGGTTTCCTAGTGTATAAATCTGACCACAACATTGAACCCGATTCTCCTCCATCCCTCCTAAAGTTGCCTGAGTTTGGCCTTCATGATTTATCTGCTGGACCATGGCAATCTCACCAAGTTAGCTGGCTCCTCGTCTTTTCTTTCCTTGTGCACACTGTTCATACTGTCACCAGAATTATTTCTTTAAAACAAAATCATCACATTACTCTAAAGGCTTAGTGATGCTCAGAGATAAAATCCATACCATGGCCTATAAGGCCATTTACAATCTGGCTCGTGTCTCTTTAGGAGATCTCTCAGCAGCCTGCTGCCTGGCCATGCACCAAGCACCCTTGTTATATTAAACGTCTCAATATTCCCTGAATGTCACATCATCTCATTACACTCTGTCACTTTCCAGTGGACAGAGAATCCAACTGGGGTATAAACAGGGACCAATTGTAGGGTATGTTCAAAAACTCAGGGAGGGAAGAACTTATGGGTAGATAATTGGGAGTGATTGTACTTTAATCCTTTCAAAGGTTTATTGAGTAGAAAGAACACTTGTCTAAATAAGCTCAGTGTGTAGCAGTTATCCATATCACATTGCTTTATAACCAACATTCAAGGAATTATATTAGCCTCTTGGCTACAGAGCATATGGAAGTCCAGATGGGTGTAAGTTTTTTTCTCTTTTCATTTTGCTCAACTTGTGCTGATGGTATCAGATTTTCCATCTCCAGAGTCAGAGCTTGTACTTATAAACATAGTGAGTTCAGTGGAAGAGAAGGGGAAAAGGCAAAATAAAAAGAAGTGTTTTATGAGGAGAGGACAGAGTTCACCTTCCCTCTCAATGGCTAGTAACACACAGTTATCCGTGAAGATCAATTCCTCTCTAGCAGGAAAAATTCAAGGCTTGGTGCTCTTTAGGAAAGAGTCAGTTTATAACATCTGCAGCTTCATGGAGCTGAACAAATTTTTTGGTTGAGTTAAATTTTCCTTTCAGATAATCTACAATCTCAGAACAAGAATGAAACTTTTGGAAACAGCATTTAATTTTTCATTTGGCTGCTTATTCTGCCTTCTCTATCCTGCTATCCCATAGGTTAGGAACCTTCGGTCTTCCAGCAGAGAGGAACGACCTTCATCTTTAGAAATCAGAAGAGGAGGGGAAGAAGAGGAGCAGTGTTGATATACTGAGATTCTTCTTGTAGTTGGGAGATGTCTCAAACACTTGTTCTTCAGTTCTTTTCCTGGGAAGCTTTACAAACAAGGGGAACAGAGGAGTGCTTGCACTAGGAAACAGTACGTCAAAGGTACGCAGACTTTATGCAGACTATTTGCATAGACCACAATAAAAATACACATGAATATGATCTCTCTTCAGTTACGCAATGTAAGTGAGCACCTGTTCACGAACCAAGAATAGGAGGGTGCTTTGTGTTTGGGTCACTTTACCAAGAAATTCAATGAAATGAATAGTGTTAGGTGTTTTTCTCATCCATTCCGCCACCCCATTCTCCCCTTTGGCAACCATCATCTTGTTCTCTGTACCTGTGCATCTGTTTCTGTTTTGTTCATTTGTTTTGTGTTCTTTTTAGATTCCACATATAAGTGAAATCACACAGTATTTGTTTTTTTTCTGTCTGACTTATTTCACTTAGCATAATACCCTTTAAGTCCATCCATGTTGTCCCAGATGGCAAGATTTCCTTCCTTTTTATTGCTGAGTAGTATTCCATTGTGTCTTTTCTTTCCTTGTGCACACTGTTCATATTGTTACCAGAATTATTTCTTTAAAACAAAATATATATATATACACACACACATATATATATATAATACATATATATACATATATACACATACTTGTCACATTTTCTTTATCCATTCATCTATTGAAGGACACCTAGTTTGTTGCTTCCATATTTTGGCTATTATAAATGAACATGGGGATACATATATCTTTTTGAATTAATGTATTTGTTTTCTTCAGGAAAGTACCCAAAAGTTGTATTGCTGGGTCACATGGCAGCTCTATTTTTAATTTTTTTGTTGAACCTACATATTGTTTTCCATCCTGGCTGCACCAATTTACAATTTAATTAGAAGAAACAAAAATTACCCTGTATCATGTTAGACATAAAAAGCACACGTGCCATTACAGCCAGTAGCCATCTTGGGAAGACCCTCTCCTGATGGGGATCCAGGCTACTCAAATGAGAAGCAAAATGAATCAGTGGAAAGTCAATCATGTTTAGAATTGTCTCCTTCAGCTAGACTGGACAGACAATGGGGGAAAAAGTGACAGACCTGTGATTTATAGTAATATCAAATGCCTTTCCCATAGCTAGAATGGGCAGAGAATCAGAATCAGGTTGTTCAGGAAAGCCAAAGGCAGTGATTTGGGAAGCATTCAACTTTCCTCATCTATGACCATGCTATATTCTCTTACTCAACAGGTTCTAATTACTATGTGTCTACTACCATGCTGGGAGCTAGAGAAATCTAATGAACATGATAAATCTCTGCTCTTATAGAGGTCACTGTCTGGTGTGAGATACAAGAAAGGAGTATTATGGTTGCCAACCTACTTAAAAATACACTTCTTAGATCGCTCTCAATTATACCAGACACTGCTAGGTAAGACTTTGAAATCTACCAGTAGAGCCCATATTCTAGTTTGAGATTTTTAAAGCAATGACTCTCATCCACACTGCATTGTTTATATAGCTATTTCCTCTTTATTTCAAGAGCAGAAGAGAGAGGCTGGCAATGCTGCCTTTGTTGTCCATGTTTTGCTAATTCTTCCCTCCTTCAGGCAGATTGCAGAGATGTAACTCGTCCAGTTGAATAAAATGACATCTACATTTATCCTTCAAGCAGGAAGAATGTGAAAGACTTCACAAACAGAGGCCTATGGTCACTGAGCTTAACAGATGATTCCCACCTTGCCCACTGTTATGGGCTGAATTGTGTACCTCTATAATTCTTATGCTAAGGTCCTAACCCCTAGGATCTCAGAATGTGATTATGTTTGGAGATAGGGCCTCTAAAAAGGCAATTAAGTTAAATGAGGGGTTTAAAATGGGCCCTCTTCATTTTTATTGGAGTCCTTATATGAAGAATAGGTTAGATCACAGAGTTGGACACCAGGGGTGTGCATGTGCAAAGGAAACTCCATGTGATGACACAGCAAGAAGGTGACCATATACAAACCAAAGGGAAAGCTTGGAGAAGATCCTTCCCTTATGACCTCCAGAAGAAACTGACCTTGCCATCATCTTGATCTTGGACTTCCAGTTTCCAAAACTGTGAGAAACACATTTCTGTTGTTTAATTCACACACTCTGTGGTCCTTTGTCAATCTTAGAGAGCAAATATACTTGCCTCTGGATCTTTTGAATATTCCATGGTTCAGTAACTTGATGGACTAATCTCTCAAAAGAAAGGAACCTTACCTCTCCCTACTTCCCATTCAGACAGGGAAAGGTGCCTGAATTATTCTTCCACCACTTTACATGGCCACCAGCTGGACACATTATGAACACGATATTTACTATCACTAATCTTCCAAGTCCAAGAAGGCACTGTTACTTTGTCTCACATGGATTAACTTATTCAAGAATAGAACCAGAGAAGTCTCTCAATATTTGACATTTTAATATTGACATGCTTCAAGAGAGAGCTCAGAAATAAATGGCCACTCCAGATCTGTTCTGGCTCAGTGATCCACAAGCATACCTTGAAAAGACTTTGATCTCCAAGGGTTTATGTACCAAATTCAAACTACTTACTATTTCTAAAATATTATCGGCAATTAAATTTTTCTATTTGATGAGGTTGAAAATCAAATAGATAATATTTAATAATCAGGAGATTGACATGTAAATCACTATTGTTTGAAAAAGCTCACTGATGCAAAGATGTAATTTTCTCTCTTTTCTCCAAACCGGTAAGAAAGCAAATAACAACCTTTTTGCAGTCCTGTGGTTAAGAGATGGAAGATTTGGGTTGGCAGATATTAGAAATGCTTTTTTCCCCTGGAGACTTCTCATTGATAAAGTGTTAGATAACACAGGCTTTTTACCAAAATTCTTCTGCTTAATGACTAATTGTGGTGAAATAGACATGGCTTCAAAATCATGTCTTTCTTATTTGCATTTTTTCCTTCTCTTTCCTAGACTTAAAATTCCAGTTGTGCTGGAAGTCATGATATGTCTAACACTTTTTGAAAATTATATAGATCAAAAGAGAAAGCATAAAAAGCTTTGATAGTCTCCTTCTAATAAACCCCCTCTTAGACATTTTTAATTTATACAGAAAAGTAGTGTTCAGTTGGGAAATGCTCAGATATTGTGCTTTAAAGCCTTAATTTATGTGATCAGCTTGATCCACATGGTGCACATTAGCCCTAACTTGTTGGCAGAGAGAAAATTTAGCTTGATAATATTCTCTACCCTTTGTGAAAAGAAAATATGCTTATTAAGGAACCCAGGAGGCACTTCTGGCTCTTACTTGCTCAGGTGTTAGTCCGTTGTGTGCAGAGTTGCCATGGGTGGGCCAAGGAGACCTTTGCCTGTCCAATATTCTGCTGCTCTGGTCCCTGAGAGATCACTAATTCCTTTCTTATGCTATAGCCAAATTCAGCAACCACAGAAGACAACATCTGTGTTCAATAGGTATATTTTTGCCAGCTCACATTAAATAATTCATTAGGAATGTTTGCAGGGTTGAAATTAGCCTTTATTAACTATAGAAGCCAGCATCATCACCATCCTCTGATGAGACAAATCAACCCCTTTAATGATTCTGCTCTACAAGTGATATTGTTGGGACTTTTAATTTTTAAAAAAAATCATTTCCTACACACCAACTCTTATGGGTTGAATTGGGGCTCCACAAAAGGTGTTGAAGTCCTAAACCTTGGTACCTGTGAATGTGACTTTATATGGAAATAGGATTTTTATGTGATAAAGTTAAGATGAGGTAGGTCATTAAGGTGGGCACTAATCCAATATGCCTGGTGCCCTTATTTTTAAAAAAAGAGGGGATTTGGAAGCAGAAAGAGAAATGCACAGAGGGAAGATGATATGGAGACACAGGAAGAACATTATCTATAAGCCAACAGACTTCTGAGGCTCCCAGAATAAGGAGAGAGGCATAGAACACAGTCCTTCGTACAACCCTCGGATGGATCCAGCCCTGTGGACATCTTGAGTTCAGATTCTAGACTTCAGAAGTGTGAAACAATAAACTTCTATTTTTTAAGTCACCCAATGGGTGATATTTTGTTACAGCAGCCCCAGGAACCTAATATATTGACACCAACTGAGTAGGTCTGCTCTACTAGGGTTAGGATATTGCTACCAACTTGGAGTCTTTGCATGGATTACAGGTGCTCCCATATTAAATCGCCTCACTTAAAATTACACCCCCGACATTTCTCATCTTCCTTTATTTAATTTTTTCCTTAGCATATTATTTAACACTAAATATGTTTTATTTATGCTTTTTGTCATCCTGTCCCACTAGAACGTTAGCTCCGCAAGGGCAGGGAGTATTGACTATTTTGCTGAACGATATCTCCAGCAGTGTACAAAGTAGATACTCAGAAATTGGCAAAAAGAATGATTGAAAGAATTAGTTGCTTTCTCCCTCCACATAAACCTCAACAACTATTTTACTCTGAACATAACCACTCCACAGAGAGCACTGCAAAAAAAGAAAAAAAAAAAAAAAGAAAAGGAAAAAGGAAGAATGAAAGGGTGTTGTGGATTAGATGCTGGGAAATTTGCTTAATTTAGGATGTATTTCATTTGAGGTTACAAGTAGTAGAAGAGCGTAAGATGAGCATTGTTTAGCACAGATCTTTTCATTGTTCATTTCTATTCATCCCTCTACGTTGGTTTTAGCCCATTCAAGTCTGAGATTTCACTAATTTTTGGATAGGTAATATTTATTTCCTAAACCATAGCACAGCAACTTTGAATGTCCATGTTTTACTTGAAATTTCTGTTTTTGGATTAAGTGCTTATAGGGAAAATCATGGATTTACAACCTGTTTGGGTTTAGATTTTGATTAAGCACATTTCAGTAGGCATTTTGTTTGAGTGGACAAACCATTAAGCCCCATTTTAGGGCTCTGAGAGGGGATTCCTGACTGCGAAATTACCGTCTCATGAGAGAGTGAGCAGTCCTCCGTGGTGCTGGGCCCTGGGTGCAGGGCGCTGGACTGTTTGGAGATTACGGCGCCCCAGGCTGAGCCCCTGCCTCAGTTTCTTCTAACCTAAAAGGGTATGGTCTGGGCTGCCCAGGCCTTTGGTTTAATTTCTCCAGGGTTAGTCCAATATAGCTACACCTAGCTGATCACCATATTTTTATGTTGCTTAAATTGAAATTTGTAATTCACTTGTGGGTTATAGTTCCAATCTCAGAACAGAGAAAAGCAATGGCTTGGGATCAGAAAGTCTTACCACTTGTTGTATGTGTGACCTTGGGTAAATTATTTAGTCTTTTGAAGCCTATGAAAAAAAGGACTGAGAATAGCTAACCCTACAGAATTATTGTTTGGAGAAAATAATATATGTAAGGTTCTGGAACATGATAGGTGTTCCGGAGATGGTAGAGATTGCTATTTCCCCTGTAGGCTGACAATTTTGATAATGTATTTACTTAACCTACAGGCTCTAGGCTGTTCAGACTCCAGCAGAAATATTAACAATGGAGCCTTTCCTCACAGGTGCGGGCAGTGAGAAATGCCTCTGATCCAATTTGACTCATCCATATTATAGATATGAATGTGATTCTGTGCAGGAAATTTAAGTTGCAAGTGCCAAGGGGAGGAGGGGGAATGAGCACAAATGCTCAGAAAGAGGCTCCAGGACTCTCTGACAGAGTCTTCCACAAAATCCCACTTGCAAAACTCCCCAGTGATGAAAAATCTTGCTTTGATAGTTGCTGCGAGGTCCCAAACCCACCAGGGGCTTCGTGAGTCCACAGCTTATTGCTTGAGCAGCAACACTTCGGATGTCCTTGAGTAGCAACCTCACCTGTTTTTCACAAATAGCACCAGCTCCCAATTCCACTGAGAGGTGGTGATGTTCATTAAAGTATTGCACTAGCATGCAGAGAAAAAGGAAATCAACTTGAAAGATAATTTATGAGCAACCTTTTTCAGTGTTTGAACGTATGCCAGCACCTCTAGCAGAAGCCACTCAGTTTTTTAATGGATTTTTTGTTATTGTTGTTTGTCATTTTGGTATGATAACCACCTGTAGTCATTAGCTCTCCGTATTTCTAGCACAGGGTCTCAAACATCTGCCACTGTAGCCAAAAAGTCCCTCAACAGACTTAAACTTTATGTCCCTGAAATGGGAATTTCATCTCCCGTTGTTGGAATTATGCATATGTCTTCTTTAGCCTGCCGTCTGGTGGTTCTCAACCAACTCTGCATTCCTAAAGCAGCTTGCAGCACCTTGCTCATCCTGGTAACTGTGCTGTTGTTTTCGATATTCCCACACGTGTCTTATCCTTCCTGCTGGACTTCAGGCTCACCGAGGGCAAATTGGAAGTTTCCTGCAATTTTATGTCTCATTTTGCACCTAGCAGAGTGAAGGCTCAGTGAATACTTATTGAATGTATTTTGCATGCAGTTTTTGCACAGTCAACGAGGGAAGGGAAGGAAGAGGAATGAAACTAAAAGAAATCACTTCAGTTGTTTCTTTCAATAAAATGATCTCATGCAGTCCTAAGTCATTGTGGCATCGAATTATCTAGACTTAAATAAAGGGTGAACACTCGATGTTGATACCTGTTGGAGGTTTTTTCTTCCATGTTAAACATAGATTCTCAAAAGAAAGGAGGCTGGATTGAGTTGTCCCTGCAAATGGTTTGTTCTGGAAATCTTTTTCTCTTAAGCAAAACTCTCGATATTTACAGCTGTTGCAGCTCATCACTCTCACCTCAGTAAATTATTCTGAAAGATCACAATATTGTCTCAGAGGTTTAAAAGATATTAATATTCCAGTATGATGTTCTCTCTCTTTCTCTCTCTCTCTCTCTTTTTTTTTTTTTTTTACTGGAAAGAAACTGATGTAATTTGACCTTAAAATATGAAAATGTAATCTTCCATTCAGAACAGAGAATCTGTTATCTCATGGACCACACTTCCTGTAAATGCCCTATGTGTGTTCTAAAGAATGTATTTTTCATGGTCTCTGAGTGAAACTTAAATCGTGTGTGCTCAAAAATGTTTGCTTACCAGAATTTCCTAGAGGCTTAAAAAAATGTACAAGTATGAACCACAATATGAATATAATTTACCATCTAGGTGGCAGTTTTTAGACTAAAGAATGTTTTTTAAAAAATTTTGTTTAGATACAGACATTATTCTCATAAATGATGAATATTATCCTTGTGTATTTATTATACAAAGCAATGTAGAAAATTAGACATTACCCTGACTGGTTTGGCTCAGTTGGTTGGGTGTCATCCTGCAAAGTGAAAGGTTGCATTTCAATTCCTGGTCAGAGCACAAGCTTGGTTTGTGGGTTCAGTCCCAAGTTGGGGCACAAACGAAAGGCAACCAATCCATGTTTCTCTCTTATTTCAATCTTTCTCTCCCTCTCTTTCTCCCTCCCTTCTCCTCTCTCTAAAAATAAATAAATCTTAATAAAAGAAAATTAGACATAAAGAAAACTCCTTAATTTAGGCCACATAGACTCTGCAGGATCCCCTGGCAGGCTACAGTCATTGTCTCAATTTGAGCAGTGACTTTATTCAGGCTTCACACAGACAGTTTGTAAGTAGGAAAGAAAATGAAACTGAGGAAACTAAAATATGTTGTTTTTTCTTAATACATAAGCAACCAGAATATCATCTGCAGCGGCCAAGGAGAGTGCTGCCCAAGGCCCTTTCTAGGTCTTTCCAGACAGTCTCCCTGGCATGCTTATTGACCTCAGGAAAGATCTAAATTAACCTGGAAAATGAAAAGTCTTTTTAATTCCAGGTCATTAGAAATAGAAGATAAAGGAGATTTGCGACATTCCTTTGCTGCAGGCTCAGGATTCCTGATACTGTCCAGTGTCTGTTCAGAGAGGTGGAAAATAAAGGAGGTAAAGACACCTTAGTGAGCATTGCCTTTTTGAGCTCATTTACCTCATGACAGGTGCCAGGGAAGGGATGTGAGTGTGTATATGAGTGTGTGTCAGTGTGTATGTGCGGTGAATGTGTGTGGTATATACATGTGAGGCTTATGTATGGTATGTGCACATGCATGTGCATCTGAGCATGCTGCTGTGTGTATTGTGTGATGTTTGAGTGTATATGTACATATGTGTACATGTGGTATGTGTCTATCGAGTATGGTGTATGTGCTTTATGTGAGAGTGTGTGGTATATGTGTGTGCGTGCTTGTGTTTGGTGTATATGGGCATGCGTACTTTGCATGTGTATGTTTGATGTATATGTTAGTATGTTTGTGAGTTATATGTATTCATGTGTATGTTTGGAGTATTTGGTATATGTGTGCTTGTATGTACATATGTGTGTAAGTTTTGTGGGTGGTATGGTAGTATGTATGTATGTGGAAGGTTACCAATAAATATATTTTTATTTTTAAAAAAGTGCCTCCGATTCTTATCCCCTCCAATCCATGTTCCTCTTTGCTCCAAGGTTATCTTTCTAAAATACAGCTGAGCTTAGCTTATCCCTGATCAAGAAAAAATAAAAAAAAAAAAAGAAGAGGGAACAAATTTTAAAAAGGCTCCTCAAAACTAGAGAAGGTAATTGAAGGCCCTGCTCAGCTGGACTGCAAGCTGCTTTCATAGGCTTCGGTGTCAGACACTAGTTGCCTGGCCTTGCCCTCCCGACCACATTTCACGTGCAGCGTCAGGCAGGCAGGAGAGTGTAGGGGTTTGGCAAATGTAGGAGCAGAGGCTCTGAGCCCAAGGGTGTAGCTTGGGTCCTCTCTTCCATTTACTAGCTTTGCCTTTGGACAAGTTACTTGATCTGTCTGAGCCTAGTTCCCTCATTTATACAGAGGGAATGATAACAGTACTTCATGTCATTGGATAGTGAAGATGCCCTTGTGAGGATGAAATAAATTAGTATATAGAATGCACTTAGAATAGTGTACAGCACCAAGTGAGTGCTGTGTACGACTTAGCTACTATTTGTGTCATTCCCAGGCCTCATGCACTGGTCTTAATGTATTCTTCTCTTCCTCTGGAATGTCTCTGCTCTTCTTATACAGGTTAAAATCTCTCCTGGTGCAGTAAAATAGCATCATTAAAGCCAACTATACTACGTGGACCAAGGAAGCATTACAGGTCAGTGTTTTAGTGCTTGGGTTGGTGATCAGAGAGATCTGGGGTCAAATCTAGCCTCCATTCTATAGCAACACCTTTTTAAAGTGTAACTTTCTGATCAGTGAACCAATGTAACACCAGCTTTCCCTTTTCGACTATTGTTAATGTTAAAAAGCTAGTGTATGGGAGGAGTGTAGTGGAGCAGTCCCCTCCACTATGGATTTCCTTAGCATTTTGGTTTTTTCTGGACACGTAACACCCAATTATCTGCCTTGTGTTATACTTACCTTGTGAATGTCCAGGTTGCATCAATGATTTTTCTTTCCCTCCATTGCCTAGGACAGTGCTGTTTGTGATGCGCCTTCAAAAACATTTGTGAAATAAACAAATAGTGAGAATTAAAGGGGAATCAGAAAATGAATTGTAACCTTCTAGGGTCAGTCTAAAAGCCATTAATGTAAGAATATATAATAATATCAGTAAACATTCAAAGGGCTGCCTTGAAAAGTTTCATAGCTCAGAAATAGCTTGAAATCTTTGGAAGGCAAAAAAGACTTTTAAGAACCTACTTTAATTTGTTTTCATCCCCTATTTCTTTTGTTGTCATGTGGTGAGGAAGGCTGATTCTCAGGGTCACTGCAAATTGATTTTGTGCTGTGCAGTTAAAAGAACTGAAGTAGGTTCTTAGAGTTTTGTTCACTGTTATTGCTTCTAAGATTTTCATTCTGATCATTGATTTAATTTTTTTCTTTGGGTAATAGCTTTTTGAACTACAACAAAAAATATTTTAGCAAAAATATTAGCCCTGTGGATAATTGCTACGAGATTTTTGTGTGTGTGCTGTGAATATATGTGTAGAAATACTGTAGCTTATGTGAATCTCAAAAAATCAAATTTGTTAAGTGTAACAAATATGACTTATTTCTGGTAGTCATGTTTTAAAATGCCTTTAAAGGTCTTTGAATAATTTTTTAAGGAAATTTTCATGACCTCTAGTAGTAGTCAACATGTGGAAGGTAAGAGGCAATATATAAAATAAATTATATTTTATCATTTTATTATTTGTATACCTTAAAAAGAGCATTTTAAGAAGCTGATTTTTAAAAATTATTTTTCATTGTACTTGAAAGGGCTTTCAGGTTGCCTGTTTTAAAAGTTTATAGCAGAATCCAACAATTGCCTTCGTAATTCTGGTAGCTAAACTCCAGAGGGACCCAATCACTGGGAAATAGATTTTATGAATTGGTATTCAAAGTGTTCCTTGACTTGATAAAATGTAGCTTCTTCTTCCACCTGAACAGAGTTCTAGAAGCCACCATTTTCTCAGGTTCTTCAGCTGTTTTTTTAGATAATATTCTGCTGGGAGACTGTGTTAAGTTGACTGTTCCCCCTTCAATGTGATTTTAGTCAGAGAGTAGAGGTTAAACCTTATAAAATGAGGTGATGGAAAATAAAAAGGGCAATTTCACAAAGTGATAAAAAAATTCCAATTATAAGTGGGAGATGTATACAAATACTCCATTGATGAAATGGCTTTCCTTACTGTGTGAAAATTAAAGAATCTCTGGACCCAAACCCTTTGATACCCCCAGACAAGACTCCTGCCATGGCAGGAAGTCAATTTTCTCCATAGCAACCAAAACAATAATGAATATTGCCTTAGCAGACAAGATGGATAAAAGGTACATCTAGAATTAATTTATGTCTTGGGATCAGACACCTAAGATGAGAGAACTGGTCCATAAAGTACCCAAGAGGAGCTATTAAAAAACAAACAAAATAAGTCCCTTGTTGAGTTCCCAAGGGAGCTGTTGTTGAAGCATATAAATCCTTTTTGTTCTGCCTTTA
Source organism: Pteronotus mesoamericanus (assembly GCF_021234165.1). NCBI lineage: Eukaryota > Metazoa > Chordata > Mammalia > Chiroptera > Mormoopidae > Pteronotus > Pteronotus mesoamericanus. The sequence continues at coordinate 16,366,082 of NW_026555285.1, read as the reverse complement.
AGGAGGAAGCTGTCAATATATCCCCATTTACATGGTCACTTTGATGACGGCCCCCGTAAATCCCAGGCCTGCCAAAGAATGTTTATTAGGAAGTGATTTCAAGAGTGATCTCTTAATCCATCCTATTGTACAGTTGGGGGTTTTTAATTATTATTATATACACCGATTCTGAGTTGCAGAGAGGCCCCCAAAATTAAAATTCAGATGATTCCGAATCTATAAAACTCTTGTTTTAAGAAAATAGGAAGAAGAAAAAAAGCACTCTTACAAACACACAGAATCCTTAGAAGCAACTGTGGAGCCATAAATTTTTCATTAACTATAGAAATTAAAAACACTAATTAAAGCACTGTTTGGAAAATAACTCCAAATATTAAAAGAAATTTTTCAGGAGGGAAAATTATCTCTGCTTTTCTGTGCCTAGAGTTGTGGTTTTTGAAGTCAGGGAGCCTGGCAGGGTGCCTGCTTTGCGGGGGACCCATTTGTTACACTAAGTAGGAAGATGGCAGGACACCAATGCTGAACAGGAGGCTGCTCCCTGGTAGGGGAGAATCGCATCTAATGCTTAACCTGACTCAAGCTTCCTTTTCGTAGTAGATTCCATCCTCTCTCTCCCTAATCCATTTCTCCAAGATCAGTTTCTTCTTTTACACTTAACATTTAGTCAATCCCACAGTCCAGCTGTTTCTTCCCAGGATTTCTTGCCAATTTCTCTTCTTTCTATCCACCCTTATTATTCCTTATCATTGCACAGCTGGATGATTATAATAGCTCCCTAATTTACCCAGCCGTTCTCTTGCCCGCCACACTTCCATCTTTCCTATACAACCCATTGAATTTATTTCTCCAGAATAGCATTTGATTTTTCCCTTCTTTCCTAAAAAAGTAATGACTTCCTATTGCCTGTAGAATAAAACCCAAATTCCTCTCTGTGGCATTTATGGTTCCCCACAGGCTGACCTTAACATGTACTCTAACATATCTGCCTACCAATTATTTCACAAATCCATCATTCTAGTCATTATCACTTACCACAAGTGCCTTATATACTTTCCCATGCATCTTTACTTGTGAAATTCTTGTCATTTATTGGAATAACATCCCTAGTGGGCATTTATTTCTTCCTTCCCAACACAAAGACCACCTCTTATGCATTTCCTAAAGCTCTTATTTTACATCCCTGAACACTTTCTATCCTCCCAGCCCTCAAGACCTCATTTTCCACTAAACTTCAATAGTACTTAACGTCTGTGGTAGGCAAAATAACCTACAAAGATGTCCATGCCTTATCCGTGGAATCTGTGATGTGTTACAATCTAGGGCAATAGGGACTTAGCAGGTATAATTAAAGTTACAGACCTTTCAAAAGGGAGGTTATCTCAGGTCACCCTGTTGGTCTCAATTTAATCACATGAGTCCTTAAAAGCAGAGAACTTTTTCAGGCTGCAGTCAGAGGGAAGGGGCAGAAGAGAAGGCAGATGAGATGTGACAGAAGGGAAAGTTCCAGGTCTGAGAAAGATCTGACACATTGTTGCTGGCTTTGAGATATAGAGGTCCGCATGCAAGAACTGGAGAGAGGTTTCCAGGAGCTAAGGGTGGCCCCCAACTGACAACCAACGAGAGAACGGGACCTCAATTCAACGGCAAGCAAATGAATTCTGACAGCAATCTTGATGAATGAGGAAGCAGATTCTTCCCAGAACTTCCCAATAAAAGCCTAGCCTTGATTTTGGCTTTGTGAAACCTGAAACAGGGAAACCAGCCAAGCTGGCCCAAGTGTCCAACCTACAGTATCGAGAGAATAAATCTGTGGCAATGTAGTAAGACAGCAATTGAAAACTAGTACAATATCTTTTCTGTGCATTTTACAAAATGTGGAGTTGAAGAAATTGAGGTTTACAATTTGACTGCTTGGGCCTGAATTCTGTTTCGATACCCACAGACATTAGGCAAATTACTTAATATTTGATATGCTATAATTTCATCATCTCTAATAAAAAAGGTATTATCACTCCTGATAATTCATAGGATTATAATGAATATTAAGTAAGATGCTACATATGAAAGCATTAGAAACAGGCTTGACATGTACTAGCATTCAAAAAATCTATGCCTTTTGGCTGTTTATATTTATGTTGTATTTCTACAACTAGACACTAAATTCCTGAGATACCGAGAAACGATGGTTTAAAAATGGTCACAAACTCTCATAGCTCTTCCCATGAAGAGACAAAGCCCTCTTTTCTCCATCATTTGCATCTGGGCTAACCTTTGGCTTTCATTGTTCAGAAGTATGAGGTGGACTTGTTGCTGTGGGAGTCTCAGTGGACTTGCATCTTTCGTTCGTACTTCTCCGCAATGCTTCTGCCATCGTGTGACGAAGCCCGACATGAAACACTTAGCGGTCTGTCCCTTCAGACATCACCACTTGCGGCTCAGACCATCAGAACACCCAGGACAAGCCAAAGCACCAGATCACTGAAGCCACAGAGTCCGGCAGCAAATACATAGCTGACAGAGCAGATTATTTTGTATTTTTGTACTTTCTTCAGTAACCTCCTAAGAATGTAGCCCAGAGCCTTGCATACCTTGCAAAAATATTTCATAACTGGGGTGAAAATAGACACCCTTGAATTCCATAGTTGAGGTAAGGCAAGCAAGCAAGTTATCACTGACTATAATAGCTAGATAAGTGTATGAGTAATATATCTCTGAACTTATGTGGATTTTATTCAAATCATATGGCTTCTATGGGCCTTGGTTAGCTCATCTGTAAGTTGGGAGGCTTGTACCTGTCTTTTCCAAACCCCACATTCCACCATGGCCCTCTGTTTACAGACCTGGTGACGACAGCTGTAGCCATGGAGTAGGTTCCAAGTCTAAAGCATTTGTCAAAGAGGAGCTACGGCTGCTTTCATAGTAGAAGCCAATACCCAGTGGTCACTGGTTTATGTGATTCTCTCTCATGTTATGTTTTGTCTTCTTTTTGAAAGGAAAAAATTGGTGACCTTTGTCTAGCTTCCTCTGCCCGTGTCATAAAGCACATTACAACGAGCAGGTGGCTGGCCGCTGGCAGGGAGAAGAGAACATGGAATTGTTTGAAGAATAAATGGGCCTCTTACAGTGGTGGTGGTGGCAGAATGGGCAGTCCCACACTCACGTGTGGTAGATCAAAATTGGGAGGGATACCTTGTGAGCTAGTGATCCCAGGAGAGACCGCACAGCCCAGGGTTCCAGCACCGGGCAGGTAAATCCCCATAACTTCTGGCTATAAAAACCAGTGGGGGGCTGGAGCAGCAGAAGAAACTGCCCGATTTTCAGGAAAGTTCATTTAAAGGGCCTGCATGGACTTAATACATACACAAATGCACCCATTTTGGGATTCTCCACCAGGGCAGCAGCTGGAAGGGCGCCATCACATATGGGATGTGGGTAAAGTGACTGGAAATGGGGTGAGTGCTGGGCAAACCCCTGAAGTCAAGCAGTAGCATTGTCCCCTCTCTGAGCCCTCCCCCCACACAGAGCCACAAAGTGGTGATGCCGGTTGCTCCCCTCCCCAGCCCCCAGGCAATTACTTAAGGCTCTGCCCCACACAATTTATAGGTGCATTTTACAGGGAGTCAAAGCAACTCTACCTAATGTACAGAAACAAACACAGGGAGGTTGCCAAACTAAGGAGCAAGGAAATATGGCCCAAATGAAAAAACAGGACAAAATCCTAGAAAAAGAACTAAATGGAATGGAGATAACCAACATGTTAGATGCAGAGTTCAAAACACTGGTGATCAGGATGCTCAGAGAACTCACTGAGTGTGGCAACAACATAAAGGAAGAAATGAAGACTACATTAAGTGAAATAAAGACAAAAATCTACAGGGAACCAACAGTGGAAAGGATGAAACAGAATCAAACCAATGATTTGGAACATGAGGAAGGAAAAAAAAAACATTCAATCAGAACAGCAGGAGGAAAAAAGAATTAAAAAAAATGAGGATAGGTTTAGGAACCTCTCGGACAACTTTAAATGTACCAACATCTGAATCATAGGGGTCCCAGAAGGAGAAGAGGAAGAGCAAGAAATTGAAAACTTAACTTGAAAAAATAATGAAAGAAAACTTCTCCAATTTGGTGAAGGAGACAAACATAAAAGTCCAGGAAACACAGACAATCCTTAAGAAGTTGGACCCAGAGAGGACCACACCAACGCACATCATACTTAAAATGCCAAAGGATAAAAATAAAGAGAGAATCTTAAAAGCAGCAAGAGAAAAGCAGAGAATTACCTGCAAAGGAGTGCCCATAGAACCGTCAGCTGATTTCTCAAAAGACACTTTGCAGGCAAGAAGGGGCTGGCAAGAGGTATTCAGAGTGATGAAAAGCAACGATTTACAACCTAGATTATTCTATCCAGGAAAGTTATCATTTAGAATGGAGGGGCAGATAAAGTGCTTCCCAGACAGGGTAAAGCTAAAGGAGTTCATCATTATCAAGCCGTTATTACATAAAATGTTAAAGGGATTTATTTAAGAAAAAGAAGAAGATCAAAACTATGAACATTAAAATGACAACAAACAACTATCAACAACTGAATCGAGAAAGTAAAAACAAAAACAAAACAGAAAATCTAAGCAAACAACCAGAACAGGAACTGAGTCATAAGTATGGGGATCATTTGGAGAGTTACCAGCTGAGGGGGAGAATGACAGAATAGATGCAGGGATTAAGAAGCATAACTGGTAGGTACAAAATAGACAGGGGGATTAAGAATAGTATAGGAAATGGAGAAGCCAAAGAACTTCTATGCATGACCCATGGAGATGAACTAAGGGGAGGCGCTGCTGAAGAGAAGGCAGATACGGGGAAGAGGGGGGCAATGGGGGAAAACTGGGACAACTGTAATAGCATAATCAATACAATATATTAAAATAACAAAAAAAACCCTTACAAAACAATGTTTATTTCATACATGGGGTGGTAGGTATACAAGTATTTATTATATTCCTATTCTTTACACTTAACAATATTTTACAAATATTCTTTTGATACTACCCAATATTTAATAAAAGCTATTTTTAAAACTAAAAGAAAATAAATGGGCCTCTTGTATCTTGCCTAATCGCAGTTTCTTTAACATTTGTGTTGCAATGAATACATGTTGCAGCAAGAAGATGCTCAAGCTTATTATTCTATGTTTGGTCAGTAAGGGAAGTAAAAAGATAATTTTCTTGATCTAAACTAATCTAAATAATGTCTTATGACTCTAGGGAGATAGTTTATGGACAAATTATTTTTGTTACACTATTGCTGCTCTCATTTCCTAAATGTATGCTGTTGACCACAACAGAATGAAAATGATCTCTCCTTCTGGAAAAGTATCTAAGTGCCCACTAATATAGAGTGAGTTAGTAGCTAAGTTACAAGGGTGTTCTGTGTACTCTCAGGTCTGAGTATACACAATGCTGCTGCCTCTAGCCTCCTGTTTTCTACTCCAACAGTCTTACTGTGGCTGGTTTCTCTGGTTTCTGTTCCATGCCATGAACCTGAGTCTTCTTTGTTCCTGTTGGTCATTCCCCCCATATCCTGATTCTGGCCCAGTGACCTGCAGTCAGAGAAATGGACTGTCAGCCTCTGAGCCAAGTCCATGCTCCTGGAATTTACACCTTATCCTTGGACTGAGAAGTAAAGATCAAACATCTTTCTACGTTTATGCAGCAGTAGAGAGAAGTAAACTGAATTTCTTGAAAGTTATCCATATCTCTAGCCTCTTTTATGCAAATAGAATATACCATTACAAATGAATGAGAGGGAAATAAGTTTAGTGTCATTCAAGAAACCCAGCAAATTCCAGTCTCTTTCATCATGAATCACATGACAGATAGTCATGTGTCACACACTTGTGCATTGTATATAATACCAGTGTACTTCCCATGGTAATCTAAGAAGGAATTGCCAAATATTTTTAGACTTAAAAAATCAGCATGATAAAAATGAATGGTCCCTGGCCATATACAAAATGTTAATATATGTTAAGGATTATAATACTTTTAGAAAAACTTTGATAACCTTCTCTTCCAAAAAGTATGGAGGCGGACCCTCCAAAAAATGGAATTACCTTCTGGAGGGCAGACCTCTTGTAGTACAGGCTTCCCCCACTGGGTAAGTGTTCTAGGAACCCCTCTGTATCAGTACCAGCTGGTGGTGTTGCAAGAGGCTGTGTTCAGCTTCAGTGAATTTTTTTTGAAGATTCTTTCAATGCTATTGCCTATTTCATGCTGGGAGATTTATGAGCGTACTTGCCTACACCGTGCTGAGTGTTCAGCGGTTTTTGACCCAAAATGGCATGACCCCCATACCCCACCCTCCCCATTTACCTGATTGCATCCACAAGATACTTTTTTTCCCCCCTGGATGAAAAAAGTCCTCAGGGGTAAACATTTTGACAATGTGGAAGAGGTGAACTAAAAAAACGGTAGGGGCACTAAAAGGCATCAAAACTGTTAAGTTCAAAAACTGTTTTGAGCAATGGAAAAAGTGTCTTGATAGGTGTTTTGCATCAAATCAAGAGTGCTTTGAAGGTGACTGAAGTTTAAACATGTAAGAATAAATATCCAATTTTTTATGTATAAATTCTGGGTTTTTTTATCCCCCCCTCTTTATAAATTGAAGTATATCAAGGAGCTCATCATATTTACCAAATGTTAAAAGTACAAAAACTAGAGATAAAAATACATTTCATAACTTTTGCAAGTACTTCTGCTTCCAGCAATAATGAAGCATAGGAACCAGAATTACTCTCCCTCCTTAAAAAATCCAGAAAACTGGACAAAACATATGAAAAATGATATTCAGTCACTGGATCTTAAGTAGAACATGGCACTGATTTCTGAGAAAGAGAAAACAAATGAAGTGTTTTCTATAATTCCCCAAGTTTATTGAGTGAAAAGAGTATTCAAGGAACAGAACAGGAAGGGAGAGCCGTGAAACAGCCATGCTGTCCCCACTGACTTCGGGGTCTAAAGTTCAGAATTCGGGAAGGACAGTGTCAGGGCGAGAACTACAGGGAGAAAAGGAAGCCAGATGCCTGAAGCACAACATTTAGAGAAACACCAAAACACCAGATAATCAGGATAAATAATATTTTAATCCAATATTAAAAACAAGATTAATGTAAAAATCACAATTGACAAAATACAGTATCAAACTTTTAAATAAAGACAGAATCTGACTCTGAACTTGCCTGATTTGGCTTTGCTTGCCTCACTCTAATCCCAGCCCTGTCAAAGATTTTTGATTTTGATGAAGTCCAACTTATCAATATTTTTGATGGTTAGTGCTTCTTGTATACTGCTTAATAAATCTTTGCCTATATCAAGTTTACAAGGACTTTCTCCTATATTTTCTTCCAGGAGTCTTATTTTTTCACTTTTGTATTTAGTTATGATTGAAACATTAATTTTTCTTTGTGGTGTGAGACTGGTGTTAAGATTCTTCTCTTTTTTTCCATACATATATCCAGGAGTGTCAGTACCATTTGATGAAATGAGTATGTTTCACTATTAGACTACCAGATAGATAGTTAGAGAGGTAGATACATATGTTTTTTGGATTCTATTTCTATGATATACTTATCTATCATTATATTAGCATCACATTGTCTTGACTACTATAACTTTTAGTGTCTCAAAATTAGATACTATAATTATTTCCACTTGTTTGGTTTCAAAATTGTTTTGGCTATTCCAGGTCCTTTCATTTGTATAGCAATTCTAGTAGAAGATTATTAATTTCTACTGCTGTGACTTTGACTAGGATTGCTTAAATCTATAGGTCAAATTTGAGAATAGATATCTTAATATCAAACCTTCCAGTTTATTACAATGAACTTGTAATATTGTATAGTTCTCTCTAGTTAGTCTTTTAAAATTTCTCTTATTAAAGCTTTGTAGTTTTTTATATAATGATCTTTCACTTTTTAAATTAAATACATTTATTTATTTTAAGCTTCTTTTTCAAATGTTTTTTATATATAGAAACACAATTCATTTTTTGTATATAAAACTTTTATCATATGATCTAGCTAAGTTCACTTTTTAATTCCAGATTTTTTTTTTGTAGAGTCCTTAGGGTTTTTATACAGAAAAATATCATAGGGTCTGAAAATAGAGACAATTCCACTTCTCCATTTTTTAATTTCAAATCTTTATGCTCTTCTTCCCTTCCTCTTTTTCTCCTTCCTTCCTTTCTTTCTTTCCTTTTTCCCTTTCCTTTCCCTTCTCTTCCCTTCCCTTCTTCTTGTTTTTTCTTTCATTCTTTCTTTTATCTATATCTACCATCACCATTTTCCAATTTTAATATGTCAGACTTCCTGGAACTCCGTTCATTTTTCCTCAGTATTTTCTCTGCCTTTCAAATGGGATGATTTCTGTTCATGTATCTTCAAGCTCACTAACTCTTTCTCCATGTTTAATATGCTGTTAGCCTCATTTTCTCATTTGCTTATTTTACTTTCAGTCATGCACTTTACATTTTATTTTTATTTCCTTGCTGAGATTTCCTATCCACTTATACAACCAACTATATTTTTCTTAACATTTCTGAGCATTTTTTTTAGCTCTTTGAAAATATGTACAGTAGTTGCCTTAAAGTCTTCATTTGCTTAATCTGACATATGAGTCATCTTGGGAATGGTTTCTTCTGACACCTTTTTTATGGAACACAATTCACATTTTCTTGTTCCTTAATGAATTTTATTGTATGCCAGTCATTTTGATAGTATATTGTAGAGACACAAGGATTTTGATTATGTTTTAGTAGACTGCTCAATTATTAGTTAATCACCTTACATTTTGTAATCTTAGCCTTAGTTATATGCTTGTTAAAGTAGATATTTGAAAAGACCAGGTGTTTTCCACCTCTAACTTGGTGGAACTCAACTTCCAAATTCTGTCTTCCTGTAGGTCTTGTCTGGGTTTGGTTTTAGGTTTTGTTCGGGTACTTATGGAGTAGGGCATGGTCTTTATTTAAAGGAGCAGCTTTTTGTTGTCTCCGGAGGATATCCAAGGTGTTAATGACATTTTAACAAGTACTACTTGACCACTAATATCTCTTTTCCATGTTGAACCCTGTAGTAGTTACTCTTTGGTAAGCTTTGCATGATTTTATTTTATTATTTTATTTTATTTTATTTTATTTTATTTTATATTTTAATCATTTTTTATTGTTATTCTATTACAGTTGTGCCAATTTTCCCCCTTTGTCCTCCTCCACCCATCCCAGTCTGCCCTCCCACAATCTATTCCCACAGGGTTGTCCTTGTCTAGGGGTCATTCACATATACTCTTTGTCTAATTCCTTCCCCTTCTTTCCACCATTACGTTCCTCCCCTCTCCCCTTTCCCCTCTGGTCACTTTCAGCCTGCTCCATGTTTCCAGGTTTGTGGTTCTATTTTTTTCATTAGTTTACTTTGTTCATTAGATTCCTGATATAGGTGAGATCATATGGTATTTTTCTTCCACTACCTGGCTTTTCTTACTTAGCATAATATTTTCCAGTTCCATCCATGCTGCTGCAAAAAGTAGGAATACATTCTTTCTTTCTGCTGCATAGTATTCCGTTGTGAAAATGTACCATAGTTTTTTGATCCACTCATTTACTGATGAGCATTTAGGCTGTTTCTATCACTTGGCTATTATAAATAGCACCACTATGAACATAAGGTTGTATAAGTTCTTTTAAACTGATGACTAGGGATTCTTAAGGTATATTCCCAGCAGCGGAATCACTGGCTCAAAAGGCAGTTCCATTTTGATTTTTGAATTCCATGTTGTTTTCCATAGTAACTGCACCAGTCTGCATTCCCACCAGTAGTGCCCTAGGGGTCCCTTTCCTCCACATCTTCACCAGCATGATTTTAATCTGACCATGCACAGCATAGTCCATGGCCAAAGACTCACCAGAAATCCCATCTCAAACTTTTGGAGTCCCCTCTCTGTGTACTTTGCACCTCTGGGTCCCTGGCTATGTAGATTCCAGCTGTTTCAGCTTCCCAGACTCTGATCTCTGTCTCCTTAGCAAAGATGGACTTCCATCATCTGTTTGGATTTCAGCTCACTGCAGTGTGTTCAGGAATTTGTCCCCATTCAGACAGCCGTGCAGTCATGAGACTCATGTTATGAGTTCCTTTCCTAAGGTATCACAACCTCACACCGCTTGTGGTCCAGTGCCTGAACACCTTGGCTTCAAGCTGCCTCATATTTGACCCATTACTATGCTTATTTATGATGGAAGTGCTATTTTGGTACTAGTTACTCTACTATTGTCAGGAATCTTTATAATTTTTATGGAATATTAATGAAAAAGATCTTTTGTATTTATTTGACATAGTATTTTTTAAATAATACACCATGCTTGTGAATACATGAAAAGAAAAATTATAGGTGAAATGAGCTGGATAAGTTATAACTTCAAATCCTTTTGAATTAACTTCAACTTAAAGTTGTCAGTGCTTATTTTACTCAATACAATAGTGTCCTTTGTGCCAATGAGATCGTTGTTGATGCAGCAGTCCTCAAATGACTGATCTATTGATTCTGTGATTCTCTTCCAAATTGCTGTCACTTCAGGATTTTGATGCTGGTACTTTTAAGGAGTATAAACATGCAGGCAGTGTCGCTGTGTTATGACTGCCACCTGGCCCACTGTAATTATAAGGTGTCATGGGCAGTAAGAAGGCATCCAGATTTCAAAGATCTAAAATGTGGGAAATGCTGTGTGTTAGGTTCCACACCACCACAATAAAGTGAGTATTGCAATAAAGCATGCCATAATCTTTTTGCTGGTGGAGGATCTTGCCTTCAATTTGTAAAAAACACAGCATCTGTGAAGTGCAATAAAGTGAAATGCAATAGAATAAAACCTTTCTGTACTAGAATCAGCATTATACAGTATTTGACTTTTAGACTATATGCATCTTAATTGTGAAAAAATAGAAAAATGTTAAAAGTAATTTTTTAATATCATAGAGACTATATTTAGCATGACTCCAGAGTTGATCGCTAGTGTTTACTATTGTAATGAACAGTAGGTATATAGTTTAATTCACTAGTAATTTGTATTAATGCAGCTAAGTAGAGGGTAAAAGTTAATTTTGAATGTCAATGTGAAAAAAAAATGTGTAGAAGAAAGAATAATATCTGCCCATTGGTATCTATGTATCTCCAGACAAGAAGTCAGGAGAAATGAGTTTTAAACTTGTATGTTAATAGCTAACATGTATTGGCACAGTCTGTGAGATTTCAGCAGAAACTTCCTTAACCACCTGGATGGAAAAGATTACTTAGCTTTCTCTATTCCATCCACAAAGTACATTGACATATGCACATCTTCAGGAAGCTAATCACATTTCTTCTCTGAGTCAAGGTGCATGTTATCAAGAGACAGAGGTGTTTGGACCTCAATATGATTATACCAGTTGCACTTGTTAAAAACAGTTAAATATAACACAATTCAATAAAAAAAGAATCCCAGAGGCGAAAAAAAAGGTTATTTTTATAAAACTAACTTGAATGTATTGGAAGGATTCAATTGATTTATTTTTTTTTAAATGCTGTTGATTAGGTAAAGGTAAGACAACCACAACAAATTTACAAGCTGAAAAAATCTAATAGAATCTTGTGCTCAGATTGAATCATAGTGTCTTTAAATTTTTTGCTTCACTTTACAGGAGTGGAACCTTTAGGGATGACTGGAAACCCAATCAGAGGGCTGATAATCAAAGAAAAGGCCTTAGAACTACATGAAACTGGGTATGTGTTTTAGGTTAAAAATATTTAATTTAATGAATTATTACTTCCTTTGATATTTTGTTCCACTAGTATTTATTATATTGAATAAAAGTGTTTCCACTCTCCTATTAGTATGTCTATTTTACTGACTAAATAATCGAAGCCAAGAATGATTAAGAAACACACTATGTCACACAGCTGCTAAGTGGTGGAGACGGAACGACCATCCAGGCAGTACAATCCCAAAGCCCTCCACCTTCAAGCTTACCAGAATTCTATTGACTTGCCGTATGCTTAGAAATAACACTCAGCTTCTCCAAACTTGATTTTTTCATCTGGAAAATAAGAGAGTTGTATCGGATATCTTGGGTCCCCGTTTAACTGTAAAAAATGAACTTGCTTGACATAATTCTCTACCACTTAAGTATTGCTGTGCTATTTATGTTCTTTACGAGTACTTTTACCAGATAGATTATTCCCTCCAAAGGGTAGGTGAGGAAAAAAAATACCTTGAGTCTTTATCTGAATTATCACCACCTCATACTGATGACAGCATGGCTAAACTGGGACAATGCTCTAAGAGATTTTGAGCTTTTCTTTAATGATTTCACACTCATTCCAAGTTTCAAAATCTTTTCTTAAGACCTCAATACTCAAGGCAGTGATAGGGCACATGCGCTACAGTCTTATTGGTGGTGGGTGCAAGATTCAAACTTCTAAGGCAAAAAGAATGACTCCTGCCCAGGTAACCAGTGTTAATCTTTGGCCTGTGTTGAGGATCTTTCTCATACTAACACCTGCTTTAAAATTTCATTTGTCAGATGTTTTATAATTAATGCCATTCAAAGTTTTGTTAAGTAAATTCAAATATCCTTTTAGAAATAATGGTCACACCCTGTTGGTTTTATGGTCTTATTAATCTCTCTTGGCCTTGAATAATGAGTGGCCTTTGGTGGACATCTCAGACCACAGTCTGATAGCTCAGCACTTTTTCTGGAACCTTCCAAAAAATCTCTGTTTTGCTATCATTTGCTTTAGCAACAAGTTAAAAATTTGCCATTACTTGCTTACCTTCTTGAAAAATTTGGCATTGTTAGTCAGTATAGGACAGTATATCAAAGACTGGATTTTTCCATAAACTGTTTTTGGAATTCTAAATATCCTTATAAGTTGAATTTAACTAAAAATGTATATAAAATATGAGGTTGATTAGAATAAAATGCCATTAAGAATGTGCATAACACTATATAATAAAACTGATATCACCAGGAAAGTACAATTTTGCAATGTATGAAAAAATTCTATTTTCACATAATTTATCATTTGATTTAGGTCAGAGAATTTTCTAATTAATTCCCAATCAATTTTTGGCAAAGTTTGTTGCTTCTACTTCCAGAAGATGAAGTGCATAGCAAGAGTAAGCTATTTCTGAAGTTTTCCATGTTCTTGTATTCTATTACTTTAGCTCTGCATTTATCTCTAGGAGTTCATGTATAATGGTCTAAATGAAATTTTTGATATGAATATTAGTTTTCCACAACACACTAACATCTGTTCCCAATCTAGGTAATAGAGTTATAGTCAACAGGATGTAAACAACTCATGGAAACATTCACGCTGAGAATGAACCTTCTGGGAAAACTGAAAGACAGATTTTTTTGTCTCGTAGGTGAGAGTACCTTCCATTCGAGGCTAGCTAGGCATTGGGACCAGAAAACAACACGGATTAGAGCTGATACGAAGATGAATCTCAGGCACAATCTAAGATCAGCAACTCACAGAGCTCTGTTTATTTTTTAAATGGATTGATCAGATATGGTGTTCCTTGTGTGAAAAAATGCAGAAAATGAAAAGACAGTGGACAAGGGTGACTGTTCTCAGATAAGCCAGAAAAATTTATTAAACATTGTTTTATCTTAAACATATCACTAGGAGGTTATAAGTGTAACATAGACTTAATATCAGGGTGGGACTGAGGAAACTTAACAAATGTTATCTCAAAATATTCATCTTTATACAGATCCTTTATTTTTTTAAAGACTTTGTTTTGATCCACATGAAAATTTCAGGTTTGAGGAACAAAGGAGAAGTTACTATCAAAGGGAACAAAAATAATTATATACCTTCTTGCCTTTTCATATTTATCAAGCTTGTTTAATTCTATTTTAAAGCACTTTTGTGTCAAATGGCATAGAGCTAATTATTTTCAATGTAGAACCTAAGCACGGGTAAAGCACTGTGTTCCAGGGTGCTTGGGTCTCAGAGACAATTGCTTTCTTTGCATAAGGGTGTTTGCCGCCACCCTTGTCTCAGAGTCCCTCACTTTCTAACACAGACCACAGACTATGCCTCCATTCCTCATGCCTTGGTGGGCTTCTTTTGTCCCCGCTGCTCCAACAATGTAACTGGCTCACTTTCCTCATTATGTGAAAGAAAAAACATTTAGTCTATACCCCTTGAAGCATGCCTATACCGTTTGGAAATATTTTGAGTATGTACTGGTTTCACTAAAATGACATTTCTCCCTGTAGCTCTTGGTAATTCTAGGGGATTGATAACTTACAGGCTTGGCTTTGAGGCTCTTCTGTGCCAATCATGCAAACAATGCCACCTGATTTAGGTGATCCTCCCAGGAACAGCTGTTTTTTTCTTAGGTAAAGTTCCTAAGCCTCTTCTTTAAGATCTGCCAACCTAGACATTACTGAGAACTTCTCCTTTTGTTTCAACATATACACGCCTGGGAAAATAAATCCTCTTTCCTTCTGCCTTCAGCCTTCCTGTCTATAACTATCCCAAATAAAAACTATAACATCAACTTTCAAAAGTTTCATCTTATGCCATAAAGTATTTACTAAAATTCTGTGGCACACCAAAAGAAAAAATAGGTATAATTTTTATTCTTTCACATGAGCTGGCTATTGTTGTGTTGTCTGTTGTTGTTTTTTAAATTTGACTGTCTAGGGAGAAGAGGTCAGTACCCTTGACTAAACAGGTATTGCATATTTGACAAATTCTTGTGGCACACCGGTTGAATATCTCTGACCTATGGGATCTGAGACTGCACATCCTGAGCTGTTTACCTTTCAGTTCCTCTCTCTGCCTCAAATGAGAAAGCCCTTTCTGAAGCTGGTGTTGTCCTTAACCAGAAACCTCAAAACTGACCCCTGCACAGATGAAATGTGTACCTGTATGAGGATGGAAGGAAAATGATACCTCTAAGGAATTTCTTACAATAAAGCATTAATTAGAAAATTTTAGAGTTCATTTAGGTGTTAGGGGGGTAGTACATGGGCAAAAGCAGGTCCCCCAAATAGTTGGCTGCTTCTAGGACCTAAATCATTCTTGTTTTTTTTCAAATGTTTTTATCCCCTGATTATAAGAACAATCTTTGAACATGGAGTCAATGCTGAAGGCACCACTTAATTCATTG
The DNA here is from genome assembly GCF_021234165.1 of Pteronotus mesoamericanus. Taxonomy (NCBI): domain Eukaryota; kingdom Metazoa; phylum Chordata; class Mammalia; order Chiroptera; family Mormoopidae; genus Pteronotus; species Pteronotus mesoamericanus. The sequence continues at coordinate 16,350,869 of NW_026555285.1, read as the reverse complement.
TAGTAGTAATTTCAAAATGGCACCCTGCTGACTTGACAGATTTTATGCCATTTTCAAAAGTGCCAAGTTTGTATTCAAACATGGAAAAAATCTGGAATGTTATTTGCGTACATCTTCATCAGCTGGTTCTTTTCAAAGAGACTATAATTACCAGTGCCCAGCAGAATAAGGCTTTCTGAAGGTGTCAATGCCACCTCACCAAGCTCTCAGCGTAGTGACCTTGGTTCACCCAATAACTATTACGTCCGTGCTCTGTGTCTTACAAGGGTTTCACTTCCACTCGGTGAGCTCGTTGCCAAGCTCTTCTCTCAGGGGAGAGCCAGTGCCACTGCCCTCACTGATGTTTCAGGAGGGTAAAGGAAAGGACCCTCAGTTCAGGTCAGAGGTGTCAGGATTCAGAGGCCTTAGCACCAGGCTCAAGGCGTGAAATCTTGTCTGAACATGACAAGTGAAGACCAAATGATGCAACATTGAAATGCCCTCGCCGACTCAGTCACTGTTATTCAAAACGTCTTTTAGGGAACATATTGGCATAACATGAAACAGGAAAATGTCAAGTTTAAGGAGAAAGTATAGAGAAGGTGACTGTTGCATTGTCAAAATTGTTGCCATGAGTTTTAAATAACTTAAAGGTTGTTAAATTCTAATCCTGATGCCACTGGCACACTGGGAGGCCAAGTTCTTGTCACCGCACAATAGAAGATCAGAGAGCGAGATGAAAAAATTTAACAAAACACAGTAAATTTATTAAAGCAAAAAGTACTCACTCAAAAAGTGAAAGCAGGTGACCTAGGAGAACCAGATGTCCTGATAGGGTCTGGGTAGAAGGTTTACATTAAACAGCAGGGGCTGGATAAGGTGGTCCTCACATTCTGCAGCAGGTAGGGTGACTGCCCAGTCACCTCATCCTCGTCCCTGTCCCTCTTCTCCAAAGAGTGATTTGTTTTTTGGTCTTCCTGGAACTGTCCTGGTGATTTGGGGTGGAGGGGTGAAGTGGTCCCAAAACCTCAATTCAAATTTATTTTAAAGATATTAAAAGGAAAGGAACTCATGGACATGAATGACAGTGTGGTAATTACGGGGGGGGGGGGGGGAGAGGGTGGGTCAAAGTGGAGGAGGGTGTAAGGGGGATAAATGGTAATGGAAATAAAATACAATTAAAATAAACTATTTCAAAAATATATTATAATGGCCCTGTTTGGTCACTTTTAGGTCAATATGGCTGCCATATCTGGTTGAGACCAGTTTTTGCCTCAAGTACAGGAAATTGGGGAGGGGCAAGCAAGGGAACAGGTGGTCAGTAAAAGTAATGTTGGTGACGTTCCAGCTGGAATGGAAAAGAAAAGTAGAACTTGACACTTATTGTGTCCTATTCTATCTTTCCTGCCTCCATTTTAGCTTTAAAGTTTTCTTACTTCAGTTCTGGTTTTGTTTCCCCATTTGTTGTAACACCATCCTTATGGGATAATGGTGAGAAATAATACAAATGTGTTCAAAGTTATTTTGTTTCTTTGGGAGGAAAACATTGTTACTTAAACTTGAAATAATCGTTTCTGGTTTCATAGTTTATTTTTTTCCACCTAAAGTATTGAACCTAATTGGAGACTGAATCTGTTAACCCAGTCAAGATGTTACCAAATCATGCTCACTGATCAGCCTGGATTGCAAGAAGAGTTACCAGAGCAACCGTTTAACAGATGTCCAGTGATGCAACAGTGGGGAATAGGAGCCCACCCCACCATGCCTGATGGGTGACTGCAGATAAGTGGTCTGTTTGCATGAGAATTCTAGGAGCTGACTTCAGGGGAGACAGACTCCAGCCTTTGGATACCCCAGCTCTGGTAGATTTGCTGAACTGCAACCAGTTACCTGAACAGACTGTGTTGGTTTGCATCTAGTCCCCTCAATGGAGAACTCTTAACCCCTTATTCCTTAATCTCTTTGTTCTGTTTTCCTTCTTTTTCCTTGTAAAAACCTCTGCCTCTATTGAGATGGGGAGATGGGCTTTGGGTTGAGAGTCCCCCATCTGTTCAGGTGGCTGGCACTTGAATAAACTGCTTTTCTTCTCACCAGCATCTGTCTCACAGTTTGGCTTACATTCCAGCAGGCAGCCAAACCTGCATTCGGTTACAGTAGAATGACTCATGCTTCAAAGTCTGTAATACCTGGCTAGTGACCAAACATTATTTTAAATAGTCACTAAAAAAATCAATTATAGCAGATATTTTATCCCCTTGTATTGTGTGTTCATAGCAGACCTTTAGATTAGTAGATTTCCAGAGAGAATGAGCTACCTACTTCCTGTGTGTGTGGGAATGGAATATGCCCAGAATCAATGAGTTCAGTCCCATAGCATAAATGATGCTTCATGCACTTTTCCTACATTCTTTCCCTAACTCCTATTGCCTAATTATACCAAAATAAAAAAGAACATAAGTTTTCTGGAGTTATTAGCATGCTCTTGATCTTTTCGCACTTTTGCTTATGGTACATTTTAGTCACGGGACAGCCTTCATCAAAATCCCTGTAGCCAAGAGCTTGGTGACGACATCTCGGAGGGGAATTTCTTTGGGCTCGAGCTTTTCCATGGGGCCACAGGACTCTGGAAATATGGGCATTCATGGATCATGGTTCATACTGACTGGATGTGTCTTTTTTCCTGAGAAAGACAGCAATTGTTTAGGATGAATTTTGAGTGTTATATTTACTATTGAGCAGGGCTATTCTTTGCTGTGGGGTGCTGATTTGTGTTTTGAAAAACATTTAGCAGGTCCCTGGCCTTTCTCTTGTCAATGCCAGCAGCACCTCTCCCCTGCTGCTAGCTATGATGATCAAAAATATCTCAAACTTTGCTAAATGTCCCCTGGGGGTGTGGTACAAAATCACTGCCTACCCCACCCAATGCCAACATGAAAACCAATGAGTTAAAGGACTATACCACATTATTCTGCTGTTACTACTTGGAATTTCTATCTCATCTGGGTTAACACATTAATTAAAAATTTTGTTTATAATTTGCAAATTGCTTTTCACATAGAGCACTATATTTAACTCTCCCATAACCCTCAGGCACATTTGTTGATATTCTTCTTTTAATTATTGATTTTTTGTTTGAGAAAGAGAGACAAAAGGAGATCGATAGATATATAGCTAGATAAACATCAATTTGTTGTTTCATTTCTTTATGCATTCATTGGTTGCTTCTTGTATGTGCTCTGACCGGAGATCAAACCTGAACCGTAATGTATCTGGATTATGCTCTAAACAACAGAACAATCCAGCCTAGGCCATTGATATATATATGTATTTTTTTAAACAAAGAGACTGGCTCAGGGCTGGTAAGTGACAAACTTTTAAAGTGACAGGTGACAAAACATTTTAGGCGAGATTTCTGGGGTACTCTCACCTTGGCCCTCAGCCCCCACATTCTTGTTTTAGTTTGTCTGGTGTGACTATGTGTTAGACTGTCTTATTAATTCCTTTTATGTTAGGGCTGGAAGAGATCTGAGTAGATTTTTGGTCTGCGTCTTACATTTTAGAAAGGAGAAAACTTGATTGTAGAGAAAACAGGTGACTTGCCCATGTAAGACATGGCAAAGTCGGTACTTAAACCCAATCCTCCAAACTTCCTAACCAGTGACCTTTCCATTAGGTGCTGCTCAATCAATATTACATGAGTGAAATAAAAAAAAAAAACAGGATACAAATAAACACATTTTGGGACAGGGGGTGTTATGTGCGCGTGTGTTGCAGGGAGTGCATTAGGAGAAGAGAGGACTGAGAGCAAAAGATATGCTCAAGATAATCAGGGAGCAATATCTGTGGGGCCAGATAATCAGGAAAGAAACAGTATGAGTTTGAGAGAGTTTCTCAAAAGTCTATCACTTGTTCAGTGTTAATGTTACAGAACTAAAAGGGTCCATGTACCTGTCAGAGCCCAATAAAGACACAAACAGGAGCTTGCAGCAAAGAAAGTAAGGGTTTATTTTTAGAAAGCTGGCCACACCCAGAGACACAGGTGAGCTAATTGCTCAAAGATGTGGCTCCCAGATGGCTTTGAGAAGATGGGTTTTATGGGGGTAAAATCATTAATCATGGTGACTAAGGGAGTTTGAGTTACGGTCAAGGTCGTAGTCTCTACTGATTGGTTGGCACTAGGGTAGGAGACAGTTGATCAGTGCACCTGGTCCTGAGGTCAGCCATGGCGTTGCTTTGATAGGGTCCCCTGATTTTCTGGGCCTGGAGCCGAAACACAACTGAGACCTAGATGTCCTTTCTAGTTTGACTGAATTTCTGTCTGTGGGGTCAACAGACCCAAGCTTTGTTCCTAAGATTATTTGATGCTCATTGTTCTGAGGGTTTAATGATTAAGGGAGTGATCTTCCAAGGGAGAAGGAAGTAAGTGAGTCAGGGTGCTAGATGAGGCCAGTTGGAATCAAAAGGAAAGAAAAGAGAAAAGGTCAAATTAAAGGAGTGAAGTTTCTCTGTGGTTACATTAACATAACTGAATTAGCTAAGTGTCGTGGGGCAGAGGTAGGATGAAGGAGGGAGTGACAGGAGTTCGTAAGTAGTCAAAAACATGGCCAAAGCATAATCGTTGGCTGGGGTTAATGTGGGCCTATCGAGCCCAATTTGGCTTTGAGGCTGCTCAACCTGCTGTGCTCCTCCCTGACAGGTCCCTTAGTCCTGGCTTAGGCATCTTCTGCCCTGATATGCTATTCCTCACCACCTGGCTGGTTGCTGGCTTAGCTGCTATCTTTATTCTCCTACTGGTCCATAACTACATTAGACTGGAAACCCTTGATGGCAAGGCCCATGTTTTATTTATTTTTAGACCTAAAGACTTACTTGTGAACAAGCATAGAAGAACAACTCATTCTGGTGCCCTCAGCTGATAGATAACCCCTTGAGGGCATCCAGTGACACCATTTGTTCTGATTCTGTGCTCACCCAATGACCTCTGGCTCTTCAACCTGGACTCCTGAGGGTAGCTTGCACTACAGGACAGGTGACCTGCTGAATCGCCGGCTCTGTGTGGCTCAATTAGGTTCATCTCCCATTATAAGTTAATCAAGAACAATCAGGCAAATAAATGGCTATCAGGGCTGTTCAGAAGAAGACCAGAGGGGGTGGGAAAATAAAATTCAACTAGTTTTATAAATTCCCAGTGGCCAGCTTGGGGGCTTGAGTGAAAAGTGCTTTTGCTGATAAAATTTGGGACATCTAAAAGGGCATCGGGAAGTTTCAATAATATGATTACAGTCAGAATGTCACAGTGGTAAGTACAGAGTTCCTATCTGAGTTCTCCAGTGTTCAAATGGTTGTGGCTGGTCTTTCCCAACATTATCAAGCAGAATATTTGTGCCATAGAATGAATATCAGAATGGGAAAAAATGGTGAGAGGAGGGAAACCCTTTAAGAAAAGAGTAATTATTGTGCTTCAGAAGACAGCCTTTCTAGTAAACCTCACTCTACATGCCAATTCCTAAACTCCTTTTACTGTAGATTAGAAACTGTCAAATCCTGCACATTCAATGTGTGTGGTGAAAGTGCTGGATGGTTTGCTGGGCTGGGCTGGGCTGTCAGAAGATCCAAATGCTCTATGCTAATCGCATTCTTGTTATGCACAGTGATCCTTTGTTTCCTTGCCCCCAAAGTCTTTGCTATGCAAATCAAACCACAGGGGTACTTTAACATGTAAATCACATAATCTTCCTCACATGGGATGAATTGACAGGATTTTAAACTCCTTGACTGTTGGGAGGTAATGAACAGTACTTATTTAACTGGCAATATTGCACTGGGCACATCTCCTACACTGGGCTTTGCTCAGCGGTGCCACTGTGCCACGGGAGCGCTGGTGTGATTATTAACACGGCTGTCATGAGAAGGAGAGGGCCTCGAACCTCAGAAATACTGATCCTCTTTGAGGAGAGAAGTCAGTCTGGGTTCTGTGTCCCCCTCGAGGGTGGTTTTTTCTTTGATCCGTGAATGAATCTTCCTCGGAAAGGCTCTTTTCAGCCTGTTTCAAGGTAAAAGAGCCAAGGAGAGTTAAAGCGACATTTCAAGCCACTGGGAGGGAGTCCAGGCAGGGGTAGGAGCCAAACTCATCCAAAGGCTGCGGAAGGCCCTGCTTTCACCAGCTGTCTGCTTCAGACCTGAGCCCTGATTTGGGGCTAAGTCACTGCCAGCTTTCTTTCCAGTAAAACAAGGATGATGCTAGGAAGAGAAGAAGCTGTGACCAGATTCTGTTTGTAATGACAGCTGAACTGCTTTCTTGAGCAAAATGTGCTTGCTTGCTCCAGAAATGAAGTGTGATTCCATTAAAATGTGTGATCTGTTTAAATAGCCTACCTTGTTTTGGAGTGTGTGGTACTGTTGGTGGGGAAATGGCACCAGGTGTTTAGCTGAGTGGAGTCAGGCTGGACCGTGGTTCAGTAACCTTGGTGCTTGAGTTTTGGCTAAGAAAGAATTCAGAGCCAAGACTCAATCTTTAAGATGAAGTTTATTTAGAAAGTCACAAAGGTAGAATGAGTGAGAAGTAAAAGAAATGGGCTCAGGAAACAAGTTACAGAGGCAAAAGAAGGGTCCTTTAAGCTTATGAGGGAGAGAGGCAAGGACAATTGGCCTGGGGGGTATGGGTAGGGGAAGGCTTGGGTGTACTCCATAGAAAGAGCCATGCTGGGTCCTCGGTCCTAAGGGTATCTTTCTGGAGGCCTCAGGGGAGGATCACAATAGAATATGCATCAGCTTTCCAGGTGTGTCCTTTCAGGGTCATAGCCTTTACTGATTGGTAGGCACCAGGCTGGGGGTCATTAGTTAACATAGCTGGTCCCAAGGCAGTCATGGCCTTGTCTGTTTTTGCTGCTTTTCTGGGCCTGGAGCTGAAACACAACTGAGGCCTAGATGTATCTGATGCCAGTCCTTTGTTCTTCCTCCAACGGTGTCTGCCACATGACTAGCAACATGCCAGGAGAGGAAAGGTCAGGGGTGGGTTTGAACCACATGACCGGCAATATGAAAGGTCAGAGGATCTAAACCACATGACCAGCAATATGCTAGGAGAGAAAAGGGTACCCTGGGGGCAAGATCCTTGTTTTCCCAGTTCTGCGCGTTGCTAGACACCTACGGCTTTCCACCCTTGATGACCTTCTGTACCTGGCCCATCGTTTTTGCTCTGCTCATGTCTACCTAACTGCCTACCATAGTGCTAGATTTATTTTGGGGAGAGAAAATTGATGAAAACAGTATTTTGGCCCTCCAGCGTCAGTTTGTGCTAGGCACAGTTAAAAGGCACTTTGGCTTTTAATGGGCTGGTGCCCTCCCTATCTGTGTTTGAATGGTTTGACAATTGTAACGTGCTCATTGCAGCCATTACCTGTGTGGCAATCTCTACCTGGGCACTGTTCCAAGACTTCTGAGTGGAGTATTTGGAACTCAATATACATTTTCCTATAGGAACAATGGCTGTAAGGCTTTTTGGATAGTGGACAAAAATTGATTGGCTCTGAATGTAGCTGAAATGCTGTGCATTTGCAATTAAAAGCAAGCAAGGGAAATTAGAAGCATATATTAAAAATGTGTTTAAAAAACACATAATATACTGGAACACTACAACACTTAAAACCAGAAGACCCTTGGCCTAAGCTGCCTGCCTCAATCTGACACCTGGAGAAGCAGAAGCAGAGTCCCTTGATTCACCACCAGAATTTAGGAGGGAGGAGGAATGAAAGGAGGGTGCTGACCTAACAGGGGAGGGAAGAAAAGGTGGTTAGATAACCCTAAGCACTCTCCACCCTGGGGGCTGCTCTTTACATTATTGGGGTGAGAGGGTGTAGTGGATGCTGTGGGGCACCATCCAGATCCCCCTTCCGGTTTGAGAAAACCATACCCCAGATTTTGAGAGTGTCATTGCCAAAAGATCACAATTGAACCCTTTACCAGGAATTGCTATCTGCCTATGAGCAGCCTTGCTCGAGGCCATGACCTGTCTCCTGGAGCAGCCCCCACATAACAACCTGTCAACTTAGGAATAAAAGGGTCTGGCCCCCTTGCTTTAATATGGGGCAAGTGTAAAGGACCGTGGTAGCTTTATAGCTCCCTGTAGCATCCGTCTCTGTATGACTACACCCCCATTGCATTTCTTCTACTCCAAATATGAATCCATCACTTCCTTACACACTGTGGTCTTAACTGCATTCCCCAATAAAGCTGCATGCAAACCCGTGTCTCAGAGTCTGTTTCCAGTGAACCTCACTTAAGACAGACAAGGAAACAAGTAGGAATGAGGAAGTGATCAGGAATGACTCTATTATTGGTTGTGGAGGGGCAAGCAGCTGATCTAGAGGAAAAGAAGTGCCTAGCAGAGAGGTACTAGCAGAAAGAACACTGCACTAGAGATGACACTAGCTATTCTGGCCGGAGAGGTGTTGAATATTGTTTCTGTGTAAAATAGATCCAATGACTTTGCGAAAGCCACCAAAGAAGTCCAATCCTTACACAAAGAATGGTAAAGAAATCAAGCAGCTGACCCCGTAGGCATATACTATTTGATCTTCCCTTGAAGTTTCAGGTAGATTGAATGACGTGGTTCTGTCTCTAAAGCAATTTGAAAACCCCCTTGCTTTCTCAGGAAGCCTCTCTCGTTGAGTTTTGAGACTGGCATTTTAGAATAGGATGCTCAAAGATTATGGATCACTGAAACACCTCTCCTCCAAATGACTTCCTGCTGCTAGCAGCAATCAGTAATAGCACCAGGTTGGGGTGGGAGTCTGCTCACTTTGCCAATCTGAGGCTTAGGTTATGGTGTTACTCAGTCCATAGGGGTAGTTCTTAGTTTTATCACACTGAGCTTTTTCCTATTCACCAGATCCACATTAAAGAAATGGACAGTATGAAAAAACATTTTGAAGATTTTGGAGAGTTAGCCATCTTTCCCAAATGCTGAGACTCAGATATGCCCAGCAAGCAGTAGGTACCTGCCAGCCATGAGTTCCTAAGTGTTGTGAGAGGACTTTGGAGGTGGAGCAAAGGTTGTGAGGTCAGACTGGAACTATATCCATGCTTGGGTGGCTGGGAGGACCTACCTAAAAAACAGACCGTCAAGGTCCATCAACTTTTGTTTTCAGAGTCTGTTTTCCTGAAGACCAAATGTGGTACAATGCTGTTACAGGAGTTCACAGAAACAATGTGAAGACCAAAAGAAAGGCGAATTTGACCTGACATGCTCTGCAGACCCCTGAACAATACATTATTTCATGCTCTGATGTCTAGCTATTGTTTTCCAGAAGGATGAAAAATGTAAAAGCGCTGTGGTAATACTCATCCAAGGATCAGCAGCTTTCAGGAGGTGAAAAAATATAGAGAATTGTTCTGGAGGCCAGACTGATTGGTTTAAACTTGATCTTCACAAATCCAGCACAGTGTTGGCTGGTCTGGTGATTCAAGGGCTGAGCTTTAGGAGGCAACCTGAATGTAAACCTGAATTTTAGGGCAGAGTCACATGGATTACTTTAGAAGAATGTTGTCTTACTGTGTCAATAAGAAATCATTAAAAATTACTCCTCTGATTTGGAATCATGGGCACATTGTGATAGTAAGATGAGGATCATCATATCCTCAGAAAAAGCCTAAACCCATAATTTTTTAAGCAAATGTCACTGAGGACTAACCAAGTGCTATTGAGAAAATGCTAGAAAAGCTGCAAAAGTGGAAATTTCCCTCCAGATAGTTAGAACAAATGACTCTAGTTAACATTATTACTTCTTTAATATCTTAGGAATACCATAGCATTGTTATGGATCTCAGGGTAAAATTCAAAGTTTTTAAATAGGTTTATAAAAGGCCTATTGTAACTCTGTCCCTTCTAATCTTTTCACATACTATGCTCCTCACACTTCATGACCCACTCAGTGTGACTGTGTCTTGCTCTTGCTTATTGTACATCTGCTCTTCTCTCCACTTAGGAGACAATTTCTATCCAACACTTTCTCTGAGATCCTTTACCAACACTCTATTTGACTTGCTAATTCTTCCTCTTTGGATCTCATAATAATTTTATTTGATCTTAGGAGGACTTCTATGAATCCATAAGATTGGATTAGGTGCTCTTATAAGTCTTCTAAGGCTGCCATTATGAAGTACCACAGACTAGTTAGCTTAAAGAACAGAAATTTATTGTCTCACAGTTCTGGAGCCTGGAAGTCTAATATCAAGGTGCCAGCAGGTGGATTTCTGGTGAGGCTTCTCTTCCTGGCTTGTTGATGGCCACCTTCTTGCTGTGTCCTCACATGGCAGAGAGAGAGTGAGGGAGAGAATCAAGTCTCTTCATATAAAGGACTCTAACCCTATCAGATTAAGGCCCCACCCTTTTAACCTCATCTAACTTTAATTATTTTCTTAAAGGCTCTATTCCTAAATATAGTCACATTAGAGGCTAGGGTTGCACATATGATTTTGGGGAGATACAAACATTCAGTCGCTAAAACTATTATATTTCTTATCCAGAGCACCACTCACACTGTAGTTTGTTAAAATGCACTTTAGGGGTGCCAATTACATAGGCTGCAATGTGAGTGTTGCCCTCTAAGTGCATTCATTGCACTGCAAGGCAATTCATTACTGAGTTGTTTGTACCCTTCCCTAGAACTTATGCTTCCTGTGGGCAGGTTTATGGTTATCTTGTTACTAGCAACTCAATACTGAACACAGTGTTTTATAAATATAGACACTCTATGAATATTTTTGAACAAATGACCTTGACAAACAAAATACAGCTGGAGCAAACCAGTTTGCTATGTTTGTTCTCTTTACCTGAAGAAAGTTTATTTGCTTGGATCATAGGTTCTGGTACAAAGCTACATTACCTATGTCTTCCTGTCTTTTTGCTTTTCTCAACTGGATGTCTTCATCAATTGCACTTTTTCAAGAATGTCCTTTAACTACTGTCCTTCTGACATGTGATGTGATTTCCTTCCTCATGTTATCTTTTTGTACCAGCCTATTTTTTACTTCTGTGCCTAGCAGGTTCTGACTATCTTGACCCCTCCAAATATTTTTGTGAAAGTATTTATAGATAGAAATAGATCTAGAGAGGCTGAGACTTTCCCAAAGCCATTTGCTGATATACAGCAGAGCTAAAACTAGAACGTCGAGAGAAAGTTTTGAACATTGAAGTTCAGAGGTATTCCCAACTCTTTTGGAGACTTCCAGGCCTACTCTATGTTAAGTCAAGGGGTAGTCCAGGTAGGGTAGGAAAACAGGGAACAGGCAGGGCAGTGTTGTGTACTGGGGGAACACTCAGCTAACCAGGAGGATTTAAATAATTACTACATATAAAACAGACTTATGTGAAGTGCAGCTACGAAAAGCATAAACCAAGATTCCTGGGGATTTTAAACATTTGGAAGACATATATTTATGAAAAGTTAATCTTCAGTACAAGGTAGAATGTGGGAAGACTGAATAATTATCCAGGGAGTGAGTATGTTAGGAATTAAAAGGAAGAAGATTGTCCTGGACAGGGCTGGCCCAGGAAGGAGGGGTTAAAACTTTTCCTGAAAGGATGACTGTAGATAGGTTGACTTTTAAATGTCTTTCAAGTTTATCCCTTCCATTCAAGGCCACAGACTTAGGTCATGTGAACAGTATTTCTTAAATGGTCTTTCTTTAATTGTACAAGTAAAAATTCTCACTTTAAAAAATTCAGACAGTACATATATACACACACATATATGTATTACATAGACTACATATATACGTATGTGTATATATGGTAAAGTGTAAAATGACATAGACACATAAATAATGAAGATTTAAAAAATAAAAGGTCAGATTATGTGAAATATTTTGCAACTTGATTTTACCTATGGAAGATATTTCTCAAAGATCTTTTTTACTCAGTATATGCAGCTCATTTTTTTTTTTGACTTCCTTCTTGTTTAGACTTTGGCAAAAGACTATATTCTGCTGACTTCTGGCCTTTTCCAGTAAATCTTCAGAGTTACTACCAATAATATTTCTATAAAATATGTAATGTCTGTCCAGAAAAAGTCCAGCTATTATTAATATAATGAAAATGGTTTGCACAACTTCACTGTAACCCAACAGCTAAAGAGAGTGGACTGGAGTGCACGTGTGAACAATGACAACTTCACTGTATTAGCCAGTAGGGGTGGTAGACTCCATTGAGTGAGCATGTGCACTGTGTGGCAGTCACCTTCAAAATGACTGAGTGAGAAGAGCAACGAATCTGCATTAAAAATTGCATTAAGCTTGAACATTCCTTCACGGAAACTATTTGGGTGATTCAGAAGGCTTTTGGGGACAATGCAAGAGTGTAGCACAAATAAAAGTGTGGCATAAGCACTTCAAAGATGGTCAAGAATCTGTTGAAAGTGATCCACATTCTGAAAGGTGTGCAATAAGCAGAACACCTGAGAATGTTGAACATGTACGGGCTGCAATCCACAAAGATCGGAGACTGACAGTGCGAGAACTAGAAGCTGACCTGGGGATCTACTGTGTCAGAAATTTTGACATAGAATCTTGGTATGAAATGTGTTGTGACAAAATTTGTTTCATGGCTTCTGCTACCAGAGCAGAAGGGACATTGTGCTGCATCTGGGGGAACTGTGTGAGGTCCCAAGCTGCCTGAAACATCACTGTCCTATGTACAATGTTTCTTATATCTTGTATTTTCTCCAATAAATGTCTCTATTTACAATAGTACATGGCTGGATACTTTTTGAACAGTCCTCATATATACAATTATGCCTTTTTTTTTTTTTTTTTTTTTTGCTTAGAGTTTTTCATTAGTACCTGTATCATTTAAAAATCTTTTGGTTGAAATTAAAAGAAAATAAACTTCAAACTGGCTTAAATAATAAATAGAATTTTATTTCTTTATGTTACTGAAAATTCCAAAGTAGGCAGATTCAGGCAAGGCTAGACCCAGGGCTTTAGCAGAGTCACCAGAAACCTGGTTTCTGCCTCTCTCTCCGGCCTGCCTCCCAGAGTGTTGGCTTTTTGCTAAGGCTGCCCTCCGTCTCAGCCACAGTATATCCTGTGTAGTTGTCTCAGAATTATCAATAACATTTTTGGGTTTTACTCTGTTTGGACCATCCCTAGAACCATCTCCAAATGGAAACTAAGGGCTGATGGGAAGTTGAGAAGGTATGCTTTTGTGGCAGTCACATATTTGCACTAAAGCACCTTGTTGTTTTAAACATAAAGTACAATCTATTTGGCATGGCTTATAAGGACCCTAACCACAGGGTCACTTTTTTCTATTTCGTTTTTCTGTTATATTTACAGATCATCTACGAGGGCAATAGTGGCCTTACAATTCAGTATTCATTTAATCTATTCTCATGTACTTTTTCTCTTTTCTGGAATGACCTAGATTAAATATATCACCTCTGTGAACTTTATTAGACATTTTTCCTGCTACCAGCAGGAGCGCTGTGAATGGCCTCTCCGGCGGTCCGTTACAACTCTCGGGGTACCGTCACTCAGCTACAGTGTGACATGAGTGTTGTCTCCTAGTGTGCAGTGTAACATCTTCACAACTGTACGTGGTGGCCCTGCACTGCTTTCCTCAATATCACTCTCCATTCTGATGGTTTATTTTAATGGTCACCGTGCTTCAAGTCTGTGAGCTTCATGAAGACTGGCACTGTATCTTACCAGTACAGTTATACTACTTGCCTCCTTTAGATCTGTATCCTTCTTGTCTGTCCACTGCTAAAAATACTAATATATTTGTTGAATGCATGAATGAATAAATAACTACCATTCTTTAGTGTTATTTCTTATAAATTTATTTAACCATCAAACTATTCTTAAGAGGTAAGTATTGTTCCCCTTATTTTGCAGCTGAGGAAACAGAGGCTCAGAGAGACTTGGTCATTCGTTCTGGGTCACACAGCTAGTAAGTGACAGAACTGAGCCTCTCTCTCTCTCTGGCTCTGTCTCTCTCTGGCTCTGCCCCTTCTCACTCTTAGGCCTTTTCAGTTCTGATAAATGGTGGGCATAGAGTTTCAGCGCTGGGAATGATCATGTCTTGTTATGTTGCTTTAACTACATAATGCAATGATTAACCACACAATTTACCTCACAGAGTTCCCAGGATTAAGTGAGGTTGTGTTTGTGACTGTGCTTTGAAGCAAAGAGGTATGTAACTCTTTGCAAATAGAGAGTATTATTATCTAAGGATAGTTTGGTATTAATGGCTTCCAACTTCATAACGAGCTTAGGACCTACGTTTTAAAGAGATACATGTTTTCATGTTTTTATGGGTGCCAAAATGGAATCTTGAAATATATTTGTAAATCAGTGATGTGGCCCCAAAGGGAAGCAAGGCAGTCTACTTTTATGGCTTATGTACCAAGAAGGTTTGTACCAAACCAAGAAGCCTTGCAAGAATCTTCCTGTTGCTGTTTGTTCTCGTTAGCTGAATTCAAATTCCAGTGGTGATAATACACAATTCTTCAGCTGCATATAGATTCTGTCTCTATAAATGGAAAAAAAAATCTATAAATGTAATCATCTCTCCCTTGTCAGCTAATGTGACACAGTAGTAACTCCAGAACAGTTTTCTTTAGGTGCTTTTGTATGATTTATTCTTCCTGGCATGAATTGGGATATGAGCAGCATTTTGTTTCAACAGAGCCTTTCTGTAGCTTTTAACCAGTTACAAAGGGTGTCTGTCTATACCTGGACGCAATCCGGCAATAGAAATGAAATAGGCTTTTAAGCCTAGAAAGAAATGAAACTAGAAGGCCAGAGGCAAATGGCCATTTCATCATCTTGTGGGGCAAATATTATATAACTGGAGAAAAGATCTTTTTTTAAATATATGGTGTAGGAGTGTCTAAAGGTGTTTTCTTAGGTCAATTGTGTATCAGGAATTTAAAAGGCAGGACTTAAAGATCTTTAAATGCCACCCCCTTCCCACCCCTCAAAAGGTGAGCCTCGTCTATTGTAAGTTATACTTCCCACTCCCTGATCTGGGAGGAGGGTTTTCTGTGTCTCTTTCAGTATTTAAAATCTGAAATACTATAGACCCGACTACCCAGGGGTCTGCCTCTTGCCCTGGTGCTTTGTCTCCACAATGGAGACAGGCAGGTTGGAAGCAGCAGCATGCTCCCCAGTGTAATTCATGAGAGTGCGAGGCAGCGTTCTCCGTGTTTTTTCCAGAGGCTGGCTGCAGCCAGGCTCCCCTTGAGCTTCTGCCAAAGCACATCACTAAATAAGGAGGGAAAATAAGGACAAGATTTAACTGCCTCTTTCCAGGCAAGCTTATAGGCAGTCTCACTTCCATTTTTAAAGTTGGAGGCAATTTTATTTGTTTGGGCGCACGCTATGGGAAATGAATAAGTAAAGTATCAACTGACATGCTTCAATAGGCTGAAAATAGATCCAAGTACATGATTTCTTTTTTATTTATCAGCCATATGTACTCATTTCAGGTCTCCTTCCCCTAGACTCCCAGATTAGGAGAATCAGAGATAGTAATAGCTGGCAGGCACAGATCTTTTCAGGTTTGTTTTGGGGGTTACCACCCAAATTTTTTGTTTTGAATAATTTTAAACCTATGGAATAGTTGAGAGAGTAATATGAACATTTTGCACATTTGCCTACTCTCTCTCCCTTTGAAAGTAAGTTTCATGTGGGACCCTAATAGTTCATCTCCAAATACTTCAGCGTATGTCTTCAAAGAACAAAGACACCCCATCATGATCATATCCAAGGAGCTTAATGGGGGTGCAGTAATATATTGTAATGTACAGTCCACATGCCAGTCCTCCCCACATGCCAATCCTCCCCAATTTCCCCCAAAATGTCCTTTAGAGCTGTTCTTTTGTTGAATTCAAGATACAAAGAAGAATTACATATTATATTTAGTTATCTCTTTGACCTCTATTCATCTAAAACAGCCCTCACCTGCTTTGTTTGTTAATTGCAGCATTAATATTGTTGATGATTTCAGGATGGGTTCCCTATAGAAAGTCCCACAATTTGCATTTTCCTGATAAGTTCTAACCAAGTGTATGGTCAGACTACTGTGTTCAAAGCTTACTGCTTTCTATGTGTTTATATCATCAAGTTGATAGGTGGTTAGGTTCATTGTTCCTGTCTCTATTCAATTTTAGATTTTGATTATGGTAAATCCTGTTTAATTTAAATTTAATTTTTGAATATATAAAATATTTACATGACTCAAAAGGCAAAATGGCATTTAAAATTTTTACTCAAACTCATTTTTATTTCTATATTTCTCTCAATTCCCACTCACTCCTTCTAGGTAATCATGTTTGTTAGTTTCTGGTTTATTCTCATATATTTTATTTTGCAAAAAATAGGCAAATAAATTACTAATAAATATGTATGTGCATAGGTATGTAATTATTTGTATAGATGTACATGTATACATGTGTGTCTATATGTGCATGAGTAGATACATGTGTATTTCTCATTTTCTGGCTTATGACTATGGTTAATATTATAACATTATTTTGCATCTCTTTGTTCACTTAGTACATATCACAGAAATTCATTCATATAAGTTCATAGAGGTACTTGCTATTCTTTTCACAGTGGTGTGATGCTGGGCCAAAAGGCAAATAAAAATGTAATTTTCTTACATATTGCAAATCACCCTCCATAGAATTGTATCATTCTCACTTCTACAAACAATGTGTGAATATATTTGGCACAGATATGAGTTCTTTGCCTTATCTCACTGAATTCTCACAACAACATTTTCGGGAAGATACCTTTATTACTCTCACTTTCAACTTAGGAGGATAAGGCTCAGAGACCTTGATAGATGTTTCCAGGGTCACACAGCTAGTAAATGGCATAGTCAGGATTTGAACCCAGACTCATGCAACTAACCACCTCACTGTAGCATGTGTTACCTGCATTAAGCTACATGAATCAGTTTGGTGTCCTGATAAGATTAATGGGAAATTATTCATTTCTGGAAATGATGTTCTTATAAGTATCAAGAAATACTGGGGAATTAAGAGAACTTACAGTCTCAAGGAGTGTTAGTGGAGAAAGGGAAATCTTCATGTTTAGCCTCTTCTTTAAGGAGGCTGGTGCTTAATTGAAGTTCCTAGGTCTGAGCCAAAGGCTCTGATCTAGTGAGTATAGCAATGATACCAATAATTTGTTGAAGATTAGAAGTCCTGGGTGGATCCCTCTGTTGAAACAAGGCATCATGGGAGTGGGAGCTGCATATTCTGTGTCAGAGAGTACTAGTGGGAGGAAGAGAGGGACTAGGGCCAAATATGAGCAGTTCAGGATTTTAGGCAGGCTTCAGTCCCAGTGAGGAGCAGGAGAACAAGGACTTGGAGAGACTCCAAGGTCAAGGCTCAGTCAGGATGGAGGAGAAGGCACAAAGGAGATGAAGCTATCCAAGGACTCATCCTATGGCAGACAGCAGCAAGTAAATATACGATGTTTGATACAGGTAAATACTATGATCCAGGGCAATGAAGTACAGAGTAGTTATGATGTTTAGAGAAGACCTCTCTGAGGAGGTTGTGTTTGAAGTAAGACAAGAATGAGGAGAAGGAGCTGGCCATTCAACAAATTGGGGGAACAACCTTCCTGGCAGAGGGAACAGCAAATGCAAGTGTTCTGAGAAATGAGCTTTGCAAGCCATGTTTAACATAAAGATTGGTAAGGCTGGGATAATATTATATAAAAGGAGTGTAATGGATGGGAGTGGGGGTCAGGGCAAGGCACAGCTCAGGCAGGGCCTTATTGATCTGGGTAAAAGAATCTGGATTTTATTCTAAGTGCATCTGGATGCTTCTGGGGGAGGCAAATTCCAATAGACACCTGGAATGAGTTTCAGTTTAGTCATCAGAGAATATGTTTTAAATTCAACCTATGAGGAGGTATGATGAGTTTCAAGGAGATATGAATAAAAATAAGTGCTATTGTTTGTCATTATATTTATTTATTTTTAAGTGAGTTATTTTTCTTATGGCAGCCTAGAAAATGGGGCTGAACATGAAGTCTGGCCAGCAGTGTGGGTTAAAGAACATTTATCCAAAAATAAATACACTGCTACTTATATTTACTGCCTCCAGATGATTCATCAACTGAGAACATGTTCTTCACATTCAAGTATGGATAAACTACTTGTTTCAGTGACATATGAAGAGTAAACATTTTTCATTTTCTTTCATGGAAAGAAGTAAGAATTTAAAAATATCTTGCAAGGTGCCATGTGTGAAGCTCAAAGAGTATGCCACTAATGAATCTAAGTAGGCAGTACAGCCCTCCCACCTTGTTCATCAAATCTCCATTTTTTGTGTGAATCAAGTAACAGACTTTCTTTTGATTATATCCATCATTTTGCACTCTGTATTTTTATAGATTTTTGAAATCAGAGAAGTTTGTAACATTAAGTAAGAAATCAACCTAAGTTAAGGACATAAATCCTCAAGAAATGAAGAGAGCAAAAAAGTGAAAATTTGCTCTACCTAATCATGAAACAGCTATATTAGGGTAAATGGCAAGAGCATAACTAAGAAGAAACACTGAAAAGAAATGAATGCCAGTAAATATGTTTAAAAAATCATTACAGACACAGCAAAAATAAGGATAATTTAGTACCAAGTCAACTTATAAGAAAAAACCTAAGCATAATATTTAACATTAAAACAAAATTATAATTAGCCAAATAAAAAGTCAAATAAGAATACTAAAAATATGTAAATATGTTCATGTACATAATAACTTTTTCTTTTTAAGTTGTTTTTATAAGATATGTCAGTTTTATAAGATATGTCAGTTATCTTATAAGTAAAGTAAGATATTTTAAAATATCTAGTGTTTGATATCATGTTGATAAAAAATGAAGACATTTGACTGAACTTTCTATTTTTAGCTGGCTATTTAGAATCATATAAGAATAGCCTCAACCATCTCTTTAAATTTTATAAATTAGGCACAGGTAACTTTCTTTGTAGGTAACATATAATGTAATAAAATCAGAAGAGTGACAATATAATCAACTAATGTTTATAGTTGTCTGATTAGTCAACATAGACATCATGGGTCTATTAAATAGGCATTTTAAAAGAGTATTTTGTGGCAATATACCTGGTGGATATGTGTGGTTGATGGAAATGACAACTGAGAGGGAAATTTTTTCAAATTCCTTTAATGCAAATAAAAGATACAACTTATTGTGTATAAATGGGCTTCTGTGTAGGGGCATACAATGCTCAGGTCAAAGAACAAAGGTTTCCAGGCTGTCAAATCCTCCTAAGGATGCCTGGTGGCTGCTGATAGTATGTAACTGGTATAAAGATTACTTCAAGTTCTTCAGAGAAGCTTGTTTCACTTCTGGAGGGAGTCTTTCTTGGCCTCTACCAAGTCCTGTGGAGACCAGCTTCCTGTCTTCCCTCTCTCCAGTACACCACACTCCAGACTATATGTTGTGAGACTGGCTGAACCGTGGGCCAGCTTCCCAGGCATTCCATTTCCCTAGTAGGTCTACTCCTCTAGGCTTTTTCTTTCTTTCTTTCTTTCTTTCTTTCTTTCTTTCTTTCTTTCTTTCTTTCTTTCTTTCTTTCTTTCTTTCTTTCTTTCTTTCTTTCTTTCTTTCTTTCTTTCTTTCTTTCTTTCTTTCTTTCTTTCTTTCTAAATGATCAGATCTACAAAATGCAAAAGTCTGTTCAAGATAATAAAATGTAGTAAGTCTAATTAACTGAAGCCATCCTTTTGAGACCCAGGGTCTCACTTAGAAGTTTTGACTTGATGTGGTAGGCAATGAGAAGTCAATGTACATTCCTGAGGAAGAGAAGGCTAAGAGAAAAATGATGTTTGGGAAAATACTGATCACCTTTTTGGATTGATCTAGAGATGGCAAAAATGGAAGAGAGTCAGAATAAATAATCTAGGTATGATACATATAAGTTTTAAACATTTTCTCTACTATGTTACAAGCCTGAGTTAAGAACCTGTTACATGTGACCTCACTGGGAGATATAATAATAAGTGAAGGAAAGTGGTTGCCGGCAGCCAGGTACGAGCAAATTTGTCTCTAAGGGACCAGGAGACTTGAATGGAAAGATCAGATGTGGTGATAAGTGTTCCTTTGACAGAGAGCCGTGGTTAGCCTCAACAGTCATGGAGATCGAAGTTATTTGAGAAATGCCTATATCTAATGAGATGGTGAAGAAGTGACTAAACTTAGACACAAAATTATTCACAATAGGGATCTTGCAATAGTCTAAAGAAAAATCTAAAAAGTATGTACAACCATGTGTATCACTCAGAGTCCAGCCAGGAAGTAATATAGACACCTGGGATTTTAATAAAAAGAAGAATAGTATAGGAATGGAGAAGCCAAAGCACTTGCATGCATCACCCATGAACATAAAATAAAGGGGGCACTGCTGGAGCCAAAGCGGGGGGTACGAGGTGGAGGTGGATAAAGGGGGAAAATAGGGACAACTGTAATAACATAATTAATAAAATATATTAAAAAAAGAATTGTTCAATACCCACTGTTAATAGTTACTGAAGAAATGAAAAAGCAAAAAGGGAGCATGAAGCACAACCATAACGCTGTGAAAAGAAGGAAGGGGTTGGAATTATTAGCACCCAGTGGCTTGGAGAAAGGGCTCTGCAGAGCTGGTGTCCCTGAGGGGTGTGGGAAGGCTGGTTCTTTGCTGCAAACTGGTGTCAACTACTACACCGCACTGGAACAAGCCACTGCTGTCAAGGTGAAGAGGCGTTGCTAGAGTGACATGGAAAAAGAAAGGAAAGCAACAACAGAGAACCAAAACCAGAACAGGATGTAAATAAGAATGAACAACCCCTCTTTAAAGCCTCCTTGTGGCAGAGACTAAAAGAGAGAGGCTCGTGAATGAGAAGGAAGGATTTTAGAGGCTCAGACTTAGTACTACTGAACAGCATATAGAAGGTAGGGCTTAATGCCAGGAGACATTAGTTTAACATCTAGGAAATCAGGGCATAGGCACTAGTTGGTGGAAAGGGTGCTGTGTATAGAGCGGAAGTAATCAGAAGATACTCACCATAGACATTCTTGAACAGAACATGATTGAAACAAATGATGAGCTCAGGGCCACTTCCAGAAGGAAGATCTATTTACCTATATATGTTGGGATTATGAGAAGCTAATGGGGAATAAAAATAATATTATTAATAGCACCATTTAATGAGAGCTTTTCATGTAGGCAAAGTTATGAACAGTTACTCTTCACAGCCATACGATGAAAGTCGGTATTATTATCTCCATTTTAACAATGAGAAAAGAAGAATTAAGGAGAACATCCAATACGATTTGTAGATCATGATTCAGACCCAAGTCTGTCTGTCTGATTCTAAAGCTTAGGGAGCAAACTGCCACTTGAGCTTGATTCATGAGTTTTAATCCCATCAAGTCTCTTAAAAACAGTTCTCAGAAATTGCTTTAGTAAATTTCATCCATTGACCTGGGAGAGTATGTCTGAAAGCACATGAGGAAAATCAAAATTTGTGTTGAAAATGGAAAAGTTTATTTAAAAACATCTACTGTTACATATGGGGACTTGATGGCACCCTGTGATTGCTCCACAAACATTGTTAAAAAAATAAACCAATGCTCTCTTTTTCCTTTGTATATTTTTCTTTTGAATACTTTTTTTCCTTTGCTTGTTTATTCTGGCATGTTTGTAAGCCTTCCTCACAAGTTTGATGATCTCTGGTTGACCATTTAAACTTTGGCATGAGGCACTGAAGTCTTGATGAAATCTGTCTTTTGTTGATAGAGATTGTTGCCTGGGGTCTTCTAGTGGTAAACCAATTTTGGGGGGTGGGCGGGGGCAATCTCTAAATATCGTTATCTGTAGGTATTTTCTTTGGGTTCCAAATTAGAAAAAAAAATCAAATTTATAGAAAAAAAATTAAGAATAGGGTGAATGTACTTATTTTTTTCCTTGTATCATTTGAGAGTAAGTGGCTGATACTCTTCTATATATTTCCTATATACAAGGACGTTTTTCTAATATTACATCCATCAAAATCAGGAAATTAACCTTTTTATCATCTAATACTCAAACCCCATTTAAGTTTCCCAATAATGTCCATTATAAGGAGAATCTAGGCTAGAATTATATGTCTCTTTTTTTACTATCTTATCTGCTCATCTTTTTCAGTTCAGAAAAGCTCCTTAGTTCTTCCTCAACTTCTGTGACCTTAACATTTTTGAATGTCAGTTACTTGGTGGAATATCCTTTGGTTTTATATTTTATTGATATTTCCTCATGATTATTTGCCTGTTATCCATCTTCAGCAGGAATATCACAGTAGTTAAGTTTCATATTTCATCCTATCAGGTGGTGCTTCACAATTTTGATTTGTTCTATTATTAATGATACTAAACTTGATCAGTTGAATGAGATTATGTCTGCTAGGTTTCTCCATATAAAAGTACTTTTTTTTTTTTTTGCTTTTGTAATTAAGAAATTTTGTGTGGGATATACTTCGTTTTTAAAAATATATGTTTTTCATAAAATTTAAATTCTACTTTGCTCAATGGTTATAATTTGTTACATATATATGTATATTTTTATGTTTCAACTCTTCCAGATTTGACCTGTAGGAACCCCTTCAAGATGACCTCTGTATTCTTTTGACACACCTCCATCATTCCTTTAACACTTTTGTCATCCTGACACAAGATGTTCCAGGCTCATCTTGAAGTTTCCCAACCTCATCTTGGGAATCAGTCCTGGTTCCTCTTTGCAACAAATGGATCTGCATGCTCAACATGCTTTACTCAGCTTCCAACATGTCATCAAGGACTTTGACCTTGGTCCCCTCAACTCTCTTCATCTTAATTAGTTTATGCTGCTCTATGTGCTGCTGCTTTGCCTTCTCTCCTTCACCATGCAAAGCTACCTAACTGGTTTGGTCTCAACTATTAGTATGAGGTCATATTTTTTAAAAAGTGAGAGAAGAGGAAGACCTAAGGTCTCTATTCTAAGAGAAACTCTATGAGAAATGGATATCCTTTTTCAAGTTGGAGTGGGAAGGCAGAGTTGCTGTTGAACTCCACTACAATTTCAACTCGAAGAATACATACACACATATATGTGTATATACATATATACAAAACATACAGCCTCTAAAACAAAGTCAATTACTTTTCTAGGCCCTCAGCTGGAAAGGAACAATTTGTTTCCACATTCATTGAATGAAAAGATGGCTATAATGGATTTATAAAGACGTATCTTTTTTGGGTCCCATAGAACCTAACTCTGAGGCAAGAATTCAAGTGTAGATATGTTTGGGAGGTCATCCTAGGAAATACTGGGAGAGTAAAAAAGTGAATCAGGAAATGGAATGAGGACAATAAAAGGTGTGCACTGAGCCAGGTAACTGATGAATTCTGGAGATAAGCCCCTCAAGGGAACTCTGGAAGACAGTGAAAATCCATCTTGTTTATCCCAACTGATGATCAAGGCAGCAGTGATATTTAACTATCAACTACTCATTTGTCATTGGTTGAGGATTCCGAGAGGCATTAACTCTCCAGACTTCTGGCTGACCCTGACCATGGTCTAAAGGTACTCTCATCACCAAATAAAAGTCCTTAGGCAGAGAACTCTGGTGTTTGAATCAAACAGGTGTTTGCATGTAATAAGTGACCTAAGACACTCAGAAAGGACATCAACATGGCATTACAGTGTTTGCTATAGATGCTGTGTCTTCTCAAGGCTCTGTAACCAAAAGAGTACATATTATATATCTCAAGGGCATGTTAGATTATGCTATAATTTGTGGTACATCCCATGACACTCTAGTGAACCAGAAAAAGCTAAGAATATAAAATAAAATAACAATAATAGCTTATAATAGCCTATATTTTGAGGGCTTACTATAGGGTTGTAATGATTAGGATGTATTAGTTAAACTTCAAAGCAACTCTTTAAGGCTAGTATTGTTAAGTATTTACATCTAATGTGTATGGAAACTAAGACTTTGTGAAGATTAGTAACTTGCTCACAGTGACACCACTGATAGGTGGTGCTGTGGTTATATGTCAAGGCAGGGTAGCTCCAGCACTCACCCTCACAGCCATTTTCTGTTTGCTGAAGCAAAGTCGTTGGAGCTTTCCCAAAAGCAATGACAGAAAGATGGCCTCCTAGGAGGAACCATTGAAATGCTTCTACAATCAATCATCTGGTAATGAAACATCGATCTAGTGATGGGGAAAGCTACAATTTAGACAGGAGGTCTGTAAGCACAAGTGATCAGCCTTAGGTTCTAATTGGAGCCCTGGTGTAAAGTTTTTACCCTTTAGAAGAAACCTGTTGAGTTCACAACATCAGCACCTTCTATGAAACTCACTCCCAGCTTCTGGAAACTGCTAATGAGAGAACCCCAGCCAATGCAACAGGAAGCTAGAGGTTGGGAAAACACCATTCACTACTCCAGGATTCTGAACTGAGAGTTGATATGTATAGCCCATATACTTGGGATTTTTCTCTTATTTTTCAGTTAAAAGAAAGTTACCATATTTGTCCCTTTGATCTAGGTTCTGACAGAGTAAAAATTCTTCATGCAACTAAGACTCTAAGTTGCAACATAGAGAAATAGTTCTTGTCTCCAAAATCATGTAACAAAAAAAAAATGAGTTTTGACTGTAAAGTCAATGTGTTATGGAAGATACTCCCAGAAACTCAGTTCTTCTTGCCAATGCAGTAAAGAATTACGGGTCAGCGAGTCTATCATCTTGCAAGCAGGGTTTGTTGGTGATCCATTCTCATGGAAGAGAACAGGCCTAGCTAATGAAGGAGTAGAGGGGTGAAAGGGATAGGTTCAGGACAAAGCAGGGTAAGGGCAGTGAAAGGAGGGATGGCCAAAGGTGGGGTGGCAAGTGCAGGGGTAGCAAGCACATATGTGGCCAGAGGCCAGGTGGCCTGAGATCGGGCGGCCAGAGAGCCGAGACAATCAAGAGCTCCAAGCCCAGAGTCCTTTGTTCTGAGGACTTATACAGTTGGCAAGATGGGTGGCGGGGGGAGGTAAAGAAATTACATACTGATTGACAGGTAAAGGTGGTGCCAGCTTTGGGGGCAGGGGTGGGCATTGGCGTGAATACCCAAAAGCGTTAATGGGCTTCTTCCTTTGGGCACTATGGGCCATTTCCAGCCTTTCAGGCCTTGGGATGAAAGCATAGTTTCAAAGGCTTTCTTTACCAGAGAGTGGAGAAGATTCACAGAATGTCAAGGACTGCCCTCCTCCAGTGCTAGCATGGTGTTTCTTGTGGTGTTGGAACACCTGGCAGTAATCGGACCAGGCTCAGGACTGCTGAGTGGGTGAGACACGGCTCCCTCCTCCTCCCCGCTTTGGTTTGCTGTCTATCATACCTAACAGTTTGGCTACTATATGGGACCCTAAACTATTATACAATTCTATAACTCAGTCTCTTTTGCAAAGCCTAAGCAGTTGGGCAGAAATCTACATACAGGTATTTTTCTATTTAAGGGGCAGAGGAGACTTATGTTACAAATGTAAGCTATATCCTAACACGATGCCATCTAATAGCTATTCTATAGACATGTTCCCATCTACACGCCTGCCCTACAACAAGGAGAGGGAAGCCAGAGCTTAAGAGAAGGAGAAATGGATGGAGGCTGGGCACGCCCAAGTTTTAGCTCTGCTTGTGGGACATTCAGTCACATTCTATGGATCTTACACAGCTTGCTCCAAATGAGTGTCATGTGTGCTGAGAGAAGGCACAATGGACAAAGGAGTGTCTTAATTGAAATAATCTGCCTCAAATGCCCAACCCCAAAGGCAAGACTGTAGGTCATTGGGTAGCTCTCTGTCTCTGGGACCAGAGGGCCCCTGGACCTGAGGTTGCAGCCGCTTTGCAAATGGAAACTCAAGACTGAAGCTGCCCACCCCAGTTGGCCTCACCTTAAGAGGTCACCTGCACTGGGCTGGATGGAGCCTAGGGTATACATGGATGTGGCATGTAGGACAATAATCTTTTCATTAGACAAAGGGACCACCTACTCTCTCCTTACTTCCTTCTCTGGACCCCTCTCCTCTCATACTTGCATGGTCCTGGGTATAGCAGGAAAGCCCACCAATAGGAACTTCACCTATTCTTTTCTTATAAGTTCCAGACTACCTGACTCCTCTACTCCAAAGAGATTTCCTTCAATTAAAGTGAAAGTATGTCGTGTTTACCAGTAGAGGAGCCTATGTTACTAAACATCATGAAATGGATTCATAAAAGTCAACCTGAGGAACGCTGGTCACTTATGTTTTGTCTACCATTGGAAATTGATATGTCTAAGAATTAACAGTTCAAATTAAGTTGGAAAAAGTATGGGGTTTTAACAATAGAAGGCATAAGGCATGGAAATGCAATTTTGAAGGATTGTGTATATTGCCGAGGATCTGTGGTTAACAAATGAAATGATTTAAAATGTTATAAAAAGCAAGTTCCTTTGTTAATTGCATTATATTCTAATCTATAATCATATCATTTTAAGTCTGTCTTCATCTGAGGACATTGTTTTACTCATGCATTTGCAAAATGTTACATCTTTTGACTTATTCTAAAAGTAGATTTTCAAATCATACCTTTAAACACGAGAAGGGTTTATAGGACTCTAAGGAATGACTGAATCAGTGCTCATCCAGTGGCCAGCGCCCTGGCACTGGGAGCCTCATAATGGTCCCTCCGCTGGACTGACAGTGATCACAGCCTGGGACCGATGCTTGTGAACCCATCAAGGACCTCAAACTCCTCTTCAAGAAATAAAAACCTGCTACCGTCAGTAACATAATAACTGAAGTGTAACATAATTTTCTTTCCCATATTTCTAATACGCTTTCTACCAGCCTGTCAATGTGCTCAGCCTCCTCCCCAGAAAGGGAATTTTTTGTCCCCGTTGGCTTTCACCCGTGTCAGATAAAATCCCAAGTCTTCCACTCTCTAATCTTCTTGTCAAATTTGTTGTCTCTAGGGTGCAGCAATCATTATGACACCTGGGACCTCAGGTTCTGGACACCTGTCATGGCCAATGGATGGACACACTTCCTTCCACCTTCTTCAATTGATAGTGAGCAAGCAGATGGAACCCAAGGAATTCTCCACGTCCCTTTTACAGCAGCAGCCAGGACAGTCGTTGCCCCAAAACCTCAAAAGATTTGGGTTGTGAATGCTTGAGGGGGGAATGTTAGGCAGGATAGGTAGCAAACCAAGGCAGGGAGGAGGAGGGAGACATGTATCCCCCACTGACTCAGCAGTCCTGAGCCCAGTCTGATTATATTGCCAGCTGTTCCAACATCACAGGAAACACCATGTTAGCACGGGAGGAGGGCAGTACTTGAAATTCTATGAATATGAATCTTTTCCACTCTCTGGGAAAGAAAGCCTTTGAAACTGTGCTTTCATTCCAAAGTCTGAAAGGCCAGAAAGGGCCCATAGTGCCCAAAGGAAGAAGCCCATTAACACCTCTGGGTATTCACGCCAATGCCTGCCCCCCCCAGCCCTGTCCCAAAATTAGCACCACCTATACTTGCCAATCAGTATGTAACTTCTTCACTCCCTATCCCTCCAACTATGTAAGTCCTCAGAACAAAGGACTCTGGGCTTGGCGCTCTTGGAGCTCTTGGCTCTCTGGCTGCCTGGCTTCTGGCCATGCGTGCCTGCCACCCCGGCTCTCGCCACCCCGGCTCTCGCCACCCCTGTGCTTGCCACCGCAGCCTTTGGCTGCCCTCACTTTCCCTGCCCTCACCCTGTTTGGTCCTGAACCTATGCCCTTCACCCCCACCCCCACCCCCACATTAACTAGACCCTGTCTTTTCCATGAGAAAAGATCACCAGTAAACCCTGCTTGCATGCTGATAGACTTGCTGATCTGTAATTCTTTACTACATTGGCAAAAAGAACTGAGTTTCTGGGAGTTTCTCCCACAACAAACCTAAGTTTAATACTGAATAGAAGTGATTGAAATCCATCTGAAGATGCTATGGAATAACTTTTATTCACCTTTAAATGTCTTTAAGATGTTAACAAACTGTCCTTGGAATATAGGTTCAGTATAGTATGAATACATTTTTGGTTGAAACTAGGTCACTTCCTAATTTAACTAGGAAACTTATTTCAGCTTTAATGTATTTTTAAATACTGAGGGGGGAGGCATTGGGTGATTGGGTGAAAAAAGTGAAGGGATTAAGAAATACAAATTGGTGGTTACAAAATAGTCATGCGGATATCAAGTTCAACATAGGGAATATAGTCAATAATATTGTATTCACTACATATGGTGCCAGGTGGGTACTGGAAATATTGGGAGGATCATTTTTTAAAGTATGACTGTCTAACCACTATACCATACACCTGAAAGTAATACAAAATAATATTGAATGTAAACTAGTTGAAAAAAGAAGAAAAATACAGTTGATCAGAGGCATTATTTATATCTGAACTCATGAACTCTTTGTGTGTCTTAGAAAAATAGGTAGAGATATGAATCTGATTAATGTGGATCTAAACTGAAGATCTTTAAAAGTTTATTAATCCAAAGGTAGAGGAATCATTCAACAAGGGGAACTAGACAAAAAGTACCAGGGATTTGTGAGGAAAAAGGAAACTGTATGGAGGACAATACTAGCTTGACATTACAGAGCTGTTTGTAACATCCACACCACTATCAGAAGAGTTTTCAGGCTATGAAGATACCAAGCAATTGTCTCATTTTCGGGCCCTGGACCAAACTGTTGAATAAGGCATTTAGTTTGATCATAACCAGGACCCAAACTGTACTCCATACCAGTCATGTGTTTTGTATGAAAAAAAAATTATCAAACTTGCCTACTTTGTTTTTTCTGTTTCTTGTGGAAGATGGATAAATTTTTCAAGAGCAGATCTTGGCTTTACTGAGACATATACTCCAATAATCCAGGTAAGTTAAAACTAAAACTTCCCTGTGCCCTCCAAAGATTTTGAGCTATTAGCTCCTTTTTCAGCCCTGTGTAAGGAAACTTTCAAATAATAACCACTAAAATCCCAACAAAGAAAAGAGATAGTTTAAAAAACAAAAATGCTTTCATCTGGAATCTTTAGATTTCAGGGTGAATACATTGGCAGATACCTGGTGGAGCCTTGGGGCCTAACCCTGAGCTCATCTTGTTTTTGTTTCCATTTCTCTTTTTTCTTTTCTGTTCATTGAATCATCCCTCTGCTGATTTTCTGGACTCAAGCCGTCTTGTTGACCGTTTGTCGCTCCCTCAGCTTCCATGGCTGCTGACTATGGGTACTAAAACAGTACCAAGGTGAAAGGAAAAAAAATCAGGATATAATGTTTGTCTGAGTGTTCTCTTCCAGAATTTCAACTAAATTTGGAAAATGAAGCCAAGTGGCAAAGTAAAGATTTTTCTTTCCTTGGATTTTCTAATTGCCCCCAACAGACATCTCTTGGGAGTGCTGGGGCTGTTTAAGCATTCAAGGTGTTTTGACTGTAGGCTGGAAGCCACAAGGCAGATAGATGTCAGGGAATCTGCTGGAAGGCTGACTTTCACTGGTGCCAAGCGGGGCTGACTGCACAGTAGTTAAGCAGGGTAGCTGTCAAGGAAAGAGATGCTTTTCCTCCCCTACAGGGACAGTTGAACCACACATTTCCCTCCTTCTTTGGTTCCTGGTTGCCCTGGGCATTTTTCTCTGTTACAGCATTTCACTCCCGAAATGAATGGCACTTAGCAGGGAAGGTGTCTTTGGTAAGTATTTTACAACAGTGCAGGAGTTAACAGTTTCTTTTTTCATTAGAAGTGAGTTTTTGGTGGCTTTGTGACTGGCAGCCTGGAAACTTCTTACTTCCCTTTGATGCAGTGATCGCATGAAGAGTCTCCTTTTCCTAGATATCTGCCAAAGGGAAGGTTATGCTCCTTTCCTCCCTTCCTTCTGCTTTGTTCCCTGCTTCCCTTCCCGTCCAAGAGTCGTAAGAGAGACTTTTGCAAATCTCTGTGAATATGGACCAAAACAGATAGAAATCCAGGTAACCCCACAAATACTACCACCAAATGATTTATTTACTAAAGTGTGTGAGTGTTTGCTTGTGTTGGGGAGAGTTCCAAAAAAAGCTTGAATGACATGGGAGGTAGTTATAGCTTATTAAAAAGATAGCATAAAGGAGAGAAGAAGAGAAAAGGTGGCCACTCTTCAACATCGGTGGACACACCAATTATGGTTTTTTAAAATGTAGATCTGCTGTTCTTAATATTCCACTTACAGCCAATTGAATATTGACAAGGTAATTCTACTACAAAGGGGATAATGTAGGGCTCCAAAGATAGAATGTGTTCTCCTTAAGGACAAGCATTATATCACACTTATTACTGCTACCCAGAGCTTACCACAGGGCTTGGCACAGAGAAAGCACTAGATAAAGATTTGTTAACTTGAAGTGAAAAAAAAGTTAGTAGATCACTACATCATGAACTCTGCAAAAGTATTTATGAGAATTAGGGTAGTGATTATATGTAAGTAGAAGCTGATTTATCTCTTATTCTTCTGACCTACACTTCATTAGCACAATCACTCTTCTGCAAGATGATGCACCCGAGACATTACGAGGGCTTAAAGTATCGTCGGAAGCATCCAAGAAAAATTTGATTATATTCCTTGTAATTATATTAGTTTTAGTCTTAAGACTATTTTACTGGACTTTAATTCTTTGAAAATTAACAATCTATTAATGATATATAGGATAAGTTGCTATAATCAAACTCTATAAAACCAAAACACTGAATGCATTGAGATAGAATAATGCTTTTAGGTGGACAGAGCTGGGAAATGCTGGCTTGGCTGTTGCTAGCTTTGTGATCTTGGGCAGGTCCTTAACCACTCTAAACATTGGATTCTTTATTTCTGTGAAATGGGAAGAACATCTCCTCCCTGCAGGGTGGATGGGGCAGATTAAAGGAGCTAATGTACATGCTCAGCACAGTGACAGGTATTTGGTAATCCTTTGGCATGTAGTTGGAACAGGAAGAGCAGCCACCCTCATGTCTATCCTCTGTTGCCCTGGTGTGTCCTGTGATCACTGTGGGAGATGTATCAGGAGAGAGGAAACCTTGGGTGTGTGCCATGGGTCATCATGTATTTATGTTTGAGGCCTTGGAGCCTTATACCAAGAAGGAAAGTAACAGGTACTGGAGAAGGTTTTTCAGTCTTTGACAGCATGTTATTAGTATTATGGGTAAAATTAGTCTAGATGTGTATTTTTCCAAATATAATTTGTTACTTTATAAGATGGATTTGCATGCATACCTGTGTTTTTTCCTCCAGTCCCACAGGCAATTTGAGATCAGTTCATTGAAAATGCCATCTGTTCTTTGTAGTCAGAAATAAAAAGAAATTGAGTTTTCAGTGTCACTATGAGATTTGCATTTGAGTAATAGGTGTCAGATACATTGGCACCCATTTCTTTTAAGTGTGAAGTTAAATGCTTGTGACTTTACTAAGTGTTGGGAAACAGGATGTTAATATTGTAATTATCTTTTTCCTTGATGAGATAATATTAAGAAGCAGGTTTAATAAAATTTACTGAATAAGAAGATGAGAATGAATGAAAGACAAGTTGACAGGCTTTCCTTTCTCTCTCTTGGTGGAGCTCAGGTTGGACAGATGGAGAAGAATCATGTGCCATTGATGAATTGCTCAGGCTACCCTTCTTGGATGCTCAGACGTTTTTCTGTGAGCAGGATAAGGGCTGAAAATCTGAGGAGACTGTCTTCTGACAGCAGTTGGCTTTGTAGGGATAGAAGTCCCAGAAAGCTACTGAAAAGTTTTTAGAGAATTACAGATTCTGCCCCATCCCCCCACCCCTGTCTACCTGCCGTTTCAAATGTCGCCCAGATTGTTTTCACTCCTGACACTAATACTGCAAGTTCAGAGGTCCCCAAGATTACCCTCAGGTTCATGGAACTCAGAATAGCTGTTCTACTCATGGTTAGGGTTTATCACAGTGAGAGGGTGCAGATAAAATCTGTGAAGGTAAGAGTGGCATAGGGCAAGGTCCAGGAGTTGGGACATGGAGCTTCCAATCATTCTCTCCCCCTGGAGTTGTTGGACAGTCCCTCTTCCTCTCTACATTGATGTATGGCAATACACATGCAATATTGTCAACCAGGGAAGCTTATCCAATCCTTGATTTTCAGAGGGTTTTTTTCCCCCAGTCTCTTAGGCATGGTTGATCATCCACATGGTTGAACTTAGTCTTCATCCCTTCAGTAGGTTGAACTGATACCACCAAGACTCCCCACTATAAGTCACTTTGTTAGTGTAGACTATCTAATGTGGTCCAAATCTCCTAGGGAAACAAAGATACCTTTATGGAGAAAGGTCATTCCAAGGGCTCCAAAGTTACCTACCACAAACTGAGGACAAGATTAAACCTCAATCTGAGCAAGGTTAATCCCTTATTGCACACTGCTCTGCACTCTTTCAAACGAGAAACACATTTAAAATGCTAATACAGAATTCAGGTGAGATGGCTACATAGAGTATGTAGAAAAGTAATATATCTAGTTTAGACATTTCCCATGTAGGTAGGATCTTGCCAGAATTAAGGACATGGACACATTCTTATAATCGCATCACCATTTTATACTCAGGCATTACCTCACAATGCCATAAATGATAGTCTATATAATATATACTATTTTTACTTAAGGGATTATTTATAAGTATTATTTTCCTGATTCTTAAATCAAATGTAACACTGGAAAACAACATCCTCATATGTGGGAGGAAGTGCATATTCCTGCTAGTGTCTGTTAAAGGAGAGAATTCTTCAAAGTATACAGGCTTATTCATCCCAAACACTGCAGAAGGCGCTCTTGGGAATTTAAGAGAATAGAATGGCTTTCTTTCTTTCATTCATCTTATGTATTCATCCATATGAGGAAAGTGTGGGAGAGGGCACCTTAATCAAAGTTTGCATTTTCTCACTACATTTCAAACAAACCTATTGTTAGGATGTATTGAAATATCATCAAAAGTTTATTTCCCTCCATTTCTCACCTCCCGCTTGGGTCCAACTTATCACTCAACTTAGGAGTCATAAATCCAAATGTCTATGGAAGTAGGTGAGCAATATAAATGTGTGAAATGGAACAAATATATAACAACAAATATTACTGGAGAGTGTAGCAAAGTGGAGATTTTCAGTCTGTTAGAGAATTTATATTCAGATTTATAAAATATTTTATAGGCAAATAAAACACATCTTTTGGCAGACACGGCCCATGGATCATCAGTTTGGGATGCCAATAGCAAACAGATACAAGAACAAATTCCCAAATGCTAGAAGGATAGAAGGTAGAGCTGAACCTTTGGCTTAACATTTCAAATATTTTCAGATTATGCAACCTGACTTATTGTTGACTATAAAAATTAGTTTTCCAATTTTCCTAAGAAATGTAAAAGTGAAAACCAAACAAAGAAATGTACTAAATATTGGATGAACATATCAAGCAAAAAGAATTAACTTTGTTACATTATCCGTCTTTTAGTCTATAGAGTGTGGACTTGTAATGCTGATAGTTGTATTTGACCTAGAAAGGGAGAATCAATGAAAACTTCTGATTTGAGAGCACCTAAGCTGCTTTGTGATAGGAATGATGGCAATATACATTTTAAGGTAACAGGAAGTAAATAATAATATCTAATCTTTAAATTCTAAACAGTGAAACAAGGGTGATAGGGAGATCTATACAATACCATTTTGACATTTCCAATCTAGTTTAAGGTCACACAAAGTATACAGTCTATAAGATATATTTATGGAAAGTAAATCTATAGTTATTTGGTGGAGATCGAAATGAAGTCTAGCTTCCCGCACTTCCAGCAGATAGTAGACATTCAATAAATCTTTACTGAACAAATGAAAAATGCTTACTTGGTCCTCTCTTGGTATCCAGCATACTGGGTTTTCTGATCATGTGCAGCCTATTTCAAAAGAAGGAACATAAACTATGCACATAAAGCAGTGGCAAACTCCTTTTCACTCAACCCAAAATAAGAAGCAGAAAGGCCCATGTTTGAAGGGAAATTATTCTCTTGATACAGCTCTAAGTACTTGAACTTGTATAAGGCAGACTTTCCCAATGAGATTTTATATCCACAGACTTTCAGTAAAGAATTGCTGTAAGCAATCCCAACTTTGGGTGCTTATCCAAACTGTAATTAATCTCTGAACCTTTTGAGGTTTTCTGAGTTCTAAGAAAGGCTGAGAAAACCAGAAAGGGCAGAGAAATCCCAGAGAAAAACCAAAGAGAAGGACTGTAGGAAAAGCTAGAGAGGCCAGAGAGATCACACAGGTGGTGGAGGGGAGCAGAGGTGGGCACTGGAAGGGTTACCAAACTAGATGAGAAGGATAACAGAGGGGCAGGGGTAGCTTGGAGAGAGCCAGGGAGGCCAGAGCAATCAGCGAAGAGATGTAGAGGGCAGAGAAAGCACTAAGGAAACAAAGCCAAGAGAAGAGATTACAGAGGAGCAGGGGGTGAAATTGTGGACAGAGCAATCAGTATGGAGCAGGAGGGGTGAAAAACATGCTCTTAAAAAGAGCTAGACTCAACTCTGAAAAGTTTGTATGTAAGATCTTTCATTTTGATTATGATAATCCCAGACCTGGAGGAGATTTTCCTCTCCTCTCTTTTCTTCTCCCATTTCCTTTTTCATCTCCTCTAACAGAAGAGGTAGTACAGTAGAGAATGGAGGTGATTTGATTATTTTTCTACATATTTTGCAGTTTGATAACCAGTATGTCATGCTAAATGAATATGAGACTTAAAAGATGAAACTGACATGAAGTAGAATATAAGCTATCTGTCTTCCTTCTGAAAATTCTCTATCCTTCTTCTTTCTGAAAATTCGGTGTGAAGAAACTACTATATTTGATGAGGAGAAAAGCAAATCAAAATGCTAGTAATAATGCAGCATTAGTGTGTTTAAGTATTAAACAGTAGTATTGTTTCCTGGACAGAATCCCTTTTTTACACGATGAAAGAATTGCTTGAGTGAATCTCATCACTGAACTATAATATGTTGCAGACCACTTATACATGTCACAGTGCTTGGAATCAAAGAGTTTTGGCAGATCTCCTTGGAGTTTATATCTCTTCCCAATTCAACACCATCTTTTACAGATGAAGAAACAGACATACAGAGAAATTGGCATACAGTCTTACAGCCATACACTGCTAAACAGTAAGATTTAGAAGTTTATCTGTACAAAACAAAATTCTGACAAGATATTTAACTTTCCCCATGTTCTTGGGATCAGAATCATAATTTATCTGTAGGCTATGTTGAGGTAAACTGTCATATATAATTGAAATTAAAAGCAGGAAAGCAGCTATTTCAGTCCAGCCCTTGAAATAACCCCTTGGCCTCACTTCTGTCTTGCTCTGTTGTAACGTGTTGATAAGAACCAGCTCTCTTCTTTGTCTCCAGTTAACTCTCTCATGCACGCCCTAACCCAGTACTTCGGGGTTTGTTTTGTTTTGCTTTGTTTTGTTCTGTTGTTGTAAATGCGTGATGTTTATTGAAGGGTAGGGTGAGAAGGAGAGGTCAAGCATGAGAGGAGATGAATAAGCCTTATGTATCAGCAGTATAAAAACATGTCACTAAGATCATAGCAGGTAAAGGCAGTTATCTTCATATTTGAAATGCAGTATTGAATTTTTATCCTTATAAAAATTTCCTTTGTTATAACCTGCCTCACAACTGAATGAGAAACCAAGAGTTCACAATCCTTACTCTTCCTAACTTCTTAGACTTGCTGGATAAGAACATGCTACTCTCAAACTACATTACCTCTTTTCATTTCAGATCTTGGTTCTGAGTTAATACAACAGAAACTTTTGAAAGGACATCTCACTTCCAGCAGCAGCTGGATTACAACAGGTCTTCAAGCTCCAGCATCATTCATTCTACCATCAAAATAAAGTCCTCTCTGCCTCTTTTGAGAATATTCATTATACTATTTATTTTTCT
The DNA here is from genome assembly GCF_021234165.1 of Pteronotus mesoamericanus. Lineage (NCBI taxonomy): Eukaryota > Metazoa > Chordata > Mammalia > Chiroptera > Mormoopidae > Pteronotus > Pteronotus mesoamericanus. Next base: position 16,314,811 of record NW_026555285.1, on the reverse strand, counting down.
CAATAACAATTTTTATTAACTTGTTTAATAATAATCACATGATAGTAGTCTATTGGAGCTGGAAGACTCTAAGAATGAGAAGATACTCCCTTTATTCAAATTTTTACTGAGAGATAAGATGGAGCTTTTTGAGATTTTGTGCTTATTTATATTGATATGTGCATCTCTTTCTTCTTTAAATTCTAAGATCTCTAAGGTTATAGAGTTTGGTTTCTCCTCCTTATGAAACTCCCACAGCCCAGAACACAATAATTGCCATTTCTTGACTAATAGGCCTCCTTCCACCCCACCCATCGTCTTAGCAGGATGCCTGACCTGCTCAGCAGTTGGTATGAGTGAGCCAGCTTTACTTTCTTCAGCCACTGTTTCTATTAGTTTTCCTTCTTCGTCTTGCAGTTTTCAGAATTTATCCTATTGACTGTTATCTTTGATTTTTCCATGTGTAGTTCTTTGCTCTTTCACTCTGAGAAAATGACACCTGCATTACTTTGTGACCTTGCGGCAAGGACCAAAAGAAAGGCTGTACACATTTGGAATGTAGGTATGGAAAAGTTTACAGGCAGAAATTATTTTTATAGAGCTGTTTCCTTTAATGTGAAAAGTAGAGCATATAGGCAATTTACTTGTGAAGCAGGGTATAAATGGATTACTCATAAATTTGAGTCAGAAATATGTTAGCAATTCTATATATTTAATAACAATTAAAAACAATCCTTTAGGAAGCCAATTATCAGTAGTAGTAATCATAAAAAACAACAGGTAATAGAAAAGCAATTTTCTTTCATTGTTCAGTGGACCAGAGATTGCAATTAGATGCAAGCACCATGTAAATGTGCATGATGCACAACCATATGCACACTCAGTTATCCTCACAGACCTGGCAAATGCTGTCAGGCAGGAGCGCAATCTTGGCAGCAGGATTGCCTAGGTCAGAACCTGGCTGCAGTAGCTGAGAGATCGCTATCCCCTCTGGCCCCCTATCTGTAAGATGGGGGTGATGAAAGTAAGGATATTTCAGATTGTAGTTATTAAATGAGCTATTCTCTATAAAGGACTTAGAAAAGTGCTTGACACATAGAAAGCACTATACAGTTATTAGCTGAAGTTATTCAGTCAAAACCTCTAATGAAAGATGAGCAGTATAGCCAAGCATTCTGGGTTCTGTTTTCCAGGGCATTTAACATCAGTTTATTTGTGAATATGTAGACAGTAGGTGTTGTCACACTTCTACCCCAGTTGACATTTCCTGGCCAAGACCTCAGGTTGGGCTGAATGAGGAGGGTGAAGAGCAGCAAAGAGTAGACTGATTCAGTAAGTGAATGTTGTACAGGATGAAATCAGACTACACAACCTGCCATTGCCAAATGGTCAAGAACACAGATGCAGGAGACACACCTGAGTTCTCACCTCAGCTCTGCCCTTGGCCATCTGTGTGGGCAACACCTTCCAAAGAGGAAGCTGCATTGTTGCAGCACAGCACGGAGCATGCTGTGGGAATGGTAGTCTCTTTTCAGTTTGGCTGACTATACATTATTCGTTTGTTTCGACTCTCTGGCTTTGCTTAAACAACTTGGAAGAAACAACAGATTTTTATTACTTTTTGCAAATATTTTAGCACTTAAAGATTGTCATTCACACAGTTGTTATATTGATAACAGAGCAAGACCAAGCATCACTTGAGCAGGGTCTGTTTCCAGAAAACAGCCTGCCTGTTTCTTCCTTGCCTCATCTCCCTTACATATTTCAGTTGTTATCTGGAGATGGAAATATTTGCAAATTTTCTTCTTTCTTAGGTGTTGATCTTTTGGGTGAACATAAAGTCTTAACCCCCCAAGCTTTTCCACCATGCTTTCTTTACCTTAGCAATTCAAATGGACTTAGCATGTATTATCAGTATTTAGATCTCGACTTCCTTTTCACTTCTTTCTCCTTCAAAGCAATCTGTCTAGCCACAAACCTCTTGTTAGGAGAGATTATATGACCGTTATTGGTTTTATAATCTGTTTGAAGATGAAGTGGCTGCATACTTGAGGATTTAAAATGACGTCTCAACAGGAAACAGATTCTCTGTTGAAAACCTGATTTCTCATTGAGCTGCTTTGTCTCTCTTTGTAACAAAATTTTCAGATTTGATCACATAGCCACCAGGTCATTTTGTTATATTTAAATTTAACAACATAAACATCACTAATCTGGTTTTCCCACATTCATTTGTGCACTCTCTGTCAACAATGGTTTTATCAGCCATCAAAATCTAATTGAAATGGCAGTGCTGTATGTAGTCATTCAATAATTATAAAATAAACAGACTGAAAATTCAGATACATTTAAACAAAAGCCATCAAAGCAACATAAACAGGAGAAAAGGTAATTAAAGAGCTCTCTCTTTTCAGTTTTCAATATTACAGGTTTATTTAAATGCAGCTCTAGCAGGAGAACTGAGGTGGATTGATTGTCCAAATTTGTTCACTAACACCATTCTAAAATGTGTCCCATTAAAAATGCAGTATGAAAATTTAAAAAGCATGTTCATCATGGCATCGGAAAAGCATGTTTAATTTCTTCTCTGAGAACTTCTGTGGCAATGGGCACATGCGACAATAATGGATGACAAAAGACGCTGCCCTTTATCATCTCAACACCAAATCTTCAGAGGCTTAAAAAAATAGAACATTCTGATCACTGACTATAAAACTGTGAGGTTAAGTGAAATAAGCCAGTCAGAGAAAGACAAATACCACATGATTTCACTCATATGTGGAATTTAATGAACAAACTGAACTAACAAGCAAAACAGAGACAGACTCATAGATGGGTAACAGATGACAGCTAGTTGAGGGGGACGATTGAGCTAAAGGGAAAAAGGACTCATGAACATGGACAACAGTGTGGTGATTTCTGGGGGTGGCGGGAGGAAGATATAAGGGGACTAAATGGTAATGGAAAAAAATACAATAAAGATTAAATTTTAAAACATAGTGACTTCAAAGGTTCCTCAGCCCATGCTGCAAACCTCCACTTGGGTTTTTCATCTGCTGGAGAAAAAACAACAAACAAACCTGCCTAACAGAGTCCAGAATGCACAAATGCAAACAGTTTAGCAATAAGAGAGTCAAACTTTAGAAAGAGAGGTAACAAAACCCTAAGAATAAACCCTGGTCATGAATGTATATATAGCCCTGGGGCTGGTTGGCATAGCAACTATTTCTGAGAACCCTGGTGCTGCTTCAGTAAACAGCTGAAGCACAGAGCGTGCCTCAGCTAAGCTGGGTCCATCTGTAGTATCAGCATGTGAGGATCAGAACAGGAACATTTTCTCCAGTGAATCAATGATATTTTGGTATCTCTATTGTTCTCAGCACTTCATGGCAAGCCTCTGGTTCTCTCTGTTTTTCCGTATGGCCATTTTGTTGAACAATCTCAATATCAATGAATAAGACTGAGTTGGACCTGGGATAAATAAAAAGTGTTTAAGCTCAGTATCTTTCATCTCTTATTTATAGGAACATCCAAGGAAAGCAAATTGATGATTCGATAGCAACTTGTTATGGTGATCCAAGAGAAATTATAGCTGCTGAAGTTTTTACTTCGAAGTTCAGCACATTAGATAATTGCAAGCCTTTTGGAATCAGACAAACCTAGCTGTAGTTTCTTCCTCCACTATGAAAAGTTGTGTAAATTGGGACATATTACTGATGCACTGGGCAGTTAGTGATTCTTTCTGCAACTGGTTCCTCAGATGTAAAATGAAGACAGTGATAAACATCTCATAGATATTTGAGGATTGAATAAGATACTGTATTAAGTGCTAAGTGCAGTGCTCAAGAAATGGCAGTGCTAACAGACCTTACGGGTTCTTACCTATTGGCATTTTAGAACTTTTCTACATGATCCAGCCATAAATCCTGATTTGTCTAAGCCAAAGGTTGTGGTTAAATTTCCCTCACCAGTGGCTGATTTATGCTGGATGTGAGACAGTCTTGACCACTGATACAGCAGTGGAGTTTCTTGCAGAGAGCTTAGTAGTAACAGATCCATTTGGGTAGGGTAGCAGGAGGCTCTCTGGAGTTTCAAGGATACCCAGGAGGTAAGAAAACTCCTTATGAGTGCTTTTACTCACTTGTAAGTGGACACCCTTAGGTGTTTGAGATTTGGGAGTAGCAATTGGAAATGTCTCTTTGGAACTGGACTATTCAAACCATTGCTTCATAAGCATTTTGAAAGTACACACTACAGTGCTTTGAAAAAATATGTACTTGAATAATTCACTAGTGTTCTTGTTTCTGTGGAAAAAGGATACACAAAAAGAATTCTACCTCTTGGAAATTTTTGAGTTTTCTTGGACTGGAACTTTTTTTAGACATGTGACAGAATGTAAGTAAGGTCTTTTTCTTCCTTGGGGGGTCTGCTCTACCACCCACTACTTATGAGGGAAGAGAGAGAAAGAATCAATAGTGAGGCCAATTTGAGTTTCTTTTATTGATATCAAAAGAACTGTGCTTCCTAAAAAAAAAAAATGAACTGACTATCACTGAGAAGTTCTGAATGTCTGGAAAAGAATTCTGAATGTTTTACACTTAGACTCCCAATCCTTGATCCCCCTCATAAATCTTTGCCTCAAGAGTAGTCCTTCTAAGTCCAGGATGATTTATTTTTATCTTGGTTTACCCCTGATAAATGTAAAGTTTTGTGTTTCTAAGAATTTGAAGTGTTTCCATGAATCATGTCTTTTGCTGATTATTATAAGTTAAGATTTTTCTTACTCTATAAAACTCAGGACTTTACAAAGAAGGGCGAGATAACAAAAGATGAAACCTAGCATCTGTCTGTGAGCTGAGAGTTCCTCTCCTTGCGAGTTTCACTGAATAATCTGCCACTAATATGATGCATGATATTGTCTTGACAGTTTATTATTCTGAGGCAATAGAACATAACACATTGGAAAGAGCTATCTGATCTATTATATCAAGACTCCACAATTTATAGCTCTGTCTATTTGGTAGTAAAGGACACTCCCTGAGAGCTAGGTTTGTATGTGTATGTAGTGATAAGAACATAGTCCTTTAAAAATAGTATGATATCTTTACATTTATATAATATTTCTGATTAAGGTAAAATTCCTTGTTTAAATCTTACATTTTATATAAACGTATGAACTATGTGTACTAGTTAGATGTATATTATTATGTTTAATTTCCATAATAATCTTGGGAAGTGAGTTACATGAATTCTCCACACATAGATGAAGAGCCTGAGGTACTGAGGAAGTCACATAACTTACCTAAAATGACATAGCCAATGAGTTGCAGTTGAACTCACCCTAAGTCTATTGATTATTGGTGGTATTAATTTTCTTTTTCACAGCTCCTTCTATGAGTATCTGGTATTTGACATAGGGCTAGAAATATTTATTGATAAGCACTTGTAATGAAATTTTTTGGAGTTGCTGTCTTCACCCAGTTTCACAGCCATGGCTAAAGGCTGGTCAGCTCTCATTCTCAGAACAACTCCGTAGGACCACAACTCAACCATTCATCTTACGGAGCTTCCATACTCCAGGGCTACTATGCACCTACCCTAACTGACCCTGGGTCAGATATCAGATAACTAGGGCAGCCCTAACTGGGAAACAGGAAATACTCTAATTGACCAATCTACAGAAAACCCAAAATTCTAGCTAACTCTACCTTACTTGCGTTACTTAAGCTGCCTCCTCCACCTCCAGCTTGCTCTTCCTCTTCACTGTCCAATCCCCTGCGTGGCCGTGTCTCAATCAGAGTTGAAGTAACAGAGATTGTTTTCATCTCTCCATGTTTTATTGTGTTGTGTTCAATTTCATTCAAACATGACTTTGAGTTTAAAGTTGTCTCTATCCTTTTTAGCTGAACTGTGGTATACTGGAAAAACTTTGGATAGGTGACTAGGCTTCTATTACAGGCTTCATGTGGCCTTAAGCAGGTTTATTTAACCTCTCTGAATCTCAGCTTTCTCGCCTATAAAATGAGCAATAACCCTTAATGCAGCGGTTTTTATAATGCATGGCAAGTCTCTCATTTTGTGGTGTAAATTGGTGATGCCAAAGTGCAGAGGTATCTGAGGACAAATTGAAAAGAGGAATATTCAATAAGAAGGCAGTACCTACAGTCTACAGAATCTTTTAGTATGGTTTATCCACATTTAAGCCATGATAACAGGATTAAAGATATGAAGAGATCCTTTTGTCAAAATGATCAAATGGCACACAAAACTGTAGTGTAGCTAATAAAACAATAGTGACCAGTATCTGTCTGGGCTGGTTGGTAGCCCATCATGATAACACCAGAAACTTGCTTGTTATAGGGTTCTGAAAGTCTCCTTTGCAGAATGTAACCTGTGAATTCTGAGACTATTTGTTAAAGTTTCTTTGAGAGTATTTTTTTCACCCTCTTTTATTATTTTATTTTTTTTTCTAGCCGGGAACTTCAGAACCTGCTGAAGCTGCAGATTTTGGTGTCACTTACCTGCCTTCCTTCTTTGTTTGGCGGTTGATGAATCCTTGGGGAGAAGTGTCTGCAAACCTGATGGAGAGCCAGAAAATAGAGCTTCTGTGAACAGCAGCTCCTGGACACCTGATTTTTCTGAAAGATAGGTTCTTGATCAGGCAAGCAGGGGCTTAATGATTTATGCCTTTATGCTCAACTTCAGATAAAGTTAGACTAAATCCTAAAACATATATAGGAGGAAAAGCTATTACAGCACTTTGCTTGTCAGAGATAAACTCTAAAAAGAATAAAAAAAAGAGACTTATTATTAAAGAGCTTGCATTTGAAATGATTTCCAAATTTCAGCAACCTGGGAATCATGATGATAATAGAAGAAGGGGTCTTAAGACACTCGGTGGGCCTCATCCTCCTCCACCAAGCTTTCTTTTTATTTAATATCAAGCCCAGGGTTTTATTCTGCATTTGTATGTTAAAACCAGAACGGATGACAAATAGCATTGCTAAGGTTTGGAAGACACATACAATTATTTTAATCTTGCACTGACTCTTTTCTAAAGACAAATGATTGTGTTTTAATAACCCAAGTAAGAGATGGATTCAAGATCCTTTCTTGGAATTAGAAATAAAATTAAGAGACTAAGTTAAATATCAAATCATTCTAGAGTGCCTGAGAGGTTCTGCAAATTTTGTAATTGGTTAGTCACCTCATTTAGATTCTATAAAATACTTTTACCTTCATGTCTATGCCAATTCTACCTATCCTTTAAGGCTCAGTACAGGTGAAGAGCCATCTCCTGGAACTGAACTTTCCCTAATAGAGCAGACCTTGGTGCTCTGTGAAGATACCCTCATGTCTCTTTACCAGCTCTTTGTGTTTTAATTTGGTTTCAGTGTGCTCTTTCTTCTGACCACAGACACCTGCAGCTTTCTTTGGAGGACTTTCCTCAGGCTACTGCAGCCACGTGGCCTGCATGTTCAAGGAACGCTGCAGAGAGCTGGAGGGCCTGGGCGCTTAGCTGTCCTTTAGAGGGCCCTTGGCCAATGAGTGACTGGTGTAGAAGTATGGAAGCTCATCATCTCTGCCTTGGACAAGCTCTGAAGGATTAATTTACATTCCAGATGTTCCATGCAGAACCTTCTGTGAGACTTTGAAATATTACCTGAGCTTGGCTTCTTCCCCTTCCCTGTCCTGCTTTCCTCATTCCCTGAGCAGTTCATTTTGAGAGCACTTTCATAATGCAAATCTTATCTCAAGGCCTGGTTCTGGGCCTAAAACACAGCTTTTACCCTTCCTTGGAATTTTAATAGCAATCTCTATGTGGTTGAACACTGGTAATCGACTTGCTCTCTTTTCACTTCAGTTGAGATTGTGATCTCTCTTGTGATTGAGATTGAGATTGTGTTGGCGGTGGCTGGGATCCTATCTAATGCCTACTAGTTTTACTTTGTTGTTTTATTTCCCATCTATTTCTAAGCAAGTGTTAAGGGGCTTTACAGTAAATGAGTAGGTAGAATAAGACCAAAATCATTAAACAGAAGACAAAGAATGGAGACCAAAAAATAAAAGGAGGAAAAAATCAACACCTCCAAAAATTCCTGCTTGAGAGAAGAAACCAACATCAAGAATATTTAGCTTGTACTTCTTAGCAGCTAGGACAAAAACGGGAACAAGATTTCCTTGCTAGTTTTCAATGTTTAGTAGTATGAAGTTGTTTTAGTTGTCTATTGCTGTGTAACAAATTACCTCAAAATTTAGCAGTTTGAAACAACACACATTTATTATTTCTCAGAGTTTCTGCAGGGAGGAAATGGGGAGCAGCTTAGCTGGGTGGTTCTGGCTCACAGTCTCCAGCTGCGGTCAAGCTGCTGGGCAACAGCGGTAGTCCTATCAAGGCTTGACCCGGGCTGAAGACTCCATTTCCTAGCTCATTCATGTGGCTGCTGGTAGGCCTCAGTTCCTCACCAGTTGTGCCTCCTCATGGGCAGCCCGAATGTTGTCATGACACAGCAGCCTGCTTCCCCATGAGAGAGTGATCTGAGAGAGAAAGAAAGGCAAGAGAGAAGGTGCAGGCTTTTATCATATACACTGGGAAATCATAGAGGCCACTTTGGAGGGCGATGGCCACAGAAGTATATCACATGTAGCCACTTCTCCTGGAAGCTGGTTAGAATAAAAAAAAAAAATTCAAAGGCCCATGTGTATACATATTTTTATATGTTCCATGTATGTGTCTTGTAAAAGGTTCTCGTGGATATCTATGGATATTCAAAATCTACTAGTCTACCAGGATGTGTTTTGCCCATAAAAAAGAGTAAATCAATTAAATCTATGGAAGACGAAGTGCTCTGTACTGGCTACTATGTTGGATGCTGATTCAAGCACTTATAAGTTGATCTTCTTTCAAAAGGTGTTGTAGGTATGTCACTTCCTTTATACTTCTAATGTTAGCAGCCTAAAGCAGGTGCTTGGATTTCTTCAGCACCTTCTCGATGCACCTTCCATTGTCTAAATTCTTCATCCTATATCTCACTTTCATCATGTCATTATTGCTTAATGACTCATTACTAATAGAATAAAGTCCAATCTCCTTGGCTTTTTAAAAGCAGAATTCATCTATCCAAGTCTCCCTTTCACTGCTCCCATCATGAGCCCTTTACTTCAACGTGGAAGTATTCTCCATGTATCCCAAATATCCATGCTAATTTTTAACTCTTAACTGGTTCTTGTTTTTGTCTCACCTACTGGGAATTTTTCACTCTATCATGCAGTATTTGTGAGTCCTTGTTGAATCAGCCTCCTCAGTATTTCCTTATCTTCACCACCTCTGCCTTAGTGTAAGGTCTCAGTATTTGTTAGATAATTATTTTAACTGCTTTTTTAAATTTCTAAGTTCTTTCTGATCTAATCCATCTTCCATATTGCTCCACTGTTTTTACATGTCACACTGATCATATCATTTCTTTGCTTAAAAGGAACAAACACTTTGAGGGCTTGGCACTTAGTAGGTACTCAGTATTATTAATTGCATGGATAAAAGGTCCAGGTAAAGTACCACTCTATTTTTATGAAGTCTTCTTATAAGTATGCCTCTTACTTTGATCTTTCTTTCTTTGAAGTCCTGTGATTGCCTGTATTGTCTGTACCACTCATTACAGTGTTCTGTAATGTGCTTCCTCCTATTACCACTTAACTCTTCCCTTTCATTCATTAATTCAACATTTATTTATTAATCCAACACATTCCTTGAGTACCTATTATATGCCACACATTAACTATGCTAAGTCTTGGGGGATACAATGATTAGGAAATTAGGGACAAAATTAAAGAACTACATAGAGAAGGGTATAATAAAAAACTTCTACAGAAGAAAGGCATGGAGTTTTATGAAGACACATAACACAGACTAGACTCAGACTTCTGAGAGGCCCTTCTAAGGAAGTAGCTTATGAGCTGAGATTTAAACAATGAGTAGAAAGCACATAAAAAAGAGGACTGGGGGGAAGAGTGAGGAGGGTAAAAGAGAATGTGTTAAGCGATGCAGTGGAGGGCATAATGACTGTATGATAGGATACAAATTTAGTAGGTGACTGGATCCAGAAACAGAAAAAGCACACTCATAGAAAAACTGGTGAAATTTGAATAATGTATAGAGTTTGATTAATAGTGAGGTACCAAAGTTGATTTCTAAGTTTCGAATAACCTGTCACAGCAATGGAAGATGGTAACAGGAGAAACTGAAATTGGGTGAGTGGTATTTGAGAACTCTCTATTATCTATGCAACTTTTCTGCATATCTGAGATTATTGCAGATGATAAATTTATTAAAATACAATAAGGCCAGAATAGAAGTAGCTCAGTGCATAATGGAAGAGTGATGCAAGATGAGACTTCCTGGGATGCTGTGCACCATTTAAAAAATGTTGGTCTTTATCTTGCAGTATGGGGAAGGCTGTGATGGTTTTGAATAGTGGATGTCACAGAAGAGCTGCATTTGGAAATATCACTAGCTGGGGAGCAGTGTGGAGAGTGGATTAGAAATGAGTTAGATAAAAGTGGGGCAGATTTCCCTTAGTAAGATACATGTTTTTGGAATGCACCTATCTTTTATTCCTCTTTAGTGTGTATCATCGGTTTCCATGCATAATATCTACATGATCCATATTTCCGGAATGAATAAATTAATTGATAAATATATAAGTTAATGAAAAAAGATCAGATTGGGTCAAGCAGCTCCTGAGGTCAGAAACCCCTTGGCCGTATCATGGTGACCCTGTCTAAAACTCTCAGGCTCCAACTGGTGATTTCTGACAGAATCAACAGACTTTGCCTCATAGTTTTTCCTCTTACTTTCAAGGACCCTTACTCCAGAAATGAGTGATTCCTTGTCTTATTTTTGGAATGCCCAGTGCCTGCACAAAAGTTCAGGGAGAAGCGCCAAGCAGAAAAGCTCAGGTTAAAGGAACACTTTGAAAGAAACTCGAAATTGTTTAATTCCTGGAATGCAAGAAACAAAGTCAAGGTGCAGTGAGCCATCTTCACAATGGCTTCTTCTTTAGAGCAAATTCATTCCTCATATAATTTGTATTTTGCCCTTTTGGCAATAGAAGTAATCTTAGTTTTGTTAGAGACATCCATAATTAAGAGTTCTTCACCTCCTGGAGAAAAATTTCTGATTTCCATATGGAGAGAGGAAGCCTGGGGAAGGGCTGTGGAGTGTGTGTGAAGAAGGCGCCACACCAAGAGTTGTTTGCTCACTTCTGTTAAGATCCAGCAGTTCAGGCAGTGGCGGTCTGAGTTTTATGTAAGCCTTTCTCATTGGAAAGACAGTGGACATTTTTAAAGAACCATCACTTGAGCTAATGAGTTTGAAGATCAGGAGGAGACTGCTGGGTTTCTTTCAGCCTAGAGGAAGAAGAAATAAGAATGATTAACATTCCAAGACTATTTCAGCCAGGTGACCCTGAAACTCCAGTTTCTCTATGGGAATCTTTGTTCTAACATTTGTGCTCAGTGCTTACAGAGAGCCATTTCTACCCATGTTTGTTTTCTAACACATGACCAATTTTAGCCAATGGAGTTTATATCACAGATCTCCGAGGTTAATCTTTTCCCTTTCTTGTCTCCTCTCCTTCTCAGACATGCATTCATTTGACTGGCAGCCTGGAAAATTGAAAAATGCCACAGGGGTTATTAAGGTTGAAATCATTTCTGCACTTTGAAGCTCTGCAAGCTAGTTATTGCTGCACCTATAATACCAGGCATCAGAATAGCACGTATTGTTCTTAGCTTGCCTGACACAGGCCAATATCAGCTGTAACACCCAGATAGAATGCGGGTATCTCAAGATGTCATTTCTCCACTCTGAAATATATCTCTTTTGTCAATTAAAACAGAGTCCCTGAAGTTATTAGAATGTATTCTGTGTCTTTGTGCACACACGTTTGATTTACTTTTGTTCTTATTAAAAGGGTAAGCCTAAAGAAAAGGAGAAAAGAGACTCTTCCATAATCCATATTTTAATAATTGCCTGAGTGCACATTTACTCTACAGAGACTTTCCTGTTTCTGTAACTATTTACTTGGCTCTTTTACAAAATATGTATTACTTACCTGGCCTTGTAGACCATGACACAACTTCTGGCCTATCGTGTAATCCTGCGGTTGGCTGCTCATGAGCCACAGTGGTATGTTAAGTTTGTCTGTAGGATGGAGATATTATTTTAATGGATAATAATAGCTCTATATTATATAAATTGTATTGAGCCATTATGATGTTAATACATAAATATTAAGAAAACCATTGGGAAAAAGTTACTGTGTAATTGAGATAGCCTATTTTCCAATGTTAATAACTTCTTCATTATTTTTTCCATAAAAATATTGAGGGAGTTTAATCCACATTAAAAACTTACAGACATTTGTTTTAAAAGAAAATCATTTCACACCCCACCTCAGTCACAGGAAATAACATCGCCCTTCCACTGGAAAGCTTTTATGCATCATTTAAACAGAGAAAGGAAAGAAAAACACCCCAAAGCCAAAGTACCCCATGGTAACAAGTAACTTCCGGCTGAGTAGCTCAGTTGGTTAGAGTGTCTTCCCAATACTTCAAGGTTGGGGGTTCGATATCCTGTCAGGGCACATTCAAGAATCAACCAATGAATGCATAAATAAGTGGAATAACAAACCCATGTTACTCTCTCTCTCCCTCAAATCAATCAATAAAAAAAAAACTTCAGAGAGATTCCTCAGAAGAGTTTGTTTCTATGTCGCTTCAAGGCAATAATCTTTTTTACCATGTTGCTCCACACAAATGATTCAATATTAGCAGTAATGCCTGCCTATAACTAAGAAGAGTAGAATGGAAAAATAATCTATAATAACAAAAATCCTAATCATAAAAATGAACTTAAATTCATGTTCTTCAAAAATTCCATGCATGTAGTTGACCTACTGCTGTATATACATAAGAGTCCCTGTAGGAGACAGAATTTATTCCAGGTGGTTCAAATGGGGAGAACCTCACCTGAAAAGTATAACTTACAGGGATATGGGGGCTGCAATCAAATGGGAATGCGTGAAGGATGGCGAGGCGGTCCACTTAGGGGCTGAAAGCAGGAAGTCATCACCACACCCAGGGCTGAGGGGCTGCGGGGAGGAAGTTGGTATCACTGAAGCCCCGTGAGCACTGGAACTGTGCAGCAAGGGCTGCTGTCAAAGTGCATTGGCACAGTTGCCACCGTAGATGTTGTATGAAAATGGAATGAGTAGGGAAGAAATATCCCAGCCTCTCTCCTCTGCCAACTGTCTTCTGCTGATGTCTCTGTTGTCCACCCTACCTTGAAGACGGCCAGCAGGAGCTTAGGAGACATAGTCTGCAGGAGCCACCTGCTGAACATCAAAGGAGGGCAGAGGAAGGAAGGAAGGAAGGAAGGAAGGAAGGAAGGAAGGAAGGAAGGAAGGAAGGAAGGAAGGAAGGGGTGCAAAAATGGAAAATACACAGAACAGTTGGCTTCTGGATCACTAAAGATTTAACATTATTGATGTCTAAAGAAGTAAAATACAATTAAGAGGTTATCCTTTTCACCCTTCATGAGAAAGAAGCTAGAAGTTCCATTATTTTCTTTCATATGAGATGAGAATTTCAAAATCATTGGCAAGTTTGTCACTTGCTTTGCGGAAATATTCAAACACTTTAGTCTAATTGTCTAACACTCAAATTGGAAATTACAGCTTTCAAAGAGACTTTTTACAGACAGTATCTCATTTAACCCAAACTAAAGCCCTAAGAAGTATTATTTAATTCATTTTATATATAGGCGAGGAGACTAGAGCTCAGAGCATACAGTGAATTTCCCAATACCTTAAGTCAGAAATAGTGGCACCAGGATGTAAACTTCAGTCATCGGACTCCAGGTGCCAGGTTCTCTGTATGACACTACTCTGCCTTTTTCAGAATAAGAATGTCACAAATTTGTGATAGCAGGCATGCTGAAAGAAGAATAGGACTGTCTGTACTTTGCAGAAAATTGCATTTGCAGGGGAACTAGAGTCTTCACATCAAACAAGCTCAGTTTCAGGATGTAAAGGAAAATCCAAAGCATCAAAATGATGCAGGGAGAGATGCAAGGAGAAGGTCTGGGAAGCAGAGACTGGAAAAATGCCCCAAGGAAATGGTAAGAAGGGAGGATAAATCTGTGAGCAGTGTGCATTCTTGAGAGTATTTGGGAAGAGAGAATTGAGGATGTAAAGCAAGTCTTCTCAAATGTTAAACAGAAGACTGCAGCATTCTTCAAAATACTTGTCATGGACTTAGATGTCAGTCACCTAGGTGACTCATTACAAAGGTCTACACTGGATCCCTCTCTTACTTAGAGTGAGAATCCATTTGGGGGAACTCTATGAACTTGGGAATTTTGATATGTCTTCTCCATTATTCCTCCCCTCCTCCATCTACACCCACAGAAAGGTTGAGACCTACTGATAGAGAGGAAATTTAGGCAGCTTGACTTATAAGAGCTCTGTAACAGAACTACAAATATTTGGTCACAGCTCAGTTTTTTGGCATAGCCGAACATAAGCCGTCTGATTACCTATCTATCATTTGAACTTCTGCTACTTTACTTCAATCATACCTTTGAATAAGCTTCTGAAAATGTATTTTCAAATTTTATGCTTTAATAAACAAGGTATATTAAATCCAGATTGACTTTTCAGACTCTTATAGTGCCTTGAGGTAAACATTTTAAACATCAATTATGGTAAATATTAAAGATGCAAATGTAATAAATTGAGAAATTGTGTTGAAACTGTGTGAATGCTAAGTCTGCGTTAAAAAAAGGAATTTTTAATACCAGCTTGTATTCTTGTTATTTAATTTTATTTTCATAAAACTGATGTTAAGATTGAGCAACTGCAAGACTTCAAAGATGTGATAATATGGCTGCTTTTTATTTTTCTGTGCAAAATTATCAACAACTGAAATCATCTGTAAGGTGTTTGCTAATCAACACCAAAAGCTTCTTTTCTATTTTTAGCATCATCCTTTTGCAGCATTCAAAACATTATGTATTGTTTTAGTATCACTAATATTTCAGCTTTCTGTCAACTCATTTTCAGTCTAAATTTTTGGGTGCCAGATATCTGACATTATAGTGTTTATGATATGGAATGGAATATTGATTTTCATTGTTTTCAATCAAGCTTTTTTTGGTATTTAGAACTTGATTCTGTAGAATATTGATGTTCTACCTTCCTACTCTATTATAAACTTTCTTTCTAGTTGGAACCCTATAATCTAAGTCATCTCTCAAACAAATTGTATTTCCAATCTTGTTTAGTAACAGTTTAAATATAGTGACCAAGTCTGGCTATAACTGAACTGTGAATCTATAGACAATGTCTACAGATTGGCTTTGTTGTATTAAAGAGAGCACAGTTACTTTGTAATTAGTAATCTTAGGTTGAGTTTCAGCCAAGTGTAGAATTGTCCTTTATTTATTGCAATTCAAAATGGAATACATATTCTTTTTTCCCCCCTAAATGAAGGTAGCATTTTTCCAAGATCAGATGAAGGAGAGACTGTTCTGGGTGGTGTGGAAGGTAACATTATTGAGCAACCACAAAAGCAAGCCATGTGGTTGAATTTTTCCCCCCATTACTAGGCCATGTTTTAGGGAGGGTTTATATACTCTTGAGTTGTTTTTCCAGTATTGGTCATGGGTTTCAGTTGATCCATTTACACTAGAGAGTAGTCCCTCTTGGATTAACATCTGTGGTTTTGATTTGGCTGGCTTGGGTTGAAACTTTAATCTATAGTCATGGAACCATACCAAAATAAACAGCTTATTACAGAATTAATTCAAGAGCTTGACCTCATTTGCAACATGCTCTACACCAGAGTTTATTGGTTTTAATCTAATGGCTATTTTTAAAATTAAAGTCCTTATCTTTAGGGACTTTTCCAGAAAATCCAGCAATTACTTTTTCAAATACCCATTATTTCTTCAGGGACAGATTTGATAAGAGACAGGAGAAAATATAAACATTATATATTTTGGTGTAACGTTAACACAGAGCAATCTTTGTAGTAATTTCCTACAAGTTCTTATCAAAGCGATTTAAAGCAAACAATTGGAAAGTGAAAATTAAATGTGATCGCCTTTTTTGGAGAGGTGTGTTCACAATGCCAAATAATCAATTTTATTGATCTTCCAGTCTTCCCAGCTTGCCCGTTGTTTTGTTTTCCTATAGTGTCACCTCAGCATGTACCTCAAAGAACTCTATAAACTGAGAGATCTTAACAAGTGTTACCACTGGACCAGGCCATTATATTTAAGATGGCAGTTTTATAGGGCCTGACACTGACTTGAGTATTATTAATTCTTGGATTGATATAAAAATATCACTCAGCTATTCTTCCAGGGTTTAATTACATATATGCATGAGTGTATGTCATTTCTCAAACCCAATTTTCTTTTCCTTCTGTTATGCTACTAGTGGAAAGCAGATGTTTATTATAAATTACATTTCTTTAATATGTGACTAAGTAAAGATATGGGGTTGAATTATTTATATTTTGAACTCCTGCCTAAAACATTAAACTATACTAATATCAACTCTGCAGAATCTGTTTAAAAATAGGAGCAACTGGGGTGCATTATTTCATGACTGAATGCCAAAGCTTTCATACCGCAAGAAAGCCAGGAGTTAGGAACAAGTGAATGAGTTCAAGTGCATCATGGTTAAAAAAGCCAAAGACAAGCTAAGGCTTCTTGTCATAGTCATTTCTCCTTTCCATCTGTACAGTAAGGGTACTATAAGGTTATTGAGTTCTTTCAAAACTCTTGGCTGCAAATTTGTTTTCAAACTATTATGAAGGTTTTTTTTTGTACATAGAGACTCTTTATTCTTAAGTTGGTCATATCCTTAAATTAAATAAAATTAAAGGCCAAGACTTTCCCCTAAAGTTATCTTTACTTGCATTATCGCACAGAAGAACAACATCAAGGAACTGATGATTCCCATGTCTTCAAGTTGACAGTCATTGCTATTTTTTCTTTTTCTCTTTATTATTTGAAATTTTGGCATTTTCCCTCTATATTGATATGAAACAGAAAAGCTTGACATGACAAGAAATTGAAACTATATATTTCTTTCCTTGTGGTTTAAAACTTACTCTGGTCTCTGTATTCCAAAGCAGTGGTTTTCAACCAAGGTTGATTTTGCCACACATCCCACTCTCACCCCTTTTCCTCCCAAGGACATTTGGCAATGTCTGGAAACATTTTTGATTGTCTTGACTTGCAGGTGGGAGAGGCTACTGGCGTCCAGCGAGTAGAGGCTGGGGATGCTGCTAAAAATTCCACAACACCCAGAACAACCCCTACAACAAAAACATTGCCCAAAATATCAGTAGTGATGAGGTTGAGAAACCCTGTTCTAAAACAACTCCCTCCAAACAATCCCCTTCAGAACCTTCTAGAACTTACTAAACTTTCGCTGCTTTTTCATCAATTTCCTAGTTTTCACTGGCAATCCCACTCCAGTCTGCTAAACATAATTTTGTGATATTCAAAGACTTTTTTAAAAGGTGTTAAGACCTCACCTTTCTGAATGTGAAACATTTGATCTTTCAAGAATATATTTTCTTTTTTTCTGACTTTTTTCATACCTTCCTGACCATTGTGTTTTATGTTCTTTTGGGTCTCCCTTTCATCTCTATATTCTCTAAATAGTTCTCATCGTTGACATCCCCTCTCTGCCACACTCCTGTGTACTCTAACACCCCTGAGGCTATACTTCTGTGCTTTTTACTGCGCTGCACTAAGTTCTGGTTGCCCTGTTCTGGGTGAGCAGGGGCCTGGAGAACTGTTCTGCTGACTCCACTGCCCTTATGCTATTGTCCTCTGGAAGGTCCTGGGCCTGCAGATTGTCATCATGGTGACACCATGGTGCTAACAGAGGGCTCACACCATGTTTGGTCTCCTTCAGGGAGCACCAGCCAGGTGTGTCAGCCACTGTGCAAGGTGATTTTCACACATTATCTTGATTGGGTAGATGTCATGAACCCCATTGTACACAAGAGGAAAAGAAGGCTCTGAGCATTTTACCAACCAGCCGAGCACATTTGTTTGCAACAGATAGAACTAGGTGCTGCACTCAGAGACTATGTGGTTTCAAGCTCTCACTCTTCCCACAGGATCCAGCTGCCTCCATGTCCTGCACATAGTTAGGGACCTCCCAGCACACCTAGACTGTCCAAGGTAGCTACTTTCCCTGAACCATGGAAAGGCTTTCGGGTGACCAGAATGGTTTGAATCAGAGTGACCTGGTGTCCTCAAAGCTGGAAACTATTTCATTGTCTTCTATTCTTTTTTGATGCCAGAGTAGAATTGGTTTTATTCACTTAGGCAGCATCTAACATAATTCAGCAATAATGCTGGTTGGTGGAGTTCTTGGTTAGTCCCTTAGAATTCTGGAGTTAATTGGGACAACTGTAATAGCATAAACAATAAAATATTTAAAAGGGGGAAAAAAAGAAGAATTCTGGAGTCAGCACGGTGCCCAGGAAGAACGATGGGCCTGTAGCTGGACAGCCTGGGTTTGGTGCCAGGCTGCCCTTCCTTTGCGGTCCCCTAACTGTATTTCTGGAACCCTCAGACTGCACCCCTTTCAAATCAGGAAAGTAACTCTTCAAATCTCAGGGTTGCCAGGAGCTTAAAGAGACCCAATGTATAAGACTTCAGTGACATGGAGTAAGCAGAGAGTAGAACCTCGTTCATTTTCCCCTGGTTCCAGGTAATGGGACGTGGGTACCCAGAGAGTGTGCCTGTGAATAAATAAAACATGCACAAACAAGACACTTGGTGCTACATAAAATGGACATCACTTGTTTGATCACAGACCAGAGAAGAGCTAGGGTAAAATGTGGAAATTCACTGAGAGATTCTCTAAGTAAGTATATTCTGTTCTTATAACCCATTTTTGCAGTTTTGCTCTGATGGAAGTGGTTTCTCTTTCCTTGCTTAGCCCGTTTCAGAGAATTCTTGTATGTAGCATGGCGAATCACTGCCAAATCCTGTTTCAGAGATCACTGCTCTTCTTTCACGCATGGAAATTTTCCACTGCATAAAAGTGTGAAAGTGTATCATAAAGGTGTGAATGTTTTTGTAAACAAGATATTCTAGATGTTATTTCTACCCACAATTTACTTTTGTGTTTGTGTGTGCGTGTGCGCGCTTTGTAGAATCTTTCAAAATACCATCCAAATAGATTCAGTCCTTCAAATGAGTTTCTCCATCTCCTGTATTTTATCTCATTTGTCTTTTCAATCATGGCAGGCACTGACCCTTGGTAGATTATCAGGCATTTCCAACCTCTTTCTGCCACTCATCCTGGAAACGAGAAAAACTCAAGGCTCACCTTATCAGATTCCTTGTGTGGTCATAAGAAACAGTTTTGGCCAATGAGATATAAGTAGAAGCCTGCAGAGGACATGGGGGCTTAGGGAAGGCTTTCAATTTTCCTAATAAAAGTGGCATATACCATGGGTACTGTTCATTTTTCCTTTTCTCCCCCCATCCTCTTTACTCTTCATTTTTTGTATGACTTGAATAAAGTTATGATATCTGAAGTTGCAGCAGCCATTTTGTGATCAAGAGGGAGAGCCAAGAAAATCATAGAAATTCCAGCTCTTACCCTATGAAACTGCAGAACTAATACAAGTAGCTGCTTATCTCCAGACTTTTTGTTATATGAGACAAAGAAATCCCCATTGCTTTTCATTGCTGTTCATCACATTTTTCTGTTACTTGTGGCTGGTTAAATTCTGATATGGTACCTTTGAACAACACATTCCATTCACCTGTGAATTCTCATACATCTTCTCGACCAATTCCTCATCTGCTGAAAAATCCCCTTTTAGGGAAACATAAACAGTTGAGTCCACATCCTTTTCATAACTGTATTTTCTTCTTTTCATAGAAATTAGTGAACATTATCATCTGGCATCCCTTTCCGTTTTGACTTTTCGGTGTTAATTAATACATTGCACTTTGCCCCTTGGGGCCCTTTATTTAATATTAATACCTTCTATTTGTTGCTAGGTTACCTTGTAGAGATAATATTCTTTTATGTTTTGTTTTTTTGTCTTTGAAGCATAAAAAGTAGTTTTTTAAAATTTCCCTTAAGATGGGTGATTCAGAGCTTTCCTCTTTTTAAACATTTTAGTAGGTATTTTTGATGGATGGACATACTGCGCACTGAATTCTGCCAGCTACTCCTAGGCAACCAGAGAGGGTGGCAGTGTATGGTGGTAGAGTGAGGCATAGATGTACTTTCATTGTATCACTTACTGCAACTGGGAAAGAGCCAGACTTGTAACTAGTATAGCACCCCCTCGTCTTCCTTTTCTCAGAACTGCTTTCTCAGTAACTCCCCACTGCAAGATTCCTTTCAGAATGCAATCCCTGAATGTTTATGTAGCATGTACATTAAGAGAGTATTTTTCTTTTTCAAAGTGCAGGTCTTTTTTCTTGATTTGGCATCTGACTGTGGTTATTTCTATTATTAAACATCAATGATTCATATTACATAACAGTAGTTTTCAGAATGAAAAGGTATAATGTAAAGTAATAAGGCACCTTCAGCTATACATTGCTTTATGGTACTGGGATGGTTTAATTTTTTCCATATTTTATTTCTAGTTGTCTCTATTATTTCTATTAAATTGCACACACAATATTCCCTTTACATACAAATTTACCATTTTTTCTTAAAGGTAAACATTGAAAAGGGCAATAGATTCCAACCTTTTGAATGTCTACTTATTTTCTTTAAACAAATATTTGAAAACCCTCATTAATTAGAAATAAAACAGCACCTCCCACAATCCTTTTGCTTCTCCGTGTCATCTCTGATGGTTATGAAAGACAAATATGTTTCCCCTCCGTTCTGACACTGTTTAAGCAGTAAAGCTTCAAGAGAAGAAAATGTGAACAAATGTAGGGACATAGGAAATCAGTTAAATATGGTCATGGGCTAACACGTACAATGATTCAGTTCTAAACAGAGACAGGAAAAGCCCAACATCACCACCCTATTTTTTCATATCATCAAGAATTTGAAGTCTTAAATAGCTTTCCTATGTCATTTCTTCAGGAATTGATTTAATGTCCTTGCTTCTGATTTAAAAGTGATAAGGGGAAGACAGAGCCTGCCTTTTTTCTTTTTTTAAATTCAAAGGGAATGCAAGCTGAGAAAGACTAGTTGATTGGAATGGATTGTTCAAACCCATGAAGAAGACTGTTAACACATCTATAAAAACTCTGAAGTTCCCTTTGTGCACTCAGCACAGGGCATTCCCGCTCTTGTCCTACTGGCATATGCAAAACCATAAATTCCTGATAGTTCCTTTTTTTTTCAGTCTTCCAGCTAGTTTTCTGCTCGAAAGGCAAGAAAGCTGCTGGCAAATGCATTTGATGTACAAGTGTAGTATGAGATGAAAGAGATGAAAGTGTTATGGATATAGAACTGTTATCACACCCATCACAGTCTCATTTTCACTTGCACCTCAGCTATATACTCATGGCTTCTTGACAATCTACTTGATTACAGTGTGGAAATGTCTAAGTTCAAAGTCAGGCTTATGGCCTCATCTACTCATGGAGACTGTTTTTCCTTCCTCTGTTTATACTGTTTTTTTTCAACCTCTTTTAATTAAAGAAGCAGAATGTTTTGACTTCTGAATTCTGTATTCCACTCACTTTAGCTGTTGATAAATGGAAATGTCACAGCAAGGCTGCCTGGGAATGTGTTGCTGAAGAGATAGTACTGCTGGCTGGAAGACATCTAGACATGTCTGCCTCAGACATCTGTCTAGAGATCAAAGTGTAGCAACCCATAGCAGCCAAGCCCGGAGCTGCCACCATCACCTGTTACTGCTTAAGCAACATGTATTTTTAACCATTCTTCCCGCTGCTGTGTCCATCTTGCTATACTTGACTATATCCATCTTCTAAACATGACAGGGGCACAAGTTACAGGCTCTGAGGCCTCCTGACCGGCTTACCTCACTAGTAGCTCTCCAAGGGGGATGCTTCCTGAGAACATGGTTCCTTGGAGAGAGTGGGTGTGTTCTACTGTGGGAGAAGATGATTGAGAAATCATTAATAAAACCAGCTGTCGCTAACATCTGGAAGCTCTTCATAATTACGGAGTACCATTTTATACAGCAACTCATTTGACTGTTACACAATCCCCCCCAGGACATATTATTAAAGTGCCGTTATTATCCCCACTTAAAAGATAAGACGCCTTTAGAGAAATCATACAACTAGTGAAGTCAGGATTGAAATTCAAGTCGCTAGTGCTCTCGACCATGCCATGCCACCTCATTTAAAACAGTGATTAATAATCTTTTTGAGGCCAACAATTACCTTGGAAAATCTGATAAAAATGGTAAACATTTCTGAAGAAATATGCCCATATACTTCTACATACATTTTCATACAAGATTAAGCGGCTTATGGTTAACTGCACCCTGGTTTATGGGCTCTGATGTGGGGACAAGCAGTCATTTTAGGATGGGGAGGTGAGAATAGGGATGGACCAATCCAAGTCACCAATCAAGCCTACCAGGACACAGGAGCCATGTCAAAACAAGCTAACTCCTTATGTATTTCAAGAATGATTATGTAATTATTATTTTCATTGAGCACTTATTTGTGTCAGATGTTCTTCTAAGTATTTTGCTGGGATTGTTTTGCCTCAGGCTCATTGCAACCTTATAAGTTAGGTACTTTTACCGTCTCCTTTTTCCAAAGAGAAACTGAGGTTTAAACCATGTATCTATCCAATATCACAAGATTATTGAGCTGGCTGATGATTGAGCTGGGATTTGAACCCAGGCCATTTACCTCCAGATCCTGCCTTTTGGTCTACTATACAAATCTTCTCTTTGAGCTATGATATGGAGCCAGCCACCTGGATTTACTGAGGTCTGTCTTCATTATGATTGCAATGTGGGTGAGCTGGGCAGTGAGTTCACCACCAGCCTCTTGCAGAGCACCTTTGTTGAGGCCTCCGTGTTCTCTATCTGGGTTCTTTGAAATTTTGCATTATTTTATTCTTCATCATTTTCATTTTACTTCAGTACTATTCTTTACTTGCATTGATTTTGTTTTTATGATATTAATTTATTATAGTTTATAACTGGGATAATTTTTCTCTAAAACTTAAATTTTAAGTTTCTGGGCTGGGGATTACATTCTTGTACACACAATACACTCTAGAGTAATGCTTTTCAAATTTTACCATGTACACTATCCATTTGGGGGTCTTGATAAAAATGCAAATTTGGAATTATTAGGTTTGGGCTGAAATCTGAGAATCTGCATTTCTAACAGGCTTTTTGGTAATACCAATCTTGCTGGTCCACAAATTACAATCTGAGCATCAATGTTCAATGTCAACTTATATATACAAATAGAAAAGAACACAGATGTTAGGGTGTAAATATATGCCAGAACCAGGCTTATTTATTCAACAGACATTTACTGAACTACTGATATGTGCTGGATACAGGAAACAATAGATTTTATTTCTGATTCTCTCATTATCCTAATTCAAGGATTACAGAATTGTTAGTGTTACTTCCAATTATGTGCAGTATGAGGACATTTCTATCAACAGTGAGCCATATATGTGAAGGTGGCCCTGTAACATTATAATGGAATTAAAAAATTCCTATCGCTCAGTGACCTCATAGCCATCATAGCTGCCGTAATGTCCTAGCCATGGTAACGTGCCCTTGTAACATGACACTTAACTGGTTTATGCTGTCGCATCCTATCCACAGTAATGCTGTCTGCTAGAAATGCCAATGGGCACTCACTTGGGCCCAGTGAGCTTCCGTCAGATGTCTCTCCAGTTCTAAGTCAATATTTCAACTGGACTGACCCTTCTGGTTCTTATGACCATTGTAAGGTATCTTTTAGTTGTAATTATTAGAAAACCTTGGGGAAAAAAACAGTTTATTGCTTATAGGCCTAAAGCCTGCAGGGCATGCTGGGAGGCACACAGCAAGGCTACAGGTGGAGAAAGAAGAAGGGCATGGACCTGGGGTCCTGCTTTTGTGGGTGTCCAGGCTGGGGGCCTGGGGTTTTGCGGGTTCACTCTTTATTGGTGAATTAAAAACATAGGAATGGGAGTTTAAAGCATGGGAAGAGAAAAAATACCAAGTAGCCCAAATGATCAGTTATGGAAATCAACCCAGATCTAAAACAAAGGAGGCTGGGTGGGGGTAGGCAGCTTCACTCTTCCTCTAGTCTCATGGCTGGCACTGTGTTTATTCAGACAGCTTTCTTTAAGTGGGTGCCACAGCAAGGCAATCAAAGCTGAAGTCAGGCATTTGAATTACCAAAAAAAAAAAAGTCAAGGCTTACACGGTTATTAGCATGTGTTTGTGGTGATGCTGGTGTAAACAAACTGACTGCCCTGCCAGGCTTATAAAAGTGTAACACATACAGTTACAGTGCATGTGTGTAAGTACACTCTGCAATGTTTGCACAACAACAAATCTGCCTAGCACTGCATTTCTCAGGACATGTGCCCCTTGTTAAGCTGCGCATGACCGTGTTTTGTAGGTGGAGTAAAGACATTTATTCATGATTAGCTGGGAGCCAGTATGGTACATTAGAAGAAGAATGATTGGAAGTCAAATAGACATATTTTAATCTTTCCACTGTCCATAATTTCATAGCCAAATGACATTTATTTATTTCCGAGTGAGTTAACAAACTTGAATTGAACACCTTTCAAGTACCAAGCACTGGGGTGTGGAGTGGGTATAAGGAAGGGGCTGTAGGCTTATTCTAGACACTGGAAAAACAAAAACCAAGTAAATGAAGCAATGCAGACAGCATGATAAGTGCTGGGATAGAGGAATGGGCAGGCTGTTTTGAGAGAATAGGGAACAGCACTTAAATCCAATTATGAAGTAACGAAGAGTTTGGAATATCAGTTAGCTAAGAGATGGAGGGATGGCGTGGTTGATGGAATGGGCTTTGCATGCAGCTCTCTGGGCTGAGGCCCTCAATTCAACTTATGGCTGTGAATTATTGGGTAAGTCATTTAACTCTTTAAACCTCAGTTTCCTTGTCTGTAAAGCAGCAGTAATCCCTGTAGCTCTTTCATAGGAATTATGTAAGCTCTTCACATGGAGCCGTTGGAGCAATGCCTAGAATATGTGGGAACTCTTCAAATGGAGGCTCCAACACAAACACATAAGTATGAAAGAGCATGTTGCATGTGCAGATCTGAAATTGGCTGCGATCAAAAGTGAGAGCAGAGAAATGGCAGGTGCTGATCAAAAGGAAGAAGCTGAGAAGTACTTATGTACTAACATCACATAAGGGATTTGAGCCAAAACATACAGAGATGGGAGTGATAATGGGGGAGATAGTAGGTAATGTGGGGGCTGAAGGGGGAATAAGCAAGACTGTATTTGGTTTTGTCAGCTTTAGTTCCCCATGTGTGACACAAGAGCTCTCCTGAATTGAGATTGAGCTCTTCTCTGCAGAGCCAGGTGGACCTGGTGGCCTGCGGAACCCAGCTTCTCATTTTGGCTTCATTTCTGGGCTCATGTACTCTTTGTTCGTTTTACCAGATTTTCTGATTCCTGTTGCCTGATTTCCAGATGTGACATCTTTGGCCACCTGTACAAAGTTATATGTGAACGCACTGAAAATAAATCTCAAATTTAGCATAATTAAGTGCTCACTAATTATTTAGCAATGTTAAATGGATGAAGAGTGTATATTTCATAAGTTCCTGCTGAACACCTTGCCTTCACTTTGTCTTGGCTGATCTTCCTAAATTTGACCACTGCTTGATTTATACTTGTTTTACTATCTCTAATTCAACTAAACTCACTTATAATCCTGAAAAATTTTCCCCCAATTCTAATATGAAATTTGCTTTCTTGTCCTGAATGGGTATATTCTTATTTAGTAATTATTAAGTGAACATCACAAAGTATAAAATAATTGTTTATCTTTTTTTTTGGTCCTCTGTGGTTTTTGCTGTAGTTCTTTATGTCTCCCTCCCTCTCTCTCACACACACATACGTGGGCATGCATGTGCTTATACCAGGCTTAATGAGGAAAGTGTGACAAATTCAGAATTTATTAATTGGGTGTGTGTGTGTCTGTGTGTGGTGTTTGGTTGGGGTTCAATATGTTTCCACAAAAACAAACCCATAGTTTATTTGAACTTGGTCTCAGTGCAATGTGGAGTTTTGGTTTTGTTCTCTCCAGGTTTTCAAAGTGACTTGCTGCCAAGGTTTCTGTTGTCTGCTTTTGAAGATTTACTGTAAACTTTGTTTTTTAAATTGTAGAAATAGACTTCCCTGCAGAAGGAAGTCAGAGATGAAGTTGGACGCAGGGAGTAGTTTGTATAAAGTGAGAAACCCCAGAGAAAGGAAGTCATTCTTATTTTTAGTTTCTCCTTTCTGCGTGTTTGGCCGATGGCTGCTCCCGGGGACCAGTTTGCTTCCGACACTTCTGTTGCTTGAATCCTCTACACATCCTCCAATTATGAAAAAAGAAATATCTGTATTTTACGTTTCGTTCTCTCTGCTAATTGAACAGCCTGGGTTTTCTTCTTTCCAACTTTTACTGTAAGAAAAGATCAGGTAAAAGCTATTCTTCCTGCTGACTGCTGAAATGTTAGATAGAATTATCTAACCAGCCATAGATTTTCAAACTGGATTTTATGAATGAAGAAAGGAAGGAAGATATAGGCAAGTCTAAGAGACTTAAAATTAGATCTTGATATGGGAAAGATTTCAGTGGTGGGTAACCTAAAATTTGCCATAAATGACTTCTGTTCTTTTTGAGTTTCGAACAGTGTCCTGGCAGCAATGTAGCTCTTTTCTTACTGATCGTATGGACTTTAAAGGAGAAATTGGGACTGTTGAGGCAATAGATTCAGCCCCAGTTATCTGTGTTTTTAACTTTGTCGTATTAGTGTTTAGTCTAATATACATTAACAACTTCTAAAACATACATGTAAGATCACTTTATGTTTAATGGAGTGAAATAATTCTACATGTCATAGCTTCAGTGGCTTTTTTCTTTTCTATTCCTCAGTTTATTCTTTAATGTTCTTTATTAGATAGAAAAATAATTTAAATTTCTATTATTTTGAAATTCCATACAAAATTTATGTGAAAAATAAGTTGTTCATATGGAAAATATATAGATTTTTTTTTTACATTAACTATCAGCACAGCTTCCCCCCTTCCCCAGGCACAAGACCAGTGTATTGCCAGTCCACTGGGAGTCTCCTGCTGTGTGTGTGTGTGTGTGTGTGTGTGTGTGTGTGTGTGTGTGTAATAAGATATTGAACCTCAATTCATTTTCACAAAATAAAGATTCTCAACTCAAAATCAACCTAAATGTGTTATGTTTAAATTATTTTATATGGTTGAACCAAACCATTAAATCACTGCATGAAATTACTTGGTTTGATTTTTGTTGTGTGTCAGACCTCTAGGGGAGGGCTTATAATTTGTTAATTTAGTGTACATGGACTCAAGAAGCAAAGGTAACAGGACTTTGTGGTGTATGGTGATCCTACTCTGCTCTGAAAACAAAGGTCAGGTTTCTTCTGCATTTATGTCTTCACTATTTGAATGAGTAAATAAACATGTGTTGATTGGTGAAGATGGAGGGGAGAATCATGTATAATTTTAATGCTGTTCCTAATTTACCAAAATCTTTCAAGTTTTTTTCGAAAATGCATCTACTTTTCTGAATTGTAATAGCCTATGCTTATGCAAATATTGGCTAAACCTTAATTTCTTTTTTGAATACTTTCCACATCTGGTCTTTGCTCTGCTTTTTATTATTTCACTTCTCAAGGCTTCAACTCACTACAGACAATATTCTCCCCAAAATTGCTGTGCTGTGGTAGACTGATTATCATTGCATAAATATCATCTCCAGATAAGATTTATTGACTGCCCATCCGTGGAAGGCACTGAACTAGGCATCGCAATAAATGTTATTGAATAGCTTCCACCTCCGTTCATAAGATCTGTGCTACTCAGAAGTAAGGCAAAAATTATCTCATATCCTATTTCCCCCACTGTACTCTGAATATAGATTTATAGTTGGATTTCTTCTTTCTACTTTGTGATCTGGAAACTCTCATGAAGTAGTTGTTCTTTCTATAAACTTTTTAGATCTTTGTGAGCTCTCTTTTATTACTTTTTCATACTGATATGCTCTGGCATCAAGAAGTCTTTACAAGGGATATCTATAGGCCTATTCCTTGGTCATTATAGAAAACACGATTTTTTTTTTCATAAAATAAGAATTTGGTACAAATGTGAATTATATGCTAAAGTAATAGAAATTAATTTCATTTAATGGAAAATTTATCACTATCCATCTATTTGGTAATGTTTCATGCACATTACATTTAAGAAATTGATGTTTGGATACATAATTATATTTTTAAAACTAAAATAAATTGAGTTTAAAAGAAAAAATAAAGAGGTTTGATAATATTAAATATTTGCTTGAGTTTAGTATCATTTAGAAAATGATTAAGTGATTTGTGTGAGAACATTTTATATGTAGATAAGTAATAAATATACTCATAAATTTGCATCTTAGAGGGGACATTGAAACACTGCCTTATTAACTCTTTGGTTTTAGGGAGTATTGCGTTGAGTATCACACACAGGGTTTGGCACTGAACTTACTGGTTCAAATCATGGCTTTGTCTTGCTTTATTGGATGACTTTGGACAATTCAAATTTTCTGACCCTCAATTTCTTTACCTATAAAATTGCAGCAGTGGTATCTATTTAGCTGGTTGGTTATAATGAATATTATAGATAATGTAATGTAACCTGTTTTAGACATAGTATTAGATATATGGTAACTATTTGTATAGCTCTTAGCAGGCTTTGCGAATGTGTTTAAAAAATAATTTAGTCCTTCAAAATTATATTTGATCTGTAAATTTTATTAAATCTACCATGTTTAGAATGATTTCCTTCCTGCTTTTCTCTTAGTTTTCTGATTGCCTTCTATTGCTTTTCTTAACCAATTAGTTTATAGAACATAGGCAATATAAAATCACAGATGAATTTATAAAAGCCTGCATTGAAGGACTTAAACCTCCAAATGAGTCCTTTAAAGTGCTCTCATAGGGAAGCTCTATGTTTCACTAACATTACTGTCATTGTTTAAGATCATTTTAGAACTTCTTTTGAAAATTGGCTTCAAAGCCTATATGCAAGCCACTCAAGAAAATTGATTACATTGCTTAAGAATCACTTAATCATATTGAAAAGAAAATGTGTCACCAAGTTTGACTCTTTCTTTATTAATAATATTTACCCTGAATTTAGCCCTCCTTTTTTCCTTTTCTTTTTCCTTCCTCCCTTCTATCCTCCCTCCCTCCCTCCCTCCCTTCTTTTTTTCCTTCTTGCCTTCCTTCCTTTCTTCCCCATATTTTTCTTTTTTGCCTACCCAATTCAGAGTGTTCAAAAAAATATTTATTAAACATGATTATGTGTAGCATTTGTTAACAAAAAAGATAAAAGATTTCTGCTCCTATGGGAGTCTGTGGTCTAGCATTAATTTCTGTTTGTCCTAAGAACACTGTGATTCCCTTTTGGGGAATTTCCTCTTCATCTTGTGATAACTCAGTGGGAAGGTAAGACCATGTGCTTGCTTTCTAGAGAATCCAAAACATCCCGGTAGGCTCCTGACTCAAGATCCTTCTTCTTACCTTAAGTACTATCGGGGGCAGCTTCCTCGGGCAGACATTTCCTTCTGGGAAAATTGAGCCTTGAATGGGATAGTGCAAGACAGAACAGATTCATTCTACTCACAGCAGTGCCAGGTGACAATTCTAATGTTTATAGATTTGGTAAAATATCCACAAAATAAATTTCCAAAGAATACTACACTAGAGGAAAAAGGTGTTCTCAAATTTGCCTTCAAAGATCTGTTTATATAAATGCAGAAAAAAATCTGGACAATGTACACTAAAATGTTGATTCTGGATTGTGAATCTGTGGGATATTTTTATTTTCATATTTGAAACATTTTGGCTTAATTTCAAAAAAAGAATTTGTGAAATGGGCAAGAATTTTTTTAATGAGGAGAAAAAAGTTATAGTTAAAGGTTTAGAAACAAATTAATAAAATATTTAAAGAGGTTGGGCAAAAAATGACAAATAAGGCATATTCTTCACTAGGTTATCTTTCTTTATACCTGAAGTTCTGGAAATCTCATGTTCTACTTTTCTGTGGGTAACAATCCTTAACTGTTATTTTTTCTGTGATAATCATTTTTTTTCTCAGCCAACTTTATACTTCAGAAGAGTATAAAGAATTACCCAGTGAAATGAACTAATGTAGAAAGGTTGGCTGGAAATTTCAGCTGCTCAAACTGATTTTCTACTTTCATGTCACTACCCCATCTTATTTCACCTCCAGCCAGCCTCACAAATAATTCATTATCAAGTCCATCTAAACAAATTCTATTTATGAGAACAACTCAAAATTTCAGGTGCCTTAAATTCTTAAAATACATCCTTAAAAGACTAAAACAATGAAATTGCCCTGCACTTGCCATATTAAAAGTTAGAAATAGCTCTAACTCATTGGAGCTCAATATTATGTATGCACAATATTTTAAAAAGTTTTAATCAACACAGTTTTATATGTTTTCCCCAATTTTTCCTAATGTTTTAAACTTTTGTGGTTTCTATTTATGCAGGGCAATCGATTAGAAAAAGATGAATGTAGTTGCTTTCACTTCCTCAAATTCAAATTCTTCCCTTTGTTCTCTGACACTATACACTGTGGCCTTGCTCGTGACATATGGGACATCCTGGCAATTCCATTAGCCCTAACAAGCAGTATCGTGTCATATGTGCATTGGATTAGATTCTTGTACTCATTGTGCTGAATAGTAAAAATTGCAATTTTCAACCGTGTCGCAAGAGTTTTTCAAACAGGAAATACCTGACTGTTTAGTCAGGGGCACTGACCTCTTCTCCCTTAGATTGTCAAATGAAAGAATGACAACAGGTAACACAACAACCTTCTGGTGTGAATGAATCAAAATTACATGTATTTTTGTCAGAATAGGAAAAAATAAATTTTGGTATGCCACAGAAGTTTAGTAATTAGTGTATGTGTGCCATGAGATGAAAAAGGTTGAAAATCACTGGCTTAAAACAATAGCAATAATAAAAAGCAGCATGTACCTTAACATGATGGGCCTCCATCCATTTACCTAAATAATTGGACATACAATAGAGAATGCGAACACTTCCAAAATAACTCACAATTAAACCACAGCTCCCTTTAGGCATCGGTAATACCAGGAAACATCCGGAAATCTAGGCTTTGAAATTTTAAGTAGCAACTGAATTTCTTTGGTCTTCCCAGAAATATGCTTGACTACACAGTAGACATTTAATATCTTCATTTTGTCATCAAAACAAGCTATTGAATGTGTTTGTTGATGCCCCTGGGGGTAGTTATGTGTGTAGAAAGACCATTCAGTAGTTAACTTGCTTTTAAAAAAATAGAAGTCAATTGACCAAAGTTACAGGTTTAAAATCCTTATTCTTCCTTGAGCTTTTTTGTTTCATTTTACAAAATGTACTGTATGTATACAAGTCTACAATAACTTTTCAGGGCCTTTGAATAACATTTGGCTATATACACCTTTAAATTTTTAAAATTTCATAAATAGATTTAATATTTATTTTCTTTTCTTTTTACTGTGTCAATGATATAATTGACAAGTCCATAAGTTAATCATTTCTTATGAATCTAATATATTAAAATTACAACTATAGGAAAACTTAAGTTTTTAAAAATGATTTGATACTATATAAAAGCTAAAATTTCTACTTAAAACCTCTAATATTTTTAAATTCTGATTATACATTTTAACTCAGAATTACAAGGCTGATGTGTTGCTCTGTTGAGTTCTCTTAAAACATATTTAAAATATCAAATGATTCATTTGATACAAAAACCATAATTTAATGAGTTTGATTCTACCAAATCTCTGCCTTTTGCTGGACATCACAAAGTCCACTTGACTGTCTAAAAAGTTAAAAGTTAATCTCAAACTTAACATGTTCACAATTGAACTATTTCTACCCTAAATATGCTCAAATTGCAATCTTCCTATATCTACAAGTGACAACTTCATTAAAATAGTTGTACAAGTTGTTCAAGAAACATCAAATCACCCAGGTGACTCAGCCCTTCTAGAGCTCAGATTTGACACCCTGTGACTTCTAGCTTTCCCCAAAACTAAAATCATCTTTGAAAGAGAAGAGATTTCAGATTGTCAATCAGATTCAGGAGAATGCAATGGGGCAGCTAATGGTAATTGGGAGAACTGTGTGGTCCCAAGGTGTCTGCTTTTAAGAGAGTTGAGGCATCCTTGTCCTATGTACAATGTTTCTTGTATCTTGTATCTTCTTCAATAAATGTCTCTATTTTTCACTCTACATGGCTGGGACTTTCTGGGCAGACCTTGTTTTGCAGCTAGACATTCTTTCTTATATCATGAATACATCTTTGAATAATGTTTCTGAATTTGGTATGCTTATATTATAAATGATACAATTTAGGTAATTGTCATAATCGTGACTGTGTTCTAGATTGCTTTCCTATTCCCATTTCTAACTGTTATTCCAAAGAGACCAAAGAGATGCAAAATTTGGGGATATGATTATGTAGTGAGCTGCCTCTATTAATGAAATTAACTTACATTAGACAAAAATTAAATATTAAATTAGTCTATATCATGCAGAAATTAAATATTCCCATAGAAGCCCCCTAGTGTGATGTTTCCAATGTAATGTTATGATTTATGTAAATCATATGCTATAAAAGAGTTTAAGAGAATTTAATGTAATATTCTTTAGTCAGAAAAAATTTCACAAAATTATCACAAAGGATGAACATCTAAACTATTTAGGATTTTAGAAAATCTCTACAGAAAGAATATTTTTTAGGCTTTCACAGTATGTGTTCTAGTATTAATATCATTCATTAAACATAAAATTTTTCTTATTCTTAATCTAATTTTTTCCTTCTGCATTAGAAGGTTATTTCTGTAGTCACCAATTATAATTATAGTGATACTTAGGATGCCATCCTAGCCCATCTTAGTTAGGTCCTGTCAACTTTGTGGTATATTCTTAGGTAATTGAGGGTTGACATTAGCCTACTATCCCCTGCAGCTAAAATGCTCGATTGAGTTCAAAATCCTAACTGTGGGACATTATGGGTAAAATAACTCAACCTTCCTATACCTCATTTTCTCTTTTCTAAAATGGAGCTAATAATGGAGGATATAGCTGTCATGATTGTTCATGTAGTAAATGAGATTTTATAAGCAAAAAATACAGGACAGTGCTAGGTATATAGCAAGTTCTCAATACAATTAGCTAATTTTCTCTTTTTATTCTGAGATAATTTATTTTTGACAAAGTAGGGATTCAGTGATTCCTGGAGTCTATAACTTCAAGCTGAATTTCTCCAGCTGTTTCTTTCAATTTTACTCTTTTAATAAATAATCTGGCTAGATATATTATATAGACAACAGAACAGCTATAAGTGTTTGAAGGTGTCTTTAGCCATGTACTCATTAATCCGAGTCACTTTTGAAAGGCTGAGTATGCTGATTATTTTTAATACATCCAATGACTGGGATTGCAGACATATCGAATCATTGCAAGCCTGTCTATAAAAAGATTTTTTCTCCCTTTTTAATGTAAATCATTGTCTGAAACAACTGGAATCATTTGTTGTTGGTTATATTGCTGCCTAAGAAAAGCAACTGGTCCCTATCTTCTTTTTACATTTTTTCACTTTATGCATTTGGTTTTACAGTAATTATATTCTCCCTTAGTTGGCTTTGCTTTTGACTGAACATAGACTTAGTTCTTTTGATCCCTGAAAACGAATTCTGGTTTTTTAAACCTGGTATTTGATAGCCTGCCTATCTATCTATCGATTCATATCTATATTAATTAATTATTTTTTTTCTTTCGGCTTGTTTTTTGTTCTCTTATAAACTGATACAACACCCTGGGCACTGATTGTGCCCCAAAGTACAGGCGCTTTTCTAATTTTGTCCTAAACAATGGTGTCGAGAGCGTCCATTGCTGAAAAATTACATTGCTTGTTTTACATGATATGTCTATTAATGCAATCCAATACAGCATTTGCCTTTTGGTGACAGTGTTACACTGCTGAATCATAGTCAATTTTTCATCCATTATTTCTTCCCTGGTGAATCAGAGAACATTTGTCTTTATTAGCTCTCACAGTATTGATTTCTGCCTTTTTCTTCTATTGATATCAAACCACATTTTAATCACATTTTCCAAATAAATTTACGTATCCTAACATAAAAAAATGGGTAAAAATTTAATAAATTTAAGCAAGCTATGTTCTAGTGCATTACACTGTAAAGTACTAGGTATGAAGAATCTTAGGGGACAGTAGGAAGGACTCAATAATGATTGATACAATTATTTTTGTGAAGTGGGCTTCATAGATATAAATTGCCTAAGTCAATTGGCTTATGATATTTTACCATGGAAAAGTAAGTTAGGATTTTATATTTACAAAGTCTGTAGAATAAGCAGGATAATGCTTTTCATCAGCCAACATTTATTGAGTATCTACAAATATGTAGGGCTCCATCCTAGAAATGATGTTGAATAGGATAGTTCAATATCATTTTTTTAAATGATGACTTAAAGGCATGCTGCCATATTATGAGTGCAACAGGGGCAATTTTATATTTATGTTTAGTTAATTAAGTATTTTGATGCAACAATTACAGAATGCAATGCCTTTTCAAAATATAAACACAATAATGTTATATTACATACCCTAATATATTTTCTTTTAATTTCTATACTTCAGAAAATAACTTTTCCCCACTTTTTATGAAATATCTATTTATAACTTGGCCATTAGACACTTTCAAAGTATAATATTGCATGGAAAACTTCATTTAAAAAATTAATATATCAGTAAATACCTGAGTAGGCTCCAAATTACCGGCTAACAGTTTACATCTCAACAGAAAGAAAACATTAGAAAGTATCATGACAGCAATACTACAAAGAATGATTAATTGGATCAGGCCTCTTTGACATATGACTTTGCTTTCTTTATGGCCTTGTTTATTTGTGGCCTCTACAGAGATGTTTCGGTCATAGTAGCTAAAGGCAATTGATTATTCCTTTTATGGAAAAAAAAATCTCAAAAGGACAACCCTTTATTTTTATTTTATTTTATTTTATTGTGTTTAAGTACAGTTGTCTCTATTTCCCCCCCACAAACACTCCTCCGCCCTGCCCACCACCACCTCCCATCCTCAATCCTTCCCCTTTGGCTTTGTACATGTGTCCTTCATACATGTTCCCTATGACCCTTCCCCCATTTTCCCCCATTATCCCTCTCCTCCTCCCTTCTAGTTACTGCCAGTTTGTTCTTTATTTCAATGTCTCTGGTTATATTTTGCTTGCTTGTTTGTTTTTTTATTACAGTCCTTTGTTTTTAAATGACTAACTGCCCTGTCCTTATTGTTTCTAATAATAGCTATTTGTTGAAATTGACTTTAAAAGGTGACATAATCTAAAAAGAATATTGGTTTTATCTATTCCAGTTGTGAAGATTTGCCAAATAGGAAAAACCTAATTTGATTTGGTTCTCCAATTTTGATATCAAAATTCACAGAATTCCATAACAGTCTTAGATGGGCTTCATCAAGGTGTACAAGGCTGACACCTCACCATGAGAATCTGATACCGTCTTCCAGGGCCGCTGCAGTGCAGCCGGCTCGCACTTTACAGACAGAAAACATGAGGCAAAATTTCCGTATGTTTCTTCCGAGTATAATTTACTGTGCAACTTAAACTCTGGACCTGTTTAATGGTCCTAACAGCAGAGTTTCTAGGCCAACAGCTAAATCAGCTGTAGTGCTCTGCATTTGCAGACAAGTCTGATGATTTACAAAATTTAATAAGCTGGACCCTCATGACATTTCCCCCAAGATGCTGCTTTTATAATCGCTTCCAAGAAGGTTGTCAAAGGAACTTGTGCCCATTGGCATAATGAAACCTTACTTTTTTTGTACAAAAGCATATAAATATATTCCTACTATTGGTAATTCATTAACAATCAATAAATTCTAGAGCCTTCCCCTTGCCAGACACGGTAATACATTAGTGACTTTTTTTGTATTGCTTTATGAGAGTGATATTTCTTGGGTAGTATTTTTGTGAGCGTCTGCCAAACAGAGAACAAACGAAGGTCAGATGACTTAACAGTTTCTCATCTGCACACTGATTCTTTAAGTCAAGGTTTGCCATAAGTTAAAGTCCCTTGTCACCACTTGAAAGTTTATCTTTTGTATTGAGGGAACATACAGTGTTGTTTTGATTTCTTTGTCTTTATTTTCTTTAACAGGTCCAACTATTAGCAGCTCTGCCTAAGAGACTTTTATTATATCAGCCTGGATTTTGTTGCTTTGTTATATCAAGGTAGTTCTTTGGGGTCAACTTTGGCTTTTAAATAGAAAAATAAAGACATTGGATGATTCTATTTCATTAAAATAGGCACAACTGTCACCAGTCACGGTGTTGATGCTGGCCTTGGGGGCCATGGTTTGCCCATTGTGTGATACTGCTAAGTTAAGAAGACTGCAAACATCACAACCAAATCCATCTGGAATACTTCATTTGGTTAATAGCCTCTTGGTAACTGGCACTCCTGGTGGTAGTATTTGCTATTAAATAAAATCACATTATGTATCAAATTTG
The DNA here is from genome assembly GCF_021234165.1 of Pteronotus mesoamericanus. Taxonomy (NCBI): domain Eukaryota; kingdom Metazoa; phylum Chordata; class Mammalia; order Chiroptera; family Mormoopidae; genus Pteronotus; species Pteronotus mesoamericanus. Next base: position 16,277,927 of record NW_026555285.1, on the reverse strand, counting down.
AATTAGATGTAGCCCTGAGGTTACTCTTTTGAAGAGATGCTGTTCCTGGTGGGATTGTGTACAAAATATAATGTATCTCCCATTGTTTTAGGCTTATTTGCCCTTCCTTTCAGAGATAGATTTCCTGATACCAAAATAGCCACATACTCCCAATCTTTAAATTGGTTTGTCTCCTGTGTCCTGTTTCCTGTCCTCCATTGTTCTTGTTTCTTTTATTTCTCTCAGACGACGCCTTGTTTTCTGTTGCATGACTCATGTTCTTGTGGATTAGTTCCATAGCCCCCCCATTCAACTGTCTTGGGGAAATGGTATCCCTACTACAAATGTATACATTTTACACTGTTTGGGAAGATTGGCTTAAATACAATGATAAATGTGAGGAAAACCAGATATATTCTATTATTACAACCTGCCTGCTCTATTTTCTTTCCACTACAGGGAGTTTTCATGGGTGCATGGCAAAACAAATTGCAATCATCTGGGTGTTTTCCACCTTAGTTCTGTCATCTTGAATGATAAATGCATTTATTCTTTAGCTGAAAATTAATATGTCTATACATTCATCTATTTCTGCATACACACATATGTTTTTTCTATACGTATGGGCAGATGATAAGCAACAACTAAAGAGGACAGGTTGAAAATATTTTCTTTCTGGGATTAAAGGAAAAATATTTTATGTTTGCATTTAAACATTTAAGGCCTGGGGTAAGACAGCTTTTAAGGTCAACCAGAAAGGAAGATTTTCCTCTCCTAAACATCTATCAACAGTCCTTGGAAGAGCAGTCAGCAATAGCATAATTTAACACCAGACTTCTCTGTGAAAAGAATGCCTCTTTGACATCATGTCACAACTTGTGCTTCAACTGAAGATTTTCAGGTGGTCTATGCTTTGCTGTATTGATTTCTTTTTATCATTTTAGTCACAGGCAGTTTCAAATCTCTTTTTTTCCACATGTGTACTACAAACAAGGACAATTAAGACTCACAAAAATTATGCATTCCTCTGATGCTCTCTTTCCACACTGAAAGAAAGAGTTCCTACCCTGCAGATGGTAGGCAGCCCTGGTCCAGGGTCTGTAGAACCTGCAGGCCACTTGTGGCAAGACTGTGACATGGTTTATTGGGAATGAATCATCAGATCTGACAAGCACAGCTGAGAAGACAGAGAAATTGGATGACGTTTCTTACCAGCAGGGGCTGCTGCAGAGCAATGATAGTTGGGGATGTTCTGCTGGTTAATTCAAAGGAAAACATGTAGGAACTTTTATTCTGTTGGGGCAAGAGATATGGGAGAGGGAAAAATACAGGAGATAATAAATACAATTAAAATCAATCAGGGAAATAAAATGTGTGTGTGTGTGTGTGTGTGTGTGTGTGTGTGTGTGTGTGTGTGTCTAGCAATATATAATACAAGATTCTTGGGAAAAGAAAAATTAAGCAATATCAGGAGAGTTCCAAATTAGTACATGGCAAAGCCAACTTTTAAAAAATACTTGAGAATCATAAATGTTTTTGCAAATATATCTAGATTGCCAGTTTAAGAGAGAAAAATGATTTAACCCTCACCCTCACTCTTCTTTTCCAATAAAGAACTACATGTCTTGAAGACAATGCAGTTGTTTTCTTGGGAGGAGTTGTCTACTCAGAGAAGTAAATCAAACACTTTGTATACTTTCTTATTGTTTGTTTCTCTAAGGGAGTTTTCTGTGAATTTCAGTGCTTTAAAAATATATGGCAGTTGCACAGATGGGTAACATAACATATTTTTACTAAATAAAGTTATCTGGAATATATGGGCTTATGCAGATATGACATACTTGGAAGAAAAAATTCAGCTATATTTTCTTAGAGTGGGACTTCCCTTTGTGTTTGGAATACTGAGAATTGTGAATATAATGATGTGTTCCTTAAATATATTCCCTCCCTCAAATGTCAAAGCTGAGTGAAGATATAGGAAAGAAAACACCAGCATACTGTCTATTGACCACACATTATACTGTACTGAGGAGAGTCGGGCCTTAAATTTTAATTCTATATGTAATCCAGAAGAGCCATATTTATTTAAATAGGTCTAATCTTTACAGCAATCACAGTAAATTCCTTAATAAAGAATTCTTGTTAGAGTAATAGAGCAAGTAGGGAAAGTGTATGTAGAATGAAGAAGCTGGAACACCTGTTGGCAGAATCATGTGGGAATACTGGCTCTAATAGAAATGAATTTGCTTTACCCAGCAGTTCAGGAATATCAGTTAAAATGTCATGCTAAATGAAGGAAAGGAGATGGGAAAAACTGTTGAGTTTAGCTTTATATAAATACTGCAAATGCTTATGTATGCATTGGATTTTCTGATATCTAATTTAAATTACTATTGATCAGAATTCTTTTAAAATAACATTTGGTGCCTTGAAAGTGGTCTAGAAAGTCTTTATGAAATGATGTTATCATCTCTTCCAGGTATGAACACGGATTAGCTGAAAAACTGGCTGAAAGCTAATGCATGGTTCACCCATGCATCAGGTTATAAAATTGATACCATCTATGAAAGTCTTCCAGAATTCACTTTGCTTCAACAAAAACTTATTTAGCATCTACTAAGTGCCATATACTATGTTAACATAGCAACCATTAGAAAAATCAGACAATTTCATTTACCTAATGGAACTTAAAAATTGGGGAAAAAGACATCCGAATTTCAAAACAATAAGAAAAGTGCTATGAAAGAATTATTTCTACAGTGCTAGAGGAGTTCAGGGTGTGGTGTCTGTATCTGCGTTGTCTGGTACAGTGAGTACTTCACCCTAACTGGGAGTCAAGATAGGCTTTCTGTAGATGATACCTAAGTTGATTTCAAAGATTACTAGGAAGTAACTAGGGACATAGGTCTTAAAGTTATTTTAAAGGGGTCATTTGTGTTCTACCATCTTTAGTTTAAAAAAACTACCATATATTTGTGACTCTATCTTATTTTTTAGAATCTTTCACTTAAGTTCCATTAAGGACAGCCTGACAGTTCAGAGAATATGATTCAATTATTCAACAAAATAACCCATTAATTTAGCTTATTTTAATATGAGGGATAACCATTTCATCCATGACAAGAAATTAGTAAGCATCTACTATATGCCAGACGCTGCTCTATGCACTGGGGTTAGAGCTGTGAATTAAAGACTTTCTCTGCCTTCCTTAATCTTATATTACCCTACATATGCTTAAACAAAATCTATAAACAATGGCTATTAGAGCTTATAAAACACTTTCCCATGCATACATTAATTTTTATAACAGTTCTTCGAGATGGTAGGATGCCTGCCTTTGCCCCCCTCCTTTGAGGCAGTCTGTCTCACTAGCACATCTGTGAAGCATTAAATGTGTGCTACAGAACCCAAGGACTACCTCTTTTGTAGTTTGACCTCAACTTGATCCTGAACTTTGATTTTTAAACTTTAAACTGAATCCTGTTGATAGCCCCTTGTTCAAATTTAATATATTGAATTCAATAAATATTTGTGGTAACCATGGGCCAGGACCCCTATCTCAGGGAGTTTACAGTACAGTAAGAGGGGAAAAGAGTCATATAAACTCAAATAAATGTATAATTACACACTGTGATAAAACTGTAAAGAAAAGACACGTTGTGCTGTGAGGAGGTTAGTGAGATGGGAGAACAGGTCAAAGGAGGGTAGGTTAGTGAAGGTTTGCAGTAAGAATTTGTTCATGTGGGTGTTTAGGTAGAGTGAGTTAGATTCAACTAAGAGAAGTTCTGTGTGTGTGTGTGTGTGTGTGTGTGTGAGAGAGAGAGAGAGAGAGAGAGAGAGAGAGAGAGAGAGAGAGAAGGAGAGAGACATTGAGATTCTAGGGAGAGGAAAGACTGAGCAAAAGCAGGCGGGTTGGTGTAGTCTCTTTTGAGCAATCAAAGGGAGAGAGAACAAGATAAGGCTGGAGAGGTAAACACGTGCCAAGTCACACATGGCCTATTAAGATCCTAACTGCCTTGGAAAATACTAAAGAATTTTAAGTTAGACGGTGACACAATCACATTTTAAATATCATGTTGATTACAGTGTAGAGAACTAATTGGAAAGAGTCAAGAGTAGATGTAGGGAAACCAGTTAAGGATTAAGTACAACAGTGTAGGGGAAAGTTGACAGTAGTTTGTTCTGGGATGATAGTTGCAGGAATGAAGAGAAATAGATGAAAGTGAGAGATGTTCAGGCAAAATCTCAGAGCTTATAGATGAATTATTTATGGAGATTTAAATATGACCTATATATTTACTCTTTTATTTTGTTTTTAAATTATATTTTATTGATTATACTATTACAGTCTTTCCAATTTTTCCTGCTATGCCCCGCTCCACCCAGGAACCCCCACTCCCTTAGGCAATCCCCATACCTTAGCTCATGTCCAGGGTTCATACTTATAAATTCTTTGGTTTCTCTATCCCCTATACTGTACTTTACATCCCCATGACTATTCTGTAACCACCAATTTGTGTTTTCTACTCCTTTCACCTTTTCACTTATTCTCCCAACCCTCCCTCCCATTAGGCTGTCATCAAACCATTCTCTGTATCTGTGATTCTGTTTCTGTTTTGCTTGTTTTCTTTGTTTTTTAGATTCAATTGTTGATAGATATGTATTTTTTGCCATTTTATTGTTCATAGTTTTGACCTTCTTCTTTTTTCTAAATAAGTTCCTTTAACATTTTATGTAATACTGGTTTGGGAGTGATGAAGTCCTTTAATTTTTCTTGTATGGGAAGCTTTTTATCTAGCCTTTGGTTCTAAATGATAGCTTTGCTGGGTAGAGGAATCTTGGCCGTAGATCCTTGCTGTTCATGACTTTGAATATTCCTTGCCAATTCCTTCTAACCTGCATAGCCTGCAAAGTTTCTTTTGAGATGTCAACTGACAGTCTTATTGGAACTCCCTTGTAGGTGATGACCTGCTTTTCTCTTGCTGTTTTTAAGATTCTCTCTTTATCTTTTAACCTTTGGCATTTTGATTATGGGGTGTCTTGGTGTGGGCTTCTTTGCATCCATCTTGTTGGGGATTCTCTGTGCTTCCTGGACTTGCATGCCTAGTTCCTTCACCAAATCAGGGAATTTTTCTTTCATTATTGTTTCAAATAGATTTCCAGTTTCTGGCTCTTTCTCTTTGCCTTCTGGCACCTCTGTGATGCAATAAGGCTGCCCTTATTTCTTTTTCTGGATTCCTTTTTCTTCTTGCTGTTCTAGTTGGTTGTTTTTTGCTTCCTTATGTTCCAAATAATTGTTTTGATTCTCGGCTTCATCCACTCTACTTTTGATTCCCTATAAATTGTTCTTTATTTCAATTAGTGCACCATTCATTTCTGACTGGATTTTTTTTATGCTGTTGAGGTCCTCCCTACGTTTCTTGAACATCCTGTTAACCAGTGTTTTGAACTCTGCATCTGATAGATTGCTCATCTTCATCTCCATTTTGTTTAGTTCTCTTTCTGGAGTTTTGTTCTGTTCTTTTATTTGGGCCACGTTTCTTTGTCTCCTCATTTTGCCAGCCGCTCTGTGTTTGTTTCCATGTATTATGTAGAGCTTCTATGACTCTCTGCCTTGGTAGCATGGCCTAATGTAGTAGGTTTTGTGGGGTCCGGTGACACAATTACTCCTATCATCCAAGCTGGTACTTGAGGTCCACCTTCTGTGTGGGCTGAGTACACCCACCACTTTCAGTTGAGCCTGGATTGCTACAGGCAGGTCAATAGGAGGGATTTACACAGGCCAGTCACCTGGAAGGACTGGTTGTGATCACTGACCACCAACTTCTGCCCTCCATGGAGGACCCGTTGTGCAAGGACCCACTCCACAAAGCAAGGCTTATTTCAGCAGGGCTCTGGTGCCTGCTTGGGTTCTGTCTGGGGTTACATGGCATAATCTAGAAAGCGATCTGCAGCTGGCTGCTTCTTATGCTGGCCTTGGAGGTGCCCTAATGAGGCCAGGCTGTGAATCAAGACATGCTGAAGCTAGTGTCAGGCCTTGGGCCACTTAACAAGGTATGAGGGCTCACTGAGGCCAGCTGCTGCTTGTTTGAGAGGATTTAGGAAAATCAGAAGCTTGTGCCAAGACAGGTCATTCATATAGAGAAGCCACTGTTAACTGCTTGAGTGGGCCCATAGATTGGGCAGAGTGGAGTCTCAAGTAATCACCAGGATGGGGCAAATGTGTAAGCCAGGGTGATGGAGCTCTGTGACTCTCTTGGGAGAAGACTAAAAAGAGGAACCATGTTTTCTTCCAGCAGTTCTGTCTTGGAGAAGGCTGTCCCCCACCTCTTGCTCTGAAGTCAGACACTTCAGTTCCTTCCCATATGCCACTGGTACCTTTCAAGCTGTTGCTTTAGTGATAGAGCTCAGAGGGAAGGAGTCTGAGTAAATCTGTGCATGGCCTCCTTAAGAGGAACTGCCTGAAACTCTGCCATTTCTTCTACCAACTCAATCTCCACTGGTTTATACAGCCAGAAGCCACAGAGACTTATCTTCCTAGCACTGGAACCCTTGGCTGGGATCTTGGTGTGGGGCTGGGACCTCTCATTCCTGAGATGTCCCTCCTGACTTTTATCCACCACATGTGGGTGTGGGACCAACACTTTTTGTGTCTCTCATTCTCTGCATCTCTCCCCACTCCTATGAGTCTGAATGAATGTGATTTCTTCTTTAATTCTGTCATTTCAGGACCTCTGTTCAACTCAATTCCTGCCAATTCTGAGTGATGGTTCTATAATTAAGTTGCAATTTTGATGTGATTATGCGTGGAGGTAAGCTGTGTTTATCTAGGCCACCATCTTGGAGCTCTTTCCAATCCATACATTTCTGGATTGTAGGAATGACATTCACTGAAAGAAACAACACTGTAGGGAAACCAGGTTTGGAATGGGAAATCTTGAGTTCATTTGGGAGCATGATGTACATGGGAAGTTTTTTACTGTAGAGGTTTTAAAGAGGAAGTTGGATTTCTAGGACTGGAGGCCAGAGGAGAGAACTGGAGAAGTATATATAATGAAGGTCATTAATACATATATAGATAGTCATTTAACCTACAGTCATAGAAAAGGTCACTTGGAGAGAAAGAGAAGGGCTTGGAAATTATGCTACCAGTAACCAAATGAAGGAATATGGATCAGGAAGGAAGATTAAGAAGAAATAAACATGGGCCAAACCAAAGGGGAAGAGCTGAGGGAGGGAAGCTGGGAGGGGGCAAGGGAAAGAGGGGGGGGGGGGAGGCAGAGACAAATGTATTTAAAAAGTAAATAAATTAAAAAAATAAAATAAAAAAAGAAATAAGCAAAATAAAATAGAATAAAATGAATCAGGAGAATGTGGGCTTCTGCAATTCAGACTAGGGAAGGAGAATTTCTAGAGTGAGGGAATGAGTAATGAAATTGAACATTTTTATGAGATCAATTAGGATGAGAAATGAAAATGCCAACTGAACCAGGCTCAAGGTAGGTTGACCATAATGAGAACCAAGGGGTTCTTCAGTAGAGTAATAGGCTGGGAGCCAGTTGGAAAGGTTAGAGAGGCTGCTGTCAGCAAAAGACCAATGAGGTCAGATCTTTCTACTGAGAAATCTGGTTTTAAGGGAGAGGTGAGAGACAGATGGTAACCTGAGGGCATGGCCTACGGGTGTCTTTTAAAATTGTAAGAGAGGCTTGGAAAGTTTTAATAATAAAAAGAATCTAGTTGAGAGGGAAGAGATGAAGATATAGAAAAAGAGGGATAATCAACAGGTTAGATAGAAGAAAGAGAAATGTACATAGGAAGACAGGAGACATAAAATTCGAAGTGTGAGTAAATAGATTGACCTAAAATTGGAGAAAGGACCGTTCTGGTAGTAATGGGAAAGGAATGTTGACCAAACTCAACATTCCCAATAGGGGAGATATGCAAGTGACATGTAATGAAAAAAGGGGGGAAAGTGATGTTATATTTGCTAATTTGATGTGGGCCAGACCTCAGCTGGGAAGCCGGACTTGAAAAATTCTGGGAGGCTGGACTGGTGCACAGGGCCCAGAGGTCTAAAGTCCTGCCATCTTCAGCTCTCCTACCCCATCTCTAAAACAAACAGCAAACTTGAATCTCACATCTTCCCTCATTTCAGCAGACCACATATAAAGGAGAGGGCTATGAGAGAGTACATGTGTCCTCAGTGCCTTGGGTAAGCTAGCCTCAGACCCAAATGGGGCCGAAGTCTTGGCTCAGCTATTGGGAGAAGAGCCTAAGCTCTTTTATTCCAAGGTGGCTTCATTTGTCAGAGACAGTGTCCTGGGTGTGGAGCCCTGATCAGCAGTTCTGGAGAGGTCTCAGTCTTTTATATCTGACATGCATACCCAGGCCATTTTCCTCTATACTTCTCTCGATTCTTGATCAGGGCACGTGCCTGGGTGGTGGGTTCAGTCCCCATTCAGGGCATGTATGAGAGGCAACGGATTAATGTTTCTCTCTCACATTGATGTTTTCCTCCCCTTCTCCCTCCCTTCCCTACTCTCTAAAGAAAAATAGAATAAAGAATATCTTCCATTGACCTTGCTGATCCAGATGCTGCTACTATTGCTTCCTTCCATTCATAGCCAAACTCTTCCAAACTCTATATCTGCATCCTTATTTTTTCCTCACCAGCTTCATCAACTCCCTATTTTTTTGCCTTCTCCCCAGATAATACTTTCAGAACTCATTAGTAACTTTTCAGTTAGTGAATTCAATTTTTTTCTTAGTGCACATTACCTTTGATGATTAAAGAATTGCACTTTTACTGATTTGGCTTCTGTGGCAGTTTATCTTCCTGGTTCTGCTTCTGTCTAAATACTTTACTACTCAATCATGTCAACTTGTTCCTTCCTTCTCCCATTCTACCTTTGTGGATATGTATTAAAGCTCTGCCTTTAGCCTCTATTTCTTTCCCCCTTGTTTCTTCCTGGAAGACTTTTCATGGTTCCAACTATCATGTCCATGCTGATGGATCCAAAATTCGTTCCTCTAGTTCTGACATTTCTTCCCAGCTCTGTTCTCATATCTCCAGCTAAATTATGCAGAGATCCTACTGGGCTCCCTGCCACCTGCCTCAAATTTAATAGGTCTAATGCTGAATTAATCATCTCATGGACTTAGTTTCTTTTTTTGTAAAATGACTAGAAGACCATCTGATTGACAGCAGAGGTTCCCAATGCTGACCTGCCATCAGAATTATTGTGAAGTAGAGTACTGGATTCGGCCTTCTAAAAAATGCTGCAGGTGACTCCAGTGATCAGCCAAGCTGGAAGCACTGTTCTAGGGAGAGGATCATCAAAGTAATTGATCTTAGTTCCTAGGATGCCATAAATTTGTTCTGTACTCTCTCTTCCCTCAAATTAGTACTGATATTTAACAGCAATATAATACTGGGAGACCTGTTTTATTCCCTTGAGCCTTAGTTCTCTCATCTATGAAGTGAATATCAATATCTATGGCAGGTTATTGTCATGATGAGTAAGTGAGTTTAGATGTGTGAAATATGCAGTTTAGTGACTTGCACACATCAGGAGCTTTCTAATTTGCTTGTCTCCACATCTATCTTTTCTAGTCCATTCTCCACACCACTAATTGATTTTCTGTAAGTATCACTTTTATTTTGTCACTCTTCCTCATGATCTCGGTGGCTTCCCATTACCTGCAGCAACGATACTCAGGCCCCTGCTCCAAAGGCAATATGTCTCTTCAAGAACAGTTTGTGGTGTTTAACTACCTTTAATTTCTGATTTACCATCGAAGTAAATAAAAATTTAGAAAGAGATTGCTTTTCTAAAACAATGCATATTAGTAATTCTGAAGTTTGCATCACATTTCCCCCACTGAATGACATTAAAAATGAATTATTATCTTGTAATGCTAGTCCACAAAAATGCAATTGATTCTTTGTAACAGAGAACCACATTCTTGTAATAAAAATATTTAAAATAGTGGAAATAGCAGAAAGCAATTCTACTACACAAGTATATTAAATACTTTAGCTATGTACAGTTCTCTAGTTCAGGAACTTCTGGGAAGAGACCTCTGAGTTATTCAGCCAGATCTACCTTGGTTCCGAAACACATCCTACTAAGCTATAAATGATTGATTTCAGATCAGCCTTTGAGCTGATAGCAGGAACGGAGAGAACATGAACATTTTGGATGCCTGGATTGAATCAGAGGCAATAACAAAATTGACAAGTGTCTTACTAGCATGGTTTCATTCTGTTGGCCTCCTTCAATCCATGTGGGTCATTTACTTTTTATATTGTCTGCTGCATTGTCACTTTACTTTTTCCAGTTCCCTTAATGATTAGAGTTGAATAGTACTATTGCTAACTATTTGTGGTACTAAGGAATTTCCCAGAACTTCCCAAATCTAAGCTACCTTCCAGACAGGGACCAAGACCCTAATGAGGAAGGGGTGCTAGGGGGCTATTTCTAACATTACTGTTCCAAATCTCTTTCCTTTTTTCTTTAGTTGCTTAAAGTTCCATGTTCTAGCTCTTTCATGATTTACATAAGAACACTTACATCCATGGGCATTTCCCCCCATTTAAAAATGATCAACAATGATACAAATAACATGATGTACCAATATGTCTTTCTTTAAAACTGATTCCTAAAAATACAGAAGGGAGGCTCTGCTTTGGGCATGGATCATCTCACTGAGTGGAGCAATGCTAACGTTCCCAGAGTCACCTTTAGAGAATAGGCAGGTGGTAGAGTGGGGAAGATAGTGAAGGTGAGAATTTCCTTTTTTTATGTTTACTATCCTCTTCTTCAAAAGCTTCTTATTCTTAAGTAGAAATTTATTATAAGTTGCATTTCTCAATTAAAAATGATCAGTATAGAAAGGGCCCCATACACGTTGGCAGGAAGGAGAACACAGTGACCCCTGTGAGCCCTGTTAGAATGGCCTCACCCAGAACCAACAGAAAAGTTTATTCTTCTTTCAGAAAGAATGCATGTGTGCACACATAGGTAATGTGTTAAATACTAATTTTGCTTATAAAAGTCATGTTTACCTCCAAATTTGCTTTTATAAGAATGATTAACTGGGTCTCCTGTTTTTCATGCTACCTCCTTTTTTGTTACTATCTCCCCTCAGCTATTCCCCTCCTTCTCTTTCATCCTCCCTTCCAACCCTCTACCCATCCCACTTGTAGACCTGGCATTGAGCCATGGAATGTCCCTCTGAACTTTTATTTCAGAACTAATGTAATGTATTTTGAGATAAGAAAGTGTGATGTCCCCAGTTTTGTTTCTCCTTCTCAGAATAAATTAGGCTATTTGTGTTTGTGTGTGTGTGTGTGTGTTTACATAAAAATATAGAATTGTTTTTTGTATTTCTGTAAAAGTGCCACTGGGATTTTGAGTAATATAGATATTGTAACAATATGAAGTCTTCCAATCCACCATGAAGAACTATCTTTATATTGGTTTGTCTTTTTAAAAAATCTTTCATCAATGTTTGATAGTTTCAATATACAAGTAGGTAACCTCTGATGCAGCCTCTATGGAAAACAGTATGGAAGTTCCTCAAAAAATAAAAAGTGGAATTACCATATAACCGAGCAGTTCTACTTCTGAGTATTTATCCAAAAGAATTGAAATCATGACCTTAAAGATATATTAGCACTCTCATGTTTATTGTAGGATTATTCAACATAGCCAAGATATGCAAACAACCTAATGTCCATTGACAGATGAATGGATAAAGAAAATGTCATATTTTAGTCTTACAAAAGGATGAACCTTGGGAACATTCTGTTAGGTGAAATAATAGGCCAGTCACAGAGAGACAAACACTGCATGTTTCCGCTTATATGAGGTATGTAATATAGTCAGACACATTGAATCAGTTAATGGAAAGGTGGTTGCTAGGGGCTGGGGAAAGGCGGAACTAGGGAGTTACTAATCAATGGGCATATGTTTCAGTTAAGCAAGATGGATAAGGTCTGGAGATCTGCCATACAACATGGCACTTAGATTTAACAATAATGTGTTGTACAATTAAAATTTGTTAAGAGGCAAATCTCATGTAAAGTGTCCTTATTACAATAAAATAAAATTAAAAAATAAATAAAGCTGCTATAAAGAAAAGAACATAGGAGAATAGAGAAAACTGGCTAAGTAACATGGCCTGCCATTTATGAATTATGCTGACCTGAGCAAAGGACTTACGTTTCCAGAGCCTCACCTTCCCTACCTATAAAGTGGCAATGCAGGAATTCCCATCACACAGGTTATTGAAGGAACTAGATGCAAGACTCTATGGGGCCATAATGCTATTTTTCTATTATCCAAAGCTCCTACTATGGCTCCTGGTGTGTGTTTGGTACTGGGAATATATTTTGATGATTTTTTTATTAGTATGTGCATTAATCAATACCAAATTGCTTTCCCTTTGGGTATAATGCAAGTTATTCAAGAAGGAGACAAAGGAAGCAGACGGAGAAGTATTGATCATTTCTCCTAATTCTCTTGAGTCTGCTTTTACCCTTGCCTTTGTTTAGGGTTCTCTTCTACTTTTAACCTGAAGGCAAGGCAAATAAATACTGTTTACAAGGTAAGTGTGTTCCTCCATGCCCTTACAATAGTTTCTTTCACCTTCTCTCCACCAGAAATGTTATAAAAATGTCTAGAGTGGCTTGCCCGAATGGAGACTGCCTGCCAGTGGAGAAGCACATGTCCATTAACTCACCCAGAAAGGATTTCTTCTTGTTAAGGCATTGTTCTATAAGGAGGGTTGTTCATCTGATTTGACCTATCCGTTATAAACATAGAACTCTTCCTCCTATGATAAAAGTTTCTTCATTTTCTTCAGATAGACATATGCATGTTCTTGGAAAAGTAGAGAAATGAGAATAAAGTTTAAGAAGTTACAAGGCTAACACCTGCAGATTCCTTTAATTAATGGAAATTATTTCGCCATATGAGTATACCATAACCTTTCTTACTAAAGTCCTATTGATGGATATTTAAGTTGTTTAAAATTTTTACAACAATAATGCAGTGATGTATATTTGTGTATACAATGTTTTGCCCATATGTTCAAGTACTTTCTTTTAATAAATTCTTACAGGGGCAATTTCTCAATGAAAGTATGCATTTCTAAAGTACTTTTAATACATATTTCTAACAAGTCTTAAATAAAGGCAGGTGCCAGATCACAAAAGACCTTGTAAGTCACTGAAAGGCATTTCAGATTTAATGTAAGAACAAGGGTGATATGTTTAATTATTTAAAGCAGGGATGTGACATGGTCAGACTTGAATTTTAGATAGCTCTATTGGTCAGGGCTCAGAAGTAGACAGCTGAAGAATCTCCAGACAGTTTTGGCAGAAAGGGATTTGTTACAGGGTATTAAGCAACTTAGAGACTTGGGAGTTCTGAAGAAGCTGGCTGTAGTCTGAGCTGCCAGAAACAATAATTGCACAAGTCACATTGTCATGGGGGTTGGCCAAGGAGCTGCTGTGTTTGTGGCCACCACCTTCCACTTAAGAGCCACACTGCTTTGATCACACTCAGGAAAACTGAATGAGGAGGCACTGCTGCTACCATGGTTTGGTCGTGGCAACCAGAATGTTAGGGACCAGGTGGACATCTGAGTAATTTTTCCCCAATCTAGCTGGACATCATAATGCCTTGGAATGCTTTACAGGGTATGGTTGCTTGGTCTGCATTTCCAGAGACTGTATTTAATTGATCTGAAGCAAGACTGAGTCATAGTATAAAAAATAAACAAACAAACAAACAAAAAAACTCTCTAGGTGAGGCACAGCCGAAGTCAGGAGCCATTGCACAAGAATTTCCACAAAAGCTGCCTCAGGATAACCAATTTGCTTCCCTGCCAGTGGTTTCAGAGGAGCTGTGTGACTGTCACTTCATCATACTTATTTCAGTTCCACAACCTGGAAGATAATCCTGCTGGGAAATTGTGAATGGAAAACCCAGATTGAAGGTAGATTCAGAAATGTAGTTGTTAAACATGCCAAGCTCTGTTTATATTGGCAGGAGGTGCTCAAGTGGTTTTAAGAGAGCCACACTCATTCAGAGCAGAAATGATGAAGGGTGTGATCTCAAAGGACATAATGTTTACTATAAGGAGACCAGTGGGGAAGGAGTAGAGGCCTTTGTTATTAGTTGAGGTCTGACTTAGAACAGGGCTGATAGGAAAAGGGTGGAGGACCTTATTTAGAGAAGAATATAAGAGATAGGATAAGGAGGACTTGGACTTCAGATATGTGGGTTTATAGAAAGAGAAGAGGTTAACAAGAATTTTGCCTTGGGTAATTTCTTGAATGGTTGGACAATTCATCTTGGAAAAAATAGGTTGGGGTTTAGGTGGAGAACAAGGAATTCAGATTTAACTATGTTTAGTCTTAGAAGTTTATAGGACATTCAGATGAAGATGTACAGTACATAATAAGATAACCAAGTCTGGATCTCAAGAGAGAGAGAACTGAACGGGAGGTAGAGATTTAGGCATCCTTGATTTTTAGGTTTTAATGAATGTTTCGGATGGATGAGGTAACAAAGGATAGGATCAGGAGCAGAATAATAAGAAACATCAATATTTAAAGTAAGGAAGGACAGAGAAAGAGTATCCTACACAGGAGAGAAAAACCAGTTGATTATGATCATATACAAACTCAAGGGAAGGAGAGCTATTTCTCCAAAGAAGGACATGTAAATGGCTAATAAGGGGACGAAAAGATGCTCAGCATCATTAGCAACTAGAGAAATGCAAATCCAAATCACAATGAAATACCACTTCATAGCAAATGAGATGGCTATCATTAGAAAAGATGGACAATAGCAAATGTTAAGGGTGTGGAGAAATTGGAATCTTTATACACTGTTGGTATAGCTACTCTGGAAAACAGTTTGGTAGTTCCTTAAAAAGTTGCATGTAGCTTGACCACATACCCCAAGAATTCCACTTGCAGGTATATACCCATAGAGAACTGAAAACATTTTTGCATAAAAGCTGTACAGAAATGTTCATAGCAGTATTGTTCGTAATAGCCAAAAAGGGGAAACACTCAGTGCACATCAATTAATTAATGGATAAATAGTATGTGATATACCCATGTAATCAGTTATTATTCAGCCATAAAAAGGAATTAAGTTTTGGTACCTGCTGCTTTAGCTGAACACAAAAGTTCACATGCATGATTCCATTTATATGAATGAACAGAATAGGTGAATCTACAGAGGCAGAAAGTAGATTAATGATTGCCAGGAGAAGAAAAAATAGGGAGTGATGGTTAGTGAGTACAGAGTTTCTTTTTGGAGATGATAAAATATTCTGAAATTAGATAGTGGTAATTGATGCACAACTTTGTGAATATACTAAAAACCATTGAATTGCACTTTGTAAAAGGATGAAGTTCATGGCATGTGAATTACATCTCAATAAAGCTGTTATTTGTAAAAACTCAAGGGAAAAAAGCATTCAAGAAAAAATATCTAGAGGTCAAAATGTCAATTGCTATGAAAATGTCAAGCTTCTATTACAACAAGTAACACTGGCAAGAGCAATTTCAATTGTCTGGTGTGGGTGCAAATTACATTGAAGAGTAAATGGGAAGTGAGAAAATATAGACTGTGAGTTTAGATAACTCTTTCAAGAACTTTTTATGGAAAAAGGAGAGAAATAAGGGCTACAACTTGAGGAAGAAAGATGGAATTAACTTCAAGGTACATTTTTATTTTCATTTTTGTTTTTATTTGGCCAGGAAAGAATCATGCATGATTCAATGCTGATAAAATCAGTAAAGGAGGGCAGCAGAAGTGAGAGAAAAATACCTAGATTGCAAGGCCTGAGCAGCCAGGAGGGCAGGCTTGATGTTTGAGAAGGGTAGAGAATGTCTGCTAACAACCTCTTTGGAAAAAAGAAGAAAGCTAACTTGGGAAAGGAGGTGTTGGGTGGCCCTGGGTCTCATAAAGGGGACAGGCATTAAATTTATGGTAGCATACATTTATTAATTCATTCATGATGCTGTTCTCTGAGGAGCTACACTGTCCTAACAGTAGCATACTGAGTGATATGCTTTATGCTTTTTTTGTGGGTCTGTGGGTTAATAGAGAAAAATTAGAAAAGTGAAGTGAGTAGAGGTCTCGGTAAGGCTAAATGATCATAAAAAGGACTATGATTGCATACTTCCTCAATAGCATCATGCTAAATATGAGTTACACTATCCTCTCAACAACAATTATTATTTCCAAAAGAAAAAAGCAGAAGTTTCAAGAGAGTAAGAAATTTACTCATGTTCTTACATTTTGAACATGGCAGAATTGTTATTAAGCTTAGAGTCCCTGAATCCAGAATACTTGCTGCAACCAGCGGGCTACTGTGCAGCTACAGGTGTTATATACATGGCTGAGAGAGAGGATTAGAAGGATAGGAGCTGAGGTTGTTAGACTGTAATGTTTAAATTTAGGAAATCAGACATGAAAATTTCAAGTGGTGACAAAGGAACAGGGCCTATCCGTGGGATGTGCGTAGCAGGGCTAGAAGAGGGGGAATGAAATTATGGAAATAAAGGAAAATGTTTGAAACCTGCTTTTGAGTATATTGTCCCCCTGCATGCTCAACTTTCTGGCAACAAAGGCAAAACTTGGAATGGAGAAGACTGTGAATTAGGTCATGAAGTTTTTAGCAAATGAAAAAACGTAAACGGAAGTTGGAGGAGGACAGTGCTGCTGAGAAGATAAACATGCTACAAAATGGTGGGTGAGGAGCGGTTAGGAAGTAGCGGTGGGAACATAGCCCAAGGCTGAGATTTGTGAAGTTTAATGAAATTAACAGACTCTGCTGGCGAGAGCAGAAGGGGAAGAACTATTTTTGGAGCTGAGCTCAGGTTCAGTTTAAGGCAGTGGGCCTTGAATTTTTTGGGGGGTGTGGATTCTTTTGAAAGGCACTTGAGAATTTGATGAAAGCCACACACTTGTTCCCAGGAAGCTGCATATAAACACACACATGCACAAAAATTATATACAATGTATTCTATTGAATGGAAAATTGATTTCTTTTCAGAGACGGAATGTAAAATCAATTTCTACAAATAATTGCATCTTTCAATCTTGGTTTTTTGTGCAAACAACAGTCATTTCCTTAAAAATTGACACAATTCCAAGTTATGCAGATTTTAAAAGTAAAGTTTAATGTGCTTTATAGTAAACCTTAATGAGAAAACAAGGTTTATTCACAAAAATGAGAGAAAGAGGAAGGAAGGGAGAGAGGGAAGGAAGGAAGGAAACTGGATTTTGATGTGTAAAACACTTGTCTGAGAATTATTTAAACATTTATCTTTATTTTGATGTCAAGAAATATGGAATACCTTGACTTCAGAAGGTTGAGTCAGAAAGTGGAATCAACCCTCTCGTTGTTCACTTCTCAGATGAAGTGGGGCTTGTGTAGGGAATTACAGATGTCATCACATTTTCCGTGTTGAGTAGTTACATTCATGTAACATCATTTTTGTTGTTCTCAAATCAAATAAGTTACCTTTAAGAAAGACTGTGACACAGATGCTAGCAATGTCAGCAAGAAAACTATAATGAGTTTATGTTTTGATTCTAAGTTCACCTGATTAATGTTCAAAAAAGCTTTAGTTTGTGTTTTATTTTCCAGGTATCTGCAGCTTTCTGCTTGCAGTGACTTTCAGGCTTTGCCATTCTCATTTCTAGACTGTGGAAATGCTTCATTAGCATTACACTTATACAGAGTACTACCTCCAACATTCTCTTCACAAATGAGCAGCTTGACCAGAAATGTACATACTCTTGCAGTGATGGACTTTGAATTTGAGTAAAATATATCCATATCACATTAATGTGATATAAATCATATTAATGTGACCAGACATTGTTTTAAAATAAGGCAAATCATGCATAAACTCTGTTCTTAAAAAGTGTTCTTGGAGTTGTCTTTCTTTTTCTATTTTTTCTAAAAAAAAAAGATGAAAAGTTTGTTCTAAGTCAATCAGATGCTTCAAGATTTGCCCTGTAGAAAATTTTAAAACTCTGGTGTATGAGTAAAGAATTTCACATTTTGCTTTTATTTCATTTCAGAAAAATTGATTTCTGATGAAGTTATGAATTTCTCAGTGGAAAAAAAGATTTGATGCCATTATGTACTGATGAAGGTAGCAATGAGTCACATGGACATATGGAGCTTCTTTCTTCAATGAGCTATCAAAAATATCAACTACCCTTCATTATCAACTCTTTTTCATTCATTCCCTTTGTTTAGAATATTCTTGCAGACATCTGAACAGATCACTCACAACTTTCTTCAGATCTCTACTCAAATGTTGTCTTCTTGGTGAGGTCCCCTCTTCTCTTTTCATAAAATGTCACTGAGCCCTCCTTCAGCAGCCAATATCCCCTATGCTGTGCTTTATTTTCTCCATGACTTTTATTACCATATGACATCATTTGTGCTTGTTTATTTATTGTTTGCTTTTTCCATAGGGCTCTATATTCCACAAAGCCTGAGCTGTGGCAGTCTTGTTCACTTGTATTATCTCCAGCTCCTAGAAGAGTGTTAAATACTGACAATATAAATGTTCTGAACAAATGTTTCATCTGTGCAGAGAATGAAATTTTGTCTGAGAATCTCCAGAAAAGGTGGGTTCCTATTTTTCTGAGTTGTTCACATTTATTCCTCACTCCTAACTCCTGCTTGAGGCTTCTCATTAACCCTTCAGGCCTTTCTGTCCCCACTCTGCAAGCTGCTGTCCTCTCTCCATGTTGCTTTGTCTCAAGCAAAAATACAGCCTATTTATTTTGTTCTCTACAGTTATACTAATGTGCTTTACTAAATATGTGAGACTTTTATAAGAGGATTCATAAAAGTAGAAGAGGATTTCATAAGAGTAGAAAAAGAAAACTTGGAACTCAGCTCATTTGTCATTATTTGTCACAGGGGGATTCTTGCCAACTTCTGCCCTTGGCCATAGGCATCCCGCAGGTTGGTACAATCTGTGATCTGTTCTTCTTTAGATCAGAGCTCTTTCTCCTGCCTCCTCTCTTTTCCGAGCCTCAACTACTCCATGAATCCCAGCCCCAAAGAAAACAAAAAGAATAACTCCTTACTCTAGTTAGATAGGTGACAAGCGACATACCTTAAGCCTTAACAAAAATCAAGTCAACTAAAAGATTTCTTCATTACTGTATGTTACTTGTGATATAGTACAAATTAACTCCAAAGACTTTAGTCTTTCAGAAACAAAGTCATTATTTGTTTTTCCTTTACATAGATACAGCTTTTTCTCCAACACATCTTTCACCCAGAATTTCAAATACTTGCAGTTTCAAAAACAATCTCAGTGATTTCTGTTTTTCTCTCTTTTTCTTTAGTTTGCAATAGAAGAATCACCCTTGCTGAGTGCAAAATTGAGGGTAGTGAGGAGTAACACCAAACACACAGAAAAGATTGTATTCAATAGCAACTGTAGTAACACATGACACTGGCTGGGACAAGAATGATTGTTGTTGGTATGGAGAGAGGTGAATGGATTTAAGAGATATTTAAGAAATTCAATCCACAGGAGTTGGGAAGTGAATCGACGTGGAGTGAAGGCTGAAAGATATTGAGAAGTCAAGGATGGATCTTAGTGACTGGCTACAGAAATTTTTGGCAATATTCCAGTCTTTCCAATTAAAGTGTTTGTATTAAAAAAATCAAGTCCACAAATTCAAGGCAAACCTTTGTATTTCCCAGGTTCATGCTTCCATTAATAGAAACCTTTCAAAACCAAAAAATATTGTGGCTTCTGGGCCATTTCCAAGATAAAAGTAAAATTAGATGATATGGAAACATCTTTATGATTTACTTTCTTTGAGGTTTCCTGCAAATTTATGCTTAAACAATGATAGATCTCCTTAATCAAAAGGCAGAGACATTTGCTTAATTTTTGTCAATAGAAAAAAAAATTCTAGATGTTATAATATGATTTTGATGATTTGATTGCATGTTACTTGATCATACACTCAAGAAAACCTGGATGTACTTCCAGTCAAGATGGAGGTATAGGTAAACATGCTCCACCTCCTTGTGCAACCACAGAAAAAAGTACAACTAGACCTGAAAACAAATAACATCCATATCTGTCATAAAATCAAACTATGGAAGCTCAGCAACCAAGGATTTAAAGATGCTATGTTCATCTAGATGGGTGCCTTTTCTACAATAGGCTATGCTACTAAGGCAGGGAGTCAAAGCAACACTACCTAATACACAGAAATAAATATAGGGAGGCTGCCAAATTGATGAGACAAAGAAATATGGCCCAAAAGAAAGAACAGAGGAAAAAATCCAGAAAAAGAACTAAACTAAATGAAGATGGCCAACCTATCAGATGCAGCATTCAAAACATTGGCGATCAGGATGCTCAAAGAACTCATTGAGTATGGCAACAAAGTAAAAAACACCCAGGAAGAAATAAAGTTTTCAGTGAGTGAAATAAATAAAAATCTACAGAGCACCAACAGTGCGGGGAGGGGATGAAGTTGAGCTTCAAATCGATGATTTGGAGCATAAGGGAGAAATAAGCATTCAACCAGATGAGGAAGAAGAAAAAAGAATTTAAAAATGAGGATAATATAAGGTTCCCCTGGGACACCTCCAAAAGCACCAACATCTGAATCATAAAGATGCCGGAAGGGGAAGATGAAGAGCAAGAAATTAAAAATTCATTTGAAAAAGTAATGAAAGAAAACTTCCCTAATTTAGTGAAGGAAATGGACATACAAATCCAGGAAGCACAGAGGGTCCCAAACAAATTGGACCCAAAGAGGACCATACCGAGACACATCATAATGAAAATGCCAAAGGTTAAAGAGAACCTTAAAAGCAGCAGGAGAAAAGCAGAATTACCTACAAGTTCCCATAAGACTGTCAGCTGATTTCTCAAAAGAAACTTTGCAGGCAAGAAGGGACTGACAATAAATATTCAAAGTGATGGAAAGCAAGGACCTACAACCTAGATTACTCTGTCCAGGAAAGCTATCATCTAGAATAGAAGGGTGGATAAAGTGCTTCCCAGGCAAGGTAAAGCTAAAGGAGTTCATCATCACCAAGCCATTATTACATTCAATGTTAAAGGGATTTATTTAAGAAAAAGAAGAAGATGAAAACTATGAACATTAAAATGGCAACAAATTCACAACTGTCAACAACTGAATTTAAAAAAAACAAACTAAGCAAGCAACCAGGATCAGATATGAAGATCCTTTGGAGGGTTACTAGCTGGGAAGGAGAAGAGGGAGAATGGGAGAGAAGATGAAGGGATTAAGAGGCTTAATTTGTAGGTATGAAATAGACGGGGGAGGTTAAGAATAGTATAGGAAATGGAGAAGCCCCAAACCTTATATGCATGACCCATGGACATGAACTAAGGGGGAATTGCTGGAGGGAACAGGGGCATCGGGCAGAGGGGAGCAAAGGCAGAAAAATTGGGACAGCTGTAATAACATAATCAATAAAATATATTTAAAAATAAAAAATAAAAAAAGACAACCTGGATTTTTTGTTGTAGGAGATATCATTATAACACAGTAACAATATTTTTGAAAAAGATGTGTTTCACAATAACAGGAAGAAAACTTAAACATTAATTTTTAAAACATGACTTTGACCTCTTGAAACATAGTTCATAGGCGTCATGTAAGAACATCTGAGTTCTAACCAAGTGGAAGATGGATTATTTAGGAAGAGTTTGAAGATGTATGGGTTAATCAGAATGGAATTCGAGAGAACACAGTTGAAAGATTTGGGAGAAAAAGGAACAGTGGGAATGAGTTGGTGGGAACAAGTGCCCAGCAGTTTGGGGATCAGAGGGTTGGATAAACAATAAGACTTTGTCACTCACAAAGATGGCTTGTATGTGAAAGTAGCTGACTTGAAGGTTGACACACAATTTGTTTCAGCCATTCTCTCATTGATGGGGAAATGCTTGCCTCTCAGAAGATACCAAGGACTTGGTTTGGTTGCAGCTCCAAGGAAACTTTAGTCTTTTGCGGATGGCCAACTTTAGCCCTGTGGGAGTACGCAAGGTTCCATACTGATAACTTGGAGTCTTGGGAGCAGCTAACACATCTTGGAAGCATTTCAGAATTGTTTTATGTTTATTTCTTTTAATGTCCCATGTCAACCTCAGTATCCTCTTACAAGGAAATGTAAAGAAAGAACAACAGTCCTTGTTTTCGTTTATCTGGAAACAAGAAAGATGAATTCCTAAAGAGAAAATTGATGGATTTTCCCTTTCACATCTATTATAAAAGTCCCTCATTGAATGCATGTCACTTTTTAAAATTGAATTTATTGGGGTGACATTGGTTAGGAACATTATATATGTTTCAGGGTACAATTCTATAATACATCATCTGTATATTGTAGTATGTGTTTACCACCTCAAAGTCAAGTCTCTTTCCATCACCATTTATTCCCCATTTACTCTTTTCTATCTCCCCTCACTCCCCTTTTCCCTCTGGTAATTAACATACTGTTGTCTGTCTATGAGGGGTTTTTTTTTTGTTTGTGTTTTTTACTTAATCCTTTCACCTTTTCACCTAGCATCCCTACCCCCTTTCTTCTGAAACTTGTCAACTGCATGTCAGTTTTCTGTCTCTTTTCACTCCTGGAAGTGATTATGCCTGGTTTATCGAAAGGATCCAGACATTTTCTTATCTCTTTTACACAAATGACATATTTCTTATGTCATTTAATATAGTGATACTAAATTATGTTGTTCTGATTTTTCTCTGCTGTGGTTCCATTTCTTTCCCCTACATACTTATCATAATTTCACAAATTAATATTTTCAAATTTATTATCTCTCACTAGACTATAGATGCCAAGGGAGTATGGATCACACTTGTTCTATTTCCTGTGATACTCCTAGTACCTAACGCGGTACCCAGCATGGGTAGTTGCACAATAAACTGTTTTTTGATTGATTAAATATATGCTTAAATAAATGTTTTGCCATTTTTCTATCTTTCTTTACATAATTTCTATGAAGGAAACATTTCAATCTCTTTTTATGGCAGAACATTTTATCACTTAAATGGGGAATCTGATCATGCCCACAAAGAACAAATTGTGTGAGATGGTTCACAGTACGCATATAAGTATTTATAAATTAAAAATATCCTCTGAGTGTTTGTAATTCAAGATGGATATTTACATTATCTGATTCTTACTAATATTGTACAATTTTCATTTTGGTGAGATAACTAAACTTCTATTTTATTGCTGAAAAGAAAAACAGTAGGATGTTGGTAGATCTTGGTTTCATTTCTGGTTTTATATGTGACTTTGGGTAAGTCATAAGGTATGAGCTGAAGACTCATTAGCTGTAAAATAGGGAAAAAATTATATGACTATGTATTTTTCCCCCACAGAATGTTGTGAGGATAAGATGAGATCATTATACACCCGCGCCCACACACGTGTTTTCCTCTTTTTCTTGACCTCTAAATATTGAAGACACCAAGAGGTCAGACCTAGAAACATTTTTTTTTCTATTTTAATAGACTTTTACAGGAATCTCACTCTATCATCATAGCTTAAACATATATTCTGATAATGCCCAAATTTTAAAATCCATTCCCGACATCTTTCCTGAACGCATACTTATATATCCAATGCTCTACTGAATATTGTCACCATGGATGCCTAATTAGAGTCTCTAACTAAATTTTTTGTAGTTCTCCCCTTCTTTTTGCCTATTTTTTATGGTCTCCATTCACCAAGTTACTTCAGCCCCAAGCTGTGGAATTATTCTTATTTTCCTTCTCACAACTCACATTAAATCTGTAAGAAGTTAGGTTGAGTCTCTTCTCAAATGCATTTATCTAACCACTTTTAGCTGCTACCAAGTGGCATCTTCCTATGTAAAGCCACCACCATCTCTTGCCCGCACTGTTGCAATTGCCTTTGCCTTCTCATCTTGTATTTATTCCTGGTTCCCTGAAGTCTACTCTCCACATGGGACCCAAAGTGATCCTCTCAAAACATAAATTGATCATGATACTCCCCTACTCAAAAAATGGCCAGTGCCTTCCCATCACAGAATAAAATTCAAAAGCCTACAAAAACATATAAATTCCTGTATGAGTTAAGCCCTGGATGTCTTTTAAACTAAGTCACTGAGCACCAGGCTCACAGATACCCCTGATTTTTCTCAACTTCACCACAGTATCCCAGGCTGGGATGTTCGCATTGCTGTTATCTCTGTTTGGAAAGTTCTTTCCCAGGTATTCTCATGGATCACTGACTCATGTCTTTCAGGTCTCCGCTCATTGGGCACCTTCTCAGAAGACCTACCAGCTCCTACTCATGTTTGATCACTATTAGCTTATCCAGAGTTATTTTCCTTAGAACAATTATCATTATCTGAGATGATATCTTTTTTCACCATTTAATTATAGGCTCATGGCGGGGGGAAAGATGATATATTTTTTCACCATTATAGTTCACTGTATATCCTTACTTTTGAAAACAATGCTTGGCATATGGTAGTATAAAATAAAATAAAATAAAATAAAATTTTTATTGTTGCAGAACCTCCTGTAGTCAATCTGATTTTCCTTCCTCAATAAAAAGAAAATAACTGAGACTCTGTCAAAATTGCATAATTAGTAAATGATACAGTCAGAATTTGAATACCAATACAAGGGTGTATATTACACTTTTAACCACTGTGAAATACTGCTTCCTTTCTTACACTATATAGTCTTCATTCAATATATAATTATCTTAGAAACTCAGGATCCCAAAATTTCCATAAACATTCTATTATAATTGTTAAAATATTTGTATGTGTGCTCACATTTTGGCATTTGTTGTCTTTCTATGATTTAAGGTCCATACATATCCACACTCAACAGTTTATATTTTGGCCTTCCTGAAGGGAGATTTAAAGAGGAGAAAAACACCTTCCAAAACACATCAATGCAAAAGATTGTTAAAAACAATCAATCACACATTGAATAAATGTACAGATCCTAAGAATTTAGGACTATAAAGTGAAAGTGATATAGTCAGGTGACTTATATCTCTTTGATCCCATGTTCAAGTTTCGCATAGGCCTGAAGCAATACTTAAACCATAACACCATTACAAAAGGAGCTATTGACTTCAGCATTAGAGAAGACCTAATGCCAGTTACTGAAGTTAGGTTTTACTGATTTTTGACACAGAAAAAGATTTTTCTAAAAGGAGATCTGGCAGCGGTTTTCTTAAAGATGCTTTTAATAAATTCTAAATTTTCTCCTGTGTTAACTGTTACTCTATTTTTATTTTGTCCCCATTAAAACAAGAAAAAAATTTCCTAAGTCAGAGCATGCAAAACTTCCTAAGTCAGAGCATGCAACGTTATCAGTTTTGTCTAGATTTATGTCAATATGTCAGTGCTTGGATGAAAGTTGAAAACCAGTCTTTCTTGTCTGATGCCAAGAGTTGGATATTTGAAAATATCTGAAAAAGTTTTCACTTTTGCATGACATATAATAATAATTAGCTTTTATGGGTTCCTGGTTCTACTACTACCAGCTATGTAACTCCGTGTACCTTACTTCATTTTTGTGTGTCAATTTCTTAATCTGTAAACTGGGGATAGCACTAGTACCAATAAAATGGGATTTGAGTGAGCAGTACAAGAGATAATGTTAAACAATCTCTAGAATGACGTAAGGTCTCAGAAAGTGTCAGCTCTTAAGTGTGCATCACTACTAGATCAAGGTTTCTCATCCTTGGCACTGTTAACATTTTCAATCAGATCATTCTTTGGTTTTTGGTACTGTCCTGTGTATTACAGTGTTTAGCAGCATAACAACCAAACCCTCCCTGCTCTGTTAACCAAAATTGTTTCTAGACATTTCCAGATGTCCCTTGGGTGGCAAAATCACCCTGTGCTGAGAACAGTTGTATCAGACAAATGCTTTATATATTTTATCTCTTAATTTTTACAAGCTTATAAGGTTGTTAATTTTTACAAGTGAAAGTAGGATTTAGGAACATTAAGTATTTGTCCTAAGACACACAGCTGGTGAAGGCTGAGCTGTTACTAGTGTTTTCCTCTGACCGATAACAAAGTTTTGATGGTGTGTTAGTTATGTCTTCAGTTAATGGGCTGCTCCCAGGTAAAATGCCAAAAAGTCAACATTCTCTTGCATTTCTGCTACCCTTTACTCCAGAGCCTACAACAGGTTTACTCTATTTGGCTTTATAAGACCAGTTTCCTTCCTCGTTAAAATTTGCTCTTCTCCTTGTCTGCATTGAGGCTGCTCTACTTTTCCATTAGGAACCAGCTGATGAGTGCGTTTTCTCATCTATCATAACTCATCAGTTGTGCTCACCACTCAACATCAAAGCAAAAGTTTCCACCCATAAGTGACAACAAATACAATCTGTACTACTTCTCCTTTTCAATGAGAATAACATTGAACTGACTTTTGCTTAATATTTCTTACAAGCTTGATTGAGGAGAATGAATTCAGGAATTTTACCTAAAGGATTTGTAGTGCTTTGAGGTCAAGGTAGAAAATAAACAAAATAAATAGAAAAAAACTTTCTTTGCTTAAAAATTAAGAACAGACAACTCCTAAATAATATCTGAATATGCTGATAGCTGCCTTTCTGAAATATTTATTCATCTTAGAGTGTCCAAGTTCTTTCCATTTTTAATGATGTAGATTTGTATTAAGGTAGGGGAGGCAGAGAGAGGCTGATTTGTATTTTTCTACCTTTATCTCACTGGAGTCCTCTGCTTCATTTTCACTTTTGTGGCTCGATGATATTAATGTGTTATAGGTCCTCCTCCTACCTCTGCTCAATGACTTGCTGTTTCCTTTCTTGGCTACTTTTCTTTTAATCTCAAATGATTCTTGTGTCCCAGATTTGGCCCCTCAATTCACATCTCATCTTGCTTTCTATATTCTTTGAGCAATTTCATCCAGTCTCATGGTTTCAGATACAATCATTTACCAGGGGTTCCTATTTTGTGTCTTTAATTTAGGTCTGTGCACTGAGCCTCAGACTCATCTAGGCAGCTACTACCTGGGCATCTCTGCAGGAATGTCCCACAGACACTGTTCAGCATGTTCTCCCTAAATTGGCAACTTTTTCTTTGTTGGTGGGTAGCACCACCATCCACCCAGTTGCTCAAGGTAGAACTTGTGCATTGTGTAAATTTTGCAATCTCTTATCTCTATAAGATGCCCAATCAATCACCAGGTTCTGCTAACTCTACTCGTAAACATATCTTCAACGTATCATCTTCCTGAATATTTACTGTCACTGTCATTATCTTTCACCATAATTGCTGTCTCCACCTCCCAAAAGGTCATTAGGACAAGATAATATCCAAGTGGTTAACAATGACTGTGAGATGTCTTGAAGTGCCCTTGTCTACCTCTGTCATCTGTTGGTTTTCACAACCTGCCTTGCACTGGGTGCTCAGGCAACTGTGAGCTGTTTGTGATTGTTTATATCTAACAGATTGATTTTCACTCCTTTGCTGCCCAGCTGTCTCCTTTGGAATGACCTTTCCCTCATTTCATTCAGAAAGTTTTTATTAAACCTTACTGCTCTCTCCCTAACAACTCCCTCCCACAATCCACCAGTGCAATTATTCTGGTTGTCTTTTATAGTTACCCTTCCATAGTGCTTTACAATTATTAAGTTCTCTATCTTTATAGATCTTCTGTACACACACAATCAACTCTTTGGAGAAAAAACATAGTGAATACTACATAAATATTAATTGAGTGAATGAATGTGTTAGCTATCTCACTGAATTGGTAGCAATCTACTAAAAGGACTTTTAAAAATAATTATCTTTCAAAACAGTTAAAATTTTATGTGATTTACAAATGGGGGTTAGCCTTGACTCATAAATTAAGTAGAAGACTATTACGTTTATTCACCTAACATCCTTTATTGCTGTTTTCTTGGCATGTGACAAAAAGATTCTGAGCTGTGAAACTAGATGTTGGTATAAACCTCTTATACCATGGAGAACAGGGTATAGCCAATGGGATTAGATTCTGAGTAGGAAAGCAAGGCATTGGATCCTGGGTCAGCACACTTGTAACATCTCTTTGCTCCTACATGCTGCCCTTGAAGCTATACCTCTCAGTATTATTTTTTCGGAAAGAGTGGAAAAACATTCCAACAACAAAAGCATGCATATATATGCTTGAAACGTTTTATACTAAATACACCATTTTAAAATCATAGGTATAAAAAATAAAGTTGCCAAACAGACATAAAAAGACTAGTTTTTCTTATTACAAACATTTCTGGCTTTACTAAATGTTCATTGAAAAATTTATTTAAGCAGTGAGATCTCAGTGAATTTAAAAACTATGTTATTAAGAAACCATTCACACAACTTTTCAGGAACAGATTGGAAATTTTAGAAGACACCTGTTCTTTCGATTCACAAACATACATTTCTTTATTAGTCTTTATATTGCTGTATGAATATACATTCAATATTCCTTTTAATTATTGTTTAAATGTGATTACATTTATGATAAATATTATGTATTTGTATATGTATTATGTTCACAAATAGGCCTTTTAAAATGTTATTGTCCTGAATATTTATAAAATGTCTTGTCAAAGCTAAAAACAACTTTAAGTAAGTGATCTATCGTGGCTTGACCAACATGTGCAATAGTTGTTGAATACATCATTTAATGTGCACTGGAGTTTATAATATGTTTTGTTATTGACCCATTTTAACCCAAAACTCAAGAAGTTTTATGATCATTTTCTTCATCAAGAAAAATATTTCTCACTATGCTTGAAGGACATCTATACAGTTGTAAATAGTGTCATAAGTATGTTAAATTTGCCTCAGGTCCTCTTATTTTACTCATTTTTAATGATCAGCAACTGAACCTGACAGTATCATTGTGTCATTTTCAATCTACAAGACTAAGAGAGCTGCTGTTTATCCCTATCTCAGTGCTGACTCCTGCACTGACTTGTGCCAGCTACAGGTCACATTGGTGTGCAGGCAGCCGCCTCTTGGGTGGGCCATGACATCTCTACTTCCCAGACAACAGCTGGCCAAGAGATCTCACACTATTAACATCAATGTGAACTGAATGCTAGCTACCTGCATAATGACCTCAGGTCTGGGAAGGGAAGCACGGCACTACTAGTGGAATCAATGCATGTTGCCCATAAGAAGCTGAAGGAGTTACCTATATGGCAGGTCAGCCAAAGAAGTCATTAGACTTCCCTTATCCATTCCAGTCAACCAACACTGTTATCTTTGCTGTTTTAAATCAAGGTGAACAAATTCGGGGCTACCAACACACTGCTTTTAGAGTGGCATGGTTTTCTTTTCAAATAGTTTATAGGTGTCTGCTGCCAAACAACTAGAGTTTATTCATTGAAACAATTACTTTGATTTCTCAATTATGTACATTCTCTGAGATTCACTAATATTAATAATATTTTTGTGTGTGTGTTAAAGAGGGAGGAAAAGGAAATTATCTTATTCTTTTCAATGTGAGCGTTTTCTCTGTTCTTGGTAGAGAAATTAGGCTCTCAGAGTGAATATGACCCTGAAGAACAGCTCTTAACAAAAAAGAATGAATTATTGCATTACTATTTATTGAAATTTTTAAAAAGTAGTTTTGATTGACATAGCTTTGTATAATAAATGAATCTCCCGATCCTTTGCACCTTCAATCTTAGAGTAAGATAATATCTGATCAGCTCTGACTGGTCTGGCTCAGTGGGTTGGGCGCCATCCCACAAAGCGAAAGGTAACTAGTTCAATTCCCAGCCAGGGCTTGTGCTTGGGTTGTGGGTTCAGTCCCCAGTCGGGGAGCATAAAAGAGATAACCAGTCGATGTTTCTCTCTCACATAGATGCTTCTCTCTCTTTCTCCCTTCCTTCTCCTCTCTCTAAAAATAATCAAATAATTAAATAAAATCTTTTATAAAAGATAATATCTGATCAGTTTATTAAGTGTTGGTAGTCTAGAACAGCTCCCTATAAGATTTCTTTCTGCTTTAAACAGAAGCTGAATGAATTTGGAAAAGACTGTAAGTATCCTTTAAGTTTTTGGATACACAATGGCAGAACAAAGAGTTGAAAGTTGAAAACTGGTAATTTGCCTTGTTTTAGATGAAAAGAAAGACAAGGGATATATCCCATTATTTTAACATAATTTTTCAAGTGAACTAAATTAGTTACTTGTTGAGATATAAATTGAAGCTAGATTGGAGATATATATTTTGAGGAGACATTTTTCTTCATACTTCAGAAAAATAAATAGTTGCATATTCATTTTTTCTGTTACAAGTAGATTAGTTCTTTTTGCTATATATTTTATCATTTGGAAAATAAAACCATGAAAATCACTTTTCTTTTTTTTTTGCCCTGAAGTAAATAGTAGTATTATCATTAAATTCTGGTAGTGGATAAATGCTGAAATAACATAAACAGATTCCATCGTATATAAATAAGCTGATTTAAAGTAATTTAGTAAAGGAAAGGCTCTATTGCTTTCTTAATTTTTTCCTAAACACTTTGTTTCATTGTAACATGTACTAGACCTACATGTTTTAATGTTCTTTTTCTCTTTATGTCCCCCTCTGGGATTTCAGTCCAGTAAATTCAAAAATCATTGCCTTTTGGGGATTTATTGGTATTTAAAAGCAGATCCCAACATCTTACAAATTGCAGTTGTAGTCTGTGTAAGAAAATGGTCAATAAGTAAGGGAGAATAAGAACAGCAAAGCTAGATTTTGAGAAAGGAAAAAAGCTTACTACATTCTTTCTAAACAAACAAAAAGGCATAATTAGAAAAATTCATTTTTATGTTTCCTTACATTAGATGGGACCACTGAGTGAAACATTCACTGATGAATTACTCCTGTAATCTGTGTAGGAAAAACAGCTACTGGCAAATTAAATAGTCTTGGAACGGAGCCATGAGAACTAAATGGCTAAAAATGAAAACAGGCAAGCATTTGAGAGTATTCTACAGAATATAGATCTTTCAACACCTCCCCCTTTTCACTGGTTAATTCATCGTCATGGAAACAGAATTTATCAAAATGTTCTTGCTCACTCCTAGTGACCCAGTGAGTAGACTTACTCAGGCTGAAGCAATTTTTACAAATGATATGCTGCAGTTCATAAATTGGTGAATTTTGAATGGTGCCATTGTGTCCGTTGAACAGGTTTCCAACTCTCAAAGGATTCACTTTTTTGTTTGTTTTTTAAAAATCTGCTAACCAGAGAAACCAGAAACCTTCGCTAGCAATGGATCATGGATGACCGACCCCATGGAAAATGCCTGATTTTAAGGTTTAACTCATCCTTTCTCAATTTGTTCCCCCCACCTTGTCTAAAGGATGTTCAAATCCAGTGCTTGGTAGCATTTCTTTGATTCATTCATCTGCCTCAGCAGCTCTTTTAAGTGGTTGTGTAGCTCAAAGATGCAAAAATTGTTCACTCCTCATAACAGCTATCTTCCCTTGTCGCTAGCAGAAGCCAGGTGCTGGCAATCACAGCCTGACAGAGCTGGACAGCTTAGGCTGACGCCTTCGCCAGACCAGCGTTAACCCCTCAATGGAGTGGCTTTTTGGTTTCAGGAAAGTGACTTCAGAATTTCCCTAAGAGAAAGTGCCATTTCACTATTTAAAAAAAAAATAGACATCATCCATCGTAGCTGCCAAATTCAGGGAAGGTTGATTTTTTACTTTATGTTTGCAATTAGTGACTTGTTGTCATGGAAACCACGCTTCAGATGATTCTTGAACTTAAATGGCTGGATGTGATCAGGCAGAAGCCCTCCCCCTTTTTGAGGCTCAGTAGTCAATGTCTGTCTCTTTGGTTATTCTGATAACAGAATCACATAACACATCTATAAACATGCAAAATAATAGCACAGGCAACGTCAACTAAGACTGAATATTCAATAATTCATTCTTTAATTAAGGCTCTCTCCTCTTTTCCTGAAGCTGTAACCTTTCAAGTGTTAAAACAGACATAAGAACTGAGTCATTTAGTAAAAGAAATCTTTTCTAATTAGCAGTTTGTGATACATTAATGAAGAAAAACAATATTTGAAATTCCTTTTTGGTGTCTAATGTTCACTATAGAAAGCAAATTCAAAGGGCTTTATTTGGAAAGTCTATCCAAGGTGAAAGGACTATGGTTTAAGGCACTAGTGTTTTTCTGTGTGTGTTTCTTTTGTCTAAGTGTGAGGGAGGACTGGAGTTTATCATGGAATCAGCATAACCCACTCTTGGTTCCTGCAGCCAGAAGCAATTAATCTAAATTGAGACTGCAGGCAGTATCCATGTTTGCATATGTGAGTACTGTGTATTGGAGCTGGGGAATGAAAACCTCCAACCATCAGAGCAGCTCATCTTTAGAAAGAAAATATCAAACACTCAGGCACTGTGGATTTATTTGCTGACCTCTGTTTGAATACAGAATTCAGTACTCTTCAGAAACACTATTATGCAGCATGTACACTAAGCTCTCTCTATGTGTCTGGTTTTCTTTCCTCTTCAGGTATGGGAATTTCACTTTTCTCACACCTTCATTAATGCTAATTCATAGATAAAAGGCCCTTAGGAGCAGGAACAGAGTAAGCCTGGTCAATTTTCTTTTTTAATTTAGGAAAGTCTAACATTTTTTTTTTATGGTGAAGAATAAAGCTGCCTTTAAACATCTCTTCAATGAAAACTGTAAATTTACAGTATGTTTTATGCCATCGAGGTAAAAACAAACAGTTGCATTATGTTATATGAGACACATGTTACATGGATTTATGATATGTATACCATAATATATAATTTTTGGAGGTATGAACTGCCCAATAATAGCAGCCTTTTTTTTTTGTTAGTAGGATCTTTTTTATTCAGCCCCCACCTCAATAAGCCCACCACACACAGAAGGGGTATGGGTGGGGGGAGGTGTCTGTTGACCCATCCCTGGTCCCCAGCCCATGTGGTTTGGGCAGCAATAAGGGGTGTGGGGTAATCTGCAATATAAACATGGCGTATCTGTGTGTATGGAAAAGACACGGGTGCAAAAGCAGTTGGGAGTGCTGGGGGAAGGGAAAGACCCAGTCATTACTGGGAATGCTGCAGGTGGGAGGCTACTTTATAACATTTCTTGTTGATTATACCACTGTGGACACCTTTATTGCCCATCAACAAGACTAGGGTCTTGGCAGACATGTGACAGTGAAGCTGGAGGAGCGGAGGGGGAGCTCTGCTGCTGCTCTTGGTACAGAGACCCATGGTAACTTCCTCATCCTTGTATACACATATATGGAGGGGGGATGGTTAAAAGTTCTCCAAGATGGTGACATTTGTAGCTGTTGTGTGAAAATGTAAGTGAAATGATTTCCCTGATAATCACTAAGCCAGACTTAAAAAATGGCCTCATTTTGCAGTCATACCGCTTTTTTCTTTTTTTCCAGTCCTCATCCGAAGATATGTTTATTGATTTTAGAGAAAAGTAAAGGGAAAGGGAAAGAGAGGGAGGGAAACACTGATGTGAGAGAGAAACATTGATGGATTGTCTCCTCTACACAACTCAGACTGGGGATCAAACCATGACCTAGGTATGTGCCTAGGTTTGTCCAGGAATCAAACTGTCAGCCTTTTGGTGTATGGGACTATGCTCCAACCAAATGAGCCGCCTGGCCAGGGCCCCATTTCCTAGTTTAGATAAATCATCTAACCTCTCTGTGACTTAGTTTCTTCATCTGTAAAATGGGAAAAGTGACCATTTTAAGTTTCCACAGGTATATAGTACATAGGCCATTTGAGTCTTAAGGCACTCAATACGATTTGATGAATGAATAAATGACCTGTATTTTCTTCAAATTGTAAAGTGACAACCATGACATGTTTTCTGGGGGGGAGAAGGGGTGGTAAGAAAAAGGTGTTATGGAAAAAATAT
Source organism: Pteronotus mesoamericanus (assembly GCF_021234165.1). Classification (NCBI taxonomy): domain Eukaryota; kingdom Metazoa; phylum Chordata; class Mammalia; order Chiroptera; family Mormoopidae; genus Pteronotus; species Pteronotus mesoamericanus. The sequence goes on along the minus strand of NW_026555285.1, from coordinate 16,243,931 downwards.
TGAAAACACTTGCTTTTTCCAAAAAAAAAAAAACCAGACTAGGATAAAATGCATTGTTTTTAGCCTTGTAATAGTCAGATTATAGGGTATATGCAGCTGAGGAGATTGGTAAAATGGGAACACTGTCCTGCTGCACATTTTGTGTCTCTTTCTTAAACACAGATCTCTGCTAGGAAAGCCAAAGGTAACTCTTATTTCTTGCCAAAAAACGGTATGCACAGAGGACAAAGATAATAGGAAAGATGTGATGCAAGAGGGCATCTCTTTGGATTCTGGGGCCAGAGAGAGTTAGTTAAATAAGAACAGGGTTCTTATCCTCTGGCTTTTAGCCTTTACTCATACCCAGCCCAGTACATGGAGACAGAGTAAAGCACTCTCTTCCTTCCTGAGAAAGGTGCCCTTGCAGGTCAAACAGAGTCAAGAACTAAAAAGAATGATGCTGGTGCCTGGTGCCTTTCTCTTGCTGCTGTGTCATCTGTGTACAGAGAAGTTAGTTGACTATGATTCTTTGAAAACCAGTGAAAAAGAAGTACATTTATATTTAACTTAAATTCAAATAAAAAGTAGCACTAATAGGAGACTGGGCTTTCTTTCTACATTGATTTTATCTGCTACAGAAAATTAACAGCCTAAATTGAAACCAGGCAGATGAAAAATATGTCTTCAAGCATATTGAGCTCTTCAGGGAAAAAGTACATACACACACATACACCTGTGTTTTAGTACATACGTCTTCCTCTCTGTCTCTTTCAGCCATGTGCTTAGTAGATAATATTGAAAAATATTTGGGGAGGTGACATAGTGAAATAATTCAAGGAATGGGACCATCAAGGATGTTCCTAACTGCTTTTGTGAAGGTCAGATCAATTTTGTACTCTCTTTGTAGCTGTATGTCCTGGTCTTTTATGACAGTTCTCTAGGTCGGGGGCAGCCCAGTGCTGGTTTTAATGTCTGTCAGAGTTTACCCTGGGACTATGAGCAGCAGAGTTATCTTTCATATTCCTTGTAGCTCCAATCAGTGGTGGTAGTGGTGGTGGGGGTTTGTAACATGGTATAAACCATAAATGAAACTCAGGGAGAAAACAATATATTGAATCAGATTTGCCATTTTCTTTGGGAAATTAAGTTTGCTTTTTGCAATCTGTTACTAAAATGCCCGATAATTTAAATTCATAATGTACTAAGAGACGACCTTGCCAATAGTCGTTTCCAACATGAACAAGCAAGCAGCATCCTGTTCTTAATTTACTTTATCACAAGATCTGTCTGCTTAGCTCAGAGATGGTTGGAACAGGAATTGGCATCTGAGCCAAATACCGTACAGTCATCTTATATGTTGGCCAGCAGCCTGTTGGGGGTTTGATGAAGGGATTCTGTCCAATAGGGATGCTGATGTTGGAGGGTTATTAACTGAGTCAAATTCTCTCTTATTGAGTAGAATCGGGACTTACAGAGAGGGACACAGACAATAAATTGATCACAAAGCTAAGAGCACACAGAAAGCAAGCAGCAGGAATCAGTTGGCAGATGCCATGTAAACTAAGGACTTTATGTAGAGAAAGAAAGTAATCAGAAAGCAGACCAACCCATTCAAGTATAGAAAATTTACCTGTGAGAACAGGGGCTGCTAGATTACGTCCTGTGACCAGTAGAGTTGCTACGGTAGACAAAAGGCATTCAAATCCTCCATGAAACTTTTCCCTTGGCAGTTGAAGGTGGTTTCCTACACTCTCTAATTTCCCCTTGTACTCTCACAACAAATCCTTATAACTTGAAAAATCTCGGCTATTAATACTTCAAATGTTTCTTCTGTTCCTTTCTCTCTACTTCTTCGGGTGTCCCTATTATGTCCATGTTACACATTTGTATTTGTCCCACAGTTTTGGGGTACTCTGTTCTTTTTTTCAGTTTAAAAAAATCTCTTTGCCTTTGCTTTTCAATTTGAGAAGTTTCTACTGACATATCTTCAAACTCACTAATTCTTTCCTTGGCTGCATCCAATCTCCTGATGAGCTCATCGAAGGCATTCTTCATTTCTGTTACAGTGTGTTTGATTTCTAGCATTTCCTTTTGATTCCATCTTAGAGTTTCCACTCCCTGCTCATATTACCCATCTATTCTCTCATGTTGTCTTTTACTGTTAAGGTGTTAGCATATGGTTAAGTTCAAGGTTCTGATCATTTTTTAAAATTTTTATTTATATATTTTTAAAGAGAGCAAAGGGAGGGAGAAAGAGAGGGTGAGAAAAATAGATATGTGAGAGAAACAGCAATCAGTTGTCTCTACTTCACCCACAACTGGGGACTGGCCTGCAACCCAGGCTTGTGTCCTGACCAAGAATTGAACTGGTGATCCTTCAGGTCTGTCTGATCATTTAAAAATATCTGTCATATCTGAGTCTTGTTCTGATGCTTTTTCTCTTTCTTCAGACAGCTTTTTTTTGCCATACAGTATGTTTTATATTTTTTTGTTGAAAGCCAGAAATGATGTATTAGGTGAAAGGAACTGAGTTAATGAGACCTTCAGTATGAGGTTTTATATTTACCTGGCTAGGTGTTAGGCTCTGCTTACTATATGCTATAGCTGTGATGTCAGACACTAAAATCTCTTGTGGTGTCCCTTGATGTTGTCTTTTCTACTGTCTTTGGGTTTCCTTAGAGGCTCCTTTATAAGAAAGGTCTGACACATACTGTAATCTCTTTAGTTCTTTTTAGCTATAAGCCCCTGTTATTCAGTAGCCCTACCAATGTGGTGATAAAATGTGCATGTGAGAGTAAGGAATCATTCTATAGTCCTGGGATTATATCTAAGTCTATGTTTTGTCCCCTGTTCCCCTTAGATGAGGCAGAAAGACTAGAGGGAGCTGGAATTGGGTATTTCCCTTCCACCAGGTCTGTTAGACTCCGGAAAAAAATCTAAGTCAGTTAGGCTCTGGTAAGAGAGATTTCCTTAAGGGAGGTATCCTTGAAGGAGAACAAAATGTTCCAGGCATATTTCAGAACTGTTACTTTTTCACTCTTCTTTCAGAAACTTGAGGAAATTTTTCTCCGATTTCTCAGTACGAATCTGGTGGAGCTACTGGAAGTAAAATTCATGAAAGTGTTGGACTCATTAAAGTGTTGGGGTACCCCCAAAGGCTGGGTCTCCAGGAGTTTTTATTTCTCAAGCTAGTCCATGCTCACTCTTCTGCGATTAGTCAATTACCACTTAAGTATTCCTAGTGGTGCTGCCTCTAACTGAGGTTTCTTGTCCCATAAGCTATCATTCCCTGTATTTGCTGGTTTTTCCAGGTTTGGGAATGGTGGCTTGCTCTGTGACTTTAATTCTATGATGGATTTAAAAGTTGTTGATTTTCAGTTTGTTCGGCTCTTTCCATGTTGTGAGGATGGGAGTGATGACTTCTAAATTCTTTACATGTTGGCCTGGAAATGGGAAGTGATCCCTTTTATTACTTGAAGTAACCTAAGTTTCCCTCTGTTCTTTGCAACCTATTGGAAGGGGGGAGAGAGAGAGAGAGAGAGAGAGAGAGAATATATGATCTCATAAACACAGAACACTCCTAGGAATGCATGCATGAAAGATGTTTGAAAAATATGGAGTGTTATATAAATCTAATTAATGTAAACTTGCATGCCCCATTTGACTACACTGAAGCACTTTATGAGAATATTTTTACTTATTATTATTATTTTTTATTCTATTACAGTTGTCCCAATTTGTCCCCCTTTGACCCCCCCACCCAGCCCACCCCCTGCTCTCAGGGTCAACCCCACACCATTGTCCATGTCCATGGGTCATTCAGAGACGTTTCCTGATGAATTCATTCCCCTTTTTTCCACCATTATGTCCTCCCCCCTCCCCTCTGACAGCTGTCAGTCTGTTCCACATTTTCATGTCTCTGGTTCTATATTTTTAAAGATTTTATTTATTTATTTTTAGACAGAGGGGAAGGAAGGGAGAAAGAGAGGGAGAAAAACATCAATGTGCGGTGCCTCTCACACTTCCCCTACTGTGGTCCTGGTCCGCAACCCAGCCATATGCCTTGACTGGGAATCAAACTGGTGACCCTTTGGTTCACAGGCTGGTGCTCAATCCACTGAGCCACACCAGCCAGGGCTGGTTCTATTTTACTTATTAGTTTATTTTGGTCATTGGGTTCCTCTTATGAGTGAGATGACATGATATTTGTCATTCACTGACTGGTTTATTTCACTTTGCATCGTAGTCTCCAGTTCCATCCATGCTGTCACAAAAGGCAGCAATTTCTTCCTTCCTTCTGTTTCACAGTATTCTATTGTGTAAATGTATCACAGTTTTAAAATCCACTCACTTATTGATGGGCACTTAGGCTGTTTCCAGCACTTGGTTACTGTAAATAGCACTGCTATGAACACAGGGTTGTATAAGTCAGAATACTTTTTAAAAAAATTTTACGGTGATATATTTTGATACCATTTTCTTCCTTTAAATCACTCTTTCCACCTCTCATTTTTAGACATGGCATTATTTCAGATAACTCTTCCATGTCTAAAATTTTATAGGAATAATTTATGGGCAAGTCTATTTTGAGAAAGTATTTTCTTATTATCAGTTTTGACAATAGACTGGTTATATAAACGGAGTTTATGAAATAGAAGCTATAATATCACCCATCATTTTAACAATGCAATTTGTATACTACAATAGTGACTTCATCACTTTCTCTCCATTTTGGTTTCTTTTATACATTTTCCGTGCCTATATTCTATTAACACCTCTCACTTGGACTGAAGTACTATTTTCATGAACTTAACAAATTTTATGTCTCCGTACATTAAAAACATGGTGGGTGAAAAAGATCAACTTACTGATTCAAGTTTATTAAAAAAAAAAGAAGCATTTGCCCTTGAATTTATATGATCGTTATTGCTTTGCAGTATCTCCAAAGAGAAAAAAACAAGTCCTTCAATATGACAGTGTTTCTGTTCTTCCTTTTATTTGGCCAAAATGTAACCTTGAAAGATCAGCTATCACACAATCCTGGAGACATTTTTACGATTTATTTATTTATTTTACACTGCATGTGTGTGGGGGGAATGATGTATGTAAAGAAAAACAATTAGGGATGCCAGGTTATATGACAATTTGCTAACATAAATTAACCGTCTTTTAAGACCGGCTGCATGTGAACATCGAGTTTCACCCGGGCCTGGCGACCCGCTCTCAGCTGGGGGGACTGTCCTGCAGAGCGTCAGTCACGTTTGGAAGGAGGCGGTTGCGCAGAGCGATGAGGCGACTGCTCCGTTCAGACCGCAGTGAAGCTTTCTGTGAACAACGCGATGTTTTTGCTTCGTTTGGGATCTGTCTATTGATGTGTTCATCTCGGAGCCATCTCGAGAGGATCTGAGTACTTTGGGCAAGAATGCCGTTTTTCCTTTCTCATTTAATGGTTGAACAGACTAACGCACAGTGAAATGATGTGGCTAAGGCAGGGCTGTGACCTTGAGATCAGCGTTCCCCATGCTTCTGCTTGAATCCTGTTGTTTCACGGCGAGCCATTGTCTTAGTCTGCTATGGCTGCTATGACAAAATGCCACAGGCTTGGTGATTTACAAACAACAAAAACGTATTTCTCACAGCTTCAGAGGCTGTGGTCAAAGTCCAAGGTCAAAGTCCAAGGTCAAGGCACCAGCATGGTCACCTTCTGGTGAGGGCCCCTTTCCTGCTTTGAAATCTTGTGTTTTCCGGCTCTGGCCTCACAGCAGAGATGGGGGAGGGATCTCTTTGGAGGTTTGTTTGTTTGTTTGTTTGTTTTTAATAAAACACTAACCCATTTACAAAGGCTTTACTTTCATGACCTACCCATCTCCCAAAGGCACCAACTTCTAATATCATCACTTTGGGCATTAAAATTTTAACATATAAATTTTTTTGGTGGGGGGCATGTAAGATTCAAACCGTAGTGGCCATCTTGCTGTGGTGTTCTTGAGTTTAGAATGAATCCCTCTTTATCGAAACCTCTGGGGCTCTTTATATCTCTCTTAAGGCTCTTGCCACAGTACATACTTAGATATGTCTTATAATTTCTCTTAGTTTGGGGGGTGTTTGAAGACAGAATAAACCTATCTTCACTCTTGTATGTCAAATGTCAACACCGGTCCATAAAGGTAATAATAAAAATAAGTTGCCTTCCATAAAATAGTTGTCTAATTTAAGCTATTATTTATTATATGCCAAATGAATGAGAATTCCAAATGGTATCTCACCAACATATTCTAATATGTCTTATTTATTTGTTTGTTTATTTTTTTAATGAGAAGGAAAAGAGGATATAAAGTAAAGTGAAAGGCAGTGAAGGACATGAGTAAACCTCTAGACAACACTCATCTTTTTCTCTGTTGCCTGGGGCAGGAAATTTCTGGAACCAGAAGGAAGGCTTGTTCAAGATGAATATAATTAAAAAACAATCTCTTATAGCATTCAGCAGAAGGTAACATGAGTCCCAGAGCCTGCAGAAGCTTTATGTCAGTTTTGAGCTTTGCCTGACTACTACTTCCCTAAACCTCTCCAGACACATCTGTCTCTAACATGAACAGCACTAACCTCAAATAACTCAACTCATCAGCTGATCCCATCCCAACTCACAGGTGAAAAACTGATATCACCACTGTGGTCATCATCAGCTTCCTTCCCCACTCCCCGCTCCCATGTTAGTTAGCATCTGACCTCTCCCTTCCCTGACAGCCTGGTTTGAGGAATTCGAAGTTTAAACTATTTTTTATCTCTGTACCTTCCTGATATTGGTAATAGAATAGGTTGGCTGGAAGATAGATTGTGAGTGAGAAACTATGTTTCTCCTAAACTGTAAAACTGGCTTTATATTCTTAAAGGACTCTAGCCTGAAAAATGACTTCTGCTCTCCTGGTATAACTACAGTTTCTGACCATTTTCATTTTGCCTCTTTGATATAACACCAGTTGGAGAAGCAGAGAAAAGTTGTAGAAGTTTCTTATGGAAGGTCTGCTCTTAGGTATCAAACCCAGGAATTAGTTTCAGATTAAATTTCTGTATTGTGTTCAGATACAATACCCTTGCTAGTTGGCTAAATTTTAATTTCATGTTTAAATTCTAAAAATTACTAATTTAGTTACATTTGTTTTGGTTAATACTACATCCTGTGGACTCAATATATTGATTTTAGTGGGTAGTCAAGTGAATTAGATAGCATGAGGGTAGTAAATATCTCATTGGTGCCATGAAAGTTTGGTGAGCAGGGATTATTTGAAATATGGTAATGGGAGAATAGATCCAACTGAGTAGAAATATACTTTATTTAGTGGAGAAATTTACTATAGTATTCTGTGCTGAAATCATTTATGCCTACACAGAAATCCAAAATCCTAGGAATAGAAATTTACTGGAGATCAGTGGAGTATGAAAGAAAGGTGAAAGGATAGATATAGTATTATTGCAAAGATGTACTAAATGTTATTTTGTCTAATTGTAAGAAATAAATGATTCATTTCTGATTTAGGTTATACAAGTTGCATAGGTATAATATATAGTGGGAAGGGAATTTCAAAAATTGAGTTATATATAATGGAACTCTCATGCAGCTTATAACACAGCATCTGACAGTTTCTTTACTTGCTTTGTTTCAAAATGCATCCCCCAGGGATATTGAAAACATCTAGGAATAATGGTTATTTTGTATCTGTATTTGAGTAACAAAGAGAACATTTTTGGCAAAGTAGAAGTTTTGTAACTAGGTAGGACATGGCCATATCCTTCAAGGTATATATGATAGCAAGGAAAGGAAAGAGTATGCATATGTCCCCTATATTCTGGGAAAGTAGATATTAACATTGCCAGCATAATTTTGTGGCATGAAAATCCGGAAGGGCAGATGTCTCAAGAGAAGTGTGATAATTGAAAGTTTACCATTTAGAACAGGGATTGGATGTATTGAACATAACTCTAAACATGACAACTAGAATAGAGTAGATGGAAACTAGAGAAAAACAGATTTTTCAGCTCAATGTTAGAAACAACATTCTAACTTTCAGAACTGTCCAAAGATAAAAATGGGCTGGCGTGGGAAGAGGGGAGTTATTCATCACTTGATGCAGCCAAGCATAAACTGGATGACTTCTTACCTAAATATCTAGAGAAGAGTTGAGCATCACATGGACAATTGGAATAGGTGACTTATGATTCTTTTTAATATTGAAATGTGTCGACTATTGACAAAAACACTTGTTATAGTACAGCCCAGTTACTTAACTCTGCAGAGGCTAACAGTGCTGTCATAGCAAGTATTTAAAAAAATATACACTATAATTTGTTCTGTCTTGTTAATAATTACTAAAACTGTCAATTAAAGCTTTTAATTGCCTTTTTTTTCTTTCCAAAGTACACATAATAAGTTTCTACTGACTCAACTATACCAGCACTTCATCTTATGGGGCATAGCACTAAAATTGTGTTCGTTACTGACCTTACTATAGGCACTTAAACAAGATAGAAATTCTTCTTCCACACAAATCAAAACTAGAGAGAGATACTGGTGTGTCACCTCCAGAAAATCATGAGAGACCCCGTCTCCTTATATCTTTCTGTTCACTGTCCTTAAAATCACAAGATGACTCTTTTTTTTGTATTATATATATTTTTTAATTTAATTTTAATTTATTTTTTCAAATACATTTGTCTCTGCCTACTCCCACCACTTTCCCTTGCCCCCTCCCTCCTTCCCTCCCTCAGCTCTTTCCCTTTGGTTTTGTCCATGAGTCCTTGCTATATGTTCCTTGACTTTCCCCTTCCCTTCCTTTTCCCTGACCCCCCTCCCTCCTTCCCTCTTGTCTCTGTTGATTTCTTTTCCTTTCAGTGTTGCTGGTCTTCTTTTCCTTAAATCTTTGTATTGTTGGTTAGTTCCACTTATAGGTGAGATCATATGGTATTTGTCTTTCGCCCCCTGACTTATTTCGCTTAGCATAATGCTCTCCAGTTCCATCCATGCTGTTGCGAAGTTTAGTAGTTCTTTCTTTCTTTCTGCTGCGTAGTATTCCATTGTGTATATGTACTTTTTGATCCATTACTTTTTCCATTACTTTTTGATCCAATCATCTCCTGATGGGAATTTAGGTTGCTTCCAACACTTGCTTATTGTCAATTGTGCTGCTATGAACATTGGGGTGCATAGGTTCTTTTGTATTGGCGTTTTGGTGTTCTCAGGGTATTAATCCCAGCAGGGGAATCACTGGATCAAAAGGCAGTTCCATTTTCAGCTTTTTGAGGAAATTCCACACTGCTTTCCACATGGCTGCACCAGTCTGCATTCCCACCAACAGTGTACTAGGGTTCCTTTTTCTCCACAGCTTCACTAGCACCTGTTGTTTGTTGATCTGTTTATGATGGCCATTCTGACCAGTGTGAGGTGGTACCTCATGGTGGTTTTGATCTGCATTTCTCTGATGGCTAGTGATGCTGAGCATCCTTTCAAATGCCTCTGGGCCCTCTGTATCTGCTCCTTGGAAAAGCGTCTGCCCAGGTCCTTTGCCCATTTTTTGATTGGATCGTTTGTCTTCTTGGAGTGGAGTCGAGTGAGTTCTTTATATATCTTGGAGATCAAACCTCTATCTGATGTATCATTAGCGAATATATTTTCCCATAGGGTTGGCTCCCTTTTCATTTTGCTGATGTTTTCTTTTGCCGTGCAGAAGCTTCTTATTTTGATGAGGTCCCACTTGTTTATTCTCTCCTTTATGTCCCTTGCTTTAGGAGACATATGGGTGAAAAAATTGCTGCATGGGATATCTGAGAGTTTCCTGCCAATGTTCTCCTCTAGGACTTTGATGGTGTTGCGACTTATATTTAAGTCTTTTCTCCATCTTGAGTTTATTTTTGTGTATGGTGTCAGCTGATGATCCAGTTTCAATTCTTTGCATGTAGGTGTCCAGCTCTCCCAACACCATTTGTTGAAGAGGCTATTATTGCTCCATTTTATGCTTCTGCCCCCTTTGTCAAATATTAGATGCCCATACAAGATGACTCTTGAAGATCCAGCCATCGTATCTTCATTGCAGGCATGAATAAGAAAGGCAGGGGGCAACATCGTTTACCTGGAGATTGTACATCTCAGTGGCCACCTCTATTTACAGATGTGGTTGGGAAATACAGTTCTTTAGGTAAGCACACTTCCAAGGATACTCTTATTAAGCAGGAAAAGGAGAAAAATGACTTCCTACCTTTGCCACAGGCACCTTATTTCACATTTCCATAGGTGGGCAAGCATAGAGCAAGGTCAAATGACAGATGGCCAAGGTCAGACATTTTTAGATTTCCTGAGCTGGTTTATGATTAGGCATCCATTTAAAAATTATTATTCTGTATTCATTCAATAAGTGTTTAAAGGAGATGCTGACCCTTAATGAAGGAGGGGACAAGTGGAGGAGCTGGCCCTCAGCTTCCTTGTAGAGTCTAAAAACAGTCAGCACTGCCCCCAAATTTGTTTGCCCTTCTTAGCAACGGGACATACCCTTCTTTTTTAGTAGCTAAGCTTCTAAATCTGGTCTTTTGAATCCATCTATTCATTTATTCAGTGATCTAAAAATGCTATTGAACAGTTATTATATCTAGGCAATTTTCTAGGCACTGGGAGTATGGAAATGAATGAAATGGACAAAATTTTCTATCCCAATCATACATGTAATATCCTTCCTGAAAGGCATTCTGGGGAAAGTTTTCTCTTTACATTTTATGTGATGTTTTAGCTGCCTGCCATTACAGATTGGCATCTGAAACAACTCTTGGGCTGGTCCATTCCTTTATCTAGTTCTGTGCTTGGTGGTTGCCTCCATAAGAGAAATCAGTCAAGATGATAGTTCACACTTTCCATTCCCTTCATCCCTTTCTCCATGGGTCCTCATTCCCCTCTTTGGCTGTTCCAAAATCCTACATGTTCTTACAACACCCTCCAAAATTACCTCTCTCTTTTTTCCCCCCCAATTCCCTTAAAAACACTCATCTCTTGTCAGGTGTTAGGCAATTTGGTTACAGATTGTTGTTTTGTTTTGTTTTGTTTTGATTTGTTTCTAAAGCTCATAGTTATTGATTGCTTGCACCCCTGTGTTGAGAGCTCATTGAAACCTCATGAAAAGCCTGTGTAATTGGTATTAATATTTGCATTTTAGCAATTAGGCAATTAAATCATAAAATGGTCAAAGAAAAAACATAATCAAGGTAACTGTTTTGTTAGACTCTACCTCAGGTCTACCTGGTTCAAAGCTTGGTGCTTAACTACCATGTATGTGTACACATTTCAGTGCTTCAAAACCTTATGAGCTTACCTCCCTCAAGGAGCATTTGGATTATATTTCTTTAAAAAGATTTCTTATTAGCCTAAATACATAAATGACTTGATGTGTATATGATATACCCTTTTCTTTCACTAACATATTGTTCTGCAATAATTTATTCCCCAGGTGAAGGCAAATAGTTGGCATCTCTGTTTCTTAGTCTTTAGGAAGGTAGACTTAAAAAAAAAGTCTAACCCTGGACAAATCTTGGCTACAATTACAGATGATTGCAGTTAGGAGAAAGAATTGTTTTTCTTTTTAAATTTTTTAAATCCTTACCCAAGGGTACGTTTATTGATGAGAGAGAGAGAGAGAGAAAGAGAGACAGAGAGAGGTTAATCAGTTGCCTCCCATATGTTCCCTGACTGGGGACCAAACCTGCAATCTAGGTATGTGTTCTGACTGGAGATTGAGCCCACATCCTCCTTCTGGTGTATGGGATGGGGCTCCAACCAGCTGAGCCCCCAGGCAAGGCAAGATTAGTTTTAGATAGGGCAATTTTTGACATCAGGAACAATGAGTTGAACATAAAAGGAGGGAAGATGGGATGGGGGAGGAGCATGGCTCAGAATTTTCCTTGTCTTCATCATTTAGTAGCTAAGAAAACATAAGTTATTGCACCATTCCAAAGATCAATTTCTTTATATTTCAAAGTAGATGATATATACTGAAGAGTCATATTGTGTGAATGAGGGATAATATGCTTAATAAATTTTCATCTCACTTGTCTGTGGTGGGGCCTAGTTAGGTATTAATGTTTTAAAAAAACTCCTCAAGTGGAATTCTGATTAGTACATGTATAAGGAAGCAGACAAATAGAAATTCATTATCAGACAAACCCCACAGCAACACTTGTTTTATACAAGACGTATTGATGGATGTTAAAATTAGTGAGTAAAAGTTTGAGGAGAAACAGGATTTCCATAGTTTCAAAGTATCAAGATATTTATTAATTATTAAGGGAAAAATAACTTTAAATGGAGAAACCCGGAAAACTGGACTTTAACCAAGTTATAAAAGTTAGTGTCACCAGGAATAAGACTTTGAAAATATGGAGCTCTTGATATAATGCATTGAAAAGAGTATATCACTTCTATGGTGTTCTTACCAAAATGTATTACTTCAGTCGGATCATGAGAAAACATCAAACCCAAATTGAAGAATATTCTATAAAATAACTCTTTATTACTCTCCAAAAGGATTAAGGTTATGAAAGGCAAGGGAAGATTGAGGAAATATCATTGATCAGACAACACTAAGAAGAAATACCAATTAAATACAATTTCAAATTTAAAGAAAAGGACATGAGTGGGAGAATTGGTAAAATTCTAATAGCTTTTGTGACTAAGTTAATAGCATTGTACCAATGTTAATTCCTTGGTTTTGATAATTGTACTATGTAAGGAGCTCATGTTATAAGAAGCAGCGGAGGGACATATAAGCATTCTCTGTACTATTTTTGCAACTGAGTCTAAAATCAATTCAAAATAAAAAAATTAAATGTTTCATATTTTTTTACATTAAAATTTAATGTAAAAAAATTAAATTGTCTAATGTGTAACCAAGATTAAGAACCTCTGGCTTAGAATGTAGTAAATTCTCAACAAATCATAGGTATAGCCAGACCTGTCATTGACCATGCGTGACCAATCAGTTTTGCTGTTCAGGAAGCATGGTTCATTTTTTGTTTCTCTAACCTGAACTTGTCTTTTCAGATAGTGATAGTTGATTATATTCAAATAAAATGTAGTCTTGAAAACTATAACTAGTCAAAGGGACTTTTGCATGATTCAACTTTAAAAATCATTTGTTTTTCTACATAATAAGGGAGTAAGGGAACACTGCCCACATCCCTATCAAACTTTTTCCATAAAAATGTGGATAACCTTCACCCCTACATAAGTTTGTTTGAACGTATGAGTTGTTGTTTTACTTGATAATTTTGTGATTTTTGATGAGTAGCATGGGGTGCTTCTTTAAGTCTTGTTTCCCATAGGAAAAAAAAACAATAGTATCTGTTAGTCATTGGATGTTTTCTAGGGCAAAACAATTATCTTAGCTTGATTAATAAGGAAGGAAGGAAAAGGAGTTAAGAAGGGAAGCTTCTGTTTATTTTCCAAGCCCAAATTTAGAAATTCACATTGTTTCCCTTAAGTAGGAAATGTTAGGTAAAGCATAAATATCTTCAGCATATATCATGCACAAGAGTGTTTTTAAACAATTACTTGGATAGGCAAGACTGTTTAATTTGTAGTTAGATAATTTGGAATAAAGATTTTGCTTAGTTTTATAACCCAGTTTGAAGTTTTTACTTCATTCAAAAGGATCTCCAAATATAGGACAAGTTGCTTTTGTTTTAAAATGAAAATAAAAAAATTTAAATATTCTAATGGAAAATATTCAAGGTCCCCTGCACCCCCACAAATAATGAAGACTTAACCCTTGGAAGCAAGGGGCTCTGTAGCCAGTCGTTTAGAATATGGTGTGGTTATCTGCATAAGTTGTTGAATATCTTCTTATTTTTTTTCTTCATCTGCAAATGAAGCTAATAATAGCGATTCCCTCATAGCATTGATATAAGGAGAATATGATTTTTTTAAAAAAAAAACACAGCCTAGCATGGTACCTGATACATAATAAGTACTAAATATATGTTACCATTCCCCTCCCTCACCAAGGATGAAAAGGAAAAGGGGAACAAATGTAGTAAAGAAAAATCTGCACCTAGTTTTGGTACAATGCCTAGGTACTAGCCTACACCTACAGCTTCCTATCTCGCTGGGTATTTTTGACTAGTTCTTGACATATATTAGAATTTTGATGATGATTGCTGAATAAATTAACATAATCATGCTCTTGCAAATGCCTTTGACTCCTCTGGCTCTCTATTTCTCCTCCATCTGGACCCTGCGATAATCCATATTTACTTGCGATCACATACCCAGCTTCTCCTTGCATATCCCTGATCATCTGAATATTCCTGGAGTGAGTTACATGCCTGGTCTTTAAATTACCACACACCTCAACTGGACTTTCAGCACTACTTGGAAATTCTTTTCTCAGTAACTTTGCTTCCCAGCAAGATTTTAATTTCAAACGTTCTCTCTTTTTACACCTCCCACTCTCTCATTCTTAGCTGAATGCCTCATTTCATTTTTCATTCAGAAAATAGAAAACATAGAATGAAAACTCCATCTGCCCATAACTTAATCTAAAAACCTAAGTTCATTTGCTGGCATCTCTGCTATGTTCCCACCTGTTCCTGGGGAGATCAGTCTCTTTACTGGTGCCCTGAATCCCACCCACTGACTCAATCACCTTTGCCAATATGCATTCGTTTTCTGACGCCCTCAGTTTTTTTCTTTCCTTGCTTATTCCAGTGTGTACATAAACTTGTCCTACTACTTTCTTTCTTAAAATATGAGGATCCATGCCCTGCTAAAACTGGAATTATCTTCTGGAGGGTAGGCCCCTTGTATACAGTCTTCCCCTAGTAGGTGACTGTTCTAGGAACCCATCTGTACCAGTGTATCCGCTGGCATTGTGGTGAGAGGCTGTGTTTGGCTTCTGTAATTTTTTCGAAGGCTCTTTCAATGTGTTTACCCATTTCATGATGGGCGATTTGTGATCACACCTGCCCACACTGCACTGAGTGTTCAGCAGTTTTTGACCAAATATGGCAGGACCCCAGTGCCCTGCCTTCCCTGTACACCTGACCTCCACCTGCCCCCGCCCCCTCACAGAGCCACTCTTTTTTTTATTCGTTTCCCTGATGAAAAAAATCTCAAAGGAAAACGTTTGGCAGATGTGGAAGAGGTGAAACAAAAAACAGCAGAAGCACTGAAAGGCATAAAATTGATGAGTTCAAAAACTTTGAAGCACTGAAAAAAATGTCTCGATAGGGGTATTGCATCAAATGGGAAGTACTTTGAAGGTGACTGAAGTTTAAACATGTAAGAATAAATACACAATTTTTTATAAATAAATTCTGGGTTTATTGGGGTGGTCCTGCCTCATAGAGTATTCCATTGATCTGACTTCCTTATCTGCTATTACTCCATTTTTCCATTCCTCTTCATTGCTCAACTTTGTAATTTATTAAGTCTTATTTTCTATCTCTGCTTCTTCACCTTCTGTTTGCTTTTCATCCCTCTTTAATTTGATTTTCACCTTCACCATTCTATTGAAGGTGGTGGGTTGGCAGTGTGGTAGGTTTAGTTCAGTTCAGAAGGGCATATTAAAAAAGTCCTTTGGCCTGAAATCCAAGCCACAGTTTCTAGTTTAACTCTATCAGTAAATAATTTGATTGTAAGTTCAGACTCTCATTCAGATTTTTGGGAGAGAAAAAGAAGAATGTCATTTTTTGGTCCTTTAAAACCCCAGTATCTTTGTGAATTGGCTGGAAACATTGAAAAATAGACAAGAGCTAGAAATTGGGACTGAAAATACTATGTACATAAGATTTTCTGAATGACTGTTTGGTGATTTGGTTTTAGTAAGTATGGATCATGTTGATTTTGACCTAGGTTGGTTACAGCAGCTAAATATGGCTGATATGTCAGAAGCAAGGATGATTTTGGTTACATGAGGGCCTTGGTAAACACAAACTTTATGGACTCACTGGGGCGGTAGATATTGACCTGAGCTAGGCAGGTGCAGCTTCTACTTAAATGTGTGAGTTAGGTTATCTGAAAAGTCATCTTTCATTCAAAATGGTTCAGTGGATTGAATGCTGGCCTGTGAACGAAAGGGTCACCAGTTTGATTCCCGGTCAGGGCACATGTCTGGGTTGTGGGCCAGGTCCCCAGAAGGGGGCACAAGAGAGGCAACTACACATGGATGTTTCCCAATCTTTCTCCCCCCCTTTCCCTCTCTCTAAACATAAATAAATAAAATCTAAAAAAAAAATGTGAAGATTTGCCTCAATATAAGCATAGCTTTAACGTGTGGAGTGAAAGCAATTGGAGTTGAGGAACTCAAGAAATTGACAGAGAACGTGTCAGATGACAGACAAAAATGGAGAACCAGACCCTGAGTCAAAGTAACAGTCTAAATTTAGTTGGGATTTTCTATAGAAGAAGATCAAGAATTTGTTGTGTATAATTTTGAATTATTTCCATGAAAAATAACAAAAATATTTTAAAAGAATTGTGTCATTTATATTAGCTATTTGAAAAATTTACTCAAATGAGTCGCACAAATCATTCTAACCTTAATGGGTAATGTTGGCTCCACCTCTAATCCATATCTTGGATACGGTTACTTCTGACCATGTCCACTGCTTCAACCACAGTCCTGGGCATCATCATCTTTTACCTGGGTCAATAGCTCCCTGCTCTTCCTCATATTCTTGCCCTTCTAGAGTCCATTCTGCTACACAGCAGCCAGAATGACCTTTTACAAATGTAAATCAAATCATATCACTCTCTTCTTGAAATCCTACAGTGGTTCCCATAGCAATTAAGTTAAAAATCTGTATAACTTACCATGATTTGCAGGACCCTACATAATCCAGTCCCAATCATCCATTACCATCTTTCCTTCTGACAATTAAGGTTCAGCTACACTTCCAGATCATTCTTCTTTCAGAGATTTTGCATGATTCATTCCTTCTATCTTGGAAGGCTTCCCCTTCCTTCTCCCCCTGCCCTCTTGATCCCTCAATTCAGAGCTTATTTCAAATGTCATCTCGGAAAGGCATTTCCTGATATTATTATCTAAAGCAGCACCCAACCTCATCCTCTCACCTTGTCACCTTCTAACCATGACTTTGTTTTCTTAATTCCATAGCATTTATCATTGTCCGAAATCATCTTGTTTCTGTGTCTGTTTATTGTCTGCCTGCCTTATCTCACTAGAATGAAAGCTGTACGAAGACAGGGTCTTTGCTTCATGGTTATGTCATAACATCTAAAATCATGTGTGGCTGCCAATGAATTTTTTTTCTTGTGCTGGTTATTAAGCTGTTTGCCTCTCGAAATCCAATTTATTTACTTATTCATTTATTTACAAATTTATTGGTGTGCCATTGGTTAATAAAATTATTAACCAATTAGGCTAATAATATAGGCTTCAAGTGTACAATTCCATGATACATCGTCTGTATGTTGCATTGTGTGCCCACCACCCAAAGTCAGAACTCCTTCTGTCACTGTGTATTTCACCCCATTTCCCTTCACTGCTCGCCCACCCCACCGCTTCTCTGGTAACCACGATGCTGTTGTCTGTGTCTATGAGTTTTTGTTTGTTTGCTTGCCTTGTTTGTTCATTTGTTGCTTTTAGTGTTATATCCCACATGTGAGTGAACTATGGTTGTTGCCTTTTTCTGTCTGACTTATTTTGCCAAGGTGATATTTTCAAGGTCCATCTCTATTGTCACAAACGGCAGTATTTCATTTTATCTAATGGCTGCGAACTCATCTTTCTATATTCTGCTCTATGCAACTGGGGCTGGGACCCTGCAAATCACATTTCTCCCTTAGAGCTGGATCCCTCTTAGGCTTTGCCAATTGGGGGTAACAGAAAGAAGCTGCAAAGCTGGGGAAGGAAAAGACTTCTGGTTTTCTGTTGCCTTTGTCAGCATCACTACAGCAGCATTTCTTCGCCCTGGCAGGGACAGTTGATTCAGTGGCCATTGGCTCCACTTTGCTGATACTC
This sequence comes from Pteronotus mesoamericanus, assembly GCF_021234165.1. Taxonomy (NCBI): domain Eukaryota; kingdom Metazoa; phylum Chordata; class Mammalia; order Chiroptera; family Mormoopidae; genus Pteronotus; species Pteronotus mesoamericanus. Next base: position 16,225,938 of record NW_026555285.1, on the reverse strand, counting down.
TCATTGCAAGAACCACACTCATCATTCGCTCTCAGACACACCAGCATCATCCTGAAGCATGCTTCTCAAAAGGCTGAACCCCAGCTCCAGGGCGGCCTCCCTCCAACCCTAGAAGCCAGCATTGTCTGATAGAAAGAACACGCAAGTCAGAAAAATTTAACTTTTCTAACAGTCACACTATAAAAGTAAAAAAGAAATAGGTGAAATAAATATGTTATTTAGCCCAATGTATCCAAAGTATTATTTGAACATGTAATCAGCACAAAAATTATTAATGAGATATTTTACCTTTCTTTTTTCATATTAGTCTTGGAAATCTGGAATGCATTTTATAATTTTGGTATATCTCAGTTCAGACTAGTGACATTTCAAAAGCTCAAAAGCCAAATGTGACTGGTGTCTACCATGTGGGACAATGAAGCTCTGAGTTTCATTTTCCCAACATCTTGCTTTGTTTTCCAGGCCTGGGGGAGGTAATGGCTTTGTGCTGTTGCTGCCTCTGTGATACTTCCTTGTTTCCAGTTTTGTAATTCCTAATTAATAAATCCCTTGTACTGAAGTAACTGGTCTGCTGTCTATTCCTTAAGTGGCTTCTATCCAATACTTTTGCTCAATAAATAAATAATGCTACTGGAAAGATGAGATGGTTATATCTTAAAATGCTACCCAAACAATGTGGTTTAATCATACATTTGGAGGCTAAAGGAATTGAGTACTTCTGAAGAAACGGAGCACTGCAGCGTGGACGGGCAACCTGACATTTGCTCATGGAGGCGCTGCGGAAATTAGAGCCATCCAATTTCGTGCCGTCTTCTCTCCACTCCCTATTACACCCCACATCACAAAGAGAGATAAAACTATTATGTGATGGATTTGGGCCAAGGTGTTTACAAAACTGTGAGATGGCTTTTGGAATTGTCTATGCATAAAGCCAAAAGAACTTTTGCCTCTAACAATTTAGATAAATTTTAAAATGTTTATCTATTGTCAGCTACATCTATGTAAAGCTTACACAATTTAGGTTAAAAAAACAAACAGATATAAACAACAACAAAAAAACTAACCATTTGCTTGATTACAAGAGTCTGGAAAACAATTTAATTGTATTCAACTTTTTAAATAAATTCTGCCAAATTGCTCTTTTTGTGTGCAAATACAGCTTTGGTGCTCAGAGTGTATTTTATATTAGGAAATCTGAATGGGAGTAAAATATTTCTTTTTGCCATATGACAAGAGGCTAGGCCGCATAGCCATTTGGTTTTTGTAGCAGGGAGCTGATGACATGGGCTAGCTCTGATTTCATAAAATCAAGGTAACAATTCTTGCCTTTAAAATAAATAGTGGAATAAATGGCTCCTTTCCTAACTCTTATTATAGATTCTAGAAATTTCATTCTCTATTGTTTTATCACCTCCTGGCTCCTCTCTTAACCTCTGTTCTTTGTCTTCTTTTCCTCCTCTCATTCCCTGGTGTTCTACTGCTGTTCTCTCTCTGCTCTCCACTTGGAATTCCTATTCTTTTGTTGCCTAAAGGATACACTTCTCTTTAGGGCTCAAGAAGCATGCCCGAGCCAACACAGATGGAGGAAGCCTTTTTTTTTTTTTTTTTTTTTTTGGCAACCTTTCCTACCTCCTTCCCTGTTGCATCTGATCTCTCATCTTTCCCTCAGACCTGCTTCAATTTGTATTTCTCATTTTAACTTTCAGTAACTTTCTGTTCCTTTTGCCATTTTCCAGTCTTTCCCTTCCCACTAATATCAATTTTCAGCACTTAAATCAAGACTTCTCTTCAAGGCAGTATGTGAACTTTAGTTAATCCTCAGTTTATGTTCTTTTATTACTACTGCATATAAGGCAAGAAGGAGATTGAGACTTTCCCAGCTCCCAGAGGGGTCAATTTGGTGTCTGAACTAGAACTCTGGTAGGGCTTATGCTCACTACTTTATTAAGACTGGAAGAAAAAGGCTCTGTCTCTCTCATAATAGTTCCCTGGATTTAGACAGTGTGCCCTTTTCCTGAGGATCCAAAAGCTTTTGAACACAATTTGCCGCAGCTTCACAATGTTGACGAAAATAAATGCTTAGCAATATACCTGTTTGCTAAATGGAATCAGAATATGTCAAATAGGATTCAGCCAATGGGACCAAAACCAGTGTGATTGTCTCCCTCTTCCTTCCTTTGGTTCTGTTCGGACGTTGCAGGGAATCTGTGTTTATGAGAGAACCCTGTGAGTGTACTTACTGCAGGCAGATGCTTGTTTCCTTGGCAGAGCTTCCTGGTATGCAAATCAGTGGCTCTGGGAGATACAAATATCACAGGATGAATGGATTTTCTGTGGGCCAAAGGGCATTTCCAAATTAATTGCAATGTTGCCCTATGACACTGTTGTGAAGCAGGTTAGCAACTTGCCCAGAGTCACATTGCTTATGAATCCTGGGCCTGAGAGGAGAGCGTCTTCTCAGGAAGCCTTCCCATTACTGCACACTAGGCCCCTGATTTCTCCCAACCGCTGAGTCATACAAACTGATGTGCGACCAGAGTGGTTCTAGTTGCAACTGGCAGCTGTAAATGTGTTTAAAGGGAGAGAGCCTCTTACCCATCACCTAACTCTCTTATTGAGTGGGGTTAGGCTGTTCTGATTCCACAGAAGGTTGAATTTCCTTTGGTGTAAGGGTACCCAGGAGAATGGCTGTGCTCAGCTACCTTCAGTTAAAGCTGTTAAAGCTCTGTCTCCTTTATGAGGCTACATGAGCAAGGCTGTGAGCTCAAAGTGTAGAACTGATGAATCGCAGAATGAGTGATGAGAACTTTCACTATACCCTACTGTACCCAAGGTGTCTGTATTAGCTTCTTGTGGATGTTCTAATAAGTTACTACAAACTTGGTATTTTAAAACAGGAGAACTTTATTCTCTCTTAATTCTGGAGGCCAGAAGTCCAACCATCAGTATCACTGGGGCTGAAATCAAGATGTTGGAAGGCCATTTCCCTCTGGAGGCTTTGGGGGCGGGGGGGGGGGGCGGATCTGTTGCTTGTCCCTCTCAGCCTCTGGTGACACGAGATTTCCTTAGCTTGCAGTCACATCACTGCATTGTCTGCCTTTGTGTTCTCATCACCTTTTCCTCTTCTGTATTAAATCTCCCCTTGCCTGTTTCTGTAAGGTCACTCATGATGGCATTTAGGGCCCACTGGGGTAATCAATCCAGCATCATCTTTCTATTGCAAGAACTTTAACTTAATCATATCTGCACAGATGATATTTCCATATAAGGTAACACTCACAGGGGGTCTAATGCATCCAAGGTAGGGTGCTAGATCAAGATGGGTAATTGTCTAATTTATAACTTCTCTAAAAAATTTTTTTTAGTTTTATCTCAAAAATTTAAAGCAATTTCTTTCTTTAGGGATGTAGTACTGATGAACGCTAGCAGAGGGACTTAAAAAACCTCCTTGTCTATGTTGTACAGTTTTGTTGAAATGGCTGGAGAATTTTCTGGTTTGGCCATATATTTTCTGGGCGATAGCCAAGGGATGTAATGATAGAATATTGTTTTTCCCAGATCAAACCTATCAACAGGCATTTGCTGGATTTCTACTTTTGACCATTCAGAGAAGGAGCTGTGAAAGAATAAAGTTCCCTTGAGTAAAATGCAAGTGAGATTGCTATGTGGGGTTTCCTTTATGAACAACCCCCTTACCTCGTCTTCTTTCTTATTATGTATGATATTTTTAGTATCCCATGGCATTCATATCTTCTCAGAAGTCTATGTTACTTTCATTCGGAGAATTAACAGGGTGATATGTTTAGATTTTCACTGTTATTCCTCTCTGTATTCTCAAGGCAGTCTTTTCATTTTTATTTTTTGTATTTTTTTTCTTTTTTTGTCTTATGGTTAACATAGTAAAAAGCAGACTAAATGATACTTGGAACATATTTGAATTTGCTTACATTAGTCTTTGGCTGACATATATCTTGATAGGGAACTATACTTCCTATATAAGTTTCATGCAGACTTCAGGTCAAGATGGAGGCATAGATAAACACGGCTCACCTCCTCACACAACCACATCAAAATTACAACTAAACTATAGAAAAATCATTACTCAGAACTATCAGAAATCAAGTGGAATGGAAGTCTGACAACTACAAATTTAAAGAAACCACATTCATCCAGACTGATAGGAAGGGTGAAGACATGGAATGGGCTGGTCCCACATCCACATGTGGTGGAGAAAAATTTGGGAGGGATGCCTTGGAAGTGAGGAATCCAGCCCCAAACCAGGCCCCCCAACCTAAGGTTCCAGTGCCAGGAAGATAAGTACCCATAACTTCTGACTGCAAAATCCAGGGGACACTGAGTTCGTGGAAGAAATTTCTGGAATCCCAAACAGTTCCCCTTAAAGAACCCACACATGGACTTACTCAGACTTACTCCCTTTGAGTTCCAGTTCTGGGGTAGCAGCTTGAAAGGCACCAGTGACACAGAGGGAGGAACTAGTGTCTGGGATCAAGGTGGGGGCTGGAGGATAGTTTTCTCCTAGACAGAAAGGTAAGCAGGGGCTATTGTCCCTTTTCTAAGCCCTCCCTCCACAGAGCCAGCAGGCAGATGCCATATCTGAGACTCCATAAACCTGGCTAACACTGCCCTACCCTGGAGATCCTCTGAGACTCCTCCCACCTAGCTTACGGGCTGACCCACAATGTTAACTGACTTTCCATAGGAATGGCTGGTCTTGACTCATGCTTTAGAGCTTCCTAAATCCTATCAAACAAGCAACGGCCAGCCTCAGTGAGCCTCCAGCCCTAGTAACTCTGCTAAGTGTCACTAGCAGCAGCCAGCCTATATTCACAGCTTGGCATCACCTGGGAGTCTCCAAGCCCAGAACAAAGAGCAGCCATCTCAGATTGCTTTTATAGCTCATGCAGGGTGGCCCTGGGCAGAACACAGGTACAGGCTAATCTTGGCCTGCACCACTAGAGAAATCCCAGATCCTGTGCATACAGTGTACAGCAACAGACCATATCAGAGTGCCACCGCCCTGCTCCTGCCCAGCTAGTCCTCCATGGAGATCAGAGGTTTGTGGTCAGTGGTCACAGCCAATCCTTGCAACTGACTGGTCTGAGTAAATCCCTTTCATTAATCTACCAACAGCAATCAAGGCTCAACTGCAAGAGGAGGGTGCACCATAAAGGGTGCACTTCAAGTACCCTGCTTGAGTGATAGGGGAGACTGTGCCTCTGCACCCTATAAGACACCTACCACTTTAGGACACACTATCAAGACCGGGAGTCATAGCAGCTCTATCAAATACATAGGAACAAACATAAGGAGGATGCCAAAATAAGGAGACAAAGAAATATGGCCCAAGTAAAAGGACAGATCAAAACTCCAGAAAAAGAAATAAACAAAATGGAGATAAGCAATCTTTCAGATGCAGAGTTCAAAACACTGGTTCTAAGGATGCTCAGTGAACTTAGTGACGACCTCAGCAGCATAAAAAAGATCGTTTCAGAAGTGAAGGATGCACTAATTGAAATAAAGAACAATTTACAGGGAAACAACAGTAGAGTGGATGAAGCTTAGAATCAAATCAATGATTTGGAACATAAGGAAGCAAAACACAACCAACTAGAACAGCAAGAAGAAAAAGGAATCCAGAAAAAGAAATGAGGGAAGTATAAGAAGCCACAGTGACAACTTTTAGTGTATCAACATTTGCGTCATGGAGGTGCCAGAAGGTGAAGAGAAAGAGCAAGAAACTGGAAATCTATTTGAAACAATAATGAAAGAAAACTTCCCTGATTTGGTGAAGGAAATAGACATTCAAGTCCAGGAAGCACAGAGAGTCCCGAACAAGATGGATGCAAAGAAGCCCACACCAAGACACATCATAATTAAAATGTTAGATGTATAAGGGGAGAATTCTTAAAAGGAGCAAGGGAAAAGAAATTACTTACCTACAGAGGAGTTCCCATAAGACTATCAGCTGACTCTTCAAGAGAAACTCTGCAGGCTAGAAGGGATTGGTATAAAATACTCAAAGTCATGAACAGCAAGGATCTATAGCCAAGATTGCTCCACCCAGTAAAGCTATCAATTAGGAGAAAAGGGCACATAAAGGGTTTCCCAGACAAGGAAAAACTAAAGGAGTTCATTATCACCAAACCATTATTATATGAAATGTAGACACTTATTTAAGAAAAAGAAGATCAAAACTATGAATAACAAATGGCAACAAATGCATATGTATCAACGATTGAATCTAAAAAACAAACTAAGCAAACAAAAGAACAGAGACAGAATCATGGATACTGAGGGTGTTTTGATGGTTGCCAGATTAGAGGGAGGTATGGGGGAATGGGTGAAGAGGTAAGGGAATTAAGAAGTACAAATAGTTACAGAATAGCTATGGGAATGTAAAATGCACTATAGGAAATGAAGTAGCCAAAGAACTTACACGCATGACCAATGGACATGAACAATTCTGGGGGATTACCTGAGGGAGTGAGGTACTGGGTGGCTACGGGCAAAGGGGGAAAATTGGGACACGTGTAGCAGTATAACCAAAAACTATAATAAAAAGGAAAAAAGATCTTTTAGTGATTAAGAGAGGCAAAATGGATAAGATTATCAGACCATAAGTAATTAATAACTCAATAAATATTAAATCGAATTATATTGAAAAATAAATAAATTTCATGCCAATGTGAAAATCATTTTAATCTATTCTCAGACTTTAGAGGATAAAAACCTAAAAGTTTATGATTAAATTTGAAGTTTGAATTGTAGGTTTAAAGAAAGAATCATAGGATGTAAACTCATATGGAATAGTAATAATGGAAACATCTTTTGTTTTGAGCAGAAACAGGAACACTAAATTTAGAATCATAGCAGATTTATGGGTGCATCTATGTCTGACTTATTAACTACTAATTTATATGAGGGATAACTTCAGTCACTGTTCTTATCTTTTCCAGTATTTTTTAATCCAAAATCTTGGATATAATGTTGCACATTCCAATTTCCTAGAGTAATGAGAAATATCTGTTAATTGGACAGGAAGTTTCATTTCTCCCTAAAAGTATTGTTAGCCCATGAATATAAACAACTAGGTACAGCCCACGCAGCTGCCTTGGGTGACTTCATAGGATGTTTAACCACTATTAATGTTTAGGTTTTGTAGGTTATGTTTAAAAAAGAAAAAAGAAATGGTACAAAAAACCTGGAGAACAGTTTCTTCCTTTTTAAATCCCCACATCTATATATCATGTCCTGTTACAGCTTCTTCCTCCTTAATATCATTCCAGTTTATCAACCGCTTTTCACATTAGTGCCACTCTCTTGAATTAGGCCAGCATCATCTCTTACCTAGGTCATTGGGACAATCTCCACACTCTCTCCAGTCTTATATCTTTAGAAAGACCACACTAATATCCTATGGTCTTTCTAAAACTGAACTTACGTAATTGAAACTTTTCAGTACAACATACAGCCCTCAGGATGAAACCCAAACTTTATAACTTGTCCTATCAGGCCTTCCATCATCTTGTTGTTTATGTTTTCAGCCTCATCGTCTATCTCTTCTTCCTTCCCAGGCTGTATTATAAAATACTGGTTTGTAAACCCTTTTCAAATATGCATTTCCTTGACTTTGCTGATGCTGTTCCCACAGACCACACAATCCTCTGTTCTCTGATTCCTTCTCCATTGCTCTGCCACCCTCTTTTGCTAGATTAACTCAGTTTAACAATGACCTCCACCTGTAAATCCTTCCTAAAACATTCTCCCCCAGATTTGATTATTTTTTTCTTTCCACCTGCTTCCTCAGTTTAGCCCTTATCGTACCTTGACTTTATCTTTGATTTTTAATCTACCTGCTAAGCTTCAGGGCAGGGAATTTTTGTTAACTATTGTGTTCATACATAGGTATACAATAAAGAATTATTGACTGAATGAAGAGCCCTAGTCAGTTAGGTTTATGATGAAACAATGAGAACAGACAAGGAAAAAACAAAACAGATGCTGAGTAGAAGTGAGGACAGTCGCATCACGCATTTGCCATCACCAAGAACAACCTTAACTTTTTGTTCTGCTTTCTTCTCCAAAGAAGCAAAGGTGCAAAATGCAGAACTTTGCACAATAAAACTTCTTGTTTTCTTAAAACTTACTTATATAGTACTCTAACTTGGCCTTAATAAATAGTTATCTATTATCACGATAGCTCTTCTTCCAACTTTTAATTTATTGAACTATAATGGTTTTATCTTTTAAAACCACTCAATGTATTCTTAGTCACTCCCATAAGAATTTTTGAAATGTCTTTGACTGTCAGCAGAGAGAAAAGACGACCACTGAATTTTTGGAATGTGTATTTCATGATTGTGACCATGACCATGAACTGCTCCTGCCTGGGGAGAAGGCGGCAACCGCACAGTGGGCTGGAGGGACGTTGGACTTTCAGGGATTTAGGAAATTGTCAAATACTTCCTAAACATAGTCGAGTTGGAACTTGCTTACTTTATATAGTTGCCTCTTAATTGAATAGTAGTCCTTTTCTGACTTGCATAGCTCCACAGGCCTGAAATCAAAGCAAAGAATGTTATTTAATAAAACATGACTTTTCTAAAGGATTTGTTTTTTCTCTCTCTCCCAACAACTTAAAGTACAATTTAGAGTGAACCCTCTAGTTGTTGAATTGTTTCTGAAAGTATAGCAAAATATTTGCAAGAAGACAGAGGAATAAGTCATCAACCTTCTGTCTACTCCACCTTGTGGATCTATTGGTCATTTCTCAATGACTGTTTTGTCAAGAAACAATATATAAAATACTGGCTTGATGTTTTTATTTCTCTCGCCCTCCCTCCCTCCCTCCCTCCCTCTCTCCCTCCTTCCTTTTCTTTCTTTTTTCTTTTTCTTTCTTTCTTTCTTTCTTTCTTTCTTTCTTTCTTTCTTTCTTTCTTTCTTTCTTTCTTTCTTTCTTTCTTTCTTTCTTTCTTTCTTTCTTTCTTTCTTTCTTTCTTTCTTTCTTTCTTTCTTTCTTTCTTTCTCCTTCCTTCCTTCCTTCCTTCCTTCCTTCCTTCCTTCCTTCCTTCCTTCCTTCCTTCCTTTCTCTTTCCTTTCTTCCTTTTCTGTTCTTATCTTTCTTCATTTTTTGATTTCTATGTCCAGATGTGAAGACACATGCCTACCTTTAAGGAACTTAGCATCAATATAGGAAAAAAGAAAATAAATTACTATTAAAAAGCAGTTTCATAAGTGTAATGTTAGAGATATTCATAGATGTTGTGAAGAGTTTTCTACTCAATATGGACCCAATGTTGGGAGGAGAAGAAAGGGTCAAAATTAGAAAAGACTATTTGGATGAAGGGAGGCATGAGCTGATATTTTTAAATATAGGTAATATATAGGAAATATATCTAAGTGGAAAAGAGAAACAGAAAGAAGTGGGCATTGTTAGTGGGCAAACGTGAGGAGAAAGCAAAAAACACTCAAACACCTGTGAATAGTTTGGTATACATAACATTAGAAATTGCTTGAGAGTTAGGTAGAAATTGGTGGAGCTGTTACAGATAGGACTCAAAGTTGGAGAAATAGGCAAGATCAGATATGGAAGGGCTTTGTACAGGTCAAAATATATTTTTGAATACCTAGATTAATTGCTAGGCATTGACAATGCACAAATAAATTATAAAAAGTCCCTGCAATAAAGGAACCTCAATTTAGTAGGATAGGAAGACATGACAAAAAATAATTGCAATGACCTTGGGTCAATGCTGACAAGTATTTGTATGTTATCCTGGAGATGACTGAGTGCATGTGGAGAGTTTTAAGTGAGTGGGGAGTGTAATTACATTGCATTTTAGTACCTCTCAGCATTGTAAAGAGTGAAAAGTCGTAAAGCAAAGATTAATATATAATTTTAGAGATTCTACTGCAATGGTCTAGAAGAGATATGAAGAAAATACCAGTGGGAATGAGCAAGTGAAGACAGAGTTGTGTTGTTTTCAGGGAAGTAGAACTGAAAATTGATGAGACTTGAGAATTATTTGACTGTTATGGGAGAAGGAAATTTTGGAGAAGGTGACTCCCAGGTTTCTGATTTAGGATATAGAGCAATGAAGATTTCTGTTCTTTTTATTCTGATAGAAGTTTGGCTTTTGCAGGAGCATGCTGAGAAGGAAGCTTCTCTCACTCCCTCTCTCTCTCTTTCCTTTGAGGAAGAGGAGTGGTTATTCAGTTTAATCAGAGTTTGATTCCCATTGGAGAATGATATATTATGGGGTGGAACTACTGTCTTCAAACTCAAGAAACAGGCAGAAGACTTCCCTTTTATTTGTCTGGTCTTATGGAGAGGGGTTTCCTTCTGCATCTTGTCTCCATCTGAGTTATGAAGTTGCCCTTAATACTGACTGAGAAGTTGACCCAGGGTCTGCCTTGTAGACATATTACTGTTTCCCACTTCATGTGGGCTGAAAAATAGAGGTTCTGTTGACATATCTCTAGTACAGTGCTTAAAAATTACTTTTTGTTGTTGGCTCCTCATCAGTCATTAATACATTTAGTATTTTGGCCCCATTTGCCACTGATCTTTGCATGTTATCCTTTAAGGGCCAGAAAGTTGGAGCAAAGGCTTGGGTCCTTGCTTCTAATGAGTGATTGATTGCTCTTCACCAAGATAAGAAAGCATAGAACTATTTTATTCCTCTGAGTCCTTTATTCATCCCTTTTCCTTACTCAGGTGATGGGGTAACATCTACCTTCACTCAGGCTCTAAAGCTTGATCATCATCTGTAATTCTTTCCTCTCTCTCATCACCAAGTTACAGCAGTTTCATCCTTGAAATGACACTTGAGTCCTTTGCTTCATTTCTATTTCAATTATCACAGTTCTGGTCCAGACTTTCATTATTTCCAGCTCAGATGACTGCAAAGGCTTTTTAACCAGTCTTTCTCTCTCCAGTTTCTTTTCACTGCTTTTAGAATTTTCTTTAGTGTTTGCATATCTGATCACATCACTCTGATGCTCAAAAACTTCAAACTCATTATTGCTTACAAGAGCCATCTTCTACAATTTGATGCCAATCTACATATGAGTAGTGCAAAGAAAATTGGTTTCAATGGCAGATTTGGTTGGGTTCAGTTCTGGCTTGATCTAGTAATCCTCGTGACCTTACATGAGGTTACTCTAGCTGTCTTTTGCTTCTTTATATCTAAAACAAGAGAATAGAATTTGATGTTTTCACAGATTCTATCCAGTTGTACATTCTTTTTTACTGGAAATAATAGGTGATTTTTAATAATTTTGTAGTATCAAAGGTCAATATTTGAAGATTACTTATATGCCATCATCTAGTTAGAATATATATCTTTTAAAGATTACCTTTATTATAGCATCAAACAATGAAATATCTGGAAATATATCTTTTAAAATATGCAGACTTTCAAGGCACAAAATATAAAATATTACTGGTGAATTAAAGAAAAGCTACATAAATGGAAAGACAGTCTATGTTTATAGACTAGAAAACTCATAATGTAAAAATGTCAACTCTCTTCAAAATAATTTATGATCTTAAAAATCCAATCAAAATTCCACAATTGGGCAGGGCAACTTGACAAGATAATTCTAAAGTACACATAGGCATGCAAAGAGTCAAAATTAGTTAATAGACTCTTGGAAAACACAAATAGAGAGGACTTGTTGCAGTTGTACATTTCTTGATGGCCACTTCTCTATTTTTCTAATCTCATATTTTCAGATAACTCTTGACATACAACACAGGATGCCTGTAGTACCATAAATACACTCTGCACTTTCTTGTATACTGTGGCTTTGTTATTACATTTGCTTAACAAATATTTTTTTTCCTGTTTTTCACTGATTTCCCTTGTTAAAGTCCTACTCATCTCAACACCCAGAACAAATCCAACTTTTACCACCAACCCTCTCATGATTCACTTCAGTTAGGATTAATCATTCTTTTGCAAGTTCTCTCAGGACACTCTGTTTATAAATCATTTAAAATGTTCTGCAATTGTCCAAGAACCTATTTTCTCTCCCTAATAGACTTTAAACTCCTTAATGGGGAGGGTGTGCATGTATTCTTATTTGTATCTCTCTATCTCAGGACCTTACACATGGTAATGTCTCAGTTGATAAATGTTGCTTAACTGAGTGGTCATGATGAACATGCTATTCACTAAGGAGTGTTTTTCAATGAGGTCACTTTGGGGTCTTTCACTAATTAAACTTAAGTAACACGTTTCCACATGGATTTAGAAGTTTTCAAAATCACATTCAGCCTAAAGGGACAAATATTTGCAAAGTTAATGCATTCTCATCTTTAAGTTAAATTCCAAAACAAAGCATCCACAAGGCCCAGTGTGATGGAAGAATGCTTGGATTAAGTATAGCCTCTCATAGTAAAACTAGTGGACAACACCCTCATGGCTGTATGTTCTTTGCATTTGTCTAATGAAATCACTAACAATGCTTCAATGATGATTAAATAACTTTCTTGTTTTAACAATATTCTCTATGCTGAAATGACCTATTCTCATGGAAATAGAAAATTGCTTGGTCACCACACTCTACCTAAGCTCTTATTTTAATGTTGAAGATGCTGGCCACGTTGATGATTCTTTACTCTAAATACTCATCACATTAGCGTACAAAGCTCTAATTTTCTTTGTAGGCAGAGGATGGTGATTAATTGCTGCCTATTCAAAGAGTCAGTTAATGGAAAGAAAAAGAAAGCAGCCCAGTATGGGATTGCATTCCCCTTTTCTTGGCCAGAGATGCTCATTGGGGCACTTGTCTGATTTAGGCTCTTCAGATGTGGAGATAAAAACTTCAGCTAATTGTATCTTTAGAGCAGGATAAACACTTGGGTCTTTTTCTGAGTTTCAGCCGAGAGGTTCGGCATTGTCGATGATGCTTGCCATCTGAAATTGCACTGGCACAATCAGAGTAATTTTCCATTTAGGAGCCTCCTGCAGCAGCTGAACCCTGGCAGTGCACTTCGGTCCTTGTGCTTGATTATGTCGTGGTCTTTGTGGTACTGGGGGGTGAGAACGGGGGTAAAGGAAATCTTATATTTTAGCAACTAATTGATTTAGTAGGATTCATGGCATTCAACAGACATCCTTTTTACTTGCCTTGTGTTGTCCTAAATCTATCTCAGACCACTGTGACATGAACATGCAATTTCTTTCTGGAGCTACGTAAGTAACCCCACAGTGTCTAATAATGTCCAGTGTTCAGTGTGTCTTCTCAGCATGCTGTTTCTTCAGTTTTGTGACCTGATTTGAGCAAATGGAATGTATTTTGGGGGAGGAGGGCTGATGTGTGGATGATTTTTAAAAAGGAAAGAACACAGCCCTGGCGAGTGTAGCTCAGTGGATTGAGTTTCAGCCTGTCAACCAAAGTGCTGCTGGTTCAATTCCCAGTCAAGGCACATGCCTGCGTTACAGGCCAGTAGGGGGCGTGAGAGGCAACTACACATTGATGTTTCTCTCCCTCTCTCCTTCCTTTCCTCTCTCTCTAAAAATAAATAAATGAAATCTTTTTTTTTAAAGGGAAAGAAAACAAACTTTCAAAAGATTTCATTTTAAAATGGGAGAAATGATGCAATACCAAGATTTCAAAATGCAGATGATCCAAAATAAACTGTGCTGTAAGGTGCTTGACATGCACAGTGTCATTTAATGAGACAGTTATCCTAGTTATTTGAACTGCTTAACAGTCATTGTTAGCATCTGGTGAGATTCTGCCAAATTTTACAGCTAATCTTTACACACACAGGACTGCATATTGGTTACAAGAGGATAGATACACTTGCTCATTTTTCCGCTTGGAGCTCTTTTGTCTCCTTTCTGCATCAATTTTAAATAAATTTCCAGTGGCCATTTTCTCATTCAGGAACTAGGACTTTGTGCCAAAGTCCCTTTATTTATGGCCCTATGTTTAAATCCTGGGAAAAGGGATATGTAGTGACTGAGAAAGTTGGCTTCAGAAGGAATTATGTAAATGATGATGTGAGGAAAAAAAAGGGAAGGTCAGATTTACCGAGTGAGATGAGAAGGAGTTACTGGGGGTTCTAGGAACAAACATTTCCTGCACCAGACATCAGGTGTCAGTGATCCGAATAACCACCCTGGCTGCATTATGGGGTACAGTAAGATCTGGGGGTGTGGAGAGAAGATATCATATTCCAGGAACAGGGCTCATGGGGGAGGCTGTGCCCAATCTTTTATTCATATGGATAACACATTTCCAAGTTAATGTTTTATGGTCACATTTTAGGGAGTTACCCCCTTAATCTAAACATACAAATTATAGGTAAAGAGCAGGTAAACAGCTCTGGGTAGCGGCAGGGGGAGAGGGGTGGTTAGGGGATGGAAGAATCGAGCGAAAAGTAAAAAGGACGCACAGACATGGACACCTGTGGTGATTGCAGGGGGGAAGGGGTAGACGGGGGATACATGGTCATGGAAAAAACTATAATCAGTTAATCAATGGAATAACACTAAACAAACAAACAAAATACTAATTTATCCAAGTATATTGATCTGTAAACGAATCTTGGTTGCCTTTCTTATGTAACTGTTGCCAAATTTTTTTAAATCACTTTACCAAACCAATTTCCCCTATCCTGGAATATGCAAAATGGTTTTGAAGCAGTTTCTACGAGTGGAGTTTGGAAATACCATTATTTTATTTTGTTGCCTGGTCTTAATATTTTTTTTTTCCTTTGAAGGATCTGAGAATTTGGTGGTTTATTTTAATTAAGGATAAAGTAGCAACTTCCAAATGCCCAGGAAAGTAAATATGACTGGTTGTCCAGTAGAATAATGTAGCTGAAATTATTGTTTTTTTTTTAATGGTTATTAATACTAAATTATTCTGGTAAAATGGTCTAAGATCCTATGATGAGAGAAAAAGTATAAATATGAAATCACAGTGTTAAACAACAGCTATATCCTGACAGGATATTGGAAATTTACTTATCTAGATTTAAATATGAGAAAGGGCATGAAATGTATTAGCTTTTGAGATAGGGATGTGGGTAAATTTGCAGGTTCGTATACAGTGTTTATTTGAACTCTGTTCTGATTTACCCAGCTGGCTCTTCCCTCCCGGATTGATAGTAGGTTATAATCCACTGCGTTTCTTTCATGTTTCAGCCAACCATGGGACCTGTGCCGTCAGTGGTATGGCACAGGGTGTGCACTCTGGTACCTGCTGGCCGTCAGTAATCAGAGAGCATCCTCTTTGTTCTAAATAAAGAGAAGTACAAGTGGCAGGCTGAATGGGCTGTTCTAAATCCTTTATGTTTAAATGAAGAATTTTAAAACATTTCATTAGGGAAAATTTCTTTAATCTTTCATCTTCCCTTTTTCTTAAACACTTATTAGGGTGGAAAGGTACAGAATATTTATTTATCTAGGGCTAAGCCAGAGACCTAGCAGGGAAGTGCTGTGGAATGCCCACATAAAGGGCAGGGGCATGGTCCTAGCTATTATCCCTGAGGGGGTGTCTTTTTTGTCTTATGCTTACGAAATCTTTTTGACATCACTTTCTTTTTCACATTTTTTCAGTTTTATTGAGATATATTTGACATGCAAGGTATAAGTTTAAGGTAAACAAGACAGTGATTTTATATATATACACACACATAAATAATTAACACGAGTTTAGTTAATATCCATCAGTTCACGTAATTACACTTTTTTTCCTTGTGATGGAGACTTTTAAGATCTACTTCCTTGCCTTGGCCAGTGTGGCTCAGTTGGTTGGCGAATTGCCCTGTAACCAAAAAGCTGCAGATTTAAGACCCAAGTTGTGGATTTGATCCCTGATCTGGGTGCATAGGATCCCAGTCCATATGCATATGGGAGGCAACCAATCAACGTTTCTCTCTTACATCAATGTTGCTCTTTCCCATCTTCCCTCCCTTTCTCTAAAAACAATGAAAAAATGTCCTCAGGTGAGTATTAAAAATAAAAACCTACTCCCTTAGCAACTTTCAAATATACGATACTGTATTATTAACTATAGCCATCACATTTTACATTACATCCCCCAAACTTATTTTATAACTGGAAGTTTGTACCACCTTCACCCAATTTCCCTACCCCCAACCCCTCCTCTGACAACCACAAATCTGACAGCGCGTTTAATGGTTGCCCGCTGACCTGTCGCTCTGCTTCTTGCTCCAGTTCTTAAGCCATTGCATAAAACTGTAGAAACATAGGGAATAATGGAGTGTAGGGGGTAGAGCAAAGAAGGGACACCTTAGGTGACTAACAGCTGATTTCAGCTTTACATGTATCTTTCCAAACTCAGTTTATAACATGAGACACCTAGAATGGGTAATGTGGGAGACAGAAGCTTTCACACCTCTGCTATTTCTGAGGCATATTCATATAGGGTTTGTTACCCTAAAACAGACCAAGGTTAGCCATCCCTATACTCTTCTGATTTTCTAAAATTCCTTTAGGGGTAAGACGGTCAAATATAGCAAATAAAAATACAGTAAATAAAAATATTGCATGAGGCATACTTATACTAAAAAAATCACTCATAGTTTATCTACAATCTAAATTTAATTGGCCATTTTGTATTTTTTTCTAGCAATCCTATCTTGGAAACATTCTGGAGTTTTCTGCTCTCTCCAGTTTCCTCAGGATGAGCTTGATGAGTTTACATTCAGAAAACATTTTAATCACCAAAGGAGTACAGCTAGATCTGGGTAGGACTCCAAATTCATCTGTGTTATTGGCTATAGGCCTTGCAATATTTTATCCTTCCAAATTGTTTTTGGTAAATATTTCATATATCTTTTGAACAGAACAGATGTATATAATTAGGGTTTCCTTAAAAACTCTCCCTAAGCCTTCTGAACTCTCCTTCCTTCCTTTCTCCCTCCCTCCCTCCTTCCCTTCCTTCCTTCCTTTTCTTTCTTTCTTTCTTTTTTGGAGGGCCTTGGCTTTCTCTGCAGATGGAGGTAGAGACCAGGAAGAGTCATCGCCATTGCCTCTGCAGTCGCTGCAGCCCAGGGGACTTTGTGACGGAAGTTAAGAAGGGGCTAGAACATTAGAGGTGGCCACTTCTCTGCAGGTCCACTGCAGCAGGGTCTAGGAGAATAGCTGTGCCTTAGGAATGTCCATGTTTCCGTCATTAGAAGTCTAGAACTCTTTAATTCTTGAAGAAGAGCCTACTTGCCTGAATAAGAGCCGCTCATGAAGGAGCGATCACAGCCACTGCTATATTGCTGGGAACGATGAGAACGGTCTCATCATACCCTTTACTCGTATACAGGTCAGTAACCAAAAGAAGCACAGAAATCCCAAATCATTCCAGGCTCTCTTTCCCAGTGCTTACTTTTCATTTCCTGAACCACTTTAACTTTTCTGAAATAAAGGATCAGTTTGCAAAAACATCCTTATGTCCTCAGCCTCTTCTGTGGAAGTCCCTTTCACTTTTCCTAACTACAGCCCTGCTTTCCTCTGATGGCATTGCTCTCCCTAACTCTCCCTAAGAGTCATCATGGCGGACCCTCAAATATGGCAGTTTGCTCCCCTACTCATTTCTATGAGGAATATCTCGTAGAAAGAACAGCCTCTTTTTTCCTTTTGACGACTTCCACATCATTCTTTTTACCCACCTCTTCCCTAAAACCACTTATTTTTTACTCTCTGCCATCAGACTACAGTATCATCCTACATGCCTTTTGTTGCAACCAGCCACAGCTCCATCCATCTCTTTAGGTATCCCTCTTTCCTTGAAGGCGTTCTCACTAGCTTCTTCTCACTCTAATAACACTTTTGTCATCTCATCTTAGTGATTTCGAAATCGATGTGTATGATCATTTCAGTACTCTGATTTCTCAGTTCTTTAGCCTTCATTGGACCTCAGCCATAATCTTGATTTTTAAATTACCCATGTGCACATCTATTGCTTCAATTTCAAACATGTCATTAACTGATTATCATGTACGCCTACCTTCCCATCTTACTCTCTCAGTTATGTCAATTGCAACAATCTTTCAATTACATCCCCTCCATTTTTACTCCTTTTTCCCTATCTCCAAGCTCTTCTCTTAATATCTTCTCAAGCATAAAATCTGTTGTTATTAAAGTCTTTAGCTAGCAAATACTCTTAACTCCCTTCTCCTTTTCCCCTTTATTATACTCACTTGGCGAAATCAGATCCTTGGTTAAAATAAGCTGCCTGAGTACTTCTGTGATTGAACCCAGCAACTGAAATAAATGTGACAAAATGCACAATCAAGATCATTGGTTTCATATTAAACACATGATCATTACTTTCAAGGCAGACCTTAATGCTGCCAGCCACCCTACAAATCTACACATCCCCCCCAGTCTTCTACAGTAGTGCTCTCCAGCCTATGAAGTGTCCCCTGTCCCTGCCCTCTCTCCTGACAACCCTACTTTCTACGCCAGTAAAATAAAAGCAATCAGAAGAGATTTCCATTCTTTTTCATTGCCTATGTTCATCTAAACCCACATTCTCCACCTTCCCTCCTTTGACTATAAATGAACTTGATATCCTTGGCTAAGGCTAAGTACTCCACAAGTGGTTAGACCCCATCTTTTTGAGACAACATGTCTGCAATTCTCTCCTTTCTTTTGTTGCTCACTAATTTCCCACTCAATTGGATTATTCCAATTAATTTATAACCATAAACAATTTTTCCAATATTAAAAAGTACCTTCTCTTTACCCCACTTCCCCCTTTAGATATCATCCCATTTCTTCTTGAGTTATCTGTGTTGCTGACTTCCTGTTTCCAATGATTCTTCTTTTTCTTTAATCCCCTCAAATCACCCTTCTGCCCCCCAATGTCACTGAAACCAGGCTTATCAGGGTCAGCTATTATTTCCTTTTCACTAAGTCTAAAGATTATTTCTCAGATCCCATTTTACTTGACCTAACAGAAGCACTTGCCTAGATAATCACTGTTCTTTATGTATAGTTTTCACGTGACTTCCAAGACACCACATTTACTTAGCTTTCCCTTTTCTATTTGAGACACTTCGTTACCATGTTCTTCATTTCTCCAGTTTCTAAATGTTGGAATGTGCCAGAGCCCACTTAAATTTTTCTCTTTTCTATTCATTCTCCCCCTCCAACTACATGTTTATGATGTCTGTATTTATGTCTCCTGTCTGAACTTCAATATTCACATGCATTCAAATATTCCACATACACAATGCTTACTTGATGTTCCACGAGGATGTCTAATAGACATTACACATTTAACATTTCCCAAATGGGTCTGCTGATATTTCCCAACTGCCAAATCTGTTTTTACAGCAGTCGTTCATATTTTTATTAATAGAAAATTTACCTACCTACTTTCTCTAGCCAAAATGTTAGTGTTAACTGTTCTCATTCCTTGGCATTCTACATACAATTTGTCACAAATTCTACTGATTCTACCTTCCAAAGTAGGTCTTAAATTTATCTCATTCTAACCACCTCCATTACAACTCCTGAGCCACTTGTCTGGATTAAGGCAATAGACTCCTAACTAATCTTTCTGCTTCTGCCCTTGCCCCTTTTGGCCTATTTTAACTAAGCAGCTAGAGATCTTGCAAAGTACAAGTCGGTTCTTGTCATTCCGTGCCCACATGGCCCTCCATCCCCTACCAGGCCCTCTATTATTACCTCAGGTACCCCTCCAGCTTTACCTTCTATCACTGTTGTCTCCATTCATTCCACTTTGACCACATAAGCTTCTTTTTTTTTTTTTTAAAGTATTCTTTATTGTATTTTTTTCCCATTGTCATTTAGTCTCCACATTACCCCTCTCTACCCAACAATTACCACACTGTTGTCCATGTCCATGAGTCCTTTTTCCTTTTTGCTCAATCCCTCTGTTACCGAACAAATGGACCCACGGGGGAGAGGGGTTGCCCAGATGCTATTCCCAAAACAACAACCCCCTCCTTCCCCAGGGTCCCTTGGTTGTGGGTCCTTTGCCCGCTGCCCTTGGAATTATGGCTCTGAATGACAGAGTTTGGTGAAAAGGAAAGAAACTATTTATTCAAAAGTTATACAGGTTTGATTAATGGCTAAATGTCACTCTTAAACCTCAAAATCCCTTCAAAACAACCACCAGCACTCACACCTTTCTGCCTTCCCTGCCTTTGCCCAGTTAGGCCAGTCAGGCCACTCAGGGGTACCGTCCTTCAGAAGAAAAAGAACAGGAGTCCGGGGCTCGGCTAGGCAGGCCTCTCGTGGGTCTCAGCACCATCAGCTGCATGTCGCCGCGATCTCCAGCTCTTAATCCATAACTATGGGCACCTTCTCCTGGCCCGCTAGCAAGAGTCCTTTCTCCCCTCTTTCTTCCCACGTGGTCTTCACACTGTTCACCAGAGTCTGTGTCCCTTTGTCTCTCCTGCAGGATCCTGTCTCTCCTGCAGGCTCCTGTCTCTCCTCTTCCCTCTCCCAGTTACATTCTCTATTCAGTCTTTTTTAACCTTCCTGATTAGCTTTGGTGATATGCAAAATAACCCTTTTTGCATATGAGGAATGAAGCTATCCTGTTATTGACATGCAAAATGACTCTCAATGGCCTTGCTCAAGGCTCCCATCTCCCCTGGCAGCCCACCCTGGGGTGGGGAGAATATATTTTTCTTGGACACCCCAATCTCTGGACCCCATCATAAATACCCTTTGCGGGGGGGCCCTGGAGGTGCCCTTTTATACCTCCACCCCCTAACCTTCCCTTTCCACTAGCTGACATCTGCTCTCTATCTATGAGTCTGTCTCTATTTTACTTGTTAGTTCATTTTGTTCATTAGATTCTATACATGAATGAAATCATATGGTATTTATTTGTCTTTCTCTGACTGGCATATTTCACTTAGCAAGATATTCTCCAGGTCCACCCATACTGTCTCAAAGGGTAACATTTTCTTCTTTTTTACAGCTGAGTAGCATTCCTCTCTGTAAATGTCCCACGGTTATTTTATCCCCTCATCTACACTGGACACTTGGGCTACTTCCCTGTCATGGCAATTGTCAGTAATGCTGCAGTGAACACAGAGGTGCTTATGTTCTTTTGAATTAGTGTTTTGGGTTCCTTCGGATGTATTCCCAGAAGTGGAATCTCTGTCATATTTGCCAATACATCTGATAAGGGTTTAATATCCAAAATTTATAAAGTACTTACAAAGCTCAACACCAACAAAACAAAACAAAACAAAACAAAAACCCCAAACCAACAACAATCCAATTAAAAAATGGGCAAAGGGCCTGAATAGACATTTCTCCAAAGAGGACATAGAGATGGTCAATAGACATATGAAAAGATGCTCAATGTCACTAATCATCAGAGAAATGCAAATTAAAATCACAATGAGATATCACCTCACACCTGTCCGAAAGGCTATCATGAATAAAACTACAAACAGGTGCTAGTGTGGATGTGGAGAAAGGCAAACCTTTTTGCACTGTTGGTGGGAATGCAGACTGGTGCAGCCACTGAGGAAAACCGTATGGAAGTACCTCAAAAAATTAAAAATGAATCTTCCTTTTGACACATAGACTTCTTTGTTGTTCCTTAAAGCAAACAGGCACAGCTCCACCTCAGGGCTTTTACACTTGCTATTTCTTTATCTGGAATATTCCTTTTTCAAATATCCACATGGCTAGCTCTTCTGCTTTATTCAGATTTTCACTCAAGTCATTTTCTCAGTGAAGCCTTATGTAACCACTTTATCTAAATTCCATCTCCTTGCCTTCATCCTGACACTTCTTTCCATCTTTACCTAATTTATATTTTTTAGACTAACAACTCTATAAATTTCTTAGTTACTTTGTTTACTTTCTGCTTTCTTCACTAGAATCTAAACTCAACAAGGGCAGAAATGTTACTCTGTTTTATTCTCAGCTGCATATCCTCAGTGTCTGGGCACAAAGAAGGAGATTTAATAGTTATTGAATAAAATAAATGAAAATATGAACACTCATCTGGAAGATATCCCAGAATCTATGAGGCATATGAAATGAGTAATATTGTGGATTTTATTCACTTTATCCATTCCTTGGTATTTTAGGGATACAAACATATGTTTTTCAGAAGACTAGGGAAAGAGTCCTAGAGAAATATGTGTATTAGGGATCATCGCTTGGGGGTACGAGCTTATTTTAAGGGAAAAAAATGATTGTTCTTATGGAGTCGGGAGTATTCTAGGAGCTAAGACTATTGGAAAGAAAGGCAGGCCATTCTAGATGCATGTAAGTAAGGTAGCAGAGAAAGGAGGGAGATTTGTTGAGTAAAATGACCAACTTGCTTAGGTATAGTAAATTATCTCGTATATTGAAAAGGACCAGGAATCAAAAGATGCAAACATGAGAGCAGAAATGAGGCTTGAATTTTTTCACTTTTCAAAAGGAGATATTAATACCTGCTCTACCCTGACTTTTGTAGTGAGCTTCTGTGATTACCAAATGATATGGGTATAGAAATGTACTGCAGCTTCTGAAATGCTATGCAAATGTAAGGGGTTATGTTAGGGCACTGCCATCAAGAAATGATCAAGTGGAGAGTATGAAGCATTCAGCAGTCAACAGAATGAAAATCCTAATTTATATAGTGGCATATTGTTAGCTAATAGGGAGAGTTACAATGTGGTTAAACCAGCATGGTCTGATGGATTATTGTGGTCTATGGTGCATAGGAGGTTAAGGCAACTGATGTGAAACCTAATGGAATTTCTGTGTGCAGTTTGGTGTCTGCTCCCAGTAACTCCTCCGGGCTATAATGTGATTTCAAGTGGAGGAGCGAATGAAGGCGTAAGTAGGTTTCAGGAATCTGTGTGCAAAGTAAGCAGCATCTGGCCAGTCACTTTGATGGGCATGAATTGTAGGGAGGGGATCGCTAGAGAGTCCATGATAAATGCCTTAGTAATGTTAAAAGGATGTGAAAGACAAAAGATGGAAGAGCAACACAGACTGAAAGAAAAGGTCATGGGCTTAGAAGGTGATCAGATTCCTAGTTTGGCTAAAAGGAGTGACAAATCCTGATCAAGCTCATAAAATGTGGCAAATAAAAATACTCTGATTGTGATCACTCCTAGGTCTTAATACCTTTGTAGTTACAAAGTTTTTCCTCATTTCTAACCTGCAGCAATTCAGGTCTGTCTTCTCTTTTATAGTGGTCGTAAAATTATTCAGCCTCCTTTTAAAATACAGCTACTGCATTTGACTCCCTGATCTCCTGCAGCACTGAATTCCACCGTGTGCAGGAATATTTCATGTTATTGGTTTTTAAATTTTCTTGCTGCGCCATCTATATGAGTACTTATTCTCATATTGCGTGATGGCATTTTAAGCTTGGAATTGATAACTTTGCTTCCGCTGTACCTTTCCTAATCTTAAATGGTGCAATTAAGTTCTTTCTAACTACACTCATTGTCAGACTGTAGAAACCAATTTTTAAAAATCTTTCATTGCATGTCAGTCCCGCCAGACACCTTGCCTCCCTCACAGGCCTGATCTGGACCTTTACGCAAAGCACACGGTGCCCTACTCTCCAATCACCACCAGGAAGCAATTGTGGCATATTTGGAAAATCCTGAGGTTGTTACCTGACAAAATCTTACATTTAGGTTACACTGTTATCGCCAAAGACACCCACAGTTCTTTGGCAACAATCTCAACACTTGGGACAGCATCCATCCAGTGAGGAGGCATGAACCTGTCAGTGTTTTGGGGTGGCCCCTTAAAGGGGCCTCACCCCATCTTTGTGTCCCCAAAAGGCAGAGGGCATGAGGACAGATAGAACAGTCTCATGGGTCTTGTGTGAGGAAACCACGTTTGGTGTCATTGTAGGCTGGTTGTTTAAGGTGGCCAACCAAAAGCCAAATAATAAAGCCAAATAAAATAAAACAGAACACTGAGCAGTTGCTGGAAACAAAGAAAAGGGCCAGTCCAGGCTTTGCTATGGCTCTGCTTTAAACATCAGTGCATGTAAGAAGCGCTGGCCTGGCACTAGGGTGATGCTGGTAATTTGAAGCAGGCAAATGACAGATGCTTGTTCTTATTATATACAATATCTGCAGGTTTTAGTGGTTCTACACACCTTTTTGAAAAGAAGAAAAATACCACCAAAGGAATTCAACATTTACTATCACTTGATTCACCCCCTGTTGACATGACCATGTGGCTCATACCTCAGGGACCGTTTGACCGACCTTTATAAATCTGCCTGGCGAAGGTAGGAGATCTGTATTTTTGAGGACAACAACAAGACTGCTTTGGTATTAGTTAATGCCAACTCTTCAGAGATCATGCATGGCAGGGGCTTTTCAAATGACATGTGACACAAAGAAGTTGTAGCTGGTATTACATTTCAAATGGGTTAAGGGCCCAAAATGCAGATGAACTCGGCAGAAGTCACACAAACAGCCAGTGCTGGACTCTGAAATACAGGACCACAAATAGGATGAGACTCCTCCCACCCACACACACACACCAAAACCGTGTTTGTGATCTTTATATATTTTTGTCTTGGTTGCCAAATTTAAGAAGTAGCTAAAAAACTTGGCAGTCAAGATGCTTAATACATCAAAGCAATATTTAACTAAAAATTAGCACAGACAGTTCATAATACACAAAATATTAAAATTTTAAATAAAACCAGCACTAGTGTAGTAACTGATTTTTCCTCCTTGCCTCAGGCTCCTACATGGGTTGGATGCTGCTGCTGCAGTGGCTGGTGCAGCGCCCCCTCCATGCTCTACCCACTGGGATGTGAAAACTTCTAACTGCGCTTGGCTGCGTCAGGGCTGCTCTCTGGCACATTGGTGAGGAAAATCTAAGGATTTGTACTGATGTTTCCAAAAACTGCCAAATGTCTGCAGTTTTACTCTGGTTTCCCTGGGCATCACATTTCTATCAACACCATTGAAGACACTGCTCAGTGGGTTGAAAATGGTAATATTTTGTGGTGGTGTTCTCAAGCTTATGTCACTGGTGATGCTTTTGTGTGTTGTTTTATTGGATATATATTTTAAAACCACAGACTCAAAGAGAAAGAAGAAAAAAGAATGTATGTTTTCTATGGAATTTTTATAGACTCATAATGAGACAACTGTAGAACTTGAATTAAGGGTCATGCGTTTCTGATTTGACTCCGCGCCTCTACACTGCAGAGAAGCTCAATATCTTTACCGGGGTAGCCTCAGCAGTCACCCTGTAAAGGCTCTATTTAAATTGATGACAGTCACAAACAGGGCAGAATGGCCATTAATGCATCTTCCCTATTCATTTTTAGTGCAATTATAGAATTGGGTTTAGCCTTGAGGCCAAAATGAGTTTTTGTCTTCCATTCTCAGCTTCTTTCTTAAATTCATCCACCCAGTTACAGGAGCAAGATGGAGGAGGCTGACTTACCTCATTCTTTCTTGGTAGCTTGGAGGTCAACGGTGACTGTTCATTGTTTTCAGGCAGACAGAGCCAAGAGACTAGGTCATGAATGAACAGTGACCCTCCCCATGTTTACTGCACCTTACAGATACATGTGGCCACTGCAAGGCTGATTCTTGCCAGAATTAGTCACTGCAAGTGAGAGCCTAAAAGTACAGTCTGGTAGATGTATTTCTTGTAGAAGGCGGAGATAATTGATGAAAAAATCAATTTTGTAAGCCTGGCTACTTTTCCTAAAGAAGAGTCATGTACTTGCTTGAGACTGCTATCCAAATAACTAATTATCAGCAGATTCAAAGGTCATGGTTATCAGCACATCGCAGAAAAGATTATGTTCAGCACTTAAAGGTAAAACAAACAAAACAGAATAAAACAAAAATGAATAGTGGCTTAGACAAATATGGAAATATATTTATTTTCACATAAAGATCTAGAGGCTCAGGGTTGGTATGGTGCCAGGATGCATGTTGCTACCACCTGTGCCTTCTGTTCATATGGTCACCTGGTGGTCTGGCACGGTTAGTCCAGCCTTTGTCTTCGCATTGGCATTCCATGAGAAGAAACAAATGAAAACAGGGTAAAAGCTGGGTGTTAGCTGACGTTTAAAGAAAGTATTTGAAAACTGTCATTTGACTTCTGTTTATATCCCTTTATATAAACAGGCCCATAATCACACCTAGCTGTAAGGGAGGCTGGAAAGTGGGAGTATTTTGGATGAGCGGGTAGCCCGAAAAGATTTGGAAGAGGTTAATAGTAAGAAAGAAGAAGACAGCGGCTGCTCGAGTGCAACTAACAGTCTCCACACTGGAACTGCTATTGGTCTCCAAACTTTGGGAAATATGAAAAAATTACTATGGCATCAGCTGATAAAATCTTCATTTCTTGTTGAAGACTGAATAATCACTTTTGCAGGACTGGGATCTCAACAGCAGCCCAATTATTCAATCATTAGGTAGATGAAAATTTCAATGCATTAATTTTTGTATCTTGCTCTTTATCTTTTATCTTTAATAAACTTGTTTTTATTATCTGATCGTTTTATTAGCACAGGATTATGCTGAAATTCTTGCTTCCTTTGTATTTCTTAATGATCATTCATTTGATTATTTTCTTTCTTTCCTTTCACTTCATCTCTCTAGGTAAAATTAGGTGTTACCTGATTATCTACTACATTCTTATTTTGCAGATTATTTTAAGAATTCCAAAGCATTGTATAAAAATACCACATGGATCTACATACATAAATATGTTAAACATGAAGAGCTACACTGAAAAATATTCAATGGAAATAAAACTTTAATGGGAATTCATTAAACATAATTAAAGGTTCAAGTTATTGTTTTAAAAATAAACATTTATTTACTTCTACAAAAAACTGAATATTAAGTTTAGGGCTTTTGCAATTGTTGGCATTAGCAAAATTGGCATTTATAGTTCTGGTATTTTTTTAAGAAGCCAAATAAATAGAATGAGGAAAAGATCCCTATTTCCTAAAGACATTAAATGATATTCCCCTTGAGACATCAATGTAAATTGGGCCAAATGCCTGTTAGGTTGGAAATGGATAAATTAAATTTACTGGTGAGGAAACCTAGCCAGCTGCCTAGCATCTGCATCTCTATTAATGGTACTCGTAATTTTGAGGATTACCTGAAGGGGGACACTCCCAAAAATTGAGTTATTTTCTGGAGAGTGGGCCCCTTATGGTACAGGCTTCCCTTGCTAGATGGGTGTTCTAGGAATCCAGCTGTATCAGTGTACCAGCTGGTGTTGTCCTGAGAGGCTAAGTTTGCCTTCAGAAAATTTTTTGAAGACTCTTTCAATGTGTTTGTCTATTTCACGATGGGTGATTTACGAGCGCACCTACCCACACCAGGCTGAGTGTTCAGCAGCTTTTGACCAAAAACAGCATGACCCCTGTGCCCCACCCTCCCTATTTACTCAATCTCACCCATGAGATACATTTTTCTGTTTCCCTAGATGAAAAAAGTCCTCAAAGGGAAACATTTTGCCTATGTGGAAGAGGTGAAACAAAAAATGGGAGAAGCACTAAAAGACATCAAAATTGGAGTTCAAAAACTGTTTTGAGCAGTGGAAAAAATGTCTCGATAGGTGTATTGCATCAAATGGAGAGTACTTTGAAGGTGACTGAAGTCTAAACACGTAAGAATAAATATACAACTTTATATAAATAAATTTGGTTTTTCCGGCGCCCCATCCTCTAGAGCCTGGAGGTTGTTTCCATTGAGAATCCCAAAGATGTTCAGTATTAGGTCAATTTCATGGAGGTCAAATGGCTTGTCTAAGAAAATATTTCTTCAGCTTAAGGAAAAGGAGAGCCATTTATGTTGAAAGCTGCATAAGGTTTATAATTCTCCAGCTCTTTGCTAGAATGAATTTTTCTTAACCATTGTTAATATTTCAGCTTTATTTCCTTTTAGTCTTTGTTCCTTAAATACATATTTTTTACATAGTTGGGTTCATGGTATACACACTGTTTTTTATCATGCTTCATCATTTGTATTTATCAAAAATATTTTTTTACTTCAAAAATTCATTGCAAGCATAACTTTTGATATTCTATTACGTGGCTTTACCATATTTATTTAATCTTTCTCTTCACTGTTGATGTTTATGTTACTTCTTTTTTAAATTTAATCCTTATTGTATACTTTTCCATTACCAGTTAGTCCACATAAACCCCCTCCCCCCAGCAATCACCACACTATTGTCCAAGTCCATGAGTCTTTTTTCCTTTGGCTTAATCCTGCCACCCTTTACCCTCCTCACAACCCACTAGCTGAACCTGCTCTCCATCAATGAGTCTGTCTCTGTTTTGCTGTTAGTTCGGTTTGTTCATTCGATTCCACATATGAATGAAATCATATGGCATTTGTCTTTCTCAGGCTGGCATATTTCACTGAGCATGATATTCTCCAGGTCCATTCATTGCAAAGGGTAAAACTTTCTTCTTTTTTATGGCTAAGTAGAATTCCAATGTGCAAATATCCTATGATGTTTTATCCACTCATCTATTTATGGACACTTGGTCTGCCTCTGTATCTTGGCAATTGTAAATAATGTTTCAATGGACATAGGGGTGCTTATGTTCTTTTGAATTAGTGTTTTGGATTCCTTCGTATATATTCCCAGAAGTGGGATTGCTGGGTCAAAAGTCGGATCCTTTTTTAATTTTTTGAGTTATTTCCATACTGCTGCCCACAGTGGCTGCTCTGGTCTGCATTTCCACCAACAATGCAAAAGAGTTCCTCTTTCTCCGCATCCAGCATTTGTTGTTTCTTGATTTCCTGATGATAGCCATTCTGACAGGTGTGAGATGGTTCTCATTGTGATTTTAATTTGCATTTCTCTGATGATTAGTGATGTTGAACCTCTTTTCATGTGTCTATTGGCCATCTGTATGTCCTCTTTGTAGAAGTGTCAATTCAGGTGCTTTGCTGATATTTTAATTGGGTTGTTTGTGTTTTTGGTGTTGAGTTTTGAAGGAACTTTTTAAATTTTGGTTATTAACCCTTTGTCATATGTGTCAGTGAATATGTTCTCCCGTTCTGTGTGTTATCTTTTTATTTTGTTGGTGATTTCTGTTGTTGTGAAGAAACTCTTTAGTTTCATATAGTCTCATTTGTTTACTTTTATTTTGTTTCCCTTGCCTATGGAGATATATCCAATAAAATATTTCTATGAGCAATGTCCAAGATTTTGCTGCTTATGTTTTTTTCTAGGATTTTTATGATTTCACAACTAACAATTAAGTCTTTGCTCCATTTTGAATTTATTCTTGTGTGTAGTGTAAGAAGGTGGTCTAGTTTCACTTTTCTGCACATATCTGTCCAATTTCCCAACATCATTTATTGAATAAGCTATCTTTAGCCCATTGTATGTGCTCGCTTCCTCTGTCAAATATAAATTGACTATAAAGTTGTGGGTTTACTTCTGGGGTCTCAGTTTTGTTCTATTAATCTATATATCTGTTTTTATGACAGTACCAGGCTGCTTTAATCTATGGCCTTGTAGTACAGTTTGATATTAGGTAGCGTAATTCCTCCAACTTTGTTCTTCTTTGGATGGCTGTTGCTGTATGGGTCTTTTGTGGTTTCATATAAATTTTTGAAATATTTATTTTAGTTCTGTGAAATACATCATTGGAATCTTGATAGGAATTGCACGGAATTCATAGATTGCTTCATGTATATTCATTGCTATGGCCATTTTAATGATGTTAATTCTTCCTATCCATGAACACAGCATGTATTTAAACTTATTTGTATCTTCTGTTTCTTTCTTCAGTGTCTTATAAAATTCCAAGTACAGGTCTTTTACATCCTTGGTTAGGCGTATTCCTAGGTACTTTATTCAATTTGTAGCAATTGTGAATGCGGTTATTTTCTTAATTTCCCTTTCTGTTAGTTAATGAACTGCAACTGATTTCTGCATATAAAAATGCAACTGATTTCTGAATATTAAGTTTGTATCCTGCTATTTTGTTGAATTCATTTATCAGTTCTAGTAATTACTTGGTAGAATCTTTAGGGTTCTCTATGTACAGTATTATGACATCTGCAAATTAAGACAATTTTATGTTTTCCTTTTATTTGGATGCCTTTTATTGCTTCTTCTTGTCTGATTGGTGTGGCTAGGACTTTCAATACTATATTGAATAGGGGAGGTGAAAGTGGACATCTCTTTCTTTCTTTCTTTCTTGATAGGCCTGTAATGCTATGAATTTCACTCTTAGGGTTGCTTTCCTTGTGTTCCTCAGAGTTTGTATTGTTGTGGCCTCATTTTCATTGGTTTCAAAGTATCTTTTGATTTTTTCCTTGACTTTGTTGTTGACCTATTCATTGTTTAATAACATGTTATTTAGCTTCCATGTTTGATTGTTTTTCAGCATTCCTCTTGTGAATGATTTCTAGTTTCATAGCATTGTGGTCAGAGAAGATGCTTGATATGATTTCAATCTTTTAAAATTTATTGAGACTTGTTTTGTCTCCTAATATGTGATCTATCCTAGAAAACATTCTATGTGCACTTGAAAAGTATGTATATTCTGCTGCTTTGACGTGAAATGCTCTGAAGATATCAATTAAATCCATTTGATCTAGTTTGTCATTTAAGGCCACTGTCTCATTATTGATTGTCTGGAAGATCTATCCACTGAAGTCAATAAGGGTATTAAATTCCCCAACTATGACTGTATTTCCGTTGATCTCTCCCTTTATGTCCATCAGCATTTGCTTTATGTATTTAGGTGTTCCTATATTGGGTGTATAAATGTTTATGAGAGTTATATCCTCTTGTTGGATTGTCCCTTCATCATTATGTAGTGTCCCTCTTTGTCTCTTATTATAGCCTTGGTTTAAAGTCTATTTTATCAGCTATAAGTACTGCTACCCAGCTTTTTGTTTCCTTCCCATTTACATGAAATATCTTTTTCCATCCTTTTTACTTTGTCTGTGTATGTCTTTCAATATGAGATGGGTCTCTTAGAGGCAACATATATATGGTCTTGTTTTCTTATCCACTCAGCTACCCTCTGTCTTTTGGTTGGAGCATTTAAGCCATTTACATTTAAGGTAATTATTGATAGACATATTTAGTGCCATTTTATTGTTAAGCTGTTTTCCTCTGCAGTCTTCTTCCTCTTCCTCTTCCTTCTTCTCCTTCTCCTTCATCTTCAGGCAAACCCTTTAACATTTGTTGTAGTAGTGGTTTGGTGTTAACAAATTCCTTTAGCTTTTTCTTGTCTGGGAAGCTCCTTATTTCTTTTTTGATTTTAAATGATAGCCTTGCTGGGTAAAGTAGCCTTGGTTGTAGGTTCTTGCTTTTCATCACCTTGAATATTTCATGCCACTCCTTTCTAGCCTGAAATAGTTCTGTTGAGTAATCAAATGACAGTCTAATTGGTGCTCCCTTGCAGATAACTCCCTGGTTTCCTCTTAAGGCTTTTAGGATTCTCTCCTTGTCTTTAAGCCTTGTTATTTTAATTGTGATGTGTCTCAGTGTAGCTCTCCTTGGGTCCAACTTGTTTAGGACTCTCTGAGCTTCCTGTACTTCTGAGACTTTTTCCTTTACCATATTAGGACATTTTCAGTCATTATTTCTTCAAATAAGTTCTAGATATCTTGCTTGCTCTCTTTTTCTTCTGATATTCCCATGTTGCAGATGTTGTTATGCTTCATGTTGTCCACAGTGTTCCTTAAATTCTCCCCATTTTTAAAAAATTCTTTTAAAGAATTACTTTGAGACCTTTTGCTGCTCTGCCTGAGTGTTTTTTCTACCTCGTCTTCCAAAACACTGAATCTATCCTCTTGTTCATCTAACCTACTGTTTACTCCTTTCAATGTATTATTTAATTCAGATATTGCATTCTTTATTTCTGACTGTTTTTTTTTTTATGATTTCTATGTCTTTTTTCATGCCATTGAGTATCCTTATAATCATTACTCTAAACTCTCTATCTAATAAATTGTTTGACTCTATTTCATCTAGTTCTTTGGGAAAATCCACTTGTTATTTCATTTGGGGTCTGTTTCTTTGTTTTCTCATTTTGACTGTGATGCATTTTCTGCCTTAGCTGTTAAACTAATCTGCTGCTAAACTGCTCAGCTGTTAATCTAATCAAGCTATAATCAGCCGCCTGGATTAAGCACCACAGGGTGGAGCAAAGTGATTCCTGCAGGAATGGGAGTATTGCTTCCCTTCAGGCTGATGCCATTCCGAGAGGAGTGCTCTGTCTGAGAATAATGGCTCCTGCAGTATGGGGGATGAATCAGCACAAGGATACTGGTAGCTGTTTCTTCAGTTTTCTCTCCAGAGCTATCCACCCCAGACTCCTCAAGTGTCTCTAATGCACTCTGCGCTCACTTGTGGGCACCCAGGGTAAGTGTCTTTAAATGAAATTTTGTGTTTTGGCCCTTTAATAGACTCTGCATCTCCAGCCATCTTTCCCTGGCAGACAGAAACTCTGCTGTTTTCATAGCTGGAAGTTATCTGGATTCATTTCTGGCTCTGCTGCTGTAGGTTGGGGAGTCTAGCTTAGGGTTTAGACCCCGCACTTCTCAAGGTGAACCCCCTGACCACTGAAATATCCCTCCAGCACTTCAGCTGCTGCCCATGGGAGCCCAGCCAGCTTTCTTGTGTCTCTTCCATGCTCGTTGTGGTGAAGTGGTTTCTTCTGTCTCTTGTGGTTATAAAGCTTTTCTCTAGCTAGTTTGGTTTGGTTTTTCTGGATGATTTCTCTGCAATTTAGTTGTAATACCAGATTGTTCCTGGGAAGAGGTTAGTGTAGCTTCCTCTTACTCTTCCACTATCTTGGATCCCTCTAGGTATTTCAATACTTATTTTTTAAAACCATTGTTAATATTTTAGTTTTATTTCCTTCTGGTCTTCTTTCCTTGAGTACATGTCACTTTTTTTTTTTTTTTTTTTTTTTTTTTACTAATTTGGGATCACGTTGCACATACAGTTTTTATCATGCTTTTTAATTTATACTCATCAAAAAGATTTTCTTTTTTTAAAAAGATTTTATTTATTTATAGAGAGAAGAGGAAGGGACAAAGAAAGAGAGAGAGAGAAACATTGGTGCAATAGAAACACCCATTTGTTGCCTCTTGCACACCCCCAACAGGAGACATAGCCTTGAACCCAGGCATGTGCTCTGACCAGGAATCAAGGTGGTGACATTTGATTTTGCAGGGTGACACTCAACCCACTGAGCCATACCAGTTAGGGCAAAAATATACTTTCTTCATCAAAAATTCATTGCATGCTTAAATTTTAATATTCTGTTATGTGGATGTACCATGTTTATTACCTTAAGTGTGCATGTTATTTCAGTGTTTACTTTTTTAAAATTAACAAAAAATTCAATTATAATTTACATTCATTATTATTCTATATTAGTTTAGATGTACATCATAGTAGTTAGATAATCATGTACTTTATATAGAGTGATCTCCCTGATATTTCAAGTATTCCCCTGGCCCCAACATAGTTATTATGATATTATTGACTATATTCCCTATGCTGTAATTTAAATCCCTGTGATTGTTCTGTAAGTACCAATTTTTACTTCTTAATGTCTTCATTTTTTTCACTCAGCCCCCTCAACCCTTCTCCCCTTTGCCCACCATCAGTTTGTCCTCTGGGTCTGTATATTTCATTCTTTAGATTTCACATATAAGTGAAATCATATGGTATTTGTCTTTTTCTGTCTGCCATTTTACTTAACATAATACCCTTTAGTTCCATCATGTTGCAAACGGTAAGATTTTATTCATTTTTATGATTGAGTAGTAAGTATTCCATTGTGTATTACGTACCACATTGTTTTAACCACTTGTCTATTAATGGTTCTTTGGGCTCCCATATATTGGCTATTGTAAATAATGCTGCAATGAACATGGGGATGCATATATTCTTTCAAATTAGTGTTTTGGATTTCTTTGGATATATTCCTAGGGGTGGAATCACTGGGTCATAAAGCAGTTCCATTTCAAATTTTTCGAGGAGAATTTATTGTCTTCCATAGTGTTTGTAGCATCTGCATTCCCACCTACAGTGCTCTAGCTAGGGTTTCCTTTCCTCCACATCCTCACCAACACTTGTTGTTTGTTGACTTGCTGATACTATATAACCATTCTGACATTGTGGTTTTGATTTGCGTTTCTCTGATGATTAGTGTTGTTGGGCAACTTCTCATATGTCTGTTGACCATCTGAGTGTCTTCTTTTGATAAATGTCTATTCAGGTCTCTGCCCACTATTTAATTGGGTTGTTTGTTTTTCTGAGTTGTCTGATCTTTATAAATTTTGGATATTAACTCCTTATCAGATGTATCATTGGAAAACATCTTTTTCCCATTCAGTCAGTTGTCTTTTAATTTTGTTGATGATTTCCCTTGCTGTGCAAATACTTTTTAGTTTGATATAGTCTCATTTGTTTATTTTTTTTCTTTTGTTTTTCATGCCCAAGATGATATGTCAGAAAATTTATTGCTAAGAGAAATACTCAAGATTTTACTGCTCATGTTTTCTTCTGCAAGTGTTATGATTTCAGGTCTTACATTTAAGTCTTTAATCCATTTTGAGTTTATTCTTGTATATGGTATAAAAAGATGGTCTAGTTTCATTTTTTCTGCATGTATTTGTCCAATTTTCCCAGCACCATTTATTGAATAGACTATCTTTACACCATTGTATGCTGCTGCTTTCTTTGTTTTTGATTAGTTGGCCATATAGTTGTAGGTTTATTTCTGGCCTCTCTATTCAATTCCATTGATGTATCTGTCTGTTTTTGTTCCAGTACCATGATTTCTTTTTATTACCATAGCCATGTCGTTTGATGTCAGGTAGTGTGAAACCTCCCACTTTGTTCTTCTTTTTCAAGATTTCTATTGCCATTCTGGGTCTTTTGTGTTTTCATACAAATTTTTGGATTATTTGGTCTAGTGCTACAAGGAATTTTTTGACAGTGAGGTGAATAGAGAGAAAATTACTTAGGTAAATAAAAGGTAAAGTTAGCCATTTTAGAATGGGACAATATTAGGACATGGTATAAACATTCACTTACTAAATTGTCATGAGCTGATAACTTTAATAATACCCATTATTAAGGATATGATAACAAATGTCTTCTTCTGACCATTGGTTTAACTCATTATTTTGGTTACCACTGTGGGCAGAATCTATTCTGTACTATTCTGTTCAGTCAATTTGTGTATAATTAATGATAACCAGTAAACTGGCAGGAGGTGAGACAATCAAACAGAATTGATTAACTCTGAGACAATCTCAGCTTGTTACAAAGCAATATTTTGTGCCTTTTCCTATGGTGGATTTTCAGTTTCAGAAGCACTAGCATTGCTGCCCCTTACCACTTCCCTGGGTGAGAGTCATGAATCTCAGTCAAGCCTTTTATCCTCAAATGTAATTGGCTATTAAAAAAACCCACAAAAACCTTAGGTGCCTCTGATAAGATAAAATCTGTGCTTATTAAAGTTATACCTATAGACTGTAAATTATGACACTGCATTCAAGATTAACAGG
Organism: Pteronotus mesoamericanus; assembly: GCF_021234165.1. Taxonomy (NCBI): domain Eukaryota; kingdom Metazoa; phylum Chordata; class Mammalia; order Chiroptera; family Mormoopidae; genus Pteronotus; species Pteronotus mesoamericanus. The sequence continues at coordinate 16,190,408 of NW_026555285.1, read as the reverse complement.
TAAGGCCCGTGAGATTTTGTCTTTCATAAATAAAAATTTATGATTTTTGTCAGATTTTAGGAATAGTCCAGGAGGCATAAGCAAACTCCTTATATTTTGTGGATCTTGTTATTGTTCCCTTTGGTAATCACTGCTACATAAGCTGAATTTATCTGCCAATAAGAAAAAACTAAGTCAATACAATTAGCCCAAAGAAAGAAAGCATATGATGCTCTTGACAGTAGAATTCATTGCCTAAATTGATAACTAGTAAGTAAATAACATTGAAATACAGCCAACCTCACCACTCACTAGGAAGTAAAGAGACAGAGAGAAAGCCAAGTGATCTGAGCAGACATTGGTGCAATGTTATTTGTTGCTTTGCTGAGGACTAAGCTGGCAGTGCCAAAGGACTTGGAAGCTTAGATTAACAGTCGGAAAAAGACAAATACCATGTGATTATACTTATAGGTAAAATCTAAAGATCAAAGTAAACTGACCAACAAAATAGAAACAGACTAATAGATACAGAAAACAGACTGATGATTGCCAGAGGGGAGGGAGGTTTGGGGACTGAGTGAAAAAGTTGAAAAGAGTGAGAATTAGATTGGTAGTTACAAAATAGTCATAGGGATGTAAAATACAGCTTAGGAAATATAGTTAGTAACATTATAATAACTATGAATGGTGCTAGGTAGATACTAGAAATATTAGGGGAACACTTTGTGAAATATACAATTGTCTAACCACTATCATGTACACCAAAAACTAATATAAAAAAATATTGAATGTGAAATGTAAATGAAAAAAGAAACAGCACACTAACATTTCCAGTAGTTCTTGCTTTCGTTCCAATTTCTACTTTTCAGATCTCTTGATTCTTTTTGTATTAAAAGTTTGTAACTTTTTCCTGATCATAAAATTAGGCTGGTTTTGAATGCTATTAAATAATGTTAATTTGTGACTCTGTTTTGCTTTGCTCTGTCAGCACTTTGCTATTTGCAAAATAAACAAGGAATTTATAAAAGTGCCCATGGGGCAGCATGAATTTTTGTTTACCTTGAGTACAAAAACCTTTATAATCTGAAACTGCCTCAAGCTGTATTTATGATAAGTCCTTGATAAAAGGTGTGTATCAATAATACTAACAAAAATCTTTCTTAAGGTTCCATGAAGAAGCAGGGTTAAAATTTCCTAGTGTTTGCCTTCTTGAATATTTCTGGTATATCTTCCTCTATGAACACGTTTCCATTGCTGGAGGGACTATATGGAAACGTTTCAGTATTTTTGGCTTTCAGAGAGTTCCCTTCTTGAGAAGCATCTTGTCCTGAGGGAATGTTTGGAGATCCATGACTGTGTTATAAAAAGAAATGCTGTGCAGGGAAAACACACTTCATGATAACTTGTCGACTGGCAGTGCCAGGAAACAGTTCTAAAAAATGAACATTCCTGTTTTGTTTTACTTTTTTTTTTTTTTTGGCCATGTCTTTAACTAGTGGCTAGAGACATGGATTCAAGCTGTATCATTAAGACTTTCACATGGACACACACACATTTACACACAAAGCTAATTGAAGATATTCATAGCACTAAGTATAATTTGCTATCCCTTTGCTATTGTCTATTAGTGGCCACTTTGCTACAGGCTATCATTTTTATTGCCAGTGGGAGTCAGTGATAGGCATAGAATTATTGCCTGATAATGACACCATTATTGCATGTCACTACTGTATTGGACTTGGGGCTATTTGTAACCGTTTGATTCCCACCACATAGCTGTAACTGAACAGAATATTCCAAATGTGCACATTTGTTATCCACATACCGTGGATCATGGTCAGCTGGGAAGCAACAGACAATAGGTTCAGGGCTGCTGTAAACTCATGTTATTTCTGAGCACCTAACCCAACACCACTCACTCTTGGCATTTTCAGATGGCACGTTTTATCTGTACTGATAATTTGTGCATAGTTGTAATTGAAAGTAGGTCCAGCAAGGGAAACCATATGGTTTGTTCAAGTCTGATACAGTTGCGAAGTAACAGATGCAGAATCAAGCACAGCTGGAATTCAGAGACAGAAGCCCTGACAGAGCAGTCTGTGTATAATACCATACACGCCTGAGGGTTTGAGGGGATGAAGTTCCTACAGAAATAACCAGTCTTGGTATAACCCACATCTTCACACATAATCTGCATTGACTGTTGGGCATTTATTTTTCATGGGTGGTTACATTTATGCTTGCAGTAGTTTGCTGTGATGATTGAATAAATATGGTAGCTAACAGTTTATTTAAGGAATAGAAAGAGTAGGACATATCATTTGATAATGCAGGCTGTGCCTTAGCTATATTGTTTTGCAATATTTTAGTAGGGTCTTTGTGAATACAGGTGCATGTACATATGGTAGCTGGTGTGTGAGGTCACTGCTGAGTTTTGTGTAACTAAATGTAATGGCTTCTTCTGCATAATTTTTGTGTTGTAGAACACTTCTAGTACAGAGATTGACAGTGTTGCAGAATGTCACATGGACTTCATATACTAGATTATTGAGGACAAATATTATTGTATAAAGCTGAGCTAAAGGCAAAATTGGGCCAAGGCAAAACCCAGTTCTGTTGCATTTGGCAGTAAAAATCCCATTTATGTCTTTACTCTGTGTTAGTGCAGTAACCCTGGATGACTGGCAGTCAGAGGGCAGCATAGGCACAGAGAGACAGGGGCGCTTCATGATTTAGGGATCTATAGACGGACTCCTTCAGTTTGGGTGGTACGGTCCAAATCTGAGATGTTACCTGGGATACATTAAATCATGTAAGAAATCTCAGGATTTTTTTGCCTGTGGAAAACAGTGGAATGAAGAAAAAGAGCAAATCTATCTACAGTGGTCGAAAGATGTGCTTCTGTATCCAGCAATGGTATTAGGTTACATTATGGTATTAGGTATTATGTATCGATTATGAAGAAATTATAAGTTTTGACAGTTTATATAGTATTATATGAGAATTATAATAGAGGATCATTATTCTTCAAGAACACTATCTTGTAATAGCACTTATACAAGGTGGAAAAGGTGGAAAAGGTGAACCAACCAATTTTTTATTTTTATTTATTTGAGAGAGAGAGAGGTTGATTTGTTGTTCCACTTATTTATGCATTCACTGATCGACACTTGTTATGTGCCCTGACTGGGTATTGAACACACAACCTTGGTGTATCGGGACAACACTAACCAACTGAGCTACCTGGCCATGGCCTAAGCAAAGTTTTTTAAAAGGTGAAACTTTACAATGGGCTTCTGTGGGTAGGGGGATGTGGTGGTGAATAACATTTTAAAAATTTCTTAAAATGGAGAGATGTTGAGGAAGAAGTGTTGGTCATAGGGACAAATCTGTGCAGGTCATCCAGACTTTGTGGAATGAGAGACAAGACTAGTAGAGAAAGGGCTCAATTGTATTTTAATCCAAGTGTGAGAGCAGCCAACAATAAGAAAAACTGACCAAATAGAGTTCAAGTTCTTGATTAATGTTGTACCTTTGATGAAAGATATCTCATTCCTGGTTGCCTTGGCAATATGATCTTTATCTTATGCTGAGTGCATTGTAATTAAGAGTAAAACATACACATTTTTAAGAGGGGCGTCTAATTATTTTCACTTTGGGAAATGTCTCTTGGTAATTTGAAAGGTTTTTGTCCCACAAAATATATAATTAATGATACCACTTTTATATAAATAGAGTAATGAAGTTGTACGCACAAGAGGGCTTCCATGACTTGCTGATCCATTGCTATTCCTACTCACTTTTATTGTATTAATATTCTGTATCCATCTTACCTCCCTGGTTCTCACATGGCTGTGAATGCTTGAAAGAAAAGCCAAGAAATCAGAGACCCTGGACTGGGAAAAGCCAAAGCTCACACTCTTTGGGACCTGAGAAGCGTCTAGAAGCATCTAGACAGTAGCTGCTTGAGTTGCTCCTTCTTCACATTACAGTCATACAATCCCCCTCTGCTCTGTGTCAACTTAGCTCATGCCCTTATGCCCCTGGTATTAAGTATTTGGAATATAGTTACCGGGACATATATTTTGTTTCACTAGGAATTATGCCCATATAACATTACTTGTCTTGAGCACTTAAGAAGAGGGTCAAGTTTATTGCAAAAGAGTTTTATTTGTTTAATATATTTCCCCAAAACATATAGTGCTCAATATATGCCAGGCACTGTTTTTAACACTTTACCAATATTAACATATTGTCATAGATATTGTTAAATGGATAATTCCTAGTGGGGTGTGGCAGAATTTATTTTGGCTTAAATGGTTTAGATGATTAAATTTTTATTATGTTTATGTTGAGAGAGAGGTTCAAAATGTAAATGTGGAGAAACCTGACCTAAAATTGACATTTACTCAGGGTTCCTCATGTGTGATCCTTTGTTCTCAAAGACACCTGTGAGTGGGCTTTAGGGGACGGCATTTGTATGTCTGCCTGTAAAGGTCTGCCTGCTCATTTTTTATGTGGGGAGGGGGCGTGCCCTTTACTAGACTTCCAAAGGCACGTGCCACTCGTGATGGCAGTGGCAGTTCACGTTGCTGAGCTTCTGTTGTCATCCCTTCCATGTACGCTCTGTCTCACACAACAAATTAAAATATTTACTGTGTATGCAGAACGCAAATTGATGATATTGATGTGGAATGATTTTGGTTAAATTTCCTTTCTTGAAATGCATCAAAGCCAGGAATAGCAACAAGAAAAAGAGGTAAACTCTGTACAAACTGTCATCAGTGCAATGAAGATCAGCAGTCCCAATCTGCAAAATGTTAAGTGTAGCTTTCAAATTCTTGATGCTTAGCTTGAGACAAGACAGTATGCTGGGATCTGACAAGTCTTCTACAATCTAGAGAAAAGTACAGATTTCCTTAAAAATGAAACAGTCCTGAATAGAACTGAGAAACAAATCATTTCTGTTGTCATAGAATTTACATGATAGTGTGGAAAGACAGAAAATAAAGTGCTGAACAAGGGAATATCTGACCGTGACAAATGTTCTAAAGAAAATAAAGCAAGGTGATGTGTTGAGTATCTTGAGGATCAGTGGCCAGGAAGCCTCTCAGAGAAGGTGACATTTGAACTGAGACCTAACTGACAAAAAGATGCCAGCATGGCAAATACTTGGGGGCAGAATGTGCCAGGAAGGGGAAGAAGTAAGAAAAAGAACCTAAGGCAGGAATGACCTTGGGGGAATAATGAATAATACAAGGGTCATCATGCTGGCTTGAACCAGTGGGAGTGATGGTAGGAGAATGTAATTAAATACAATTTAAAAATTCAGTAGATGGAAAGAATTGGAAATAGACTAATTTCTTTATCTTTTGTAGCAGGGCATTGGTATATACTTCTAAAGTTAATACATGTTGAATAGCATAATGATTTCAACTTCTTAAAAATTTAGAACTGATTTCTGAATATTTAAAATATTAATATCTCTGTGGTAAAGAAAAAACTAAGTAGTTCAGCATTCCCTTTAATTGCATTATTTTTCTATGAGAAAATCAAATTTAATATTTGTTTGTTAAAGAATTATTGAGATGTATCCGCTTTTGTAAAATTATTCTCTCTATATTTTTGCCTATTCCCTTCCCCTTCCCCTTCCCCTTCTGCCTCCCTCCCTCGCTCCCTCCCTCCCTCCCTCCCTCCCTCCCTTCCTTCCTCTCATACAGATAGGATATGCATAAAATGTGTGGAATGTTGTTCACCTAATGGCAATGATGGATATTTTCACTTGTTATCTATTTGTTATGTTGTTAGTTTTACAGTAGGTATGAAATGTCATTTAATTGTATTAGTCACATTTATATTGTGTGGGATTTTTGCTGTTATAATTTTTGCTTTTACCATCTTTGGCCTAAAATATTCATTGAGTGACTTTGTGTATTTGTTTTCTTTCTCAATTTATTTTTAGCATTTAAAAATTTTACCCAAGATCTTTGATCATCTTTTAAAAATTGTAGCTTATTTTTTTTTTCAGAGACACTGCAACAGGAATAACTTCATCAAGATATTTTTTAGCCTTTCTCTTTTTTGAAACATTTTATTTTTAATATTTATCTGCATATTGTGTTCACCACTTCAAGTCAAGTCTATTTCCATCACCATTTATTCCCCGTTTAGTCTCTTCTACTCCCCCCCCCCCCAACACCCGTTCCATCTGGTAATCACCATACCATTGTCTGTCTATGAGGGTTTTTCTTTCTTATTTTTATTTTCTTAATCCCTTCACCTTTCTCACCCAGCCACCCAACTCTCCTCCCCTCTGATAGTTGTCAGTCTGTTCTCTGTATCTATGAGTCATTTTCTATTTTGATTTGCATGTATCATTGGTGAGCATGTTCTCCCAAATAATAAGTTGTCTTTTCATTTTATTGATGATTTCCTTTGCTGTGTGAAAACATTTTAGTTTGATGTAGTCCCATTTGTTTATTTTTTCTTTTGTTTCTCTTGTTCAAAGAGATATAGTAGAAAAAATATTGCTATGAGAATTTTATGAGATTTTACTGCCTATATTTTCTTTTAAGACTTTTATGGTTTTGAGTCTAACATTGAAGTCTTTTAAACATTTTGTTTATTCTTGTGTACAGTGTAATTTGGTGGTCTATCTTCATTATTTTACATGTATTTTTCTAATTTTCCCCTACACCATTTATTAAATAGACTATCTTTATTCCACTCTGTGTTTTTGCCTCCTATTCAAATATTAATGGACCATAATATTGTGGGTTTATTTCTGACATCTTTGTTTTTTTGTTTCAATGATATATACCTGTTCTTGTGCCAATGCCATGGTGTTTATTACTATGACCTTGTAGTAGAGTTTGATATCAGGTAGGATGATTCTTTCAACTTTGTTCTTCTTTCTCAAGATTGCTGTGGCTATACTCGGTCTCTTGTGGCTCCTTATAAGTTTTCAGAATATTTGTTATAGTTCTGGAAATACTCCATTGACGTCTTGGTAGGAATTGTGTTGGATCTATAAATTGCTTTGGGAAGTATGGATATTTCAATGATGTTAACTCTTTCTATCCATGTATATGGTATAAGCTATCACTTATTTGTTTTTTCCTCAATTTCTTTATTCAGTTTCTTATAATTTTCCAAATACAGACCTTTTACATTCTTGGTTAAATTTATTCCTATGTAGTTTATTTTTTGTTGCAATTGTAAATAGGATTGTTTTCTTAGTTTCTCTTTCTGATATTTTATTATTGGTTTATAAAAATGCAACTGATTTCTGGATATTTATTTTGTATACTGTTACTTTACTGAACTCATTTATTAGTCTTGGTATTTCTGTGTGTGGAATCTTTGGGGTTACCTATGTACAGTATCATGTCATCTGCAAATAATTACAGTTCTTCTTTCTCCTCCTCCTCCTCCTCCTCCTCTTCCTCCTTCTCCTCCTTTCTTCTTTTCTTCTTCTTCAACAAGACCCTTTAATATTTCTTGTAGTACTGGTTTGGTGCTAACAAACTCCTTTAGCTTTTTCTTGTCTGGAAGGCTCTTTATATGTCCTTCAGTTTTATTTTATTTTTTAATTTAATCTTTGTCATATATTTTTCCATTACCATTTAGTCGCCTTATAACACCCTCCCACCAGCAATCACCACACTGTTGTCCATGTCCATGAGTCCTTTTTATTTTTTGCTCAATCCCTCTACCCCTTAACCTCCCCACCCACCCACTAGCTATGATATGGTCTCCATGTATGAGTATATATTTTACTTGTTAGTTCATTTCGTTCATTAGATTCCATGTATGAATGAAATCATGTGGTATTTGTCTTTCTCAGACTGGTTTATTTCACTTAGCATAAAATTTTCCAGGTATATCCATACTGTTTCAAAGGGTAGTGTTTTCTTCTTTTTTTATGGCCAAATAGAATTCCAAAGTACAAATTCCCCATAGTTGTTTTATCCACTCATCTACTGATGGGCACTTGGGCTATTTCCATATCTTGGCATTGTAAATAATGCTGCAATGAACATAGTGGTGCTTACATTCTTTAGAATGAGTGTTTTGGGTTCCTCCAGATATATTCCCAAAAGTGGGATCACTGGGTCCAATAGCAGATCTATTTTTAATTGTTTAAGGAATAAAAGCCAGCCTTAGTGTCCTTCAATTTTAAGTGACAGTCTTGTGGGTAAAGTGGTCTTGGTTATACATCCTTGTTTTCATAACTTTAAACATTTCATACCATTCCCTTCTGGCCTGAAATGTTTATATTGAGAAATTGGCTAACAGTCTTTTTGGAGTTCCCTTGTAGGTAACTAACAGTATTTTTCTTACAGCTTTTAAGATTCTCTCTTTGTCTTTACTTTTGCTATTTTAATGATCATATTTTGACATGTGCACTTTTTTGCCCAAATTTTTGAGGGAAAAGTAAAGACGTGCATTATACATGGGTATAATGATTACATACTATAGGTATTAATAATCCAGTGTATAATGCACACAGAAACATGTTGCATTATACATGGCAAAATATGGTATATTGTGTCTTGGTATGGGCCTCTTTGTGTTCATCTTATTTTGGACTCTGTGCTTTTCTGGACTTGCATGTCTGTTTTCTTCACTACTTTAGGGAAATTTTTAGTCATTATTTCTTCAAATAGGTTCTCAATCCCTTGTTCTCTCTTAACCTTCTGGTATCCTTATTATACAAATCATTTATACTTCATGTTGTTTCAAATGGCACTTAAATAATCCTCATTTTTATTTTTTTTCTTTTTGCTCCTCCGATTAGATATTTTCTGCTACCTTTTTTCCAAAGTGCTGATTTGATCGTCTGCTTCATCCAACCTCCTCTTTATTACTATTTTATTCTTCATTTCTGATGGGTTCTTTTTTTAAAAATTGTTTCTTTTTTGTTTTTTAATGTTTGCTATCTCTTTATTGAAGTTCTCACTAAGTTCTTTGGGCATCCTTATAACTATTTTGTTGAACCCTATATCTAGTAAATTGCTTGCCTTCATTTCATGTAAATGTCTTTCTGGAGATTTCTCCTATTCTTTCATCTGGGGCATTTTTCTTCACATACCCATTTTGGCTGCCTCTTTGTGTTTGTTTCTATGTATTAGGTAAAACTGCTATGACTCCCAGTCTTGGTAGCATGGTCTTACGTATTAGGTGTCTTGTGGGATGATAACATGAGCTGAGGGGTACTCCAGGAATGTCCCTTGTAAGGGTTATGCAGCTTCTATTTTTGTAATTGTATCTTGATTTCTATTGGCCTGTTTGTGCATGTAGTTGATCCTCAGTCTGGCTGACTGTGTGGGCCAACCCATACCTTAGCGTTTGAGCTGCTCTGCAGATGCCGACCACATGAAGTGGAATTTGCTTCAGCATGGTCTGTTGCCTGCTGAGATCTACCTTTGGATATTCCACTTGTGAAGCTAATTGGATTCTGCTCTGATGTTGTCTGAAGTTGGTCACCAAGTGTGTTTATTCTGGGTCATTTGGGAGGGACTTTGTTGCAGGTCAATGTCAGATACTCCCTGGGACGAGCCCTGGGCAAACTGTCTGAAGCTACAGAGTGATCCACAGTTTGTGGCTGCCTCTATTCAACCCGATTGTGTATGGGAAGGTCCAATCTGCACACCAAAGCCAGCTTTTACCAGCACTGGTCCTGGGGGCAGTTTGACAAAAGTACCAAGGCACTCCAAGATCTACTTCCATCTGTCTCTGTCTGTCAGTTCCCTGTTAGTCTCACTCACTGAAAGAGCCTCTGGTGGTACTCAAATTGCATGAGGCAGATTCTCAGTGAGTCACCAGGTAGGGGTAAGTGATGTTCGCCAGACTGATACAGGTTCAAACTCATTGCCAGTGCTGGGTCTGAGCCTGCCAGTGGGAGAAGGGACAGCACTTTTTGCACTTCCACCCTTCCTACCAGTCCTGGTATGGCTTCTATAAATCTTTAGTTATAAGACTTCTGATCAACGGGTCTTCAGTTGGTTGTTCAGTTTGATTGCTCTATATTTTACTTGTAATTCCAGTTTGGTCCTGGGAGGAGGGGAGTGTAACGTTCATCTACTCTCCTCCATCTTGGATCTCTCTAACCTTTTCTATAATCATGAATTTAAACACTTTCTTCCAGCTCATCATATTAAATAGAATCTTATATTTTTTGCATTGATCTTTAATATCTTTTTACTAACATCTTATGATAAATTTTAGTGGTAAATGGCTATTGATATTACATGTTTAAAAATGACTCTTGCTATTAATTATTCTTTGGATATGAGAGTCTTAAAATTGCCAGCTTCTATTTTTGATGTATTCTTTTAAATAATATTCTCAAAACAGTTGTACATGCTCACCTTTAATTTTGCATGCCAACACACTTCTCAGAATAAGCATATTTGTCAATAAATTAAAAGGGTTAATATAATCTATTCATTTTATCTAATCTTTAATTAACTGGATCAATGATTGCTCCTTGAACTCAAAGTCTGGAAGTATGAATGCATTATTGTTCCCAATTCTTCAATCTCTTTATATTATTGGTTTATATATTCATGTCTTTTACTATGTAACTTTGCATATATGCACAGGTAACCTAACATATCCCACTAGGTGAACTGTAATTCCTTGCTTGCTTCGCATTGGACCTGGCATATGACTTGCTTTTGCTAAAGAAATGTGAAAGTAAGCACAAGCTTTAAATGTGTCTCCATTTGGTTTAGCCTTTTGTGTTTCTGCTACCTGCCCCAGGTAGTTCTTGCCTCAGAATGATGAAGAAGGGTAGAATAGACCTGAGTTTGACCTACAGCTGGAGTCCAGTGATACCCAGAAGAATCTAAGTGAGACCCAGCCAAGGTCAACCTAACTGAAGTTGACATACGGACCCAGGAAGTAACAAACGGTCATTGTAATAAGCCACTGATATATTGGAGTTGTTTTTCTGCAGCACTAGTGAAGCAATAGATGAGGAATTTAATCATTTTAAAAACTAGGTATCATTACTTACTTTCTGGTCCCATACATACAATTTCTTGAAAACTATCTTCATTTATTAAAGTGACTCCGTAGGTTGTGATTGCAGTTCTGGTTCTGTCACTTACTAGCTCTATGCCATTGAAAAGTTTTCTTACAATTCAGTGAGCCCAAGTTTTCTCTTTTGTAAAACTTGGATAATAATATCTCCTATATGACACTAAAGATATATGCAAAATAATGGCTTATTTAATGGTCATAATGGATTTATTCTTAACTTAGCATAACTCTAAAATGTACTATACCACTTTATAATATGTCCTTACCTGGGCTTTTTGAAAATTAATGCAAATACCATTGTACAAATTAATTTTTATTTTAATAAATGCCGACTTTTAGGTATAAATTTCATTAAAGTGAGGCCTGTAGGTTTTTTTGGGTTTTTTTTTTTTTGTATCACAGCATCAGTAAATACTTATAAAATATTCACATGGTCTTTTTCAGGGTAGCAGATTAGAAAAGAAATACCAAAATACCTCTTCTTTTTCTGTTAGTGACATGTCATTCAAGAAGAGGCCACATGACACTTCAGATCAACCTACAACCAATGGAGAACAAAACTGGGGGAGGGCAAAGTAGAGAAAAGAAATGGGTCATGGATTCATTAAATAAAAGATAAGCCTAAACCAAGATAACAAAATTATACACAGATAAGCATCAGTGACTACAAATAAACCCTGTGTTTGTGAGGTAGTAAGATACAAGTTTCTGAGGAAAATGCCACATATTTTCTATGGCGTAGAGAAAAAGAGATTAAACCACTAAGAACTAATCAGTAATGCCCAGAGTGACTGTTACACTTGATTTCCAAAGTGATAAGTCATGTCCTACATGTGTGCTGGGTGACTCCTATGTATCAGGCAGGCACTATGTGGATCAGGCTGGGTGAACTGGTGAATAAGACAGACATGACCCTGCCTCCATGGAGTCTGCAGTCAGGCAGGTAGACACAAGTCTGTCTTTTCAAAATTTTCCCTTCGGTTTCTTAAACACACAGAGCACTTTCCTACTTGCATATGCTCGCATGTGCTTTTACCTGAGCCTGGGAGGCTCTTCTCTTTTCTCTCGTCTGAAAACAATATGCAGTTGCAAATAACACACAGAAATGAGTGTAACAATGCAGACACTGAAAGGATTAGAAGGAGCAGGGCACTTGAAGAAGAGAAGTGTCGGATATCTCAGAGAAAGGAGGCCACTTTGACTGATACATGGAGAGTGAAGGTGAGAGAGAGCCAGGTCATGCAGGCTTGTGGGTAGTGTAGGTTACCTTAAAAAAAAGAGAGAGAGAGAGAATAAAGATTATATTTGAGGTTCAGTGGGAAGATCTGGAAATTATTTTAAGGGAAAGGTGGGGGGGCATATAATTAGTTTCTGCTTTAAAAATCTTACTCTGTTATATGGAGAATTGATTGGAGTTGGAGAATAGAGAAATAGGAGGTACATAAGGGAACTATTGCAGAAATCCAGTGAGGAATGAATGGTGACCTGGGGGAGGAGGATGATTATGAAAAGAAAAGTGGGAAGACTGAGGTGATATTTTGGATGTAGAAACAACAGAATTTGGTAATGGACTGGATGTAAGGGGTGAATTAGAAGAAAGATTTTAACATGACTCAGATTTGTATAAAGTTGAGTAACAGTGGTCAAATGAGATCATGGGCTAGGTTTTTAGACCAGGCTGCTGACTAGTGAAATACCCAGATGGCAGATCAAGAATAACATTGATTTAAAGAGAGGCTTTTATCAGAAAAACTCAAGTACAGACATAACACAGTGGTAGGAGGGACTCAGAGAACAGGGAGGCACAGATAGGCAAAAATCTAGACAGGTCATGTTCCCAGACTATTCTTATATTAGACTATTCCTAGACTAGTCTAGAGACTTGGTGTCACCAAAAATTTCAAAACAGCTTTAGGCAACTGAGGCACGGTGGAGAGCAGCTTCAAGAGAGACGAAGTGATGGAATGACGATAAGAGGTTTCAGAATCAACCACGTCTGAGAAACAATTACTGGTTGTACAATCTTGTGTGATTTGCTTGAATTACTTAACCTTTCAGAGCCTCAGGTTCCTTATTTATAGCACAGGATGAAAACATTTACCTTGCATGTTTGTGATGGAGATTAATTCAAGCAATGTTTACAAAATACCTTTCATATAGTAGATACAAAAAATGTAGTTCTCTTGGCCTCCCTACTGTGTAAATTAATTCATGTCATTTAGAGCTCTCACTCATTCAGCTACCTGACTAATGAAATCCTGACACTTGGTTCTTGTCCAGCTCCCCTCAAGCTGTGGAGTGGGGAGAGGGGAGATGAGAATGACAAAGAAGGAAATAACAATTATGGTATATTCTAAATCACATGGTAGAGTCTAATTCACACTACATTGTGTATCATATTACATGGTGTTAAATTTTTGTTTCTTATATATTCACAGCAACTGAATGAAAATAGTATTATTTGGTTTCTTTTATAAATAAGGATACAGAGTTTTGGAATCTGAGGATGGTTATGGAGCTTCTGCCAGAAATGCCAGGATTGGAACATGCTGGGTCTCATGCTTGTGCATTTCTTCCTCTACATGCACAGTCTCAGCAAAAGGCACGCCTTTCTGACTTTTATCTCCTGGGCCTTAAAACAAGTCCTTATTCCCAAGGGAGAAAACTGGTTTCATCTACACAGTTACTTTTTTTCCCTCCCTGGAAAAGACAAGAGAGCTATATTGGTTTGGGAGGAATTATATCCTATGGTTTGAGAAGGAAATTGTTAGGAAGGATTTATCTCCTCTTTGAATTTGGATGAGCTGATTCATTTACTCCTGGAATTTAGTTATACTTCTTGATTTTAGAGATGAGACACTTCTGAGTCTCTGAAATGTTGTTCAACACTTTGAGATCATTTAGCTAGTGACATTTTCAGTCCAATATTCTTCACCTAGTATTTCTGTGGTGCCCCAGGCATCTCTTCCTCAGATTTTTAAAAATCCATGATTCAGTCATTCCTAGAAACAACAATTTTTCTCAGTGATATGACCAGTGAAAGCCATGCGCGTGTGCACACACACACACACATACACACAACTCTTAGACATCTAATTGTTATCTCAATTTTGATATAACCAAAATACAATTCATTTCCCTGCCTCAAATTTGCCCATTTTCCCTACAGTCTTCCCTTTTTTAACAGATGGCACCCTCAGGACATGAACTTCATCTATCCTTGACTCTTCTGTCTCTGGTAATTGACATCCAGATGCATGTCAGTCCCTTTGAATTGTCACACCCTTCACTTTCCTCTCCAAGAACATCTTTTGCAGAGATTACTTTCAAGAACTTCCTAAGTAGTCTCTCCCCTTCACCCCTCTTCCTTATCCTCTTGCTTTGATTTCTTCATAGGAGCGAGGCAGGTCCATTTACAATGTGAGATACAAAGTCTCTACAGCAGCTTCCCTTGCTCTGCTTGATCTGAACTCTGACATCATGGCCAACTTTTCTTTCACACCCATTTGGCTCTAGCCACACTGACTATCTTTTAATTCCTCAAACATTCTAACAAACTGTCATCTCAGCTCTTTTGCACATGTTATTTCTTTTTGCATAGAACCATCTTTTTCCAAATAGGCAATAGATAATTTCCACACTTTCTTGACATCTCTGCTAAAATATCACCTTGTCAGAAAGTTTTTCTTGACTACTCATTATAAAATGGCAACGTTCTCCCTGTACTTCAGTTCTCTTTTCTCCATAGCATTCACTCCCGCTTAAAATTGTATATATGTTGTTTTCCCACATTCCCCTCCTTCCTGCCCTGCATGTATGTATGATCGATGAGGACAGGAGCTTTTTCTCAGATTTGCTTGCACTTAGAATAATGCTTGACTTAAACTAGGAATTCAATTTGTATTTGTTGAAATAATAAATTGATGTTAATATTTGTGATATAGCCTGTCATTCTTGAAGGTTGAATCAACTTCCTTAAGTATAGTAATTTAAAATTTTTCTGATTGCTCTAATAACTGCTGACTTCAGGCTTTCTTATAATTAACTATGGCTTTGATAAGAAATATTCCCAGTTTTGAGGGAGAGAAATTTCTACAGTAAAACCTTACTATTGAGTGGATAGTATCATGAACAACTCATTCCTGGAAAACATATTGTGAAATAAACTCCATCTCCTTTGAGCTCATTTTTTTGTGTGTAGAATTTTTCCTTATTCCCATGTAACACTAGATTCTGCTATATTTATTTCATTTGCTTTAAAATTTAATGTTTATTATATTTGGGGAATTGAATAAAAATTAAAACCTTTTCCAATGTTATCAACAGATATGTTATCAAGAATTTTTAATCTATTTTTAGTAAGTTTTTACATGTTGGAACAAGTAAAGACTCTTTTTTCCTGACTTAATTCCCATTGGCCACCTTTTGTGCTGCAAAGATGAAGCTTTGCACTCAGCTTGTCTTTCAGACAAACTGAGTGCTGTATTGAATTTTGAAGCCTGTGCATTCGAAATTGGAAGTCCACTGTCAGCGAGGAGAACCTGCTATAGCCACATCTTGTCTCCTCTCCTCTGATGTTATACAGCTAATCTCAGCTGAACTGCTTGAGATTCTTGTTACTGCTGCTATCTCAATGAATTTAGAGTGGTAATCAATTAACAGTAAATAGGTTTCTTTATCAATTTGGAAGCATCCCAATGAAAGTAAAGAGAGAGTGGGATAAGGTGATAAATAATTTATCGCTGGAGAGTATCCATAATTCCTCCTGCCCACTCATAGGTTCTAAATCATTTTTTAAGGGAAACATGAGACCAGTAGCCAGAAATCTGGGACACAAATTAATTCTGTTTAAGAAAGATTTTTTAACTTAAAGATGTGCCGGTTTTGCTGCATAAACCTGGATTTTATACAAATGCTGCAATTGCAAAGAGCCGCTTGTCTGTGACCCTCCTGATTTTGTATATTAGGAGGGAACAGCTTCTCTGTTTTCAAAGATCTACTCATTCTATGTGAGATTTAGTAAGCTGAGAGCTTTTAGGGTTTAGGAATTAGACTATGTCTCAATTATGACCACTTCTAGAAAGAGGTGGATTTATGTGAAGTTAAAGAATCTCAAGTTTCAGGATCTTCACTTGCATGGGCCCCTTCTGATACCTTTGCAGGCGCTCCTGCAATATGTTCACAAGTAGACAAAATACGATTTTGTAAATTTGCAAAAGTATGATATTTTAACTACAACCAATGAAAATCATTATGTCTTCTCACTTCCATTCCCACTCTGTCTTATTTATACTCATGTCTGGTGGCATTGGAGTGGGCCAGGATATTTCTTGAATATGGCCAGGGATAATGTTCGTGAGATACATTTAGTCGGGTATATTAGAATGGATCTATTTGTATAACAATCACTTCTATTAGTAAACCGTGGCTAGCAGGACAGCCCTGAAAGTGCATAGCTCAGCTCTCCCTTCAAGGGAACATGTTGGCATAGTTTCTCCACCTGTCACACCTTCAGATCTGTCACAATGTAATGCCAATGCCATGCTCTCCCTGGGCTGCTCTCAGCCAGTGACTGAGCGCGGCCAGAGTTGTGGAGCAGGACCATGCCTTCCTAGTACAGAACGAACAATCCATCAGAGTTCTAGAGCCCAGTGCAGAGTGGACAATCTATCAGAGCTCTGGAGCAGGACCATGCCTGCCCACTACAGAATGGAGAGCCTGTGCTATGTAGTTGAGAATTTCTCAGACTTGCACTGCAGTCTGAGGTTTCTTCTACCCAATTCCCCTTTCTACCATCTTTCCTTTCACAGGTATCAGATCTTCATCATGTTTGAAAGGTTCTCTATACTTCTGTTTTCCCACTTCTTTATCTTCCATAGATACTCCCTTAAGTACATCTCTTGCACATCCAATTTCATCTTGGTGTTTGCCTCTCAGAGGATGTGAACTGGCAAAGTTTAAGGTTTCACAAGCTAGCTTGTGACAGACCTTTGTTTAAACTGAGGTTTGGCCGACAGTGAGGCTAATGATTTTCACACTGTACTGCACTGCTTTTTATATGCCTAATGGTGCATCAGCTGACCTTTGATTCCGTAACTGAAACTTGGTTAACTATACCTCAGTCACTTGTCAACATTTCACAGTATTTCGCACCTCCCCTCTTGACTCAGAGTATTTTTCTAATGTTCTCATTCATTGCTGACCTACCTATATATATTATACTCTACCCAAACAAACTCTTTGTCATTTCCGGGGCAGGTATTTACTTAACGCTCTTTCCCCTGTCTGAAATAGATTTGCCCAATTAGATCTGAGCATATTTCTTATTAATTTCTTGCTGATGTGATATGACTGACATTGACAATGATAATAAACTCTTAATATATCACTACAATGAAGATATTTGTGACAAATGAGTAAATACATAATTAATTCAGAGCAATTATAATTAATTGCTGTTCCAAAAAACTTGAAATGTATTATGATCTTATAGGCCACTTATTAAAGAAACTTGATATTTTCTCAAATATGAAAACAATCTTAATATTTTACATATTACCTATAAAGAGTTGTGAAGCTTACAGAAACTTTTTACAAATACTAAAAGAATAATACTTGAACAGTCATCCTAGAGAAAAAGACAATTATCTATCTGCTGTGGATTGAATTGTTTCCCCCCAAAATTCACATGTTGTCGCTCTAACTCTCAATGTGACTGTAATTGGAGAGAGAGCCTACGATGGATCTTTAGAATAAAATGAAGTCCTAAGACTGGGTTTATAGGGTTAATATTCTCCTAAGCCACACCAGAGATCTTACTGCGCCATCCCCAACCCTCTCCATGTGAGGACTCAGAACACAGTCCTGCCAGCCTCCAGAATGCGAGAAAATAACTTTCTGTTTAAGCCAACTAGTCCATAATATTTTGTTATGGCAGTCTGAGCAGACTAAGACTCTATCTTTCTTTTCTATCTAGAGAACAGTGGTTCTTAACTAGGTATGATTTTTCCACCCAAGGGAATACTTGATAATGTCTGGAGACATTTTTGATGGTCACAACAGAGGAGATGCTAGTGGAATCTAGTGAATAGAGGTCAGAGATGCCGTGAAAAGTCCCACCATGCACAGGAGAGCCAGTCCCCCATTCCCCCTCCTCCTGCTCGCAAAAAAGAACTACCCAGCCTAAAATGTCAATAGTGTCAAGATTGCTAACCTTGAGAAACCTGTAACAGGAAATGATATAAAATCTTGTCTTATGAAAAGGTGATCAAAGAGTAGATAGCCAATTATAAGGGAAAATAGTATAGTGATATGCTAAGCAGGTAATTAATAAATATCTTTTCTGGGTTTGCTTGTGATATTTTTAAAACTTGTAATTTATATTTTCTCTTTTTTAAGTAAAAATTGATTTTTATACCCAATTTGGTATTCTTTTTTTTTAAGACACCCAGAAAAATATTATGATACTCAGTTCCCAAATCATGAATTTATCTAATTTAGAATTATAATTAAACATATATATTGTACAACGCTAGTAAATTTTGACTCCTCTATGATTCTGATTTCAGCATTATAATTTTGTTTTTTGAGAATGTCTAACAATCTAAAAATGTTTAGTAAAGTTAAATAAAACAGAACATTTTTATAAATGTAATAAAATGCTTTTATTATTGCATATGTAGCAAGAGATTTGGCCTTTCTCAGTAAATCCTCTTTGCCCTTTGTAGAAGATTTTTCTAAGCTGTTAAAATACAGAGCATTCATATAATGTATCCTGAGGTCTCTTCTTTAGTGATGTATATTCACATGAGACTCATCTATAACTTACCCACATTTTTCACCCCACCCTCAAAAAACTGATTAATAAGTCACGGCAAGTTTGAAATTTCTCAAATGTTTCTGACCCTCTCATTACATTAATTCGGGCTTCCATCTGTCCTCCAATAGACAGCTTAATGGTTTCTTTTTTGAAAAAAATATTTTATTTATTTACTTTTAGACAGAGGGGAAGAGAGAAAGACAGGGAGAGAAACATCAATGTGTGGTTGTCTCTCATGTGCCCCCCTACTGGGTACCTGGCCTGCAACCCAGGTATGTGTCCTGACTGGAAATTGAGCCGTCAGTCCTTTGGTTCGCAGGCCAGTGCTCAGTCCACTGAGCCACACCAGCCAGGGCTAAACAATTTCTTATTTTGATTGCCCACACTCCTATTTCATAGTCTGCGCAGCTAGCAAATGATCTGTCTCCATCAAGTCATCTATCCATCTTACCATGCCAGTGCATGTTGAAACCATTCAATGATTTTCCATTTTCATATTCATTTTTAATTATTAAAACTTGTTCTTCAGAGGAGACCCAATGCATAACACTGATACAACTGAATTAGGGGGAGGGTCCAGAGCCTTTCTTTCTTCAATCACTTATTATCCCTTGACCTTCCCTGAGATACGTGGGGCGCCTTCATGATGCATATGTATGTCCAGATTGACTATAGTAATTTATCCATCACACAGGGACACATCTGAGAGTAAATGGTGAAATTATTGCTATTTATGCTGGGTTAGCAAGTAAAAAGTGAGACTGTTCTAGGCATATTGGGATGTGTAGGCACTCCTCCTGTTTCTTGAAGTGTGATATGTAGACCTCATCTGCAAATCAGTCCTATCAATCTGGCTTGCAGATTTCTGGCCACGCACTACATCTAGGGAATTACAATCTTGGGGACATGACAGGCGGATGGGATTGCTCCAGGAAGCACAGTTACCAATGCTCCACAGGAACCTCAGACTGCGAATCCCTAATCCTTTCTGACTTTGCTCCTGACTATGTCTAAAGACACTTCACCACTTGTAGAGTTCTCCAAACACCATGTTTATTTTTTGAGAGAGTGTGTGTGTGTGTGTGTGTGTGTGTGTGTGTGTGTGTGGATACTACCTCTTCCTTCTGGACTCCTTTTCCTGTGCCCCTTAGCTACAGCTGAGTGCATTCTTCCACAGTGGAACAGAACTCACTGCATTTTATTGTGGAAGTTATTATCTTAATGGATTAGTGTTATCATATTTTAAGTATTCATGTTCTTCAATAAATTGTGAGCTTCATAAGGGTAGGGGCCAAGTCTCTTTGATTTTAGAACATATCACACAATACCGAGCACAGAGTGGTTGCTCAATAAGAGCTTAATGAATAAATAAATTTGTAGATGAATGAATGAAGATAATGTTCATTACCTCTCCTAATTCTTTGTCTCCCAAAATAGCTATTCTATGTTCAATCTCGAACAGTATTACTATTTTTACTGAGTGATTATATTATTATGTGTTTAGAAAATTAGCTAAATGGGTATATGAATATTAAAGTTCTTAACATATATTTGAAAATCCTATATGACATTTTAGAATAAAAAAGCTTAAAAATATCATATTCCTCCATTTTACAGATGAGAAACTGAAGCTCAGAGCAATGCATCAGAAGTAGAATCTCTACTCATTCATCAGAAGATAAATGTGTAGTCCTGAGACAGCCTAAATATTGGGGCTAGACACTGAATAGGATAACAACATTGTGTTATAGTGTTATATAGGTTGGTTTCTTAGGAAGTGGATCCTGACATGGAATTTAGCTTGAAGGGTGTTTATTTAGGAGTACCTTGGGATAACACCGGTGAAATGGAAAGGAAGAAATCAGGATTTGGCTGAGGAAGGAACTGAGCTACAATACAGTCCCAATGGTTGCCTTAGCTGATCCCAAAGGAATTCCAGAGCAAGAGCCACCCTTCAGAGCTGTCCTGTGTTGTGTCCTGATGGCCAGCACTTTATACTCCTGCATTAAACGTGGGCTACCTCAGAAAAGGTGTGACATTGGGTGAGGTAGTTCTGGTCAAGAGCTGAAGCCTCTCAGCTGATAGGACTCCTAGTATCTGGGTAGGAGAACTATCAAGTCTTCCTTGAAAGGAGAAGTTAGGTAGCAAATCACAGCGTTACCACAATAAGCTTTTACAAGGATAGATTGTTATATGAATATAGATGAGGATGCCAGATTGAATCAAGTAACTTTAGCTGACAGAAGTGATAGTGTGTTTCTGCAATTATAATTGTTTTAATTTAAAATTTTTTAAAATCTTTATTATATTTTTCCATTACCATTTAGTCCCTTTATATCCCCTTCCCCCTGCAATCATCACACTGTTGTTCATTCCCATGAGTCCTTTTTCCTTTTTGCTCAATGCCTCCCCACTCCCCTTCCCTGCCAAGTAGCTGTCATCTGCTCTCCATTTATGAGCCTGTCTCTGTTTTGCTTTTAGTTCAGTTTGTTCATTAGATTCCACATACAAATGACATCATATGGGCCTTGTCTTTCTCGACTGGCTTATTTCACTTAGCATAATATTCTCCAGGTCCATCCATAATATCACAAAGGGTAAAATTTTCTTCTTTTTTATGGCTGAGTAGAATTTCATTGTGTAAATGTCTAATTATTGTTTTATCCACTCCTCTATTGATGGACACTTGGGCTGCTTCCATAACTTGGCAATTGTAAATAATGCTGCAAGGAACGTAAGGGCGCCTATGATTTTTCAAAGTAGTGTTTGGTTTCCTTCAGATATAGTCCCAGAAGTGGGATTGCTGGGTCAAAAGGCAGATCCATTTTTAATTTTTTGAGATATCTCCATACTGCTTCTCACAGTGGCTGCATCAGTCTGCATTCTCACCAACAGTGCAAAAGTGTTCCCCTTTCTCCACATCTTTGCCAGCACTTATTGTTTGTTGATTCATTGATGATAACCATTCTGACAGGTGTGAGATGGTATCTCATTGTGGTTTTAATTTGCATTTCTCTGATTATTAGTGATGTTGAGCATCTTTTCATGTCTATTGACCTCTGTATGTCTTCTTTGGAGAAGTGTTTATTCGGGTCCTTTGCCCATTTTTAACTGGGTGTGTTTTTTGGTTTGAGTTTTGTAAGCACCTTGTAAATTTTGGATATTACCCCCTTATCAGATGTATCAGTGAATATGTTCTCTCATTCTGTGGGTTGTCTTTGTTGACGATTTCTTTTGCTGTGAAAAAACTTTCTAGTTTGATGAAGCCTCATTTGTTTATTTTTATTTGGTTTCCCTTGCCTATGGAGATATATCCAATAAAATATTTCTATGAGCAATGTCCGAGATTTTGCTGCCTATGTTTTCTTCTAGGATTTTTATGGTTTTGGTTCCCACATTTAAGTCTTTACTCCATTTTGAATTTATTCTTGTGTGTGGTATAAGAAGGTGGTCTAGTTTCACTTTTCTGCATGTTTTCTGCATGTCCAGTTTTCCCAACACCATTTATTGAATAAGCTATCTTTAACCCTTTGTATGTGCTTGTTTCCTCTACTGAACATTAATTGACTATAAAGGTGTGGGTTTATTTCTGGCCTCTCTATTCTGCTCTGTTGATCTATGTGTCTGTTTTTATGCCAGCCCCATGCTGTTTTGATTACTACAGCCTTATAATGTGGTTTGATATTAGGTAGCATGATTCCTCCAACTTTGTTCTTCTTCTCAGGATTGTTGTTGGTCTGCAGGGCCTTTTGTGGTTCCATAAACATGTTTGAAATATGTGAAATATATCATTGGATTCTTTGTAAGAATTGTGTTGAATCTATAGATTGCATTGGGCAGTGTGGACATTTTAATGATGTTAATTCTTCTTATCCATGAACACAGTATGTGCTTCCACTTATATGTATCTTCTTCAATTTCTTTCTTCAGTGTCTTATAATTTCTGAGTGCAGGTCTTTTACATCCTTGGTTAGGTTTATTCCTAGGTGTTTTATTCTTCTTAAAGCTATGTGAATGGGATTATTTTCTTTATTTCCTTTTCTGTTAGTTCATTATTGGCATATAAAATGTAACTGATTTCTTACTATTAATTTTTTATCCTGTTATTTGGGTCTTAATTTAAAAATGCAGCCATATATATACAGTGATACACTTAGCAAATTTGTATCAGCCTTCTAAAATTCTTGTTGAGTTCTTATGAAGATTTCCTGGATCTGGAAACTTTTTTTTTTGGAGACTTTTTGTTACTGTGTTGGGATATGTGTAGAATTTTTAAAATTTCTTCTATTAATTTATTGAGTTAACTTTTTTGGCAACTATATTTTGTTTTCAATTATTTTATGTCTTAATGACTTTTTAATATAAAATAAGCTTTTAATGCATCACAAAAACCAATCTTGATATCATGGTAAACAATTTTTAACGTATAATTTGTGATAGATTTCATAAGATTTTACTTAAAACTTCACATGTGTATGTCTCTGTGAAGTTGGCCTCAATTCCTGTTTTGCCTATTTTTAAATTTATGTTTTAAGATTAGGCAAAGAAAATTAAAATAAACTGGTGAGCTAATTGTGCATTTTTATTTTCCAGTGGGGTTCATATAGTATGCTATCTTGTTATTTTAATATGGTACATTTTTTTGCTGAATGATTCACTAACAAACTTTTAAATTCTTTCATAATTTATATCTCTTCAGGGTCAATTATATTCCTAGAAATAAATGTGTGCTTCACTGATATTTTCAGAACTTTAGCATAAACTTTGATGCATGGTATTATTTTTAATTACATCTGTATTGTACTCTCTACACTTTCCCATTCTAAATTTATGTATTAGCATTTTATTTTAAGTGTGTTTTAGAAATGTTACTTTGATTTATTAATTTTCAAAGAACTAATTCTTAGATTAATGAGTTCTGTTTTTTAGCTTTTCCCTTAAATTGTTGACTTCTGAATTTAAAAAAGAATTTATTTTCTCTGCTTTTCATAAAATTGCTTTGTGTGCTTCCTTTCCAATTTGTGGAATTAAGATTTAGTGAATTTTTTCTCTCTTTCTTCCCTTCTCTCTCTCTTCTCCCTCTGTCTCTCATCTTTCTTCCTTATAGCAAAAACATTTAACAATAAGAATAGTTTTCAGCCCTTACTGGTGTTGCTCAGTTGGTTAGGTGTCATCCCTCCCACAAAATGAAAAGTCGTGGGTTTGATTCCATGTGAGGGCTTATGCCTAGGTTGCGGGTTCTGTTCCTGGTCTGGTAGCATACCAGAGGCAACCGATCAATGTTTCTCTTTCACATCGATGTTTCTCTCCTCTCTCCTCCCTTCCCCTCTTTAAAATTAAATTTAGAAAAAAAGAAAACAATTTAAAAAAAAAGTGTTCTGAGTAACTTGGGCTACTTCCTCAGTGTTTGATATGCTCTTTTACCACTGATGTCACTAATTTTTTTCTATAATTGTTATTTTTATTTTTTAATACATGCTACTTATGAGGTTAATAAATTTTTCAAACAGTTTATATTTTAACATTTTAATATGAATTTGTGGGTTTACTAAATTTTTTGTATTGATTTTGAAAAATGTACACCATGGAATTTCTGGAGTTTTTGATTAAGTTTATATATATATAAACATATATATAAAAAATATAACTTTTTTTTTAAAGATTTTATTTATTTTTAGAGAGGGGAAGGGAGGGAGAAAGACAGGGAGAGAAGCATCAATGTATCAATGTGTAGTTGCTTTTCATGTGCTCCCTACTGGGGGCCTGGGTTGCAGCCCAAGCATGTGACCTAGACTGGGAATCAAAAAAGTGGCCCTTTGGTTCGCAGGCCTGCACTCAATCCACTGAGCCACACCAGCCAGGGCTAAGTTTATATTTCTACTTAATGGGGTCATATAAAAACTATTTTTGCAAAATTTCTACTGACACTTGAGAAGAAAAGGCCATGTAGTCTGTTTTCCACATAGAATTCAATGTAAATATGTTAAATAAACATTAAATATCATCTATATAATTTTAATCTTATTTACTTATTAAAGCATATTAATATTGTATTAAATCTCTACCTCCTATTGTGTTTCTATTTACTTTTCATTGTATTTTGAACACTTTTTTCTTCATATATCTTAAATTATAAAGTATAATTGTTTACGACTCCATTATCATTATTATAGATTGTATCTTCATTCAAAAATAAGATTATGCATATTTCAATTTTTGTTGAAGGCTACTTTTTTGTTTTTAATATAATCTGGTTGTTTCTTTTTTCCTTGGGCTTACCTGCTGCATATGCTTGAACAAATCAAGTAATAAAATATTACTTTTAATATTTTTCCCTGTTATTTTGTTTTAGGAAGGCCTGATATCACTAGATTTTGTTTTGTAGCTAAGACTAAGAGTTATCTTTTGCAGAGTGTTTATAATTATCCATGTTATGTTAGATTTTCTCATTATGTTTGGAGATTTCTGTATTTTTTTTGTATGTTTTGCTTCTTTTACAATTATCTTTGCTCTTTTTGTCATGTGCAATATGTTCATTTTAACTGATTTTTGCTTAATGATTTGAAGGATAAAGGTCCTGAAAACAGTATTTTAGAAGTTACCTTTAAATTTAAAACGTGGCCTGTTTCAACATACATTTTTTTGACTATCAGTGTCATGAATGAAGTAGAAACTGTTGCCACCCTCCTGCTACACCAAGTGCCTGCTTTTATTCATCGCTTCTCCTTCACAGGTTTTGTTTTTCATGTGATAAGGGACAGTGCTTTCAAACTATTGTGTATCAACACTAAGTAGTTATTCTTTCTAAATCATTATTTATATTTTCTTATTGTTTTACAAGTATCACAAGTGGGTGAGCTCGGTACCTTCCATGCCTCCTTTACCACCGCAGACTCACTCCTTGGCTTGGTTTTTGATTCGCCTTTTGAACAGTTAGCGTTTGCAGGGAGCATTCTGGGAGGTATCCTTTGCAAGCTTGTGCATGACTAAGAATAATTTTCTTCTGTCATTACTTGAATGATAACTTGGCTGAGCACAGGGTTTGGTGGCAATCATTTTCTTTTTCAAAATACCTTTAAGTTGCTTTGTTTTACCTTTTTTTAACATGGCTTTCAATGCCGTAGAGAAGCTCTAGAGGTTTTCTTTTGAGAGCTAAAGCCAGCATGTCCTGTCCTCAGCCTCGGGGATGCACGATGTCCTTTTTTTTCTTGAAATTCACAACCTCACTAGAATATGATGAAAAAAAAAAAAAGGGTAAACCCTTTTGATTTGGCATTTCTTGATTGGCTGTTCCTTAGGTCCCCTTACATAACTTAGGTAAAGATTAGGAATGTTTTGCTCTACAGGGAAACCCTAAGAACACTTTACTTCCTTAGGAAAGCTGTACTCTTATATATCATTAACGATTTATTCTGTCATAATTGTTATGTTGTTTTTTCAGGAAATCAGTTATCCATTTCTTATGTCTTTATTTTCTGTCCCCCTTTTAGTTCTATACTTTTTCCTCCTTTGTCTTCCTTTTGGAGGTGGCCATGGGGCGGGTGTGACCGCCAGCTGACTCAAGAGCTGGGCTGGCGGAGCGGAGGCCCCTCCCCCGGCCCCTGCCCTTGGAATGAGCGCGCTTTCCCTGCTCTTCCGTTGAGGGAGCCACTTTCAAGGATGCAGCCATGCGAGTGCCACGCGGTGTTGTGAGACCGTCTGGACTGAAGACGTGACCAAATTCAGGTAAGGGCACTGTACGAACTTTGTAGATTCTGGCAGGCTGGTGCAGGGATCTATTCATCCTGTGGTCACCCGAGGCAAGCCTTGTAAGTTCCTTTGTTTATTAAAACTGCTACCTACCAATCTGGAGTGGTTGCTTCTTTCTTCAGTCTCTCTTTGCCCTCTGTGTATGGGGTCCAGTTTGCAAACCAACAACTTCTTGAAGTCCTTCTTCAGTTTGTTGCCTACTGGACTGATTTGATTTTCTATAATATTGTTTCTGATATCTTGCTCATCTTTTTATCCTGAGATTGCTTTGTTCTTAATAAAGGCATGTTGGATGAATAATTTAATTTTATTGCAATTTTATATTATTACAGTCTATTAAAAAAAAAACTAGCTCCCTGATCCAGTCAGTTCCCTTTCTATCTAAATGTTAACATATTATTTCATAGAGTCCATGTTCTTTTTTCAATTTCATTGTGAATAAAAATTAGATTTCTTCAAAAAAGAAATCTATTATTTTACCATTTACTATAATAGATCTTTTTTCAAAAATATGTTTTTCTTTTACATTTTTAGCAGTTATATCCTCTCCCTTTTTTAAAGTGCAGATTGTTTTCATTAGCACCATACTTGATTTTGTTTGGTTTTGTTGTTTTATTTTTCTGAATGAACGCAGTGTATCCTACTATGATATTTGCCTGCAAATAGTATTGGGAGTTTCTCTTGGGTTAGGTTCACTGTCTATTTGACAGCTGCTGGAGCTGTCTCAGATTTTAAACCAGAGGCAACTGTTATCGGTGTTTAGAGTCTCTAAAATTCCTAGTATTTAGATGTCCTTTCTGTAATATGGTTCAGCTGGTTTGGAGGGGTCTATTTCCTGGTCCAACTGCATTACATTGCTGTGAGTTAGGGAATAAATTCCTGGGTAATTGAAGCAATCTTTAGTTCTTCCTTTGCCAAAGTCAGAGAATAAATAACAGCCATCTTACAGTTCACAGATCTTGTAAGCTTAGACCTTGATACATCTGCACTAACATCCCTGGAGGTCAAGCATTACATTTTGATAAACTTTCCATCATGGCCACATTTTTATATTTCTGTGAATTATTATCTTGCAGTGGGTAGAAAGGGCAGTACTATTTTCATATGAGCATTGATCACAGGAACATATGCAGATGTTGGCAACAGGACTCTGGATATACCAGAAAGTAAACTGTAAGCACGTAGCAGGAGTCTTCCCTCGTTGGTCAGAAATGTTTCCTTGAGGCAGAAACAAAGGTCAAGTACTGGTACGGTTGGTACTGGCCTTAGCATGAGCCTGCCAATGTTAATCCTTTAGTTTCTGATACATGAGGGATCCTGGTAGATCCCAGGGGAGGACTGAGACAAGACAAGGCAAGTAATCAACCAGCTGAAAATTATTTCAACATTTTGTCAACTCATACGGCCAGCACAGTATAGATATCTCCCACCTACCTCCTGCCCTTGACCCAGCATTCTTTTCCTCAGGGGAGAAAAATTGCCTTGTTTAGTTATAGTTACTGTTTGAGTCATTAATTATTTCTAGTTTCTAATGGGAATAAAACTTTGCATCACTTTTTGAATTTTCAAGAATATTTCATTGTGGAATATGATGAAGGAGATAAGTCATGAAGTATTAGAGCTATTTTATATATTTCACAAAAGAAGAAATAGAAACTGAAGAACTTCCTCTATAAACATGGCTTGCAACTATGATCTGATTTCATTTATTCTTCTGCCTCCTGCAGTATTGAAATCTTATATCATACTTTCCTGTATGCAGCTGATCCTATAAAAAGAGAACCATTGCGAAAGAAACTTTAGTTAGGAACTATAGGTTTGAACCTCTATTTCATCACCTAGCTGTTTAATCTTAAATGACTCTCTTAACCTCTCTAAATTTGGGGTTTTTTACCTGTAAAATGTGCTGGGCAGAAGATATACCAAGATACGTAGTTTCCAAAATAACAAAAGAATCACATACAGTAATTAACAGGAGGGAAGAAGTTGAGGAGGGTGTCATTTCCTCATAGCCCATGTTGATTTTTTTTTAAAGTCATCTCTGTTAAAATTCAACTAACCATGTTTAAATAAAACCAGTTATAAGTATTTTGACATTTAGAAATAATTATTTTATCTTGCTATGAGAACACAAACCTAAAACTTGAATTTGGCTTGTCAGTTATTTTTTTAAGAGGACACACTCAAATTTAAGAAATTTACATTAGTTTAGATATTCCATTTGTAAAAATATTAGCTCATAAACTTAGAAAATATGGCTTCATGTTCAGAGATTTAATTTATACAGCACTGTTTTGCCACCCACTTTTAGCTGTGTTTGCTAAATAGAAATGATATGGTTCCCAGTAAGAGCTCTTGGAAATACATGTCTCCATCCCGGTTTGTTTTTTAATTCATAGACATTTTTACTGTTTAAATTGCTCATGGAATTTTTGAAGGAAACCTTAACCTGAAACCTAAGGAAAGGTTTCTCTTCCTTCTTTCTTCTCTTCTACCCCACAAGGACCTTCCTGTGGCAATAGAAAAAAAAAATACATCTTATGAAAGTATTGGAAAATGATCCAGTTCCCTGCATCGGAGCTCTGCCTCCCCTGGGGCCTCATTATTTCTTTGAGGTTCTATCCCTGCAAGTCAGGTCTGTCCTTCTGGCCGTCCTTCCTGATTTCCCAGCCCTCTGCTCTCCCATCACATCCACCTAGATAGGGAGGATGCACCGTTTTTCCAGCTCTGGCCAATTCCCCAATAACGTAATTGCATTTCTAATGTTTGAAACAGCATGTTAAAAATATTTGATTTTTTTACATTAAAAAAAAACCCCACCTACAAAGACAAGAGGAGTTTGGAGTTAAAAGAATTTCTTAAGACAAAAAGATCAAGGGGACACATAGATTTGGAAAAGTTTGATTTTCTGTTAAGTGCAAACCAAACAAGGCAAGGGAAAAAAGCAGGGGTTGAAGAGTTCCGGACAAATGTTGCCAGCAGCGTGAAATCAAAGAGCACGCTTAAAAATCCTGTCTGTTCCGGTGAGAACCTGACAGGTGGCACCCTGAAGGGAGCTTGGTCTTGTTCAGCCTGCCCTACCCTGTGGCTTCTGATGTTCCTGAGGCTCTCTCCAGCCGCCGACAGCTCAGGTGGTATCTGGCCATAACACGGGGCTACCGTCCACTTTTCCAGGACATGAGTACCTGGAGGCAATCAGGAGGTTTGTTCTCAATGGAGGACATTTTTTCCTTCTTGTCACTGGTAGTGCAGAACCATTTCTGCTCATCATTTTCTTTTAATCTGGCCCAGTGATGAAAAAGACCTACTGGGGCCCGCCTGGCAGGTGAAGCATCCAGATGCTAAGCTGCAGGATTAATTTTGCTAGCAGTGGCATCTGGGAGTCAACTCCTTTTCTCTGGCTTGACTGTCAGGCTGGCTTAACCCCTTGTGGTCCAAAAGGCTTATCTGACCTGTCAAATTGGCAGAGCAGTTCTCTGGGTAAGAAGAGCCACACTGATGCTCTTTACGTGTAAGAATCTGTATTTACACTCCGGAGCCTTGAAGTTTATCAGAGTGTTTGTCCCGTGAGAGGCAAAGAACAACAACCCCTGGAGATGACGAGACTGAAAAATGTGCATGCTTTTGACACAGATTGTATTCTGAACAAAGGAGGCTGGTGTCAGTGTCCATCAAAAGAAAGGAAAGACGGAGCCTAGAAAAAATGCTCCACTAAGTGGAAATGATAGTGGATCAAAATATTACTTCAAAAAGCAATGAGATGCCCTCCCCACCCCTGCAACACACCCACACACCACTCAGCTCTCACCTTTTTTTCATTTTCATTTTGCTTTTGTTTGGTGAAACCGACTTCCTTGTCCCCAGAAGTCTGGAAGAAAATTTACAGCTCAACTCAGCCTTCATGACATCTTGCCTCTACCAGTGTTTTTTGTTGTTGTTGTTGGAAAGTTTACGACTGAGTGTCTGCAAGCAACAGTACTTTTGAAAGGGGCTCTAAATATTAAACTCATTTCAAGTGTGACTTGAGACTCAGGCAGACTGCAAGAGTGGTGACAATTTATTACTCTTCAGAAGCCCTAAAGCAGAGTAAATATAGATTTACCAGTGATAATATGAGAACAACAGATCAATTTGATCTTAAGTAAATCCTTCCCCCTAAAAGCCAGAATTTGATTAATCCATGGAAGCTTGCTGGAGTCACTGGGAACTAATTGAAACATAGATTAGTTTCTCTTCTCACCACAGTTAAGTGTACCGAGCTGTAGAAGGGAACAGTCTGAATTTTTTTTGTTGGTGCCGATTGTCAGTTTTTTAGTAATTGCTTTCTCAAGTTTAAGTGTTATGTTGTTGGTACTGATCGTTAGTTTTTTAGTAATTGCTTACCCCAAGTTTAAGTGTCATGTCTAGTTTCAAAACAGTCAGGAAGTCTGAGATAATCTATTCATTATGTGTGCAGGAAAAACATCTTCATACAACAATCTCATAATAGAATCCAGAGGCTCTGTGTCTGACTCTGGCCGCAGCCTGTGTGTGGCTGGCTGTTTGGAACTGCTGTCACATACCCAAGAACCCATATCCAATTGCTTCTGCTTGTTTCTTATGGATAGAAAATCCCTACAAATTCCCGAGAGATGTGCTAATACGTTAGTGTCATGCAATTCTTACTAGCACTTTGTATTTGCAGTCAGCTTTTTGCTCTGAGTCTCAGAGAACTTTTGAAACATTTGCGTTTTTCACAGATAGTATTGACTAGTGGGGATCAACTCAGTTTTATAGGCAGAAAGATAGGAAGAAGAGAGGGTAGGGACATATCTAGAAGAACCAGGAAAGTCAATGTCAAGATGGTTGAGAAGTAAGTATCTACTGGGTCAACAATTGAGCCACATATACAGGAACTCAAATTCATACGGACTTTATAAAAGTGTGGCAATAGTGGCCTCTTACATTTTACAGTGTATAGAGAGCTTCTACATATATTCTTGAATTTGGTGCTTGAAAAGTTCTAGAATGAGATTTGATTCAGGTGAAGAAACTGAAGAATAGAAAGTGGCCTCATGTCAACTAGTTAGCTGGTGTGTCTAGTGCATCTGAGTCTGTGGCCAAGGTCCTTTGAATCATTGCCCTGCATTTTATCTGCTGTTTTGACCCATCAGTAAAGCTGATGTGGAGAATTGAGAGGCTGCCTTTATCTCTTTTTGGAAAGTGGCTGCTGATTGCAATGAGACTTTTTTTAGCCAGGGAACTTCAAAAAATTCTTTTAAAATATTGAGACTTCAGCTTCATTTATGTTCATGGGCTCTCTGTTAATTTATTGTTTTTCCCAGAAAATGGCCATTATTCCATTTATTTTAAGTAATAATGATGGCAATGGTATTAACTTCATTAAGTCAGAGGTTTGAAGAATGTCTATAAAATGACAAAGACCTCATACTTGGGCTTAATTTTTTATTCTGGGGAATTTAATAAGCATTCCTTTATAGGGCTATTCTTGGGCGTTAAGTGAGTATTTTCTGAAAGTACATATGTCCTGATTTTATTCATCTGAAAAAAAGAAATGATTTATGCTCAACTGAATATAAATGATGTGTGTACGATATTCCTGTGTATCCTAGGTGGTCTATTGTCTTTTAATATTGCTTAATGATATTAAATACAAGTTTTGTTTTTTTTTTCCTTAAGGACTGACTTTGCTTTAAAAAACAAATTATAGGTCGAGGTGACTTTTGTTCTGCTATACATTTCATCATGACTTCAGGAATTTTTCCTGAATCATGTTGTTATCCACTTTTGTAGGTGACATATGGGGTAAAGGATTTGCTTTTCTTTTAATCTTTTCATCACAAAATTTCTTAAGTGAGAAAAGTAATTGTAGGAAAGGCCTGTAGAACTGCGCTGTGACTATTAATAGGAAGGGAGTGTCAGGGAAAATGTTGACTAATGAATTTTTCCCAGTGAATTATGAGGATTATAATCAAGCCTTATCAGT
This sequence comes from Pteronotus mesoamericanus, assembly GCF_021234165.1. NCBI lineage: Eukaryota > Metazoa > Chordata > Mammalia > Chiroptera > Mormoopidae > Pteronotus > Pteronotus mesoamericanus. The sequence continues at coordinate 16,157,826 of NW_026555285.1, read as the reverse complement.
TGGCTGCTCCATCAAATCTAGTTAACTAACAATTTTCACCACTATTAATTCCTGGCTGGAGTTCAGTGGTTTGGATTAAAGCTCTGACCCATACAGAAAAAATAAAATATAGAAAGGTAGTCTATTTTGAGAAAGATTCTGACACAAGGTATGGACAAGACTGAGCCTTCTAGGCCAACAATTCATAGAAATGTATAGGCCCTGAATTAATTTCCAGTGACCAGAATGCTTTGACATCTCTACTTCACTGAGATTTGCTAGAAGTAGTTGGGTTAAATTATGCTGCCTAAGTGAGTGGGAGAAACTTGAGAGCGGGTCCTAAAACATAACCTGCCCATTTTTCTCCTGCCAAATCTCAGAGGGCATTGATGAGGCACATCAGAAGAATGAGGAGTCATGTGATTGGGAGGAGAGCTCTGCCTGCTCGATCCAGGCAACTCGGAAGAGATTAGGGGTTCTGCTTTGCTTCTGTGGATTCCAGTCAGGCTCTTGGATGTATTTCCTACCTGGAGTTCAAGGCCCAGTTTAAACACACCTGCTCCATGTCCCATCTTTGATTTTCCTTAATTGTGACTTTTCTTCCTTAAGATCTTGCAAACCATTTTATATGTATCTCTCTGATGACACTTACTAGGATCACGTTTTATGATGATTAGACTAACTTTTCTCTTTTCTACATTTACTTCAATAGACCTGAATGTAAGTTCTGTATTTTATTTGGAAAAACTAACAGTGGTTAATCCTGCACTTTACATATAATGTGTTATCATCCATTTGTTAAATGACTCAGTGAGTTTCTATGATAACCGAATTATGATTCACTGTCTTTCAAAATGAATTCCATGAGATAGACCCAAAATTTTAAAATAATCATATCAAATGAGACACAAATATAAACATGATATTTCCCTTTGTAATAGACACATCTTAGATAACTTTAACATGTTTTAAAGATAAATTTAATTTCCTTATTTGTTTTCATTTTAAAACCAAATACAGAATGAGAGAAATTGCTTAAGAATTGAAAATGTATGGCTGGATAAAGTATTACAAAGCATAGTATTTCTTTTGTTGCCATATCCTTATATTGCTTTATATTTTTTATTCACATTGTTGTTATTGTTTTAGCAAAGTCTTATTGCACAGGATAAATCTTTTAAGATCATATATTTGATACAATAATAATTTTCTAATGAAATAAATGTTGTACTGAAAAGTGGATACTATATTGATTATATGATGAGGGAAGAGAAATCTGACTCCATAAGATGAAAACCCATCTTTCATGGGGGATGAGAGGTAAATTATAACTGCCTGCTTTCTTTGTATTCTTTCCTGTAGCCATGACTTACATTTATAGGCTATATAATTCAGCTTAGTCTAAGTTACTCTGTGTTTACAAACTACCTGAATATCTCAGTGGCTTACACAAATAACAGCTCACTCGTGATATATGTTCAATATGGGTCGACCATGACTCTGCTCCATATTCTCTTCATTGGGGGCCTGAAACTGACAGAGTAGCCCCTATCTGGTCTTTTTAAAAAAATTTCACCTGTCAAAGGGTAAGACCATCGCACTGTATCTGGAATAAAAATCTTAACATTGAGTTTATTACTTATTTAAGTGAGGGAAAACTATGTGGATGAGGCATACATTCTTTGAGCAAAGGAAGGAATTTTTTAGAGCATCGGGGAGGGATGGGATTTGGGGATTGGGTGACTTTCAGGATCAGCATGTGCTGACATGAAAACTATGGAACCGTAGGTACCACCGTGAGAGTGCTTTTTGACAAACTGACATTCAGAGGGTGTTATTTTATGAGACCACTCCCTACAGGATAACTTTTAGAAGCAAAATTCTATAGCTGATGGGCTGGTGTTCCTGAACAGTTGAGGTTATTACTATAGCTATAAAACTGCCATTGATTGATTAAATAAACTTGAAGAATTCTGGCGTTTACTTGTTTCCATGGCTTCAGAACGGTTCCCCCCCACCCTCCACCGCCACCCAGGAGTATGGAAACTTTTATTTTTTCATTCTCCCTTGGAAGTCAAAAAGGGAAGATTGTAGCATTATATGAAGGCTTTTATAGCTTCTATTTGGAAGTGACATGTCACATCCATTCACATTTTATTGGTCAAAATCACAGAGACAAACTTAATAATAATCCCAACCAATCCACTGGTAGAAGCAGCAAATATTTTGAGCTATAACTGGATGTATATTACACAGGTAGAATCTATGATAGAAGGCAAATGCAGAGCACTTATATCAACAGAAGGGGTAAAATGTTTTTTAAGCAAAGCCAAACATTCATATATGAAAAAAATTATTTCTGATAAGTTTTAAAAATCATCTTCTTGTATAGGTAATTATTTTTGGCACTATAAGTCTAGTTAATAGCCAGGAAACCATGTTTTTAAATGTTAGGAGTTGTTTTTTAATGTGTGTTTTCTATTGCCAATTCTAAGGAGCGAAAACATTCTATATGGCTTTGTTATCCCTTCTACTTGCAAAAATAAAACCATGCCCTGATAAAAATGAAGCCATACGCAGCAGTGACAACAACCCATTGAAATACCACTTTGATTATTTCACTTCTTAAAATTTCTTCATTGGCTTTCCACAGGCTGGAGTGGAGAGTCCAACACTCTTGACAGGCATTTTTAGTTTTATTTATTTTTAACCTCATATTAAGATGATCTTTGACAGTGAGTTTAATAATGAATTATATTATTATTTTCTAATTTTGCTGAGTCTTAGAAAGCACTTTAACATTCAGTTACTCACTTGATATCACATAAATCCTTGCTTATAGTTGATATGAAAATCAAACAGCCCATCGAGGCATCAAGAAATCCAGGGTTCCTATTGGAGATCAAGGAGTAGAAGGTGGGATTTATTTCCGGCATAGTGTGCTTTATGTCACCACCAGTTAAGTCAGAAAAAAAGTGACCTATTTGTTACTTTCCCTCTATACCTGGGCTTTAGTGACTTTTTGCTTTTAACATGTTATTCCATCCATCATAGTGTGAATAAAATGGTCCATAAATGGGTAGATGAGACAATTCTGTTTGATGTATGTTGACCAAGTGACAAGATGTGTCAATACTGAGCAGTATTCCTTTACTATTTTATTGGCCATTTGATTAAGTTTGGGCACGGAGACATTTTTTGAATTTCATTTCATAATATACAGGGTGGGGCAAAAGTAGATTTACAGTTGTGGGTATGCAAAACCCAGTTTATTCTTGTATTAGTATTTATTCCTTATTGTGTTATTTTCCATGTGAACAACTCTAAACCTGCTTTTGCCCCAACCTGTATATATACTTTTAAGACTTTATTTTTTAGAGAAATTTCACATTCACAGCAAAATTGAATAGAAAATACAGAGATTTGCCACATTCCCCTTGCCCTCACACATGCATAACCTCCCAGATACTTGCTATGATTGATAAATCAACATTGAAACATCATAATCACCCAAAGTTCACAGCTCACCTTAGGGTTCACTATTGATGTGATACATTTTAATAGTTTAGATTAATATAGACTGACATATACCCATCATTATAATATCATAGTGAGTAGTTTTACTGTCATAAAAAATCTTCTGTGCTCTGACCATTTGTCCCTGTCACCTTCTCCCTGACAACCACTAACATTTTTACTGTCTCTGTGGTTTTGCCTTTTCCAGAATGTCATATAGTTGCCTTTTCAGGTTGGCATCTTTTACTTGTAATATACATTTAAGTTTCCTGCATGTCTTTTCATGTGTGGATAGCTTATTTCTTTTTTGTACTCAATAATATTCCATTGTGTGGATGTATCTCCGTTTATTTATCCATTCACCTACTGAAGTACATTTTGGTTGCTTTTAAGTTTTGGCGATTGTGAATAAAGCTACTATAAACATCCAGGTGCAGATTATTGTGAGAACAAAATTTGCAAATCCCTATGGTAAGAGTATGGCTAGTTTTATAAGAAAGTGTCAAACTGTCTTCCAAAGTGGCTGTACCATTTTGTATTCCCACCAACAATGAAGGAGAGTTCCCATTGGTCCATTTCCTCACCAGCATTTGGTGTTTTAAGGGAAAAAGTTCATATAATTTTCCCAAATTCCAAACCTACCATAAACTCATAAGCCCTTAAGATTATGTAAAAACCTATAGATGCTTCTAGTTTCACTGACATACATTAATAATGAGTGTATGCATGTATATAATAATAGTGATGATGCTGGTGATGATATCTAACAATTATTGACCACTTATTCTGTGCCTTAGGCTGCACTTTGCATCCATTATCCTATTTAATGCTTCACAATAGTACATATGAGATATAATCTATATAATCTCTATTTTACACATAAAGTTTGCATAGCAGTAAATGGTAAACTGGGGATTCAAATCCAGGAAGTATATAACTCCAGAGCCAATTCATTGCAATAAGTATTTACATATCTGTGTTTGTTTGCGTATGTGTGTGTGGGGGCATCCCTTTATATGCTGTTATAAGAGAGATGGAGAAAAATAGCAAGAATGAATCCGACAGGCTACCTGAGGAGGCATCAGTTCTGTACATGGGGTTGGATAAATCTCTCCAGAGTTCCCTGCAGCTCTGCCATATAAACTATTATTTCGCAAACTGAGTGCCAGGCTTCTTGGGTTTAATCAGTATCACCTTAATGACAGCTCTATTTGTCTGACTCTAAGCAACTTCCCTACACTTTTTGCTCTTGCTTCTTTCCTGAATTATTTTGGACTGCTTCTCTTTGGTACACAAATTGTCGAACAATCTAGTCTTTGCATGGTATGCTGCTAATATACTCCAGACACCACTGTATGTGTCTAAATTACCCAATGCCAATAAAATTCTCACTTTCTCTGTCAAGCAATGTGTGGAGGAAACATGTTTCACTTTCAGTTTCTTGGTGTATATGATGAATTGGCTCTGTAAATGTAGTACTTAGCATGAAAAAACACAGTTTTCAGATAAACAGACTATTTTATTCTGTTCTTTTTTCTTCCCTGCATATTTATTCTCAAAGGTGGAAATTATATATATATATATATATTTATATATAATTATATTATATTTATATAAATATATAAATAATATATGGAATATATTTTGTGATTGCCCTGCTTGGCATTTTTAAGTTGGTTTCTTTTAGGATGAACATGTTTTAGATTCCCAAGCAGAACAATGAAAGGAACTCGGTGAGACCTGCCTTTGCAACAGCCCACGGGGATACAACAACGTCAGTTGCCTAGTAGAGGTGGTCTTTGAGTAAAGGTCAAATAAAATTGCACTGGAAGCTTTGAGATTAGCTTCACGTTGGGGAGGGAGGGTTGCCCTTGTGAGAATTGGAGAGAAAAAACAATATTCTAAAGCGAAGTCTTTTTGTTCCTTCTGATTCTTGTCTTCTTCATTCTGAGAAATATAAAAGTCTGACTTGTTTGTGACTCTTTTTCTCTTCATTAGATTATATGAGGTGTGTACTAGAGTCTGTATTGGGAAGGAATTTGTAAACATTTGGAAGAAGTTGAAAGGTGTACCCTAAGGCTGCTAGAACAAATTATGACAAACTGGGTGACTTACAACAACAGAAATGTATTGTCGCACCATTCTGGATGTTAGACATCTGAAATCAAGGTGTCATCTGCTCTCTCTGAAGTCTAGAGGATGATTCTTTCTGTAATCTTCCTAGCTTCTGGTGTTTGTGGGCAGTCTTTGGTATTCCTGCTCTTGTAGATGCATCATTCCTATCTCTTCCTCTGTTATCACATGTCCTTGTGTGTTTCTGTGCATCAAAATTTTCCTCTTATAAGAACACCAGATTTTGGATTAGGGTCCACCCTTATCCAATATGACCTCATCTTAACTTGATTACATCTGTAAAGATCCTATATCCAAATAAGGTCACATTTATAGGTTCTAGGGATTAAGACATCAACCCTGTCTTTTTGGAGGGCATGATATTACCTCCTACAGGAAAGGCTGTGTAGTGGAAAAGCACTACGTTTGTTGCAGAGGCATTACCAAGTATTAGCTTGGCTGGGGAAGGTGGTGGTTGGCTCTCTTTATAATTTTTACCAATTCCACCATCCAGGTTTTTAGTTGGAGAGTTGAGGGTTTTTGTTTTTTTTAAATCTTATGTTAAGTGAAATGCAAATGCAGCTTTTGGAAAACTCTGCTAGTTTCTCCTCCCAACCTGATTGCCAATCATAAACCTTTCAAGTGGAGTGTAGAAATTATGGAGCCACTTTCTTGAAATCAGAAGACTTGATTGTGAGCTCGGCCACTTCCCAGCTGTGTGCCCTTTGAGTTCTGGTCCTTAACCCTTCCAAAATTCTATCTGATAAATAAAGATAAATTACAACTCTATCGACCCAATCAGATTAAATGATATAATAAAACTCTAATAATAGGATGTGGAGTGAGAGTATTCCTTTTGCCTCAGAATTGGCAACTATATTTTACAGAGTCCAAAGAATGCTAATGAAATACATTGTTTAAAACAAAGCACCAAAATTGGGTCCACTTTCCATGAGCTCTGAGTCTATATTACTGTTTCTAATCATTGTCAATGCAACGCCTCATAAACTCCCACTTCCTTGTCTCCACCCTTTTCTGGCCCTCATTATGTATGTGGAAGCCTGGCAAAGAGAGTGGGAGTTGGGGAATTGTCCGTGTGCTGTGTCCTTAAGTTAGAAGGAAGTGCTGTGACACTGTTCTCCTTTCTGCCTTGAGATGCTTCACATCCATGAGAAAGTTTGCAGTTATTCCAAGTCTCAGATTGCGATCATTCCAAGTGCCTCCTCATTTGTATCCATAGCCTTTGCAATGTGACTTTTCAGATTCTTCTAACAATATGGGAATCCTTTCCCTATCTCTCTTTTTCTTTCTCTCTCTTAATTGTGTTAAAATACATAACATAAAATTTACCATCTTAACCCATTTTTAAAGGTACGGTTCAGTGATATAAGATACACTCATATTGTGCAGCAATCACCACCGTTTCATTCATCCCCTTAACTCTTCATCGTGTAATTTCACATATATTAAACAATAGCTCTCCATTCCCTCCCCGCCCCAGCCCCTGTCATCTGCCATTATCGTTTCTGCCTTTATTATTTTGCCTACTCTAAGTACCTCTGGAATTACAGTAACTGGAATTATAGATATTGTCTTTTAGTGACTGGCTTATATTAGCATAATATTCTCAAAGTTTATCTATGTTGTAGCACACTGTAGAATTTACTTCCTTTTCAAGGCTGAATAATATTCCATTGTATGTATATACCACATTTTACTTATCCATTCATCTATTGGTGAAATGTGGGTTACTGCCGTGTTTTTAGCTACTGTGATAATGCTGCTTTAAACATTGGCTGCACAAATATCTCTTTTTTGACCCTGTTTTAACTTCATTTCAGTATATACCCAGGCATGGAATTGCTGGGTTACAGGGTAATACTATTTTTAATTTTTTGAGAAACTGCCGTACTGTTTTCCATAGTGACTGTATCATTTTACATTCCCACATATGCTGCACAGAAGGTCTGGTTTCTCCACTTCCTCCCCAACACGTGCCCTTTCCTAAATGAGTATGAGAGGTCATATCTCATTGTAGTTTTGATTTGCATTTCCCTAATAATTAATGATGTTGAGTATCTTTTCATGTACTTTTTAGCCATTTGTATATTTTTTAGGAAAAGTGTTGTTTGATGTCATTTGCCCAATTTTAAATTGGGTTGTTTTCCCATGTTGAATTTTAGTATTCTATATATTCTGGATATTAATCCCTTATCACACATATGATTTGCAAATATTTTTTCTCATTCTGTAAGTTACATTTTTACTCTGTGGATGTTGTTTTTGATATACAAAATTTTTAAATTTTATGAAATCCAAGTCATCTATTTTTACTTTTGTTTCCTTACCTTTGGAGTCACATCCAAGAAATCATTGCCAAAGCCTGTGTTGTGAAGCTTTGGTTCTCTGTTCTATTCTAAGAGTTTTATTGTTTTAGGTCTTACATTTAGGTCCTTGGTCAATTTTGAGTTAACTTTTGTATATGATATTAGTAGATGAGGATGCAACTTCATCCTTTTGCATGTGGATATCCAATTTTCCCAGCACCATTTGTTGAAAAGACTGTGCTGTCTCCATTAAAAGGTCTTACTTAGCATCCTTGTCAAAAATTATATGACCATATTTTTCATGGTTTTCTTCCCCCTCTGGGCTCTCTATTTTATTCCATTGGTTTATGTGACTGTCTTTATGGCAGTACCACACTATTTTGATTACTATAGCTTTGTAGCAAGTTCTGAAATAAGGAGGTTTAAGTCTTCCCATTTTGTTCTTCATATTCAAGACTGTTTTGGCTATTGAGATTCTATTTGAATTTTAGAATGGATTGTCCTATTTCTGCGGAAAGCATTATTGGGCTTTTGGTAGGGATTGCACTGAATTTGTAGATCACTGTATGTAATACTGACATTTTAACATTATCACCTCTTTCAGTTTATGAACGTGGAATGTTTTTCCATTTATTTATCTCTTAATTTCTTTCTGTTTTTTAGTTTTTATTGTATGTCTTTTACCTCCTCAGTTAATTCCTAAGTATTTTATTTTTTTGTGATGCTATTATTAGTGGAATTGTTTTTATAATTCCCTTTTCATATTTCCTACCCTAACTCCCACAAGCTGTGTGCAAGATGCTCCAAGAACATGTGTAGAGATATCTGCCACAGGATGGGAGTGGGGGTGGGTAGCTACTAGTGTCCTAAGAGCTGAAATTTGACCAAAATTAATCACAATTTACCCACTAAGCCTTTCTCTTGCAGTTGCGAGCCTTCAACAGACTTCAGAGTTCAAAAATAGTTATATCAACCAGATTCTGCCATTGTAATTGTTGTCGAGACAGATTGGAGGAGAGCTGAGTTGTCCCAGATGGGTTCATTTTAGAGCAGCCATTTTTCAGGCTACACACCAGCTGACTGCAGATGCACGAGTGATTCTAGATGGGTACAGCTGAGCCTACACTAGACTGGTAGAAATGCCCAGCCACCTTTAAACTTGTGGAAGTAATCAATGTTTGCTCTTGTAAGTCACTAAGTTTTGAGAGGATTTGTATGTACCATATGTGATATGGAAACTGATATCTAAAAGCAGAATGTGGCTATAACAAAATCCCAAAATATGTTCCATTGATTTTGCAACAAGATGGTGAATGGAAGTTGGAAACAATTATGACCCCTGTTATGCAGGAGCAAATATTTGCTAAAATTGTGGCTTGTGGTAATTTGGAAGATAGACACTATCCCTCGTGTACTTGGGACTTGATCAAGATGATTTGCAGTCAGATGTTGAAATCTGTTTGCTCTTAGCTGCACATGATAAAATAACCTAAAGAAAGAGAAGAGCTAAGGAAAAGCTGACCAGTTGACACACAAAATTTAGAGGAAATATAGACTTTCTTGATTGGAAATAAAATTATTTCTTATCTCCAGTCTTTTTTTCCGATAACAGATCCTCAAGTTAAATGAAGCCTGGAGACAAAGATCAAATCAGAGTAAAGCTCTGGGTTCCTTACTGTTGAGGGATCACATTTTATATTCCCAATATTGCATTGATTTTTTTCAGTAAGTACTTATTATTAGTTTATTATGCATCCTAAATGTACTGGGATCTAATGATCAAAAGATGAAAATGCATATTCTTGCTCTTACAGTATTTATTGTCACTTGGAAAAACAGAGAAGTAAGGACAAATACAGTACAACATAATGGTGCCTGTAATGGGGGCATGAAAGACTATGGTATAGCAGAGAAATGAAAGTTGCCTAAATTTCTGTTATTGTTTTCTTTTATGCAACTCTAAAAGCCTTATTTTTAGGAACAAGAAAGAAAATAAGGAATAAAGGACGAAGGAGGTAAAGAACAAAACAAGAAAATGTTTAAGCAAAGCATAAAGAAACCCAACATAATAAATAGCTCTGCCTTATGTCTGGAACTGTATTAGACTCTCTGAGATATTTAATTATTCGAAAATATTATGAAATATCATTATCACTGTCAGCATAACCAAAAGTCAGAAAAATTGAAAGAACTTTCTCAAGGTCATACAGGTAATGTTGAGTTCATAGTAATGATAATAAATCATATTGTTGAGTCAAATACTAGCAAAAATGTATTATCTAATACATTTTTAATTAAAAGGAACAAGTCCAGATCTTACCCCTTATCTTTGTTGTATTTTAGATAAAATGGATCAGCACTCCTGAAATATCAACAGCTTAAATTCCATTTTGATATAATATGATCGTAATTATATTCAATGAGAAAAATACAGATATATCTTAGCAAATACCAAAAAAAATCCAGAAAAGCTTCATTTTATGATATTACTATTTTAAAACCTTTTGAGAACTTTTGCATAGTTATCAAAGTCATACCTAGTCTACTTTGAGAATTCAACCATCCATTGATAATTGAATAATAAGCCAAATTTCTGCTAATAATACATCTTTGCTCTGCCTAAATGTTCAGCTGCCACCAAAAGCAATATATTGAGGGTAGAAAAAGTACTGCAGATCTGAAATATAAAGATATCCACAGTAGCACTAGCTGGGTGGTGATGTTCACCTGCAAAATTACATATTAGATCTCTGTACCCTGTCAAATATTTAAGTAACAAATCAAGCAAGAGAGTCTTTGTCAGGCTCTTATTTGGAACCAGATGCACCTTAGACGTTTATAACCATCTGCATATTTAATCTTAGATATGAAAACATATTAATTATAACTGCCCCATTAATTACATTGGATTGTTTAGAACATGAAGTGGTGAATATGTCTTTCAGTGCAGGTGGTACCGTTCTTAGTAGAACCATAATATTCATAGCAAGCTGGACAATTTATAATTCACCGTTAGTGAAATTCATTTCACCAAGAAAGTATGTAGATACTTCAATCATTAGAGAAATTACAATCCCCTTCATTGTAGTAATTTTTCTTTTTATAATAAAATTTTTTCCTTATGGAAGAAAAACGACTTTGCTGTAATTGGTTTCTACTATACTTTATTCTTTTATGCATACACCTGTCTTCTTATCTGCATGTCTCTCAGATTTAAGGCTGCAGCACTGACTCTAGTTCATGGCAGTATTTGTGATGCACTATGGATTGAATTGAAATCCTTTGAACTCATTTAGGCTGTGACATTTTATGGCAGATTAATTAAAATGATTCGTGGTTACTTTAGCCTCAGTGGGAAAGTGAACAGGTTTCTGATGTGGAATTCTCCTTGGCTTCCCTCAGTTTCTGCCTGATTTCTTTAGCAATCTCTGCATTATCATGTTTCATTTACAAATTATTTAATTTTGATATTTGAGTTAAATACACAGGCAATTTAGTGTTTATGGACAAAATAAAAATCCTTGTAATACCAGGTGTTTGTGACACAGTGTCTGTCTTTGAATCAAGCGACACACTAACTTTCTGGGAATGAAACATCACAAATGCTGGATCAGGCTCTGCTTTGACGATTTGTTCCAGCAATGCTTCAGCAATTACTTTTCCCCACATGCTGCAAAAGTAAAAAGTAGAGCATGCCCTATGCCACAGCACCAGGTTGCCAAGAAACTGACTCCTAGGAACTATCTCTCTTGAGACAGTTCAAGTTCAGCAGGTAATGTGAAGTTTTTTAACTACCTTATTTCAGACTGCTGATCCCTTCATACAATATCTGAATCAGAAAGTGACATTTGCCTCCCGTCTCATTATCCAAGAACATTTTAGCTTCAAGTGTAATCATTTTAAAAGGTTTTGTTTGTTTTAGGCAATTAAGTAAGTACATGAAATATGTCTAGTACTGTGTTAAGTGAGATGAAAAAAGTTAACTATTGGTTACTCCTTTAGCTGCTTTGTCAGTCTGTTTCTTTTAAACTTTTTGCCCTTCCCCCCCCCCCCTTAGAGATTTCGGCTACCATTTGATTATATTGGTTCTCATTATGTCTTGTAAAGAAGTGAGATTAGACTATGCTTATACATGTTAATGGTTCTAATAAAAGTTGTTTTAAGAGTAAAGGAAAAAGAGAATTTCAACATTTTAAGAACCGAAGGGAAATTTAGGAAACATATAGTTCAGTTCATTCATTTGGATAAGAAATTTTAGATTTCAGTTTTAGATGAGTTCCCTAAAATATTGTGAAAAAGATGATCTTGTCAAAAACTTCTAATGAGTAAAATAAAATTTGGCATTAGATGAAATTTTTACTTTTAATATATCTACCAAAAATTGAGAGCTGAATATAGTGAACTTGGAGAATCTAATAATACTACAAATGATAGTATAACATATGGTATCTGTTTCAATGGCCTGTTTTTGGTGAGTACTACAAAAATTACTACTCAATTCACAGATATAGAACTATGGATCATCATGTTTACATCACTTACCCAGTTTTTAAATATTCTGGTTGGTACTAGAATGCAAGTCTTTGGTTCCAATCCAAAACTTGTTTCTTTGCTCCATGCTGCACTTATGATGATTAAAAAATGAAAAGAATCATTAATATACACTTTGGAATTATATTTGCTTTACCTTAATTTTATCTTATGATTTTTTCTTAAAAAGTAGACTATCATAAACCGATGTCTAAAGTTGCCAAATGACTGCGTTTTTGTACCTTCTGATAAATGTTACTGTTATTCCATAACACTTTAGGACTTCTCGTTTTGATCAGTTTCAGATTACTGTTATACACTCTCTAATTTGATACCCCCTCTCCAACAGAGCAGAGGTTCTATAAAACTCTGGAGAGCTGATTCTACCTTGTTAGAAATTGATGGCCTGGGAGAGTGTCGGGCTTCTCTCAACCCCAGGTGCTGTTAGTGAGCGAAGGAGGGGACTGTCCATTCCAGTGATTGCCATACAGTTGTCTGACCAGTGTGGCTGTTGGTCCTTTCTTGGCTGCACACCTGCAAATGCTAGGCCTTTCTTAGGTTCATTTGGTGGTTTCTTAGGGACTTCGGTGGTTCAGTTCACTGGTCTGGTGACCTCGCTGAGATATAATCTCTTTCTCCCCTTTTCTCCACAGGTGGCTGTATAGGGAGGGGCAAAAGTAAGTTTACAGTTGTGAGAATGCGAAACCCAGAGTTTATTTTTGTATTATTATTTATTATTGTATTATTTTCTATATTAACAACTGTAAACACATGTTTTCTCTACCTCGTATACCCCAAAAGCTCTTGCTTCTAAACTTCTTCCATTTGGTGATGGGAAAGTTGTTGTTCACCTCAATTACCTAATGTGGCAACTTTCTGACTAATGGCAACTTTGTGAGTCCTTGAGTGCTAATTTCTGAGAATGTAAATTGTTCCTCTGTAACATGTCTCTCAGTTTCACTCTCTGATCGTCTTCTGGCCACATCATGTCCATTTGCTGCTTGATCACTTTACTGCTTTCAGAAAGAAGGCAAGGACCAGCTTCTCGTTTGAGGGTTAATGGACGGAGTACGATGATGGAAGAAGTATGTTAAATGTTTCATCGCTGCCAACTTCACCCTCTGGAGAAAAGGGGAAACAGTAGTTATTTTATGATTTAACGCTCCTGAGGAGGCCAGCCTTCCCTTCCTGGTGAAAGGTTACTTTTTGGATACTTAGTTAAAATGTAAGATTCTAAGACCATGAATCAAGCTCCCTTTGAACATTATCCAGAATTTAGCTTGTTTTATTTTTAACTGTAAACCATTTAAACAGATATCCTTGGGCCAGTTAGTAACCATCTGGTACTTTATTTATATAGTACTATGTGTTTAGATAGATAAAAAGATGGATATGCTTTATGCACATACATAGGTTATATATGACATTCTTATTTTTTTGATACTCTTATTTTTGATAATCATGCTTAAGTGAAGTGATTGTATATAAATAACTCTTAATGACACTTGGTTACAGGTATTTATCATTCAGATGTAGATCCTAAGAATAGCTGATCTCTATTCATAGGACTGTTCTTAAAATATTTAATGGAACTAACACCGAATGTTTGTGTGCTGAAAAAAAAAATGAGGATTCTAGGAGCCCAGAACAATTGAATCAGAACAGAAAGGAGCATGCTAGAATCTAAATTTTAAACAAATACAAGAAATAATTTTTATGCCCTTACAGTTTGAGAATCACTGATGTAAGCAATGGAGAGAGCTGTTGATAAATCTTATAAGATTGAAACAGGACAAAAGCACTGTTTTTATATTCTAAGTGGATATGGGAGATGGACAGGAGGAGGGAGAAAGGCTCGATAGTTCGACGGAGGACCCCAGGTAGGGAGCCATGTAATAGTTCAAGTAAGAAGGTAGATTTGTTGGTGCCAGCATGAAAAGAAATGACAAATAAGTACAAGAAACTTGATGAGTTACAATGAAATCACAGCGCAGAGAGAAGGTGTTAAAGGTGATTCCAAGCTCTTAAGCTTGGAGGAGGGGAACACTGAGACTTCCCTCTTTGCAGTGAACATAACTGCAGAGGAGGATAGTGGCAGCTGCTGCCTGCAAATCCATGCTGATCTGTAGGAGGCTTCATATCCCACTCATGTGAGTCATGCTGCGTTTTGTTATCAGTACGTGTACCCATAACAAAACCCAGCCTCCGCTCTGCATGTGCCATAGCCCTACCCTACTTGGGATTTAGAAGCAGCGTTAGGGAGGTGGATGAATTAAGCAATGCTGATGCTGCCATGTTCAGGCTCATGTTGGGCTGAAGTCTCTCTTAGATTTTATCCTACAGGTAGTTTTATTTCAAGGCAATTTTGAACTGCTCATAACGTAATTTAAATCTTTCATATTTATATAGTGTTTTACAAAATTCTGTCATAAGCATTATTCTGTCTACTCTTCAAAGTAGCGTTCTGAGCTAGACTGAATGGGAGTTATTCTTCTCTTTATACCTTTGAAGAGAGTTCCTTGCCTGTTGTTTCTTTATGTAACATAGACCTCAGTTCCCACCCCTCCTCTATCTGGCCTTCAAGGCCTCATTCAACGGTTGCCCCTTTGGAAAGTCTTACAATCTTTTTATTTTTATTTCTTTATTTTGGGTTGTTCTAGAACTTTCTATGAATTTGTATTATTGACTCTTATTTCATTGTCCTGTAGTTATTTATTCTCTCTCTCTCTCCCCCTCTCTTCTTTTCTCTGATCAGACAGACTATGGGTCAAGAAAGATTCTCTGAATCAGGCTGTGATTACATTTGTTCTTAGCTAAGTAAGAACCAGAGGTGTCAGCGTTGAAAAAGTGTCTGTATGCTCGTCCCATCAAGTTCTGGTCAAAGAGCCAATGCACTCAGTGGGCACGATCAGGCTCCTGTCATGTCATATTAAGTCTTAAAGCCAGAGTGGGAATGAAGCCCAGACAGTAAATGAGTCAGAGAAGACTGCAATTAGGGGAGATGAACCACACACAACCCAGGATTTCTTGATTTTTGGTCCTGAGGGCTTTTTCCTCACCTAGGTCTGTTTATTTCAGGTAAGAGATGGTTGTTGCAGGAATCTCACCTAAGCTCCTTTTAGATTATCCATTGTATTTTAAAATCTCACCTAAACTCTTTTTAGATTATCCATTGTATTTTAAAATATGCCTAATTGTGTTCCATGAAATGTGCTATTTGCTAAGTATGTTATACACAATTCTGATATACTTTTTCCTTTCATCGGTTCAAGAAATGCAGTGAATGAGCTGTATTAATGCCAGCATTCCACAATGGCCTCCATTGTCACTATCTGTGACATTTTACTTTTTTCTTTTTGTAGGCCTTTTTAGAAAGCATTCATAGCTGAATCAGTTTTATATACAGTTGAATTTAAAACTTGCAGGGACCATTTTAAATGCATTGTGATGGTACAAATAGGCAACATTTACCTGATTCCCTTCATCCTCTAATTTTGTTATTCTGCTGAAAAGAGCTATTGATTGTGTTGGGCATGATTTACTCTTTATAAAACCACACTGCTTATTGCTCATGATTTTATCATCCTCCAGATTTTGATAAATTTCATCTCATTGGGCCTGTTTTATTATGTTGCTGTTGATAATAGACTTACCAGGCCATCATTTCAGGTTCACTTCTCTTGCCTTTTGTCAAATGTGTACTTGTCCTTATGTGCTCTAAGATTGCCTCTTGCAGTCTTACAGTTGATACTACAGTGCCTGAAATTTCACTAGTTGAGATTTACAAAGTATAGTGAACATGACTATTACAGAAAAATCTCTTTTAAAATGTAAACATTGTGGAAAGTGTGATGTCTCTTTAATACTTCAGTGACAATTACTCTTAACCACCTTGTTTTATATTGAAGTAACATCAAGAGGTCACCAAGAGCCTTCAGAAAGGGGAGAAATTAAAAGGTGAGGGGAGGAATAGTGGGAGGAATTGCAGGAAGAAACAAAGGGCATATGTAAGGGTGGTTGTGCCAGCCTCTTGCCATCTATAATGGAATAAATGACAATTTTTTCAAGGAAAGAGTCTTTATTTCATGTAATTCTTCCACTTTCACCCTCCACAAACATGACTAAAATGAGGCTACAACAAGAATAAAATACAAAATTGTAATCTACATTAAATTTTGAAAAGGGAAAAATCTTAATTTATAAATCAACTTCAGGGCAAGTGATACTGGAAAAATACATGTAATTTTAGGATGTCTGTTTTTCAGAAGAAGAGTATGGATTTTCTGTAATAATGATAGCTAACATTTATTGAACACATTGTACGCACATTTTCTCCTTTACTTCTCCTGATAAGCTTTTAGGGTAGATGAGCTTATTATCTGCCTATGAGAAAACTGAAGAATAGAAAGATTATTGTCCTTTGAAACAAATCTGAAAGCGGGAGGTTGGATTCAGACCCAGGCCATCCGGCGGCAGAGCCCATTGCCCTTAGCTCTATCCTCTGTCCTCAAGCGAGTGGTAACAGACAGGGTTAACATCCTCTTCTGGGCTCTGTATTTTCTGTTACAGCCTTGGAGAGATTTGGGCTTCAAACTTGTCCTTACACACTCTTGGTCTATTTTGTTTAATCCATTTGTTGTTTTTTTTCCCTTGAAATTATTTGTTGTTTTTTAAGCATAGCCTTTCAAACTGTAATTTGTAAACTGTTGAGGAAAAAATGGACTAATTACATAATGAAGGTGAATTTTATGAAAGCTTGTGGAAGAAATTAAAAATCCCTCCAGCTGAGCAGGCATTCTTAATAGGAAAATAAAGAATGCAGTGAAACTCTACTAATTTAAAATTAATAGATGCAAATTCTTTATTGTATTTTCTGGTGAAGGAGTAGGGAGTGTTAGCCACATTTTCTTGGTAAAAACAGCAAATCTTTATTTAATAAATGTCTAGAATTTGGAAATCACCCTTCTAGATACAGTTAAGATCTCAAGAAGTAAAAAAGCTAACATAACCTTCTACTCAGTCTTGGTTAGGCATAGTTCTATTTGTGTTTTTATTTAGTTATTCATTCACCTATTCATTTGTGTATTTATTCATTCATTTGTTTGTTCATTCATTCATTTCATTCATTTATTCATTCATTCAGTCAACAAATGCTCATGAGACCCTGTTAGGTTATTGGTTAACCACAGGATATCTACTTCCATATAATATGAAATAGACTAGAATAATCTTACCCTTATCTCTGAAAGAGCTATAGTACATCTGAAATTGGTAAAGGATTCTCTAGACATTTTGTGTGTGTGTGTGTGTAGTCAACAAGCACTGTTTAGCCTTAAAAGAAATTTCTTATATTATCAATACAAATGTTTACTTTTCCTGAATGTATATGTCATGTCATGAGCAGTTTTAATGTATGTTTTAATGGTCAATTATTGCTGAAGTATATTAATATTGGCTGAAAGATGAGGATGGTTTTATCAATAAAATAATTTACTACGTAAATATATTAGAAATTGTTTCCAGCTATATTGGGAGTAGAGACCAAACACCTCTTGTTCATTTTTATTATTCAGGACTCAGAGTATGAATGAAGAAGCTATTATCAAGATGAAACATGTTCATCATAATTTTCCACAACTTTATTTTTATCTTTTGTATATATTACAGTTTGGCCCTTTGAAGTTTGCCTAGGGACACAGGAAAAATTGGAATTATATAATTATATGTCAACCTGATCCATTAAAATTTTGCCTAGAACCTTACTTAGGAACCTAAATATAATTTTCTAATGTGCCAGATTTTAGAAAATTATAGTTATTTTCATTTTTCTTCTCCGCAGGAGTAGACAGAATCCATTTGTATAATTATACTGGTCAACATAATAAATTATTTTTCATGGTTTTTATAATTTTCCATTATTTTGTTTACATAAATAAGCTTATTAAGACATTTTATTTGTAAGTACGAAGACTCCCATAAGCCACTCTTTACAGACTCCATCTTTTATTTCCTTTGTGAAAATATAAAGTCCTTACAGCTGCTTTAGAGATATGAAAAGCTCCGATTTGTTTAAAAAAGCTTCAGTGCGCATAGGCAATGTTTAAAGAGGCTTTTGGCAAAATAAAAAGTGGAGAGCTTTTAATGCAGATGTAGGAATTCTGTCAACTGAAAAGCAAGTCCAAGATGGCAGCGTGCATTAGAAAACCATCCAGCTTGGGTGATCTGTTGCTTCTTGAGGTTGGTCAAACAGCTGGGGCATTCTTGTTATTAACTGAGTCCTTATTAACCAGCAGTAAATTCAGCCTTGTCTTCAGGGTCCTCCAAAGGGCTTTGCTAAATAACTGCAATGGTCCAAATTACAGAAAAATTCAATAACCATAACTGCTGTCTTACATATGCTTTGCCAAGGCAATGAAAACTGATTTCTAAGGCCTTTTTAATCACCAAAGATAATTAAAATTATGTTGTCATATTTTTATCTCTGTATTGAAAACATTCCTTTCACTTTGAAGTATTATTTCAGTACTCTGAAAATATTATATTATGCACATATAAAGCATTAAATAACAATAAGAGAACTGATGCTAGTTTTTTTATTCCATATTTATGGAATGTTGATTTGTTCTCTGCTAGATGCTGTGGAAGATATTAAAAGTTATATCCTAAAGAGTATGCTTACTTTGGGGAAATAAGGAAACATATACATGAGTAATTAGATAGCAGTGGAAGGAAATCTAAAAAATATATACTGAGTTGTTTACGTTAGAAAATGCAAATAATTACATACCAAAGTGTTATGCATAGGCACAAAAATCTGAAAATATGACAGTAGGAGAAAGAAGTGGTTTAGAGACCATTCAAGTTTTGAAAAAAAGAAATCAAGATTTCTTTTTTGTTTTGCTACCTACAAGTTGACTTACTTGGGTTTCCCTGAGATGGTTCCTACTCTACAGGGTTCTTTTAACCATTGAGAAAGTAAAGGCTAAGCGTCTAGCTTAATAAATTTAGCCTTGCCAATTTTTTTTTGTTGTTAAGTGAGACAACATGCACATGTGGAGGACCATGTAGACTTGGGGACTTTTTACGTAGTCTTTCTTTGCCAAGAGCAAAGAGAAAAGAAAGTAGAGAGGGGTGGTCTAAAGGAAAACATTGAAAAAGATTAAGGAAGTGAGAAAGCATGGCCAGATGACAAAATGTCCTCTAGTTCAATGATCCTCAAAATGTTGTTGGTAGACTAGTGGTAGCTCATAAACTAATTTTTCTGAAGTTAGTACAGAAACTGAGGATTAAGTGTTTAGAATTTTTTACATCAATTTGATATAGTAATTCTATATAATTTAATACAATTTAATAAAATTTGGAGGTTTTATTTTTTATGTTTTCATGTTTTCACTTTTCTAAGAATTCATTTTTATTGAAGTTTATATAAGTATCAGTCTGCCTTTGGTTCTTCAACTCAAGTAGTTTGAAAAGCCCTGTATTAGTAAACAACTTGGATTCCACTCATTGAAAGTTGATATTTAGCACAGAAGTATTTTTAAGCCAGCATCACAGTTTCTATTGCTTTTCACCTCTCATGTATACATATTTTATTGTCAATGTGATGTTGGTAGTCAGGGCTTTGAGAATTTTATGACACCAGCTTGTCTATGGCTGCTTGAATCAAGGACTTCTGGAAGCAGAGGAAATACTGAGAATTTTTTCCAGTGTCATAGATGAGATGGAAAACCTGTAAACAAATTGACGAAGAATTAGTAGTGTAAAAAAAAAGTTATAATAGTAGTCCAGCAAACAGCATTAAGGCAAATGCCAGACCCTATAGAATACTTGTAGGACCATGGGTACGTTGATTTATCTGGCCTGTGTGACTCACGTAAGCACCAGCAATCAGCATTTCCTTCCCTGGTGACTTACAATACCCAGTCTCACAATCTGGTAAATAACTTGGAGAAGTGAGCACCAAAGAAGAAATATCTGATATTTTAAGTAAACCAGGTGGAAAGGACAGGAAAGACATCTGCGAACAAAATTTCTCTTTCCTGCTCTCATTTCCTACTAACTTCCAGCTGTCCTTCCTTTATTTGTGTGCGTGTGTGTGTGTCTGTGTCTGTGTGTATAAAGCACCTAGGCACAATTGACCTTAGACTCCTACTAGATTGTAGATGCCAGGATTAGCTATTTTTGATTTGGTTGCTGAAAACCAGGAAGGTCAGCACTAAACACTCAGATTATAGATTGCAAGTAAATTGTCAATGAACGCTTAATTTTACTTTCTTTACTTACTTTTCAAAGGGAAAACATAGTTGGCAAAATAACTTGTCTTTCAATTTTAAGCTTACATTTTTAAAGGATTTTGAATAACTTTAAAAAACACATTTATTACTGTTACATTTTGGCGGGGGAGATTTTTTTCAGGTGCCCTTTTTGAGTAAGTAAAGACCAAAGGCAGGATGACTTAATTATAGAATCCCCAGAAAATTATTTTAACATTGTTAGTTTTCTTAAGGTTTGGTTTAGAGATAACTATAGATCTGCATGTACATGTACAAAATAATATAGAGAGGTTTTATGAACGTTTCACGCAATTTCCCCCCAAAGGAACATCTTGCGCCACTATAGTACAATGTCACCACCAGGGGTTTGACATTGAGGCAATCCGTAGAGCCTATCCAGATTCATCAGTTTTACATGCACTCCTTTACATGTGTATGTGTGTATTTAGATCTCTGCAATTTTATGACATCTAGATTTATGTGACCACCACAGACAAGACACAGAATATTTATATCACAAAGATCTCCTGTGATATCATTTTATAGCCACATTTCACCTTTTTCCCCTTCCCACCCATCTTGGAAAACTAGTCTCTTCAAGAGATTACTCTCTTGAGATGCATCAAGTTTGCGTGTATCAAGAGTTCATTCTTTTAATGGTGGAAAGAAGGGGAAAGGTGAAGTCAAGGAGCATGTATAAAGGACCCAAGGAAAAAGGCAATGGGGTGCGGGAGGATTGAATGTGTGAGGTGGGGAGTGGGTAGGGCAGGGGAGAGTAATGGGGGAACAATAGGTGCAACTGTGATTGAACAGCAATAAAAAAAGAAATTTAGAAGATGGCAGAGGAGTGAATGGGAGTCACGCTGACCTCCTACCCCCAAGACCAAACTGGATTGCAACTAAACAGTGGAGTAATCACCTGGAAAACAATGGAACGATAGTGGGAGAGGAGCCTTGGAGCCGTGGACAGACAGTGGATTCGACTCTCACACATCCCAACGGGTGAGAAGTGTGGTGGAGGCTTGAGAGGATGGGCTGGGTGCCCATGGGCACTGGCACCAGAGGGACATTGAAACGGCCAGTTAGCTCCCCCGAGAAGAACGGGGTCTGAATCATAAACAGGGACCCCTAAACTACAGCAGCTAAAGCCAAGAAAATACAGACAAAATGCAACCCTGAAAAGCTTAGGGGCGCTCTCTGCCAGAGACAGGTGGCTGGGGATGCAAAGAGACATTTAAAGGGCCAACGCAAAAATTGCAGTGGCAGCCACCCTCCTTGATCTCTGGGTAGAGGCAGCAGCAGGGTGGGCTGGTGCCTGGGAAAAGACTGGTGAGGAAAACTTTGTGAAGAGAACTGAGACTGCAGCTGGTGGAGCCCCAGTGATAATGCACCTCCCACTCTGCAGCTACCATCTCGCTCAGGCATAAGGGAATCAATTAACCTGCCTTTTGTGCGCTCGCCACACAGCTTGTGCGTGTGAGCTACGGGGCTGAGTGCAGACTGGCTGGGAGAGCCTTGAGGAGAGACTGGAGATGGAGGCATTGGGGAAAGAATGGGAGGAGGAACCGGGGAGTTCCGACTCCTTCTCCTTGCCGTAGTCTCCATTGTGTGGGAAGAGACCACACCTCCAAAGAGCCAAAAGCCGAAAAGTACACATAGACACCCCCAAACCACCCAGTGCAGGCGCGCACACTAGCGCCCAGTGGCCGGCAGGGGTGGGCGAGTGTGTATGTGACCAGCTTGGGCTGGTGAGGGCTCGCACCGGCCGGCAAGGCCTCCTACAGGTTGGCACCGATATGGCCTGCGAGGAAGTGTGCAGAGCGGCAAGGGCAGGTGTAAATTAACCCGCCCGGCCTGTGATTGAGGAGCAGCTCACAGAATTAGTGGATCCCAGGCCGAAGGGGTCACAGAGCTGCCCAGAGTCCCTGGAGGAGAGACTGGACAGGATTAACCGCAGAGTCCTGGAGCTGACTTCCTTCCATTTCCGTAGTCTCCATTTGGCGAGGGCAAGCAACACACCCAAAGAGCCAAAAGCGGGGAAAACACACAATAGAAGACAGTAAACGGACCAGTGCCAGGGAGCCCGCCGGCCAGGGGGGCCAGACGAGTACGCGAGGTCTCAAATAAGCCCCCTGGTCTGGGGCAAGCACGCCCGAGCCCAGGCAGGCAGGGGATCCTGCCGCACTGAGGAGGCAACTCAAGGAGCCAGTGTGAGAGTGCAGAGTGATCCCAAAAAATAGTCCATCCCTGACCGAAGGGGTCACAGAGCTGCCCCAAGCAGGAGTCAGACAGAGACAGTAGACTCCTGGAAGGCTCAAACAAACGACCCAAAGTCATATAGGGTCAACAACTGACATCATCAGAGGCAGGCCCAGAAAGAAAAGTAAAGGGAAAAATAAATAAATACACAAACAAACAAACAAACAAATAAATAAATAAAAAGACCCACCTACTAAAATAGAAGTTTAATCCACAAAGTCAGGAAATCTAGACAGCCCAATTGAAGCAGATGCAAAAAAAAAAAAAAGTATATTACTTAACAGACTCTCACAAAAATGGGAAGAAAAAGAAGTTCCCCCCCAAATGAGTAGAAAAGGGGACTCCCCACAGGGAGAGCTAAATGAAATAGAGACAAGGGAACTATCAGATATTGAATTCAAAACAATGGTTCTAAGGAAGCTCAATGAGCTCAGCCAGCTCAAAGAGAACCATGAGAAACTGCAGAGAAACTATTAGGATCTTACAAGAAACTATATCAACCTGGAAAAAGGACACAGAAACTATCAAGAAAACACAAGAGGATATGGAGAATACCATTTCTAAATTGAAGAACACAGCAGAAGGAATCCAAAGCAAGCTGGATGAAGCCGAGGATCGAATCAGTGAGATGGAGGATAAGGTAGCAAAAAGCTCCCAGAAAGAACAAGAAATGGAAAAAAGATTCCAAAAGAATGAAGAGGCATTTAGGGAAATGCAGGACAACCTGAAACGCAATAATATCGGCATAATAGGGATACCAGAAGGAGAAAAAGAGGAGCAAGGGATAGAGAACCTCCTCGAAAAAGTAATGATAGAAAATTTTCCTAATTTGAGAAGAGAAAGGCTCTCGTGGATCCAGGAGGCACAGAGGACCTCACTCAAGAGGGACTCAAGGAGGTCCACTCTAAGACACATCATCACATACATTAAAATGGCAAATGTCAAAGACAAAGACAGAATCCTCAAGACAGCAAGGGAGGAGAAAGTAACATACAAGGGGGCCCCAATACACCTAGGAGCTGACTTCTCAACAGAAACACTACAAGCCAGAAGGGAATGGCAACAAATATTCCAAGTCATGAAAAGCAAGGGCCTACAACCAAAGGTGCTCTACCCAGCAAGGCTCTCAATTCAAATAGAAGGGGAAATACGGAGTTTCCCAGACAAGAGAAGGCTAAAAGAATACATTTCTACCTAACCAGCACTCCAAGATATGCTAAGGGGCCTGGTTTAAGAAGATGAAGGAAAAGAATGAGAGAGAGAGGAACACAGGTACAAAAAAAAAGATGAGTAAGTTTCTATCAGTAATATCTCTCAATGTGAATGGACTCAATGCCCCAATCAAAAGACACAGGGTAGCCGAATGGATAAGAAAACAGGACCCACATATATGCTGCCTACAAGAGACCCACCTCAGAGCAAGAGACACAGATTGAAAGTAAAGGGATGGAAAAAAATATTCCAAACAATTGGGCAAGGGAAAAAGGCTGGGGTTGCCATACTTATATCAGACAAAGTAGATTTCAAAACAAAGGCCATAAAAAGAGACCCAGAGGGGCACTTTATAATACTTCAAAGAAGAATCTATCAAGAAGACATCAACATTGTAAACTTATATGCTCCCAATATAGGAGCCCCCAAGTTTATAAGGAAATTGTTGGATGACTTCAAAAAAGATATAGACAGCAAACCACTGATAGTAGGGGATTTCAACACTGCACTGTCAAAAATGGACAGATCTTCCAAACAAAACATTAATAAACATATTGTGGCACAAAATGACACACTGAATCAAAGAAACTTAACTGACATATATAGAACCTTACATACCAAAGAAGAAAAATATACATTCTTTTCCAATGCTCATGGCAGTTTTTCAAAGATAGACCACATGATAGGACACAAAGCAAACCTCAGCAAATTCAGGAAAATAGAAATACTACCCAACTTTTTCTCAGACCACAAGGGCTTGAAACTGGACATCAATCTCAAAGAGAAACTTCAAAAACTTGCAAACTCATGGAGACTGAACAGTAGACTATTAAGCAATGAATGGGTCAATATTGAGATAAGAGAAGAAATCAAAAAATTTCTGGAAACAAATGAAAACAAACAGACAACAGTCCAAAACCTATGGGACACAGCAAAGGCGGTCCTGAGAGGGAAGTTCATAGCAATACAGGCTTACCAAAAAAGATAGAAACATTTCAAAGAAAAGACCTAACACTACAACTTCAAGAACTGGAGAAACAACAACAAATCAATCCCAGAGCAAGTAGAAGGAAGGAAATAGTCAAGATTAGAGCAGAACTGAATGACATAGAGACGAAAAGAACAATTGAAAGGTTCAACCAATACAGAAGCTGGTTTTATGAAAAGATAAATAAAATTGACAAGCCTCTAAGCAGACTCATCAAGACAAAAAGGGAGAGGACCCACATTAATATCAGAAATGAAAGGGGAGAAATAACAACTGATACCACAGAAATACAAAGGATTGTCAGAAACTACTGTGAACAATTAATGCCAAGAAATTTGAAAATCTTGATGAAATGGACAAATTTTTAGAAAAGGATAATCTTCCAACACTGAAGGGGGAAGAAACAGAAAGCTTGAACAGACTGAAAACAACTGGGGAAATTGTAGCAGTCATCAAGAAACTCCCGGCACACAAAAGCCAGAGCAGGACGGTTTCACAGGAGAATTTAACAAAACATTTTAGGTAGAACTAACCCCTATCCTTCTCAGACTATTCCAAAAAAACCAAGAGGAGGGAAGACTCCCAGAGTCTTTCTATGAGGCCAGCATCACCCTAATCCCAAAACCAGATAAAGACCCTACAAAGAAAAAAACTACAGGCCAACTTCGCTGATAAACATAGATGCTAAAGTCCTCAACAAAATATTGGCAAACCGCATCCAGCAATACATTCAAAAGATTATCCACCACGATTAAGTGGGATTCATCCCAGGCATGCAGGGATGGTTCAATATACGCAAGTCAATAAATGTGATACATCACATAAATAAAAGACAAGACAAAAACCACATGATCATCTCGCTAGATGCAGAAAAAGCATTCGATAAGGTACAGCACCCATTTATGATCAAAAAACTCAGCAAAATGGGAATAAATGGGGCATTCCTCAACGTAATAAAGGCCATATATGAAAAACCTATAGCCAACATCATAGTCAATGAGCAAAAACTGAAAGCTTTCCCACTAAGATCGGGAACACGACAAGGATGTCCGCTTTCACCACTTGTTTTCAACATCGTATTGGAAGTCCTAGGCACAGCGGTCAGACAAGAGAAAGAGATAAAAGGCATCCAAATAGGAAAGGAGGAAGTAAAGCTCTCATTGTTTGCAGATGACATGATAGTGTACATAGAGAACCCTGTACACTCTACCAAAACACTCCTCAACCTAATAAGTGAATTTGGCAAAACAGCAGGATACAAAGTCAATATTAGGAAATCAAAGGCATCTTTGTTCACCAGCAATGAAATAGAAGAAGAAATCAGAAAACAAATACCATTCGATATAGCAAGAAGAAAAATAAAGTACCTAGGAATAAATTTAATGTAAGAGGTAAAAGACCTGTACGCAGAAAACTATACAACATTGAAGAAAGAAATTAAGGAAGACACAAATAAATGGGAGCATATACCGTGCTCATGGATTGGAAGAATTAATACCATCAAAATGTCCATACTACCCAAAGCAGTGTATAGATTCAATGCAATTCCTATTAAGATACCAATGACGTATTTCACAGAAATAGCAGACATTTCAAAAATTTATATGGAACCATAAACGGCCCCGAATAGCCTCAGCAATTTTGAGAAAGAAACACAAAGTAGGAGGGATCACAATACCGGACATCAAACTCTACTACAAAGCCACTATACTCAGAACAATCTGGTACTGGCACAAGAACAGATCCATAGATAGTGGAACAGAATAGAAAGCCCAGAAATAAGCCCAGGTCTACATGGGCAGCTAATATTTGACAAAGGGGGCAGAAGCACAAAATGGAGCCTCTTCAACAAATGGTGCTGGGAGAGCTGGATGTCTACATGAAAAAAATTGAAATTGGATCATCAGCTGACACCATACACAAAAATAAACTCAAGATAGATAGAAGACTTAAATATAAGTCGCAACACCATCAAAGTCCTAGAGGAGAACATTGGCAGGAAACTCTCAGATATCCCACGCAGCAATTTTTTCACTGATATGTCTCCTAAAGCAAGGGACATAAAGGAAAGAATAAACAAGTGGGACCTCATCCAAATAAGAAGCTTCTGCACGGCAAAAGAAAACATCAGCAAAATGAAAAGGGAGCCAACCGTATGGGAAAATATATTCGCTAATGATACATCAGATAGAGGTTTGATCTCCAAGATATATAAAGAACTCACTCGACTCCACTCCAAGAAGACGAACGATCCAATCAAAAAATGGGCAAAGGACCTGGGCAGACGCTTTTCCAAGGAGGAGATACAGAGGGCCCAGAGGCATTGGAAAGGATGCTCAGCATCACTAGCCATCAGAGAAATGCAGATCAAAACCACCATGAGGTACCACCTCACACCAGTCAGAATGGCCATCATAAACAGATCCACAAAGAACATGTGCTGGCGAGGCTGTGGAGAAAAGGGAACCCTAGTCCACTGTTGGTGGGAATGCAGACTGGTGCAGCCATTGTGGAAAGCAGTGTGGAATTTCCTCAAAAAGCTGCACATGGAACCGCCTTTTGAGCCAGTGATTCCCCTGCTGGGACTATACCCTAAGAATACCAAAACAGCACTTCAAATGACCCTATGCACCCCAATGTTAATAGGAGCACAATTTACAATAGCCAAGTGTTGGAAGCAACCTAAATGCCTATCAGTGAATGATTGGATCAAAAAGTAATGGTACATATACACAATGGAATACTACTCAGCAGAAAGAAAAAAAGAACTACTAAACTTCGCGATAGCATGGATGGATCTGGAGAGCATTTTGCTAAGCGAAATTAGCCAGGGAGCGAAAGACAAATACCATATGATCTCAGCTATAAGCGGAACCTAATACAAAGATGCAAGGAAAATAAGACCAGCAACACTGAAATGAAAAGAATTCAACAGAGACAAGAGGGAAGGAGGAAGCGGGGGCTGGGAAAAGGAAGGGAAGGGGTAAGTCAAGGAACATATAGCAAGGACTCATGGACAAAACCAAGGGGGAAGAGCTGAGGGAGGCAGGGAGGGAGGGGGCAAGGGAAAGTGGTGGGGGGTAGGCAGAGACAAATGTATTTGGAAAAAAAAAATTTATATTTGTTTAAGAAAAAAGAGAGTTCATTCTTTTAAACTGATTAGTAGTATTCCATGGTATAATGTTCCACAATTATTTATATCACTCACCGTTTGAGGACATTTGGGTGGTTTTCTTATGATCTTTTTTTAATAACTGCAATACTTTCCTCCATTGTCTTCTTTTAGAAATGTAGTATATACATTAACAAAGTGCTTACACATGTGTCAGGTATGCTGCTAAACCTTTTTCATGCACTTAACACATGGGAACCAGGTTCAGGTATGTTAAATAGCCTGCCCAGTTCACTGCAAGGAAACTGTTGAGCTGCTGTGTAAACTCAGGCAGTTTGATTTCAGCACCTAAATTTGACTTTCTCTATTTCCTAGAGTAACAAATTAAACGCAGTTATAATTGTATTTTTAATTGCTCTTAGTTTGCCCAATGTAAAATTTTATATATTTGTACATAATTCCTGCATACATAAGTAAATAATGAAAAGAGATATGAAATCATGTGTGATATATAAATGGAAAAATAGTAAATTTTTTATTACTCCTGAATCCTAATTTATATCATCCATGAAGAACTTCATTAACAAAGGAATTTATCAACATTCACCCATCAGTCTCTTCTTTGGGGTTTGGCTCTTGAGGGGGTGAAGGGCTGAGCGGAAGATGGATGGGAAAGGGGAGGAGCGTGTGGGACCAGGGGAGAAGACTAAGTTGAGAAACCTGAGCGGATAAATTTACAGCTCCTTCTGGGCACTGGCCTTTTATCCGGTCTCTATACTCTATTGGGTGATGTCTCCTATACCAAGAGGATAGGTCAAACGGCTCTGGAGACTTAGGTGTCTCAGGATCTGAAGATTAATCTCCCTCTGGACCCAGAACTTTCCTTTTAGTAGTATCCTAGCTGGAGGTCCTAGGAGTGCTCTTAATTCCTGGGTAGAGTAGCAATGTGTGGGCAGCAAGCACAGTGGTCCCCTACACTCCGAGGTGGCTGGCACTCATGAAGGTTAGGCAGCAGATGGCCCAGGTGCTTGAAGAAGCTGTATTTTTACAGAAATGGCAGTGTGACCACTACTAGGAAGCTGAAGCTTGTCATTTCTATGGAGAAACTGGATAGTTTTGGCAATTTCAAAATACAAGGGCTAACATCTATGTGCTTATCCAGAATCTGGAAATGCAGTGGGTGAGGCGGAGAGCGTGAAGCAGTGAACCACACTCAACACTTAGGTGAATAATATAACAGAAACAGTTAGTACTATAACTTGAGGGGAATGTGGGGCCCACTAATTCATGTCAAATTTCTGAACTATGGCTCCTGAGGGGGTGAAGGGACCAAGATGGATATCTCCCATTGCGATACAGGGAATATAAGGTCAACAGGACAGTAATCCTGGCAGATTCTCTCCTGTTGTTTGTCTCTTTTGATCCTTATTGGTTACAATAGACCCAGTGAAGTCTTGGGTTGATAATTTCAACAAGTATTTTCCAGTAAGATTTATAACAAAACCTGAGAGGTGTGTGATCTTTTGTAAAACACACACACACAGACACACACACACACACGCACACACACAGAGTTTATGAATGAGGCTAAGAGTGAGGAGACCTTTAGTTCTGATTTTGCAAAGTCCTTTGGACAAGTCACTTTATTACTGAGGGTTCACATACAAGCTGTGAGGATGATTTTGGGTGATCTCCAGCATTAATATTATGTGATCTTGCAAAAAACAACTATTTCCATGCTCTGTTGAACTATCACACTTCATTACTAATACTACAGATATTTAAATTTAAGAAGTCACATTTCAAAATTATGATGAATATTTTTCTGAATATATGTATGTCTTCAGAAGATATATATGTATATGTGCATATATAATTTCATATAATTTCCCCATTACTAGAAAATATGTAAAGAAGATTCTCTCTCTAGCGGTGTGCCATTATTGGCTTTAAGCATTGCTTTACTTTAAGCTACCCCAATTAAAATGCTGCTTTGTTTTGTTATGCTGTTTTTACTCCTATTTAAGCTGTGAAAGTGAGAGTGCTGACAGGAAAGGCAGGGGTAATGTTGTATGACGGAATACTGCTAAACAAGGCAAATCCATTTGCTTACCAGGGTGGTCCGTGCGCTGAGGGGAGTGGAAAAGGGGACTGAGATTTGAATAGGCACGGAGCTCTAAAGGTCCCTCTGCCCCCAAAACTTGTTCTTCAATGCATTAAAGATTCCTTTAGGACAGAGGTCCTTCCTTAGGAATAATTATCATACCCATACCTACAGGAAATCTATTAGGGAGCTGAGGGAGACAGGGGACGAAGGGACGCTAAGGAGAAATAAATGGAGGTTCAGCCAGCAGGAGCCAGGCTTTGCTGCCCGCTCTGCTCCGGTTTTCCCCGACGCCATGTTGCATTCGAGGATTCCCAGCCTGAGAGAACCACCCCAGGAAAATCTAGAACAAAGTGCTTACATGATCATTCTGTACTAATATTAGATATAAACTGCCACTGGTAAAAATTACAGAGGAATTACTCTTAAGTTGGACATTCATTAAATTAAATGAATTAAAGTAAACAATTATTAATTTTAAAGTATTTAAATCAATTATTATTGTCTAATTAATATAAACAACTTTATCTGAATCTAAATAAAAACGATAATCCTGAAGAACGTTTCTTTCAACACTAAACTCATTTCACTAGATTTTGAAGTGTCTAAACCAAGCAACATGTCTTTTGTGCTTATTAAAAGAAAAGCTTTCACATGCTTTTGTTTCCAGATGCTTTATGTCTCATTTTGCTGATTTTGGTTAAAAAAAAATCTCTTGCAAGCTGTTTTTGCTCAAATATTAATGGGTAATTTTTTTAAAATGCTCAGTGAATATTTTGATAAGCCTAATGAATAAGTTGTAACAAAAAATTTTGACTTTGGTGTTCACTTCTGATTATTTCACTTCTGATCATTCCCACACTAAGAGCAAAGCAATTCACACACAAGAAGAAAACAACACATAAGAATAGTACTATATATGAAATAGTTAATTGTTGTAATAAGGCTAGCTTATACTGATATAATATTTCTAGTAAGTAAATTCTTTTTATTATAATATCCTGTAGAAATAGAAAAACTATTATGTATTATTCGTATCACAGGTAAGGAAATAGAAGCTCAAGTTTAAAGACACTAATCAAGGCTTATAAGCAGTAAGGATTCAAGAAGGATCTTGGCATTATGATTCCTGATTGAGTTATCTTTTCTTGTTTTCAATATTTATACATTTATTTTTAATCACTAAAATAAATTGGAAATAACAGCGACCATTTACGATCTGTGAGGCCATTTAGGATCTTACATTTTAAGAATGAAAAAAGGGGGGGAAAATGGAGAGAGAAAAAGTGACTTTGATGACAGATACTGCACCAGTACGGCTCTCAGTCTCCTGAGGAAGGGCGAGCTGGTGCTGCCTCCTCTCCTGCAAGCCTAGCCGGGTAGGGTGTTCTAGGGGGCTTCCTTCAGGTCTCCTCTCAAACCCAAGAGAGTGGCAGAGAGAGTAGAGTGCCACTTTTGGTTACTGCAATCTGTATGGGGCAAAGGATGAGTGTGCATTTCCATTTGGCCACATGGGGCCACGGGAGAAAAAGAGCTGTTTGAAATTCTGCCTAACCAGCGGTTAAGGATGAATACGTAAAACACAGTGAAACTGCTCACTATGATACTACAATGGTGGGTACATGTGACTTTATGTTTGTCCAAACTCTTAGAGTCTACAACACCAAAAGTTAGCCAAATGTAAAGTAGGGACTCTAGGGTGATTATCATCTGTCAGTGTAGGTTCATTGATTGTAACAAGTGTGGAGGATGTTCATAATGGGAGAGGCTATGCATGTGTGTGGGAAGGGGAATATGGGAACTCTGTACCTTCTTCCCTCTCAATTTTTCTGAGTCTTAAACATCTCTAAAACATAAAGCCTATTTAAAAAAAAAAGTTCTGCTTAACAGGACTACGTTAGTGGGTGAGGGAATGTCTGTATCAAGAGGAGCCTAAATCCTGTTAACAACCTAGGAAGGAGGAGCAGGAATCAGGAGTAATAAATGCTTTTCTCCGGCTTCCAGCTCCAGCTGGGATGGGGAGGGTGTGTTTTATCTTTGAATGAGGAATGTAGTGTGGATTAACATATTGAACTGCGTACCTTTGATTACTGAGTAGAGACTGTCAGTTAGTAATTTAACGGAACTAGATATTCTTTTCCTCGTTTAAAAATGACCTACTACTTTATTGATTTAGTGCATTTCTTTCCATTGTTTTGTTGCTACTATTTGCATCATTTTCTATTTTGCTTTGTGTTTTCCTATGATAAAATTATCACAAGTATTTCCATGCTGTTATGTAATCTTCATAACCATTATTTTAATGACAGCATTGAGTCTCCTGTGTAAGTGCCATAATTTGCTCTTATTCCTGTGCTGTTGACCATACATACTATTTAGAATATTTTTAAACAGCCTTTTCCATATTTTAAAGTTGTTTGCTTTGCTTACAAACTTATTATAATTAAGATTTTTATGATAATTTATAAGTATTCCTTATAATATTAAATTGCTCTCTCAGTTTTATTTCCAACCAAATAAAATTACCAAATATGTTACCAAATATGAATGAGAGAAAATTTTTATTTTACTGAAGCGACTTCTGGGGGGTTACCATTTTTTAAAAAATGCTAATTTAACAGACAAGGCAGGTAAACATTTTTCATTTCAGCTTTGACTTATGTTCCTTTGATAACTATTGAGGCATGGTACTTCTAAAAATTAATTTTGTAGACTCAAAGTGTAATATACTTAATTTTTTTAATTAAAAATACTATTTCAAAATGTGAAATTACTGGAAAATACTAAGACTAACAGGTACGTGGTAAAATGATATAACATGTAGCACCAGGGAAGAATTACAACTATTAAGTAAACATTCGAGAAATTCCTTTTAAGTAGATGGCTTGCTATTTTTCTTTAGAAAAATTTCAAAGACAATTCTTACCTGGTTTCTAACAGATGGAGTTTAAATTATTTCTTCAATATTCAAAATGGATCCCTTTATACTTTTGTTCTAGTCACATTATAACTTTGGATTAATTTGGGAAGGTTTAAAATCATAACACTATTAAGGAATATAAAAGAATAATGGATATGCTGTTTTCCTTAGCTACAAATCTAAAATAGTTTTTTTTTTCCAGTTTTATACCTACAGATCATGTACTTTTCTCATTTGGATAATTCCTATTTAAGTTTTTGTTGCTATTTCTAATGGGAATTCTTGATTTGGTATATAGAATTGGAATTATGTTCCTTATATCAATCTTTCAGTCTTCCACTTTGCTGAATTTCCTCTATGAATTCCATTTTTCAATTGATTGCATTTCTAGAGCTTCTGCAGCATGTCTTCTGCAACTAACAAAAATATTGCCTTCTTTTTTCTGTTATGATTTCACTTATTTGAGGTTTATAAATTATGAAATTAATAAGAATTACTTAAATATCATTAGTTTTGAATTAGATAAAAGTCTAATTTTCTTTGCTACTGATTTGAAAGAAAAAGACTTTAGCACTTTCCCCTCTAAAAAGCTTGCTAGATGTTTTGAAATAAGTATTCTGAACCCATCCTTCTTGTCCTTTCTAAAGGGTTTTAAAATATAAATGGGCGTAATATTTTATCAAGTGCTGTTTTGCCACCCCATTAAATGGATACTACAAATTTGTCTTATTTATCCCTTTTATGTGACATATGGTGTTAATCAATTTTATAAACTTAATCCACTTTTCATTCCTTAGATGAATGTTCTTTGGCAAAATAAATTGTGGACTTCTATCCTTATTGTGCAAAGCCACAACATCACTAACAAAGTAGGGTCCATTTAGCACAGGGTTTATGGGACAGTATTTACTAGCTCAGGCAGCTCATTTAAAACCTCACTGTTCACACTTTAGGGGAGCAGAGCTGGCTCACGGGCACAGTGGCTCCTAAGGCGGCAGAGGGAAGCCCCTCCCCTGTCCTGCCCTGTGCATTCATGCAGAGCACCAGGGAACATCTCTGTGAGTATGTAAGAATGCACGTTTTCTGGCCTAGATAAGATCTTTTTTAGAAAAAGGGACCCCTGGAATGCAGTGGCTGGTATCTGCCTGTCCCCCCTTGAGGCAATTCAGGTCTCCTGAGCCAGCTTTCTGCTGCATTATCAAGGGTGAGAGAAAGCAGTCTAGCACTTTGTACACTGGATTCTACGCTGTTCACTACAACTTCATTTACAATTTTAGCATCCATGTTTATTTATCAGAAAGATTAAGCTGTTATTATACTTTTTAAAAGTCTTCTATGTAGTCTTGTATTTTGTGTGTATTTCCTTTGAAATAATAGTCATTTAATTCTATTCCAAGGCTTGGGGGTTATTTTTGTTCAAACCCTATGATTAATTTTGAATTTAACTTTACTGTAATTGTTTCTAATTGTTTTCCTGGGTCTGACTTGTGTTAATTTTATGCCTCTTTGCGCCAAGCTCTTTTTCTTTTTTGGGCTTTATTGCATAGAAAATGTTCTGTATGTATTTATCTTTTAGAATAATTTGGAAAATGGAGAATTTGGTTTTAACTTTATTAGTGCTGAATTTAACAATTTTTCCAGATTACTTAATGTTGTATTTGTGATGCACTTATGAAAACAACAAATTACAACTTAACTCCAATTTATAGAAAAGTAAGAAATATGGTACTATTGTTCTTTTTCTTCCCTACCTTATATTATATACTTTTCATTAATTAAACCTTGAGTTGCAAGCCCTACTATTCAAGAAAAAAAAAAACAACTTGTTCTTTTATTAAAGATATTTTACCATTTGTATTCTGTTAGTTACCATAGTTACACCAATTACTTAGACTTATCAGCATCAGCCTTTCTCCTAATAATGTTAAGTGATTTCTGAAGCTTTTTCTTACTATTAGTTTCAATGTTTAATACCAGTTGTTTTCTATTCTACCATGAATTTATAATGATAGAGTTTTAAATTCTATTTTTCCTTTCCCAATGGACAAATTACATCCTTAAAGTAATCTTTAAATAGAATGTTTGAGTGTATTTACTGAAGCTTTGAGGTTGCCATTCTGCCTTCAACCATGAATGCCAAGCCGGACGGTTACTATATTTCTGTGTCATCCTCTCCTTCTATCCTAAAACTTAGATGTTTTTCTACTGTTTTCTGCAGAGAAAAGAACAAACAAATGGAACTTTCCTGATTATACATTCATTCTTGAAAGAATGCATTTCTTTCCATTTCATAGTTCTCAAGATAACTTTTATTTTCTTGGAAATTAAAAAATAAAGTTAACAGCAAACACATTACTTGTGAAGATTGCCATGAATACAGTGTTATTTTTTAGTTTCTCTTGGTGTCAGGTTCTTCTCTAATCTAGAAAGGTTTTTAAAAAATTATAATTGACTTTAATTTTCTTTTTTTCTTCTTTGGAGATAACCACTATTTTTTATTTAAATCTGTTATTTAACCTCCATTTCTGTTATCTTCTCTTACTTTCATATGTATTCATCTGAATTGTGTAATTATATCTCAAATGTATCTTTTACTTCTTAAAATTGTTATGCTGTGTAAAGTCTATTTAGTATTTTCCCCTCTAAAAACCTTGGTAAATATTTTGAAATAAGTATTCTGAACCTATCCTAGCAATAGCAATAGAAATGCTATTATAAATCTTAAGTTTTAAAAAATTTAGATTTACTCTTTACTTAATTGTGTCTATTTGTAAGAAGGATGTCTTTAAATCTCATTGAGAACATAGGTCAGAAATTAATTTTTTTCCCATTTCTTAGAACAAATTTATTTCTGGGAAAAGATTATTTTTAACTTTTTAAAAGTGTTTAATATACTCCTGGCCAAGTGGCTCAGTTGGTTGGAGCATCGTCTTATACACCAAAAGCTTGTGGTTTTGATTCTTGGTCAGGACACATACTCAGGTTGTGGGTTTGATCCCCAGTCAGAACATTTACAGGAGGCAACTGGTCAGTGATTTTTACTGACTTAGATGTCTCTCCCCACCCCGCTTCTTCTCTCTCTAAATGCAATAAATGTCCTTGGGTAAGGATTTAAAAAAAATGTTTAATATAAAATACATGCAGGAAATTGCATAAAACTTATGTACAGTGTAACAAATTTTTAAAAGTAAAAACCATATAACCCCAATCCAGAGCAAGAAATTGAACATGGCCATCATCCTAAAAGCTCTTTGCGGACCAACTACATAATTTGTAAGATCCAGTGCAAAACAAAAAGGCAATGTCCCTTGTTCCAAAACTATTAAGAATTATGAGACAGCAGGAACAGAGCAGTAAATGAAGAACACGGCCGTTCTGAGCATGTGGCCTTCACAGCTGCGTGGGTTGCATGTCTGATTTTTAAAGATGCTGTGAGGAGTACATTAAATTAGGTATGCAGCGCCAGTTTGTTGAATAGCATGATGTGTGGAATTTGACCATGATGCAATTTTATTTTTTTGTCTCGTGCATTCAGGCAGGGTAAGCTTCTCCTGTCCTTGGAAGAATACTCCAGCAGGTTCAAGGCAATAAGGAAAATTCTTAGATAACACATAGTCTTATAAGAACTTTAAGCCACAAATGTTGTCTCAATTAAATAATTGGAATGTCTAATTCTGTATAATAATTGGAATTCTTTATTTTTGTACCTTAACCTTCCCTCCTTTAGTTTGAATATGCTTTGGTCTGAAGAGCTATAATGTGAAATATGCGGATGTCCTCTACCTGGACTCACTTGCTCTTTTTTCACTCTGCTTGGCTTTAAGTGGAAGAAGAGATTAAGAGCATAAGAAAGTATTGTTTGATTCTGTGACTTAAACTGTTGGCCTTGGTAGATCATTCAACTTGCCTTTCTTTCTTGTAATGTATTTAATGGGTGTTTCACTTCCAGAATTCAAGTGCATAAACTGTGAGGTTGTATTGTTATGAGTTTAATGAAAACAATATTTTTGGTAAGTATATAAAGATAGTAAAACTTATATCTTAGAAAATTGACCCTACATAGTCATAAATTATCAAGAATCAGTCATGTACTACTCAACCTCACATCATGATTTGGGCATTTTGAGAATGGAAAGCTAGGTAGGGTATGTGAGCCAATTACCAGTAGTATCAAATTTACGTTATCTTTGGGCACCGTATATTTTACAGTATTCCTCACCAGTCTCTCCCAAATCCCTCTCTGACTGCTTTTGATGAGTTTAAGGTCTCCGGGAGTCATGGCATAGGTTTTCCTGCATACATTTGTACTTCCTGCATAATTTGAAGTGGGAGTTATTTTACTTTCACTTTTCTATCTGGTAACTGGCTATTGGAGCCTCAGCTCTTTCTATATCTTGAAATATATGTAACATTTCAGAATACTCAATAAATAGGTATTTGCTTTCCTCCATAGGTCTTATGCAATTTTTTCCCTACATACTTATACTCAAATGAAAAGTAAGACACATGGATTTACTGGGAGAGTTGCTGTAAACCATTTCACAGTGGACCTGGGTGGAAAAAATGTTCCTTTAAGAGCTGAAGCAGAAGGAAAGTTAGTATGTATCACCTTTGAAACAGCTGATATTTTTTAAATGTCATTTCTTCTTTCTAGGGGATAGAAAGAGACTTATGGATATCCTGGAGAGAAAAAGATGGCTGAGCTTATACTTATGCAGCTTGATGAAATCCAAAGTTCATGTATAAAGAGACAAAAAGAAACTTCAAGTAAGAGACTTTATATGGAACCTGAAGGCAAAATGCAAATTTTGTCTGAGGCGACTGAGCTTTCACTCTAAGAGTTGTAATTCCATAAACCAGTTACCTTGACTAGCTAGTGGACACAAAAAAGTGAAATTAAGAAAGAAGGTTCCAGAAGGGATCCTAACTCATGAATTAGACATAAAGCGAACTGTGGTACACCCTTGATTTTTTTTGGTTGTTGTTGAAGTGCATAGAAGATTCTTTTCAAAATAGTTTTTATGAATATTTTAATAACATTAAAATGAGATTTCTAAGACATCTTCTCTAGTCTTCTCATACATCAGAGGCTATTAAAAATGAAAAATTAATTTTTGCATTACTACTATCAATATCCAACATTCACTCATCAATTTATTGTATTGTTAGTTATTTAATAAGTAGTTCCTGAGCCTTTATCATGTTCGACACTTTGTAAGAACTGGGCATGCAACAATGGACAAAAACAGACAAAGACCTCTTCTCTTAAACCGTGTCTTTAGAAAGATGGGGGGTCAAGAACAAACAAGAAAACACATAAATATGCAATATTTCATTTGATCATAAGTGCAAGAAGAAAAATAAATCAGAGGAAAAGGATGTATTGGGGATCAATAAAGGGTGCAAAGATGGGGCAGGGTTTTTGGAGACAGGTTCCTCAAAGAAGTTATGTTTTCAGTGGTAAAATTCCCAGATAACTAAATAAAATGAGGAAGTTAGCCATGAAGATACTTGAAGAAAATGTATCAGCCATAAGAGCAAATGCCAGTTCAACTTATTAAATTAATATTTTTAGAAGTAGTGACAATAGTGACAGCAGCAAGCAGATATAATCTGTTAAGTGCATACTATATTTTCATTCATTGTTCTAAACAAATTCTGTTTATCTTCATGATAGTGTAAGGTTTTTTGATGACCTAAAAGAATTTTTGTGTGTGTAAAATAAGGGACTATTCATATATTTCCTTTTCTTTTAAATTATGTTTTCAAAAATTTAGTTGTAGATTGATGTGCTGTTGTCATGAATAATACAGAAATTCTGGGTACACTTCACCTGTTTTCTTGTGTTAACACTTGTCTTCACAGTGTTAAGATCTTGCAAATCTAGAGTTCAATAAAACAGTCAGTGTTTATCGACACTGACACAACCCATCAATCTTACTCAAATTTCACGAGTTTTGCATGCACTTGTTTGCATGTGTGTATTTAGTTCTATGCGGTTGTATCACATGGGTCGATTGTGTGACTACCACCATGTCATGATACAGACAGTTCCAACTTTGTAAGGACTCTTTGTGCTGCCTTTTTTAGACATGCCACCTCCCTTTCCACTCCTGCTGCAAGTCCCTAAGTCATGCCACCCTTTAATCTGTTCTCCATCTCCATAATTTTGTCATTTTCATAATGTTACATGAATAAAAATTTCCCATATGTAATGTTTTAGAATTGGCCATTTTTTCACTTAGCATAATTCCCTTGAGATTCATCCAAGTTGTAGCATCTATCAATAGTTTGTTCTTTTGTTTTCTGTTGCATAGTATTCCATGGTATAAATGCATTACAACTTTTTAACCATTCATCTGTTGAAGAATGTTCAGATTGTTGTAAGTTTTTGGCTTCTAGAAATAAATCTTCTAAGAGCATTTGTGTACAAGTTTTTATATGAATGTAAGTTTTCATTTCTTTTGGATACATACTGAAGGGTGGAATTGCTGCATCGTATGGTAAGTACATTTTCAGTTTTGTAAAAATCTGTTAAACTGTTCTGCAGAGTGGTTCTATCATTTAACATTCCCAGTAGCAATGTATGAAAGATTCAATTTCTCTGCATCATCTCCTGAATGTTGTACTGCCATAAGTTTCTGTTTGAGCTATGCTAATAGGTGTTACTTTTTCTTAAATTAGCATTCAGTTTACCAAACTTACAAATTCAAAAGACATACTTCATCTTTAAGTGTGGAAGTACAGCTTGTATAAATTATTATTGCGCTGATATACTTAGAAAATTGTAGCAACCACTTTTGAGGGAACTTTTAATATTTTGTATCATGTACACTTTTAGTTAATCACTTTTCAACATTTTACATAATTAGTTTCTTTTTTAAATTCATCAATTGTCTAACAAATGGAAACTTTGGAGTACTTAAAATCAACATCAAATTGCATACCTTAAATATGTACAATTCCTACTTTTCAATAGGACATGAGGTATCTCAAAAGTGGAAAAAAAACAGGAAGAAGAAAGAAAGGGAAAGAAAGAATAATTCCCCCTAATATTCTTATAAATCTAACAATTAAACTGTTAAATGTAGTGAAACTAAAGTTCTCTTAAATATTTCAATATGCCACATGATGTGTTTCAACTTGTGATTTTTAAGTTGAAAGTTTATTAAGCTTACACACGTTAAATTGAAATTAGAGTTTTTTTTTTAAAAAACAAAGGTGCAAAAATAATTTAATGGAAGATGGATAGTCTTTTTAACAAGTGGTGCAAGAAGAACTGGCCATCAATATCCAAGAAAATG
Source organism: Pteronotus mesoamericanus (assembly GCF_021234165.1). Taxonomy (NCBI): domain Eukaryota; kingdom Metazoa; phylum Chordata; class Mammalia; order Chiroptera; family Mormoopidae; genus Pteronotus; species Pteronotus mesoamericanus. The sequence continues at coordinate 16,117,190 of NW_026555285.1, read as the reverse complement.
AATCTTGAACTAAGCTCACAAGTTATAAAAAAATGACCTTAAAATGGATTATTATGACCTAAATGTAAAATATGAAACTACAAAACTTTTAGGAGATAATATAGTAGAAAATCTTTATTACTTTGTGTAGGTGACAACTTCTCAGACATGACACCAATGGCAGTATTCATTTAAAAAAATCAATAAATTGGACTTCGTAAAAATTAAAAACCTTTGCTCTATGAAAGACCCTATTAATACAATGAAAAGACAAGCCATCAGTGGGAGAAAATATTTTCACGTCATATACTTGGCAAAGGGCTCACATTCAGAATATATGAAAGAATTCTAAACTAAAAAAAATACCACACCCCCCGCAAAACCCAGAACAAAACCCCTAGAAAGTGGGCAAAAGAATGGAATGCTTCACTGAAGATGACTATGTACAGTAAGTCATAAATAAATACATGAAAATATGCTTAAAATTACTAGGCATTAGAGAAATGAGAGTTAAAACCACAATTAGACGCAGTAGAAGTGAGAAAAGACATCCTTGACTTTTCCATGTCTTGGAGGGAAGTGTCCAGTATTCACCATTAAGCAATATTTTAGCTGTAGGATTTTTGTAGAAAGTCTTTATCATTTCTAGTGTATTTTCTCTATTTATGACTGCTGAGTATTTTTATCATGAATGGATGTTGGGTTTTGTCAAGTGTTTTCTCCCTGCATTAATTTATAGGATCCTAAGGTTTTTCTTCTCTCTCCTACTGATAACGTGGATTATATTGACTTTCAAATGAACTAGCCTCACATACCTCAAATACATCCCACTTGGCAATGGTATATACGTCTTTTTATTCATTGTTGGACTTCATTTGCTAATGTTTTCTTGAGTATTTTTTCTATGTTAATGGGAAATCCTGGTCTGTAGTTTTCTTTTTATCTGGTTTTGTATTAAAGTAATGTTGTAAAGTAAAGTAACATAACTCATAGAAAGAGTCAGGGAGTATTTGTACTACTATTTTCTAGAACTGATTGTTCAGACCTGGTATTATTTTTTCACTGTATATTTGGTAGAATTCATGAGTGAAACCATCTGGGCTTGACGCTTCCTTCTCTGGAATATCATTAATTATTAATTCAATATCTTCAATAGATATAGGCCTATTCAGGTTATCTATTTGTGTGAGTGTGTGGGGGGCGGTGGTTGGTAGTACATGTATTTTAAAGAATTGGCCAATTTTAACTAAGTGATAAAATTTGTGTCCCTAGATTTGTTCATGTAACTTTAATATCCATTTAGAATCCTTTTTAAGAAAAGTTCTAATGTTGGTAATTGTGTTTTCTCCCTACTGTCTTCATTAAGATGGGTGGTTTATCAATTTTATTGACCTTTTCAAAGAACTAGTTATTGGTTTGGTTGATTTTCTCAGTTGGTTTTCTATGCTCAATTTCAGTGATTTCTGCTCTAATGTTTATTATTTCTTTTATTCTACCTGCTTTAGGCTAAAGCTGATTAAACCTCAGTCTCCTGTTGGGCTTGTGTCTTGGCTCTGTTACTTTCAGGACCACCGTCCTCTGCCCCAAACCCTTCTCCCTCTCCTCGCTGAAGCCTTCTCGATCTCTTCCCTTTTTGACTATTGTTTTCTCTTCACTTGACAGAAATTAGAAGACTAAAAGGAAATGAAATGGGAGGAATTTATTTTCCCCAGCAGGGGTAAAAACTTTCAGCATTATGTTTTGTCCAATTCTTTTCTCTGGAGAGTATCCTTTAAATGGAGAAAATTTGTCATGTTTTACAATGTTACTCTTTCCTCCCACTACCAGAGCCTCAAAACACGTTGAGAACCTCCTGGAGTTCCTAGAGGTAGCTGCCATGGAAGTGTGAATGTGCTCCTGTGACTGACCACGAGGAGTTCCTCAGTCTTCATCCATTCTACATCAGCAATTTGTTAACATTACTCTAAATGTTCCCAGCAGTTAGTGGCTCCACTGGTTTTTGCTCCAGGCATGTAGACCTTGATTGGTGTGTCCTTCTAAATAAACTTAATCTCTCCAGATTTCAGGGTGGCAGTTTGTCCAATAACCTTAGTTCTCTTGTAAGTTCAAGGAAAGTAATTACTTTTGATTTGTCCTGATCTTTTTTTATAAGAATGCAGGTGACAATTTACAATCCCTCTTCATATTGGAGCTGAAACCAGGAGCCTCACTGTGTTTATTTTTAAACGTGTCCATATTTAATACTAAATTTATCCCTTTTAAGAGATATTTACTACCTGGAAGAAAATTACTGTCTCAGGTAACTGAGGTGTCCTAATATCTGAGAACTTGGCATATCATGTGATCTGGAGTTTTAGATTTCCAAGGTATTTTTTTGTACTGACTAGTTGTCCCACATAATATTCTGTATTTTTTTGTTAATAAAAACCATTTCCTTCATATTGCATGAATCTGTGGTAGTAATATAAAACTCCAATTTAACTTCTATCTTGATGAAATCATGAAAGTCTGCTAATTTTCCAAAGCTGATCACTTTATTAGGTTTTACATTTTTAAGAATCTCTTGGGGTGTTTAAATGTCTTAATGAATAGGTAAAAATAACTTGACAGGATACATAAACGTGTTTTTTGCCTTATGCTAAAAATCTTTGACCTTGATTGAATTCTGCATTCTCAGGATTCTAAATACTTTTGGTTATTGAAAATATCACAAACTAGATTTTAAATATTTCCCCTAGTTTTGATTAATTCTAGGTCATGATTTATTAAGACATTCTATGAAAATTCAATCTTTTTCACTAATCCTATAAATAAATAACATTATTTCTATTTCCATGTAGAAAATGGATATTTTGAGAAATTAAGTAACATGTTTTTCAAAGGTTCAAAGTTAGTAAGAGTTTAAATGAGCAATAGCCACTAGTATTTATAGTATAATCTACAGTGCATTATATATCATGGGATATCATGCAAATAACAACATGCTATTAGAATTGTAGGGAGAGAGAGAGATCCATCGCATCTCATTGGTGAGATTTGGAAAGTGAAAATATCACTCCTAAAAAGATTTAAATAATACTTTACATCAATATGCATAATAAACTTTATCTCTAAAAGGTATGATAATGTGGCTCTAGTTATGAGTGTTTAAAACATATTGTATTTTAATTCAAGAATTTTCTCACTAGAAAATATTTTCTAACAGAACTCATACTAAATCTTTCCATGTGTAAAACAAAATTTTTTTCGTACTGGTTGAGATACTACGTGGAGAATTTTTTAGAAATATCAGCTCCTTTGTACTTACCTGAAAAGTATACTATCCAATAATAATGAGCACACCTAATTTCCAGATCTTAGTTTCTAAGTACCATTCCCTAGTCAGAGAAACCAGGCATTGTTGTGGAGATGATTTACTCTTGGTCTGGTGAAGAAAAAGTACAAGGTGAACCTAGAATACCTTATTTTATAGGAAAGTGAGGAACTATTCACAAATTTAAGGTGATATGTTCCAAAGACATAATATCTTGCCTGACGAAATTCTCACTGGCCAAATTTCAAACAATTTGACTTACAAAATGCATATGATGATAATGGGTTATAACATAGTAAATGAAAAAGAATAAATGAACCTATGAGTTCACAGAGATACTCCCCCCAAAATAAAGAGATGAGAGAAAAAGGAAAGCTTTTAAAAAAGTTTTTTTAGTTTCATTTTTGTTGTTTATTCTGTTATAGCCTTTCCCACTTTTTCTTGCTTTCCCTACCTCCATCTGGCCTGCCCTTTCCCCCATCAGAAAGCCAATCCCCAAGTTTTTGTCCATGTCCATGGGTTGTGCATAAATTTTCTTTGGTTAACCCCTCATCATCTTTCATCCCATCCCCCTTCCTTTCTGGTGGCTGTCAGTCTGTTTTACGTATCCAAGTTTCTGTTACTATTTAATTCATTGGTTTATTATGTTCATTAATTAGATTCCACATGCAAGTGAGATAGTGTGATATTTTTCTTCTACTGGCTGGCTTAATTCACTTACCATAATTTTCTCCAAGACCATCCATGCTATTGCAAAGTCCAAGAGTTTATTCAGTTTTTACTGCTGCATAATATTCCATTGTATAAATGTACCACAGCTGTTTTTATCCACTCATCTGCTGATGGGCACTTAGGCTCTCTCCAGATCTTGGCTATTGTAAATAGTGCTGCTATGAACTTAGGGGTGAATATATATTTTTTGTATTGGTGTTTCAGGATATTTGGGGTATATTCCCAGAAGTGGAATTGCTGGGTCAAAAGGGAGTTCCATTCTTAATTTTTTAGGGTTCTTCAAGTTGTTTTCCAAAGTGGCTGCACCAGAATGCGTTCCCATCAAATACACTAAGGTTGCCTTTTCTCCACAACCTTGCCAACGCTTCTTTGTAGATTTATTGATGATAGCCATTCTGACAGGTGTAAGGTGATATCTCATTGAGGTTTTAATTTGCATCTCTCTGATGGCTAGTGATGTTTAGCATCTTTTCATATGTCTACAGGTACTGTGTATTTCCTCTTTGGAGAAGTGTCTATTCAGATCTTTTGCCCATTTCTTAATCGGGTTATTTGTCTTTCTGGCATTGAGTTGTATTAGTTCTTTGTATATTTTGGAAATTAAACCCTTGTCAGATGTATCAGTGGCAAAAAATGTTCTCCCATGCATTGGCTTCCTATTCATCTTGCTGATGATTTCTTTAGCTGTACAGAAGCTTTTTAATTTGATATAGTTCCATTTGTTTATTATTTGCTTTGTTTCCAGTGCCTTAAGAGATACATCCGCAAAAATATTTCTACATTGAATATCTGAGGTTTTATTCTGTATGTTTTTCTGTTGGATTTTTATGGTTTCATGACTCACATTTAAGTCTTTTATCTATTTTGAGTTTATTTTTGTGCATTGTGTAAGTTGGTAGTCTAGTTTCATTATTTTTTTGCATGTACCTACTCTTATTCAACATAGTTCTAGAAGTCCTTGCCCCAGTGATCAGACAAGAAGAAGAAATGAAAGGCAACCACATTAGAAAGGAGGAAGTAAAATTGTCATGATTGGCAGATGACATAATATTGTACATAGAAAACCCTAAAGACTCCACCAAAAAACTACTAAACCTAATAAATGAATTTAGCAAAGTAGCAGGATACAAAATTAATACCCCAAAATAGATGGCATTTTTATACACCAATAATGACTATCAGAAGGAGAGACTATGAAAATAATTCCATTTACTATTGCAACAGAAAAAGCAAGATATCTAGGAATAAATTTAACCAAGGAGGTAAAAGACGTGTACTCTGAAAACTATAAGCCACTGAAGAAAGAAATTGAGGAAGACACAAATAAATGGAAGCATATACCGTGTTCATGGATCAGAAGAATTAACATCATTAAAATGGCTATTATACCCAAAGTAATTTATATATTCAACACAATTCCTATTAAAAGACCAGTGGTATACTTCATAGAACTAGAAAAAATACTCCAAAAATTTATATGGTACCAAAAAAGACCCTGAATAGCTTCAGCAGTCTTATGAAAGAAGAACAAAGCTGAAGGTATCACAACTCCTGATATCAGACTGTACTATAAGGCCACTTTAATAAAAACAGCCTGGTATTGGCTCAAGAACAAACATGTAGATCAGTGGAACAGAACAGAGAATAAACACATGCCTGTATGATCAATTGATATTTGACAAAGTTGGCAAGAACATATACAATGGAGCAAAGACAGTCTCTTCAATAATTGGTGTCAGGAAAAGCTCTTCTTTACAGAAGAATGCCAGCGAGTAAATAAATTGATAGAATTAAAAATTATCATTTATATCTAAAATATAATAATTACTTTAGACAAGGCTCATAAATAGATACAAAAAGCATTGGTGAAATATAGTTGGGAATAATGATATTCATACCATGACAACACATCAGCAAGCAGATTATTTATTAATTACAAAGGAAACAACTATATCCATAATGAAATCTGACAGACACTACATTGACATTGCAATAATACAATAATGGGACGAACCAATGTCAAGTGCCTCCTAATATCATGTACCAGGAAGGGCACAGAGAAACCTATTGTAATATTCTGACCCAAAGAATTTAGAGTGAAAACAATCATGGGGTAACCCCACCTAAAACCATATTATGGAGCAGTCTACAAATCAACTGGCTTGGATTCTTCAAAAATTTCAGTGTCATAAATGTCAAAAAAAAAAAGAAAGTGTCATTTTCAGTGATTAAAGGAAAATAAAAAGATGAATTTTGATTGGCTCATACCATAAATGTAATTGGTGGAGTAATTGGGGACATTTGAGTTTTATTCAGTATTGTAATAGTGCTTCTCAAACTGTCGTCCTTAATTAACTCAGTGCCAACCAGTGAATTGATATTAATTGTAGCACAAAGAGTTAAGTTCAAAAATTGTGAGTAAGCAGTTAGTAAATTCTGTAACATTTTGACATTGTTGTGGTATACAAGTGCTTGTTTATTTTTAGTAATTGATTTTTATTTTATTTTACTGAAGTATTGTTTCTCAATTTATTGAAAATAAGGAATACTCATCCTTCACAGATAATTTGAAAAACACTATGTTGACTATTATTGTTATATCAATGTTTTATTTTTTGAATGTAATAATGGTATTATGACTATGTAGGAGAATGCCTTTGTTTCTTGTTTCTTAGGAGTTCCAGAGTGGTGTCGTTTGGTATTTAAAGGTGAATATCAGTGTTTAAAGGTGAATATTATGCTATGTACAGCTTGCTTTCAAGTGATTCAGCCAAAAACAAAGCAAAAATGTGTGTGTGCTTGTGTGTGTATGCAGACATAAAACACTGTGATAAGATATGAACAATTAGTGAATCTAAGTAAAAAGATTATGGCATTTATTCTACTAATTTTATGTAAGCTTATTATTTTTCAAAATAAAAAGGCAGGGACAAAAGATGCCTTGACACAAAAGAATCTCTGCAACTCACAGGACCTTGGTTTCTTACAGCTCTCTAAACATATCTCATTTTAATATCTCTCTGTTAGCTTATAAATTCATTGTATTATTTAAGAGTTGTGGATTTTCAAATAAATAATAAGCTTTATAACTTCAAGGATTTATTAATTATTACAGCATAGGGCATATTAAACAGGTAATCTCAGAAATGTATTCAGGTGCTACAAGAATAAATATCAACTCTGATCTGGATATAATGCTCTTAGGATAAATAATAATTGAAATAACGTCAAAGTTGTTTCTGTAGTTGCTTTGTTTCTGATATAAGTTGCCATTGAATCCAGAGTTATTTTATTTCATTATAATCACTTCTTATAAATCGGCCTTCCCCATTAATCTTTATATAGATTTTAATACTATAATTTGCTACATAGCTGTTTTCCCCAACCTCCCTGTAAGGTAAATTAGAATAATTTTAGCTACTAAGGGATAGAAAGGTTGAGTGACTTGTTCCATGTCTTGCTGAGAGCTAATTATATAGGCAGAATATAAAGGTACAGGTTTTGTAATATCAGCCAATAGAACCATAGCAATGCTAGTAAAGAAGATCACATTTTAAAATTAAACTTCGATTTTTCCAAAACAAAATATTGGTAATATTCCTGGTTGTATTTCATTTTTTTAAAATTTTGATCATTTAAAAATTAAATTTAAATACAAATTTCTTCTTATTTAGGACATCTGATTATGTGCCATGGTGAGTACCAATCTACATAAGGCAAGGTCCTTACCCTCCACATGATTATAGCATATGAAGTACAACTTTATGAAGATGTGCAATAAAGCATTGTGTTCTATGTGAGAATTTTGAATGGGGTAGAAACGGGGATGACCTAGTTGTTCTGGGTGAAGAGTTAGACAGCTTTTAACAGTCATGTTCATTGAGATAATTTTTAAGAGTTATTTGTGATTGTTGAAGAAACACAAATACTTTACTCAATGATTATTACGATGCTCAATTGATTTGTATTTGACTCGGCTTTCTAATATTTTAATTTTGGCAGCACAGTCCAAGAGAGTAAAAGCCTAAAACAACATTAAATAAAACAGCCACAATTATAATGCTGTCTCTGCTAGAGTATGATGGTGTCTTCATTTCTATAAATATGATTTGCTATGCCTTTTCCCAGCATGGTGTTGCTACCCAAAAGCAGTTTCCTTTCCTGACTGTGCTGTTTTGTTTCTCTTGTGGTCCATTTAGCCTGTATCAATTCTTGGTTTTAAGATGATCAATCCACACTTTGTGTGCCCATCTCAGCAAACGCTGTTTCTGGTATATGACATATTAATGTATTCTGAATCCTCTTTAAGCAATCAAATACGCAAAACCTAACCTTACCAAAAAAAAAAAAAAAAAAGATAAGCTAAAGGTAGAGATTCACTTTTTTTTTTTTTTTTTTAAATAAGAGTGGCTGGCACAAATTCAGGTACATATGAGGCTTTCAAAAGTGCTTTCTGAATAAATAAGAGGTTATCTTTGTAGGTGTGGCTGTCACTTGACTATAAATGAAAAAACTTGTCAGTAAGAATGTTCTATTTAAAAACATAGTTTGCAAGAATTAATTGCACAGTAGTATTTTTAAAGTTATGATTTACGTGCTATTTTATATTGTATACATATAAAAATAATTGCAAATATTGATATTTATTGAAGATCAATTAGTGCAGTTGTTCTTATGAAAATAACTTGTGGTGTCTTCTGTTCTCTCCTTTCATATTCATCTAGTCCTCTACTCTTTTCTTTTTGGGACATTTTCCCTAACAGTTTGTGTGGCTTAACTGTCTTTTGCTATATTTATTCAAATATATTTAGGGACATATAACATTAACGGTATTAGTACTGAAATCTTAAAAAAAAAACTGATACTATGTTTCAGAAGTTAAAATCTTTTGTATCTGGCTATTTTTTAAGTTTTATTTATTTTTTTACAGTTTTACTTTTGGTATGATAAATAAAATGTGTTAATATTTTCACTGCATTTTGGATGACTGAAAAAATTTATTACAGAAGGTGGTAGGAGGAGGTTTTGAAGGAACTTTATTAGAATGTAGGTGATTATACTCAGAGATTTGCTAATATTTGTGGAAAAAAACAGTTAACCAACTACTCACAAACACAGGGAAATTTATGCCTGCTAAATTATTTTATGTAAGAACTTTTTTGTTCAGTGGTGGTTGATTGTATCTATATTTTCCTTAAGAATCACTTCTTTGCGACAGCTGTTTGTCCTGATATCGGTTTATGTCAAAATGGTTGCTGACTTAAAAGGTCTTGCAATAAACTTTATTATGTACCTAATGAGAACTGACATATTACTACTGAGAAATACAGCACCACATCAAAACATCTTCCAGATTTGGGCTCGGATTGATTTGCTGAACTAATGCAAACTCTCTGTGAACCAGGGCTATAGCATTTTTTGTTTGCTTGTTTGTTTGTTTTTTTGTTTATTTATTATAGCACTACCATTGAGCTTTAGTTACATTTTCTGCTTGTAAGTCATAAATCTTGACATAGCAATAAAAACAAGTTTATAAAAAGAATTAGCAGCAAGGATAATCAATCATCTTTCAGGAAGATTTTTTTATTATTTTTTAATGTGGCCTTGCAGTTGCCTGGCTACAACTGTGGGATAAACTAAGGGTTTGTGAGAGCTGTGAACTTTACATTTATCTCCAGGTATTTGAGCTAGGCAGTCTCATGACAGCAGTAAGTTTAATAGTGGGGAGTGTGGTTTGTTCTCATTGTATTCAGGTTTTAAACAAGGCCACAGACACTTAACAGTCCATGATTAGCTCGGTCTGACAGGTTGACTAAATGACTTCCCAGAGGGTTGGTGTGGTTGAATTGCATTCTTTCTAAAAGTGATTTTCCTTAACATGATTAAGTCATGTTAATAAAATGATATTAAATGCCAGCTTATCTTCGTGTGAGCTAGAGAAGGTCCAAAAGGAAATTTGAGAGAAACACTCCTACACACTTACTATTCACTCTCACTAAAGATTTTTAAATGGCTCTAGATTCCATGTGTCGGAACTGCCAACATGCTGTGCAGCAGCCAAGAAGTCCTGTGACATGCTATAGAAAAGAGGAAATATTAATATCATTTTTTTGACATCTAGGAAAATGATAAAAGATATTTGGAGAGAATTTTGGATGGAGCAGTGCTTTTCCCTTAAACATGTTTTGTATGCAGAAAAAGAAAAAACCAACATAGGTGTGCTCATAATCTTGGGCTTTAAAATAAAGTTGAGAGAAAAAAATTAAATAATGAATTTTTGGACTAATTTAACTTTGATAGTAAGTGGTATGATTCTGTTTCTGTAGTGTCAAAGAATACTTTGCATAAAGTATTCAGTGTGTGACATCACACCTTGCCCAGAAGAGTAAATGTTTCATCTTCTCTAAGTTAACAATGATGTAAGTTAGGGGATAGGCAATTGATTTGTTGAAAATGTAAAATCCATTTGATTCATTACAGACACAGAGGAAGGAAACACAAGGTCCATTGAGCCATTTACAGTTGGCATTCCTTTGTTTTAATAATTATTAAAGCATAATGGAAATGCAATGATACACATTTCATATCTTTTATGGGAGCTTTACAAAGATAGTCATGCATATTGGCTCATCTGCCCTGTGAGGTGAGCGAGGCTGCACTTTGGCCGGAGCAGGAAGTCTAAGCAGATACCAGCATTAGCCACAATTCTGAGTGAAGGGAGAGGAAATCCACATTTGCCAGTACTCTTACTAAAAATCCTACAAATTATTCCTCAGCTAAGAGACAGCTTTTCTTTTAATTATTAGACATTGACTTTTAGCAAGCACATGACTTTCTTCATGGAAATATTACAGGAAGAAATTAGTGATGTTGTGCATGCAAGGAGGGCATGGTGATTTCATATACCTGGTTGTTT